>NC_064619.1:560946593-562196593 GCF_023898315.1 Schistocerca nitens | reverse complement strand
CTCGGCCACTTCCATTACAGAATTTTTTACCTCAAAAGGTATTACTTTTGTTTCACAGCCCCCCTATTCATCGCCCGCATCTCGTGGTCGTGCGGTAGCGTTCTCGCTTCCCACGCCCGGGTTCGATTCCCGGCGGGGTCAGGGATTTTCTCTGCCTCGTGATGGCTGGGTGTTGTGTGCTGTCCTTAGGTTAGTTAGGTTTAAGTAGTTCTAAGTTCTAGGTGACTTATGACCACAGCAGTTGAGTCCCATAGTGCTCAGAGCCATTTGAACCCCTATTCATCTGATCTGCGTCCCTGTGACTTTTTTCTTCTCCCGAAACTGAAAAAGTCTTCAAAGGTTGTCATATTGGGACTGTGGAGAACATTCAAAAGAACGTGACCGACATGTTGAAGGCCGTACCTACTAGCTGAAGCCTTTCAGCGCTGTGACGAAGACTGGGAACAACGACTTCGCTAGTATATAACTGCCCAGGGCAACTACTTCGAGGTTGTTGTTTCAAAAGTAAATAAATGAAATAAAAGGCTTTGCTAGATTCAAACCTCAGTCTCATTGCTTTTCTCACACAACTCGTACTTGATTCTATCGTTTCGCCTGCAAGGAGACCGCAGCAGAGGGAGTAGGCACTTAGTTTCGTAATCGGAGGTTTCTGGTTCGAATCTCGCTACCGCTAGGTTTTTAAGCCATCTACATCAGTATTCGATGATATGCTTCTGGTACACAGCGAAATTGTTTTGCAACAGACACGTTGAGATATCTACGCACATGAAAAAATTCGACGTTTGTTGCATTTGATGTATGTCGTATAATTATGGCTTTACATGTTTCTACGATCAGTATCATCCTGACTCCTGCAATGTTTCATTCGTTACATATTATACTTGTCACAAATTTATGTTCAGTAATATAAGTAAAGTGGCTGTATTCATTCGATTGAAAGTTCTTGTGTGTATATTTTTTTTATTTCCAGTATCCTTAAAAATTGCTTTTTTTCAGAATCAATAGTAGTAAAATAATAAATGAACAATTAAATATTTACAATTTGCACAGTAATAATAATTTTATTGTCCGAATTACGTTGGAATAAAAAAAAATGTTACCAGCGGGGATATTCGATACAGAGCTATCGAGTGTGTGAAACTAAACGCTCCGCTGTGAATTCCTTGAATACTAGCGACCCTACAACGTTTAGAAGGCGCTTTAAATTTTCTAACCCGATCTTCTCGTAATCGGTTGAGAATTGCGTCTTCCTGTTTCCGTATCTTGAAGTTCTAGTCGTTCGCTACACACCCAATCAATATAAATCAAATCTGTGAGAGAAATTCGCACGGTGTCCTTGTCAGCTGTTTATGCAACAGCGGTAACCACACCACAGCAGTTTTGCACCTGCACACAGGCGCTTACGACAAACTGGAGCCTGTCGTGTTTTGTGTTGTACTTTTCGGTGATTATATATTAAAGTTGTTTTTTTTTTTTTTTTGTTGGGAAGGAAGTTTCACAGAAATAAAGGTAACTGTGGTGACAAACCGAATGAAATAAATCTCGGGTGAACAGCTTGATATGAGTGTGCATAGGACACAATATTTCGGCAATCGACCACGTTGCCATCATCAGGTGCGCTGATGCGTAGTACATCAGTGCACCTGATGATGGCAACGTGGTCGATTGCCGAAATATTGTGTCCTATGCACACTCATACCAAGCTGTTCACCCGAGATTTATTTCGTCATAAAATACGCCTGGAGAAATTGAAGAATCAAACCGAATGAAACATACTTACATTGTTACTCCGTAACGAGCCAGTGGTGGCCACAGGTGCCTGATAACAAAATACTCAGCAAATATCCCTGAAAATTCTCCAAAATTTTGTCAGTGCTGTTCGGGCTTACCCTGTATACATGCAAAAATAAGCTACCCAGCATAACCGTTTTCATCGTGTTTCTAGTGGTTTGAGAAATTTCACCTAGTATTCGAGACTTCTCTGAAACAAACTTTCACAGCAGATTAAAAACCGTCTTCTTGAGCGGACGCGCCGCAATTTAATATACCATGAATATTCATCTCAGCATAAGTCTTCGCTGCAGGAACGTCTGTTCTGCTCTACACGATGGAAAAATTCTCTGAATTGCGGATGCTGTAGTTGCCAAACGAACGTTCACCGCTCCGCGTAACTTCAACTGCACTCCCACTTCTTTGCTAACGCGGTAAAAGAAAAGCAGCTAAATCGAAGTACTGTCACACTACACTCCAAAAGCATTTTTCGAGCGTCCTGCTAAGTGATAATGAGCAATAAAAAGAAAATTCAAGGGCCAACTCTGTCTTTCGTCAGTTGTGCGTCTTTTAATCACACAAAACGTTTTCGCAAGTTGTTTTACTTGACATCAAATATTCATTCTTTCAAATTACACTTTTCAATTTCGTTTATAATACAGCCATAAATAGCAAATACTAATATAGGACGACCTACAATCAGTGATTAACGTTCCGCCTACGGATTGGTCATTAGAGACGCAACAAAAAAATTGAATGTTGATTAGAGACGGAAGACAAACTTGGTTAGGGCAAGGTTAAAGCGTGAAAAAGAATCAGTCCGACATTGGCATTCCGTTATTTGGTGAAACAATGGAAAACCTTCATCTGGTTGGCCACATGGTGATTTGGAATTTTCGAAATAGACTTTCTCTAAATATCTAGTATCTTATTTGAGGAAACAAAGTAACCTGCCACTTCTCATGTAGCTTTATTTATGGTATAAGGCGTTTCGGGTTTCCAACCGCCTCCAGTAGGCGTAATATGTATATTTGTGTCCTCGTCAATACACCGTTTGTGTCGACTGCATTTTCAACGCTGTGGGGGCCCTGGTGCTAAAGAACAATTCGTTTCGCTACGACGTTTCCAAAGCTGTAAATTTACAACTATGGAAATGTGGTAGTTAAGCGACTTGTTCTTTTGCAACAGGGCAACTACTGCATCCAACTCTAACAGAACGGATATAGCTACTGAACTGCTGTCGCATATAGAACAAATAAAGAAATGTGCCACACTCTTTCGACGATGCACTTAAGATTTGGCCCGCTTAAACAAATCCATAGAAGAAGCTATGTATAAACCTAACGTAATTCCCGATAGACTATGTAGATATTCTCTGCAAACTGGAAATGTTTCTAGGAACGAACTTGTATATATCTGTTAGACTTGCAGCCAAAGATGATAGCTAGACATGTTGGTTTATGACAAGCAGATGGCACAGAAGAGAGCGTATGGAAGATAGTATTACAGTCGCTTCATCTTAAATTTCCTGGGACGAGATGCGCAGCAAAGCTCTACAGAGATGGTAGTGAAAGGTTTGGATTACTGCAAAGTACTGCTCAAAAAAGATTTTTGGATTACAGACGATTCTGAAAACAAAAATACGGAAAAGTTCCAAAGCCAAAGATATAAAGCAATCTGTATAAAATAAAACTTCTTTTCCAATATGAAGCAACAGTTTCAGTAATTACTACGTAATTATTATTACTATTATTATATTGAAACTGTTCTTTGTTTGATTCTTCTTGATTGCAAATTATGTTATAATTTACGTCCATTCTATTTCTCCCCAGGAAACTAATATGTTACTATCTTTAACAGTTATTACGAAATTTACCCGGCGCCAGAGCACGACACCGTTAATTATCGCCGTTAACTCAAGCTACATAATTTTTCACAGTCTACTAATATCGTTACGATGAATCACTTAGGCCTGACACGGTAGTAGGTTGAATCGTGAAATAAAGAAATTAGCTCCTTGTACAATCGATAATACAGGCTAAGCAACGAGTCTAAGAGATTTTCAGCATTATAGTTTTTTTAATTGCAGATACTTAAGGCTAAGTTCTGTTTCTTAGTTACAACAGCTAGTTTTGAAAGTATAAAGTGGTTTTCAAAAAGGATCTCGTACGTGTAAGATTTAGAATTTTGAATGAGCAGTTTTTGTGGAAACATAATGTGTGTTATTGATGAGTGACTGGACGAATTTGAACAATGAACGGCTACGTTCCCCTTTCAGTACGTACAAGCAAAGATCCTGATGCCACAGTGCAGTTTAGGCAGAAAACTATGAGATTAAAACTGCTTTTTCCACGACGTGTTCACGTAGTATGCGGAAACACATCAAGTCCATTCTGATACCCAACGTTTGCATACAGTTTCGTTTTATCAGTTGGTTTATCCCGCATCTTTCTATCAAAGTAGTTCAAAGACGAACAGTTACGTCGAATATGTTAACGCTGTGTACATATAATTCACTATTGCAGCATCAACGGTGGCCTCATGACTTAGATCAGGATTCCCAAAATGTGTTCTGGAGAACGCCGGTGTTCCGCGGAAAGTGTATACGTTTTCCGCGAAACTCTATTTATAACACGGTTTTTTTCGACATTTTCTCTTATTCTTAAAAAAATTTATTATGATTTGTGTGTTAGTAGTTACATTTTAAACAGAAGTAATCACAGAATATGACAATTTTTTCTCATTTTTAAAAATTTTATTAACCTTCAAAGTGATCAACTATCAAAATACCAGGCTTCTCAAAGTGCTTCTTGAGAGGAAAAATTTGGGAGCCCCTGACTTAAATTAACAACTTTTCACGATATTTAATGTGAACACAGTTGTGAACATCTCTGATACCTTATAAAAGGATCAAGATAACGAAACAGAGTGCGTTAACAGTGAATCATGTGGAACGAGGCGAGTGTTTTGCTTTAGCGTTGACAGTCGTCATTTTATCTAACGAGATATTTACAGAACTGGAACGATATACATTTATTTGTTTATTTATTTAATTTTTAATCGCACTTTTGCACTCTTGAAACCAGAATATCTATTTACAGAAAATAGAGTCAATATATCAAGATAAAAAAATGTAACACATTTCGCTCCGTTTTCTGCTATAAGTGACGTGTATAAAATCGCAGTAATGTTCTGATGTGCTATAGAATAGCGTTAGAAATACATATCGCTCTAGTAAACAAATACAGCTGCTTCAGTCTCACGGCAGAGTAAGAAGATAAGAGTATGACACACAAACAGCAAAATTTATTTTCCTTCGCGTGCTATCACCTATTTTGATATCTTGATCCGCAGTCATCGGAGGAATTCAGAGACGCGGTGATAGGATCGCGACAGCTTACTATAGTTGCTACAAAATACAACCGAGACGTTGAGGTAGCTTAAGAGTAAGTCTTTTGAAGAGAAGGGCGTCCAAGCGAAACTCTATTGGGTAAATGTATATAATGGGTATTCCAAACAGATTATTCATTAGTTCTGCTGCCTTCAGCGTAGATCTCGCGTAGGAACCATGAAAATAACATATATGCGAGTTTAGGAATTATACAAAGGCGTATTGAAAACTATTTTTCTCCCCTCGTGAGAATATGTTCAGGGTAACTGACACTGGTGCAAATGGTCTTGTCCCAAGATTGCACAACGTCTTGTGGAGTAGGCTAATGTGTAGAAGCTTATAAAGTGAGGACTCTACAGTAATATGCTTCTTCCGTTCGGTCTTACTGCTTACTCACTACTACCCAACTGTGGAAGAAGAACACTGTGTTGTCAATCTTTGATTCATTCATTACTAAATACGAAAAATGTATTAACGACACACATCAAGTGACTTGTTTCTCCTGACAGAAATTTTTCCAGTCTATGCTGTCATATCAGAAAATTAACGCCGGCAGGAATGCTGCACAGGCAGCATTGGAAACTACCCTCATACTTCCTCATCAGAGAAAAATCACTCAGGGAACTTTTCTGTGAACTTAGAGAAAAGTGAAGAGGTATTTTATAACACATAGCACAGCAATGCGCTAACAACAAATGTATTGTAACGACCTAATCATCGAAAGACAACGTCAAACTAAACCACGTTTGTGTGTTACGCACGACTCAGCACTTCTAACAACGTCTGTTTGTACCTAAGGCTTGTCTTCCTGAGTGCCTTCAAGTGTTTTGAGTATGTGTATTGTGCCTTTCAAGTTGCGAAAATACGACCTTGTCCACGCTTTGGTGGAGTGTCAGTTGCTGTAAATAGCTTAATACTTTTGTAGGCAGCAGAACATATGTGTGTGCACGCCTTAGCCGGCACTTTGAGTGGATGGGTGGATTGATGACACTGGGATAGGAAAGGATTAAAATAAAAACAAAAACAATGGTCGTAGAAACTGAAATATATATTTATTGCTCTGCGTTATTACAACAATAAACTGTAATTTTATATAGGCTCTAAAGAATATATTTCCGAAGTCGTGAGCATTTGCTGAGAGCAATGACACTCTCCTCACAGGGCGATATCTCTAAAAGTACAAAAGACCATAGTGAAAATATTCTCAAATTCAATTTCTAAATGTAGGTATAAAACGTAAAAATATAATTTCTTCCTCTGTAGAAGTAATTATGATTTTATGCTATGCATACACTCTACTGTATGATAGACCTTTTTATTAAGTGGTTTGCCAGATTTATAGCATGTCGAACATGAAGTACCTACATTTTAACCTCAAATACTTTTTCATATATTAAAGATACTAGTGATGCGTTTTCACCTAGGTATTGAGGGCTCATAAAGTACGGCCAGAATTTAAAAAATGATATTATGCTACGTTTTAGTTTATCAGTTAAAGATACAATTACTCTGTACGTCTGACAGGAAATTACGAAGAATATTTAGCATAAAATCGAGAGATAATTTTATGGTTCTTGCTGCGATGTGAACGACACACCACTTAGAACGCTGTGCAGTTCTCTAAGGAAATATGCACTGCTGAGGTAAGAGGCATTTGAAAAGTTGTGTACTGCCCTATAGAGGATAAGAAGTAGTGTGATGACTGTCTACGCAGACATATCTGTGTTGACAGAACTGAATTTGTCTACACGAAAATTGCTTTTCTGGAGCCGATAAAACGGTATAGGTCATTAAATACTATTTTCTGTAACGTTAAAAAATATTTGCCTTCAGTTTTGGGTTAATGTGACTGTTCATCGAGGTATAAACGGAATACCGATACCCTTAAAGTGTGAAATTATGTCTGAAGTGAAAACATTAGCTACTTTATGTGTCGCATAAATAAAATGTTATAGGTAAGATCGCTGGTTAACAGGTGTTTGATTTTCAGGCAGGTGCTTTCCAGTTATCACATGTACACAAAAAACCAAAATTACAATTGTATTCCAAGAAAATTTCTTTTTATCTAGAAGAAGGAAAATATATTCATTGCTTGCTACTTGGTCATCTCGACTAAACGTTATCTGCTGGAGCAGTTGGCGTTATTGACATAACAAGTAGGTTCCGTGTAGATAAAAGTGATGATGTATGAGGTGTACTAAAGTAGAGCGGCGATTATACGGCGCAGCTGTGTTGTGAGCCCGGGCCGCGGAGCGCCTGTGTTATGGCCGGCGTGGCGCTGGTGTGGTGCGTGTTTTCGCGCGACGCAGCTGCGTCTACACGTGGGCCCGGGCGCGGGTCCCGCCCCCCTCGGAGTGCGTCGCGTCTCAGTCGCCCCCTCCTCCCTCTGCCCTCTCCGACCCTGTCGACTATAACACAGGCGCCACGTCCAGGCATCTGCGGCTCCGGAAACACTGGCTCTCAACGCCGTCTTCTTATCCCGTTCCTGGTACGCTATCGGGCAAGTGTTGACATATCGATGTCATTCCCCGTCGTAGAACGCACGCAAGGTAATGGTGTCGAAGGTAAATGGCCAGTGACAAGGGAAAGGATGACAGTGGTGCTGTTGGATTTGAAACCAAAAGTATTGAACCTGTAGTCGGTGACGTCCGTGCAAGGAGACATGTTATGTAATCTAGTTGCTCGAATGTTGTCATATGTTAAAGTATATCCAAGAGATGCTTAAAGCTAGACTGTGCCTGTGTGATGTGTCGCCAGAGAGTATCCGGAGCACAAAAGTTTATCCCTCAGGTATACAGACACGTGATTTAAGTCAGGTTTTCTGACAGCTATAATATGTGTCACGACGAATACAGATCATGACGGCTGTCTCATCCGGGGAAGTGTCACGTGCGACTGTTTGTGCATAAGACGAGGCTCACACGAAGGAGCACTCGAACTATGTCGGCAGTGTGCGAACCGCGAGTGTGGGCACAGTAGGCGAGCAAGAGAGCTAAACACCTGGGGGAAGGCGGCGGTCGATCGAGGCACGGCGTGGCGTAGCCGGGCTGGCGGCGCTACTTACTGTTGTCCGCATGCAAGAGCGCCGCAGCACGCCGGCTCCGCCTGCGGCTCGGCGTCGGCAGGCGCGGCTGCGCCCGGCGACAGCACTCTCTCTTCCAGGCCGGACGCTTGCGCTCGCTCCGACGGCCCTCGTCGCCCAGCCTCGCCGCCAGGGAACCGACGAAGACGCCGCCTTCACTGTCGCGCCATGCCGTCGCAAGCCAAAGGGGGAAGCGCAATCGGCGGCGGCGACAGCGGTACAGCAGCAGCGTCCGCGCGGCGCAGAGCGTCGTCCGCAGCTCAGTCTGTCGCAGGAGTTGACAGCGCCGTTCCGCGCGCACGTGCCGGCCGCTGTCAGTCGCGCGCGTCGTAGCCTTGCTGCGCTGCTGCGGTGCGCTCCGCGCGTTGTCCGGCGACCCGACCTCGTCGACGTCCTGCGCCCGACTGACGCCGCTCCGCGGCGCGCTCGATTCCCCCCGACAGGCGGGCGCCGGCAGAGCCCCTGGCGGCCGGCCTGCGCACGCGGGTGCTCGTGGCGGGGCCGCGGCGCGGCGCCACCTCCGCGGCCCCTCCCACTACTCCCGCGGCCCGCGCCGTCTCCCTCCCGCCGCTCTGGGCGGCGCCGCAGCCACGGCGGTTGCGCGCTGCGCGCTCTCCAATTCGAAGACGCGGCGGCCGGGAGGTTGGGCCTGTCCGCGGACAGGTGACAAATCACTGCGATTTGATTGGTCGAGTCGCGCGGTGACGACCCCCACCCCTCCCTCCCCCCACACGCCGGGCGAAGCTAGAGGCCACCTCTCGACACCCACGTTCACCCACTTCCGGGGCTGACGTCAGCCCGCGGCCCCCGGCCAGGGGTACCGCCCACCGCGCTGCCCACGTGCTGTTGCCGGCACTGGTGACGCAGTCGTCGACGCCTCCTACGCCGATGACGACGCCGCCCCTGCAGGGCCCCTCGGCGTCACCCACCTCCAGCGCAAACAGGTGATTAAAAATTCAGCTACTGAAAGTACAAATACCACACCCGAGTTGTATTCTCTGTTTGTCCAGTTAGCAGACACACTAAACCATAGGACCAATGTTTGCTCATAAATAAATCTTTTTCCGTGTCACGCTACACCGGCAAACGTATCAGTTTCTGATTTACCACGCCTCTTTGAGCATCCGTAAATTACGCCAGCATTCGCTTTGAATGCTGCAACGAATATCGTCGTAGTTATCCTTTTCCCCAGCGATGTGTTTGCTCTCACCTGAACACCACACCCTCCACCGGCAATCCAATTGCATGATTTATCCTTCCCACTGCTTGCACTTCTGTTGTATGCTTGATTCCTCTGTAGCACACAATTCATGTCTCACATTAGTTGACTTTTAACCGGCCTGCGATATGTAAGGGCTCAGGTTGGAATCTAGGTTCGGCACCCTGTTGTAATAATGCCTCTATAAAGTTTTGTGTCGAACAATGTCAAACTTGAAATGGGCTTCTTCTCCGGCGACCAGTTTTAATCTGGTAGGAAGTATCTAATACATCGCAAAGTTCGCTGCAGGGTAACAGATATTTTTTGCTGGCTTTATTAAGACAAGGCTTTTTGCCTTAGGTGAACGCAGTGGCCACCTTGTAAACGAAATGTTTTTTAATTACATTCACGAGCCACCGGTGACCTGAGGATAGCAAAACCCAGTAAAAAAAACCTTTCGTTATTCCGGACTGTTTGCTGCTTTTGTCGATCAGTGGCATATTATAGGCTGATTACCGAGTGTAGATATGGTTCTCAGGTTACAGGCAATAGAACCCTACAACAAACACCGCTGTCGTTTGATTCACATTTCTTAAATCAACATCTACATGCATACCCTGCAAATCACTGAATACATGGCAAAGCGTATTTCCCATTGTATAAGCCATAGAGATTCCTCCCGCTCCATTCGATTTTGGAGCGGGGAATGAATGACTGTTTAAATGCCTTTTTGAGCACTGTAATTCAATTAATCTTGTCCTCAAGATCTCTACAGGAGCGTTACGTAGGGGACTGCAGGATATTTCTAGATTCATTATTTAAAGTTGGCTCTAGAAACTTTTTATTTAGATTACGTCTATCTTGAAGTGTAGGCTACGCCAGTTCAGTTTATTCAACATGTCTGTGACACTCTGCCACGGGGCAAGCAAAGCTGTGGCCATTCATTCTGTCTTGTGTACACGTTCAATTTCGCCCGCCTGTGCTATTTGGTACGGGTCCTTCACACTTGAGCAAAATTTTTGGATGAGCCACGAGAGTGATTTGTAAAGCTCTCTCGTATACACGGATTGCTTTCCACTGGTATTCTATCAATAAACTGAGGTCCGCCGCCTGCTTTATCTATTAAGGAGCCCAAGTAGAGCTTTGCATTTGATTTCCTTACAAATGGTTGCATCCAGTTACTTGTATAGTTGACTTATTTCAATTGTGACTCAGTGACACATTGACACACTTTTTTACTTAGTGTTCATTCCGCCTACTACGTGGTCCGCTTTTTCATGATTTGGCAAATTTTATTTCATTGTTTAATTCTGCGGCAACGCGCCCTTCCTGATGCCACAGTCGTTAAGGTAGCCTAATAGAGGAAATCTGGATGCATCAACTTTCTGTGGATCGTGTAAACTGTGTTCTGTGTATTAACGTATTTTTAACTGTTCGCGCATTGTATTCCTAACGAGGCGGAGTCTGGAGACCAGCGAGGCATTTACCTAAGAGAGCGTGGGAAACCGCCTAAAAACACTGAGTCTGGCCAGTGTTCCAGACCACGGTCGTTAATCCGCCGTGTTGATTGGATCCGGGTCTAGCCCACCTCCCTGTCTTGCAAGTTAGTACTCTACGCCCTACACTATACGAGATGGTCATATTTATTAAGTAGACCAATATTTATTACTTCAAAGCTGCCAGTAGATATGACATGACACACACTGTAGTTTGTCGCTGGGTTCTAGTAAAACACCGGTACCTCATGAAATATCGTAATAACACCCTGCAAGCCACTGCAGTTGCCTCTATTGTGTAAGGCAAACTTGTGTCCTGTTACCGAGTGTATTGCGAATTATGTCTGTTATAACAGTTGCAATACATCTGTACAGACTTGCACTCATCGATGCAGAGTACAGTTGCACATTACCAAAACTACGGCTCGGTAGTTTTGGTACACTACATGAATGACGTCGAAAATGGTAGTATTACCGATAGTACTGGTAACAATGGTAGGGAAAGAAACATAAATGAATGTGTAGGAGAGGAACTGGGAACCAATGATTTCTCCTTTTTTTATTTCCTTGTTTTTATTGCACGTAATTAGAATCGCACATCGTTATGTGTCAGTCTGTTGTGTATTTTATATCCTTAGAGAATATGAATTGCATATTATGAGCAATAAGATTGCGTCACTTCTGAGCTTTCATGTAACCAAAGCAATTACTTCTGATACAAGTACAGTTTACATACACAAACATAAAAAAAAATATAATTATTGTTGTTATTTTCTATTCGATAGAAGGTTCTTCTCATAGTGAAAGGCAAGGGATTTCTTTTGTTGTTGATAAATGCGGAAGTTGTTTACGAATAACTGAAACACGCTTTATATAAGGTCGACGAACTACTTGATACACTCTTGTTTTGCGTTATTTTTTATTTTAACTTTTGTTGAGGAAATCGCTTTTCCTAACGCTTTTTGATAAATCTGTATTGTTCTCTTTATTTTTATTGCAACATTCCTTTGTTTCAAGTTAATAATCAACAATTTTCGAATAAAACGTGAATTAAGCATTAACAGTTTCAGTTTTATTATAAATATAGTTCATTTTTATGTAATGGAGTTGAGGATAACTATGTACGAAAAAAATGTTTTGTGGGTTACCTGGCTCATATATAGCCTCACTCAGTTTCTAGACAGTACACCGATTCCAGTTCTTAGAGTATCTAGTAAGACACTGATCACATGTCTAAAGAAAGCGATCGTTATGAGGTAACTCCCGATAGGTATGCAACACGCTTAATATACAGGTAACACGGGTACGACCTTAACTGACCAAAACTACTACAAAAACAACAGCAGTCTACTTTACTTATGATACTCTGTAGTAGCCTACGGTAGTTCTACAACTCTAATGCTGAGATGATTGCTGGTGTTAGGTTGGTGAAACAGACAAGCCAGCTTACAGCATCAGTGGGAAAACATTTGTTAAAGACTAGCTGTAGACAGTCTTGTGTACTGAACTGTTATGCTCAATCCTAATGTCGTCATGAATCATACTTAACGAACAGAAAGCAAAAAGTTGTGCTGAATAACACAAATAATGTTGGGAGGGTGGTAAATTCTAGTCAGTGGGGAGTTATCACAAAGGAAGTCCCACAGGGCTCAATTTTGGGTCCTCTGCCGTTCCTTATTCATGTGAATGACGTCTCACTTAACGTTCACCAAGTAGAACTAGTACTTTTTGCAGATGAAACGAGTATTATAATAAATCCC
Source organism: Schistocerca nitens (assembly GCF_023898315.1). Taxonomy (NCBI): domain Eukaryota; kingdom Metazoa; phylum Arthropoda; class Insecta; order Orthoptera; family Acrididae; genus Schistocerca; species Schistocerca nitens. The sequence continues at coordinate 562,183,896 of NC_064619.1, read as the reverse complement.
ATTCCAGGAAAAGCAACTGAAGATATTGTTAAGGATGTCTATCAAAGAATTATTAAGTGGTTCTCAGAAAATGGACTCCCTTAATTTTGAAAATAAAAAAAAGCTTACTATTTCCAGTTCTGTACACCGAATAGAATCATACCGACAATTGATGTAGCATATGAGCAGGGCTCAGTTAACAGGGTAGATTTCTCCACATTTTTGGGTGTTACATTGATGACAACTTGAACTGGAAGAAGCATAGGCCTATTACTGAATTTATCAAACAATTAATTTCAGCTTCTTTCTCTTTTCGTATAATCGCTTGTCTTGGTAATAAACAGATCAGCCTCCTAACGTACTTTGCGTATTTCCACTCAATAATGTCTTATGGAGTAATTGTCTGGGATACCTCACCACTTAGGCATAAAGTACTGATTGCAGTGAGAATAATTAGTGGTGTTCACCCAAGGACGTCATGTAGGCACCTATTCAAGGAATTAGGTATTTTAACTGCACCATCAGAGTACATTTCGCTAGTGAAATTCGTTATAAATAATCCATCTCAATTCGCGAAGAACAGTGATGTTCATAGGTACAACACTAGAGAGAAAAATGACCTTTCCTATCTGTTATTGAAGCTGTCAGTTGCTCAAAAAGGAGTACATTATTCAGCAACAAAAATCTTTGATCATTTGTCCAACAACATAAAGTGTCTGGCAGGTAGCAGATCAAGTTTTAAATCTAGCTTATAATCATTTCTTTTGGACAACTCCTTCTATTCCAAGGACGAGTTTCTGTTTCAGAACTGTTAAAAAAATTGTACCTCTAAATGTAGTTGCATGTGTAGAACTAAAAATTTCAGAAATATCAATATTAGCACTATTCATGTGTGTATATATATCTTGTAATCTGACTTTTTCCACATCATATCAATAAAATAATTGTGAAAATGATCTACGGAACATGACATAACTAAACTAAACTTTGTATCTGTGACTGAATCCCAGGTAACATGAGTTCGCAGTATGGTATTAGCAAACTGACATGTGATGTCATTTAGTTATTCGTCTCTGATACATGTCATATGAGATAACCCGTGCATATAAGCACATTCACATATCGAGGACGCTGCAGTCTCGCTTCACGAATGGCCTACAATCAGTTTGCCGGTATTGACAGGTGCTGTGCTAGTCACCGTTTTATGGCTTGGATAAAAGTCGAAGTGTGTAATAAGATTTCTCACAGAGAATGTGCAATGGGCCCCTACAACAAATTGCACTGTGAACAAACCGAAGGTGGTGAATACAGGCATTGTTCTGATTATATCGGTCTCGTGTTCGATTTTAAGAAAACGAAGAACACCTTTGGCGACACCTTCTCTGACGGGCCGCTTGAATTCCCTCGTGCAACCACTCGGGTTATATATGGGGATTAAAGATCCTTTTGGGCCCGAGTTTCGTACTATTTTGTGAAAACAGAACTTCTCAAATGCCTCTGAGCACTATGGCACTTAACATCTGTGGTCATCAGTCCCCTAGAACTTAGAACTAATTAAACCTAACTAACCTAAGGACATCACACACATCCATGCCCGAGGCGGGATTCGAACCTGCGACCGTAGCGGTCACCTGGTTCCCGACTGAAGCGCCTAGAACCGCACGGCCACACCGGCCGGCAGAACTTCATTTCGCATTTTTTTTCTTCATTTCTATAATTATGAGACTCGGGTTTTCTTCATTAATGTACAGCTTTTGACTAAGATTGTCGTTTTGTAGACCTTGATAGTAAAGAGTGTCCCGTCTATTTTATTCCAAGTCATTGATTTCATCGATAAAAACCCTGAAGGGTTTCGTTCTATACTTTCTCAATGATAGATTGTTCTCTGTCGTTGTGATTAACACAGGGTGGTCAGAAGCACTCTAAAAAGCTTGTAAGTGTGTTGCAGGCTAAATTGCGCTGAGGGCTAATTGATAAAAAAATGTTCGAACGTTGCGCCGTTTCTGAATTATTTGGCACTGAAGTTAGCCAATCAGACCGTTGTTCGCGCAGATTCAAGCGGCCGGCTACATACAATTAATGTCAGCTCTTCACATAGTGCCGATGACAGTGCAAGGGAGTCCTCAGCCTTTGTCTCGGATTCGATACTTACTATCGTCCCACGTCCAATTTTTGTATCGGTCTCTTGTTCGATTTTAAGAAAACGAATAACAACTTTGGCGACACCTTCTCAGGCGGGCCGCTTGAATTCCCTCGCGCAACGACCTGCTTGGCTAACTTCAATGCTAATTAACTCGGAAGTGGCGCAACGTATCGAAATTTTTTCTCACCATTTATTTCTCAGCACAACATACCCTGCCACACCCTTAAAGGCTTGTCAGACTGTTTCCGACAACACTGTACGTTCGGATACATGTAATGGATCTATTATGCGCTTCTTTTTTCCTTGCGTTGTCTTCGGTGTACAGGAAGCTTGTAACGTTCTTTAAAAAAGAAAGAACAATTTACGATTGGGTTGAATGACTGTCGGAACTGTGGAACAGATACTAAACATCTAATTACCGTGTAGCGTGTTATAAATGCAAGTGGTGTGCTTACTTTGTGTCATTATTAGCAAATACTCTATACGAACAGTTTGGGAAGTGTAACTCCTAATACCAATAAAGAAATACAGTCACTGCAAAATACACTCATCCCCTTAGGCACTGAATCCTCTGACCCTGTTCAATACTAATAACTTTGGTCCTTGTGCACATCACAAATAAATTAAATTGTCTTACCTATGAAGTAGCAAGGGTGGAAGGCGATATATTCTGGTCTCTCTCTCTCTCTCTCTCTCTCTCTCTCTCTCACACACACACACACACACACACAATAGCTACTGCTCAGCGATGTGCAGTGCTGGCTGTAATACTTCGAAATGCACATGAAATTGTTTTGGCTGATAAATGAAAACATTTATGAAAAATCCAACTTATTTGAAAACCATGTGACCTGGACAGGGAGGCGGTACTGATTATAGTGAATTACTAACACTGAGTTTTTTTAGCAAAATTATATTGCAAGTTAAGTTTGTCTTTTTCAAAAACATCTACAACTGAAGTTACATTGGTTAGAATAATATACTATACTTAGTAATTGATCCACAAACAAATGAGATTTATACAGCTAATCCAACATAAATGCAAATCATCAAATTACTTATAGCTCTGTTAACAAGTCTTAAAAATATTACAAAAGTGAAATATATAACTAGCCTTTTTATCCAAAACGTTAACGTACATTCCAGGGTTACTCAACAGTTACAAATTATCAGGCAACTCATGGCAAAAACAAAAATCACTATTATTTACCTTACTTGCATGAAGGCTTCTGCTTCCAAGTTAAACAATATTGACATACGTAAGTTAATCTAACACTTCGTGGCTTCACACAGCACACCATAAAAACCGCCTACTCCATCGTCTTTCGCTCACAGACAGCTACCTGCAACTGTGCGCCACGCGCTCTCTTAACCCACACTACAATCTCAGATCAGAAGCAGTATCTTTGCCTCTGCGCTCGTACACAGTCAGCGATCCGCATTATAAACCCTGTCAGAGACATACATCGTTTTTACTATCATAGTTTCAGTTTAGTTTACATTAATATTCATATCATATTCGGGTGCCACATAAAACTGTACACCAGTAGACTCCGTTCAAGCTTTAAGTCAACAAACACCAAATTAAATTCAATGTGCTCAACCGAAACGTTATAGCACCACTTCCTGCCGGGTATATATTTTTGTTAGAAAATGGACATCAAGGAAAGCAATTTGGCAACGCCGTAGACACTTGTGCGACACGTGTCTTCATTGAATGCTGTGTATTTGTAACTGCGCAGTTGTTGCAGTGCGTCGAGTTCTGCTTTGGAAGACTCGAATTCGGAAGTTTAATTTCGGTTCCAGTTGTAATTTCTTTTCATTTTGGACTGCGTGATATGATTCTGGCTTCTTTGTCGCTATACAACAATTACAGCTGGTGTTTTACGGGAAACGCGCAGTTATTTGATAGTCACACAGAAATGAGAGTGCAATTTACTTATTATTACACTTTCAAACAACGTATGTTCTACAAAATTGTTAAGGCTTTCGTGGCCACTTGTTGACAAACTGCCTATTGGCTTCTGTCTCGGGTTCTTCGGCCGACGTTCATCTAATGATTTTTCTGACGTTTCGCCAGCACGAGTGGCTGGCATTGTCAAAGCTTCACCCTCCATTGCCGGTGGTGAACTGGAGGCGAGCTCGCGGCCGCAGACTATATGACCGCGGAGAAGCCCTCGGACGTTGGCGCGCCAGGTACATATAGTCTGCGGCCGCGAGCTCGCCTCCAGTTCACCACCGGCAATGGAGGGTGAAGCTTTGACAATGCCAGCCACTCGTGCTGGCGAAACGTCAGAAAAATCATTAGATGAACGTCGGCCGAAGAACCCGAGACAGAAGCCAATAGGCAGTTTGTCAACGTATATTCTATTTTCTCCTAAGCACTACACCCCTCCACTCTTTCTTGCTTTCCTGTCCGTTGTCGACATACCCCATTCCTCCAGGTAATGGATAAGTGCTCTGCGAAAAACTATTAATAGCATGGCGGTTTTTTCCACATTATTCTAATTCTTCTAATTATTTTTTAATTATTATGTTTTAATTTTAATTTTAATTTTTTAATTATTTTAATTCTTTTTTAAAATTTTATGATTGCTGTGTTATTACTTATGATTTAGAATTGAAATCATCACTAAATAAAACAACTGTTTCACATTTTAAAAAATTTAATTAACCTTCAAAATAAAAAGGGTGTTCCGTTAAAAGTGCTAGGACTGTCAAATTGCTCCTTCAGAGGAAAAGTTTGGGAACCACTGGTGAAGTTGTGTGGATAAGAATGGGGTAAAAGTTTAAAAGCAAAATACGTCTTTAAAAGTGGATTAATAACACGATTGTACTCTTTATGTGTTTGTTAGTATCAGCTGTACGTTTTTTTGTACAAGACTCGTTGTAATTGCTGTATAACTATTAAGAAGCAAGGCACCATATCACGCAGTTTAAAACCAATTTTTTTTCCCCACCGCTCGCGGATTAGTTTTCAGGCCTGTCCCGGCCGTTCGAATGCTGCCTACAAGGCAGTACGAGGGGTGAACTATCATCAGGGGAATGTTATCAGTATGTCACCACTTCCACATTTGACTTCGCAAGGGATGCGTTGACCCACATACCACATCTTCCTATCTCAGAAAAATCTGGAGAGCTACCAGGAATCGAATTCGGACCCTTTTGCAACCGAAGGCAGCGACCATAACCATTCAGCTACGGAGGAAACAAAACTTGCTAACCCTGGCGTCGAACTTTGGACCCGGGCATCCTAACGTATAACTCAGCCTACTCCACCATCTGCGCAGTACAGCTACAGAGCATTGCATGAAGATACCGGCCGCACAGCTGATTAGTCCTGCAGAACTGCCAAGTTTGACGTCCATTTTATGCTAAAAATACGCATGGGACGATATTTTGTTAAAGGCGTTTTTGTGCTGTTAATAAGGAAGTACCCACGCTGCGGCCTCCGAATGCGCTAAATCTGCTTCATCTTACATCGCAGTAAAATCCGTGTAATATTAGACTTTACGTAGAGGAAGGGATGAACTGTGCGCACCAATTAAACGATAAAGAACGTGGATTTCTAAATAGTTTATAATAAAATACTTTCTGGCATAAAAATTAGTAGGTACCTATTCACGTAGAGGAACGTGAAGTTCACAGTTCCCGAAGCGAGAGAGAGGAAGGAAAATTAGAATTCGACCCTCTACGGACAGAATTATGTAGCAATAAAGACAAAGAATTCTTTCTGAAACCGAAGGGTCACATTAAAAACACAAACTGACGGAAAAAAATCACAACACCAAAAAATAATTAATGTGACGGGAATACATTTGTCTAGGGAACATATGTAAGTGAGTAACATTGCAAGATCACAGGTTAAGGCAAGCGCGAGATAAACCGTTTCAAATGTGGAACACTTACGTAAATAACAGGTGTAACCGCCAGACTGTGGAATGCGAGCATGCAAAAGTGCACTCATTGTCTTGCACAACTGCCAGATGTCGTTTTGGGGGATGGAGTTCCATGCCTGTTGCACTTCGTCTGTCAATACAGGGACGGTTAATATGCTGTAGTTGTCCGATTATGTGCCGTATCTGACGATTGGAGACAGATTTGGTGATCGAGCAGGCCAATGTAATATGTCGACACACTGTAGAGAATATAGGGTCAACAGCGGTGTGTGCAATTTTGCAGCCACGGAGCCTGGGATAATCACGAGAGTGCTCCTCTTGGCATAACAAATCGCACCCCAGACCATAACTCCAGGTGTAGGTCCAATTGATTGCTGGCCCTCAACTGGCTTCGTTCTAACCAATACACGGTCACCACTGGCACCGTGGCAGAACCAGCTGTCATCACAAAATAGAACAGACGTTCACCCTGCCCTCCACTGAGCTCGCGCTTGACGCCAATGAAGTCGCAATTGGTGGTGGATTGGGGTCAGTGGAATTCACGTTACAGGGCGCCTGGCTTGGAGCCGCTAGTGAAATAACCAATTTGGAACAGTTCGCTGTAGCGCTACTGGTGCTGAAATTGCTACTGAAGATGCAGTACGATGCGCCGGAGCCATACGCCCAACGTGATGGTCTACCCTTTCGGTAGTGTCACGTGGTCATCCACAGCCCGGCCTTCTCGTGACCACCGGTGGCTGCCAAGTCTTTCTGCAGTAGTGGCAGAAGGGACATCCAAATTGTCGTAGCCGTATTACACGACCTCGTTCAAACTCAGTGAGTTATTGATAATGGCGTGTCTGTCTGCTCAAAGACGTTCTTGACTAACATCAACTCGCCACGTCCAATCTCAAAGGTAACTAATGTTCACGGCCATTACAGAGTGTCTCGAATGAAAAACAGTCCACAGTTGCACTGATTATGTTAATTCTAAATCTTGACCATGGTTTCAACTATAATAATATAACCTTCTTCAGAAGTCCTAAAAAGTGAACAAAATAACATCCAAAGCAGCAATACAATCTCTACATAAACTTATAAAATTACGTATGTGATAATATATTACTTACATAAGCCTTTAAAAATGAAAAAAGTCTTAGCCCAGCGGCTGCGTCGAGATCAATAAAATAACTTCAACAGACACAAGCCTGTTTCGATCATAAGTAAAACTACATATGGCACCGTATGTCCCCAGCCACTACATCTGTTGTACCAGGCGGACGTTCATCAAATGTGCTACATCCTGCGCGCCATAAGTGGCCCTCCCCACATTGAGCTACAACGTACTGTTTATCGGGAAACTAGTTGATATCTACGATTAAATATTAATCACAAGCCTACAAGTGCAACTGAAGGACCATATACTTATTAATACGACTGTCCAATAGTTAAAATGCTGTTGGATACGATCATTAAAGTGGTCAAACATTATTAAATTCATATAACAAAGTTTGCATCACTATTTGAAGCATCATTCAAAATTGGGACTATTATATGCAAATAAAAATCCAGCTTACATCATACGCTCTAACGGCTTATAGGGCTAATACTACCAGCCGACCTTAGTCGTTGTACATAGGCACACTACTAATGAATGACGATAGTTCTACGAATAGCAGTCTAGTGCATAAGTGCGGTAACATGGCGCAAGACAATGAAAGGCACTTTAACATAACTGTCTCAACACAAACTACTGTTAACGCAATAACAGCTCATGCCTCTTTACGACAATTTCCTACTGGAGCATTGTCCTAAAACATAATAATCATATAATAATACGGCACAATCGAGTCACCACTAGCGCCTATCTGCTATCCCAAATACGGGCTGAAAACCTTCAAGGAAGCTGGAACTTTTCAAATAACTCTGATCATTCAGTAAATCTACTAACTTTCACCAGATTCTTTGATTTCTTTCCCAATTGGGACGTACAGACTACCTGCAGACAAGATAGAAAAAAGATTACGGTTTAATGTTCCACCAACGCAGACGAAGCTCAAACGTGGGTAGACTATTTGTGAGGGAGGCAATCACCTGCATCCTTTTTAAATGAGCCACACTAGCCTTACTCGATTTAGTGAAACCATAGAAAACCACCGAGATTTAACCTCCGTCTGTGCCGAATACAAGTTCATTGGGCTAACCACTACACCTTTGTAACAGCGCAGGGACATTTAGGCTCCACTATCCTCCAAGACTGAATGAGAAGCAACCTTTATACATGACAACAAAAAGTACTGCGTAAGAACCTACAGAGAACAGACATGCAGACGTCGAATAATAAACCTAAGAGAGTTCCTGCATTTACAGAAACTTCTAAAACCTTTTAGTTTGCTGTTAATACTTTTTTATCAATTTGTTAAAAAAATATTTCCAATACTATAAATTTAGTGAACTGATATCTCAGTAACCAATCTCAATATGAGTAAAGCGGCTGGTAATAGTTTTTGCTTCACCTTGATCTATATCCAATGCCATCTTCATTATGTTCGCAGGCAGTAGTCCGGAACCTCAGTCAGATTGGAATTTAGATCTTAAAAACCATACGCTAAGTAATGAGTGAATATCGCGGCAAAACCAGGAAGGGACTAAGTTACTTTCAGCAAGCAGCTCGAAATCAGTACGTACTGGTCAAACATTACCTCTCATAAAAAATGGCTATGAGCACTATGGGACTCAACATCTTAGGTCATAAGTCCCCTAGAACTTAGAACTACTTAAACCTAACTAACCTAAGGACATCACACACACCCATGCCCGAGGCAGGATTCGAACCTGCGACCGTAGCAGTCCCGCGGTTCCGGACTGCAGCGCCAGAACCGCTAGACCACCGCGGCCGGCTTACCTCTCATAAAGCAATGTGAATGAATCAAATGAAGAGACAGTAATTCAAAGACTCACTAAAACTGAATTGAGGTCCTCTAAACAGTGTAACACTAAAATATGGGCTTGTAACATGAAACCTAACTCGATTCTTCTTCTTTCAATTAGTAGGGGATTCGACTGTTCCAGTTGTGTATATATATATATATATATATATATATAAGGCTCACCGACCATTTGACCATCTTCATCTGTGCGGATGCACCAATAGTGCCCCAACTCTAATGGGAATCGACAGGAAAGGCGCGATTAAAGAATATGATGGGCAGGGGCACTATGAATATAGTGCGGGACAATAAGTTGCGAATGCGGGTCTCTCAGGAGGCGTGCCAGAGATAAGTCCCTGCAGTCGCACTATCCTCTGTGTCCTCAGTGGCTCAGATGGATACCGGCACGGTAGCTGAGGGTGTTCGGTCAGAACTGGCTGGCCTCTGCAATAATAATAATAATAATAATAATAATAATAATAATAATAATAATAAAAACAGTGAAAAGATCAACAAAGAACTTCAACGGATGCCATGAGACGTCCAAAGAACAAAATGCAAAAAAAAGAAAGGAAGAACAAGATGGATAGATCGTCTGCCATGTAAGCGGGAGATCCCGGGTTCGAGTCCCGGTCGGGGCACACATTTTTAACTGTCCCCGTTGACTTCTATCAACGACTATATGCAGCTAAAGGTATTCATTTCATTGTAATTTCAGTTATGGACTTCTTCACGCAGTATGAGACGGTGTTTTACCTAACGGATATCTTAAACCTAGTACGTTGGTGGGACGAATGCCTCAACACCCACGGCGGTTTCACCGGATTGGCATACCGATGCTGGACTGTACGAACTTCGAAAGGAAACTTTCTGGTCTTACCCTATAATTAAAAAATATTGAGTTCTCTCCTCACCCCGTCCATCTTAAATCTAGCCAGTCTCGTGCAATCGTTCACAGATGTTAGGAATCTCATATCTGATCGCTGTGCCTAGCAAATATGTTTAGTACTTGTCATCCGTGCACCTGACCACAAAGTAAAACTGTCTCAGCCATCACTTTATAAAATTTCATTGTTGTTTCTCATTTTCCTAGACGGAGTTCTTCGGATTGTTCTACATACAGCCTCATCCTTATCCTTATTCGATCACAAAATGAATAAATATCAGGCCATTTGTCTAATAATACGAAGAAAATTATCTAGGAAAACGGGAAAACAAAAAAATAACGAAATTGTATAAGGTGGTGGCCATGACAGCTTTGGTTTACAGCCAAGTGACATGGTTTTTCTTTTTTTGTTTTTTTAAGTGATATGGCTAGGGCCCCCCATCGGGCAAACCGTTCGCCGGGTGCCGGTCTTTCAATTTGACGCCACTTCGCGCAGCCCAGCTGGGAATCGAACCCGGGCCCAGAGGATTGACCATCTGTCACGCTGACCATTCAGCCACCGGGGGCGGACCGGAGACGTGGGTGACGGGTGGTAAATATCTTAGTAAGCTACAGCGATCAGAACTGAGATCTGTGAAAGATTACACGAGACTGGCTAGATTTAAAATGGCCGGGGTGAGGAGAGAACTAAGTCTAGTGCGATACAAATTTGTGGAACATAGGCGTAAGAGTGTTTTGTTCTTGTAACAACTGTACAGCGTATCCATAACGTGCTCGTGCGGCTTGATGCGCCACGCGTCAGCCTGTACAACATTGAGGCGGATCAGCTCTGGATCCAACCTGTGTGGGGGATCGACGACCGTTGATCTGGTACACCGGAATAGCCTGACTGCGGTTCAGAAGCGGTTTTCCACGATGATCCAGGCCAGATTATAGCCCCCCCCCCCCACAGATAAAATAATATAAATAATATTCACATTTAGCGTAACTACCCAACAGTGAAAGTATGTATAGCATTGACATTTAGCGTAACCTACCAACAGATAAATTGCGTAACCTATCAATAATAAAATGTGACTAATCTCTCAATAAAAAATTGCGACTCACTTATAACCTTTCAATAATTGACTGTGAATTTAAACTGGTAAATTTTGGACGTCAGCAGTGCTGCGTCATGGCCCTGAAAATTCATTCTGAATAAATTGAAAAATCTTACCTCAATTAGGTCGCCGGATAACGCGTATATATCTGCTCCTATAAGAAATTTTTCTGGCGCAGCTCAGTGCAATGCTGGCCCATAGATTTGTCATATATAAAAAGAAACAACTAATTTTTCTTTTCAATAATCGGGATGACCATGGATAGGAGAAATTAGTAAATTCTTTAAACTGTAATGAATGATTGTCAAAAGTTACTTTTTATGAGAAATAATATTAAGAGATTTTTTAAAAACATTTACATGGTACTTAATATAACAATACTACATATGCGGGAGGCTGCTTTTACCTTATACTACAACGCTCAGGCTGCGCCATCGCTCCACACGACCGGCCCAGCCAACACGATACACCAGACTGCTAGCAACAACTTACTCCTACAACTGCTACACAGTTCCTACTGCAGACAACACTGCTCTCTGGTCTGAGATTCCCTTATACCTTACATATCGCAGGCAGCGCATGAGCAATCCATCGAAATTACATCTGCTCGACTGCGCTAGCAACAAATTCTTTAATCATGGACCTCTTACAAGATAAAGGGCTGATCCTGAACGCCTTCCTCAGAAAATACGATACATAGACAGTTAAAATACGAATACACACAGAACAATTTTTTCTCAATTCCCAGACAGATAACGCACACCACATATCTCTATTACGTCCATTCCTAAGAGACAGCCTCTACTCCTTCCCAACTAACTATGTAAGTGGAGACGAGATCTGGCTTATATTCAAAGTAATAGATCTGAGGCACTTCAGCATGGTACACAGAACAGGTGAGAACGCTGTTGCAGAAGCAATGAAGAAAGCATACCAAATTTAAAAGAACACAAAATCTCCAAGATTGACCATGTTTTACTGAAGCTCCAAATCTAGCACAGACTTTAAAGCTAGATGCTTTTAATAGCTTACACACTGAAATTATGTCTGAAAATCCGACAGATAAAACGAAGACATTCTGGCCGTATGTTAAGTACACCAGTGGCGAGACACAACAATCATCTTTGCTGTGTCATACCAATGGTAATATTATCGATGATAGCGCCACTAAGGCGAAGTTATTTAACACTGTTGTCAGACATTCGTTCACAGTCGATGTAAATATTCCAGAATTAAAATCGAGAACAACTTTTAATATGAGTAACTTAGAAGCTTGGTGTAGCGAAGCAGCTTAAACCACGTAACAAAGGCAAGTGTTCCAGTCCAGATAACATATCAATAAGGTCCCATTGAGAGTATTCTGATGCAATAGCCCCATACTTAGCAATCATATACAGCCGCTCGCTCAACGAAAAATCCGTACCTAAAGACTGGAAAGTTGCACACGTCACACCAGTACTCAAGGAAGGAAATGAGAGTAATCCGCTGAATTACACACCCATATCACTAACGTCGAATTGCAGCAGGATTTGGAATATATAGGGGAACTCGGGGCGGTACGGGATACTTAATTTTTAACAATTTCTATAAAATAAGGGAACACAAGGAAACACTTCTTAAAGTGATAAAAAAACACCTTATAGTGTAACCTAATGTACCTTATTTTAAAATCACTTAAAACAATACATTTTGCATTTTTTACAATTTTTCAAAGAAGGGCTTGCATATTTCCCGTTCCGCCCCACCCACGGGGCAGAATGGGATAAGGGTATTTTTTGTTAAATTATTGCATAAACATTGAATTTGAATTACGAATATCGTATTAAACCATGACAAAATGTTGTATAACAGGCAATTCAGACTAAGGAATGTGTAATTTAAACAATTAAAAAGTCATTCTTCAAAATAAGAAAATATTTTAATGTCATTCTGAAAAATGTACAATGCTTAATAACCACCAAACCACTAACTACTAGCCCTTTCGACAATAGTCACAAATCAGTATTTCCTCTTCATTTTCACTGTCTATGCCAGCACATGAATTCTGTGCCCACTCTGGCATGCGACCCAGCCCTCATTAGAAACGGAGTAGAAATCCCCACAGTAGAGACACTCAGCATCCTCTCTCTCTGATTCTCTCTTCTCCATCATCTTCTTCCTTTTATTTTTCTTAAGGTCTTTGATGTCCTCTGTATTTTTTTCTTTCGGTGTACAGTTTGATATTTTTGCCGTAAGTTGCATTGCACCTGACGTCTCTGTCCTAACATTGTTCATATTTGTGCACCCTCCTCCTTTCTGTAGGCCTACTTTACGTGCGACAGCATTCTGCAGTTCCTTCTTATAAGGAGAATCTGTTAATACGACGGTTTTTCCTTTTCGTCTTGTAGTCCACCGAGTATTTTGACAAATTAGTGGGATTGGAATGACAGCCTCGGGCGATATCTGGAAAGCTCAGTTGTTCGGCGAACATACAGGGTGTTTCAAAAATGACCGGTATATTTGAAACGGCAATAAAAACTAAACGAGCAGCGATAGAAATACACCGTTTGTTGCAATATGCTTGGGACAACAGTACATTTTCAGGCAGACAAACTTTCGAAATTACAGTAGTTACAATTGTCAACAACAGATGGCGCTGCGGTCTGGGAAACTCTATAGTACGATATTTTCCACATATCCACCATGCGCAGCAATAATATGACGTAGTCTCTGAATGAAATTACCCGAAACCTTTGACAACGTGTCTGGCGGAATGGCTTCACATGCAGATGAGATGTACTGCTTCAGCTGTTCAATTGTTTCTGGATTCTGGCGGTACACCTGGTCTTTCAAGTGTCCCCACAGAAAGAAGTCGCAGGGGTTCATGTCTGGCGAATAGGGGGGCCAATCCACGCCGCCTCCTGTATGTTTCGGATAGCCCAAAGCAATCACACGATCATCGAAATATTCATTCAGGAAATTAAAGACGTCGGCCGTGCGATGTGGCCGGGCACCATCTTGCATAAACCACGAGGTGTTCGCAGTGTCGTCTACGGCAGTTTGTACCGCCACAAATTCACGAAGAATGTCCAGATAGCGTGATGCAGTAATCGTTTCGGATCTGAAAAATGGGCCAATGATTCCTTTGGAAGACATGGCGGCCCAGACCAGTACTTTTTGAGGATGCAGGGACGATGGGACTGCAACATGGGGCTTTTCGGTTCCCCATATGCGCCAGTTCTGTTTATTGACGAAGCCGTCCAGGTAAAAATAAGCTTCGTCAGTAAACCAAATGCTGCCCACATGCATATCGCCGTCATCAATCCTGTGCACTATATCGTTAGCGAATGTCTCTCGTACAGCAATGGTAGCTGCGCTGAGGGGTTGCCGCGTTTGAATTTTCTATGGATAGAGGTGTAAACTCTGGCGCATGAGACGATACGTGGACGTTGGCGTCATTTGGACCGCAGCTGCAACACGGCGAACGGAAACCCGAGGCCGCTGTTGGATCACCTGCTGCACTAGCTGCGCGTTGCCCTCTGTGGTTGCCGTACGCGGTCGCCCTACCTTTCCAGCACGTTCATCCGTCACGTTCCCAGTCCGTTGAAATTTTTCAAACAGATCCTTTATTGTATCGCTTTTCGGTCCTTTGGTTACATTAAACCTCCGTTGAAAACTTCGTCTTGTTGCAACAACACTGTGTTCTAGGCGGTGGAATTCCAACACCAGAAAAATCCTCTGTTCTAAGGAATAAACCATGTTGTCTACAGCACACTTGCACGTTGTGAACAGCACACGCCTACAGCAGAAAGACGACGTACAGAATGGCGCACCCACAGACTGCGTTGTCTTCTATATCTTTCACATCACTTGCAGCGCCATCTGTTGTTGAAAATTGTAACTACTGTAATTTCGAAAGTTTGTCCGCCTGAAAATGTACTGTTGTCCCAAGCATATTGCAACAAACGGTGTATTTCTATCGCTGCTCGTTTAGTTTTTATTGCCGTTTCAAATATACCGGTCATTTTTGAAACACCCTGTAGCTGGTTGGGAGAGTCTGGCATCCATGAACGTCCAGGCTGTGTTTGCTTTCTACTTGCATCAAAATATGACGGGGCAGAACGGGACACTATCCCATTCTGCCCCTTCCCGTTCCGCCCCAAGAGCAGGTTAACAGCCTTTATGGAGTATAGTAACTGACGTATTTAAACGCATTAAATAACTAAAGTATAACAAATGCCATGCACTTTAGGGGAATGTGTCATTTTAGGGTATACAGTTAACAGCTTACCTGGCGTTGAAATTCACCAAACGTTAGAAGCGGTAACGTGACGGACAACAGTTCACTTAGATCTCGCACTTCAAACTAAATCAGAATGGCTGCCCTCACTTACCTTCCATTCGGAGAAATAGGTACATGCCCATACAACAGGTTGCAGCACTATCCAGTCTAGAAAAGAGCAATTTCCCATTGTGCCCCGCTATCCCGTTCTGCCCTACTGTGTTCGAACATAATGAATTACTTTGAAGGTAACGGTCTGTTGACACACAGCACGGATTCAGAAAATATCGTCCTTGTGAAACACTAGTAGCTATTTATTCGCACAAAGTAATGAGTACTATGGACATCGGATCTTAAACGGTTTCCATATTTCCAGATGGCCAGAAGGCTTCTGACACCGTTCCTCACAAGAGACCTCTAACCAAATTGCTTGCCTACGGAGTATCGCTTCAATTGTGCGACTAGATCCGTGATTTCCTCTCAGAAAGGTTCCAGTACGTAGTAATAGACGGAAAATCATCCAATGAAACAAGTTTTGCATTATCGAAAAATAGGGGTAAGAGTGTCACTGATTTGTTAAGCGAGTTGGGTCGGCGGTCGTTAAAACAAAGGCGTTTTTCCTTGCGGGGACATTTTCACCAAATTTCAACTAGCAGCTTTCTCCTCTAAATGTGAAAATATTTTATTGTCGCTAGCCTACATGGGGAGAAATGATCATCATTATACAGGGCAGAAATCAGAGCTAGTACAGAAAAATTTAAGTGTTCATTTTCAAGGAGTGGAACGGTAGAGAAACAGTCTGACGGTAGTTCGAAGAACCCTCTGCAGGCACTGAAGTGCGAATTGCACATTAATCATGTAGACAGTGCAGATGTACGTCAGAAGCGATGGGCGGCAGAAACGACGTCCGACCACAATGTTAAACTAAAAATAAATTTGACAAATTATGAAAAACAGCGGACGCCGCACGGATGGATAAACGTTAGGAAAGGTAAAGGTGTACTTCTTCATCGCCAGTCTTTCAATAAGTTGGCAGCTCTGCACCTGGATCTATTAGCAGCTACTTTCTTCAATTCTGCATGATTATTAGATACTTATGCGTTATGTGTAACTTCTTTTAAAAATGTCAGTCGCAGTCTTTCTCGTTGTAGTTTGCCTTCTAGAACAGTGACAAGAAATTTATTGTTAGTTCCTTAGTTAGTTACACGTTCCATAGATCATCTGAACGATTCTTAATTCTAAATGATGTGGAGTGAGTCAGTTTACAGGATATATATAAATGATTAGTGTTAACATTAATGAACAAATTGTGTTTTTAGTCCTATCCAGGAAGCTACACTCAAAAACATTTGTTTTTATACAGGCATCATTTTATAAATAGAAATTCATCCATAGAGTGGAAGGGGAAGTCAATGAGAAATGATTTTAGGTTAAATTTGAAATTTGCTTTGCTACCTGTCAGACATTTTGTGTTATTTGGCAGATGATGAAAGATTTTTGTTGCAGTAAACTGAACTCTCTTCTAAGCCACAGACAGCTTTAATAATGGGTAATAAAGGTAATTCTTGCTGTAGTGTTTTATGAGAGAAAATCATTGTTCTTCTAAACTGTGCTGAATTATTTATGACGCATGTCATTAGCCAAAATATATATATAGTGACGACGCAATTAAAATGCCTTGCTCCTTGGAAAGGTGCCTACATGAAGTCTGCCGTTGAACACCACATATTATCCTTCCTGCTTACATTTGTGCAAGCATTACTTTCTTTTTAATTGCTGAGCTACCCTAGAAAGTTCTTCCATAAGGCATTATTGACTGAGATCGTCCAAAATATGTTAGGAGGTTAATTCGTTTCTTTCCATGATTACCAATTACAGATACAGCAATATTAGCTGAACGTAACTGTTGGAGAAGCTCAGTAATATATTTCTTTCAGTTCGCAAGTTTTCATCAATACATGCACCCAAAATTTGGGGGCAGTCTGCCGTATTTACTGGCCGTTGCTCATGTGCTTCATCAATTTTTGCTATGACTATTTGTTGTACAGAACTGAATATAGTGTGTATCTTCAAAATTTAAGTGAGTCCATAATTTACTAATATAATTTGCTAACTCTTCTGTTACTTTCTCTCTTATGAGGTATGTTATAACAGTAGAAACGTCTGCAAAGAGTATCAGGTTTGCTTGTTGAATGTTAAATGGAAGGTCACGCACATACATGAAGAGTAGGAAAGGACCCAAAATTGAAACCTGTGAGATTCACTTTGTGACTCTTACCCTAGTCATGAAAATCTTCTACCTTTCCAGCACTGACTCAATTATTCATCACAACCTTTTGCATTCTGTTTGTGAAGTATGATTCAGACCATCTGTGTTTAAGGCCATCAATTCCATAAAACTTGAGTTTTTCTAAGAGGATGTCATGATGTGTACAATCGAAGGCCCTGGAGAGATGACAAATAATACCAACCGGTGATATATTATTATTTAAGGCTTGTACTGTTCGATGAGTGAATTTGTATAAATAGCATTCTCAGTCGAGCAAGCTTTACGGAATCAAACTGTGATATGCTAAGTGAATTGTTTCCACTGAAGTGTGCGACTATCCTTGAATGGTATTATTCAGAAACCAGCTGTGTGTAACCCCACCAGTTGTATAAAACTTGAGTTTTTCCAAGAGAGTATCGTAACTCTCTCACTCAATTGCCTTGGAAAGACCACAGAAAATAACAACTGGCGATATTTTATTATTTAAGGCCTGTAGTGTTTGATGAGTGAATGTGCAAATAGAATTCTAATCAAGCAACTCTCCTGGAGTCAGAACTGTGATATCGTTATTTATTTATTATATTTGTTTATTTACCTTATGACGGCTAGAGAAAATACTAGACAACGATATGCAATAAATATGTACATTTACGTACAGATACACGCAATCTCAAGTTCACAAAGGGTTCATCGCCCTAACTCCAGCTGTGAAATCCAGTCAGAAGCTTCTGGAGAGAACTTTTGAAGGTCTCCAATTGTCCCTTTGAATATTCTGAGGGAACATCCGAGTCTTATGTTAAGTGCTGTCTGCTGCTCTTCGCTGCAGTCACGTTGAGTAGAGTGCTTGCTTACGCACTACTGCAGCAATGTTCCACCCCTGTCCCTGACACTTCTGATCCGACTCAGTGTGCACCATCGTTGTCCGGGTGGATGAAAAACAGCTAGTCGCTCCCAGGTACACTACTGGCCATTAAAATTGCTACACCAAGAAGAAATGCAGATGATAAACGGGTATTCGTTGGACAAATATATTATACTAGAACTGACATGTGATCACATTTTCACGCAAGTTGGGTGCATAGATCCTGAGAAATCAGTACCCAGAACAACCACCTCTGGCCGTAATAACGGCGACGCCTGGGCATTGAGTCAAACAGAGCTTGGATGGCGTGTACAGGTACAGCTGCCCATGCAGCTTCAACACGATACCACAGTTCATCAAGAGTAGTGACTGGCGTATTGTGACGAGCCAATTCCTCGGCCACCATTGACCAGACGTGTTCAATTGGTGAGAGATCTGGAGAATGTGCTGAATAGGGCAACAGTCGAACATTTTCTGTATCCAGAAAGGCCCGTACAAGACCTGCAACATGCGGTCGTGCATTATCCTGCTGAAATTTAGGGTTTCGCAGGGATCGAATGAAGCGTAGGGCCACTGGTCGTAACACATCTGAAATGTAACGTCCACTGTTCAAAGTGGCGTCAATGCGAACAAGAGGTGACCAAGACGTGTAACCAATGGCACCCCATACCATCACGCCGGGTGATACGCCAGTATGGCGATGACGAATACACGCTTCCAATGTGCATTCACCACAATGTCGCCAAACATGAATGCGACCATCATGATGCTGTAAACAGAACCTGGATTCATCCGAAAAAATGACGTTTTGCCATTCGTGTACCCAGGTTCGTCGTTGACTACACCATCGCAGGCACTCCTGTCTGTGATGCAGCATCAAGAGTAACCGCAGCCATGGTCTCCGAGCTGATGGTCCATGCTGCTGCAAACGTCGTCGAACTGTTCGTGCATATGGTTGTTGTCTTGCAAACGTGCCCATCTGTTGACTCAGGGATCGAGACGTGGCTGCACGATCCGTTACAGCCAAACGTCTAAGATGCCTGTCATCTCGACTGCTAGTGATACGAGGCTGTTGGGATCCAGCACGGCGTTCCGTATTACCCTCCTGAACCCACAGATTCCATATTCTGCTGTCATTGGATCTCGACCAACGCGAGCAGCAGTGTCGCGATATGATGAACCGCAATCACGATGGGCTACAATCCGACGTTTATCAAAGTCGGAAACGTGATAGTAGGCATTTCTCCTCCTTACACGAGGCATCACAGCAACGTTTCACCAGGCAACGCCGGTCAACTGCTGTTTTTGTATGAGAAATCGGTTGGAAACTTTACTCATGTCAGCACGTTGTAGGTGTCGCCACCGACGCCAACCCTGTGTGACTGCTCTGAAAAGCTAATCATTTGCATATCACAGCATCTTCTTCCTGTCGGTTAAATTTCGCGTCTGTAGCACGTCATCTTCCTGTCGGTTAAATTTCGCGTCTGTAGCACGTCATCTTCGTGGTGTAGCAGTTTTAATGGCCAGTAGTGTAGTTTAGTTGGCGATTTACCGAGGGAGTCTGCTCATACCATTGACTGTTCTTAGCATTTTGCATGTTCATTGTTCCGCAGACTGGTTGCTGTGCGTCGCGATGGTGGTGGTGGTGGTGGTGGTGGTGGTGGTGGTGGTGGTGGTGGGGGGGGGGCACTGTTGCTCAGTTCCCAGCAATTACGTCACTGTTACGCTGTACGTGTCTCCCGAGCGGTGCTAAACGGGTAACAGGTATTAAGACGAGACCGAACGATCGTAAACGACCTCTCGGTCAGATATTCAGGAAGAAGGATACCCGAAGAGGACCATCTCAGTGACCTCAAGTCCGTAAGGCTGGACCCACATTATCAATTTACCAACTGAACATAAGAACTTGTTGAGTCGTATTATGTGACCTGCCCATCCGTGTCGTCATCCCTCTGTTTTTCTTCTAAATGACCTTTCTTCGGCAATTCGTCGCAATATCTGCTGGTTGGTGGTTTTATCGGTCCACTTTATCTTTCACAGGCGTCTCCAAAACCATGTCTCAAAGGCTTGAAGAGATTTCATTTCATTTTTGCCTAATATCCATGTTCCACAACCAAGTAGTGCTACGGTCCTAAGGCACCTCTTAACCGTCTTTTTCCTCACTTCACAATTAACTTTGTCTGATAAAGACATTTTTCTTTTATTTATGAACATTGCTTTTGCTTCGCTAACAGAGCTCTAGAAGCTATTGAAATAACTACAACAGCACTAAGATTTCATTCATTCTTGGTAAGTGTGGTTTTTAAACAGAATTCAATCTTTCTTTTAACAGCTCTTGGAAAAAGATAGTGATATGGTACTCACCGATTATCATGATGAAGCCAATAGCTAAATTAGTAAATGTGGTAAGCGAGACTGTGGCGCTGCACGTATTCAGTGATTTTAAGTGAGATTTCAAAGTAAATGAGCTGAAACTATGGAATACAGTCTTTCATTCGATAAAAGATATGGCTCATTTCTCTGCTGCTTTATCTGCATCTACATCAAGGAGGGTTGTAACTTAAATAGTGGCAACTATTTACTCACAAACGATACAAAACAATTACTTGTTTGTGGCTGTTTCTGTCCAAAGTAGTCACCAGCGTTGTGCAGAACCCGTTGCCAACGATGTGGAAGGCGTGGTATACCGTTAGCACAGCCTGTTCTGTTGACGGTGCGAATGGAACGGTCTACTGCCTGTCGAATCTCTGGGACAGTTCTGAAGCGAATGCCACGAAGTGGTTTCTTCATCTTCGGAATCAACTCAAAGACACAAGGACTTAAGTCCGGGGAGTATGGTTGATGGTACAGTACTTCCCACTCCCACCGACCGAAAAGAACAGCCACAGCTTGGGCTGTATGCGCCCGCGCATTGTCGTGCAAAATGATTGCGCAGTAAGTGTCGCTGCTTCTTTCGCAAAGCCGGTTGCAGGCGATGCTTAAAAACGAGCAGTAATAATGTGCATTGACGTTGGAATTCGCTTCAGAACTGTTCCAGAGATTCAAGTGGCAATAGACCGCACCATTCGCACCATTCGCACCATCGACAGAACAGGCTCTGCTAACGGTATACTACGCGCTCCACATCGCTGGCAACGGGTTCTACACAACGCTGGTGACTTCTTTGAAGGACAGTAACAGATGAAAACATGTAACTCTTTTGTATAGGTTATGAATAAATAGTTGCCACTATTTAAGTTCCAACCCTCGTATACAGATACTCCGCAAGCCACCATATGTTGCGTGACGGAGGGTATCCTATACTACTGTTAGTCATTTGCTTTTCTGTTCCACTCGCAAATAGAACGAGGGAATAACGACTGTCTATATGTCTCTTCATGAGCCTTAATTTCTCGACTCTAACCTTTGCGGTCCTTATGCCCAATGTATGTTGGCGGCAGTATAATAGTTCGGCAGTCAGTTTCAAGTTCTCTAAATTTTCTCAGTAGTGTTTCTCGAAAGGAACGTCGCCTTCCCCCCAAAGATTCTCATTTCATTCTCCGTTAACTTTATTAAAGAGTCTTGGCAAATATTAAGAAGTTGTAACTCAGCCACTATTCTTTTCACGAACTGTCTAATGCCGTTACAGAATTACATCTTACCACAAAAAAAATATTGCTTAATTTCTCGGAGAAGCAAATTTATGTTGTTAACCATGCAGCGAACTATTCGTTATGTGCTTATCATTTGTCAATTACTTTTTCGCGACCTATTGAACCGCCAGAACCAATATTCTAGCCCTTTACCTTATCACCTTTATTTTATTTTATTTTCTACAATTTCTGAGGTTTTAAGCAAGGCACTTAATGGGAGATATTCTGTATAGAGCTGCAATGTCCGGTGTATACAACCAGCGCCATCAGAGAACAGAAAAATACTAACATTTTCCCGCTTCTTTGACTTAAACTGTAACTATTGCGGTACCTTCTCACAGATAGCATACATCACATTCCTTAATTTTATTTAATATTCTATTGTAATAATGATTTTCTGGTAAGGAGCTTAGTGGCACGATGCGGACTGTGAGAACACACCAAAATGGCATCCAGTAGTGTACGTTTCCATAACATTTTTAGTCCTGCACGTCAAATAGTACCTGTTATTTTTCATCTGTGTTGTAAAATATAACAACCAAACACCTTGTTTTGAGATTTAATACATCCCACGCCCGGGTTCCCGGGTTCGATTCCCGGCGGGGTCAGGGATTATCTCAGCCTCGTGATGAGTGGGTGTTGTGTGATGTCCTTAGGTTAGTTAGGTTTAAGTAGTTCTAAGTTCTAGGGGACTGATGACCATAGCTGTTAAGTCCCATAGTGCTCAGAGCCATTTTTCATTTAATACAACATTATAGATGTTTCTCGCGTTGTAGTTCCCGAAGATTCCTATCTTTCGAATCCTCTTCCTGCAAATTCCTCTTCTGTCTCTCTTCCCATGTTGTTCGCGGGCTTCTTCTTCTTCTTCTTCTTCTTCTTCTTCTTCTTCTTCTTCTTCTTCTATTAGTTACAGTTAATTCCATTATCTTCTTAGGTCATCTTTGCTCATTCAAACGGCACATATAACAATACCATCTCAATAGTTTTGCTTTTATTGTATCCATTAGTAGTTCCCAGGCTCAAGTCTCTAAACGTAAAAGGGTGTGGACCAAAATATGGAAAGACCAAACATACATTACCATGATCAGGGGCCCTATTCTGTATCGTTCATACCGATCGGTGTAGTTGGTTAGGCTCGGTAGTGACGTCATTTTCGGTTCTTTATCGAAATATCCTATTCAGTAAGCTTCTGGGACTTGTTACCAAACGGTCCTCCCACAGATTTTACGAAAATTGTACCGAGAGGTTTTGGATTTCGGTCTGGCCCTGTCGATCAGTGAGCTGTGGTTTATGCACATCTATAATTTGTTATTTTAAACATATGTAGCGGTTTTAGCTTTGGATTTAGTGATTGTGCTATTAAAGAATCACCAGAGGACGCTTCCGGTTGGAAAGTGAGTTCATAATAGACTATTTTCCTTTGTTAGAAGTATGGTTGGGTTATGTTGTTACTGTGAATGATTACATCCAAAAAACAAAACTTTTCGGTCAATATTCTCTCATAATACGTGTTATTTTTATGCAAATAAGAGTTTAAAGGTCATTAAATATCAAGACATCGGCTCTGCTTACGTATATTACAGAGTGTGAACTGACGTTACTAGTGCCTTTGTGTACTTTTTCCTACAATTGGGTTAGTTAGTAATTATCGAAACGTGGTTACAACTTTGAAGCGACAATGGAAAGCAAATGTGAAGCCTGATATTGGAAACATTCCAAAGTATCACGCATTTATGACTTACGTAGCACCGTTTGGCAACGAAGTCAGTCTACGTTCCCCTACACAATACTAAAAGAATTCAGCCCTGAATGGCGTGGCCAAGTGGATGCCGGCACGGTAACTCAGCGTGTTCGGCCAGAGGGTTAGCTGCCCTCTGTAATAAAAACACTGAGTTAATGGAACAACGCCGAACTGAAATGGGCGACTTGCGACGTCCGCCCCGAGCAGATACAACGAACGAAAAGGAACAAAATGAGATTAAAAAAAAAAAAAGTGGTTAACACGCGGCATTGCGATACGAAAGGACACGGGTTCGCGCATGGGTGGCTGAAAACATTTTTTTTTTCCTCTACATATATGCAAAACGTTCTGAGACATTGTTATTCGTGTAAGTTAAGATTTTTCTGCAATATTCGTTAGTAATTATATGTAAGAGCACACTTCCTCAGTAATGATTTCGTGATTTGTGTGTGTGTTTAAAATACGAAATATGAAATTGTTGGAGATGAAATTGCTATGAGTGAAACAACCGACAGTGACCTTTATATTTTTTCTTATCAGAAATGATTCATCATTTTTTCCGAAAATGTAGCGATTTCCGAGTATGCGGCTAGACAGGAATCTAAAACCACAACTTACATTACTGGGAATGTAACTAGCAGCAGTCATCTTCATAATCTTGCTTGAAACAAGTATTTATCTGCGATCGAATCCTCAACCACAGTAGACAGAGATGAAAGATCTCTGCCGTAGTATTTTTAGACTGTAGCACCATATACGAAACATTTTCATTCATGAGATGCAAGTTATAAACTTCGACGAAAGGCAGGAGCTCTCGAAAATGCGTTTTTTTTTAATTTTGTTTTATAAGACCCAAATCGTTGACGTATCATATAGGGAAGTGGGCTACTTAATCATATGGATCTCTAGGAGCGAATTATAATCACATTCTGTTTATCTTATTCTAAGAAACTCTCAGAATCAATTCTTCGTGTGTTTTTTATAGATGTATTAGTACAATGTGGTACTGCGCACTATTCCTAACTCATTTTCCGAAACGTAATATCCAAAACAAGATGTCAGTGTGAATGAGAATAAGATGACAGAATGCGGCATTTACGACAATCTGCAGAATACAGTCAAATACGCTATCGTTATTATGCATGCATAGAAACATGCGGTCAGAGAAACTGTAAAATTTTTTATATATTTCCGCTGAGAATCATGGAAATGGATATACTGCGCCTGATACTGTTAAGGAGGAGGCAAGGGCGATTAAGGCGGGCACGTTAGCTCGATGGAATGCGGCGTCATGCGTTATGGCAACGTAAACGCAATTTTCGGTACTTGGAAGACCAGCGCGCCTGTGTCGTCTGATAGCCGCTTTGTATTCGTGGCGCCGTGCGCGCTGCTGTGCGCATGTGCGGAACTGCGGCCGCTTGCTTTTGATTGGCTTGCGCGACACGAACCGACAACAGCGCTTCGGTTCTCTAGACCCGAACGGTATTGCTACCGAAATGCATACTGAATACTGCAGGGTCTCTAATTCGCTAATTCGAGTACTAGACCGTTCGGTGCTATTGAGTACCGAAACGATCGGCACAATGACGGAAAGATACAGAATAGCCACCCAGTACGGTGTAGAAAAACCATTGGCATTCCAAATAGATTTCAGTCGTCTAGGAATGCATAAATACAAGTTCAGCATGGTTTTCAAAGGAATCTTATACCATTGTCCCTGCAAACCAGTGGCAAGTCCAGCCTTTGACGTCTACTTTGCGTTCTGGTGACTGGTGGCTAGGTGAAATGCGACAATTCATCCTCGTTCTCACAAAACCTGTTCTGGACATGTGAACTGTGTAAACCGTGGCCATGTAATCGTGGAACACAACATAACCATTGGGGAATAAATATTGTACTTCAGGATGGATGGACCTGATCATCCAAACCGATCACATAATCTTTGTCAGTGATGCGACCTTGCAGAGTGACCATGAGGCATGTGGAATACCACGAAATGGATTCCAAAATCATCACCGAATCTCCGCCATGTTTCACTCTTGGGACGCCATCCAGGCCAGAGGCTGGAAATGGTGTGAAACAAGATGTATCGAACCAAACCACTTTTTTCCATTGATCCATAGTCCACGTTTTTGGACTTCAGCTCCAAGTTTTCTCTTACGGGCGTTTGAATCACTGATGAGTTGTTTTTGAATTCCAATTCACAATGCTGTTCCCTGCTTGTGGAGTTCCCTAACGTTCGTCTGGTGCTGACAAGGTTCGCGAATGCGACATTCAGTTCTGCTGTCACTTTTGAAGCTGTCGTCCTCTTATTTCACGTCACAATTCGTTTCAATGGGTGTTTCAAAAATGACCGGTATATTTGAAACGGCAATAAAAACTAAACGAGCAGCGATAGAAATACACCGTTTGTTGCAATATGCTTGGGACAACAGTACATTTTCAGGCGGACAAACTTTCGAAATTACAGTAGTTACAATTTTCAACAACAGATGGCGCTGCAAGTGATGTGAAAGATATAGAAGACAACGCAGTCTGTGGGTGCGCCATTCTGTACGTCGTCTTTCTGCTGTAGGCGTGTGCTGTTCACAACGTGCAAGTGTGCTGTAGACAACATGGTTTATTCCTTAGAACAGAGGATTTTTCTGGTGTTGGAATTCCACCGCCTAGAACACAGTGTTGTTGCAACAAGACGAAGTTTTCAACGGAGGTTTAATGTAACCAAAGGACCGAAAAGCGATACAATAAAGGATCTGTTTGAAAAATTTCAACGGACTGGGAACGTGACGGATGAACGTGCTGGAAAGGTAGGGCGACCGCGTACGGCAACCACAGAGGGCAACGCGCAGCTAGTGCAGCAGGTGATCCAACAGCGGCCTCGGGTTTCCGTTCGCCGTGTTGCAGCTGCGGTCCAAATGACGCCAACGTCCACGTATCGTCTCATGCGCCAGAGTTTACACCTCTATCCATACAAAATTCAAACGCGGCAACCCCTCAGCGCCGCTACCATTGCTGCACGAGAGACATTCGCTAACGATATAGTGCACAGGATTGATGACGGCGATATGCATTTGGTTTACTGACGAAGCTTATTTTTACCTGGACGGCTTCGTCAATAAACAGAACCGGCGAATATGGGGAACCGAAAAGCCCCATGTTGCAGTCCCATCGTCCCTGCATCCTCAAAAAGTACTGGTCTGGGCCGCCATTTCTTCCAAAGGAATCATCGCTATCTGGACATTCTTCGTGAATTTGTGGCGGTACAAACTGCCTTAGACGACACTGCGAACACCTCGTGGTTTATGCAAGATGGTGCCCGGCCACATCGCACGGCCGACGTCTTTAATTTCCTGAATGAATATTTCGATGATCGTGTGATTGCTTTGGGCTATCCGAAACATACAGGAGGCGGCGTGGATTGGCCTCCCTATTCGCCAGACATGAACCCCTGTGACGTCTTTCTGTGGGGACACTTGAAAGACCAGGTGTACCGCCAGAATCCAGAAACAATTGAACAGCTGAAACAGTACATCTCATCTGCATGTGAAGCTATTCCGCCAGACACGTTGTCAAAGGTTTCGGGTAATTTCATTCAGAGACTACGCCATATTATTGCTACGCATGGTGGATATGTGGAAAATATCGTACTATAGAGTTTCCCAGACCGCAGCGCCATCTGTTGTTGAAAATTGTAACTACTGTAATTTCGAAAGTTTGTCTGCCTGAAAATGTACTGTTGTCCCAAGCATATTGCAACAAACGGTGTATTTCTATCGCTGCTCGTTTAGTTTTTATTGCCGTTTCAAATATACCGGTCATTTTTGAAACACCCTGTATGTTCAAACATATATTTCTCGCGTTGTTTTCATGTTTTTTCCAATCCCTGTATGTCTTCAATTTTAATTTTAGCCCATAGTGTCAACCTGCAGCAACACCTCTGAACTCGCATCCCCATTGAAAAAATGTTCCCCTTAATTCTTTCAGCCGTTTGCCATGTCTAACACGTGTGACACTGGTTTTGCTCTATCTTCCTATGACAGTTGCGCAACGATGCTCTGTGAATGTTGTAGGAATTTTGTGTAGGAATTTGTGAATGCAGAGTTCAGAAGAGTGCAGCACTATGGACAATGATGTAATCAGACAATTATCTCAATGTCGGTTCCACTACACTCCCTGCAGACGAAACGCTATCGCCAACAGAAATTACTATACTGGTTCAGGTGTAACTAAATGTCGGCAAAAATGAAATTCTTAGATTTTCGTTATTAAGGTTTATTTTTAGTCTGTGTATGGCTTCATGACATAGCAGTGGTATCAAAATTACGTACAGGATGGTAAAATATTGATAATGGGTGTTCACAACTGTGAAGCGAAATGCCTAACTATTATAAAGTTCTTTAATTGGTAAGATGGTTGATAACCATGTCTGGGGATCGATAAAAATACAAGCACGTTAAATAAAATTGGGGTCAGAAATATCAATTACGCAAAAAAGCACAATGAAAATACCTAAAGTTGAACTGGTGTCGGTAAAGAGCAATCAAAAAGAAGCACACAATTAAAACAATTCATATCTCTACAGTGGCTGCCAAATACTTTTTATTACATCAGACTTCTCGCGTTTCTGTGTCAATTAAACCAGACAATCGTGAATATGTTTAACTGCAGGTCATGGCTGAATGTAAGAAAATTTGGTGAGATGGAGACGACCGCAGTTCTGAGTGTCAATTGAATATCACTTGCTGGCATGGCGTCAGCGTGTGTGATTGCCTTGCATTGGCGGCGGCAGTGGCGGCTGTCAGCGCGAATCTGAGAATCGATTCTAAATCTCTCGACTGTTAAACACGAGTCTGATACATTTCCTATGTCTTCGGTGAATCCAAGACACTTTTTTAATTCCCTATCTAAGTTAACTGGCATGGTACATGGTATTTGGGTGGAATAGCTCGTACGTCGTTGCCCTCAAATTGCAAGCGTTTACTGTCAGTGCTCGGTGCGATTCCCCGTACTAGGAGACATTGCAGTTTAACTACTTACAAGTTAAGACGAGCCTGTGAACAGGTGTTCACATAATGAGTGTAGCAATCGTCTCACTGCAGCGCGAGTCATCTTGCTCAAACACTCGACGATTTTCTGCAAGAGAAGAACCCCCATACTCTGTCTGCAATTGGCCTATATCAAAGCTAGTGGCCACATGTTTTCTATCCAGCCAATCAGGGTACTCTTACTTGTTATATCTCCACCCACCAGAGTTTTTTTTGCCTATCATAGGCGTCGTTTCTTTCGTAGGGTAGAGTTTAACTTCTGCTACTCAATACTGAGAGAAACAGTTTTTTCTTTGATGCAAGTTTTAACGTAGGTGGCTAAAGTGAGTCGCCAATGTTTTGAGTTGGGTTTCTCCGGACGTTTATCTGCGATCTCCGACCGTGTTCCAGCAAGAAGGCTTTCTTAAGGGTAGTCATTAAAAGCAGGGACAAGGGCTGCTTTTGCCGGCAGCCTACGCAGTGGCTGCGGCTTCTCATGGTGTCTGCTAGGTATCCCGTGGCGAGGGTTTCAGCCGCGTGAGACAGTGTGCTCCTCTCCCTCAGAACTGTGTCGTGTAGCTGGGGTCAGGGGAATTACTTGCGTGCAATTACTAGTGTGAGTGTTACTGGTTTATGATCACAAGATGTCTGTTTGTTCATTCACTCCACTTTGCCTAAAATTTGTTCCATTTTTACGTAACTATGTCGTGTGACATATCGAGTAAACCGTAATTGTTTCAGGAATTCAATGTACGATGTGTCATTTATTTTACACCTTACACATATTTGAGCTCCACACGTTACCATACTTTCTACTATAGTTTTAAATATCCTAATCTTCATTTCTGATCTAATATATGCTCTACATAAAGCTCCATTTACTTGTTTGATTGCTTGTCTGCCTTTGCCAATCCAGTTCTTAATTTCGCTTTTATTGGATACATCTTTGTTAATAATGTTTCCCAAATACTTATAAGAACCTACAGACTTCACTATTTCAACATCTAGCTTCAGGTCTTGAGCCATTCATTCAGTAACCAAGTACTCAGTTTTCTCTAAATTAATGGCACAACCCAATTTCTGATAACCTCTGTGCAATTTTCTAATGTAGTTCATGTCATCCTCTACAAAAATCACTTGGCCATCAGCAAAATGCAAAGTGAATAACTTGGCATCATTTGTAGACATGCCCATACTACGACAGAAACATTTCCATAACCTTAAGGCACAAGTCAACTGTGTTTAAATAATGCCGATATTGTCCTGCACCCTTGTCATATGTCTTTGGTCAACGGAACCTCTCCAGGTATTTTTGTATTTAGTTTAATTCTGTAAGTTGCGCCACTGTATCAAGCTCTAACAGTATGAACACATAAATGACTCATCCATTCACTAACATTTCAATCGACAATATACCGATGGGAATATTATCATAGGCTTTCTCAATATCAAACCAACCTCATGGGTCTCTGATTTCCAGGCCAAACATTTTTTCCAACAGCTGTTTTACTCAGAACATGTTCTTCTTTGTCCATAATCAGCTATTAAATTTTCGCTCTTATAATTTTTCCATATAGTCTAGAGACTATATTTGTTACACTTACTTCTCCATAGTCTGCGCATGTTTTCCAGTCACCCTTTCTATGTATGTTGCATATGTACGATGTTTCTCCATTTCTCTGGTAATTGTTCCCGTCTTAGAAAGCAATTTAAAACATAGGCCATTAATTCCAGAAATTTATCTGGTCCACATTTGAACAATTCGATGGGCAATGCATCTGGACCTAAAGATCGTTCATTCTTCATAGTCATAAGCACTGTGTTTACTTCCTGAGGCATCATTATTCTGTCCACTTCATAAGATGCATCCGAGATTAGCAACTCATCGTCATTTTTTACATAGAATTGAGGATGACTTTCGATAAACGGATTTCCGTAATACTTTCTCCATTCTTCCAACGGAATTAAGGTAATTGGAATCCTTTCTGATCTGTTACATCGCAGAGATTTCAAAGTTCTTCGTGTTTCACTGCTTTGTCCACTTCAAGTATGCTGATCAATGTATCTACATGTATTGCCCAACTACATTCTACGCATTCCTAACTGCTTCGTTCACCTGTGTTCTATACTTTACGTAATCATTCGTATTTTCTTTACTCTTTGACATTAACCATATATTGTGTGATTTCTTCTCTTTGAGTGTACGAATTTCTCAATGCTTTCATTACACCATTCATTTATCTTTTGAATCCTGAGTTGCGCTTCATTACACCTAAAGCTTCCTCAGCTGCTTCCACTGTAAATCTAACAATCTTCATATGTACAGTTCCCAAAAGATTATTTTACATTATTCAGTTTCAGATTCAACGGAAGCCTGTAGGTGAAAACTGTTGATTCATTCTCCAAACCCTTAAGATTTTACTTCACTGAGAATACTTTTTCATCATCGGATATGACCAGCCTTATAAAAGATTTTAAAACTGGGAAAAATAATTTAGTTTTCAGAAGGTAATGGTATCACATTCTGCATCTTTACGACATAAAATTTTAAACAGGATTCCTGTCTGCTTATAATGTAATCAATTACACAATTTCTTTGCAGCTTTGTGTCAATGTAAATTTATGTATATCTTTATTCTTAAAATAACCATTTCTGTCATAACATCCCTTTCTCCATATGGTCTCACGGCTGCATCCATTATTCTGGACGCAAGCTGGCCATTAAAATCCCGTAAAAGAATTATTTCTTGCTGCTGATGGTGTCCAATACTAGGGTTAATTTCGCATTATGCTCATCCTTGACATGAACTTTGTCATCACCTGTTGGAAAGTACAAGCCATTATAGCCGCTTCGTACCCTTTTACTTCAAGCTCTACTGGACGCTCATCCATCGCATCCCTGTTCTTAATTTATTATGTAAATTTTTTGATAAGTACAGATGCCCTGCTCGCTTGTATTTACTAACACCACTGTATGAGTGGATTCAACTGTCCAGCTGTTCGCTTCCCTCTCCCTTCTGTTTAGTCTAGGTAAGGGCTACTATGTCCATTTGAAATTGTCTTCCTTAAGCCATAACCGCTTATTTTTGTTTACGGGCCTTGAATATTCCAAATTCTAAAATTCATAATCCGTTTTCTTTTGCAGCGTCGTCTCCTGTTAAATCCGACTTTTTCCTATTAGGACTATCAGTGATTTAGCGTTTTTCCGCAGAATGAGCAACAGCTCACTGCTGCAACCCGCTATCAGGAGGATCAGGTATACATTCTACAGGGTTTTGTTGCCCTGCCCATTGATGAACCAACACTATGCCCTGCAAGGCAGGGGCGTCTCTGGGCGGAAATCTCTTGCCCCTCGTTGACTTTTGGAAGACAGTTTCCTCTTCCTCTTCTACTCTCGGAGGTTTTGGACTACTTCGTAGTGACGACCGCCTGCACTGCAGAACGGACGTCGCGAACTACGGTGTCGACTGTTCTTAGCGTCCCCTCGCCTCAAACCAACTGCCAAGCTAGTTACCTAGCCTCCCCTGTTGGTCTAGCTCACTGGACACAAAGCCGCCTCACCACGACAAGGTGGTACTTCCCTGTGGGATAATCAGACTAAAACTTAAACTAAACTACTCCTGCACAGGCCATGAAGGCCCAAGGGTACCGACCGGCCGCCAAGTCATCCTCAGACCACAGGCGTCACTGTATGAGGATAGGAGGGGCATGTGGTCAACACACTGCTCTCGCGGCCGTATGTCAGTCTCCGAGACCGGAGCCGCTACTTCTCAATCAAGTAACTCCTCAGTTTGCCTCACAAGGGCTGAGTGCACCCCGCTTGCCAACAGCGCTCGGCAGACGGGATGGTCACCCATCCAAGTGCTAGCCCAGCCCGACAGCGCTTAACCTTCACAATTCTCTTTTATTCCAATCTCGTATAGCGCGCTGAAAGAACGAACTCCTATATCTTTCCATATTTTAACGTGGTGATTTTTTCTCCCTATGTAGGTCGGTGTCAACAAAATATTTTCGCATTCGGAGGAGAAAGTTCGTAAATGGAATTTCGTGAGAAGATTCCGTCGCAACGAAAAACTTTCTTTCAATGATGTCCAGCCCAAATTCTAAATCATTTCAGTAATACTCCCTCCCATATCTCGCGATAATACAAAACGTGCTGCCCTCCTTTGAACTTTTTCGATGTACTCCGTCAGTCCTATCCGGTAAGGATCCCACATCGTGCAGCAGTATTCTAAAAGAGGACGGACAAGCGTAGTGTAGGCAGTCTCCTTAGTAGATCTGTTACATTTTCTACGTGTGCTGCCAATAAAACGCAGTCTTTGGTTAGCCTTCCTCACAACATTTTCTATGTGTGTCTTCCAAGTTAAGTTGTGCGTAATTGTAATTCCTAGGTATTTAGTTGAATTTACGGTCTTTATACGTATTTGACTGATTTATCGTCTAGGCGTAGTATAACGGAATCCTTTAAGCACTCATGCGGATGACTTCACAATTTTCGTTATTTAGGATCAACTGCCAATTTTCGCACCATTCACATATCTTTTCTAAACCGTTTTACAGTTTGTTTCGATCTTCTGGTGACTTTATTAGTGGATAAACGACAGCGTCATCTGCAAACAACCTAAGACGGCTGATCAGATTGTCTCCCAAATCGTTTATATAGATAAGGAACAGCAGAGGGCCTATAACACTACATTGGGGAACGTCAGAAATCACTTCTGTTTTACTCGATGACTTTTCGTCAGTTACTAAGAACTGTGACCTCTCTGACAGGAAATCACAAATCCTGTCTTATAACTGAGACGATATTCCATAAGCAGGCAATTTCACTACAAGCCGCTTGTGTTATGCAGTGTCAAAAGCCTTCCGGAAATCCAGAAATACGGAAACAATCTGAAATCCCTTGTCAATAGCACTCAATACTTCATGCGAATAAAGAACTAGTTGTATTTCACAAGAACAATGTTTTCTAAATCCATGTTGACTGTGTGTCAATAGACCGTTTTCTTCGCGGTAATTCATAAAGTTCGAACACATTGTATGTTCCAAAATCCTGCTGCATATCGACGTTAATGATATGGTCTTGTAATTTAGTGGATTACTCCTATCTTTCTCGAATATTGGTGTGACCTGTGCAACTTTCCAGTCTTTGGCTTTGGGTACGGATCTTTCGTCGAGCGAACGGTTGTATATGAGTGTTAGGTATGGAGCTAATGCTTCAGCATACTCTGAAAGGAACTTAATTGGTATACAGTCTGGACCAGAAGACTTAATCCGAGTAAGTACCACAGTGGTCCGTCAGTTAATACTACAGCAAGTTTTATCCGTCCACCAGTTTTTCAGGAACGAACAGACAGTCATCAGCTATTCGAATTTCTGTCTTCTCAATATGTTTGTAGCGTCCCGTGGCTTCTGTAAAGAAATTTGCAAGACTTTTGTGAATGTTCCTTAAACTGTCGTAACGGCGAATTCTTCCCGCTCAAGTGCTTTGAACAGTGCGATTTGGTTGCCGGGAGCGTGGTTACTCGGATACGTTTGGCGGCAGGCATGGACCGCACGTCCTGAGACTCTAAGGCGGCCGCCACACATTCAATAACATTGTCAAGCCGTCAATATATTGAACGTCTTTGGACGCTTATTGGCATATTGTCAGTACTAGATACGAGGACGAGCGCCATTTTATGGCCCCAAAATTATTCTCCGTTCATCGGTACATACTGAATGTGTGCGGTCAAGTATTGATGGTTCGCCAATATTCTCCATTCAGATATTGACAGAACTTCATGGACCAGCCAGACGGCGTTAATTAGTGCACACTATCTTACGTTTTCAATTAACCCTCATGCGTACCATAACTCTGATTCAATTTTGCGAGTAGTCTTAACAGAAAATAATTTTAATAGGCTTTCCCATGAGCAATTATTGTATACACCACTTCGGGACGGAAAACGGATTGTCTGTGACACTGCTTACGTATTTTAATAATTTGAAAATATAAGGTGGGTTGGCGAGTTACATAGCAGTTTACAAAAACGCTTCCACTTCGAAGAATACGTCACATATCTGCAATGACTAGTAAGAGGCCTGCGAACTGTATGTCAGTTTCAACAAATTATCAGAAAACGTAAAAAAAATGCTTTACGTTATCTGCTTGAACATTGTTTTGTCAGACAGATATAATTGCTTCATAGGCTTCGAAGCAATCTATCTGTGTTCGTTAATATTACAGAACTAAGCTTCAGGCATTCGAATAACCTGTCTGTAGCCAGAAATCTCGTCAACGGCGATTGATCCCTGATTAACGTACTTTCTTCTCTGCTTTGTTACGTATCGATATTAATAATTTGTCGTACGATTCAGGACTGATCAGAAAATAGTGTATGAAATCAGAATCACGTTCCCGAAAGATTGCAGTCGGTCAGTAAATTAACATGCGACAAGTTGCTCCTCTTTTTCAGCTATTTTCTGACAAATTTCCTCTTTTCCGTTGTTTCCTGTTGTTGCAATTAATATAACTGAGGCACATGCTTTCTTCTCGGTGTTCGACACCTTAACGTTATAAAATAGCGTTGCCAACTGACAATAGTGACAAAAATATTGATGCTGCATGGGTTGCTTCAGTATATTGAAGGTATCACAAACCAGTGCTGTCAAATTTTGAACGTATTCATTTTAAGCGTGGCGGCTGTCACAAAATGGCAGAGAATGAACACTAAGCTTAACTGTAACATTAAGTAGTAGTGACAGATCCATCGTATCGTAAAACCAATCACTTCAGTTTAATCCCTGCACTTAGGTGCGTAACAAGAGACCTTAGCACCATGTATATTATAAAACAACTACAGAAACTACATTGGCACTATAAATGAATAATAATGCACAAACCGTTTTAAATTAATAACTGTTAAACGGTTCATGCGATCCTTAAAGGTGTTTGCAGGTAGCACAGTTCACTAGTTATCATCAGTGGAAGTCGCACATCTATATATGTTTTACTTATTGAATTATTACGTGTCCTACGAGGGCTTGCTGAAAAAGTAATACCTCTCAATTTATTATATGAAAACTTTTAATGCTTTTTAAACAAAACAAACGTTATTAAAATCCTACATTTTTATTCTTCACGTCTACCATGTTCACTTCTCAACTTAGTCACCATGACGATGAACACATGTATCCCAAGCCGAGACCAGTTGGTTGACATCGTCGCTGTAAAAGATTTCACTTTTTTGATGGAGTCACAACTTGAACTCTGATTACACCGCCTTATCACTATCAAAGTGAAGTTCTCGAAGGGTTCTTTAAGATCTGCAAACCGATGAAAATCGAATGGAGCCACGCCGGAACTGTACGAAGGACAATCGAGGCAATGAACCCAAGACATCTGATTGTTGCACGTATCGCAGCTCTCGCGTTTGACCTGTCGTTCTCTTTCTGAAGCAGATGATACTCCATGTGCACAGGAACTCTTCGAATTCGAAACTCGATTACAGCGTGCTGTTTCTTACGCACCAACATAGTTACATTACACACCAACATGTTACACGCTACAGTTCGGACCCCTCTAGCGGCAGAGGGCTGGAAATATGTAGACACTAATAATTTAAACAGATTGTCAATAACGTTGTTTAAAAAGCTTTAGGAGTTTTCACCCACAAAATTCGGAGCCATTGCTTTTCAGCATGCCCTCGTACATGTTTTTAATTATTCGAATATATCAGAATATCGTATCCGCTACACTTACACAGAAATGAATGCAACATTTCATTCCTTATAACTTTTTCTATGTCAACATATGCATAGGTTGTTGAGAAGTTTCTTATTTTGTAAGGCGGCTATAATTTCGCACCTTACAAGAACTCATCCTCATACTTTGCCATGATCTAGAAACACAATTAGGTATCATGTGATAGGTTGTAGATCGTATACAGGGTGTTACAAAAAGGTACGGCCAAACTTTCAGAAAACATTCCTCACACACAAATAAAGAAAAGATGTTACGTGGACATGTGTCCGGAAACGCTTAATTTCCATGTTAGAGCTCATTTTTGCCGGCCGCGGTGGTCTCGCAGTTCTAGGCGCGCAGTCCGGAACCGTGCGACTGCTACGGTCGCAGGTTCGAATCCTGCCTCGGGCATGGATGTGTGTGATGTCCTTAGGTTAGTTAGGTTTAAGCAGTTCTAAGTTCTAGGGGACTGATGACCACAGCAGTTGAGTCCCATAGTGCTCAGAGCCAGCCAAGCTCATTTTAGTTTCGTCAGTATGTACTGTACTTCCTCGATTCACCGCCAGTTGGCCCAATTGAAGGAAGGTAATGTTGACTTCGGTGCTTGTGTTGACATGCGACTCATTGCTCTACAGTAGTATCATCAAGCACATCAGTACGTAGCATCAACAGGTTAGTGTTGATCACGAACGTGGTTTTGCGGTCAGTGCAATGTTTACAAATGCGGAGTTGGCATATGCCCATTTGATGTATGGATTAGCACGGGGCAATAGCCGTGGCGCGGTACGTTTGTATCGGGACAGATTTCCAGAACGAAGGTGTCCTGACAGGAAGACGTTCGAAGCAATTGATCGGCGTCTTAGGGAGCACGGAACATTCCAGCCTATGACTCGCGACTGGGGAAGACCTAGAACGACGAGGACATCTGCAATGGACGAGGCAATTCTTCGTGCAGTTGACGATAACCCTAATGTCAGCGTCAGAGAAGTTGCTGCTGTACAAGGTAACGTTGACCACGTCACTGTATGGAGAGTGCTACGGGAGAACCATTTGTTTCCTTACCATGTACAGCATGTGCAGGCACTATCAGCAGCTGATTGGCCTCCACGGGTACACTTATGCGAATGGTTCATCCAACAATGTGTCAATCCTCATTTCAGTGAAAATGTTCTCTTTACGGATGAGGCTCCATTCCAACGTGATCAAATTGTAAATTTTCACAATCAACATGTGTGGGCTCACGAGAATCCGCACGCAATTGTGCAATCACGTCATCAACACACATTTTCTGTGAACGTTTGGGCAGGCATTGTTGGTGATGTCTTGATTGGGCCCCATGTTCTTCCACCTACGCTCAATGGAGCACGTTATCATGATTTCATACGGGATACTCTACCTGTGCTGCTAGAACATGTGCCTCTATAAGTACGACACAACATGTGGTTCATGCACGATGGAGTTCCTGCACATTTCAGTCGAAGTGTTCGTACGCTTCTCAACAACAGATTCGGTGACCGATGGATTGGTAGAGGCGGACCAATTCCATGGCGTCCACGCTCTCCTGACCTCAACCCTCTTGACTTTCATTTATGGGGGCATTTGAAAGCTCTTGTCCACGCAACCCCGGTACCAAATGTAGAGACTCTTCGTGCTCGTATTGTGGACGGCTATGATACAATACGCCATTCTCCAGGGCTGCATCAGCGCATCAGGGATACTATGCGACGGAGGGTGGATGCATGTATCCTCGCTAACGGAGGACATTTTGAACATTTGCTGTAACAAAGTGTTTGAAGTCACGCTGGTACGTTCTGTTGCTGTGTGTTTCCATTCCATGATTAATGTGATTTGAAGAGAAGTCATAAAATGAGCTCTAACATGGAAAGTAAGCGTTTCCGGACACATGTCCACATAACTTATTTTCTTTCTTTGTGTGTGAGGAATGTTTCCTGAAAGTTTGTTCGTACCTTTTTGTAACACCCTGTATATGAATATATAAGGGAGACTGACATTGTCAAGTACGTCTTGTAAATAATTGTTAACTCTTATTGCATGAAACGTGACGGAGTGTCTTTGTTATAAATACGGCGTAATGAATGATTGCCTAAATTAGTAGAGGTTGGAACGCCAGTGGAGAGGAAACGGCGGCAGAACTCAAGTTCTGAGTGGAAGGCCCGCACAGGTGTTGGTCCTGCTTAAACACAAGAAGTATCTAGACAGACGTCGTGGCACCTGAGCTCTCGAGCACAATAGGGTGACGGCCGGCCGCTATTGTAGTAGGGGCCGGAAGGATAACCGGATAATGTTTCCGAACGCTGAAATTCTTGAACGCAGGTGAGAGGAACGAAGAAGCGGCACCTCAGAAACCACACAGGCTGGGTTATTTCCAAGGATTTTTACTCAGAAGCGTAGCATTGTACGAGTACAGTTTTTTCCTCGCAAACTTTCCGCGCTGGACGACAAAAGAGTAAAATATGGCTGGTCGGCGTTCGGAATAATCTGTAGAGAGCGAGAATATTCCGTGGTTTCGGGAATATGATTCGTTTTCGGAATTACGATGGTGGGGAGCCGAGCCTTGCTGGGAGGTCAGCGCTGGAGAGACGAGGTCTTCCGTTGTGAGAGCCCGTGTGTGACGGTCGCTCGATATCAGCTTTTGTTGGTACAGACGGACTTGCTGTCTTTGCTCTCAGTAGAGTTTATAGTTAGAACAGTTAGGAACTGTACTGTTGCGAACCTATACGATTCTGGACTTCACCCACGGGTTGTAAGTCGTCGTTGCATACGCAGCGTTCAGTAATTGAGAGCACTTCCTCTGCCTATACTTACGTTGAGACGTTAATCTGAACTCCGTCCTTGTCGTTGGGGGTTCGCGTTGCTCGTCTGTAGAACACAGAGAGGAGAAGACAGTATTAGAGTATATTAGTCAGATGACCGCCTTCTGCCGTCCTAGTGTTTGAAAGAGTTCATTTGTAGCTGGAGTTCTTCCATCGTTGCAGACGAGTACGAGAACCTTCACTTAGACGCACCGGACGCAGTACATACGGTGATATCGCAAATTGCTTCGGCTTCTTAGGGCTATAGAAGCTAAACAGCTGTGATCACGTTAGTTTGTTTCCGCTGAGGTTCCGCACCACCGTAGATCATCTTTGGAAGTAGTATCTTCTAGTGTTTGGTACGTAGATGATGTCAGTCATTCCGCGTTATTGGTATTAGACCGCTTAATTGATCATTAATTTTACTTAGGAAATGTAAACTTTGTAATGTAAAGGCTTTTTTTAATGTATGATAAATGTATAAGCAGGAACAACGTTTATCATGTAGTAGGATTAGTTGCCATCATCATTCATTTATGTTTAGATTGTAATTTATAGTATTAAGAGATCCTAAGATCTGCTTCAGGGGCTAGTCAGACAGGGTCAAATCATTATTTTAGCGTTTATTATTTGCGTTGTGAACGTTCATTTTACACCCGCCTGGAGTAGCATCTTGGAATTTAATTGATGAAGTATTAATTGTGCATGAAATAAAGACTCTTGTAAATTGAAAGTGGTACTCTTAATGTAATACACGATACCCCCATTGAGTACAACGCAAAGAGACGCTTTTATTGGGTACGTCATCGTAACTGTTTACCCTGTATAAGCAACAGTTTCTTCGTCATGTAAACAGAGTATGTGCGCAAAAGTAACATGCTTTAATTGATCGTGGATAAACTATTGGACATAGGAGAGTGGGAAAGAAAGACGTTTCTTTTAATTTTGTGTGTTATTGTGGATTACGTAAAATTTAAATGATGATCCGTATTATGTGTTCTGTGTTCATTGTAAGATTTGGCGGGTAAATAGAGGGCTTATAAGCGCGTGCGGATGGTCGCTTCTGGTCGTTCTGTGCCGGACGGTCACGAAGGTAACTTGTATGTTGGGAAAGTGTTAGCGTCGTTACAACTTGTAAGGTGACATATGTAGCGCGGCAAGTGGCCGCGTAAATTCATTAAAATTACTTCGTACTTACAAAAATTTCTGGCTGAATGGGATTTAGCATCTTTGAGTCAGTTGGAGCACATTTTGCAGCATTTTCGATTTATTACTGGTTAGCTTGTTGGACTGTGCT
The DNA here is from genome assembly GCF_023898315.1 of Schistocerca nitens. NCBI lineage: Eukaryota > Metazoa > Arthropoda > Insecta > Orthoptera > Acrididae > Schistocerca > Schistocerca nitens. Next base: position 562,143,355 of record NC_064619.1, on the reverse strand, counting down.
CGTGATTAGGCGAGTTTTCGATATGCTACTCGACGTATTGAACTTCATTTCTTTATGAACTGGCGATTATTTTGTGAATAGTCTCGCTGCATGAGACAGTTTTCGTGAACCAGTGCTTTAGGTTAAGGTCTGGGGATCTCTGAATCTGCTGCCACTTTCCTGCAACAACGGACCCGCAAAATTACAGACCAATATACTTAACATCGATTTGTAGCAGAATCCTTGAAATTACTCTCAATTCGAATATATTTAACTTTTTTGACACTCAGAAGCTTATGTTCATGAATAAGCATGATTTTAGAGCGCCCCCGGTAGCTGAATGGTCAGCGCGACAGAATGTCCATCCCAGGGGCACGGGTTCGATTCCCGGCTGGGTCGGAGATTTTCTCCACTCAGGAACTGGGTGCTTTATTGTCCTACTCATCATCATTTCACCCCATCGACGCGCAAGTTACCGAAGGGGCGTCAAATCGAAAGACTTGCACCCGGCGGACTGTCTACACGACGGGAGGCCCTAGTCACACGACATTTATTTAGCATTATTTTAGAAAGCATCACTCGTACGAAACCCAGCTTCCCCTTTTCTCACATGATATCCTGCGAACTATGAATGAAGAGTAACAGGCAGATGCCGTATTTCCAGATTTCCGGAAGGCATTTGACACAGCGCTCCATTGCAGGCTTTAACGAAGGTACGAGCAAATCGAATAAGCTCACAGATATGTGAGTGGCTCGAAGACTTCTTAAGTAATAGTACCCAGTATGTCGTCCTCGACTGTGAGGGAGACAAGGGTATCGTCAGGAGTGCCCCAGGGAAGTGTGATGGGACTGCTATTGTTCTCTATATACATGAATGATTTGGTGGGCAGGAATATGCCGTTGTTTGCTGCTGATGCTGTGGTGTACGGCAAGATGTCGAAGCAGAGTGCCTGTTGGAGGATACAAGATGACTTACACACAATTTCTAGTTGGTTTGATGAATGGTAGCAAGCTGTAAATTCAAAAAAACGTAAGTTAATGCAGATGAGGAGGAAAAACAAACACGTAATTTTAGAATACAGCAACAGTAGTGTTCTTCTTCACACAGTCACCTCCTGTGAGGACTGTGGTAGCGAAGGCGAATGGTCGACTTCGGTTTATTGTCAGAATTTAAAGAAAGTGTGGTTAATATGGAAGGGAGACCGCATACGGGGCACTAATACGACCTATCTTGAGTACAGCTGTGGTGTTTGGGATATGTACCAGGTCCGATCAAAGGAAGACATCGGAGCAACTCAGAGCCGGGCTGTTAGATTTGTTATCGATAGGTTCGAGGAATAACCAAGTGTTACGAAGGTGTTTCGGGGCTCCAAATGGGAATCTGTGGAATAACGGGCACGTTATTTTCGAGGAACACAAAGAGAAAATTTACGGACCTGGCATCTGAAGCTGACTGCCGAACGATTCTACTGCCACCAACATACATTGAGGAATAGGACCACGAAGGTAAAATAATAGAACTTAGCGGTTCATACCTTCAGTTCTCTTTTTGGTTTCCCCACAGTCCATAATTCACTTCCATCTTGTGTACCTCAAAATGCTATAAAAATATATTTGCCACTCTTCATTGTACCTTGTAAGGTAAGTTGCTGATTCAGTATTGCCTCCCGTGTACGAGTTTCTCCTTCCTCCTGTAAAAAAATCGTATCAATATTTTACAACAATGACTTGTTGAACTGATGGCTCGGTGATTTTACAACCATCAGTACCTGCGTTAATTGTAACTGGAATTATTACATTGTTCTTCAAGTCTGAGCGAATTTCGCCTGTCTCATATATAGAACGTAAAAACAAAATGGAAGGTACACATTAATCTTTCGTGATCAGGATATTAGTATAAATGTTAAGTAGAACCAAATTTAAAAAATGTTATCATAATAATAATAATAAGTAACCCTGTGGAGGCCCGGGAAAAAAAATAGGCCTCCGGTATGTTCTGCCAGTTGTAAAAGGCGACGAAAAGAACAAACCACTAAGAGGGCTAACCCCCTTTTAGTGTGATTAGTTGGTTCAGGACAGAACTAATGAAGCCTCGGACAAGCGCCGTCATGGTCGGGGACGACGCTTGAACCCTATGCCCGTCCACAATGGTAATAACACTGCTAGCCACACGGAAAATCATTTAAATCCAAATAGAGGTGTTTTGCAGGATATGCTTCCTGCAACCACCCTAGAAGGAAAACAAAGACAGAGGATGAGATGGTCAGATGAAGTTAACCGACACCTCATGTTCTGTTATAACCTAGCAACAAACTTACGAACCAACACAACTGGATACAGATCACAAGTATACACAACATTTATTACCAGATACCCAGAATTAAAATTTTTAACAGAACGACTAACTGATCAGATCCGTATAATAATCAAAAATAACAGGATACCCCAGTCAGAATTAGAAAACATCAAACAACAAGTACAACAAATACTGGAACAAAATAACGTGTAATCAGAAGAAGAAGAAAATACAGTAATGGACTTAAACATCCCAGAGCAAACAAACAAAGAACAACACGCATCAATTAAACAATCAGAGAAAAACGAAATCTTAAGACAGCCACCAGAACAAGCACAAATAGAACATGAAGTGACACACATGTTAGATATAGAAGAAAAATTTGAGCTGACATATATAGAATTCAAAGACACAAATACAGACATTAGACCACTCTTGTATAGACCACCAAATAACCCACAAGTCGAAACAACAATAACAACTATGAACACAATCATACACAACAAATTAAATGAAAATACAACTATGGAAGAGTTAAAACTACTGGTTTATATAGGAGCACTCACTACACTAAATATAAACACTAGGCAGAGATCAGAACCAACCAACACACAGAAGAAACCCACAAAACCAGCATGGCAACACAGGCTACAGATCAGGATAGAAAAACTGAGAAAAGACATTGGGACAGCTAACACAATTTATAAGAAATGATATATCAGACAAAAAACGAAAAAGTTTAGGTAAAATCTCACAACAAGAAGCGATAGAGCAATTAAATGAAAAGAAGCAGAAATTACAAGCATTGGCCAAACGAATTAGAAGATAGAAAAAAAATCAAAATAGAAGGAAACAAAACCAAACATTCAACACAAACCAAAAGAAATTTTACCAGACAATAGATAACACCCACATTAAAATAGACAATCCACCAAACATAACAGACATGGAACACTTTTGGAGCAACATATGGTCAAACCCGGTACAACATAACAGGCATGCACAGTGGATACAAGCAGAAACAGACACATACAAGATGATACCACAAATGCCTGAAGTGATAATTTTGCAACATGAAGTCACCCGAGCAATTAATTCTACTCACAATTGGAAAGCCCCTGGAAAAGATAAAATAGCAAATTTCTGGCTAAAGAAGTTCACCTCAACACATTCACATCTAACTAAATTATTTAACAGTTACATTGCAGACCCATACACATTCCCTGATACACTTACACATGGAATAACTTATCTGAAATACAAAGATCAAGCAGACACAGCAAACCCAGCTAAATATCACCCCATAACATGTCTACCAACAATATACAAAATACTAACTTCAGTCATTGAACAGAAATTAATGACACATACAACACAGAACAAAATTATAAATGAAGAACAAAAAGACTGTTGCAAAGAGCACGAGGATGTAAAGAGCAACTAATAATAGATGCAGAGGTGACATATCAAGCTAAAACTAAACAAAGGTTGCTACACTATGCATACATTGATTACCGAAAAGCTTTTGATAGTGTACTCCACTCATGGTTACTACAAATATTGGAAATATACAAAGTAGATCCTAAATTGATACAGCTCCTAAACATAGAAATGAAAAACATAAAACCACACTTAATATCCAAACAAATTCAAATAATATCACATCACATCCAATACAGATTAAGCGTGGACTATACCAAGGAGACTCATTAAGTCCTTTCTGGTTCTGCCTTGCTCTGAACCCACTATCCAACATGCTAAATAATACAAATTATGGATACAATATTACCGGAGCATACCAACACAAAATCACACATTTGCTATACATAGATGATTTAAAACTACTGGCAGCAACAAATCAACAACACAACCAATTACTAAAGAGAAAGGAAGTATTCAGCAATGACATAAATATGGCTTTTGGAACAGACAAATGTAAGAAAAATAGCATAGTCACGGGAAAACACACTAAACAAGAAGATTACATATTGAATAATCACAGTGACTCCATAGAAGCGATGGGAAAAACAGATGCCTATAAATACCTAGGATACAGACAAAAATAGGAATAGATAATATACGAGGGCCGTTCAGAAAGTAACCTCCGGTTGATTTAAAAAAATACACCAAGTTAAATAAAAATATTTTAATATATACATCTTACAACTACATCGTTGCACTATTTTTCTACATAGTCTCCATAGCGATTGAGGCACTTATCGTATCTCTTCACAAGCTTTGAAATTCCTTCTGCATAAAAATCACCCGCTTGTGCCTGGAGCCAGCCTGTGACCGCATCTTTGAGCTCTTCGTCGTCATCAAACCGCTGTGACCCGAGCCATTTCTTCAAATGCATGAAGAGGTGATAATCACTTGGCGCCAGGTCTGGGCTGTAAGGTGGATGGTTGATAACGTCCCACTTGAAGGACTCAAGAAGGGCCGTTGTTCTGCGAGCAGAGTGAGGACGGGCGTTATCGTGCAAAAAAACGATACCGGAAGTCAGGATACCACGGCGTTTGTTCTGTATAGCCCGTCGTAACTTTTTTATTGTTTTACAGTACACGTCTTGATTAATGGTCGTACCACGTTCCATGAATTCAACCAACAACACCCCTTTGGCATCCCAAAACACCGTTGCCATCAGTTTTCTGGCAGAAAAATCTTGCGAGGCTTTTCTTGGTTTGGTAGGCGAATTTGAATGTGCCCACATCTTTGATTGTTCTTTTGTCTCAGGGTTCACGTACGATTACTTAATCCAGGTTTCGTCACCGGTCACGATTCTGTTTAACAATGGTTCTCCTTCGTCCTCATAACGTGACAGAAAGTCTAATGCAGAGGCCATTCTTTGAGTTTTGTGGTGGTCAGTAAGAATTTTGGGCACCCATCGTGCACAGAACTTACGGTAACCCAATCTTGCTGTCACTATCTCGTACAAGAGAGTCTTAGAAATCTGTGGAAAACCAGTAGACAACTCCGACATTGAGAAACGTCGATTTTCACGAACTTTTGCATCAACTGTCTGAACGAGTTCGTCAGTCACCAATGATGGTCTACCACACCTCTCTTCATCATGAACGTTTTCTCGTCCACTTTTAAATAAACGTACCCATTCACGGACAACTCCTTCACTCATAACTCTTGGTCCGTACACAGCACAAAGCTCACGATGAATAGCTGCTGCAGAATATCCTTTGGCTGTAAAAAACCTTATGACAGCACGCACTTCACATTTGGCGGGGTTTTCTATTGCAGCACACATTTCAAACTGCCACAAAAACTAAACTAGCGCAGGTACGACGTTCACTCGACCACGGCTTGATGCCGACTGACCTGTTGAGTGCGTGAACGCACAGATGGCGTCGCTACTCCCCCCACAACCCGCACTGTGACCAATCGGAGGTTACTTTCTGAACCGCCCTCGTAAATATTAAAGAAGAACTAAAAGAAAAATATAGACAAAGACTAACAAAAATACTGAAAACAGAATTGACAGCAAGAAACAAGACAAAAGCTATAAATACTTATGCTATACCAATATTGACCTACTCATTTGGAGTAGTGAAATGGAGTAACACAAACCTAGAAACACTCAATACACTTGCACGATCACAATGCCACAAATATAGAATACATCACATACATTCAGCAACAGAAAGATTCACATTAAGCAGAAAGGATGGAGGAAGGGGATGTATCGACATGAAAAACCTACATTATGGACAGGTAGACAATTTAAGACAATTCTTTCTAGAACGAGCAGAAACTAGCAAAATACACAAAGCAATCACTCATATAAATACATCAGCTACACCACTGCAATTTCATAACCACTTCTACAACCCTTTAGATCACATAACATCAACAGATACGAAGAAAGTAAATTGGAAAAAGAAAACACTACATGGCAAGCACCCTTATCATCTAACACAGCCACACATCGATCAAGATGCATCCAACACATGGCTAAGAAAAGGCAATATATACAGTGAGACGGAAGGATTCATGATTTGCAATACAGGATCAAACAATAAACACCAGATATTACAGCAAGCATATTATTAAAGATCCCAATACCACAACAGATAAATGCAGACTTTGCAAAGAACAAATAGAAACAGTAGATCACATCACAAGCGGATGTACAATACTAGCAAATACCGAATACCCCAGAAGACATGACAATGTAGCAAAAATAATACATCAACAACTTGCCATACAGCATAAACTAATAAAACAACACGTTCCCACATACAAGTATGCACCACAAATTGTACTGGAGAATGATGAATACAAATTATACTGGAACAGAACCATTATAACAGATAAAACAACACCACATAACAAACCTGACATCATACTCACCAATAAAAAGAAGAAATTAACACAACTAATCGAAATATCCATACCCAATACAACAAATATACAGAAGAAAACAGGAGAAAAAATGAAAAATACATCCAGATGGCTGAGGACGTCAAGGACATGTGGCATCAGGATAAAGTTGACATTATACCAATTATACTATCACACAATATCCACCGGTACATCAACGCAATACAGCTACATCCAAATGTATATATATACAACTACAGAAATCTGTAATTATTGATACATGATCAGTTTCCCGAAAGTTCCTAAATGCAATGTAACATATACCATACAGTTAAAAGGAAGTCGCGCTTGATCAAGGTCCGCGTCACTTTCCATTTTTAACCAGACATAACGTCTGAGAAAGGAAAGATAACGATAATAGTAATAATAATAATAATAATAATAATAATAATAATACTCCGCCTAAACCGGTCCCAAGCCCGGTTGCAAAAGGACGAGGTGGAGGAACAGAAACTCGTTTAAAAAAACCTTGGTTCACGTGACCTGGGTGATAGTACCTTGTAAGGGTTTCTTGCCAGGAGAACGGTGAAGACCTCAATGGCTGTGAAAGCAGAGATGCATATCATCGTAACTGCGGAACTGGCGAAAAATAGAAGCTTTATAAAGAAGATAAAGCATATTTGAAAGTCCAGACACGTCTGTGTGGCAGCCACAGGTATTCTGGCCAGCGTCTGTTCACCATGGGAGGTGCAGCTGATCACTGAGCTCCAGGAACTAGCGGTCCCTGATTCCACCCATCCGGCATTAGCTGGGACCTAATAACAGGCAGAATGAGTCGTACAAGTAATGTTAAAATTAACCCAGATGATAAAGCCACTTGCCCTGTGGCGACAACCAAGCTGTCTGATTCTGGGGAGCTTGGGCTCGTACGACAGAGAGAGACAGAGTTCTCTGGTAAATTTACATAAAAACTGCACACATATATTGGCACTCTTAACATCACAACACTTATTGAGACTAGGAAATTACAGAATATTACTACAGAACTCAACATACAGAGAATTCAAATCCTTGCACTTCAAGAGACTAGAGTCACCGATTTGTAAACAACAGACTACAAGAACTACCATATCTTTAAAAGCAAAACAGACAAGAAAATATGCAAACGAGCTGCATTATTTGGCACGGCCTTTATTGTGAATGAGAACATCCTTGACTGTTAAAGATGTAAATCAAATCAATAACACTGTAATAAGAAACAAAAATTGTGGCTATCCCCAATCCTTGAAATAGGTGACTTTCAAATTGACCATGTTGCGATCTTCTGTGATTTTCAAAAGGAAATACACGACGTTCAAGTACGTAGGGGGGCAAATGTAGATTATGACCACTATCTTACCAGAGTCAAAACTGAATTCGCTCTCAAAAAGGAAATGCCGAAGAAAACACCAATAGTTGCAAAATTTGATTGGAAAAAAAAACGAAAATCAAAATTCACAGAAGTATGGGAAAAAACCTGCAAACAGCTGGAGAGATTTCCAAATGAAAATTATACAGAAAACAAGAGAACTGATCCCATTAAAGGAAAAATCCGAACACCATGATGGAATTCAAGTTGTGATAAAAAAATAAAAGAAAGACAACGAGCCTTCTTAGACTACAATTGTGATAAATCAGAAACCACACAACAGAAATTTTTCGAAGTCAGAAGATGAACAGCTAAAATACTTAGACAAGCTAAAAGAAAATATCTTAATGAACAGTTAAACTCAGTTGAAGACTTTGAGGTCCACAAAACACACAACTTTTACAAAACCTTTGAAAATGAAATCAAAGGATACACTGCACGAAACCTCTGTTTCAGGAAACAGAACGTAAAATTGACACTAACCAATAAAGAAAATTGTCAAGATTAAACCAAATATTTCTCACAACTTCTAAGCTGCTCACAACCAAGTACTATATTCCCCAGATTACAACCAAACATATGAATGAAACTTCACCACCGCCAGCTGAAAAAGTAATTTATTGTCACATTAATAAGGTCAAAAATAATATGCCATCGCGAGAAGATGGAATTGTAGCTGAGCTACTGGAGAACCTTGGTCCAAATTCCTGAAAAGAGATCATTCAAATCATCCAAGAAATTTGGCAGACAGAAATTATTCCAGAGGATTGGATATGTGCACTAATTCATCCATTTGCAGAAAAATGGAGAGAGATCAGATGTAAACAACTGCAGAGGAATTTCACTTTTGACGCTCACATACAAAATTTTATCCTCGTGTATCCTAGAGAGGGCTCAAGAACAAGTAGAGCATACAATTTCAGATTACCAAGCAGGCTTTCGCTCTAATAGATCGTGCACGGGACAGATCTTCAATCTTAAAACTATTTTAAAAATTAAAGTAATCAGATCGAAACTAATAGTCTGCACATTCTTTGATTTTAAAGAAAGCATACTATTCTATAGACAGGCAGTCTCTATGCAATATTCTAGAAGAACGCGAAGAAGACACCAAAACACGAAAACTGATCGAACAGACTCTGACAGAAACTAAATCAAAAATTAAATTCGTAGATGACATTTCGGAACCATTCTTAGTTAAAACAGGATTAAGACAACGATGTGAGATCTCGCAACAATTATTCACCATTGTTTTAGACAAAGTAATGAAAGAATGGTAATTGGAAGTAAGAAAAAACTTTTGGAAGCCAATCGAACTAGGAAGAGGTCAAGAAAAACTGAAGGTACCACATTTAGCATTTGCAAATGACGTAACGATGCTAAACGACAGTGAAGGGACAGCAGTAAAACAAATCGAGAACCTCAAGAATCTGCAGAGAAGGTTGGTCTGCAAATCTCTTTTGCGAAGACTGAATTCATCTGTTCCAAATTATATATTCCAAACTGAAAAGAAATTATAGTGAAAACAACAGACTCAAACACTTTAAGTATCTCGGTAAATTGTCGAACCAATAGGACTAGAAGAAAAAAAAACCAAAAAAACCACAAATAACAGATTGCAGAAAATCAAGAAAGCGTCCAGACGTATTCAGAATTTGTGTAATAAAAATGCCTGTCAAAAGGCATTAACATCAGACTAACAGAAAGTAATCAAATAGACACAAATGCAAGTGAAAAACTCTCATAGAATCAAAAACTGAATTTACAAGAAATTAAGAAAGTAGTGAGAAAGATTATCCGAAAAAGTTTGGGATCACGATACACACAAGATGGATACAGACTGAAAACCATCGAGACAACAGAAAAAGTATCAACCATCGAAATTGATATCAGAGAGGGACGAAGGAAGTTCTATGGACATGTAGACAGATTAACTGCAGACAGACGAACTAAACGGCTGCTAGACTACATGACATCACTTAAAGATCACTTCCCTGGGTACCTGAAGTTAAGGATTTGGCAAAAGCAAAAATTCACATAACAAACAAATCAGACACGGATACATTTCGAAGCAAAACTGAGAAGCTGAAGTTTGCTGCAAAGACGGAATGAATACCTTACCCACCAAAGTGTACCGAAGAAAGAAAGTAGGCCTTCGTGAAGAAAATGGAGAAATATTGGCAAAATAGGAAGAACTTTAAGACAAATTGAAAATCACCTGCTTATCGTTCCCGAACGGGAACATTCGAGTAATTATAATAATAATAATAATAATAATAATAATAATAATAATAATAATAACTGCTGATACAATAATCAGATGAATCTAACTTGTAATCTAAATATAATTTTAATTAATGCTATTGCATTCGCCTGTCATACTGAGTGTTAGGAGTATAAGTGCAGGTATTTTGTTGGTGACAATGTACTGAACAACAATGTGTCAGTATTTATTTCATTTGTGGGTTATTAATTACAGCTGTTAGGGTAATATGTTTTCAAGTTGGTTAGCGCCTCCAGATACATGTGGAAAGAGCAACACATCAATGCTTATATTCCCCTGGGCAGCAGGTCAGGTGTTGAAGTGTGGACACATGGACGCAAAACGGTTAGTCTATACTGACAGGGTAGTACGCTTAGTGGTGCAGTTACGACCGTTCAAAAAACATCAGGTAGTATATTATGTAACGTGTGACTTATTTCTCACTCTCAATTAGCCTACATTTTGCGGAAGAATGTGTGTCTTTCAGGAGATGGTATTTTCAAATAGAATTTCATAAAAATCGACCCACGAAACATCCTGAAAATAAGTCTTGTGATAGAAATACTCATCCTGTAGTAGCACTAGCGCCAGGTAGAGCTAGCACGAACACAGTAATGAGCTGCAAAATTTTGCAGCAAGTTTCTTGAGACGCAAGGAAGTTCAAAACACGCTTAACAGTTCCTCATTGGTGGTTTTTCTTTTCACATACATTTTTAACATGGTTCATTCCTTACTGCAACCTATTGATCTGAAGGAATGTTTCATAGCATAGCAAGCTAGCAGACCTTCCTCAGCAGCAAGACCCTTTTCTTCATCATTTGTGATTGCACTGTTCACACATTTTGTAACAAAAGACACCACACTTTGTGATGAAATTTTGCTTGAAGCAGCTACATTGTGTTTTTTCATATTTATGTGTTGCACAATTACTTCTACCAACGTGCAAAACAGTTTCTCTCTTTGTTGTTCTAATTTCATAAATGGGAACTCAGCTTCAATTTCATCAGTAAACACACATTTTCTTTCTGGCGTTCCTGTGAAATAGTTTGCAATATGTCTCTTAATGTAATGCAGTATGTGCCTCTAACGGTCTAAAAGCACACTTCTAAATGCGGCGACCTGAAGCAATAGGAGACGCGCAAAAGAAGCGGAAGTGACAAACTCCTTGCCATATGAAAGCATTAAGTAGTACTGTAGTAGATATTTTGCCGGGACAAAGGGATACTTCAGCTAAATAAGGGAGGATCCCGTAAAACACGGGACGCCTGATCACCCTAGCCTAACACACTATGTATTGTCGTAACAGTACTCTAAAACTGAAATTCAGCTGCATTTAGTAAGCATAGAAGTCATGAAAGCATATACAGAACTCCCAACCGCACCGCTTCCGAGGCCCCATTTCATCCCACCACCCATTCAAGATATGAGAACGCCCGACGCAGGAGTGTCACAGGGTTTTTGCACAATCTCCAGCACGTCCCCCCCCCCCCCTATAACTAAGCGATCAATGAAAAATGAGAATTGGAAGGCCAATGATAAAGCGCTATGTTTCACCAGCGTGCATGCAAATTGAGTTAATTTCCAGACTGGAAACAGTTGATTTTTGTTGACCTTCTAAAGCACTGCAGCTTCTTTGAAAATTTACCTACTAATGTGTAAAAACTGTTTCCTCTGAAATTTTGGAAATTTGTGATAGGGACCATGGGACCAAACTGCTGAGGTTATCTGTCACTAGGCTTATGCATTACTTAATCTAACTTAAACTAACTTACACTAAGGACCACGCACACGCACACGCACACGCACACGCACACGCACACACACACACACACACACGCCCGAGGGAGGACTCGAACCTCCGACGAGTGGAGCCACGCGAACCGTGACAATTTTCAGACCACATGGCTACCCCACGCGGCTGTTTCCTCTGAAAATTTGTATTCGCACTAATTGTACTTGTTTCTGAAAATTATGCCTAATGTATTTTTTCCTATTACTGTTTTATACGGCGAAATCAGATAACCAGTATATGTATGAAGTGAAATCTGAAGCTTCTAAAATAGTTTCTGCCAGACATGTTACTTTGCATTGTAGTGGTAAAAACAAGCCCTGCATCGTGAATGCTATCAAATGGGCGCCAAATAAACTATATGAAGTAGATTTATTTCGTACAGAGTGAAAAACGCGTAGTTCGAGAAACAACTCTTATGAGGGTATTCAAGTGCGGTACACCTGACGAAGCAAGAAAAACAAAACGAGTCAGACTTACACTTTTGGGTAAGATCTCGTATAAGTGCTGATTTAGTACTGCCTTGCCTACTTGCAGTAACTTGTGAAGAATGGCTATTCGACTGGCACAGAAAGATAACATTAAACTCCATTTTAAAGACTATATTGCTGGGAAAATGTGAGTGGTTCTTAAATGACACAAAACCAAAATGTCAGGAATAAATCTTGCAGAAATATCCTACAGCAGGGCTCTTTGGTTCAGCAAAGAAAACAGAGATTCTATAACTTTCTGGAACACGTTATACGAGTATTTAATCTGCTTTGCAACTGCAATGTGTTTTGTCCGATTCAATACCGTTTCCAATTTTGTTTAGTGCTATTTTGATTATTTGCACTTGGATCCGATTTTGGCAGCTCTTTTTAGAACTAGCTAAGTGTAAAGTTTTTAAAAATGTTTTTTATAATAACTTTTCGTTTATTTCCTATTACTAAAATGCAAATGATGCATAACATTAGGAAGTATATATTACGTGCTGTTAAAAGTAATTTTTTACTCTTTTCCATTTTTAAATAGAAACGAAATGGAAGTCTGCTTTTAGGCACTTTCCTCTCTAAATGTCATTGATGCTCGTTCACTATGATCAATTTAAGCTATACTCATAGGTTCCTCACTAATCGCACCCATGGAAATCGCGACAGCCGAAAAAAACCGTCAAATATTTGTGACAAATAAGAACACAGACATGATTGCTGGTATAATAATCCGTTAAAAACGCGAAGATGGAAAAGGAAGTCATTACACTCTATGAGCGGCGAGCTTGCGGCTACTGCGACGATAGCACGATGCCCTTAACCACACGGCCACACTGAACGTTGAGCGAAAGTATCAAAGTTATTGTACATGTTGGGATCTCATGATTTTTTCCGTCGATGCTTCGTTAACTGATATTTAATTGTAAGAAATCATACCAATGGTGATATATATCCACGTGATTCCTCTGCTATTCACAATAAAGTGCCTGGTAGAGGGTTCAATGAACCACCTTCAAGCTGTCTCTCAACTGTTGCACTCTCGAATGGCACGCGGGAAAAAAAAGAGCACTTAAATTTTTCTGTGCGAGCCCTGATTCCTCTTATTTTATGGTGATGATCATTTCTCCCTTTGTAAGTGGGTTGCAGCAGAATGTTTTCGCAATCGGAGGAGAAAACTGGCGATTGAAATTTCATGAGAAGATCCCGTCGCAACGAAAAACGCCTTTGTTTTAATAATTGCCACTCCAATTCATGTATCATGTCTGTGACACTATCTCCTCTATTTCGCGATAATACGAAACGAACTGCCCTTCTTTGTACATTTTCTGTGTCATCCGTCAGTCCCACCTGATGCGGATCCCACACCCCACAGCAATACTCCAGAATAGGGAAGACAAGCGTGGTGTAAGCAGTCTCTTTGGTAGACCTGTTGCACCTTCTAAGTGTTCTGCTAATCAATCGCAGTCTGGTTTGCTCTACCCACAATATTATCTATGTGATAGTTCCTATTTAGGTTATTTGTTATTGTAATTCCTATGTATTTAGTTGAATTTACAGCCTTCAGATTTGCGTGACTTATGGCGTAATCGAAATTTAGCTGATTACTTTTAGTACTCATGTGAATAACTTCGCACTTTTCTTTATTGAGGGTCAAATGCCAATTTTCGCACCATACAGGTATCTTATCTAAATCATTTTGCAAGTCGTTTTGATCATCTGATGACTTTACAAGACGGAAAATGACAGCATCATCTGCAAACAATCTAAGACGGCTACTCAGATTGTCTCCTATGTCGTTAATATAGATCAGGAACAATAGAGGGCCTATAACACTTCCTTGGGGAACGCCGGATATTACTTCTGTTTTACTCGATGACTTTTCATCTGTTACTACGAATTGTGACCTTTGACAGGAAATCACGAATCCAGTTGCACAACTGAGGCGATACTCCGTAGGCAGGCAGTTTGGTTAGACGACGCTTGTGAGGAACGATGTCGAAAGCCTTCTGGAAATCTAAAAATATGGAATCAATTTGACATCCCCTGTCAATAGCACTTATTACTTCATTAGAACAGGGAATCAGCGATCATAAAGCGGTTACTGCATCGATGATTTCAGTCGTAAATAGAAATATTAAAAAAGGTTGGAAGATTTTTCTGTTTAGTAAAAGTGACAAAAAGCAGATTTCAGAGTACCTGATGGATCAACACAAAAGTTTTGTCTCCAGTACAGATAGTGTTGAGGATCAGTGGACAAAGTTCAAAACCATCGTACAATATGCGTTAGATGAGTATATGCCAAGCAAGATCGTAAGAGATGGAAAAGAGCCACCGTGGTACAACAACCGAGTTAGAAAACTGCTGCGGAAGCAAAGGGAACTTCACAGGAAACATAAACATAGCCAAAGCCTTGCAGACAAAGAAAAATTACGCGAAGCGAAATGTAGTGTGAGGAGGGCTATGCGAGAGGTGTTCACTGAATTCGAAAGTAAAGTTCTATGTGCTAACTTGGCAGGAAATCCTAAGAAATTTTGGTCTTATGTCAAAGCGGTAGGTGGATCAAAACAAAATGTCCAGACACACTGTGACCAAAATGGTACTGAAACAGTGGATGACAGACTGAAGGCCGAAATACTAAATTTCTTTTTCCAAAGCTGTTTCACAGAGGAAGACTGCACTGTAGTTTCTTCTCTAGATTGTCGCACAGATGCAAAATGGTAGATATCGAATAAGACGACAGAGGGATAGAGAAACAAAATCGCTCAAAAGAGAAAAGGCCGCTGGACCTGATGGGATACCATTTCGATTTTACACAGACTACGCGAAGGAACTTGCCCCCCTTCATGCAGCAGTGTACCGTAGGTCTCAAGAAGAGCGTAGCGTTCCAAAGGATTGGAAAAGGTCACAGGTCATCCCAGTTTTCAAGAAGGGACGTCGAACAGATGTGCAGAACTATAGACCTATATCTCTAACGTCTATCAGTTGTAGAATTTTGGAACACGTATTATGTTCGAGTATAATGATTTTTCTGGAGACTAGAAATCTACTCTGTAGCAATCAGCATGGGTTTCGAAAAGACGATCGTGTGAAACCCAGCTCGCGCTGTTCGCCCACAAGACTCAGAGGGCCATAGACACGGGTTCACAGGTAGATGCTGTGTTTCTTGACTTCCGCAAGGCGTTCGATACAGTTCCCCACAGTCGTTTAATGAACGAAGTAAGAGCATATGGACTATCAGACCAATTGTGTGATTGGATTGAAGAGTTCCTAGATAACAGAACGCAGCATGTCATTCTCAATGGAGAGAAGTCTTCCGAAGTAAGAGTGATTTCAGGTGTGCCGCAGGGGATTGTCGTAGGACTATTGCTATTCACAATATACATAAATGACCTTGTGGATGACATCTGAAGTTCACTGAGGATTTTTGCGGATGATGCTGTGGTATATCGAGAGGTTGTAACAATGGAAAATTGTACTGAAATGCAGGAGGATCTGCAGCGAATTGACGCGTGGTGCAGGGAATGGCAATCGAATCTCAATGTAGACAAGTGTAGTGTGCTGAGAATACATAGAAAGAAAGATCCCTTATCATTTAGCTACAATATAGCAGGTCAGCAACTGGAAGCAGTTAATTCCATAAATTATCTGGGAGTACACATTGGGAGTGATTTAAAATGGAATGATCATATAAAGTTGATCGTCGGTAAAGCAGATGCTAGACAGATTCATTGGAAGAATCCTAAGGAAATGCAATCCGAAAACAAAGGAAGTAGGTTACAGTACGCTTGTTCGCCCACTGCTTGAATACTGCTCAGCAGTGTGGGATCCGTACCAGATAGGGTTGATAGAAGAGATAGAGAAGATCCAACAGAGAGCAGTGCGCTTCGTTACAGGATCATTAGGTAATCGCGAAAGCGTTACGGAGATGATAGATGAACTCCAGTGGAAGACTTTGCAGGAGAGACGCCCAGTAGCTCGGTACGGGCTTTTGTTGAAGTTTCGAGAACATACCTTCACCGAGGAGTCAAGCAGTATATTGCTACCTCCTACGTATATCTCGCGAAGAGACCATGAGGATAAAATCAGAGAGATTAGAGCCCACACAGAGGCATACCGACAATCCTCCTTTCCACGAACAATACGAGACTGGAATAGAAGGGAGAACCGACAGAGGTACTCAGGGTACCCTCCGCCACACACCGTCAGGTGGCTTGCAGAGTATGGATGTAGATGTAGATGTAGAGTATAAAGAGCTAGTTGTGTTTCACAAGAACAATATTTTCTGAATCCGTGCTGTGTGTAAATAAATCGTTTTCTTCGAACTACTTCATAATGTTCGAATACAGTACATGTTCCAAAACCCTAATGCAAATCGGCGTTAGTGATATAGGCCTGTAATTCAGCGGATTACTCCTACTTCCCTTTTTGGGTATTTGTGTGACTTGAGCAATTTTCCAGTCTTTAGGTACGGATCTTTCTGTGAGCGAGTGGTTGTATATAATTGCTAAATATGGAACTATTTTATCAGCATACTGTGAGAGGAACCTGACTGGTATACAACAATCTGGACCGGAGGCCTTGCCTTTATTAAGTGATTTAAGCTGCTTTGTTACAATGAGGACATCTACTTCTATGTTTCTCATCTTGGGAGTTGTTCTTGATTGGAATTCAGGAATATTTACTTCGTCTTATGTTTGTGAAGCTGGGACGACGTGGTGGGGATGTGCAAAACTCTTTGTCTTTTCCGTTCTCGCAAGGCAAACACCCGGTGGAGAAACAATGGTCTAGGTGGTCACTGCTTAGCCAAGCGCTACAAAGGGGTGACCGTTACCAAAGTAGCGAGGTACATGCGCCTCTGCAACGTGCTGGGGGCTGCGGTCACCGGAATGTGAGTGGTCTGAAGAAATGGTGGTGTCTGCCGGCGCTGTGTGGTGGACATAGGCTGGACCGTTCGTCAGAGGGACACCGCGCTGACAGCGGCAATAGAGACGGATGGCGGCGCGCCGCCTAAAGGCACACCGGCCTGCTTTTTGCCGCTCTGGGCCAAACGAGTAACGAGTGCCGATGCACCCGATCTGGAGGCAGCGGCAGCCGCCGCTCTGGAGGAAAACACGCCGGCGCGCTTCGTTAGTCGGGTGCCCAGTCAGGGTCGAACCATCGCTGTTCGAGGGAAAGAAAGGAGTCAGCTAAATTGGAATGAGGGGGGAGGGCGGAGTAGGGAAATAAACACTTCTCCATATGCGACACGTTGGAATGACTCGCACGACACTGTCATTGCCCTCACTTTTTCCTCTCGCATAACATGACGTTGTTTATTGTGACCATGTTTAGATTCACTCGTTTCTGCCTGCCCTCTCATAAGGTGTAACCTTCCCTTTTGTCCGGAATGGTGAAGCAGTAATTTCGCGAGAACTACGCGTGCCTAAAAACTATGAACGTTCCTCTTCTCGACGTGCTCCACCATCGTTGCTTCATCAGAGAGATCAAAGCGATGTACTCTCAGTACCCCAAGAACGGCAAAGGAAAAGGTTATTGGCGTAACCGTATCCACTCCTCCGCTAATACACTACTGGCCATTAAAATTGCTACACAAAGAAGAAGTGCAGATGATAAACGGGTATTCATTAGACAAATATATTATACCAGAACTGACATGTGATTACATTTCCACGCAATTTGGGTGCATAGATTCTGAGAAATCAGTACCAAGAACAACCACCTCTGGTCGTAACAACGGCCCTGATACGCCTGGGCATTGAGTCAAACAGAGCTTGGATGACGTGTAGAGGTACAGCTGCCCATGCAGCTTCAACACGATACCACAGTTCATCAAGAGTAGTGACTGGCGTATTGTGACGAGCCAGTTGCTCAGCCACCATTGACCAGACGTTTTCAATTGGTGACAGATCTGGAGAATGTGCTGGCCAGGGCAGCAGTCGAACATTTTCTGTATCCAGAAAGGCCCGTACAGGACCTGCATCATGCGGTCGTGCATTATCCTGCTGAAATGTAGAGTTTCGCAGGGATCGAATGAAGCGTGGAGCCACCGGTCGTAACACATCTGAAATGTAACGTCCACTATTGAAAGTGCCGTCAATGCGAGCAAGAGGTGACCGAGACGTGTAACCAATGGCACCCCATACCATCACGCCAGGTGATACGCCAGTATGGCGATGAATACACCCTTCCAATGTGCGTTCACCGCGATGTCGCCAAACACGGATGCGACCATCATGATGCTGTAAACAGAACCTGGATTCATCCGAAAAAATGATGTTTTGCCATTCGTGCACCCAGGTTCGTCGTTGAGTACACCATCGCAGGGGCTCCTGTCTGTGACGCAGCCTCAAGGGTAACCGCAGCCGTGGTCTCCGAGCTGATAGTCCATGCTGCTGCAAACGTCGTAGAACTGTTCGTGCAGATGGTTGTTTTGCAGACGTCTCTATCTGTTGATTCATGGATCGAGACGTGGCTGCACGATCCGTTACAGTCATGCGGATTAGATGCGTGTCATCTCTACTGCTAGTGATACGATTCTATTGGGATCCAGCACGGCGTTCCGTATTACCGTCCTGAACGTACCGATTCCATATTCTGCTAACAGTCATTGGATCTCTACCAACGCGAGTAGCAATGTCGCCATACGATAAACCGCAATCGCGATAGGCTACATTCCGACCTTTATCGAAGTCGGAAACGTGATGATACGCATTTCTCCTCGTTACACGAGGCATCACAACAACGTTTCACCAGGCAAAGCCGGTCAACTGCTGTTTGTGTATGAGAAATCGGTTGGAAAGTTGCCTCATGTCAGCACGTTGTAGGTGTCGCCACCGGCCCCAACCTTGTGTGAATGCTCTGAAAAGCGTATTTGCATATCACGGCATCTTCTTCCTGTCGGTAAAATTTCGCGTCTTTAGCACGTCATCTTCGTGGTGTAACAATTTTAATGGCCAGTACTGTATGTAAACGGTGTCTTATAAAGAACGCAAAATCTGGGATGCCCGCCATTTCTGTCCTAATAAGTCGACAGAGATGATAATTACAGAGTTTGCAACTGTTCTCCTCGTGGTTAGTAACGGAGCAATTCAGGACACAACAGCGTGTTGTCATATTGAGAACATATTAAATTTCCGTGAACTGTCCTCTCTTTCGTAAACCAAAACAGAACACGAAAATGTGAAATTTCCTTAAGAATAACGTGAGTATATAATTTGTGATTAAATTTCAAACAAATTAAATACATCCCAAGAACACTCATGAACACAAGAGAAAGCACAAAATCACATTCAAACTTGGGAGTGGATAGGAACATAATGCGAAGGCAACAATTTTAAATTCGTAACACGTCGCCTCGGAAGCGGAGAGGTCGGAAGTTCTGCAAATGCGTTCATGACTTCTACATTTACAAAATACATGAAAATGCAGCATCATATAAATAAATATCTGTGACCAAAGAACGTTGTCAATTACAAATGCTGTTACAAACGGATACAACACGTCTCCAGGCTCCACATTATGCCAATGGCGGCCGCCTGCCGTGTTATGAAAACTCTGATTACAATTTGATACAGGAAACTTGTTGTTGTTGTTGTTGTTGTGGTCTTCAGTCCTGAGACTGGTTTGATGCAGCTCTCCATGCACAGGAAACTTATAAACAAGAAACGAGCGTACAATCGTGCTCAAAAGTATACGAACGACCTGAATTGCATTTCGCCTGATTCAAATGCAACCCACATAGCGCAGCTGTCTAGCAGGTCCTCTAATCGCCCCTCGGTACAGTCGTTTGACTATTGAAAATGGTTCCAACCAGTCACCACTAGAAAACACTACTCTGTATCGCAATAACTCAAGGTGTTAAGTAATACCACGATACTACAAATGTCAGGGAACATATTATCACAGATAAGACGGTTCTTCAGGCTTGTAAGCTCACATTTATTACAATAAATGACATACATGAAATGTTACCACTCTCTTTATTACGTCAGATAGGTAATTCACGTAGTAATTTCGTCGTATTCATGATTTCCTCTTCAAAATAACATACCGTACTTATTATTTAACACAAAACGACATTAAAAATTTACGTTATTCACGAGCAGCTAGTTGAGAATATGTATGAACTTCAAATGACACGACGAACCGTCTCGTTCTGCATATGGATTCAAACCCAGGTCATGCAGACTAAGCAAAGACTTCCTGACTGACGGAAACTAACAGTCATTCCTGACTAGGCATACAGACAGTGATATACTTCGATTTTAGACAATATCAGTTAGCAAATATCAACTTTAAATTACATAACGTAAACATTGTTAACGGACGCGAATTCCTACCCAGCATCTATTGTCGAGGTGTGTTAAATATTGCACAATCAACTGTGACATGTCGGATTTTCTCGGCAGTAGCTAGATGTTCGAACTGAAATGACAAGACGAAACATTAGTTTTTTCTTTCCCAGGACTCCAACCTGGCACCTATCGCTGTTATATTCTAGAGAAAAGGAACGTTAAAAAGGGGTTTGTTACACCAGCAGCGACATGTGACCATGTTTGAACTAGAAATAATATGACGAAGAGTTCAGTGCTGACTGGGAATCGAGCCCCACACATATCGTTGTTGACTGCACACAAAGAGACGTCAGCTACCGAAATTTTCTCCACCAGCAGCTCGGAATAACATCGTTGAATTTACAATGATTTTGCAAACAGTTCTGTGCCCCACTGTGACTCAAAAACGTCAGATACCGTTAGTGTTGACAACGAATGAAAATACATTAAAAATCAAAATTATTACCCACCAGCAGATAGGTGTTCTCATGCTAGAGCTTGATAATACATAATGAAAGCTTTAGTGCCGGGCCAGGATTCGAACCCTTTCACGCGCAATATGTGGAGATGTTAAGGAATCTGCAGTTTTGAACAAACAAATTGCAGTCGAGCTGTATTGTTTCGAAGGGATCAAATTCCGCGTTAAGGGCGGTCTGAGTTGCATTCCCAGATCAGAACCAATTTTATCGACATACAGAAGCTCAAATAAAAGATGGAATAAGTGTCTTGTGACCCTACACAGCGTTTGTTTCGTCACTAGAAATAAATAACTAGTATAAGAAAGGTTACTGTTGATAGAGTTTCTACGTGTCGCGACTCCTGACTTTGTGGTTCAACCTAACGTCTACTTGGTAGAGAAGGAATATGTTTAACATGAATATCCGACCACAATGCCATTATATCTTCTGCACTTGGCGTAGCCAGAAGAGAATAGAATCTGTCTCTCCTTATCAAAAATCATCAGCAGAAGTTGGAATCGAACCCAGACCATAAGTATATGAACCTAGCATCAATCCAAGAGACCACCAAATTCTCTTCTGTATCACGCATTTTTCTATCATAACGATGTTTCTGACACACAGACTCCCTGTAGTGGTTTGCAGCATGTTCAGTACATTCATTTACTTGGTTGACCGAATCGCAATGTACTAGCTGCCTCGGCTACCCAGTGCATACATTCGACTCTATTTTGTAATCACCGAAATAAAATCGCGTAACTGAGACCTACACAGAACTGCCAACAGTGTAGGATGCAGAAATTTAAACAGGAAGTGTTCCTTTCGGCTTGAGCCACTCTATTGTGCTATCTGTTTGTTAAAAACGTCGTGGAGTGCAAAAGAAAAGCTGTAACTGTCTGTCTCTCAGAAGTCTAGATCCGGCCATATACATAATCTCACAGCACTGTGCAATGCGCACGTTCTGGAGGAATTGTTGTTCAGTTCTGGAGGTGTTGTAGCTATGTGTCAGCCAGTAGCGTAACGGTAAGCGTCGCGCACTGTTGATAAGACGTCGCGAGTTTGGGTACATTCACTGCTACATTTTTTAAAACGCCATACTGCTGTCTGCTGAAGTTATCGATCTAATGGAACTTTGAACATAATTCCCTTCATTTCTCAACCCAAAATAGTCGCATGTGGAAAAAGTGCTAACGCCTGCGACATTTTGTTATTTTCAGGTTTAATAGATGGCCAGGCTGCAGATGCATCCTGAAACTTTTGTATTATGTATGGGGAGAGCGCATCGTGCCAAAATACGTCAGAAAAGTATTTTCTACATTAGCTGTCGTGTTGCAGTGGCATTGTATTCTTCATAAAACCTTGTTTGACAGCTTTAACTCAGAACAAGTTTTCTACACGCATGTAATCAATAAACTGCATGTGCATTGTCAGACTGCTATAGATAACATCAGAGAATTGGCGTATATCGTTGATGATTAATTTCTCTCTCATATTAAATAATGTTTTAACAACACTAAAAGAACCGTACGAAAATTGTGCACTGTATTATAATAAATGAAATAAAACTACCCACGATAACCTAACGGCGAAAGTCTGTTTCAATAAAACAGAGTATCTGTACGCAAGCGTGCCTCTATCGGCACAAGTTAGTAAAATACTATTCACTTAGATTTCGATTGGGTCTGTGTGTGCTTGGTATGCTGTGTCATACTCAAGTGGTATGTTGTGGCATTTCATAAATAAAGTTAAGTATTCCTAGAAATCCAAAATTTGTTTGTCAGCAGCGGAAATAGGCGTTACCTGTTGTTCAGCATTGTAAGTTTTTCACCATTGCACTATGAGCCGAAAGTATTTTCTTGCGATTTCCTTATCGGTGTGTGATCTGACTGCTTGTAGCTCTTTCACGGAAGGGAAAAAACGTTACTGTCAGCAAGAATGGAACCGCAAACCACAACAGACGCTTTCTTTCAGGTTAGCACGTATCCACAGAGCTAGGGAAGAGGCATCCGTCTAGATCTCCTCTTACGAGACCAGTAGTGGCTAGAACTCGTAAACCGCTATTTAAAGGACGAGATTAGATGCGATTTTCACGTGCAACGACTTTCCTGGGCTGAAAACCGTAAATTTACAATCTTTTGTTACAGCTCAAGCGTTAATAATAACTCAGATTATTCAATGGAAATGACAGGAAAAATCAACTGAACTTTGAGGCTTAATTCCGTGCATACCAGGAAGTATCAAAGAGTTGCCAAATATACCTTGCCTTGTTGCCAAATCTCAGTTACATTACCAGCAGGAAGAAGACGAACCGATGTGATCCTACAGTGGGCTGGGAAGTGACCAAAGCTGACGTCTCAAAGACGCGGCTGCTACAGCCTGGAATACTAATCCGTCTGATTCACATTTCTGTAACTGGGTTTAGGGACTGGAGCGTAGTTACTAATAATACTCAGAACTGACTGCAAACTAAGCTTCATAAATCAGTAACTCTCATAGTTGTTTTTATATATCTTTCGTAAGTGTACTCAAAACTAAGAAAATGCGAAGAGCAAGATTGGAATTCGTATCGTTGACGAGTCTATTCGAATTTCTTCAGAGACGCTTGTATTGTGAAGCAGCTTGACAGTCAGAAAGCCGAGATCTATGACGATTAACACAACTTACTGGGTCGAGCTAACAAGAGGACTAAGTGTAAAGGTTTTTCTTCCGATTTCGTTACAGAATTTCTTCTGGAAATTCGTAGCTCCATAAAATAAATCAGAAAAAAAAACTCTCACACGCTGGCTCCTACCACGGTTAGAACTGACGGTTCACTGAACCGTTGCGACACGAGACACGGGCTACGGAGAGACTGCTGGGAGCACTCCACTCTCATCATCGTATTGGTCCCTCAGCCTCATAACACATCGTGAAAGATAATAAAAGTTGTCACTTATGTGAAGAACAGCATTTCTTTAGCCAAAAAATTGAATTTTCAGTCTCAGTGTCCTAGTTTACTTGAGGATTATATAGCATGAGTCATTCAAATGGGAAGGGAATATCAAGCGAATTTAGCGAGTCAGTTCAGTACCATACGTGGAAGTGATTGCACTGTCACAGTGTTGCCAAATATTTGTGACAGTGTCGCCAATTCTCATCTGTGCTAGGAACAGCTCTGTAGCGGTATGTGAGGAGAATCCCGTGCTCATGTCATAGCAGGATACGGAGAGGAGGCGTGTGGTTTGGTTAGTATGCAGCGTTTTCTCCTACCAGTTGTGTCAAACATTCAGGTGTATAATCTTCCATAACGATTACAGTTTCCCACAAAATATATACAAATAAAACCCTTACCTTGTTATTTTGAGACAAAAGATTATTTCAGTACAATAAAAAGTTTTTGGAAATAAACTTTGCCCACCTGTCACAAAAAGATAAACACTATGCACCTCGAAATCGATTGCATCTATGTGCAGTCTTGTGATCATACAGGCAGAATTTCATGAATTGAACGAGAATGTAGAAAAACGTTGGTGCGAATGGAAGCTGTAAGAAACACAGTTAACTAATTATTTTGTGCCATGTAATAATCAATTCATTTGAAAATTCAGAAGAGAAGAAACTATAAATCATGCCCATTAAGACAGAAAGTAAAGTGCAGATCTGCGCTGTTTCATCTTACGATCTATACAAATAATGTATACTAATCAGCGTATTCATTGCTTTCGTAATGTTTCCCTCTTGTTTAGTCTTCTAATGATGAACTGGATCCACACCCATGAGTCTGATTGTTTCTTTGAAACCTTCCATCTACTATCTTTGTGTTTTACTGCTCTGTGTTCAAAAAAGCAAAATATTATGCCTGCTCCTACGAGGTATTAGAACGAGGTCGCAAGAAGGCTAACGAATTATAATCAAAATATACCGAGACGCCAATATTTGGATATTATTGCCTGTATCACCGGCATCCCGTTGTCGTCTGCTCTTACTGAGATTTTCATGTTACCCTGAACATAAGGCGCCGAGAAAAATGTGTATATTCTGCGTGAGGAAACATCCCACATTCCATTCATCCTGATCCATTCGGAACGTGCATCGGCAGCAGTGAGTGATAGGAAATCTGTTGTGAGGTGACGAATAACAATGACAATGGTAGTAATAAAAATCAGTAATCAAAGATGTTTACTGCATTACAGACGATTGTTAAGGATTAACAAAATAACCAAGAAAGACTGAGTGTTTAATTGTCGCACTGCATAGGTCTTCTTACCTCTTTGTTACTGAATTCTGTTCTGGTTGTTTGCAGAGAGAAAAGAAAGACCCCTGTAGCCATACATATAGCTAGTACAACAAGAGACTACCTATCAACTATCCTTGCTTTACATCACGAGACGAACATGGCGTCACCAAGCTGATATTTGAAATACATTTGTTTTCTCTCTCTGTCTCCTCCCTCTCTTTATTCTTCTTTTTATTTTCTGAGGAAAGCATCTAGAAGCGAGAGTAATAAGCAAGTAGGCATATAATCTATTTACAGTTATTTTCATCGGGATACATAAAGCAAAAATACACATTTCAAGTGTATTATTGCATAATTCCAATTATTGACAGTCTATTCGTGAGCTTGCTCGCATTCAGTGGGCTGAAACCCGTCACAGAAGCAAGCAAAACACAAATATTTCTTGCACCATGCGCAACACACAAACGAAAGAGAAGACGGCAATGGGATACCGGTGACGCAGGCAATAATACCCAACTATTTCTACCGACTTAACTCCAAGACGACGGACAAATTGGCGTCTCAGTGTATTTTGATTATAATTCGTTAGCCTTCTTGCGACCTCGTCCTAATACCTCGTGGGAGCAAGCATAATATTTTGCTTTTTGAACACCGAGCAGTAACACACAAAGATAGTAGATGGAAGGATACAAAGAAACAATCAGACTCATGGGGGTGGATCCATTTCATCATTAGAAGACTGAACAAGAGGGAAACATGATGAAAACAATGCATACGCTGATTTGTACACATTATTTGTATAGATCGGAAGAAGAAAGAGCGCAGATCTGCACAGTGCCCGCATCTGCCCTTTAGTTTCTGTCCACACCCATGAGTCTGATTGTTTCTTTGTATCCTCCCATCTGCTAAAATTAGATTTGAGAGCAACGATAGCTACAGCGTCGAAGTATTCATAGTATTGTATACGTGTGTGTAAATGTCTTCCAATGTCCACTCAAAGAAGACAAGGATACACAGTCTAGCTACAGTATTATAAATACGTCTCAGTTTGTGGATGAACTCACACTTAGGTTGACAACCATTTTGAATATCTGGCAGTACTGTACCCATTGGTGTTAAACTCGTTTTCAACCAATGATTCCCACAGCTACAGGAACAGTACTTGTGATACCTCTTAGACAAAATACTTATGCAGTGCTACCAGACGAAAAGATCAATCTAACACAAACTGTGGGAAGTTTGTCTCACAACATTCGTACGTGGATAAAGAGCTTTTCCTATTTGAAATATCTGTGAACGTTGCTGCATAATACAATTTAAGAAGAAACTAAATTCCTTCAGCTACGACAATGTTTAAAGAAATCGTCTTAACGGCAATAAATCGTGTTATGTGTACTCTACCGCATTTCGCTGGTTGGAAGACAAAAAGCTTACTGACAAATTTCACACAAGGAAAAGGGGGACGAAATGCCTCCCGCTGGAAGGTCATGTTGTTCTATTTCAATGATTACAAGATCAGCTAAAACGAACAGTGAGGCTGTCAGTATAAGCACATTACTGTTGTCAGTATGATGTTGCACTGCCCAAGCCTGTAATGATAAAGGGCCTGTTTTAAGTCAGGCATATTGTATACAGAAGAGGAAGAGAGAGCACCACTAAATTCCACAATCCGCATTCATTGCTTACACACAGAAATTACTGGTACAGTATACTATTGGAGCCCAATGAGTGAATTGCATATTTTCCGGTGAAAAAGAGCACTGGCAAACAGTCTTCGCTACATTAGGTTAATTAAACTGGTGTCACTCTGAGCTAGAATTTATGGTCAGCGACTAAGTATAAGGTCAATGAATCGGATGCGGGTTTTGCAACTGTGAAAAACTTTCCTACATTGTAGAAGTGAATGTTGAAACTGAACTAACAATGCGAAAATTTTGAGCTTGGATAGCTTACAATGAAAATCTTTCTGTTTATTGCAAAAGAAAACAATTGTTTTTCTAAAACATTCTCTGCCATACACAACTTGAAACAGGTCACGTCGACCAAATCTTGTGGAAGAACTGACAGCGACGTGTAACGGAAGGCAGTAAGATCCCTTGACTTTTGGTTTGGCAGTATTCGACAGCCATTTCTAGGCGCAAGTAAATTGAAAAAGGCAGCGCGTTTTTGTTATCAAGTAACGTCTTCATCAATTACTTTAGTTTTAATGTAATCTGCGAGTAATTGCTGATGTTTGATATTAACATGAAAAGGACTCCGTAGACAGGGAAAGAACCTCTTCTTGGGCAACTACTTCTATAATGACCAAAAGGCATTAAATGATCTTCAAGCACGTGTGTTCCAGCAACGGTATGAAGAAAATGATAGTAACAATGACGGTAATAATCGAATTATCCGGTAACTTCACACTTCACAGTGGATTTTCTCGCACTAAGAAATTTGCTGAATTAGTGAATATTTCAAAATGGCATTACATCGAGGCTATGATGCCTAGAAGAGTCTTTACATCCTGCTGACATGAGAATAACACAATCACCACGTCAGAAGATTGCTTCTACTTAACCATTTAATAGACTCATTTTTCCACCAATTTTGTAAGCTGAGCACATCATCCGTTAAAGCACACTCCTGGGGCTGGGAAATGTGGCCACAATGGTATGGTGGAACGAACTATTACAGGTGCAATGCGTGGGTTCAGGCATTTACTTTTAAGAGGCACAAACAGATTTACTTTACCTCTTAAGCTCAAGAGAAAGACGTTATAATCCAGAATCCGCATTAAACATCACGTTCCTTCCTTACCAATTGGACAGAGCCGGTTAACGTTGGGAAATGACATAGGCGGAAGTCATGGTAAACAGAAATACTGTCTCCAGTAAACTTACTTACATTAGAAAATTTTATTTTATTTGATGAAACGATAGCCATTTAAAGGAACAGGGCTCTTATTTTTCTTATACTTGATTGAACTAGAGACGTTGAAAAATTTGGTGCTGGACTGTGATTCGAATTCGGATCTCATCTTTCGAGGACCTGAATCTCTCGGAACAGTATAGTTCAATCATTTCGTTCCTTTTCCCAAGACTGCAATCTTCTCTAGGTCTCCTCCAAAGGTAAGTATGTGGGTCCGAATCCTGATCCAGTACAAAAATAGTCATAATTTCATTTCAAGCCGTATCACGTGCATACCAGTCTGATAGTGAAAATTAACGTGCATTTTTAATGTCTGTTCATGTGTTGCCAACAATCGCAGTAGGTGTCGTTATTTCTGGTCAAACACGCACACACTTACTGTTGGTGAGTAAGCAAGTGTTACTTAAGCTATGTTCGTGGATGATAAAGGAGGACGGTAGGTGTGCGGTTCGCTTGTCGCTCCGGCACAAAAATCTGTATCCTTATTTTAGATTCAAACATCTAGCAGCTGGTAAGAAAAACCGATATGTAACATTTGATTTTACTTAGTTAACAATCCGATTGCAGGCTGGGTTCGTATCTCCGTCACAGAGCTTCACATCATTCGCTTCATCTTTACATGGATGAACACTTTGTTCCTTCTGAATGAAGGTATATCACACATCTTTCGTGATTAGTTAACAGGGACGAAAGGGTCTTTACAGGAGTCCCGGTTTATTACAAATCTGTCGTCTTTTGTTTTTCTTCAAGTTTAGATTTGGTTACTGATAATGGCGAAAATTTCTGTAATTCGTGCCTCTTCATGACTAGTCAGCAATATGACATGATTAGATTAGATTAATACTTGTTCCATAGATCATGAATACGACATTTCTTTACATAGCATGATTCTGTTTCTTTGCAACAATTTTTTACTCTCTCATTATTTTTTATCTCTCTCTCTCTCTCTCTCTCTCTCTCTCTCTCTCTCTCTCTCTCTCTCACACACACACACACACACACACACACACACACACACACACACACACACCAGTATTTTTTTTCTTTATTTGTTTGTTGTGCTCGACCATCGGCGAGGCACGAAAACGTTCGTCAATGATTTTCTTAGTTTTGAGTACACTTACGAAAGATATATAAAAACAACTATGAGAGTTGGTGAACTGACGGACTGAGCTCCTGTGAACGTGCCGGCACGGAGATCCGTACACTATGGCTGCTCAGGTGGAACTGGGTTCGGTCGCGGCGGCGGCGGATTTAAATACCCTCCGCCCGCGGCGCGCTCACTCCGCCGTCCGCGCCCCGCGCCACGGTCGCGCGGTGGAACAGATTGCGACGGCGTCTGAGATGACGTCGGTGTGATGGCTCCGTCCGCCGTGGTCGTTACAACTATACATTTGCTCGATTTACTCTTGATTAACCCAATCGCTGGTTCCCAAGCCTTGCTAAGATTATAGCCACAGTCACGATTTATGAGGTCGTCATTGGTGCGAATTTCGATGGCCTCTCTAACAACGCTGTCCCAGTATCTCGACGTCTGTACCAGAATCCTCGTGCGTTCATACTCCATAGCGTGATTTTCCGACATCTGGCCACATGGTATGGATAAACTCCTTGACTTCCTTACACATCTAAACTCCATACACCCCAACATCAAATTCACTATGGAGACTGAAACGGAGGGTAAACTACCTTTCCTTGACGTCTTGGTCAAGAGAAGGCCTGACGGCACCCTAGGTCATGGGGTGTATCGGAAGACAACGCACACTGATCTGTATTTGCACGCAGACAGCTGCCACCACCCTTCACAGAGGAATGGGGTACTTAAAACTCTAGTACATAGGGCGCGCACTATCTCTGACGCAGAGTGTCTACCCCAGGAATTGGAACATCTGAGAACTGTATTTCGAAAAAATGGGTACTCAGAGTGGCAGATTCAACGTGCTCTCCGCCCAACCACTACAGCACAACCTGTGGATATGGATGAAATCACGAGGGAGGAGGTAGGCACTGCGTTTATCCCATATACAGGCGCACTCTCGGGAAAGATCGCCCGCATTTTGAAGAAACACCGGGTCGGAACGGTGTTTTGTCCTCCGAATAAAACTCGTGCACTGGTGGGGAGCGCCAAAGATGACCTCGGTTTGAGGAAGGCCGGCGTGTACCAGATTCCGTGTCAATGTGGCAAGTCGTATATTGGTCAGACGATGCGTACCGTCGAGGATCGATGCCGTGAACACCAGAGGCACACTCGACTGATGTATCCGAGCAAGTCGGCGGTCGCTGAACATTGTTTGTCGGAAAATCACGCTATGGAGTATGAACGCACGAGGATTCTGGTACAGACGTCGAGATACTGGGACAGCGTTGTTAGAGAGGCCATCGAAATTCGCACCAATGACGACCTCATAAATCGTGACTGTGGCTATAATCTTAGCAAGGCTTGGGAACCAGCGATTGAGTTAATCAAGAGTAAATCGAGCAAATGTATAGTTGTAACGACCACGGCGGACGGAGCCATCACACCGACGTCATCTCAGACGCCGTCGCAATCTGTTCCACCGCGCGACCGTGGCGCGGGGCGCGGACGGCGGAGTGAGCGCGCCGCGGGCGGAGGGTATTTAAATCCGCCGCCGCCGCGACCGAACCCAGTTCCACCTGAGCAGCCATAGTGTACGGATCTCCGTGCCGGCACGTTCACAGGAGCTCAGTCCGTCAGTTCACCTGATGATGGCGACATGTATGATCGCCGAAATATTGTGCCCGTTGGACACTGTAGACCGGCAGTACACCCGTGGATATTTTGATTATCAAATACGCCGGGAGAAACTCAAGAATCATATGAAGCATAGTTTGCAGTCAGTTCTGAGTATTATTAGTAATTACGCTCCAGTCCCTAAACCCAGTTACAGAAATGTGAATCAGACGGATTACGTATTCCAGGCTGTAGCAGCCGCGTCTTTGAGACATCAGCTATGGTCACTTCCCAGCCCACTGTAGGATCACATCGGTTCGTCTTCTTCCTGCTGGTAATGTAACTGAGATTTGGCAACAAGGCATGGTATATTTGGCAACTCTGTGATCGACGAGTTACTTCCTGGTATGCACGGAATTAAGCCTCAAAGTTCACTTGATTTTTCCTGTCATTTCCATTGAATAATCTGAGTTATTATTAACGCTTGAGCTGTAACTAGAGATTGTAAATTTACGGTTTTCAGCCCAGGAAAGTCGTTGCACGTGAAAATCGCATCTAATCTCGTCCTTTAAATAGCGGTTTACGAGTTCTAGCCACTACTGGTCTCGTAAGAGGAGATCTAGACGGATGCCTCTTCCCTAGCTCTGTGGAAACGTGCTAACCTGAAAGAAAGCGTCTGTTATGGTTTGCGGTTCCATTCTTGCTGACAGTAACGTTTTTATCCCTTCCGTGAAAGAGCTACAAGCAGTCAGATCACACACCGATAAGGAAATCGCAAGAAAATACTTTCGGCTCATAGTGCAATGGTGAAAAACTTACAATGCTGCACAAAAGGTAACGCCTATTTCCGCTGCTGACAAACAAATTTGGGGTTTCTACGAATACTTAACTTTATTTATGAAATGCCACAACATACCACTTGAGTATGACACAGCATACCAATCAAACACAGACCCAATCGAAATCTAAGTGATTAGTTCAAATGGTTCAAATGGCTCTGAGCACTATGGGACTCAACATCTTAGGTCATAAGTCCCCTAGAACTTAGAACTACTTAAACCTAACTAACATAAGGACATCACACACACCCATGCCCGAGGCAGGATTCGAACCTGCGACCGTAGCAGCCCCGCGGTTCCGTACTGCAACGTTAGAACCGCACGGCCACGGCGGCCGGCTAAGTGATTAGTATTTTACTAACTTGTGCCGATAGAGGCACGCTTGCGTACAGATAATCTGTTTTATTGAAACAGACTTTCGTCGTTAGGTTATCGTGGGTAGTTTTATTTCATTTATTATAATACAGTGCACAATTTTCGTACGGTTTCTTTTAGTGTTGTTAAAACATTATTTAACATGAGAGAGAAATTAATCATCAACGATATACGCCAATTCTCTGATGTTATCTATAGCAGTCTGACAATGCACATGCAGTTTATTGATTACATGCGTGTAGAAAACTTGTTCTGAGTTAAAGCTGTCAAACAAGGTTTTATGAAGAATACAATTCCACTGCAACACGACAGCTAATGTAGAAAATACTTTTCTGACGTATTTTGGCACGATGCGCTCTCCCCATACATAATACAAAAGTTTCAGGATGCATCTGCAGCCTGGCCATCTATTAAACCTGAAAATAACAAAATGTCGCAGGCGTTAGCACTTTTTCCACATGCGACTATTTTGGGTTGAGAAATGAAGGGAATTATGTTCAAAGTTCCATTAGATCGATAACTTCAGCAGACAGCAGTATGGCGTTTTAAAAAATGTAGCAGTGAATGTACCCAAACTCGCGACGTCTTATCAACAGTGCGCGACGCTTACCGTTACGCTACTAGCTGACACATAGCTACAACACCTCCAGAACTGAACAACAATTCCTCCAGAACGTGCGCATTGCACAGTGCTGTGAGATAATGCATATGGCCGGATCTAGACTTCTGATAGACAGTTACAGCTTTTCTTTTGCACTGCACGACGTTTTTAACAAACAGATAGCACAATAGAGTGGCTCAAGTCGAAAGGAAACTTCCTGCTTAAATTTCTGCATCCTACACTGTTGGCAGTTCTGTGTAGGTGTCAGTTACGCGATTTTATTTCGGTGATTACGAAATAGAGTCGAATGTATGCACTGGGTAGCCGAGGCAGCTAGTTCATGGCGATTCGGTCAACCAAGTAAATGAATGTACTGAACATGCTGAAAACCACTACAGGGAGTCTGTGTGTCAGAAACATCGTTATGATAGAAAAATGCGTGATACAGAAGAGAATTTTGTCGTCTCTTGGATTGATGCTAGGTTCATATACTTATGGTCTGGGTTCGATTCCAACTTCTGCTGATGATTTTTATAAGGAGAGAGAGATTCTATTCTCTTCTGGCTACGCCAAGTGAAGAAGGTATAATGGCATTGTGGTCTGATATTCATGTTAAACATGATATTCCTTCTCTACCAAGTAGACGTTAGGTTGAACCACAAAGTCAGCCCGCATCTCGTGGTCGTGCGGTAGCGTTCTCGCTTCCCACGCCCGGGTTCCCGGGTTCGATTCCCGGCGGGGTCAGGGATTTTCTCTGCCTCGTGATGGCTGGGTGTTGTGTGCTATCCTTAGGTTAGTTAGGTTTAAGTAGTTCTAGGGGACTGATGACCATAGATGTTAAGTCCTATAGTGCTCAGAACCAATTTGAACCATTTTGAACCACAAAGTCAGGAGTCGCGACACGTAGAAACTCTATCAACAGTAACCTTTCTTATACTAGTTATTTATGTCTAGTGACGAAACAAACGCTGTGTAGGGTCACAGGACACTTATTCCATCTTTTATTTGAGCTTCTGTATGTCGATAAAATTGGTTCTGATCTGGGAATGCAACTCAGACCGCCCTTAACGCGGAATTTGATCCCTTCGAAACAATACAGCTCGACTGCAATTTGTTGTTTGTTCAAAACTGCAGATTCCTCAACATCTCCACATATTGCGCGTGAAAGGGTTCGAATCCTGGCCCGGCACTAAAGCTTTCATTATGTATTATCAAGCTCTAGCATGAGAACATCTATCTGCTGGTGGGTAATAATTTTGATTTTAATGTATTTTCATTCGTTGTCAACACTAACGGTATCTGACGTTTTTGAGTCCCAGTGAGGCACTGAACTGTTTGCGAAATCATTGTAAATTCAACGATGTTATTCCGAGCTGCTGGTGGAGAAAAATTCGGTAGCTGACGTCTCTTTGTGTGCAGTCAACACTGATATGTGTGGGGCTCGCTTCCCAGTCAGCACTGAACTCTTCGTCATATTATTTCTAGTTCAAACATGGTCACATGTCGCTGCTGGTGTAACAAACCCATTTTTAACGTTTCTTTTCTCTAGAATATAACAGCGATAGGTGCCAGGTTGGAGTCCTGGGAAAGAAAAAACTAATGTTTCGTCTTGTCATTTCAGTTAAAACATGTAGCTACTGCCGAGAAAATCCGATATGTCACAGTTGATTGTGCTTCGATGACAATCCAATTAGGTTCTGGGTTCGAATCCCTGTCCAACACAAAGCTTTACCTCACGGCATTTCAAGTAAGTTACTTGTGAAGAAGCAATATTTAACATCCCTCGACAATAGATGCTGGGTAGGAATTCGCGTCCGTTAACAATGTTTACGTTATGTAATTTAAAGTTGATATTTGCTAACTGATATTGTCTAAAATCGAAGTATATCACTCTCTATATGCCTAGTCAGGAACGACCGTTAGTTGCCATCAGTCAGGAAGTCTTTGCTTAGTCTGCATGACCTGGGTTTGAATCCATATGCAGAACGAGACGGTTCGTCGTGTCATTTGAAGTTCATACATATTCTCAACTATCTGCTCGTGAATAACGTAAATTTTTAATGTCATTTTGTGTTAAATAATAAGTACGGTATGTTATTTTGAAGAGGAAATCATGAATACGACGAACTTACTACGTGAATTACCTATCTGACGTAATAAAGAGAGTGGTTACATTTCATGTATGGCATTTATTGTAATAAATGTGAGGTTACAAGCCTGAAGAACCGTCTTATCTGTGATAAGATGTTCCCTGATATTTGAAGTACCTTGGTATTACTTTACACCTTGAGTTAGCGATACAGAGTAGTGTTTTCTAGTGGTCACTTGTTGGAACCATTTTCAATAGTCGAACGACTGTACCGAGGGGCGATTTGAGGACCTGCTAGACAGCTGCGCTATGTGGGTTGCATTCGAATCAGGCGAAATGCAATTCAAGTCGTTCGGATACTTTTGAGCACGACTGTACATACAATAACAAACAATGATTTCAAAAGCACGCAACCACCCCGGACTCAGTATTGTAACATAGTGGCAATAACTATAATTAATAACCTATTTTTATAAATGAGTAAACTTTTAAACCAAACTTTAAATAAAATATACATGGCGTCAATTAAAGACGCCGTGAATTACTGAGCAGTTACTTTACTGGAAATAGGCAGTTATGATGTATCATGCAGCGTAACTTGCTGTGACAGTGCGAGAGAGAGACAAAGATATTGTTTATTACTCTGTGGCGGTCAGCGCTCACATAATTATTCTTAGGATATAGAGTTCTTTTGTTCTTGTTAAGATAATTTTTTTAGGGGAGGAGAGCCTTCTTGTGATGAAAAAAAATCGACGCCATTGCGAGTTTTTTGACTCACATTGTAAAATATAAGTGCATATGGAAGGAAATCAGTTAATAGAACAATAAAATATTGTTCATTTCAAGAAGGTACGTCTTATTATACACCCAGCGATGTACTGCTATTGTGATTTACTAATAAACACCAGTTGAGAACAGTTCCGACGGGAGCGTTCAGTTCTAGTGAAATAGTTCGATGCTTTCTTCGGAAAAGAAGTCACTTCATGGATCATTCAAATCCACAATTGTACATGGACATTTCTCAGAACTGAAAGCAATCTGATTGCTATGAAACAGAGCTCCGAAGAATATTTCTCCGTTCTTTCGTTACCACTTTCAGCTCAACACGGTATCTGCAGCAGCTGGAGCAGATTTCTACAACAGATGAAGCGTGTAACCGCTATCAGTTTAACACATCGCCCTGTTTACGCTGTATGTATTTACCCACAACAGTGAACATACAGTTACTGACACACATAGAAAGACAATACTAGGTGGTGTGGGGAAACATTTCAGTATAATGGCCCTGTAGAGCTAAACAGTAATTAGCCTAGTAAGAAGAGGAGTCATTATAGATGTCTACCGTTAGACAGGACACGATCCTGATACAACACTCATAGTGAACCTGCAATATAAATATGTTAGTAATTTAGTAATTAATGTTTCATTGTGTGTATATATGTCTAGTTTTATAGAGTAACTACATTATGGTCCTTTGTATGTTTCATGCTAACGCTAACGTGCGGGAGTATCTTGTGAAGAGAACGAGTGCGCCGTCCCAGCAGCCGAGCAGACACTTCAAAAAGGCCAGAACATTTGAATTACTAGCTTTCTTGAGCATTTATGCATTGTAGTGACCCTTCATATATAAATTTTCTAAGTATAAATAGTGTTGCTATATTACTTTTACTAGAATTCCAGTATTTCAGTAGATATATTTTGTGTGTTATCTATGCACTGTTTTTGTGTCACATTGTAACGTGTACATTAACAGCATTAGGACATTAACGTTTTTGCGTGTGTAGAAGTTTAATAGTCACTTTTGTAGGACTTGTTTAGAGGAGAAACTGTCAATTGCTCATTTACATGGTGATAACGAGATCTATGTTCAAAGCCAATAAGCAATAACCATCACAATGCCACAAAATGAATTAAATAGTGTGAATGCATCGTCAACTAGTGCCACAGAATTTAATACTGCCGTAGTTAGTGATATGTCGATTACGGCTGAGCAACCAGCAATAATTAATGCGCTCACGCCGTCGACACAAACGGTTGCTAGTTCCGACATTCATATGTCGAAAGAAGTCCAGAGAAATATGCAGCAACCAACAAACAACATGAATTTCATCTCTGACACAGACGCGTGCGAAAACGAAATGACTGTACCGAAAATTGTGTCGGTACAATCCTCATTAAGCCCAGTGCAATCGCCAATTGCTGAGAATACCGATTTGTTATCCCAGCTGATGTCAAGTTTGACTGTCATAACACAAGGGACTAAAGCATTGGAAACCACGCAATCCACGTTTGCAAATGACATGAATCGTAGATTCCAGGCATTGGAAACGACGCAATCTAATCTTGCAACGGCACAATCCACGTTTGCAAACGACATGAATCGTAGATTCCAGGCATTGGAGAGTGCGCAATTTAATTTGGCTCAGGAGCAATCTAATAAACTAAAAGAAATAAATGATAAGATTACTGAAAAATTCCAGAGTTTGGAAACAAAGCAGAGTCACTTGATTACCAGTCAGGCACAACTCATAGTTACACAAGAACAACAGTATCAGGAATTAACAAACAAATACAAAGACATCTTATGTCGTCAAGATACACTAAATCATCAAGTGCAAGAAGTTATTCATGTACAGAACACTATTGCGCAAGACGTGAATACAATTAAGCACGATAACGAGCAAGCTGTCATTGAGCTTACTCGGAGGATAGACACTCTCAGTCTGGAAGGCGAGAAACACATAGAGAAACTTTTCAATGAACATAAGATCGCATTTTCTAAGGACATTGAAGATTGGGCGAAAGAGCAAACCGAGACAGTGCGAAATTATGTTGACAAAACCTTGAAAGAAACAGTTTCTAACGTGCAAGTTAACAACGAAGCTGCACAAGAACAACTTAAAGCAGAAGTTAAAGAGATTAAGGAGAATATAGGAGATGAATTTCCTGCTTGGAAAGCAAAGATAGAAAATACATTAAAAGCATGCCAGCAGGGTCTAGTTAATACTAGAGGGGCACATACTACTTGCAGTTTATCAAAAGCAGACATTATTCCTGATGAAACCAGTGAAACCGAATCCATGCAACAATATCCATGTATTGGTGCATATTTACGTAATCAACCAGAAA
Source organism: Schistocerca nitens (assembly GCF_023898315.1). Classification (NCBI taxonomy): domain Eukaryota; kingdom Metazoa; phylum Arthropoda; class Insecta; order Orthoptera; family Acrididae; genus Schistocerca; species Schistocerca nitens. The sequence continues at coordinate 562,105,170 of NC_064619.1, read as the reverse complement.
CAAATTATCGAGATTATCATTCACCGCGTAGTAGCCACCAGAATACACCTGTGACTATGAATGAAGAAAAAATGCTTAAATATCGTCAATTCCAGATATTTATTCCCGAAAGGAAGTCGATCAATCCCGTGGTATTTATCAAGCAATTTAAAGGGATATTGCCGCGAATGTGGACTGAGAAACAAAAAATTATGTACGTTGCAGGATTCATACATGGAGATGGATTGATGTGGGCGTCAGAAGCATCCGATTGGTGTCAAGATTATGACCAATTTGAACGCGCTTTCTTGCACAAATACTGGAATAAGGGAGTACAAGATAGACTACGGAAGGAAGTTTTTGACCCACAACCTTTTTCTTTTAAAAATGGATCTTTAAGAAAGTATTTCGAGAAGTATATAAATAAAAGTAAATACTGGAATGAACCAATCCCGACGCAGGATATCATTCGAATATTAAAGGGCAAACTTCCACTTTAAGTTAAGGAAAAACTTCTACATGTGCCTGAACAACATTTGGAAGATTTTCTAGCCACATTGGATTCAATAGACATTCTGTTCGAAGAATCACGTGTGCGCTATAACCAACCAAGTTACCAACCTAACAAATACAATAGTAACAACAAACAGTATGGAAACGAACCTTTTGCACACAATTGACCAAACCCACAGGTGAATTATTTCCAGAAAAACGTGAAATTTGGTAACGAAAATCCCGACCAGTGTAATCATTACCAACAATGTGAACAAACATATAAACGTAAATGGAGGAAGAATAATAAGAAGAGGAAAGGATACTATCAAGAAGGGAATTATCAGCAAAAATGCCGATATCAGCAACCAACTCAAGAATATCACAACCAACCACAAACTTCAGGTTGGGTACCAAATGATAATGCAAATGAATGGAGAAATCAACCACCAATAATAACCGACGTAACGGAGCAGACATCTACTAATAATGGACAATCGTCAAACTAAACTCGACTGTCAGAAGCCCCGACGGTGCAGTCGAGGAAGTTTTCAGGGGCGAAAATTCGAGCGTCAATTTTTTCCGGGACAATGAAGGCAGATTATTAATAGAAGAACTTCAGCAGGATATGATGCCTTGTCAAGAGGAACATATCACTGTACCTGTTGCGAAAATTCAGGCGGCGATTGAAGGCATTACTGTGCAAGTTACTTTAGATACGGGAGCAGCAGTAAATGTCGTTTCTGAGAAGTTATTTCAAAGAATACTTCAGAAAGCAAATCCACCGATTATTCCTGTTCAATGTTTTAGAATTGTAGGTCCTACCGGTCATAAGTCTTCTCAGGTTAAAGTGCAGACTCAAACTCCAGTTAGATATAGGAAATGTAGCTATAAATTGCACGTTCCTTGTAATAAAAAAATTGGTTGAGGACTGTATCCTGGGTATAGATGAATTTAGAGTGAGAAATTGGCATATCGATTTTTCTCTAGGCCGTGCCGGTTTTACAATAATGGATCAGAAACATCAACTGAATCTTCTCAGGGAATATAGTACCCATGGAAAGTATTGTCAGGGACGAAAGCTGCAAATAAAGTGGATACATAGCAAACCTGTACGGTATTACCAAATTAATTACTTGCAACCAGTTTTAAACCCTGAAGTTATCGTATATGAAAAGGTGCAAGACCTGAATATTTGTAACAACACCAAAGAAAGCAATTATACACTCCTGGAAATTGAAATAAGAACACCGTGAATTCATTGTCCCAGGAAGGGGAAACTTTATTGACACATTCCTGGGGTCAGATACATCACATGATCACACTGACAGAACCACAGGCACATAGACACAGGCAACAGAGCATGCACAATGTCGGCACTAGTACAGTGTATATCCACCTTTCGCAGCAATGCAGGCTGCTATTCTTCCATGGAGACGATCGTAGAGATGCTGGATGTATTCTTGTGGAACGGCTTGCCATGCCATTTCCACCTGGCGCCTCAGTTGGACCAGCGTTCGTGCTGGACGTGCAGACCGCGTGAGACGACGCTTCATCCAGTCCCAAACATGCTCAATGGGGGACAGATCCGGAGATCTTGCTGGCCAGGGTAGTTGACTTACACCTTCTAGAGCACGTTGGGTGGCACGGGATACATGCGGACGTGCATTGTCCTGTTGGAACAGCAAGTTCCCTTGCCGGTCTAGGAATGGTAGAACGATGGGTTCGATGACGGTTTGGATGTACCGTGCACTATTCAGTGTCCCCTCGACGATCACCAGTGGTGTACGGCCAGTGTAGGAGATCGCTCCCCACACCATGATGCCGGGTGTTGGCCCTGTGTGCCTCGGTCGTATGCAGTCCTGATTGTGGCGCTCACCTGCACGGCGCCAAACACGCATACGACCATCATTGGCACCAAGGCAGAAGCGACTCTCATCGCTGAAGACGACACGTCTCCATTCGTCCCTCCATTCACGCCTGTCGCGACACCACTGGAGGCGGGCTGCACGATGTTGGGGCGTGAGCGGAAGACGGCCTAACGGTGTGCGGGACCGTAGCCCAGCTTCATGGAGACGGTTGCGAATGGTCCTCGCCGATACCCCAGGAGCAACAGTGTCCCTAATTTGCTGGGAAGTGGCGGTGCGGTCCCCTACGGCACTGCGTAGGATCCTACGGTCTTGGCGTGCATCCGTGCGTCGCTGCGGTCCGGTCCCAGGTCGACGGGCACGTGCACCTTCCGCCGACCACTGGCGACAACATCGATGTGCTGTGGAGACCTCACGCCCCACGTGTTGAGCAATTCGGCGGTACGTCCACCCGGCCTCCCGCATGCCCACTATACGCCCTCGCTCAAAGTCCGTCAACTGCACATACGGTTCACGTCCACGCTGTCGCGGCATGCTACCAGTGTTAAAGACTGCGATGGAGCTCCGTATGCCACGGCAAACTGGCTGACACTGACGGCGGCGGTGCACAAATGCTGCGCAGCTAGCGCCATTCGACGGCCAACACCGCGGTTCCTGGTGTGTCCGCTGTGCCGTGCGTGTGATCATTGCTTGTACAGCCCTCTCGCAGTGTCCGGAGCAAGTATGGTGGGTCTGACACACCGGTGTCAATGTGTTCTTTTTTCCATTTCCAGGAGTGTATGTATACAGGGTGAGTCACCTAACATTACCGCTGGATATATTTCGTTAACCACATCAAATAGTGACGAATCGATTCCACAGACCGAACGTGAGGAGAGGTGCTAATGTAATTGGTTAATACAAACCATAAAAAATGCACGGAAGTATGTTTTTTAACACAAACCTACGTTTTTTTAAATGGAACCCCGTTAGTTTTGTTAGCACATCTGAACATATAAACAAATACGTAATCAGTGCATTGTAAAACGTTAATTACATCCGGAGATATTGTAACCTAAAGTTGACGCTTGAGTACCACTCCTCCGCTGTTCGATCGTGCGTATCGGAGAGCACCGAATTACGTAGGGATCCAAAGGGAACGGTGATGGACCTTAGGTACAGAAGAGACTGGAACAGCACATTACGTCCACATGCTAATACCTTTTTATTGGTCTTTTTCACTGACGCACATGTACATTACCATGAGGGGTGAGGTACACGTTCGACGGGCGTTTCATAGCATGTAGAGGACGCATAAATTGGCCAGCCCGTTCTCCTGATCTTATACCTCTGGACTTCTTTCTGTGGGGTACGTTAAAGGAGAATGTGTACCGCGATGTGCCTACAACCCCAGAGGATATGAAACAACTTATTGTCGCAGCCTGCGGCGGCATTACACCAGATGTACTGCGGCGTGTACGACATTCATTACGCCAGAGATTGCAATTGTGTGCAGCAAATGATGGCCACCACATTGAACATCTATTGGCCTGATATGTCGGGACACACTCTATTCCACTCCGTAATTGAAAACCTCATCCCTCATGGTAATGTACATGTGCGTCATTGAAAAAGACCAATAAAAAGGTGTTAGCATGTGGACGTAATGTGCTGTTCCAGTCTCTTCTGTACCTAAGGTCCATCACCGTTCCCTTTGGATCCCTACGTAATTCGGTGCTCTCCGATACGCACGATCGAACAGCGGAGGAGTGGTACTCAAGCGTCAACTTTAGGTTACAATATCTCCGGGTGTAATTAACATTTTACAATGCAACAAACGGCACTGATTACGTATTTGTTTATATGTTCAGATGTGCTAACAAAACTAAGGGGTTCCATTTAAAAAAACGTATGTTTGAGTTAAAAAACATACTTCCGTTCATTTTTTTATGGTTTGTATTAACCAATTACACTAGCCCCTCTCCACACGTTCGGTCTGTGGAATATATTCGTCAGTATTTGATGTGGTTTACGAAGTATATCCAGCGGTAACGTTAGGTGACTCACCCTGTATGTATTTGTTAATGAATAGTAGCAACATAGGTGATAACTCATCACAAAAGAAAGAATTGTTTCGAAGTGAATTCCTTCTGTACATATACCTTTATACCCAAAGATGCAAGGGCTAACATATTTTCGTAATCCTCACCCTTTGTGAAAACAGAGTTTCTGTGGAAGATTTTCTTCAGCCATCAGAATATGAGAGGGGTCTGTTATTTCTACGCCCCCTAGATAATTTCTTTCCCTGACGTACTGCTCTTTTATTCAATATTTCTGTGAGGCATACATTCATCGTTCTCATGCCAATGGTTGGAGGAGGAATTTATGCTGAAAATTTTTTTTTTTTTTTATTTTCCTCTTATTTGGATCAGTAGCATCATTCCTTTCCATGCGCCAAATTCCCATGTAGTCAGTTACATGAGATGAGAACAAAGCGACATAGCTTCCAGTTAGAGTCAGTGCCTTTTTTCTTTTCTGGGTGCCATGGGAGAGCTCGTTGGCTTTCTATATGCCTGCCTGGCGGGAACAAGCCTCAATCGCAGGAGCGAGACATCCCACCGTTTTTACAACCGAGTCCTTTGATTGGCCCTGTAGAATAAAAAAAAATGGTTCAAATGGCTCTGAGCACTATGGGACTCAACTGCTGTGGTCATAAGTCCCCTAGAACTTAGAACTACTTAAACCTAACTAACCTAAGGACATCACACACATCCATGCCCGAGGCAGGATTCGAACCTGCGCCGTAGCAGTCGCACGGTTCCGGACTGCGCGCCTAGAACCGCGAGACCACCGCGGCCGGCTGTGGAATCCCTGGCAGAACTGTGTATAAGTTTCTGGAACCTTTTTCTGTTCTAAAAAAAACCCAGGAGCAGTGACCTATACTTTTCCAGTGCATCTGGTTGGCATAGCAGCCAATGCATTTTAACAAGCATTGGCGATTGGCTAGTACACACATACATACATTCATTAATCCTTGTTCCATAGATAGTGAATACGACATTTCGTAATGATGTGGAACGTGTCACTTTAAGATAAGTTTTCTTTACACAAAATAATTTTATTTATTTTCTTTCTTTTCCTTTTATGTTTTACAGTTACCACTTCAGTTGCCGGCCCTCCATAAAGAACTGACTGTGGACACCGCATCTGGAGGGGAGAGACATTCAGATCTGTGCAGTTGCTGAGTACACGTGTAGGTATTAGGTATTAAGTCAGGCTGAGATTTTGCAAGTTAGATGACGTTCGGAGCTGCTGGTATCAGCTTATTTGTTTTTGCTTTTTCATGGAGAACTTAAAATCATGAAGGGAAACAATTTTGTTGGCTTGCTTGAAATCGCGTGGTGAAGACAGCAATTAATTATCCACTAGTTCTTAGATGCTGAAGTGCTAATTCCGTTTGATATAAATTCATTGTTGAGCATGTCTTACGATTTTTTTACCGTGGTGCCACACAACACATGATGAGCGGCCATTCCAACTTTGACTGTAACCTTCTTTGTTGGAGAGAACTCTGACCCACGAGCACCAATGGTCATTGTATGAAATACATAATCTGCGGCTCTCTGGAATTCATTGTAGTTTGGAAGTATGGGTCTTTCCCCCCTTGCTAATATCTGTCTCTGTGGATTCCGGACGTGAGTTCATATCTGTAGATCCATTCTAAAGTAGATCATTGTGCTGATATTTATTCATTTGATCAGCACGCCCTGACTCATACGCAACCTATATCAATACGATTAGTGATGTTCTTATTAAGATACTGTTTGTTACGAAATTCTGTGTTTGTGTTTTGTCTGTTTCATGGTCGCGAGGAAGCAGACGCAAGGGCGACGGAATTCCCAGCGCAGCTGCTGCAAGCTGACTAGCTGGCCATTGCCACGCAATCGACAGCCACTCACCGGGACTGTTATTCAAATACGAGAGAATGTTATGCATCACAGTCCAATACAATCGCTGCACTCTCAGGTGCGAAAATTGTGACCGTTTGAGAGCTGGATCGACACTGTTTTGGGAATAAGGACATTTTATTTAATTTCTATAATAATGAGTTACATTACTAACAACTTTAGTATTTTTACACACAAGTTTGCCTTTGATTGGTATACATGCTCCTTCTTGTTAATTTTACAATGATTCCTGGTCCTTAATACTAATGGCATTGTAGGTGGATGTGAAGTAGGATTTACTCATATCTCAATTATATAACTCTCCAATATGAAAGGTACGATAGGAAATTACATCCCTACTATTAAAAGTCTCGAGTCCTGACGCTGTTAATGGAATAGTTCTCAAATTGTTGCGTTCCGTGCGTTAGTAAGTTACTAAGAGACGTGAATTATCACGAAATACACGTAAAAATAGCATGAAGACACTGGTTCAGTGACATAGGCCGCAACACATTTATGAAGAAATAATTTAGAATATGTCTATATCTGCAGCTTATTCCGCTGAAAGCAAGAGAATATAAAAGCATTTAATACGTGAGAAGCAGATGTTTCTGTCGTCTGACACTTTTCTTGACACTTTATGCGATCCACTGATTCGCCCTTCCTTACACTTCACTCGACTTTCTAATACGCGGAAATTTTTGTCAGCGTGATTACTTCTGCTTCGAAAAGCGAATGTGTTTAAGATACTTGACGTTTGTGGCTCATATTTAGTAGCAGTTGTGGAACTGGTTTTCCTGTGTTGCAAAACAGTTTTATTGCTTTTGACGATTTGTTATCACGTCTGTGGTGTTTTCCCTTAATTTACAGTTGTGGTGGCTTATTTCATACGTCAAATAATGTAGATATTACATTGCATATAGGTTTCCTAATTTCCACATACACTAATTTGGTTGAAAGTGTAGTGAACAGCCGGCCGAAGTGGCCGCGCGGTTCTGGCGCTGCAGTCTGAAACCGCGAGACCGCTACGGTCGCAGGTTCGAATCCTGCCTCGGGCATGGATGTGTGTGATGTCCTTAGGTTAGTTAGGTTTAACTAGTTCTAAGTTCTAGGGGACTAATGACCTCAGCAGTTGAGTCCCATAGTGCTTAGAGCCATTTGAACCATTTTGTAGTGAACAAAACTGCTTTTTTGGATAGATATACGACGTCCTTCTGTAAAAGGTCGGGTCTTGAGTTGTGTACTAGCAATTTATATGGAAAACGACATTATTCAGCAAATGTCTGCGTATTACAAGTGAAACGTAAATAAACTGTCCTGTAATACACCGTTTCGTATCTCTCAGGGCCCTTAGGACACTGAATAACCACAAATGTGGTGTAATTTTTTAGTTATTGTCTGTTTTTATGGCACTACATACGCTCCCTTTTGTAAAAACTATGTTACAAAACAATATCAACTTTAGTATTCGCACTCATCCGATATCGTATTTATTAGTTTCGCTTGCTGGCCACTTGGGGCGTTGCTATCGCTGTGGGTAGCAAAACGAGACGGAGTGTCGCGACTGTTATGTTAGACTATGTTACGTATGTTTTATGAAAGAAAGTTAATGTCTGTTCTTTGATATGGATGCAGCAAGTATATCAGTATTCGCATGTAATAGTATACGACTGATATGCAATAACGTGGAGTGTTTTTATTGAGAAAGTGCAGAACTATCTTGGGAATTACTTACAAGATTGTGTTTAAGGGAAGTAATGAATTGTTGTAGGGAAGCATTTTGCTGGAAATGGAAACTTGAGCATACTTTGACTAAGGTAAACTATGGGGAAGTATGTCATTTGCTTGAAAATGACAGGTACGCGAATTGAAAATTTATGTACAATATTATAATATTTTTGAAGTGATGATACTTGAGACTTAGTAAAAAGTATTAGTTGCAAATATTCTCCCAGTTCAGCTGAAATGTGTTTAAAAACATTCTAAAGTTACGTGTTAACCAGACAGTTTGCAATAGCGGTGGCGGTCTTTACCAGTTTTGACATTTGGTGTTGGGTCTGTAGACAGTCTGGCAAGCTAATCACGTATGATTCATGGGAGATCTAAAAAGGAATTCATCATTAACGGTATTGGATTAGTTTGTGTCCCTGATCGGTTAAATATAGGATCTGCAATGTTAAAATTTCTCGAGGAAAGATAAATTGTCCCCAGGGGTTGAAGACTTTCGTGCAATTAAACAAATTGATGTTTTCTAATTAGGCATCGAAGAGATAACTGATGCAGTGCACTCTTGAAGTGTATGACCGATTGGATACAACTTTATGGAATTAGCCAGTACGTGTAACTGCTACGAATCACCATCGAGTAGTTACACGTATACGACGAATGTAACCAAAACAAGTGAGGACGGTTGACACATGGGATATGGCAGATACTCTTCTATGCCCAACCACCACATCATTACCCCAAATGTATGAATACATTTTTCGGACTGAATTCCCAAATTAAATGATATCAATTATTATGTGTACATAATGGGCTGAGGTAGTATCAGATGTTTTGCAAGGGTAAAATATGATAACAAGCATTGTAATAAACAAGATTTTGTGACGTGGGTCACCAGTCATTTAAGATTATTTCACCTCCCTTTTTCCTCAAAGAGTATTGGTATGATACCAACAAGCTATTTGTTTGCTGGATGAAAGTAAACAGCTTCGACACTGCTTGGTCGTGCCGGTTCTTACCGCATCTGTCGCGTTTTTATGTTTTTTTTTTACTTTTGTCTGATCAAGCAGAAAATGAGTGGCTTGTATATTATCTAGAGAACGATTTGTCTGCCCATGAGGCGAGATACGGGAAGTAGAACGTTGCCCGGCGTGCTAACTTTATAGCGTTCCATCTGTCATCGTGACGACAACGCTCGAGATTGACCAGCTGATGAGGTAATGTGACAAACATTATTAATGATGACTAGAGGCATAATTAAAACGCCAACCTCTTTCCCGTACCGAGTCTGTCTGGGGTTGTGTCAGGTAATATAAAGCCGTACCAAAGTTCCTATTAAGGTACCCCATTTCCGTGTAACCCTGTAATTTCGTAGTGATCGTTCAGTCGGGAAACAGTAAACTGGGCCGCGACATACTTTCGGAGAAATGAAGTTAACTGAAATGACAGTATGCTATCTTCGATCTTTCTAGCTCGGTAGTCTAAAGCATCTGTATGTTTTCCACACACACACACACACACACACACACACACACACACACACACACACACACACTTTACAATTAATATTTACTATACACGCCTAAAGTTTCACTCGAATGGTCCCTTAGTCAAATTCACGATCAATTGTCCCCGCATCCCTGTCTTTTCTGGAAGGCCTTCCAAAGCTATCGCAACAAGACTGATTTCGCCGCAGTTCCGATAACGCAACCAATGGGATGGAATCATTTCTGATGGACACAATCGGCAGGACTTCAGAAAGCCCACGGCGTTGTCTTTTTTTTTTTTTTTTTTTTTTTTAGATCTCATTTTCTTCTACATTGTTCGGTGAATTTGTACGGGGAGGACGTCCGATGACACCCTTTCATGTTCTTTGTTGATCCATTCTCCATTCACTCAGTTTTTTTATTACAGAGGGTAGCTAACCCTCTGACCGAACACGCTGAGCTACCGTGCCGGCATCCATCTGAGCCACCGAGGACACAGAGGATAGTGCGACTGCAAGGACTTATCTCTGTCATGCCTCCCCTGAGACCCACATTCGTAGCTTATTGTTCCGCACTATATTCATAGTGCCCCAGCTCATTATACTCATTACTCGCAGCTTTACTGCCGATTCTCGTAAGAGTTCGGGCACTGTTTGTGCATCCGCACAGAAGAAGATGGTCAAATGGCCGGCGAGCCTTTAGTTGTCTTTTCTGTCATGTCTTCTCCCATAGTTTACACAAGTTGTAAAAATGTATGATGATGTAATGGCAATGTCTTAAATAAATATGTTCAACGAATCAGAAGTGATGTTTGCGAACATTCACTTTCGATCTAGTTTCACATCGGAATCTGCTACGAATTGTAGCGTGTTTTGAAATAGTTCGACCAAGTGTTATAAAAAATACAGCTGGCGATTAAAACCACTCAACAGCGGAGACTGCTCAACAGTCGTGACGTCCTCAATACAAACTGCCGAAATGATTAGCAAAAAAATGTGATTATTCGTAAACTTAACTTCGTATTGAGCGCACGTAAAATTTTCCGGATAATTCTTATAAAGTTATGTTTCTCCTATCTTCCTGCATTAGGCAATAATACAGTTCATGTGAAATGGAAGTTTCAAACAATACTTAATAAAGCCGTTTTCTTGACTTGAAAGAATTTTGAAATGAGAACCGATAAAACGAAATTTAAGGTAGAGGTTCAATAGCCAGAACTAGTAACAAAAATATGCAGCAATCGGTATTTACCTATATTTAATCATGTTATTACATTATTATCAATTTTCAGACTTCTGACAGGCACATGAATATTTAAGAGAGAGGCATACATAATCGTATTGTTCCGTTGGTGCACTTCGTAGCGTGTTTCTGACATGCCTTAAGTTCTATAACATTAAGACTACATTCCATTTTTAAGCTACTAATATCAAGGAAAGGAACAAACTGACAGAAAATCACCTTGTGTCAAAATAAATCTCAATTCATTATTTCAGAAGTCATGAAGTACTTCATGCATTAGGCCCTTCGAGCTGTTGCGCACTTCGCATTTGATATTTTTCATGTTGTCTTTGGTCTGTCCGTCTTATGGAAATCTTTAGCCTTATACCTGTAGACCTATTTTGTCAACTTTTCGTTGTTCATCCGTTCTAAATGAGATCTCCAATCGTGACGTTTTTCTAAAATTTTGTCACTTAAGGTGTCAATGTTTCGTGTCTGCCGTATCTCTTCATTCCTCTTACTGTCCGTTTTTGTCACCTTTACAGCTAATCGAAGCCACCGCTTTACGAAGACATTGGCTGTACGTCTGCCGTCGGCAGTGAGGACCCACGCTTCGGTCCTGTATAAACCTGTTGACACCGTTGTAGTCTCGTAGAACTTCAGAATTGTTGTAAGGTGACCATCTCTTCGGAAATCTTCGATATTACCTCGCGTTTTTACCAATTATCGACGAATAATTGAAACGGGGGTATAGGTAAATAAATCCGCCGTAAACCGAACCCTCTTCTTGTGTAGGAGTTTGATAAGAAGAAGCACCTACTCGAAAAAGAAACTGTTTGGAAGAATATTTTACAGATCGGCAAATCATATAAAGGCATGTGGCGGATATTGGTGAAAAGCATAGCATGCGACGCCAGGACGTTAAACTGATGGAGACGGGAAACGAGAGCAGCATCGACAGAACCAGAGCAGAACTTAGACGAGGGCGGTGGACGTAAAGGTGTCGGCGGCGATTGATGTGTGAGTGCTGCAGAAATATTGAAGTAATTATGACTTTTAGACAGAACACTGAAGACTTAACAGCTGTGTGACTGTTGAACAAGAAAATTTAAATCAAGTTTTATTTTAAAAAGTGGTGAACGTAGTCAAATAATGTTATGCAGTCTATGGTAACATTGTTACATAACAGTTGGTGTCTAAAACACATTGGAAATAGTAAGCGTTAACACGAAAAGAATAAGTGTAGCTCTTTTTCATTTAATTAGCTACGAATGAGTAGCAAGATGAAATCAACGCTCTGAAGCTGAGTTCTACACCATCGTAGTGGTCACAATGAGAATATTACATGCTTGTGCAGCAGGACACTGTTTCAAGATAAAGACCCGAAAATTGCAATAATCAAGATTAAAGTTTGCATGTAACAGACTTATTTGCAAGCCGCGCGCATTAGCAAGTCGCTTCCGGGCTACTGGGAGCCACACCAGCCCTGGCTCGAATCCGCCTCGCGGATTAACGACGAACGCCGACGTGCCAACCCCTGTGGATGTAGTTTTTAGACGGCTTGCCACATCCAGCTAGGTGAACATCGGACTAGCAACCGCGCCCCGCCTCAGTTGCACGATTCGCAAACATTTCGAAAACATCTTCTCGCTTTCACTTGGATAACACAAGACGCAGACAGAAATTCCGTAGGGAGAGGAAACGGGTGGTGATAGGAAGGGGTTCCGGCCAGCCTCTACCACTAATATTGCCAAATCCAGACTAACATGCTGACCCCATGAAGACGAAGGATAAGGCCAGGAAAAAAAAAACTGAAATGAATAAGAAATTCTGAAACCTCCTGGCAGATTAAATCTGTGTACCGCACCGAGACTCTAACTCGGGACCTTTACCTTTCGCGGGCAAGTGCTCTGCCATCTAAGCTACCCAACCACGACTAACGCCCCGTCTCAGCTTCACTTCCGCCAGTACCTCGTCTCCTACCTTCCAAACTTTACAGAAGCTCTCCCGCGAACCTTGCAGAACTAGCACACCTGAAAGAAAGAATATTGCGCAGACATGGCTTAGTTACAGCCTGGGGGATGTTTCCAGAATGAGATTTTCATTCTGCAACGTAGTGTGCGCTGATATGAAACTTCCTGGCAGATTAAAACTTTGTGCCGGACCGAGACTCGAACTCGGGACCTTTGCCTTTCGCGGGCAAGTGCTCTGCCATCTGAGCTACCCAAGCACGAAAGAAATTTTGCTTGTAGCAGTTTCACGAACACCGCCTGGCAGTCAGATTGCATCATACTTGTAGCACTGCCCCCTACCAGCGAGACTAGGACCGACAAGCCCAACCGCTGCAGGTGCTGTGAAGCACGTCATCTGGTGACATCACACGTTCAGTACTTGTCACCCACTTTTAGCGTATCTCCCGTCATTTACAACCCAATGCGTCTTATATTACTCTTCTCAGCTTCTTCTATAACGCTTCACGGCTTTTTAAACGTTAATAAGAATCACCCAGTATATACAGGGTGTCTCTCGAGACTCACCAAGCATTTTTTCTCGCGTTTCAACAGATATTTACAATTTCAGTTTTGTATTGTATTGCTGGGCCAATGGCCTTGCTGCAACGGTAACACAGGTTCCCGTCAGATCACAGAAGTTAGGCACTGTCGGGCTGGGCTAGCACTAGGATGGGTGACCGTCCGGTCTGCTTAGCGCAGTTGGCAAGCGGGATGCACTCAGCCCTTGTGAGGCAAACTGAGGAGCTACTTGACGGAAGTAGCGGCTCCGGTCGCGAAAACTGTCAACGGCCGGGAGAGTGTTGTGCTGACCACATGCCCCTCCGTATCCGCATCCGGTGATGCCCCTGGGGTGAGAGTATGACGTGGCGGCCGGTCGGTCCCGTTGGGCCTTCCAAGGCCTGTTCGGACCGAGTAACTATTGCTGGAGTCGGGCCAAACAATAGTGCTTATCACATCTTTCTTGAGACGTCCAGTGTCGACGGAAAGCGTGGGTTTGCTTCCCGTTACTAGCAAAATGATTTTTAAAACGGAATTTTGTGCCAATTCGACAGAGCGGTCCCAGGTTAGTCTAATGTGATATTTGCTTGATCGATACGTGATAACAGAGACAACAAAACTCACATAATGACCAGTACTCTAGCTATCGCCAAGCATGCAGCGCTGCCGAGTTGCTGCTGGACTGCTGTTTATTCCTCACGTGGTTATTGTTCCTGTTAATACATATCGACGAAGCGATTATCGGACTAGACAAATTTGGGAGCGCTCTGTCGAAATGGCACGTAAGACAACGGATTTCAAAATAAATTTTTTGTAATGGGAAACAAACCGACGTTTTCTGTTGACAATGGGCGTTGCATGAAAGACGTGACAAGCGGGAATTGTTTAGCGTGACTCCAGCTACACAATGCAAAAACGAAACTCCTTTCTCTGCCACGATACGACACTTTGTTTCCTTCCTTAACGTATATCTTAGCGTTTTAGTTACTTTACCGATACCACATTGTAACGTCCCCTTAGAAAAATTATGAACTTCTACGTTATTTGATACAAAGACAACTGAGTAAAACTCAACGTACTCAGACAGTTCTCTCTTTACTTATTCTGATCATCAATAATCTGACAATATTTTTAGCGCAACGCAATCTGACTTTCAATAATCCCTGCAAAAGAATGGTCCTGACTAACGATAACCTATACCTTTCATGAATCACTTACCTCACAAAAATCTTCGTTACTCGCATTACTGCAATACAGCAAGCCACAATACTGCCAGATAAGTAAAAGATTCTAACTACTGAAGGCACTAACTACTGATAGGCATAGTTAAAAACGAAAGATTTTGATAGGGAACAAACAATATATTTACCTTAATAATGTTCAAAAAGTCATCAAATGCATATCAATTCATGACATCCATCTTTACAAATTTCCTTTTTCTGGCGGACACACGTCTACATCGTCCGCTTATAGCAACCTCTCATAACTCTCTCTCTCTCTCTCTCTCTCTCTCTCTCTCTCTCTCTCTCTCTCACCACATCCACCACTGCTGGCGGCTCACCAACTGCCCAACGCTACGCGCTGTTCACATCCAACTGCCCAACACTACAATAGCGATTATTCCAACAATGCCAACCAGCCACAGACTTCATACAGCACAGTCAGTGATTTTCATACAGAGCGCTACGTGGCGTTAACATAAAAATCTAAACAGCCTACTTATGACATATTCCGTTAAATCTCAGTTTTCTTTCCAACACCACGCTGTTGAAAATGTTAATGTGTACAACCAGCAAAAGTAAATAGGAACGTTTTTAATGGGTTTGTTACTAATAATCAACTTGCAGTAGACTTGAGATGGACTGCAACGAAATTTCAAAATTGTAATGCTCCATTAATTTTTTCAATTGAAACGGAGCTCGCTGCAGGATACTTTCTACAATTGCCTGATCGTTGGCAAGCAAAAGCGTCAAAACCCAACAGCAAAAGTTTTCTTTTCCACTCTCAAATGGCGTCGTCAATGTATACATTTCATAAAACCACCGAGAAAGATCAGCCTTATCGTACGCCCATAACAGAAATTACACTAACAATTTATAGAAAGTGCGAGAAACGACCATCTGGAGAGTTTCGCCAGCTTCGGTCTTTCCTTATTTGCTTAGGGCAGCTAAAATATTCACCTCCTGTCTCTTATCTTTAGCTGTTTTTCTTGATTTGTTTATCTACTTTCCGTCCGACACATGGACGGAATTTTGTGCCATAAATTTTCTTCCGTTTGTTTCCGGTAAAATTTTCTTTTAATATTTGAATTTGTTGTCCTTATAATGTGTATTCAAATAACTTTACATAACGTTTAAATACACGTTGCTTTAAAAATACAGGTGTTCTTTTCCACATCCAGTATTTTGCAAAGGAGTCTAAATTCTTTTTCACTTGTCTTTAACATCGTTGCTTATCAGTTTTCTATCCATTTGTGAAATATTTGCGTTCATTAGTAACGGACATTACTGTTAGTGTATGATGTTACCAGCACTACATAACGAACTATACGAAGAACTCAGTAACCGATCTTGCTGGGGCTTCGCACTGAATTGCCAGAAACAGTTTACACGGTATTTGTTGCCTCTACTCTACAGGCACATTGTCACACGAAGCACGTCACATCTACACTTTAAACTGGTGTGACTCATTCTTGGGGCACTTAGTACTGCTTTGTCACCTTTTTATAAGGAACTATGATTCCAGAAACTATTTCAAATGTCTGGTAAAATAGTGTACTTAGTGCTGTGCATCCCGGTACGTTGTTAGTAGGGTCGGCGAACTTCGTTAGCTGTAGTTCATCAAGAACGATTGGCGTAAATCTCATTAAGCCTAATTTTATTTTCTTCGCGTCTGGTGTCGTGAAAGCGCATTATCACAGAACTGGAGCTAATGAGTTCGGAATTAAAGTTTATTCATCTTTGGTGCACTACATCCCAAGCCTACTACACACCTATTTTCTCAGAAAAGAGCTTTTTCGGGACAAGTGCGTTCTGGGTAAATCCTTAACAACAAATTAAATGGCGAACGTCAAGCTGACTGGAATCTCCTACAAGTAGGAAGAAACAGTGTCAACCTCAGAATTTGCTGCAAATAAGGCTGAAAGAACGGAATATTTTTCAAGTTTTTACAGTGCCGGTTCATATAAGAAAATTCACATTCGTGCTATGTAAATTTTACAGTTTCAATCAATCGTCATATAATCATACGGTACACGTGTGACACTATTAAGTATCGTCGTAACTGAGTCACGCCGGTGATGTGAAAGAATGCGAGTTGCAGCTGATATTTCGCTCATGTCATTCGTGTATGCTCGTTGCCTAACAAATAAAGGATGAAGAATTACTGTCTCTTACAAATTAATTTTGCAACAAAGAATTACGGCTGACCTATTTTTGTGTTACGCACATTTATTTTGTTGCTGCATGCTGATGCTGGCGTTGTTGAGTTCTACCTAGTTGAGGTATAATTTCATACACACGTTTGAATATTGTAAGTTTAGTTACAGCACTTCACACTGGAGTGTGTGATTGGGACTTTTTGGTACGTGCTGTTGATTCGATAATATTAGAAAGTCTACGTGGCACTGAAGACCTGAGAAACACTTACGAAAAGAAGTTCTTCAGGGTAAATAATGCACTGAAAATATATATTTTTAATGTTTTGGAAAAGAAATAAATTTTTATTTGATACTTTATTTGAAATAAACGTTTTCTGACATCTTAGGAATACAGAAAATTATTAATTTTTAATTGGATGTAATTTATTAAAAAGAACATAAATTGTACGTGTTTGGATCAAATATTTTCTGCCTTGCTCTAAGTACGTTCATGCCCTGGCTCGTGTACCCCAAGGTATCTACTCCTAACTCCTCAGTGACGTCCAAATATGTAATACGGCTGCACTCGAGCTGTGTCTGCCAAAACGTCAACCATGGGAAATGTTATTAATAGTACTCTTGCCATTGAGGAAAAATTAGCCTGATGTACCCTACTGAAAACAGATAAACGCGCTGCTCTGTAATAATTTCTAATACAAAAAATAATACAAAAATTATATATGTTTAAAATGGTAAAAACATAAAAACATGTTTAGATAAAATAGGCAGCGTAAAAAGTCTCTCTCTCTCTCTCTCAACACAACGTTAAAAACCGCGTAGACGTACAAAATATGTCTTTCTTTAGACATCATTTAACTAGTTAGGGCCCCTCGAGATTTTTTTCTTATGTTATCGAAACTAAGTAACACACTTTTAAACTTTATAGACAAGGATGTTCAACACAGTAAGTTTATTTCGTTTCCAGTATATTACAGTCAATGTGAGGTTCAGAATTAAATTTTTCCTGAAAGGTCTGACTAAACGCTATTCACTTAGAAAACTTTGTATTCACCGTTTTCAATTACAACGTCTGTTACGTTAGGCCTGAATGAACTACCGTACTGAGCCATTAACTTAATGAAAATCTGACAGTTATGTGGGATTTAAGAGTGTAAAGCTCAAGATTATGTTGCACAATCAATGTTAGATATAGTGGTCGGGTTGTATATTAGTGAAACGAAGAACAGAAGCACGTCCTTTTCCTTCTCTGATCTCTGTTCGTACCATGTGGGAATAATACCAGTTGTCTCTACGTATTCCAAATTGGTTTTATGACTAAAGCATACGGCTTAATAGCATTTTCCAACGATGAGGACGTTCACACAGCGGTTTCCGAACGGCTCCGTGAGCAAGGAGGGTATTTCTATCGTCGAGGAATTGGACGGACAGTTGGACGTTGTTTAGAAAGACTTGGTGACCACGTTGAAAACAGTGTCATGTATCTGTGTCTGACTTAATGCAGCATTCGATACCCATTACTTGGCATCCATGTTTTGCTGACGTGGCACAGCGTCACCCAGCTAGGAACAACTTAGTCGTTTGCTATTCGCCAAGCATAGTTCCAATATCCATAGTAGCATAAAAATTTCTTTGCTGTGATTGGCTAAAATACTTGAGGCAGAAGGTGGCTTGTGTCGGCAGAAGGAAGTTGGCTCAAGTCAGCTAAAGCTCACGGACACACATGGCCGGTCATAGAATAAATTGCAGCGTAATGTTATAAAAGTTTGTTAAAAAGATTTACACGCGGGTCGGTGATTAGTGCGGTCATGCACATGGGCGAGAACTAATTAAAGATTTAACCTGAGACTGATTTCACAATTTTAAGAGCAAACGATATGTTGCGCAACACACTGTGTGTAGTGTTGATTGCGGTGCGATCAAAAACCAAAAGGAATTAATAAAGCAGAACACCTGTGTGCTCTTTACTGCAAATTAGTTAATGATTTCCTACGATTATGTTAATTAGAGCGCCTCTTCTATATGAGACCACGACCGAGCGATTCCAGAACAGCGAAGGGACGTGTTTAGAAGAAGCAAGGTGAGTGGTTCTCAGAGAACAACTGCGAAATGTGACGGACGTGCACGTCTTTATCGACAACCGCTGGGTGAACGGGTACTGTGTTGCATTCAGAGACCAAGGCACCTTTCGTTAACAAAAGCGGAGTATTGTACGGTCACCCTCTGCCAGGTAACGAAGTCGCAAGTATATACTAGATACTGTAAGAAGTAACAATAGAAACGTGTATATTTTTTGTAAAACTTGTTTCAAAACGTTATGTAAATAAGCTAATATCGCGTAAGCTTTTTATAAAAAATTACCTATTTATCAAAATACTGAGTATTCTTTTTTCCGAAACTTGCTCCTCGTGTAACGCGAGCTTTAGAAGTCATATTTAGCTGCTGAGCAATGGTTACCCCTGTGTTGCGCATGTTAACAGTGTCGTGAAACAAAATTTAAACTTATTGAAATATTGAATTTGAAATAATGAAAGTAGTCTAATTAAATGCCAAAAGTAACTAATTATGTACTCAATGAAAACTATTTAACTGAAACTCAATACTGAAGTACATCACAGAAGTTGAACTGCATGAAGTGCAGTTTCTAACTTCAAATGACCACAAATATAAAATGTTACTCTACTCAGAAAAAATAACCGTTTGAGAATACAACATACGATTAAACAGCCAACCGGTTGCGCATAAACGGTAGGTACATTGACCTAGGTTTCGACACCTACTAGGGATTTCTTCACCAGAACATCCAAATTGGCTCTGAGCACTATGGGACTTAACATCTTAGGTCATCAGTCCCCTAGAACTTAGAACTACTTAAACCTAACTAACCTAAGGACAGCACACAACACCCAGCCATCACGAGGCAGAGAAAATCCCTGACCCCGCCGGGAATCGAACCCGGGAACCCGGGCGTGGGAAGCGAGAACGCTACCACACGACCACGAGATGCGGGCCCAGAACATCCAGTTGGCTGTTTAATCCTATGTTGTAACTAGTATACGGTTGCCGAGTAACAGCCATGTTCAAAACTGTTTGAGAGTACCTACGCAGTTCACTGTAAATTAATCTGCTTGCTTAGCATAAGACCTGATAATTCTACGAACTGCTTCCACACAAGAATGCAAAATGAGATCTGCTCTGAAATAAAAGTAACTTACCTCATGCTGAATATGATGTTCTGTGTCCGGTGCATTGAAGTTCTCGAAAGCGAATGGAAATCAGCAAATGTAGGAGCTAAAGAAAAAAATAAATTACTCACTACAAAATTTGTTTTTTGTCTGTCAGAAGCAATCTGTTGCTTCGTTGAGCGTAAGGTGCAATTCGCACACGACAAAGTATTCAAAACTTTACTAGGAATGATAGAGGATGATTTTACTTTAAAGAAAGTCGTTACTGAAAAATTAAACTCTGATTATTGTCAAAAACTGCACAACATAAGATACTACCAATTACGAAATTCTTTCAGTACAATAATTACGGATACTCCAACCAATGGTATTAATTGTTACATAATAAAAACAAAGAGGTCAAATTAATGTAAATCAAATGTTATTAGTTATCTGAGCGACAAAGATTTCCTTCAAATAATATTTCTGAAAACAAACATATTATTCTTGAAAATGCTTTGCTTACTTTGAAAAATTCCTCCAAAAAATCTTCTCCATCAATAGAGTCAATAACACGTGTTTCCAAACAAGTTTTCACCTCCATAATAAAGTATTCCAGATAATTTCTCTCAGATTCACAAACTTCAAATCTTTGTCTAAAAATTCAACTGCTCGCTCCTAAGCCTCAAATAAAAATGCCCCAGCTGCGTACAATTGAAGACGAGTAAGCAAACAACAGATAAAGTTATATACGAGTCAAGAATCTTATTCACACTCGTGCAGCGCGTGTGTGTCCCAGTATAGTAAAAGTGAATTATTTACATTGATAGAAAACATATGAGAACCTTACATTTATTATCTAGGTGATGGACCATCAATAAAGATAAATACAATTAAAAACACTAATTTTTATTTGAGATGTCTCCTTACACATGGAGACCAATTTCTACACGCTTTGTAGAAACTGAAGTATTAGAATTCTAACCCAATGCGAATTTTATCAGAAAATTTTAAATCGCAGATTTTCAACGCTTATGTTACAGTAGCGGATTAAATTCAAAACCACAGCAAACTGCGTCATCGCGCATTGCAAGGAGCACGAACTTTTTTCCCGGCAGGTAGCTTTGTCCGCAGATACAGTGCGGCTGGCAAGTTATTCGATCGCCCATCTGCCAGAGTATCCGAGTAGCGTATTTTCGCGAACGCTTCCTGCGCCGCTAGCCACACAGCTTATACGGCAGTGTAAACATTGTATTCCGGCCGAGAATGCAAAGCCGAGACACCTGCTTCCGCAGCCACGTTTTTCTGTGTTTCGGGATTTCAGGAGGGCGATGTGCGCCGCTCCACCGGAGATAAATATCACGGAACCTGTCGAATATCAAGTTGCCTCAGGTTTTACGGCATCGCCAATAAAACGCAGTTCGAGTTCTAACGTCAATTCGGCACCACGGGGAAGTTTTTTTTTATCCTCTGTGTGCTTTTGAAGTCTGAAATTGCAGATGTTGATGTAACATGAACTGTTTTACGTCAGTAGTCGAATTTTTCATCCGAATGGTACTGGACGTATTAGTCCAACGTGAACGCGAACGAGCTGTAGCACATACACCATGTGCCCGTAGTATTCTCAACCATAATTTTTGAAGCATACTGACGGAGATCCACCTTTGCCGAACATAAGTGCTGGTATTTTCGTTTACACTCAAAACAAGTTACAATGTAACTGCTTCATAATATTCTGATCAGGTCGTACAGTGCCTCTGAAGCAATCTGTTGGGAGTGTCCTCAGATTTTTTCTTTAATTACATGATGTCTGCAAAATTAATTATGTGTGGAAAATGACTGGTTGTTATATAATTCTGTGGTTTCTTACTTCCTCGTTTGTATTTAACAGGATGTTTTCCTAACAGTAGTGGACACGTGGCACAATACTCTTAGGTAAAGTGAAACTGTGATATGTAGATATGACGCAGTACCATACGCAGAAAACTTTCATATTAATCTCAAAATTCTAAGTCGTATAGGAAGAGCAATAAATAGGAATCGTGCTCTGTTGACGACTAAACTGCGCTGGAACACTGAAGCGTCAAAGCAACTGGTATGGGCATGCGTATTCAAATACAGAGATATGTAAACATGCAGAATATGGCGCTGCGGTCGGAAACGCCTACATAAGACAAGTGTCTGGCGCAGTTGTCAAATCGGTTACTGCTGCTACAATAGCAGGTTATCCAGGTTTAATTGAGTTTGGACCTGGTGTTATAGTTGGGGCACGAGCGATGGAACATAATTTCCGACGTAGCAATGAAGTGGGGATTTTCCAGTACGACCATTTCACGAGTGAATACCAGGCATCCGGTGAAACATCAAATCCCCGACATCGCTGGGTCGGAAAAAGATTATGCAAGAACGGGATCAACGACGACTGAAGAGAACCGTTCAACGTGACGGAAGTGCAACACTTCCGCAAATTGCTGCCTATTTCAATGCTGGGCCGTCAACAAATGTCACGCTGCGAACCATTCAACGAAACATCGTCGATATGGGCTTTCGGAGCCGAAGGCCCACTCGTGTACCTTCGATGACTGCACGACAAAAAGCTTTACGCCTCGCCTGGGCCCGTCAACACCGACAATGGACTGTTTATGACTGGAAACATGTCTGGTCGGACGAGTCTGTATCGAGCGAATGGACGTGTACGGGTATGGAGACAACCTCATGAATTCATGGAGACTGCATCTCAATAGGGCACTGTTCAAGCTGGTAGAGGCTCTGTAAAGATGTGGGGCGTTTGCAGTTTGAGTGATGTGTGACTCTTGATACGTCTAGATACGACTGACAGTGACACGTACGTAAGCATCCAGTCTGATAACTTGGGCAGTTCTAGCAGGACAATGCGACACCCCAAACGTCCAGAATTGCTACAGAGAGGCTCCAGAAACACATCTCTCAGTTTAAACGCTTCCACGGGTCAAACAACTCCCCAGACACGAACATTATTGAGCATATCTAGGACGCCTTGCAAAGTGCTGTTCAGAAGAGATCTCCACCTCGTACTCTTTCGGATTTACGGATAGCCCTGCAGGATGCTTGGTGTCAATTCCCTCCAGCACTATATCTGACATTAGTCGAGACCACGCCACGTCCTGTTGCGGAAATTCTGCTTGCTCGCGGAGCCCTTCACGATATTAATCAGTTGTACCGGTTTCTTTGGCTCTTCAGTGTATGTGGGATACAAAAAGATGTCTATTTAATTGTCTTTTATGATATTAATAAGTAGGAAACATTTACTGTACTTTACAGAACTGCATTGAAACATAATTGCGGCATCAAGGCATGTTTTAATGTGACGTTCGGTCAATATAAAATTTAATACATGCTCCGCCTATTATTGCTGCCACAAATATAAGAAAGTCCTTCAAACCATTAGCACTGCTTTTAATAGCTCTGAGTCGTGTCGGCTCTCTTTCCTTTTAAAAATTGGCCGCCTCGAACGCATGAATTCTGTGCCGCAATTTAGACCGCGCTCTTCATCTAACGGTCGTGGTGGTGGACATCGGGAAGTCTGTGATTGGACAACGGCTATCTGAAGTCAGGCCGTTTCGTAATGTAGAGCTCATTCATGTCTTGATTAATTTGCTGTGTGGTAATCTAGTTGCGTATGAAATATGATTCGTGACTGCGTAATTAAGCCCCTTCTTGCTTGTCCGCCTATTGTGTATCTTGGCTCCGAGAAACTAACTTCTTGTCTGAAAGCGTAGAGCGAACCTTTGCTAGTGAGTGTGATTATTTCGGCCGTACACGAGTCTAATTGCCTTGCATGTCTCATTCCAGATATTTTTGTAAATCGCAGAGAAGCCCAGCTGTTTTGCAATTTTCCTGATGTTTATGTTTCTTAGTCCATGCTCGGCAGTACTTCTGGAATAATTTTTGTATTCTACCATCTCGCTTTGTAATACCCAGAGTCGCGTGTACTGTAACACGTTTACTCCCTTTTAGCCACCTCGCTGACCGGTGTGATTGTGGCAGTGTTGTGTGTCCAGTGATGACCTGGACTTAGACGCGCCCTTAGCGTCAAGGACAGTGTTCTATGCCGCACTAATGGACTCTTGAACCTAACCGTAGTGCCTTTGCAACTGTGCTTCTACACACCTAGCCGGCCTGTACCGTCTTCGCCGATTGTGATCTACACTCACGCTCATAAATAAAGGATAATGCTGATACATGGTGAAACAACGCTCTTGTGGGCGGTTTGCGGGTTTAAATCACCTCGGGGTATGGCCATGCGGTGCATTTCACCTGCGGTCGTCGCACGGTAGCGCTGGCAGCAGTCCACAGCAGCAGAGGTGTGTTGGTGCATGCCAGAGTACGGTGCAGTGATTAAGTGTTCAGACGTTTTCAGACGTGCTGATGGCGACTGTTGAAAATGGCTCAAAGGAATATTGATAACGTTATCGGGGGTAGAACACTAGGGCGACTGGAGGCTGGTCAAACACAGCAGGTCGTAGCACGGGCCCTCCGTGTGCCACAAAGTGTGATCTCAAGATTATGGCAACGATTCCAGCCAACAGAAAACGTGTCCAGGCGCTACAGTACGGGACGTCCACAGTGTAGAACACCACAAGAAGACCGATATCTCACCATCAGTGCCCACAGACGGCCACGGAGTACCGCAGGTAGCCTTGCTCGGGACGTTACCGCAGCCACTGGAACTGTTATCTCCAGACACACACTCTATAGACGACTGAACAGACATAGTTTATTCGCCCGGAGAACTACAAGGTGCATTCCACTGATCACAGGAGAGGCCGTAAAGCCTGGTGTCAAGAACACAGTACGTGGTCCTTGGAACAGCGGTCCCAGGTTGTGTTCACGGACGAGGACAGGTACATCTGAACAACGATTTTCGCCGGCTTTTCATCTGGCGTGAAACATGAACCAGATACCAACCCCTTAATGTCCTTGAAAGGAACCTGTACGGAGGTCGTGGTTTGATGGTGTGGGGTGGGATTATGATTGGCGCATGTACACCCCTGCATGTCTGACAGAGGAACTAACAGGTCACGTGTATCGGGACGCCATTTTGCACCAGCATGTCCGCCTTTTCAGGGGTTCAGTGGGTCCCACCTTCCACCTGATGGATAACTCACGGCCACACCGAGCTGCCATTGTGGAGGAGTGCCTTGAAACAGAAGATATCAAGCGAATGGAGTGGCCTGCCTGTTCTCCAGACCTAAACTCCATCAAGCACGTCTGGGATGCTCTCGGTCGACGTATCGCTGCACGTCTTCAAACCCCCATGACA
The DNA here is from genome assembly GCF_023898315.1 of Schistocerca nitens. Taxonomy (NCBI): domain Eukaryota; kingdom Metazoa; phylum Arthropoda; class Insecta; order Orthoptera; family Acrididae; genus Schistocerca; species Schistocerca nitens. The sequence goes on along the minus strand of NC_064619.1, from coordinate 562,080,120 downwards.
CTTGAGGAGCTCTGACAGGCACTGGTGCAAGAACAGGAGGCTATACTCCAGCAGTTGCTCGACCACCTGATCCAGAGTATGGCAACCCGTTGTGCGGCCTGTGTACTGTGCATGGTGATCATATCCCATATTGATGTCGGGGTACATGCGCAGGAAACAGTGGCGTTTTGTAGCACATGTTTCGGGACGGTTTTCTCAACTTATCACCAATACCGGGGACTTACAGTTCTGTGTCGTTTGTGTTCCCTATGTGCCTATGCTGTTGACGCCAGTTTTGTGTAGTGCCACATTCTGTGGCACCACATTCTGCAATTATCCTTAATTTATGAGCATGACTGTAGTAACTCTCGTGTAACTGTTTTCGTCTTTCTAAGAGCCTTAGCGGCCAGTTATTCTACACCAGTCTGGTACCGCTTGTTTTAACAGTGTACTATGTTTTTAAACTTGGTCAACTTTTTTTAATTGGTATGGGAAGCTGTTGTAAACTGCTCAGTCTTTTGGTTTAGTAGTTTATTTAATGGGCAGCTCCTCCCCCCCCCCCCCCCCCATCCTTGTTTCTAATGTCGAGGACTGAAATGGCACTGGCCTTGGGCACTTCGCACTTTGTTTGGCCACAGTTGACTGTATTTCGTAGATGCGGCTTCTAGATGCAAAGAGGCTGTTCAGGTTGTTTTTAGTTATTCCATATTTTATCTAGTCATCGCCCTGTTGGGTTCTGTTTATTGTGCTTGATGTTACGAGTGAAATCTTGTAAGAGGAACATCATATAATCCGCGCTGCGTGGCTTAAACCTTGTGCTTAAGGGATTTATCTCAGCCGAACATTCTGGCCGCTCGTTATTAGCTGTGACCTGTCTTGGGCGGGGCAGAGTGCTTTGATGCTGATTTTTCTTCCTTTTATTTTTTTTTTAAAAGAGGGGAACGAAAAGGCCGCAGCGCCAAATACGATGGACATTTGGAAAGTAAGGTCCGATCTATCACGAAATGGAAACTACAGTGAAAATAGAAAATATTTTATTTGCAACAGTTAGCTACACCTTCCAGCTACTTCTCTATATGCTCGCTGCTCCATCTGAGACGTTTGTCGTAACACTGAACCAACTTTCCAGTATCCTCGTCTTAGGATGCAGCCGCCTGTGCTTTCTCCCGATTTTCTATGCTGATCTGCAGTTCGTTGTCTGTGCCAAAATGTTGTCTTCATAGCCAGCGGTTCAGTGAGCAGAGATGAAAATCAGAGGGCGTCAAGTCCGCGCTGTGCGCTAGACGATCAAATAGTTCCCACCGGAAACGCTCGAGGAGCTTTCTAATTGCCCCTGCAGTATGCGGCCGAGAATTGTCGTGGAGAAAGAAAATCATGGGCTGCATGCGATCAGGCGAAATCTCTCACAGGCCCTCATACTTGGTGGGAAGACACTATTTTCTAGGCATCTTTACGTGCTCACTGGAAGCTCAGAACTGAAGAGAGCGACGTGGCGCGATCCACGAGCAACTAGACACACTGTCCAAAACATCTATGCAAAGCTTCATCGGATTTTCACTTCGATTTCCATTTCACGAGCGATCGGACCTTACTTTACGAACAGCCCTCATATTAAATTTGTTTTTCGTTGGATATATAGAGGCAGCGCCTAGTCCTGACATTTCATATTTGTAATTTCTTTAATACTAAAATTCAGGCCATTGCGCCTTAGTTTCATTCTTGTTTAAATGTTGAGTCAGCCCAGTTGGGCAAGTTTGTGAAAGGTTATGGAAAACTGTATTTGACTTACTTTCCCCCGTTACTGTTTTCCCTAGTTGTGCCCTTCGTTAAAATACAGGGTGATTCAAAAAGAATACCACAAATTTAAAAATGTGTATTTAATGAAATAAACATAATATAACCTTCTGTTATACATCATTACAAAGAGTATTTAAAAAGGTTTTTTTCACTCAAAAACAAGTTCAGAGATGTTCAATATGGCCCCCTCCAGACACACGAGCAATATCAACCCGATACTCCAACTCGTTCCACACTCTCTGTAGCATATCAGGCGTAACAGTTTGGATAGCTGCTGTTATTTCTCGTTTAAAATCATCAATGGTGGCTGGGAGAGGTGGCCGAAACACCATATCCTTAACATACCCCCATAAGAAAAAATCGCAGGGGGTAAGATCAGGGCTTCTAGGAGGCCAGTGATGAAGTGCTCTGTCACGGGCTGCCTGGCGGCCGATCCATCGCCTCGGGTAGTTGACGTTCAGGTAGTTACGGACAGATAAGTGCCAATGTGGTGGCGCTCCATCCTGCTGAAATATGAATTGTTGTGCTTCTTGTTCGAGCTGAGGGAACAGCCAATTCTCTAACATCTCCAGATACTGTAGTCCAGTTACAGTAGCACCTTCGAAGAAAAAGGGACCAAAAACTTTATTGGCTGAAATGGCACAGAAAACAGCGCCTCAAGCGAACAAATTACAACTAAATGAAACTTTATAGCTCCCTTAATTCGCCGACAGATAGTGCTTAGCTCTGCCTTTTGTCGTTACAGAGTTTTAAATTCCTAAAGTTGTGGTATTCTTTTTGGATCACCCTGTATATACAGTCTGTGGTTTAAATGACAATAACATTTGGTCGTAATTTGACATTAGAGGTTTCCCATTTTATAGACTTGTCAATAAAGAGTTACAATTTGATAGAAGGCCCTGTTATATTTTACGAAGAGGAGTTGGAAAATAAGTTTCCCCTGTCGACTGTGGTCAGAGTTGTGTGATATGGGCGAAAGACAACACGAGAGGTGAACGCGCACGTGCAGGACATCGATACACCATTAGATAGACCGCGATCGAGCATATGACAATAACCTTCTGTTTCGGATTGTGACGGGGGATGAAACGTTGGTCAACCACAACACACCCGAATCGAAGACCGCATCCATGGGGTGGGAACATCCGTCATCACCTGTCCGAAAGAAGTTCAAAAGCACTCCGTCTGCATTTAAAGTGCTACTCACCGTTTTCTGGGACGCCAAAGGAGTTTTGCTGCTGGACTTTCTGGAGGATGCAACCATCAATGCTGCGCTGTACTGTGCCACTCGGTCGAAATTGAAAGAGCTGATTCGGAAAAAGCGGCCTGGCCTTCTCAGATCTGGCGCTCTCAGATTTGGCGTTCTGCTGTTGGATGACAATGCGAGACCACAGAAGGCGACGGTAACGCAAAGCCATATTGCAACTCTTGGTTGGCAGAGCCTACACCATCCGCCTTGCAGTCCGGATCTAGCACCAAGTGACTTCCATCTGTTTCCCGCTTTGAAGAGGACTCTCGGCGGAAGGCGCTTTGGCAGCAGTGCTGACGTCAAACAAGCCGTTCAACGCTTCTTCCGTATGCAACGCTCTGATTTTTTCCTGGAATGCTTTTTGAAGCTTATAAAGCGTTATGACAAATGTCTCAATGTACTTGGAAATTATGTAGAAAAATAAAGATATGTCTTATCGTTAATGTCTCATTCTCTTTTCTTTCCTTTCACACACAGCTCTGACAGCAGTCGACAGGGGAAACGTATTTTGCAACTCCCCTCGTATAACTGTTGCTGGTATCCAAACTGTTGTTTATCTTAACATATATAGTGTTTTTTAAAAATGGTAATAAAGTCTGTCAAATGATGAATGATGTGTATTTAAATCCCTGGCCAAGTCCTTTCATGTGTTTGATTTTGGTTAAGCCGCAGTCTGAAAGGTAAGATTTCGAGCTCTTCCAGCTAAAAAAATGCAGGCACATACGTAGTAGTAATAAGCAACAATAATGGTATTAGAATATCATATAGGAGGATATGAAAGCTGTGTGAAAACTGGAGGACAGTCGGTTCCCGGTAACAGAATTCCACTGCAGACAATACTACGAAGTGCTGAGGAATGTCAATTGACGGGTTAAAACAATGCATTACTCCAAGAGAATAGAAAGCTCTCAGAACAAAATTAAAAATATATGGTCACTTGTAAAGGCGGTATCAGGGCAAAATGTGGGTGCTCTACATATTACACTTCTCTTGTGTGAGAATGAATGTTCTGCAAGTTAAATCAAAATTTTGTTGATGCAGGTTAGTATTTAGAACTCATGAACGCTGGCGTTCCGAAACAACTGTATCACATGCAGGTGCAGTAAACAGGCAAGTATGTAACTGAAGCAAATATTACATCATTATAAAATAAGGGATTCCACTGGTATGATGAAATTTCAAATGGGATTATGAAGATCAGTACACCATATATTACTCAGTCACCCGTGCAATGTGTGCAATGTGGTCTGCTTCCTGACAGACTGAAGCACTCGTTAGTGGAACCACTTTATAAAAAGGGTGGAAGAGAATGTAGGCTATTACCGATCAATTTCTTTGCTACCAGTCTACTGAAAAGTTTGAGAAAGCAGTCTTTGGCAACCAGTGCACATTTCAGTATAGGTAATTTCATGTCAAACCCGCAGAAAGATTTCAGGAAAAGTGGTATCCATACCAAACCCAATTTACTGTCTGCCTTCGCAGACAAAACGTACTTTTATTTTACCTTTCCGTAAAACTCATCGCAATACGTGACGCAGAACACTACCTCCGAAATAACCAAGAGTTCTTATTTTAATCATAGCTCTTCATTCCACGTTAGGTGGCAGACATACACTTGTACTATGAACCAATTATCTAGATCGTACCTTGTTTATCCACATCAGCTGTAAATTACTTATTTCGACAAACTGCACCCTCCGAATAATCAATATAGAGTTATTGTTGTTGTTGTCGTTGTTGTTGTTGTCTTCAGCCCGAAGACTGATATGATGCAGATCTCCATGCTGCTCTATCCTGTGCGAGCTTCTTTATCTCCGATAACCACTGTATCCTACATCCTGAATCTGCTTGTTTTATTCATTTCTTGGTCTCCCCTCGAGTCTTAAGTTGGTGATCCCTTATTGTCTCAGAATGTGTCGTATCAACCGATCTCTCCTTTCGATCAAGCTGTGTCACAAATTTCTTGTCTCTCCAGTTCTGTTCAGTACCTCTTCATTAGTTATGTGATCTACCCATCTAATCCTCAACATTCTCCTGTGGCGCGACATTTCGAAAACTTCTGTTCTCTTTTTGTCTAAAATGTCCATGCTTCATTTCCATTCATGGCTACACTCCAGACAAATAATTTCAGAAAATACTTCCTAACATTTAAATATATATCCGATGTTAACAAATTTCTCTTCTGAAGAAGTGCTTTTCTTGCCATTGCGAGTGTACATTTTATATCCTCTACTTCGGCCATCAATTATTTTGCTGCCCAAACAGCAAAACTCATCTACTAAAAAACTCGTCTACTACTTTAAGTGACGTTTCACAATCTGGTTCCCTTAGCGTCACCTGTTTTAATTAGACTGCATTCCATTATCCTTGTCTTGCTTTTGTGTATGTTCATCTTATACTCACCTTTCAAGACATTCCGTTCAACTGCTCTTCGAAGTCCTTTTCTGTCTCTGACAACTACAATGTCATCGCCAAACCTCAAAAAGTTTTAATCTGCCAAGAAGTTTTAAAAAGTGTCCCAGAGCGAGACACGACCTTGGGACCTTTGTCTTCCGCGGGCAAGTACTCTGCCAACTGAGCTACCGAAGCACGAGTTCGAGTCTCGGTCCGGCGCACAATCTGCCAGGAAGTTTCATATCAGCGTACACTCCACTGCAGAGTGAAAATTTCATTATCAAAATTTTTATTTGTCTTCCCTGGAATTTAATTCCTACTCTAAATTTTTCTTTGGTTTCTTTTCCTCCTTGTTCATTGCACAGACTGAAAAAATATCGGGGATAGGCTACAATACTGTCGCACTCCCTTCTCAACCACTGCTTCCCTTGCATGGTTCTCCGCTCTTATTACTGCAGTCTGGTTTCTGAACAAATTGTAAATAGCCTTTCACTCCCTGTGTTTTTCTCCTGATACCTTCAGAATTGCAAAGGAAGTCAGCATCTTCGAAACTTTTATCTAATTCTACAAATGCTATAAATATAGTTTCGCCTTTCTTTAAACTGTCATCTAAGATAAATCGTAAGGGTCGTATCGCTTCGCGTGTTCCTACCTTTCCCCGGAATCCAAACTGATCTTCTCCGAGGTCAGCTGCTATCAGTTTTTCCTGTCTTCTGTACATAATTCCTGTTAATATCTTGCAGCCATGGCTTATTAAGCTGGTAGTTCGGTAATTTTCACACCTTTCAGCACCTGCTTTCTTTGGAATTGGGATTATTGCATTCTCCTTGAAGTCTGAGGGTATTTCGCCTTTCTCATACATCATACTCACCATATGGAAGAGCTTTGTCATGGCTGACTCTCCCAAGGCTATCAGTATTTCTGACGGAATATCGTCTACTCCCTGCGCCTTGATTCGAATAAAACCTTTCAGAGCTCTGTCAAATTATTCTCGCTGTATCGTATCTCCTATCTCATCATCTATATTCACTTCCCTTTCTATAATATTGCCTTCAAGTTTATTTTCCCTGTGCAGTACACAGTACACTGTAAAACTTTGTACCGAATCATTCTGTGTACAAGTTTATTGAATATTTCCGTGAATATGACAAAGACACTCTGCCGGAACGTGTAAATTAGAGTTTATTGTCGACGTGACGATTTCCTACGTGTTTCCGTTTTGCCTTTTGTACTTACTGGGTTCACTGTAGGCTCGATAATGGCTGTGGCTGTCTTGTTGGCCAAATAGGCGAATCTGAATCGGCCTGCTATGCCTTTGTAAAAGCTGTCTGGAAAACATGTAACAAAGCAAAAAATAGATAGATGGTTCTGTCCTCAACCTTTATTTCTGACTATAGTGCCTCTGTGGCGCTTTAATAAAAGCATCGTATTGTAGCAGGAGGTGACTTGTTCCACCTATCCATCGGAGAATCTGATCTCGAGAAAAGTGTAGATAGTCAAAGATTTTATCCACTGTTGATTTTACTGGAGGAGGAAAGAGCAATCAGAGCGCACTGCACCCTGAACCAGTCTACGAGCGGACTGCAGATGACTCATGCACAACATATAAGCATCGTTATGCAGCAATAGAGACGTAAAATGCACTGAAGGAAATGGAAACTGTTACATCATAAACACCTCGACCGGACAGTACCAAACTGATGTTCTAGTGTATATAAGGTATGTTCAAAAAGTGAATTTTGTAATTTCGCCGGTTGTATTAGTCCGAGTACCACGCTTTTTCGTTGTTGTGATGGTAAACATTCCTGAAACGTATCTATAACTGGTAGCCATGTTGGATTTTTAGTCTGTCATCAGTTGTCAAGAAGGCTAAATGCTTTTGCTTAAGAGTGGCAATTACTGACTTGTTTCAAAAATGGACCAGAGAATTTGCATTACATTTTGCTATAAAACTGGGATAAAATGTAACAAAGCCTTAGAAATGTTGAATATTACTTTTGGTGAGTCTGCTATAGGTAAAACAAGGGTATACGAGTGGTATAAGCATTTCATAGGTGGAAGTCAAGGCGATGAAGATGAACGTCCTGGACGCCCCAACACATCAACAACCAATGAAAAGGCGGAAAAAGTGAAAGAAATTATTATGAATAATTGCCTAATCACAATCAAAGAAGTTTCTGATGATGTTGGAATATCAGATACCTCATGCTAAGAAGTTTTTCGCATTTTTTGGGTATGAAATGTGTGACAGCAAAATTTTTGCTTAACAAGTTGTACTTCGAGCAAAAACAGCGGTGAATGGAAGTTGCTCTGGAGTCGCTAAGTGAAGTCAATAACGATGCAGAACTGGTGAACCATGTCATAAAAGGTGACGGAACATGGGTGTACGGGTAAGACGTCGAAAATTAGGCTCTATCCCAGTGGAGGCATTATGGGTCGCCAAGATCGAAGAAAACTCGGAGAAAGCGGTCGAATGTGAAGCTTATGCTCATTGTTTTCGTCAGTTTTAACGGCATAGAGTGTCATGAGTTCTTGCCAAAAGGTCAAACGACCAATGGTTCAAGTTCAACACCATTTGCGGGAAGTAATCCGAAAAAACCACCCGGATTTGTGACGAAACAATTGACGATTTTTGTACCACGATAATGCGCGTGCTTTTACTCGTACTTCATTGCTTGGTCGTCAATTTTTGGCGGGAAACAAAACTGTAATGATGCCTCAGCCACCATATTCATCACATATGGCCCCGTGTGACTTTTCTGTTATCAAAAATAAAGAAAACCCTAAAGGATATCGCGTCCGTCGGCCGTCGTAATTTTATATATTATTATTATTATTATTATTTTGATTTTGATTGTTGCCGACTTAAGTGGTGGGCCTTATTAAAAATGATATTTCATTCAATTTTGATTTACGATTAAATACTTTTGTGAAGTTCTTCTTTTTAACAATATTAATCTTAAATTGTTTGTTACGTTAATGAATGTTAGACTCGCTGAATCTTAAGATTTGAGCATAAAAGTTGAATAATGGCATAAACTTTTCATATTAATTTCCTCGGCTAGTCAGTTCACTTTAAAGAAAAAATCTTTAGTTATTAATTACAATTGCGGCTCACACACGCGCGAGAGTATTTTTTTCTTACCTCCGTTAACCATTGTGTTGTAGTCGGAGTCCTGGCTCTGGCTCTCGGCTATGGTACTGAAAATAAGAATCTTAAAGCTACGTATTTTCTGCAACGCCGGGCGGCTGTGGAGAAAAATGTATATCATGTTAATAGCGGGAGAGATTTTCGCTTCCGCTAAATTTTGTAAGTTAATATCGCCTCGTAATGGCGTCGTTGGCTGCATCGGCCGCTGCGATTGTTGAACTGTAAATTACTCGAATGCAGGTTAATTCAAAGGAAGGCGGACATGAAATCGGGATCACCTCTTACAAATTAAAAGTGCACAATAATATTAAATCAATATACTATCTGCTTAATTCATACAAATATGCTTACATTTACCAGCACTCGCAAGATGTCCGTTTACACGCAACCAAGACAAGAGAAGAAGTGAAGAAGACTAAAAATTAACAAAAGAGCACTCGAAACTTACACAGAGAAATTATTATAATACGGGTACATGATAAAAAATATTATCTCACTGGGGACGCTATAAGGGCTGCAGTTTTACAAGCCTACACGAGATTAAATTCGCTTCGCTGAAAGAGCTAAGTGATATCCCAAAGGTCGAGTTCCAGAAGTCTTTCGGCGATTGGAAGAAGCTCTGGCATAAGAGTATAATATCTAACGGGGACTGTTTTGAAGGACATAGTGTAGACGAATAAATCTTTAGGTGATTGGAAGAAGCGCTGGCATAAGTGTATAACATGTAATAGGGATTAATTTGAAGGAGATAACATAGACGAATAAACAAAACTATTTCCAAAAATAGTTCCCGATAGTTTCTGAAGACGGCTGCGAGATATATGAATTAAAATCTCATCCTTATATGGACTTATTTTCAGTACAGAAATGCTATTCCTGCAGATGAAGAATGGTGTGAATGTGTGATGGCTGTTCGATGTGTAACAGTTGTATAACTATCGTAGGGTATCATAGACTATCATAAGTAATCGTAGGTTACTGTAGTTTTCCTAGAGGCTTTGGTAGGTTAACATCGTAACTGTGTTACTTTTATCTTAGGTGTGTTGCCTACCTATCGGGTGTTACCTCATTTCGATCGCTTTGTTTGTGTATGCGATCAGTGTCTTACTAGAGTTACCTAGCCACTGGAAGCGGTGAACTATCTACAAACTGAGTGACTGTATATAAATGACCTCGTAATCTACGGATCATTGTTGTTCTGTTACTTAAAAATTAACTGTGTTTATAGCAGAAATGACATTGTCAGTGTTTAATTTTTTTTCGAAAATTGCTGATTTTTAACGTGAAACAGAGGCATGTTTTATTTAAAAGAAAGATATAGATCTATCATGTAGTGCTAGAAAACCAAATTTTCTTAAAAAAGGTAAAAAACTCAAAACAAAAATATATGAAACATTGCTTCAATACTTTTTCGAGCTGATATAAAAAACGTTTGTTATTCTTAAACAACTTTCGCACCTAATAATAACAGGAAACTCTTGCCTTTGGTTATGTTGTAGAACGTTCTATTCTGTACAAAATAACGTCAATAATTTTGTAGATTTTTTCATGTTTATGCGTGTTCAAAAATATGGTTCAAATGGCTCTGAGCACTATGCGACTTCTGAGGTCATCAGTCGCCTAGAACTTAGAACTAATTAAACCTAACTAACCTAAGGACATCACACACATCCATGCCCGAGGCAGGATTCAAACCTGCGACCGTAGCGGTCACGCGGTTTTAGACTGAAGCGCCTTTAACCGCACGGCCACACTGGCCGGCGTTTATGCGTGTAAACTGTACTAACATCAAAAGTAATTGCTTCGGTTACCTAAAAGCTCAGTGGTTACGTGATGGTCTAACTTTTATTACTTATAAAATACTATTGATACTTTGTTCATGAGCAAACCAAAAACAAAAAACAAAGAAGTCGTTGGCTCAAAATTTCTCCCTCACATGTTCTTTTATATTTCTTTCATAGCAATTCTACGAATATCACCGGTAATCCTACCATTTACTACGTCATTTATGTATTGTACCAAAATTACCGAACTGTAGTTTTGGTGGAGCCCAACTCCAGTCCAACGCTACTGAAGTTTTTCAGGTTGAGATCACAACACTGAGGATGTGCACGCACAGCTTACCGCCATCTTGCGGACTTTGAGAAACGTCGGATCACTAGTATGAGGGACATTGGAGCACCATGGCGACGGATCACACACACAGCTGGCTGTGGCGCAATGACAGCAGAACGAGTGGCGACGAGATGGACTCTGGCGAAGAATGGGGCACGAAGAATACGCACGGGTTCTTGCGGAAGCACTGCACCTTGATGTCGTAGGACTGTTCGAATGGCTCTGACGGAATACAACGGCTGAACTCCGTGACTTGAGTAATCGTTTATTTTGATGAAATCGTACACACGACCCGGGCTTCAGGATGAAAACCCCTTCCGTCATGCAGAAGTAGAGTGTCTTCGCGCTGTTAGTGGCGGGTGACGTTTGGGAAGAAACGTAGGTGACCGTGCTGTTAGCTTTGATTTCTTGGGTGGTCCTTCCTGGTCTCGGTGTTAGCTTCGGTGGACGCCACTCTCTGACGTAAATGTGTACACAGGAGGCTCGCGGCGGTTCGCGTGGTAGTCTATTGACCAGTCCTGCTGGGCCTCCACGATATCCAGCTGGCTGGACACTGATGGTAAGCTACTTTTGAGGTTCACAAATTGGTATTCTGAGGCATTGATGCCTTCATTTTAGTCCCTTGAGCCCATGTCACATGGCTCGTCGTTCGCAGTTGCTCCATAGGTTGCACTGGACTGGCAATGTGAGCTTATCTGCTGTTACAGTCTTGTTTTTTCAGTTAGGCCCCGTTTACCCGATGTGGTACTGGTTGACTCAGAACCTTTTTACGTCTCACCCGCATGAGATCTCACATGATACTTGATAAATTTGCTCGATTTTTTTTACATGACTGGTACGACTTTCTGTAAGCAATCAAGGTATAGCCTGATGTTCACACTTGTATGGGCACTTTTAATGTTAATTTATTCTATGAAGAATCCGTTTGTTTTTGCTATTTTTTGTAGCACCTAGAGATGGGATTTTCATCCCGAAACCAGGGAGGAATTAGTCAAGTACAACTAGAGCGGATTTATTTATTATGAAAAAAATTAGCAACATTTGTGGATGTGCAGCAAATAGTACATTAGTATCAGTTGAGTTGAGATCTCGAGCTGCGACACGTTGATTACCGCTGATGGCAGAAAACAGACTAACACGGTGAAAGAAAATTAGACGCCTGCAGTAGTCCTTATGGTATTTATTGTGTAGCTTCCAATTTCGGCGCTTCATTGCACCATCTTCAGGCCTCAGTTGATGCTGAAGGAATTATGACGATCCATATAAACAGTGCATCAGTGGCCAACGACTGGTTTACGCAGACTACCTGTAACTGATTTGGTCTCTCCAACCATTAACTGTCAACTCAGATGGTGCAGTGAAGCACCGAAACTGGTACCTAGACAGTTACTGACATAAGGACGGCTGTAGGTGTTTCATTTTCTTACGAGAGCGAACGTCAGTAGTCCCCCAGACCTCCAGGCACAAGGATGGCCATACAAAACAACACGTTGTAGGCCCAGGCACCCCTGACAGTGAGTGGCGCGTGCTCAGCGATGAGTCTCGCTTCTGTCTGCGGCGGTCACGTCGATGATCACATATCCGTAGACGACTTGGTCAAACGTCACAGGAGGCATTGATCTTCGAGGCCCATACCTCGTGAAATCATGATGTTTCACCCACACAGTATGTTTGACACGGGGTGCGATGACCTATAGTTTCTTACTACTCTGCAGCAAGCCGTCTTCATGAACTGCCACAGTATGAGTTTCAGGCATGGCAAGAAATGCTGTTTACCTCCACGCCACATCGAATACGAGAATGGGTTCGTGTACTTGGTGCTCACACCTCATACTAATGTCGATGACGGACATCAGTTTCGAATGGAATAAAAGTTTAACACTCGGTTTGGTAAATGTCGCACTTGTGCTTCATGGTGTAATACCATTTCCGTCACTGTAGTGGAGTAATACAAGCAAGACCATCATAGACACTGTAAATTTCCAACTACACAACAGCCCTAGAAGTACCACAGCAATCATACGACTCCGCCAACAGTTTATCAAGACGAAGCGCATATAGCAAGTGTTAATATACGCGGTGTTCGGAAATTCACGTTACAAACTTCTAGGACTTGTGGAGGGGAATGAGTACATAATATTTTGAATAGGAACCAATGTCCGGAAACGCTTCATTTCCGTTCTATGACAGCTTCAATTCAGATGTGTAACGCGACCAAGTCTGCCCAGGGGAAAGAGAAAAGTCAGAGCTGCTTACCCTGGTATGCAATATGGTAGACCGCATAACGTGTACTATGGCAGACTGTCGTCTGATGTCACTTATAGTCTGCCTTTCAAAGTTTAATTTGCGAGTCTTCTGGAAAGAGAGGAAGAACTGCTGACGAGGCTCCTGGCAGCAGCACTACAAACTGAAGAGACACAAAGTGGGATGCAGAGTGTGTACCATAATATGCTTCGTAGTGCAATGTCTGCAACAGTGTTGGTGTCCGCCGCAATGAGCATCTGTTGTAATGCTTCAGTACTGTTCTGTACCAACAGCATGTTTGTTTTTCTTTTTTTGAATGTTGACAGGTAATGTTTAAGTGTTAATATGAACTAACGTGCTTAAGTGATAAGTACATGTTTCGCTACGTTTCCTTTCGAATTGTTCGCTAATATTTGTACTGTGTCACAGCTAATTCAGTTCCTCAAGCAGATGTGGATGAGTTGAACACCTGAATTAAAACTGTCGTAGATCGTAAACGGTACGTTTCCGGACATGGATTCCTATTCAAAATATTATGTACTTACTCCCTTCTACAAGTTCTAGAAGTTTGTAACGGGAATCTACAGACACACTGTATACATGTATGAGATCGAAAAGAATTCCTCAAGTGTGTCTGTCTCACTTGCCGACAAACGAAGGCAAATGAAAGGACGAGGAAGGAAAGAAACTGGAAGAGTTTTACGATTCACCACTTGGTTTTCGGGTTAGTGCGTAAGCGTTTTAGAAACGTTCAGCAATCTGTGTCGGCATATGCCACAGGAAAGAATGTGCATCGTGCGAAAAATATGTAGGTTTGATACACTCATTCTACGGGGTCATTCAAACTATTCTCCCAACCAATTTAAATAACAATTGACAACCAAGTTAAAGATAAGGGAAAGGATTAATTCGCCCCAACGCTTCACTTTAAATTTTGCATTTATTGTCACACCCTTCAGTGCAAACTGAAGAACACGCAAGTGTAACAGTGAGAGAATATTTGCACTCCTAATATTTGGCATGTAACTTAAGAATTACTTAATAAACAATAGGAATCTGATTACTCCTTTAAACAAACACATTTAAGACCACAAACGATAAGGATCAACGGTTAATAAAGTCACATAGAACTAGAGCAAGGATCAGCTTCTTCACACTAAATCAATTAACACTAATAGCAAATAATTAAGTCACGTCTCATCAAACGCATCAAAACCAAGTCTTTCAGTTCTATAACAATGTTGGATCATGGAATACGCCGGACTACCGACACAGAAGGTTAAATTTTAACAGCAACTCCTCGAAACCTAGAACTATCTCAAAAGTGTACAATCCTTAGGTTATCCAGAACTACTCTAATTCGCCTTTTTGGGCATAACAGTGGAGTAGATAATTAAGCTCTTACTTCATTCTCCAGGAACACTGAGCGGCGGTAGACGCTAGGCCAACTCTTACCCCAACGTGGCTCGGGAAAGAGGATGGCTCCACCAGGAGGAGGAAACATTTATCCGAACTCTTAAGGGAACTCGTCTAATACGAACCACTAAGTTGGACGAAGACCAGTTGGCGATTTTTAATTTTTACCCGAAGCTTGCTGGCCAGCGGACGAAAATTACACAGGAAAAAGTAGCTTTATTTGTGCTCACAAGAACTGATAACTTCTGCAAATGAGATTCCGGCAGATCTAACACCGTAGTATCAATACGGGAATTCGGGACTGAGGAGAGCAGGTCAACAACGGTCTCTACCCAATAGACCCAACATTTCAGGCAGACCGAGCAATCGACATCAGTCGTGGCTAGGAGGATTACCAAATAGAAACTCTAGCACTACCTTAATATAACTAAATAGAGCACTTAAATGCCACGGGGACCAAACTCCTTAATACAAGAATATGTACACAATAACAGTGACTAAAGTTAAATATGCCTACGTACTAAAACACAAGATATATTAGCGAACATTAGCATTTCAGACATCCATAAAAATTAGCTACAGTTCACTATCTCTCTCCGCTAATCAGTACAACGTCATTTAAACATTTTACAACGTGCTTATCCAAACAGTGACCTACGCCGTCCATGGAAAACAATGGCTTGCAGAATGCCCACAGCAAAAATAAATAAATAAATAAATTCTTTTTTTGTTTACGACGCGCGCCATAAGTCAGCATGGCGTTCAAATGAACGATCATACAAGGGGGCAGTAACACACACATAAGGCAATTTCCAACCACAAATTCAAAGCAGAGAAACGTTGCCACACAGTTATTAATAGCTCCCACAACACCCTGAGATTAGCCCCGCCAGTCTACGACCATTGTACTAACTAGATGAAAAATCTTACTTTCAGTGACGACACCACCTTCCGGAGGTTACTGCCAGCCGCAGACGGACTTCATAGCTTCCCCAGCCCATGACCGGAAACTAAACGTTGTCCGCAGATTTACGGCCTCTTGTGTCCTCACGCCCCGGGTTTTTTTGGGTCCATCCACAGTTAGCATAGAGGAACCGAACGTCCCGCTGCAGAACGGTCGTCCAGGGCCAAACACTCGTCTCAGTTGCCTTGTCCGTCCTCGGCACGGCATACAGCGCCTGCTCCTACCGAGCGCGCTAGCAGCGGCTCCGCAACGCCCTCTAAGAATGCGCGGAAACTTCAAAGAGAAGTAAACCAAGAGAAAAACACGGTTCAGGTTCAAAGACGGGTCAAGAAACATTACATCCTTCAATGTTTTGTTGTTGTTGTGGTCTTCAGTTCACAGACTGGTTTGATGCAGCTCTCCATGCTACTCCATCCTGTGCAAGCTTCTTCATCTCCCAGTACCTACTGTAACCTACATCCTTGTGAATCTGTTGCGTGTATTCATCTCTTGGTCTCCCTCTACGATTTTTACCCTCCACGCTGCCCTCCAATACTAAATTGGTGATCCGTTGATGCCTCAGAATATGTCCCACCAACCGATCGCTTCTTCTGGTCAAGTTGTGCCACAAACTTCTCTTCTCCCCAATTCTGTTCAATACCTCATTAGTTATGTGATCTATCCATCTAATCTTCAGCATTCTTCTGTAGCACCACATTTCGAAAGCTTCTGTTCTCTTCTTGTCCAAACTAGTTATCGTCCACGTTTCACTTCCATACATGGCTACACTTCACACAAATACTTTCAGAAACAACTTCGTGACACTTAAATCTTCACTCGATGTTAACAAATTTCTTTTCTTCAGAAACGCTTTCCTTGCCATTGCCAGTCCACATTTTATATCCTCCCTACTTCGACCATCATCAGTTATTTTGCTCCCCAAATAGCAAAACTCATTTACTACTTTAAGCGTCTCATTTCCTAATCTAATTCGCTCAGCATCACTCGATTTAATTCGACTACACTCCATTATTCTCGTTTTGCTTTTGTTGATATTCATCTTATATCCTCCTTGAAAGACACTGTCCATTCCGTTCAGCTGCTCTTCCAGGTCCTTTGCTGTCTCTGACAGAATTACAATGTCATCGGCGAACCTCAAAGTTTTTATTTCTTCTCCATGGATTTTAGTACCTACTCCGAACTTTTCTTTTGTTTCCTTTACTGCTTGCTCAATATACAGATTGAATAACATCGGGGAGAGGCTACAACCCTGTCTCACTCCCTTCCCAACCACTACTTCCATTTCATGTCCCTCGACTCTTATAACTGCCATCTGGTTTCTGTACAAATTGTAAATAGCCTTTGGCTCCCTGTATTTTACCCCTGCCACCTTCAGAATATGAAAGATAGTATTCCAATCAACATTGTCAAAAGCTTTCTCTAAGTCTACAAATGCTAGAAACGTAGGCTTGCCTTTCCTTATTCTATTCTCTAAGATAAGTCGTAGTCTGCTCATTTAATCAGTCACAGTAGTATGATTAGAGAAAATGGAGCTTACAGGGAGGCATACCGACAACTGTTCTTCATACGCGCAGTCGTGAATCAAACATGCAGCAGGCAAAATCATACTGATGGTCTTTTACGCCCTTGTTCCATACAACCTAGGGTTGCCCGCGATATACTGATGTAGCTGGAGTAATTTGTGCCCTATGAGTCTTCTGCGACGACGTAAAGAAATCATCTTGGTATTCCATCCGTTTCATTTGCAATAAAATTCTCGGTTTGCCGACGTCCGTCTCCACTATTGTCAGCCGTAGAAAGGCTACTGACTGTCGTGGTTGGCAGACGGTTGGATGCTGCACAGCGCCAAGCCTCGGTGTCAACAGTTTTGCTCCTGAACGACAATGGAGAAGACAGCTGTCGAAAGAAAGAGAATGACGCGACATGATTACCGGAATTTTATTCATGAAACAGTTTGCTTGCCATCTTCGTCCAGTTGAAAGGTATGTGCTAAGGTCTTATCAGGGTAGCTCCAGAAAATAGTCGGTAGTTGCCAACCGCAAGGTGGAACGATTATAATATCTTTGAGTAGGAGGTTCTTTGATGGTTAAGAGAGCTGGGCACGCGCAGTAAAAAACCGAGGGGTCGCAGGTAGGTACCCAGAGAAAGCACACGTGTGCAGACAGCTTTAAGGCAGGAGTCGCAGCTAGGTGCCCAGAGGAAGCAGACGTGTGGTGACAGCTGTAAGGTAGGTCGCGCTCGCTGCCCCAGACCAAACCTTAGAACGTAAATGAGAGAAGATATATAATGATTTCAAATTGGTTTTGTTAAATAATATTCAGAGATAGGATTTGTATGTCCAAGGTTTGACACAGTAAGCGTTTGGTAAAAGTTTTTGTAAGATTGTTTCGTGCTACAAAAATGTTGGAAATATAGGTTTTGTGTATGACTTAAAATTTTAACAATATATATATTGAGATCAACAATGTGTTTCAATCTAAGAGCCTGAATCATATTCCAAATTCTTTGCTTAAATTGAATATGAAAATGAGTAGTAGAGTACAGTTACCCACCAATGAAAGAACCAAGTGAACATCAGGGCCAAAAGTTAATTTTCCAGTACCATCTTAATGCCATTATTCTCTTAAATTTTATTGCTGAGTCAAATACATGTTGCATTTCTGGCAAAATAGAGGAGTGCAAGAAACAAGTTCACAGACGCAGTCGGATGCAGGTTTGCTGAATAATTAATTTAGAACAATCTTATCACTGATACTTTTACAGAATAAAAGGATACAATTTTGGTTAGATACTTTCACAGTCTATTCCATCAAATCTCATTAGTGTGTTACGAAATGTATGCGCACAAGAGACGAAATTTGTATAATACACAGGTCATTATGAATAGCTTTACCACGTAAACGCCTCTATCAATTTGCGTACGATTAAGGTGTGGTTTTCATGAAGTTTCAGATGCGATTTTGATGGTTCCTAGTTTTCGTTAAATGATAGCACCAATTCAATGTGGTACTGCGAAGCAATCGCGTCCAGAGCGGTGATACTGACGGATTAGTATGGCTTACGCGTTGCTTAGGCTGCAGCTACCGTTTCCAACTGTCTGCTTGTGCTTCCGCAATAGGCTTTCATCCAGTCTTGCCGTACTGTAAATCTGACAAAATCCCCTATAAATTTACATTAATTAGTTTTATCTACATCATGACCTCAGTTATTACAATTGTTTGAATTCCGCAAGAGAGTTTTGCGTTTTAAATCAGCAACCGGACGCTTAGCTGGCTAGTGCGGTTCATTTTGGCATTTTTCCTTCCAGTTATATACTAAATAAAATTCATTTTCTTTCCGAAACTAAATGTCTGATTAACTACCAACGATGTATGAAGCAAACTAGAAGAGATCATCGGTATCAACACAACATACTTGTGGAATGTGACTGTATACCGCTATAAATAAGTTTCTGTCACGTTTCCCAAAGCTGTGTAAGGGAACTCTTGTTACTCCCAGAAATTCAGGGACATTTTAGAATGTTTTACATTCGTCAGAAGACAGTGAATGAAACACAACCCATGGAATGCAGCGAGATGACTGTTACTTTGTGGACTCTACCGAAACGCTGATAGTACAAGAGGACTTCAAAAATTTAGTGACTCATAATTATGGCAAGCTAAGTAAGTGTTTTTTCGTTTTTTTCCATCAGAAACCTTGTGCTCCACGACCATATTAATGAGATCCATGCTAGGAGGAAGTGCAGCATCGGTCGTAAATTTTTAATCTATTGATTGCAGATCGATTTCAGCTATTATGTAGCTGTCTCCAGTGCATTATATTCAAGGCATGACGACTTATCGTAAATGCACATGTTACCACTTGACATTACAGATAAGAACATCAGCTGAACTGTCATGTCAAGTGGTATAATGTGATATTATATTTAGGATAACTGATCATGACTCGGATATAATGCCTAAAGATAGCTACACAGTAGCTAAAATAGATCCGCAATAAATAGATTAAAAATTTACGGCAGATTCTGCCCTTCCTCCTATCGTGGATCAAAAAAAAAAAAAAACTTTTACCGAATGCTACTCTATACTTCAAAGTGACACAGATATATGATACTATTTCGCAACGTCTCTGTAATGGTTGAAATGTTCTGCCAATCGTTCATTTCCTCGACGATAGAAAACCACTCCTCGGTTACTGAACTATTCGAGAACCACTGTGTGAATGACCAACGACCTCTTCGTTGGAAAGTCTCCCCCCCCCCCCCCCCCCCAAAAATGTTCTTCCTCGATTGTCTGGACATTTCCCTCCGTGGTTGATGACGATGGCCTTCGTCACCGATCCCCACCTGTGCGGCCTTGGTCAAATTGTTGGCATCATTCTGTTACGGCTGAACATGACATTGTATTTGGTCCATATAACGGCACAATTTCACCATGAGTCTGCGTGAAGTTTAGACGTCGTGCCCACAAGAATCTTACTGTCCCGAGTACTTCAGCTTTGGAGTATGTTTCGAGTCGCCGCGCCATTTAACTCCCACACTGCGATACATGTGTTATCCGTACCGCAGTGGAACTGTGTCCGCTTAATATACAGAACATGTACTGTCTTCTGACAACGCGCCATTCTTCCTGCGCAGATATCTTAGCTAGGGACGACACGTGTAACTTGCTATTCTGAAGTCCCCTCATTTGAATCATAGGTACCGACATCGTTTTGACATCACCATTTTTCAAGAACCATCACAACTTCGGATTGGGCAGTGATCGGCACTGGAATCAAACTTGCCGTACTGAAGGTATCTTACTGCTATTAAACCTGGAGCAATGGAGGAAAACCTTGGAAAACATGAATCAAGAATAAGATAACACATTAGCACCGCATACTTTCGGCTCTGGAGAAATCATTAATGGATCTAAGGAAGAATCGATTTTTGATCCTCTCTTTACACACAGGGTGTTTCAGCAATTACTCTGAACTGATGGCATTACTGTAACCAAGGAAAAAAAGTCGGATAAACGTAAGTAATGCAAAACTGGAAGTGATAGTCGGTATCAGTTTTATATGTCCCTACTGAATTTCCAATCTCACTTCAATCGCAATAGAGCTTGTGGGTGAGGAAGAATTGACCGATCAAAATTCAGTTTGCGATATACAGAAAACATTAATATTGGTGGCAACGAAAAGTGAAAATTTTGCCGGGTATCTTATCTCGTCAGCTGCTCGACAGACCAGAAATGGAGCACGCTACAACCCTACAGTGACCGAACAATAGTAACACCATGAAGTAGGGACCAGCAAATATTGGACAGAATGATCAGGATGTGTAAACTACGCCATTAGCGTAATTAGACGACGATGGCAACGTTTTGGTGATACAGTTTAATTAAGTTCCGCAGCATCAAATAATCAGAGTAGGCCATCTTGAGACGAAGACCTGTCGTAACTAATTAACTTTTATGTGATACATATGTTTACAGTCTGTAAGCTAAAATGGTCTGCAGGAATTTACTCAGCGTTTCTGGAAGACTGAATGCGATAACAATTATTCGACATGCTTCATGCCACCGCTTGAAACTTAGAATTTGGTGTACGCATGTTTTCAGTAACAAGAGAAGGAAAAATCGGAAATACTTGTCGTAATTCTTGCAACCCCACGGTGGACAAGTCGCTGAAATACGTTGTCTAAATTATCGAATATTCGTAAAAACAATTGATACATCAATATTATTAAACCACGATACTATAAAAAATAACACAAGCTAATAGAAAATATGTGATTCACCAGCACTGCTTGGCCTCTACAACTGCTCGTAAGTTAGTTTCCATTCGATATTTAGTAGGGCGCTGCCCCTAAGGGTAAGTAATTTTCAGAAGTTATGTGCCAAACAAAGGAGTGTGTTTCGAACGATTTAAGGAGGCCATTCATGAAAACCACACGCTGTAAAAAAAATGCACCAAATCCACAATTCTGAAGATACGACAATGAAATTTTGTACCATGTTTTACATGAAATTAACACATTCACTGTTAAGTTCCTTGGGTGGTATAAGTATATTAAACTTTTTTATGGAATTTAAAAATTTTAGTTTCAAAAATAATTTATGTTCCTTTTTCTTCATAAACTATTCAAGAGATTTCTACAGAATTTGCTCTGTTTAATCTCTTTGCATATGGTAAGTTACTCTCGTGGGGGGTTTTGAATTTATCGAATAGGAGAATTTTAATAATTTTTAATTGTAATTCAGTAAGTATAATATAAAATTCATACAAAATTCCAAGCACTTTGCCTCATATCTCAGCTTACATTCAGAACTGCAAAATTTACTCTTGAGAAAATATTTTTTGGATTTATAGAAATAAGTGTCTAAAATTTCGGATTTATAACCTTCAAAGATTCTGAGCAAAAAATATGATTTTCGGGAAGCGCAATTTAAAGTTCACCATAACATTTTTCCTTGTGTCATCTCTTCAGAAGGCCCCAGATTTGTACTGATGTCCTACTTCCTTCTCAGGCTTCTCTTGTGGTTTCTTGTTTTCTTCCTTCCTTTACCAGGTCTTCAAATGATTTTTCAGCTGCAGAGAGGCGCGGTAAATCTGTTTTTCTCAACGTGTCTTGAGTGAAATTTCTTGTCTTAAAGCCCGTTGTTGCTAATACCTTCATCCTCCCTGCCTTCCCATAATTAAATACAAGAACGGCAACATACGTTGCAATTCTGACAACTGTAGCCGATGAAAATGTGGCGAAACAAGTATGCTTCAAAGTAATTCATGGAATCGTTGGTCAGCGAACTAGTATTGAAGGGTTGCTTGAAAAAGTCGGCTTGGCAGGAAGGTCGCGTCGCATATTTAATTATCTTTCAGGCTCTTCGGATGCGATTACATTATTTTTCACTAATTCTATGGGTAAACAAAAAATAAATTGAAAATTGACATTTTCGTCAATTTCATGAACGTCCCCCTTAACAATATCTGATGACACTTATTTAAAAATGTTTAAAAATGTATTTATGTGAATGAAGTAGTATTTTTCAGTTTTTCTTTCGTGCCATATCGGGCGAGGTTTGGCTACGTAAACTTATTCAGTGGTGAACAGAGGAATGTAAGTAGGTAGGTAGAAAGGTTACGGTTTTAAGTCCCGTTGACGAAGAGGTCACTAGCGACGGAGGCCATGCTCAGATTTGGGAAAGAGATCTGCAGTCGCCCTTCAAACGAGCCGTCCCAGCATTCTCTTTGAGCGATTTAGGGAAACTGTGGAAAACATAAATTAGGTCCACAATCTTTTCGAATGCCTTAACAGTGCGCCACGTCGTTCGTTGGAGGAATATGTACAGGATAGTTTGAGTTCTAACGACACACTTTTTGTGACTTCCCGGCAGATTGAAATTGTGTACCGGTTCTGGACTCAAATCCAGTATCCTTGCCTTTCTCAGGTAAGTGCATTATCAACTGAGCTACCCAAGCGCGACTAACGCCCAGCCTTCTCAGCTTCACTTCCGCCAGTACCTCGTCTCCTATCTTCCAAACTTCACAGAAGTTGTCCAGCAATACCGTGCGGAACCATTCCTGGAAAAAAAAGATGTTGCGGAGACTTGGCTTAGCCACAGCCTGGGCGATGTTTCCAGAATGAGTTTTTCACTCTGCAGCGGATTGTGCGCTGATATGAAGTTTCTCGCTAAATTAAAACTGACAGTTTGTTGGTGATTTTTAATTGCAATCAGCATATTAAAGAAAGTCAAATGGTCAGTATTCACATACAGTCCTGACTGCTTTAGCTTCATTGTCCCGGAACAAGTAAGTTCTTGCGGGTGCAAAGAAAATTGCAGTAATAATTGTAGAGAATTGCGTTTTCAAGCTATGCTTAACAGATAGATCAGGAATATTCAGTGCCAGTATCGTCCATAATCGGTGTTTGCACACATCACAAAATTCAATTTAATTATGACACACCTTTTCTGCGACCGTTTCGCGAAAACATAGCAACACAGAGTTTAAGTTTTCCATCAATAAATTGTTTTGGTGATGTTCTTGCCAGTCTGGAAAAAGTTAGTAGAAACTTGATAAGCAACCGAAACATATACATTTTCGTATCAGCACTGTTCGATAAACTCGATAAACTCGATAAACTCTTTGGTGACTTCTAGCAGCGATGGAGTACGTATGATTTTGAACAGGAACATTTGTCTAGAAACGCACCCATTCTATGTTATGGGTAGTAATTGAACTGATGTACAGTCAGTGTTTAGTGATAAATGGTGGTGTAGTAGCGCGACTGGATGCATAGCGATAATGGAATAATATAAACATCATGACCCCTAGCATCCAAATGGAAGCACAAATTTATTTCCAGGTTCAAGGGACTCTGTATAATCAGATAGCTTTGCTACGGAGTCCACTCTTGGTACACTTTTGACTCAAATATTCATGGACCATTTTGAACAACATTTCTTTAACGAAGAGCTTGTGCGACAAATATTAAACACCAGTTCAGGGATGTAAATGTACTATTTATGTCCCCCTGTAATTGCATAGGTCCTTGTTGTTTCCTTTTTTTATATAGATAGCAGACATGTGTGATATACACCAGTCTCTTGGTACTTCCTCTTCTCTCATAGATTGACTGAACAATTTACACATACAGGTAAATCTTACTATTTCAGATGTCCATAATTCCATGACAGCTCCTCCCAATCCACTTACCTCTCCATTTCCAGCCTTTTTCAGCATCTCTTATATATTGAAAATCAGGTCGGAATACAAAAGATGCGAGAGGATCAGGCAACTTTTGCGGCTGGACCATCTTGTATGTAGACAAGTACTGTAAGCGAGAACGCGTATTCTGAGAGTCAGGAAATACATCTAGTATTTGTGGATCTAGAAAAAGGAGTACGATCCTGTACCCATCAACGCACAGTGGGAAGCGATCGAGTGTATACAGGGTGACAATTATTGAACTACATGAAATAAAATCGTCATAATTTCTGAACGGTTTGCTTTGGTACGTTCAAACTACACGGTTGGCCGCAGGCTATGATGGGAATTGGTATGCGCATGCGCACGCAACTCGTTGTTGTCGATCATTTGCACGTGAAAATGTCACAGCACAGCGTGCCTAAGCGTATAGTGCTTGTGAAGACCTACTATGCTAGTAATAACAGCTCAACTGCGGCTCAGAGGAAGTTTGCGATCGAGTTCAAGCTGAAGACAACCGGTCCAAGTATGCTAACAATCAAAATTTTGATTCGCAAGTTTGAGAGAACTGGTAGTGTTCGTGATGACACTGCTGGCCGCGTCAGTTGTCCAAAAAGGGTGAAAATGCCTGAAAACATCGAGAAGACGCGCGTTGTATTTCATACCAGCCCCAGGAGATCGATCATACGAGCTGCGCAACAGACGGGAATCAACTGGGGGGGGGGGGGGGGGGGCACTGTGAAAAATTGTTGTTGAAGACCTGAATCTCTTCCTATACAAAATTCAAATCCATCGCCCATTAAACCCCAGGACCATGGAACAGCGCTTGTGTTTCGCCAGCACTGTTAACTACAGAATTGACGAACAGGACTTTGATGTGAATATGGTTTCATTTATCGACGAAGCCCACTTTCATTTGGATGGGTTCGTCAACAAGCAAAATTGGCACATTTGGTGGACTGAGAATCCGTATTTGGCAATCGAGAAGTCTCTCTGTGTGGTGAGCGATGTCCAGTCACGGAATAATCGATGCGATATTTCTTCATGGTATGGTGACTACCGAACGGTACCTGAAGGTTTTGGAAGATGAATTCATCCCCGTTATCCAAAGTGACCCTGATTTCAATGTGGTTCATGTAAGACGGAACACGACACCATCGAAGCAGGAAAGTGTCCTGGAGGAGCACTTTGGGAAACACATTCTGGTTCTGGGGTACACAGAGGCCACTGGCATGGGTCCCGATTGGCCGCCATATTCTCCGGATCTGAAGACATGCAACTTCTTTTTGTGGGGCTATATTAAACACAAGGTGTACAGCAATAACCCCAAAACCACTGCTGAGCTGAAAATAACCAGCTAGTAGTGGGAGGAGGTGTTGTAGTACTGCCCTAACGAACTCTTAAAGCAGTTTAAATACTTAGGATCAATTATCCATTCCTAGGGAAGCTGTGAAGCAGATGTGGAAGGCAGGACAGAGCAGGAATGAAGAGCGATGAAGATGTTAAATG
Organism: Schistocerca nitens; assembly: GCF_023898315.1. Taxonomy (NCBI): domain Eukaryota; kingdom Metazoa; phylum Arthropoda; class Insecta; order Orthoptera; family Acrididae; genus Schistocerca; species Schistocerca nitens. Next base: position 562,054,614 of record NC_064619.1, on the reverse strand, counting down.
GTGTTCTGTGGAGCTGGGCAATACCAAAGGAAACAGAGAAGAGTAGTGTGCAAAGAGTAATTGAAACTATACCAACATAGGGTGCGGAAGAATGGGCTTTGAGGGAGCGGTAAAGAACAACACTACAGGCAGTAGAAATGGAAGGTATAAGGAGGGCAGCCAGGATATCCAGAACAGAGAGGAGAAGAAATGACGATATTAGGGAGGTAATGGGTGTGGAACAACCAATCGTGCAAAGACCTAAGAAAAGAACTCTTCAGTGGCATGGGGGCGTACGCGAATGGAGAAGCTAGATGGCCAAAAGCAAAACTTGAATAGTCGCTCCTGGGAAGAAGAAAGAGTGAACAGCCGAAAATAACAGGGAGAGCGCAAATAACTGCAAAGATGAGGAAGACTGCAATGATCGTTAATGCTGGCGAACAGTAACGAACGGTAACTATTAAAAAGTGGAGAAGCCCTTAAAAGTAAAAGTAATTATCTCACCGTGACCAATAATTCGACAAATACGGACGTTCAAAGTCAACAATTTCTCACTAGAGTACCGGGAAAGAAGTAGCCTCATAAGCAATGTATCGACCAAACCAAAACAAGTCAAATTACGCGCTGCCAGAAGGATATCTCATAACACATAAAATGAGTAAAAAATATACCGTCACAGATAACGTCCTTTACTACGACACTGATAATGTAAAGTAAAGAGGACGTGTCACATGCAAGTTATGTGTCAGCCCCCTGACAACCTGTTAAGTAATATTACCTAAAAATGTTATGTTAGTCTTCAGCATATTTCTGAAGTAGTAAGGTCTCGGAAAGTGTATCCCCCCTGCTTCAGTATTCTCTTTTATGTATGACTGGAATTGGTAGTGGTACCCACAATCCTCTAAAGCATTTTTTTTAATGAGATTTGAAATCCCTGGACTATCAGGACAGAGCGGATGAGGTTATATTTGTGGAAAGGGGCCAAAATAAGTTACTGTCAGTTGCACTCAACATATAAACTTTATTTCTTAAAACAGACAATCACACAAGCAAGAATCAAAAACTCGCAAGGTTTTAACGAAAGACCTGCTTTGATTTAATTTAGATCGGCTGAAGGCCACATCGAAAATCCAAGGCACAAGGCCTAAGCAAGGTACTGAGGTACAGGAGTTCTTCTGGAGGTTTCACTTCTTAAGGAAAAAAAATTTATCTTCAATATAAATACGCTGAAAGCCTTAACTTAAATTTTTCCCATAGAACTTGGTTGAAGGCCTCACATTAATCAAGAAAAATGTTACGGCTTAAGACCGAGACAAGGATTTTAAATGTTTAATCTAAATAGGCTGAAAACTCGGCTGAAGGCCGCATATCAACCAAACAATTTAACGGCTTAAGGCCTAGGAAGAAGATCTTTCAATTTGAAAAGGCTGAAGGCCTTATCTTAAAATATTTCGTGTAAAACTCGGCTGAAGGCCTCATACTAAAGAATAACAATCTTATGACTTAAGGGCAAGACAAGGACTTTGAATTTTTAATTTAAGAGGGATTAAAACTCGGCTGAAGGCCACACACTATGCAGAAAACAATTTTACGGCATAAGGCCTAAAGGGAAGAGCTTCTAAATTTTAGCTAAAATAGGCTAAAACGCGTCACATAAAAAACAGCTGAAGGCCACATATGAAACCCAAACAATCTCACGGCTTAAAGCCCAGACAAAGAAATTCTTGAATTTTTAATTTAAGCTGGAAAACTCGGCTGCAGGCGACATACAAACTAGAAACAATTTTTTTACGTCTTGAGGCCTAAGAAGAAAAGCCTTGCAATTTTAATAAACTAAACATCAGCTGAAGGCCACACAGAGTACTTAAGACTAAAAGGAAATCGCAATGTAAAACACAAGAAGCGGCGCTCAGAAGGTTCCAAAGATCAGCCTGGGAAGGTAACACTACGCATGTTTAGGTGAGACAGGCAGCCAGACCGACAACCTCTTAACTGGAAGGCAACCCAACCGAATGCCAGCCGACGAACCAACCAACAAGATCAGTTCTGCTCCACCCGACCAGCAAAACGACAACAAGATGTCAATAACGCAACGTTCTGGATACTGGTGCCCAATCCAGCCAAGTCAGAATAAATGCACAAAACTACCAACACCCCAACTGTCGAGCTACACGCCGTGCTGGACAGCATCAACAAGATGAGGAAAATACACTGCCGAAAACTATGTCAATGACCAGGGCAGGTCGCTGGAACGTCAACGGCCACAAGGCAGAAGATACTGCTGGTAAGCTTCATTGCCGGCCGTTGTGGCCGTGCGGCTAAAGGCGCTGCAGTCTGGAACCGCAAGACCGCTACGGTCGCAGGTTCGAATCCTGCCTCGGGCATGGATGTTTGTGATGTCCTTAGGTTAGTTAGGTTTAACTAGTTCTAAGTTCTAGGGGACTAATGACCTCAGCAGTTGAGTCCCATAGTGCTCAGAGCCATTTGAACCATAAGCTTCATTAATGAAAAAATGAATTAAATTAAGTTAAACACCACACAGAAAGATGGCTGCAATTCTAGCCGACTTCAATGCACACACGTTGTTGCTCGCAGGAATCTCCCAGAAAGCGACAACCAGGATCAAACAAAGAGATTTGATAGCAGTTGAGGCTTAATAGTAGGTTAAGTGAGCACTCAGATTTAGTGTCCAGGATCGGTGGGTGACGAACCTAGTAACCCTCGCAAGAAGCGCCTCACAACTCCAACCGCGCGTGCACGCTGCCAGCGGCTCCAGCCTGACAACGCGCCACGGAGGCTTCCTCACTATTGTGCCCCAACCGACCGACTGCCTCACACAGCACAGCCGGAAAATACTGGGTGATCAAAAAGTCAGTATAAATTTGAAAACTTAATAAACCACGGAATAATGTAGATAGACAGATAGAAATTGACACATGCTTGGAAATACATGGGGTTTTATTAGAACCAAAAAAGAAAAAAACAAAATTCACAAAATGTCCGACAGATGGCGCGTGAAAGATCTCGTGCGCGCGTCGTCTGGTGATGATCGTGTGCTCAGCCGCCACTTTTATCATGCTTGGCCTCCCAGGTCCCCAGACCTCAGTCCGTGCGATTATTGGCTTTGGGGTTTACCTGAAGTCACAAGTGTATCGTGATCGACCGACATCTCTAGGGATGCTGAAAGACAACATCCAACGCCAATGCCTCACCATAACTCCGGACTCGCTTTACAGTGCTGTTCACATCATTATTCCTCGACTACAGCTATTGTTGAGGAATGATGGTGGACATATTGAGCATTTCCTGTAAAGAACATCATCTTTGCATTGTCTTACTTTGTTATGCTAATTATTGCTATTCTGATCAGATGAAGCGCCATATGTCGAACATTCCAAGCATGTGTGTCAATTTGTGCCTCTCTATCTACATTATTCCGTGATTTATTCAGTTTTCAAATTTATTCTGACTTTTTGATCACCCGGTATATCCGTCACACCAAAGATAGTACAGCAGTTCTAGTATCGGTACACGCTGCTGCTGCCAGTCATGGAGAGAAGACAGCAACGTTATGGCGGTAACCGAAGAAGAAATGAGACACCACTGGACTGCAACCAATGATAAAAAAAAAAAAAAAAAGACAAGGGGTGACGCGAGCCAGCCATAGCTCAAGATTTTTGCTTCCTGTCTTCCTACAAAAACTAAATACATTGCATACAATCAGAAGCGTGGTAGGTATGGTGAGCGAAGAGTACCGTGACATGATGCTTCTTCTTTGTTGTCACGTTATTTGCTCGAGATTTACGAGAGGAGCGCCTCCGAGAAGAATAATGGAGGCACGTTTGTTAAACACACATGGAAGTCCAGATACAGCTGAGCTGCCTGTTTTAACAGAGAGTCACAAACAGCTTCATATTCCACGCAATCGCATCTGTTGAAAGGCGTGATGTTAGGAAGAACTCAGCTATCAGCTGGCAAAATTATTGTTTATTGGAACAGAATCGGTTTCGCCGCCGAAAGCCGCATCATCAGGTGCAACCAACACAGTAAAAAGCAGTACAATGTCACCTCATTTTCTGGATATTAAAATTAATAAAAGGATGTCCAAAATATGCTCTCAACGTTAAAAGGACATAGGCATACTCTAGTCAACATTTAGTATTCCGAGAATATCTTCAATACTATAGCAAGCATAAGGCAAAGAAGACGTGCTCCATTCTTTAGAATCTGCCTGCACCTAAAAAGAAAAAAGAAAATATTTTATAATGAGCATACGCTAAAACTTTATAAAAAGGTTCAGGATTGTCGATAGAAAACTCGCTGCTGACATGATTATTCGTGGCACTATATAAATTACTATGTGGAAAGTATCTGGTGTCAGTGTCTTGCCAGTGGGATGGCAGTGCAGCTCGCAGGAGGGCAAAGCAAAAGCGAACACAGACTACCCGGCTAGAGGAACCTAAGCTATTCATAAGGACAGAGTGTGAAGTCATGTACTCATGACTAGGAGCGCTGGGTCGCTACCTTTACAAATACACAATTTTATTACGTACCAACACCCAATCATACAAAGAGTAAAAATTTGCCGGGATGCTATTCCACATAGTAATTTGCATAGTGCCGCAAATAATTATATTAGCAGTGACATTTTTTATACCCAATCCGGACCCTTCTTATAAACTTTTAGCACCCACTCAAAATTTTTTTTTAGATGCAGGCACATTTTAAAGCATGGAACACGTCTTCTATACCTTACGCTCGCCATAGTGTATTGACGATACACTCTAAATAGTAAATTTTGACTAGGAGCGATGGGTATGCCTATGTTCTTTTAACGTTGTGAGTATCTTTTAGACGTTCCTTTATTAATTTTAATCCCCACAAAATGTGTTGACGCTGTACTTTTCTTTTTACCATGTACCTGATGATTTAGGGCGCGAAACCGGTTGTGTTACAATAAACAACCATTTTAACAGAGAGTGCTCCTTTCTACGCTTACGCTGCTTGACAAATAAAAGTGAAGCATCCAGAATTGGGTTCAGAGATGTGCAATGTCACTCCAGTGATTAAAAAATAGTGTCAGATTTACGAAAAATTAAGCAATAGGAGCCCACTCATCAGTGTGAAAGCCGGCCGCTGTGGCCGAGCGGTTCTAGGCGCTACAATCTGGAACCGCGCGACCGCTACTGTCGCAGGTTCGAATCCTGCCTCGGACATGGATGTGTATGATGTCCTTAGGTTAGTTAGGTTTAAGTAGTTGTAAGTGTAGGGGAGTGATGACCTCAGATGTTAAGTCCCATAGTGCTTACAGCCATTTGAATGAATCAGTGTGACGTTGCAGCCCACTGTCCTGGCTGAATACACCGACTAGGTTGGGAAACGTGTTGCAAAGCCAGTATATCCTCTCCTTTGGAAAGCTGACCCACAATTGTTGTACAAGCAAATAATCTTCGACATCCTGGATACCGACACTGGGGCGGAGGTAATGTCCGAACAGGTCCCACACACATTCTATAGGTGACAGATATGGAGAGGTTAATTGCCACAGGAATACCTCAACATCGCGCGGAGACACGTGGCGTGTGTGGACGAGCATTATCCTGCTGGAAAATGGCACCATGAGAGGTAACACATGGGGACGCACGACGTCTGGGACGTACCGTTCTGCCGTTGTGACCTAGTCACTACCAGCCGTGATTTGAAGTTATAACCCATAACTCTGTACACTCTGAGGCCAGGTTCAAATGGTTCAAATGGCTCTGAGCACTATGGGACTTAACATCTATGGTCATCAGTGCCCTTTAACTTAGAACTACTTAAACCTAACTAACCTAAGGACACCACACACATCCATGCCCGAGGCAGGATTCGAACCTGCGACCGTAGCAGTCGCGCGGTTGCGGACTGAGCGCCTAGCTGAGGCCAGGAGCAACACTGCTGTGCCTCTCATAAACACTGGAAGAGTGGGAAATCTCCCAAGGTCGCCGTCATACTCGCCGAGGATGGACAGAACCGCGAATCTGAATGCCACGGCATACATCAGCAGTCCATGCTTCCCTTCACAGCACCGCATCCAAATGCAGCCGTTTGTGTTGGGTTAAAGAAAGCCTACGCATGGGACGGCAATTCCCTACTCGGACTGCTGTTAGTCTCCGACCAATGGTGCAGGATGAGGCAGAATGTGGCGGGGGTCCATTACTTGGTCTCGGATGGCAGGAGCGGATGTGAAGCGGTGACGATGTGCTTGGTGTACAACACGACGATCCTCCCTTGTGGGGGTCAGACTTGATCGACGCTGGCGAAGTTCCCATGCAGTCCAAATGTCGGGCAACTATCACATATGAATGACACACAAATACGATTACTCTGACCTGTCGTTAGAGACGCACAATGCCACAACTCTGTCAGGTGCTGATAACGTTGTGTCGCACGAGGACACGCCATCTCCCTGTGCTTCACAGCTGTCACTCAACATTCGACGCTGTTCACGCTTCTTATATACTCTACCAGGCCTAGTAACAACATTAAATACAAACAACACACATGCACTGTGGTGGTCGTTCTACTAATCACAGAGAATTTCAACTCTAGTCATTTACATACCTGCCGATGGTGTGTACGCGTAAGAAATTACATTGATATTCGAACCTGTCTCTATGTTGCTACAGTTTCTACACTATGTGATCAAAAGTGTCCGGACACCCCAGAAACATACATTTTTCATATTAGGTGCATTGTGGTGCCACCTACTGCCAGGTACTCCACATCAGCGACCTCAGCAGTCATTAGACATCGTGAGAGCAGAATGGGGCGCTCCGCGGAACTCACGGACTTCGAACGTGGTCAGGTGATTGGGTGTCACTTGTGTCACACGTCTGTACGCGAGATTTCCACACTCCTTGTGGTGTCACCGCCAGACACCACACTTGCTAGGTGGTAGCCTTTAAATCGGCTGCGGTCCGTTAGTATACGGCGGACCCGCGTGTCGCCACTGTCAGTGATAGCAGACCGAGCGCCACTACACGGCAGGTCTAGAGAGACGTACTGGCACTCGCCCCAGTTGTACAGCCGACTTTGCAAGGAAAGGTTCACTGACAAATACGCTCTCATTTGCCGAGACGATAGTTAGCATAGCCTTCAGCTACATTTGCTACGACCTAGCAAGGCGCCGTATTCAATTGATATTGAGATTCTATTAATGTATCATCAAGAGCGATGTTCTACAAATGTGGATTAAAGTTAAGTATTCCAGAAGCTACGTACTTTTCTTTATAGCATTCATTACGTATCCTGTTTCAGACCTCACGCCAGCCTGCGTGAGTTTAAGCGCGTGCCTTTCGGCTTCCTCTCATTGTGTCTAGGCTGTCTTGTCTAGACACAACACTCCTAAACATCCCTAGGTCCACTGTGTCACTTGTGTCACAAGTCTGTACGCGAGATTTCCACATTCTTAAACATCCCTACGTCCACTGTTTCCGATGTGATAGTGAAGTGGAAACGTGAAGAGACACGTACAGCACAAAAACGTAGAAGTCGACCTTGTCTGTTGACTGACAGAGATAGCCGACAGTTGAAAAGGGTCGAAATCTGTAATAGGCTGACATTTATCCAGACAATCACAAAGGAATTCCAAACTGTATCAGGATCAACTGCAAGTACAATGATAGTTCGGCGGGAGCCGCGCGGATTTAGCCGAGCGGTCTGGACCGTGCGGCTGGTCCCGGCGGAGGTTCGAGTCCTCCCTCTGGCATGGGTGTGTGTGTTTGTCCATAGGATAATTTAGGTTAAGTAGTGTGTAAGCTTAGGGATTTCACACACATTTGAACATTTATTTTGATTTCGGCGGGAGGTGGAAAACTTGGGTCTCATGGTCGAGCGGCTGCACATAAGCCACACATCACGCAGGTAAATGCCAAACGACGACTCGCTTGGTGTAAGGAGCGTAAACATGGGACAATTGAACAGTGGAAAAACGTTGTGTGGAGTGACGAACCATGGTACACAATGTGGCGATCCGATGGCACGGTGTGGGTATGGCGAATACCCGGTGAATGTCATCTGCCAGCGTGTGTAGTGCCAACAGTAAAATTCGGTGGCGGTGGTGTTATGCTGTGGTCCTGTTTTTCATGGAGGGTTCTTGAATCCCTTGTTGTTTTGCGTGGCATTATCACAGCACAGAGCTACACTGATGTTTTAAGCAGCTTCTTGCTTCCCACTGTTGAAGAGCAATTCGGTGATGGAGCTTGCATCTTTGAACGCGATCGAGCACCTGTTCATAATGCACGGCCTGTGGCGGAGTGGTTACACGAGAATAACATCCCTGTAATGGACTGGCCTGATCTGAATCCTATAGAACACCTTTGGGACGTTTTGGAACGCCGGTTTCGTGCCATGCCTCACCGACCGACATCGATACCTCTCCTCAGTGCAGCGCTCCTTGAAGAATGGGCTGCCATTTCCCAAGAACAGCCCTGATTGAACATATGCACGCGAGAGTGGAAGCCGTCCTCAAGGCTAAGGGTGGGCCAACACCATTCTGAATTCCAGCATTACCGATGGAGGGCACCACGTACTTGTAAGTCATTTTCAGCCAGGTGTCCGGATACTTTTGATCACATAGTGTATAAATCATAAATTGCAGGAGGCTGGAATCGAAATGGTGACGTACACTCGTCAATCTGCGGCTATAACTGCTACAAGCACGACATACGGCGCAGTGGATGCGACAAATCAAATTCATGGTTCTGTTACTGTTTAGCTCACCAGCATATCATGAATGGGAGGGTCCTCTGAGAATAGCGCCCTACAGAAACGCCGCGTCTCTGCTGCACCTTAGCCTGTGGGCGTGGAGTTCGGAGATGGGTCAGCAGTCAGATAAGGCGCGCAGACGGCGGCCAATTTCTGGATGGGTCGAAGGGAGGGGGAGGATGGAGGGGGCTCGATATTATCGCCCTGGGTGCTGGCCGGTGCGGGGCAGCGGGTAATAATGTATAACTATGGCCGATAATAACCACCTGCCGCCGAGGTGTTTTGCTAAACGTCCGCCCGCCTCACCACTACAGACGCAAAAACATTCCGGTCTGCTGCGCCTCCGGGCAGCCCGCGCTGACTGACCCCTCTGACGTCACCAACGAGGTACACGGCCCGTCCGTAAATTATACTCTGCGGTACTGATCATAATAGCCGTAATGTCATAACACATAGAGAGGCAGTTATAACGTCATGTCATGCACTGAATCAAAGTTTTCAGAACACTTTGATGTTCTTTGGTGTCTAAATTCTGTATGCGAACAATTATAAGGTTTGAGATTTGAGTTACCGTGTTGCAGAAAGCAGACTGCTTTAAAAAGAACCATACAGTTTCCCAAGACTACGCCACCTGTCCAAGAAGTATCGAGACTGGATTAATATACACTACTGGCCATTAAAATTGCTAGACCAAGAAGAAATGCACATGATAAACGGGTATTCATTGGACAAATACATTATACTAGAACTGACATGTGATTACATTTTCATGCAATTTGGGTGCATAGATCCCGAGAAATCAGTACCCAGAACAACCATCTCTGGCCGTAATAACGGCCTTGATACGGCTGGGCATTGAGTCAAACAGAGCTTGGATGGCGTTTACAGGTACAGCTGCCCATGCAGCTTCAACACGATACCACATTTCATCAAGAGTAGCGTCTGGCGTATTGTGACGAGGCAGTTGCTCGGCCACCATTGACCAGAGGTTTTCAATTGGTGAGAGATATGGAGAATGTGCTGGCCAGGGCAGCAGTCAAACATTTTCTGTATCCAGAAAGACCCGTACAGGGCCTGCAACATGAGGTCGTGCATTATCCTGCTGAAATGTAGGATTTCGCAGGAATCGAATGAAGGGTAGAGCCACGGGTCGTAACACATCTGAAATGTAACGTCCACTGTTCAAAGTGCCGTCAATGCGAACAAGAATTGACCGAGACGTGTAACCAGTGGCACCGCATACCATCACGCCGGGTGATACGCCAGTATGACGATGACGAATACACGCTTCCAATGTTCGTTCACCGCGATGTCGCTAAACACGGATGCGACCATCATGATGTTGTAAACAGAACCTGTATTCATCCGAAAAAATGACGTTTTGCTATTCGTGCACTGAGGTTCGTCGTTGAGTACACCATCGCAAGCGCTCCTGTCTGTGATGCAGCGTCAAGGGTAAACGCAGCCATGGTCTCCGAGCTGATAGTCCATGCTGCTGCAAACGTCGTCGAACTGTTCGTGTAGATGGTTGTTGTCTTGGAATCGTCCCCATCTGTTGACTCAGGGATCGAGACGTGGCTGCACGATGCGTTACAGCCATGCGGATAAGATGCCTGTCATCTCGACTGCTAGTGATACGAGGCCGTTGGGATTCAGTACGGCGTTCCGTATTACCCTCCTGAACCCACCGATTCCATATTCTGCTAACAGTCATTGGATCTCGACGAACGCGAGCAGCAATGTCACGATATGATAAACCGCAATCGCGATAGGCTACAATCCGACCTTTATCAATGTCGGAAACGTGATGGTACGCATTTCTCCTCCCTACACGAGGCATCACAACAACGTTTCACCAGGCAACGCCGGTCAACTGCTGTTTGTGTATGAGAAATCGGTTGGAAACTTTCCTCATGTCAGCACGTTGTAGGTGTCGCCACCGGCGCCAACCTTGTGTGAATGCTCTGAAAAGCTAATCATTTGCATATCACAGCGTCTTCTTCCTGTCGGTTAAATTTCGCGTCTGTAGCACGTCATCTTCGTGGTGTAGCAATTTTAATGGCCAGTAGTGTAAAATAGAGAAAAGCTAAGAAGGTGGTTTTAATGCTGCAGGTGTTCTACATTGTCTATCTGCACTTGAGTTCATCACACAAAATATTCATAGAAGTATGTAAAACTGTCAGAAGAATCCTTTTTTGGGATGTTGTTGTAGTCATACGTAAGTGTGTGGAGTGTAATATAATGTTGGTGTTGTATGATGATGATGATGATGATGATGAAACAAGCGAGAGGGTGAAACCTGGTGTCGCCACATAGCCTACTCGTCGCGAATGGCACCAAGGAGGCCGACGAGCTTAACGTTCCTATCCAAAGGTAGGATGACCGTCAACATTCTCATATGCCATCACTTCGCGAGGCACTGCTGAGAAGTTCGGTATTTAAACCAGGACATTGGCGCAAAGTTTGGTGGTTAGAAGCCTTACGCCATCATCCCTCCTCCCCTTTTCGGCCAAATACTGGCAGTAAAAACTTTTTCAACTACCAGAATTCGAACCGGCTTACTTCCGGGTCGAGCACCGCTGCAGAAACGTGCGTTAACGACCTCGGAGGCGGGTAGTGTTGACCTTTCATGAGCATATCAGCACTTCGTCGTTTTATAGTACGTTCGCATTGATAACACCAAGTCTCCTAACCCTGATGGTTTTCCAGAAAAAGAGTTATCCACATTTTTCGTTTGAATCATGTCGCAGCAGGCTTCCACGCCTCATTGCTTTTGTCCTGGAGCCAAGGTGTGCAGAACTAACTTTGCACACACTTCTCTTCTTAAAAACATTTTGGAGAATGTCTTGAGCACTTTACAGATGATGCTCTCCTCTGTGATCTGTAACACAACTAGTTTGACACATCGTGTCCGTGCGTTCACTAATTAAAACTGGCTGTCACAGCTGACTAGTCGAATCCACATTTGTTGTTTATAGTTGTTAGTTTAAGCTGTCTCCGCAGATACCGTGCTAACGTCGCTTATACGAAAGTGTAACTTATACGAGGGCTGGAACTTTAGTAATGGAAACTATTTATTTACAGCTCGTACAGATACGTGTTCCAAAGTTTTACTGACCTCCAAAGTAGTCGTCAGCATTGTGGCATTGTGTATAACCCGTTGCCAGCGATGTGGGAGTCGTAGGATACTCTAAGTAGTGCCAGTTGTGATGACAGTTCGAGCGGCGCAGTCTATTGAGCGATGAATTTGTAGCAGTTCTGAGGCGAATGCCGTGAAGTGTTTCCTTCAGTTTAGAAATCGAGTTGAACTCACGAGGGCTTAAGTCAGGGGAGCGCAGTAGGTGGTATAGCACTTAGCAGCCCCATCGGTCAAACAAATCACCAACAGCTAGCACTGTACTAGCTTGAGCATTGTCCTGGAAAATGATGGTCAGGTCCTGCAGAAAGTGTCATCACTTCTTTCTCTATCCTGTTCATTTTTTGAACACAACCTACGACCAGCTTAGAGACAGAAGTGATGACACTTTCTGCAGGACCTGACCATCATTTTGCAGGACAATGCTCAAGCACGTACAGTGCAAGCTGTTACTGATTTGTTTGACTGATGGGGCTGCTAATTGGTATACCACCTACTGAACTCCCCTCACTTAAGCCCTCGTGAGTTCAGCTCGATTTCTAAACTGAAGGAAACACTTCACGGCATTCGCCTCAGAACTGCTACAAATTCGTCGGGCAACAGACCGCGCCGCTCGAGCTGTCAACACAACTGGCACTGCTAGGAGTATTCTACGACTTCCAAATCGCTGGTAACAGATTATACACAATGCTGGTGACTACTTTGAAGGTCAGTAAAACTTTGAAACACGTGTCTATTTTGTACTAGATGTAAATAAATAGTTGCCAGTATTAAAATTCCAACCCTCGTATGTCGAAATTAAAAGCATGTTAGGTTAAAAGTTCGTCTTGGCGCCAGTTGTAAGCAACAGGTTCATGGTGTACTGGCTCGCTCCTTTAGTGTCAGATGTTGTTCGCATCGAGATGGAGATGACGCGGCAGCAAAAGGCGTTTTGCGTTCTTCGCTTCAGCAGGTGCAATTCACTTACACACTTGCAACTGTGCAGTGTGATTTTCCTATAGCGTAAGGAGTGTACGGACATCACATTGCATCATTTACCTCAAAGGTAGACCGATCTCAAGATACGTTTTTTATTGTTGTTCTGTGGGTGTCTGTGAAAGACTCTGTCTACGTGCCTACCGTCCCAATAACTTTGGATGAACTGCGACGTTGCATAGCAACAGCAGTGAATGTAGAAACTCCAGACATGCTCGGAAAAGAGTGGAACGAGTTCGACAGTCTTGTGCGTGTTTATCGTGAGTCAGGTGGAGGGCACTCTGAACGTTTGTGTAAGGTAAATGAAAATATCCATCCCAAAAGTAATTGTAGCGAAGTACCCCGAGGTTCTACGTGCATCCAATGTGCAAGCTGGCTGCTCTTTCAGTAAGCTAGTGCAAGCAGAATCTTTTTCGGCCTCATTTAGTGAAACTATACCTTGTTGTAAACTAACTTGTCACCCAAATAATCAAATCTGTGACGCTATTTGATTTTGATAATGAAAAGAGAATCAAAGAAGCATCTCACTCTCACATAAGTCTTGCAATTCAATGAAAGACAGACATAGTATGAATAATTAAACATCAATGATGAAAATCATTCGTAAGATCCTATTGAAATTACAGATCAGTGATCAGCCTATAGTCGTCCGCTGTGCAGTGGGTGCGTGGACCACTTTCTTTAACTGCAATAATCAATAATGAAAAACAAATAACTGCTGATAGTTAAAGTATACTGTGCAGGTGGTGAAAAGTGAAGGCCCAGGTATACAACGAATACCAAGTTTATTTTAATTAAGAGAACACAGTTTTCTTGCATGGAAACGAGTCGTCAAACAGTTACGACAGTACTTGAGGGAGTGTGTCTACTAACGGAAAATGAACCAGGAGTTGTAAACTGAAGTTAATTCTAAACAGATACAGAGGAAGAATGCCAGTGACAAGAAAGAATTGACATAAATAATATGATCCGAAGGCAAAAGGCCACTAGAGCGAAAGAAAACACTTTTTGAAAATATTACTAACCAGCACATACACAGTGCACTACACTTGAAATAAGTTCCAAGTCCGACAAGACACACCCAAATTAAAATGTTGAGAACTCAGACACAGTTCAAGTTAGAGTCCCCAAAGGATAGTCCACAGTGGAGGCTCCATTTTGACGAAAACATAGTCAAGTCCAATGTGTGATAAACGAAAAGAAATTCCAGAATTCATACACGTCTACTCCCAGAAACACGAAGCTTTGAGCCATCGTTACAGCGGCTTCAAAGTGAGTTCCTGATTGAAGAAATGCATAAGCATTCGGCGCCTGGTCCTGGAAGCTCACTAGAGTTAACTGGCCTCTCAGGGCTCGTGTGGCATGCTAGGTACAGGCCTCGGCGCCAGGATGCAGTTGACCTAGCCTCCTGTCACGTGTTCGACGTAGGAAAGATGTCCGTGGGATCAGCAACGTACCCTGGCGTTTCAGTCGCCGCCTTTTGTCCGTGTGTAGCACGGCAGACCTCAAGTGTCGTCTGTAAGGAAGTAGGCTGCTCGAATAACTTGTTTGTAACATATGTTGCTGGCAGGGTAGGCGTAAGTCCACGATACAGCAATAATATGAGAGGCAGTCAAATGAAAACCGAATAGCCGGCCGAAGTGGCCGTGCGGTTAAAGGCGCTGCAGTCTGGAACCGCAAGACCGCTACGGTCGCAGGTTTGAATCCTGCCTCGGGCATGGATGTTTGTGATGTCCTTAGGTTAGTTAGGTTTACGTAGTTCTAAGTTCTAGGGGACTAATGACCTCAGCAGTTGAGTCCCATAGTGCTCAGAGCCATTTGAACCATTTTTTGAAAACCGAACATCGGCCACAACAGGACCATGAAATGATTCCATTCAAAAGTAATCACCGCACACGGTACGACAGTTATTCCACTGGGAGATGAGACTATCAATTCCAGTTTCACAGAATGCAGTCAGCCACCGGTGGATCCACAAGCACACCCATTCTTGCACTTTCTCATCTGACTAAAAATGACGTCCATGCATGTGTTTCTTCAGGTCGCCAAAGATGTGAAAATCACACAGTGAGAAATCTAGGCTGAGTGAAGGATGTAGAAGTATTCCCCGACAAAATCGCTGAATCGTAGCCTTTGTCCGATTGGAAGTGTGGGGGTGGGAGTCATCACTATGCAACAGGATGCTTCCATCCGAGAGCACTCCTTGGTGTTTTGACTTCAGGTGTGTTCCACGTTCTGCAAAGTGTTCTCACAGCACTGCACACTGATTGTGGTTCCATTCTCAAGGAAATCAATGAACAGAAGACCCCTGCTGTCGAAGGTCATCAAGAACTTACTGGAACTTCTGCGGACAGCTTTTGACGGAAAATTGTGGGATGTGTCCACTGTTGGTATTGCTGTTTGCCCTGACAGTCGCAATGCATCGGACGGAATCATCCCCTTGTACGATAATTTCCACCCCCGCACTGCCAATAGGTCGAAGGCTACGCTTCAGCAATTTGGCTGGGAAACGCTGCGACATCCTTCATACAGCTTGGATATTTCACGGCGCGATTTTCTCATCCTTGGCGGCCTAATGAAAGATATGCGTGGACGTTGGATTCAGTCGGACAGGGAAGTACACTACTGGCCATTAAAATTGCAACACCAAGAAGAAATGCAGATGATAAACGGGTATTCATTGGACAAATATATTATACTAGAACTGACATGTGGTTATATTTTCACGCAAATTGGGTGCATAGATCCTGAGAAATCAGTACCCAGAACAATCACCTCTGGCGGTAATAACGGTCTTGATAGGCCTGGGCATTGAGTCAAACAGAGCTTGGATGGCGTGCACTTGTACAGCCGCCCATGCAGCTTCAACACGATAACACAGTTCATCAAGAGTAGTGACTGGCATATTGTGACGAGCCAGTTGATCGGCCACCATTGACCAGACGTTTTCAATTGGTGAGAGATCTGGAGAATATGCTGGCAGGGCAGCAGTCGAATATTTTCTGTATCGTATGGCTTAACGTCACTGCGGTAAACCACCACCTTGACGTTTTCAGGCAATTAATCACCCTCAAAGGCCAAGATGAAGGCAAAGGTAGCAACCCTTTTGTCTTTGGTCCCCTGTAAACGCGCCGGATGAAATGAACACCCCGCAGATCTAAATTGGCGCGGAGCTCGTCGTCAGACTGCAAGAGGAGATCGCGATGGAAAATCATTCCCTGGACCATGTTGAGGCTTTTATGGGAAGTGATGGAAACAGGAATATCACCCAACTTGTCACAGGCGTGTAACGCCCGGGTTTGTTCTGGGGATGCTGTCTCAATCAAGACTGCGCCGTTTCGCAACTTGGACAGTGCTGTCACTTCTCCAAACGTATCCTCAAAGTGATATTCTTCACGGGTTTGCAGCCGGATCTTGTCGTCGTCCAGACACAATTTCGGCGGACCAGCTGGCCGCCATCTTCAGGTGAGTTAATGCTAGTGCACTGCCTCGCCGGAACTGAATTCCAGCCTTTTTTTTTTTATTTTCAATTCCCCCCGAAGGGGGCGGGCTGGCAGCAGCTTACTACGCTGCTCTACAGCCTACAGACTTTTGTTTAAAAAGGGAAGAAGAAAGAAACATGGAAAAACAGGCGATAGAATTCCAGCCACAACGGCGGAAACCTTTATACACCACGAACAGAGCACCGCGCGTGCGTGACATGATGGGCAGCGCCTCCTGGCGGCAAGTATACAGATAGCGCGCCGGTGGGAGAAGACGGCAGAAACGATAAATCGCAACAGCACTAGTTGGAAGAATCCAATGATCGAAAAGAAGACCGTTGCTGTTTAATGTCGGACAAAATCGGATTCCATGTCTTACTTAGAGGAAAACATTTATCCTTGTTAATAATATTACTGGATAATCTAATTTCAATGGATTCTTTAAGAACACATTCCCAATAGCGAGAAGCAGGAGAGATCAATTGTGTCTTGTCATACATCATCCTGTGTCCTTCGTTAAGGCAATGTTCCGCCACTGCCGACTTCTCAGGTTGGAACAACCGAGTGTGCCGATGATGTTCCACGCGCCGGTCCTGAATAGTTCGAATAGTTTGACCACTATACTTCTTTCCACAGTGACACGGAATTTCATAAACCCCGGGCGTCCTCAAGCCAAAATTATCTTTAATTATGAAATTCCGTGTCACTGTGGAATGAAGTATATTGATCAAACTATCCGAACTATTCAGGACCGGTGCGTGGAACATCATCGGCACACTCGGTTGTTCCAACCTGAGAAGTCGGCAGTGGCGCAACATTACCTTGACGAAGGACACAGGATGATGTATGACAAGACACAATTGGTCTCTCCTGCTTCTCGCTATTGGGAATGTGTTCTTAAAGAATCCATTGAAATTAGATTATCCAAAACAAGGATAAAGGTTTTCCTCTAAGTAAGATATTGAATCCGATTTTGTTCGACATTAAACAGCAACGGTCTTCTTTTCGATCATGGGATTCTTCCAACTAGTGCTGTTGCGATTTATCGTTTCTGCCGTCTTCTCCCACCGGCGCACTGCGTGTCTACTTGTCGCCAGGAGGCGCTGCCCATCATCTCACGTACGCGCGGTGCTCTGTTCGTGGTGTATAAAAGTTTCCGTCGTTGTGGCTGGAATTCAGTTCCGGCGAGGCAGTGCACTAGCATTAACTCACCTGAAGGTGGCGGCCAGCTGGTCCGCCGAAATATTGTGTCTGGACGACGACATGATCCGGCTGCAAACCCGTGAAGAATATCAGAAGCTATTACACCGGGAAAGTCTACGAAATCATATCCTCATGTAGCCCTACGCTCCTCGCGTGGTGTAGCGAGGGAGGGAAACGATTTAGGGTCATATCCGTCAGCATTTTACTCGATCTTGCCCTTCTTAGAGACTGCTGGCGCCGTACAGTCACCAACAAGAGATGACTTAGTCTGCTTCATTGCGCGTCATCCACCCTGATGCCACGCACTCCGATCAGGGGCTCTCCCAACGGGCACCACCCAGCCACAGCAAAGGCGAACTGACATGACGGCCATTGCCGGCAGTCGGTACATGACAGCCCCATCACAACGGACTGGCTACTGTGCTGGATATTGGGCGCAGAGAAATCCAATATTGTCATGGGGGCGAAAGAGAACAGGAGACTGTGGAAGAAGATGACATAGCCCGGAAAGTGTCCTCGTCCAAATAGTTGAATCGCAGGTGGAGACGCAAAGCCATGACAAGAGATTCAGGAGATCGAATCTAAGGGCACTATGGATAACTCGTGCACCACGTGAGGCGTCCTTCCTCATATGGCCCGCAAGTCTGTAGAATTTTGAAAGTGGCAGGTCAAACCATAGAATGGGACCTGAATTCATAGGGCCGAAATGTGTGAAACTCCTTTTAGTGGCCTCTTATGACAGGCAGCAATACCTCGGGCCTACTCTACCCCCCAGACCTTGCAGGGGATGTTTCTTATGTTCGATACAGTTTTAGTGTTTCGTCTTGACCTGCAGCAAGACGTTTTCGTGTTAGATTATTTCTTTAATTATCAGTGGATCGATCTCTTGTAAAGTTTAACAGGCCACATCAAATTTCATGTGTTTTGTAATAAACATATTTGAATTACTTACCAGATCTGCCTGTTTGCTAATCTGCAGCATTACGCTATTGCCTTCCATCACAAAGTTTTTATTTAGCTTGTGAAACCCACGCTAGATGTGAGGAAGCTGATGCCACAACAGCCAATGGAACAGAAGATTGGCAGGCGAGGTTAATTTTCCAGCTAATAGGGAACCAGCAGCAGACAGTTCATTAACGGCATTTCGCATCACCTTTCGAACAATTCCAATTAATCGCAATGTCTGCAGTGTGAAGATACCGACCACGGAACTGCACAGCTTTTGCTGCCGGAGGCATATTGCAGTGTCAATCACTTTGCTATTCTGATCTCAGTACAGTGTACCAACAAAATAAATCCTACAGAGCAGAAATATGCAGTGAAATTTGTCTCACCGTTAAGCGTATCTGCGATTCATTCTGAAGTACTCTCATACTAGTTACAGCAGACATCATTTGACTAATAGTTAGGGATAACATTACTTAACTAAACAAAATGAAATATGAAAGAAGCTCTCTTCAGATTACGTTTACGTTAGTAATACAATAGTGGAAAAGAACCACACTGGCTCGAAATGAAACACAACAGACACAAATAACAAATCAGTGAATGCGGTTATACGACGCTGAATAGCAACGAAGTCGAATTACAGAACACACCATGAAAGTACAGAATTTAAAGGGAAGAAACACATTTTACTCCAGAAAAACGAATCATCCTGTCCATACTGCTTCTTTCGAACACATACATATAATATAAAGTAATTTAATCGGAAGGCTCAAACACCAAAAAAGCAACCACAAAAATCGTGCAAGACATTTGGAAGATAGAACAAATTTCAGAAGATTGGGAAAATGCGAGACAGAATAGATATAAATAACTACAAGAGAATTTCAGTAATGTTGGTTGCGTACAAGATTCAATGCCTGATAGATCATTCTGTGCTCCATACAGCACAGAAACAACATTAGAACCAAAGACTGGAGAATATCTGGCAGGATTCAGACCAGGTCGTTGGTGTCCAGAGCAAATCCTGTACCTAAGGCTAACTTTTATATAAAAGATAAATTACAGCAAAATTTTAATCTGCACATTTCTTGGTTTCAAACAAGCCTCTGAATCAGATGACCACGGATTACTCTTCCAGACATTAAAAGAACAAGCTCTAGATCTGAGAACATTCATAAAATAGACATTGACAAATACGAAGTCCAAGGTTACATTAATGGCGAACTCTCAAATACTTTTAAAGACGACACTGGACTCGCATTCGGGAGAACGACGCTTTCGGCCATCCTGATTTAGGTTTTCCGTGATTTCCCTAAATCGCTCCAGGCAAATGCCGGGATGGTTCCTTTGAAAGGGCACGGCTGACTTCCTTCCCCGTCCTTCCCTAATCCGATGAGACCGATGACCTCGCTGTCTGGTCTTCTTCCCCAAAGAACCCAACCCTTTTGTAGTCAAAACAGAAGTAAGACAAGGACATGGGATGTCTCCATTGCTTTTCAACTATGTGCTTGAGAAAGCCATACAAGAATGGCGAAAACAGACATCAATCCTCCAAATTGACCAGCCAACCACTGTAGGCAGAATCAAGTTAACTATAGATTGTCTATCATTTGCAGACATGCAACAAGAAGCACAAGAATTGCCAAAAGATGGAAACTGCATACCGACTTAATCGAAATATCTGCAACAGTCCATAAAACTAAGGCATTATGTATAATTGAACCAGAATGCCTCTATGGACCATAATAATTACATTGAGCAGGAAAACAGACATTTAAAGCATTGAGAAAGGGGACGCAAAGTCGTAAGAAAAATTCTATGCCTAGAACTTATATACGAATAATACCGACTCCGAAGGAATCAGGAAATCAAATAATGCACAATTATGCATAGAGACACTACTTTTTTTGTAATAGGAGCAAAGCCAAAACGGACACGGTGAAATGAGCTGATGAGATCAAAACTGATTTGAAATTGACAAGAATTACTCGAGAAGGTGACCAAAACCTTGAAATCTTCAGGTCGCATATTCAAAACTGGCAAGTTTACCAAGAGAAAACACGAAAGAGGAAGACTGGGACAACATGATCTGAAGAGAGAAAGGAAGCCAACAGGAAGAGAATGAAAGAAATATGGGCAGAAAGGAACGCGGATGCCCACTTCTAAGTAATATGCCTACTGGTAATGGGATTATAAGCAGATAATAATAATAATAATAATAATAATAATAATTTAAACTGTATGCTCAGAGAGAAGCAGTGTGAATATTACTTAAACATACTGTCTTTATACGCAAAGACACTATTTTTAACTATGTTCATACTTTTAAAATCCAACCCACATGTGTTTTAATTGCAATAATGAATACTTAATTATTCCAGACAAAGGAATTCGTTTTAACGAATAGGGATAAACTAACAAGATCTAACACATAGTTTTACCTAAAATTCATCTATATTCTTTCTTAAATTATGACAAATCGAATGGTTCAAGTCAACAAAAACACTAGATCCCACCTGAAGCTGTAGAAGACAAAGTTACCATTGTAGATGGGCAGTAACTGCAGTCGGAGCCTTCACTGTAGAAATAACGCACACGCAGTCGCTCGTTTAAACGCCTTGGACGTGCTTTCTTCAATAGTTCGAGGAATATTTCCAAAACTCCCTTCACAATGTTTGGCCCAGAAAATTCAGGCGCATCTGTTTTTGTTGTTCCTGGAACAGTGACTCGCATAGTACTGTGCTATTAATACAGTTACACAAGCAGCTAGCAGATGGGACAGTAGACCAGTCACGACCTGCTCATTCGAGACAGCTGGAAATAACCAGCAAATAACACTACAGTCTAGTCAAGGAAAATCGAAAAATTATTACCTACTTGTGGAGTCATACTGTCCCAAAAGGAAGAAGAGAATTAATAACCCATGCCACCCAAACATATAATGTGCCGACATTTCACACCGCCGACAAAAATCCGACCGAACTTGGGACGACATTCACCACGCATAAGATGTACCAATTTCCTCGTAAGGCATCACAGCGAATAAATGTTGGGGAAACGAAATGATGGGAACTTTCAAATACTGCCTATCTAAGGTTATGGAGTTTTCAGAGGTCAAAATGCCATTGATTCCGATGCACCGTGTCATCGGGAAAAGATTGATCTCCTCACCGATCGCCCAGGAACCGAAAACCACTACTGCCTGGAGAGAGAAATCGCTTCAAACGAAAAACGGCATACGATCGTTTGTTACAATGGGTGACCGACAACTTGATGGCACTTCGACGTTTGCATGGCTACAAAATAACAAAATTTGACGACGTGTTCCCGTTCCATGAAGGCAGGTCGAGACGCAGAAATACCTACCGTAGTGCTACGCAATGGGGCATCCCAGTACCAGATTCAATAAGATATTTGTTACTGATTACAATACCTAAAACTGAATCGATACTTTAACAACATTTGAACAAAAGCATCAACGCAAGTGTTTCAATGCAATGACTACATTATAAAATTTTACATATATTTTTTCACAAAAGGATTTGTTTGAAATAGAAGCAAAATATGGAAATTTTGCTATTTTTGCGTGAACCAGCTTAAGAATATAATCAAGTTCAAACATAAGTAGGAAAAGACAGATAAGCCAAGTAGGAATGAATTTCAGGTCTTCGCATAAATTTTACGCTACGTACATATACCGTTATTAACACTGCTTTCTTTAATACAAAATCATTCATCTAAAATACGAAGGAAACATGAAAATTATGTTGTTTACATGAATCAATTACAGAATAAAATGAATAATGTACGCTGGTCAAAAAGTTTCCGTTTGATGGCATTGCTGCAGCGTATACAGGGTGTTACAAAAAGGGACGGTCAAACTTTCAGGAAACATTCCTCACACACAAAGAAAGAAAATATGTTATGTGGACATGTGTCCGGATTCGCTTACTTTCCATGTTAGAGCTCATTTTATTACTTCTCTTCAAATCACATTAATCATGGAATGGAAACACACAGCAACAGAACGTACCAGCGTGACTTCAAACACTTTGTTACAGGAAATGTTCAAAATGTCCTCCGTTAGCGAGGATACATGCATCCACCCTCCGTCGCATGGAATCCCTGATGCGCTGATACAGCCCTGGAGAATGGCGTATTGTATCACAGCCGTCCACAATACGAGCACGAAGAGTCTCTACATTTGGTACCGGGGTTGCGTAGACAAGAACTTTCAAATGCCCCCATAAATGAAAGTCAAGAGGGTTGAGGTCAGGAGAGCGTGGAGGCCATGGAATTGGTCCGCCTCTACCAATCCATCGGTCACCGAATCTGTTGTTGAGAAGCGTACGAACACTTCGACTGAAATGTGCAGGAGCTCCATCGTGCATGAACCACATGTTGTGTCGTACTTGTAAAGGCACATGTTCAAGCAGCACAGGTTGAGTATCCCGTATGAAATCATGATAACGTGCTCCATTGAGCGTAGGTGGAAGAACATGGGGCCCAATCAAGACATCACCAACAATGCCTCCCCAAACGTTCACAGAAAATCTGTGTTGATGACGTGATTGCACAATTGCATGCGGATTCTCGTCAGCCCCCACATGCTGATTGTGAAAATTTGCAATTTGATCACGTTGGAATGAAGCCTCATCCGTAAAGAGAACATTTGCACTGAAATGATGATGGACACATTGTTGGATGAACCATTCACAGAAGTGTACCCGTGGAGGCCAATCAGCTGCTGATAGTGCCTGCACACGCTGTACATGGTACGGAAACAACTGGTTCTCCCGTAGCACTCTCCATACAGTGACGTGGTCAACGTTACCTTGTACATCAGCAACTTCTCTGACGCTGACATTAGGGTTATCGTCAACTGCACGAAGAATTGCCTCGTCCTGTCCTCGTCGTTCTAGGTCTTCCCCAGTCGCGAGTCATAGGCTGGAATGTTCCGTGCTTCCTAAGACGCCGATCAATTGCTTCGAACGTCTTCTGGTCGGGACACCTTCGTTCTGGAAATCTGTCTCGATACAAACGTACCGCGCCACGGCTATTGCTCCGTGCTAATCCATACATCAAACGGGCATCTGCCAACTCCGCATTTGTAAACATTGCACCGACTGCAAAACCACGTTCGTGATTAACACTAACCTGTTGATGCTACGTACTGATGTGCTTGATGCTAGTACTGTAGGGCAATGAGTCGCATGTCAACACAAGCACCGAAGTCAACATTACCTTCCTTCAATTGGCAAACTGGCGGTGAATCGAGGAAGTACAGTACATACTGACGAAACTAAAATGAGCTCTAACATGGAAATTAAGCGAATCCGGACACATGCCCACATAACACATTTTCTTTCTTTGTGTGTGAGGAATGTTTCCTGAAAGTTTCGCCGTACCTTTTTGTAACACCCTGTAATGAACGTAGTTCGACTCGCATGGGATTCGTTTCTTTCCGATGTGCGTGCTATAAATGCGGCAACGTGAAATGTGGTGACGTTATTACCAAAGGTGCTTAAACAGGACCAACGCGCCATTATTCTTTTCTTGGCCGCCGGAGGACAACCACCTGCAGTAATCCATCGGAGAATGACGAATATGTAAAGGACAGCATCACTGTCGAAAACCAACAATGTGCAATGGTGCGCCAAGTTCCGCGCTAATAACGCACGTCCCCATAGCACAAATGTCGTAACGCAAAACTTAGCCAATTCAGGTGGTAGCTACTAGAGCACCCGCCCTATAATCCTCATCTCTTCCCATGAGATTATCACGCATTCGGGTCCTTAAAATTTTTTCTTGAAGGACGGACGATTTCTGGCGGACGAGGATGTGCAGCAGGTAGTTACTGACTTCTCCACGCCGAAGTACACAGCATTTTACCAAACTGGTGTCTTCTACATCTACATCTACATTTATACTCCGCAAGCCACCCAACGGTGTGTGGCGGAGGGCACTTTATGTGGCACTGTCATTACCTCCCTTTTCTGTTCCAGTCGCCTACGGTTCGCGGGAAGAACGACTGTCTGAAAGCCTCTGTGCGCGCTCGAATCTCTCTAATTTTACATTCGTGATCTCCTCGGGAGGTATAAGTAGGGGGAAGCAATATATTCGACACCTCACCCAGAAACGCACCCTCTCGAAACCTTGCGAGCAAGCTACACCGCGATGCAGAGCGCCTCTCTTGCAGAGTCTGCCACTTGAGTTTGCTAAACATCTCCGTAACGCTATCACGGTTACCAAATAACCCTGTGACGAAACGCGCCGCTCTTCTTTGGATATTCTCTATCTCCTCTGTCAACCCGTTCTGGTACGGATCCCACACTGATGAGCTTCAAGCTGGTGCGGTCGGTGGGATGGTTGCCCCAATGCTCACGGTGCCCCAATGCTCACGGCGATTTTGCCTGATTGGCTTACCGATTTTGGACTGCAGCACCCTTCAAACGGAAGCTTTTTGAGTGCCTTTTATACAAACACTATGTCCAGGTAGTGGGTGTAGCCTATGCTTAAGGTCATTGGCGTATGTTGTTAAAATCTGATATGCAAACGGTATGCTGTTTTTACTGATATCTTGTGTTCCCTGCATACTACACTGATACACATTAAACTGCTAGTGTAAGGTCATTATTTTCCCAAAACCATTCATAATTCCGATACCGAGACTCTGAAATTCCTTACGATACTGAGGTTCTATCTAGTACTTGACGTCGGTAGCGACATAATACGTATCGAAACAAAAGATCGATTCTTACTCATATTACTTACTCAGATTCCTCCCTGGCTATGCACAGCGGTTACGGGCTAGACTCGCATTCGGGAACTTGATTTAGGTTTTCCGTGATTTTCCTAAACCGCTCCAGACAAACACCGGGATGGTCTGTTTGAAAGGGGGAAGGCCGATTCCATTCTCATCCTTTAAACATTCCGACCTTGTGATCAGTCTCTAATAACTTTGATATCAGCGGGACGTTAAACCCTAATTTTTCTTTCTTCCTTTTGAGTACGCAGCTTGGAGGGTGACCACCCACATGTTCCCATTCAGCTGATCGTCACCCTCTAGGCTGATAAGTGTGAGGAGGATGCGTAGCCACAATGTATCAAATGTCGAAGGAACAGCATCTCTGAAGTCTGTCAGTTGACTTACCTGTCCTTTCATAACTTCCTTTATGTTGATTCAGTGGAAGGTAACGGGAAACCACCACTGGAATCACTTCCCTAGACGGTCATGGGGTGGACCTCTCTGAGGGGGCTTCCCCCATGACACATAATTTGTATGTTGATAACGCAAACACCTTGTGAAGTTCTGAGTGTTTTGTAACAATAATCGTGAATCTCTTGCTCTTTATTCACTTCTGTAGCCCTGGGATGCTGAGGCTCACATCATCTTTCACAGGTCATTTGAGACGTCGAATTCTTGTTGGAAACCTGGAAACTGAGCCGCTTACGGAATGCATTCAACTGAAACAGCTACCACAAACGAAAAATTTCGTAATCCATTTCACCGAAGACATGCAAGCAGAACTCTCCCGATAAGAACACGAAGATGCTTACTTTTTTGTTGTTTTGTGGCTCCTAGGGGAAGACCTGCAAAAGATGCTGCAGCCTCAGAACCCCAGTGATGTGCAAAATACCGTGTCGGTGCGAACAGTTTTATAGAGGAGAGACTGTGCCGTTAATGCGACAAATTAGTAAGGAAACGAGAGGATAAAATTTTCTGGGTACAAACAGCCGGCGTTGCTCAACACGCGGAATTATTGGCAGCCGCCAGCCGGGAACCGTAAACATTTCAACAGCGTAACTCGGGAGGAAGACAGCAACATCGACACTCTTGTGTGCGACTTCGAGCTCAGCAGGAAATGGTTAGTAGGGCACAGATCGACCTGCCTTCGCTACCCTCATAACATTATCTAAGAGACACCAGGTAGGACGCAACATTGCCTAGCAGGGGTCTGCCTAAGCAGTGAAGACACTGTAACAAATTCGTTAAGCAAATCTAGCGGAACTGTAGACTGCTGACAACTCGAGAAGAGCAGAACCGAGTCGGTCATTACGGATGACGTCGCAGAACGAAACCTCTCCTCGACGACATAAATACGCCACCCTCAGGAGCTTAGAGCACTCAATCAGTAGGATCGACGGCGTTCGTATCAATTCCCTGGTTATGGTAACCTTGTGTGTGAGATTGCTCTACTGTGGGTTTTACACGTGTTGCCTCACGAGAAGATCAGCGATCCGTAGAAGAGGATAACGAAGTCCGGCATCCAACGAAATCCAGGGGTCCACCAACACGGTGCAGCAGAAGCTGTCCTGAAACTCCAGTTTCGCACGAGTCTGACGGACTACCGTAATGGCGGACCAGGTTCAGCATTCAGGACCACATCATAGCATCCGACATAGCGGTCCAACTGAGGCACAACATGGGCAGTGATCTGGGAGGAATTGAGCACTCCCCGAAATGGCGTGTGAATCAATCACACACGTCGCGGTCACCACCATCTCTAAGCAGGACTACCGACGGGAGGTGTCTAGCTTGCCAGCACGCAGCAAACCACTGCACCAGGGTGTCATTGACTTCCGCTCCGAGCTGATGCAGAGTTCTCCGCAGCCGTGAGTTCGCTGTTGGATTCAACGGATTCCTCACCGGATTACGTAGACACTAGCCGTCGCAGAAGACACGGCCACGACTTGTACTCTCAGTTGTGAATGGAATAATCTCGAATGGTGTTTAATTGCGTCTAACAACGCGCACAGGTCCTCGGTCTGCATAAGAAAATAGCAGGGGTTTTCAGCGCGGCTATTGGCGACCCCTACCCTGCACACTGACGAACGAGTAATATAGAGCACGAGGTGTGTTTCCGCCTATGGTATTGCGAGAAATCAGCGTTAGCAACACGTGGCTTTAAAAAAAGGCACGGAATTGCATTCAACGAGAGAACTATGACTAAACGGACAAATGATTTCTGATAACGATATAAGAGAAACGATCGAGATAAACGTTTCTGACAACACTTTCGATAAAGACGGCCGTCTGCAACTATGACCAGCTTGGGAACCGACCATCGGAAGACTGGAGAGGGCGCAGCGATCTTGGAATCGAAACATTACCTCATAAACTGTACCAACGACCGCTATTTGATATTGTTTTATTAGGCAATCAGTTTTCCAATCACGTCGTTTTCAGGACTGTCGCATGAACGACACCAAGTACCACTCATTCATGTATAAGACAAGGCACTACGATTCGTATCTGCCTCCGAAGAATCTGAACTTCGTGACCATATGTGTTCTTCACACAGTTGCTGTCATATATATTAAGAGCACACACGCTCATGAAGTTCGGAACCACATACGAATATTGGTGCCTTGTGTGCCTTGTTTTATGCACGCACGAGTGCTACTTGGTGTTATACATGTGACAGGTCTGAAGATGACGTAATTGTAACGTCGAAACTGCTTGCCTAGTAAAACAATATGAAAATAAGACTGGTTGGTACAGTATTATTACATGTCATTGACCAACCGCTGTCTCACGCTCCTGATCCCAAGATGTACTTACATTTATTACCTTCTATGGTGCTGGAGTGGGCACCAGTAACGTCACAGGCGGTAGCATGGCTGTTTAAAGACAGCAGCAGCAACCTCACGAAGTCACCACTTGGTAATGGCTGAGGAGCACTCAGACTTAAGCTCATGGACATTAAAGCACTTGACGTGGCTGAAACTTTGGGCAAATTTTATCAGTTAATTCCTACTTTTCGTTATGTGGCTTATTGGCTATATCTAAACACATTTTGTTTCATTACTCTCTCAATCGATCTGATTTTGAACAATTTCCCATAAGCCACATTTCAAAACCTTCGGATCATTTCATTTGTATCTTCCCCGTCGTTCACGTTTCGCAGCCATACAAAGCAGTGTTCATGATCTTTCTTGGTGTCAAAGGTGTTGGCAACTGTCGTATTTTAGGAAAAGTTCTCTCGCCTTCTCGTCTCTTTTTTAACTAAAGCAAATTAATCTTCACACAGAAGATTTTCCTCCCACTTTAGCTCTAATATTTTTGACCATCGTTATTTCTGTAATTTTTTTCCGTGTTTGTCGTAAATCTACGTAATATTTTGGCTGTATACATACAGGGTCCGGTAAAAATACCTCCCAAATTTGGAGAGACCACTGTGTGAGTTGTGGTGGGAATACTGATGTGGAGTGGTTACCATTCGCTAGCGATGTACGCGTAATTTTCATTAGGCACAATGGCTTAGCTATGTGAACATAGTGCGTTTTTCGTGGAGGAGTATATTCGTGAAGGTTGTTCTGTGATTAGCACTCAGCGAGTATTTTACATTCACTTCAAACTTGGCTGAAATGATCTTGTTGCTGATAGAAAACTGCTGACAGAAAATTGCTCGAGCTTCTAAACCAGACTTTAGAGCATCAAGTTCTGCACTGGAAAGAAAATCTACTGGCCGACCTCGAACTGTAACAACGCTAGAAAACATGGCGCGTGTGACAACGTCCCTCCAGTAATCTCCAGAACGTCCAGCAGTGAAATATACAGCTGCTCTGGGATTGTCTGATAGGAGTGAAAGAATCTTGCACAGAGATCTTCATATGCACGCATGGAAAATGGTGGTTACCCGAGAATTAAGTAAGAGAAATTCTGAAAATCACAAACCTGTGTGTGAGGAAACCGTTCAGAACATTAAATATTTCCAACATTTCGCGGAGTTCCAGTACAGCACTCTTGGCTGCCGCATCGCGGTCGCGAAGTGGGGCAGAGGCAGTTTCAAATACGTTTTTACAGTCTGACGATAATTAATGGATTTGTAGTTTTAGTTTGACGATGTCCACTATGGACAAACGGTAGTTACTGTTATACTGAAGAAGGTTGGGTTATCCCGACCGAAACCTAGGTAAATTCTAGGTAAACGGTGCCACTGAGGCTGTTGGTTATTAAAATTAAAATTAATTCAGAACGTTCCCTGTGACCTGTTTTGATTTCTTGTTGTTGTTGTTGTTTTTCTGATGATGACGATATTTGGTGTGTGCGGTTATCAGTCTATACACTGTCCAGCCTCGCCACTTTCCGGAATGATGAAAACGATAAAACACGCAGTCCCCAGGCGAAGAAAATTCCCGACTCGCCCGGAAAGCGAACGTGGGACCCCATGACCCAGAGGCAGCAACGCTAGCCACTCGACCACGAGCTGTGCACATTTCTTCTGACGCGATCCACTTCCACTTATCAGGTATTGTAAATAAACAAAATTTCCGCTACTAGGTAGGAGAAACCCCTCAGCAATTTCAACAACGACCACTTTGCAGCCATCGTGCAATAGTTTGTGCGCCGTTGCTGAGTTTGGTGTGTGAGGTCCGTATTTTTTAGAAGAAGATGGTCGGTCCAAATGGCTACTGTCACGTGATAAAGACGTTCCTCCGACCAAAGTTAAACCAGTTTGTTGGGGACCATCGATATGGAAGTCTGTTTCCAACAAGCTCACACTTTTCGGTGTTCTCCAGATCATTTGAGCGATTTTTCCTTCATGTCTTCTCTCTTTCTCGGGAGACATCGCCTCGCTCAAAAGGTCTCCCGGTTTATCACCTTGTGACTTTTTTCTTTGGTGACACATAAAAGTTCAAATATATAAACATCGTCCCACAGCTCTGTAAGCATATAAGGAGGTTGTCAGCCAGGAAGTGACTGCCATTCTACCGGAAATCGCACGAAGGGCCATCGACAACTTCCGGGAAAGGCTTAGTCAGTCTGTCAACAATGGAGGACGCCATTTACTGGATATAATTTTCAAAACCAACGTGGCATAGCATTTATTGTTACACATAGAAAAGTATTTTCTTTGTTTGTTTGTCCGTTTTGAACAAATTTTGAAACACGGGAGCTAATTTTGTCGGAGCCTGTATTAGGAGACAAAGCTACATTTCCTTGCAGCCCGTTGAGAGATTATACATAATTATTGCTTTAATTCTGTGGCAGTTACATTCATTCGTAGCAAGGAATTGGTACCGCACTGTCGTACGGGCGCATTGAAACCCCGCTGCCTCGCCGTGTGTTTACAGTTACCCGCGGCAGTCCACCTGCCGCTGAGAGATGTAAATAAGGCAGCGAGCAGCCGCGATGGTATCGGCGTAATGCGTGGTCTGCGCCATGAGGTCTGAGCTCTGAGCCTTGAGCGCGCCACAGATGCTATCTGCGCGGCCCGGGATCCTGTCCCGACGCGGAGAAGCGGTCCCACGCCGTACCCCGACCTGCCCCGCCTGCGGACACACACACACACACACACACACACACACAAAGGGACTGCCTTTGCCCGCGTCTTTGCCTCAGCTGCGTCGGGTACAGGACGCACCAAACCTTTACGGTCAATGTTTCCGTAAACATCGCAACACAACATCTGCCTTACTAAAGCTAACAGACAATCTAAACCTCGCCATGTACTGACAAGAAGAGTATCATGTACTTCTTAGACTTCAGCAAAGCCTTTGTTGACTTCGACATTTTACTTGCCAGAGCCTAAATTTCTCGCCAAGTGCAGTGAAATGGTTTCGCTTGTACCTGACGTCTTGTCAGATGTCCGTCATGTCTGCCACCATAAAGTTACAATGGTGGCAGGTAGTCTCGAGCAACTCCCATGGTTCGGTATTGGGTCCTATACTCTTTTCATTGTATGTCAATCATGTGTCAGTTTTTACCAACTGCAAATACCACATGTACACTGATGATCGCTAGTTATATCAAAGTGGAAAACCAATAAACTTGAAGACCGCTTTTGAGAATTTCATTACTGACCTGTTTACACTGTCGAAATGGGCACAGAATATACGGTTAAAGCTGAGCCCATCCAGTGCTGAAGAGGTTACTGCTTGGTCATTCTAGGCTCGTTAAACCGAAATATCGGGAATCCCTACGATCTTGAATCAAAAAAATGGTTCAAATGGCTCTGAGCACTATGGGACTTAACTTCTGGGGTCATCAGTCCCCTAGAACGTAGAACTACTTAAACCTAACCAACCTAAAGACATCACACACATCCATGCCCGAGACAGGATTCGAACCTGCGACCGTAGTGGTTGCACGGTTCCAGACTGTAGCGCCTAGAACCGCTCGGCCACTTCGGACGGCGATCTTGAATCCTAAATGAGACAAACATCAACCTCTCTCTCTCTCTCTCTCAGCAAAAAGTATAGGACTAATAGATGAAAATACAAATTAGAATTAGCTCGCAACTGCGATGTTGAAGGACATCTATCTACGCTCGTTTTGTTTGTCATTAGTACTTCCAACTAGTTTGATGTGGCCCGTCACGAATTCCTTTCCTGTGCCAACCTTTTTATCTCAGAGTAGCATCTGCAATGTATGTACTCAATTACTTGATGGCTACAATCCAGTCTCTGGCCTCCTTTACAGTTTATACCCTCTACAGCTCGTTCTCGTACCATGAAAGTTATCCCATTATGTCTTAACAGAGGTTCTATAATCCTGTCCCTTCTCCTTGAGAGTTTTTTCCGATTATTCCTTTCCTTACCGATCCACGGAGAGCCTCCTCATTCCATACCTTATTAGTCTATCTAATTTTCAACTTTCTTCTGTAGCACCACATTTCAGAAGCTTCAATTCTCTTCTGTTCCAGATTTCCCACAGTCCATATTTCACCCCCCCCCCCCCCCCCCCCATGAACCATGGACCTTGCCGTTGGTGGGGAGGCTTGCGTGCCTCAGCGATACAGATGGCCGTACCGTAGGTGCAACCACAACGGAGGGGTATCTGTTGAGAGGCCAGACAAACATGTGGTTCCTGAAGAGGGGCAGCAGCCTTTTCAGTTGTTGCAGGGGCAACAGTCTGGATGATTGACTGATCTGGCCTTGTAACATTAACCAAAACGGCCTTGCTGTGCTGGTACTGCGAACAGCTGAAAGCAAGGTGAAACTAAAGCCGTAATTTTTCCCGAGGACATGCAGCTTTACTGTATGATTAAATGATGATGGTGTCCTCTTGGGTAAAATATTCCGGAGGTAAAATAGTCCCCCATTCGGATCTCCGGGCGGGGACTACTCAAGAGGACGTCGATATCAGGATAAAGAAAACTGGCGTTCTACGGATCGGAGCGTGGAATGTCAGATCCCTTAATCGGGCAGGTAGGTTAGAAAATTTAAAAAGGGAAATGGATAGGTTAAAGTTGGATATAGTGGGAATTAGTGAAGTTCAGTGGCAGGAGGAACAAGACTTTTGGTCAGGTGATTACAGGGTTATAAATACAAAATCAAATAGGGGTAATGCAGGAGTCGGTTTAATAATGAATACAAAAACAGGAGTGCGGGTAAGCTACTACAAACAGCATAGTCAACGCCTTATTGAGGCCAAGATAGACACGAAGCCCACGCCTTCAACAGTAGTACAAGTTTATATGCCAACTAGCTCTGTAGATGACGAAGAAATTGAAGAAATGAATGATGAAATAAAAGAAATTATTCAGGTAGTGAAGGGAGGCGAAAATTTAATAGTCATAGGTGACTGAAATTCGTCAGTAGGAAAAGGGAGAGAAGGAAACATAGTAGGTGAATATGGATTGGGGGGAAGAAATGAAAGAGGAAGCCGCCTTGTAGAATTTTGCACAGAGCATAACTTAATCACAGCTAACACTTGGTTCAAGAATCATAAAAGAAGGTTGTATACCTGGAAGAATCCTGGAGATACTAAAAGGTATCAGATAGATTATATAATGGTAAGACAGAGATTTAGGAACCAGGTTTTAAATTGTAAGACATTTCCAGGGGCAGATGTGGATTCTGACCACAATCTATTGGTTATGAAATGCAGATTGAAACTGAAGAAACTGCAAAAAGGTGGGAATTTAAGGAGATGGGACCTGGATAAACTGAAAGAACCAGAGGTTGTAGAAAGTTTCAGGGAGAGCATAAGGGAACAATTGACAGGAATGGGGGAAAGAAATACAGTAGAAGAAGAATGGGTAGCTCTGAGGGATGAAGTAGTGAAGGCAGCAGAGGATCAAGTAGGTAAAAAGACGAGGGCTAATAGAAATCCTTGGGTAGCAGAAGAAATATTGAATTTAATTGATGAAAGGAGAAAATATAAAAATGCAGTAAATGAAGCAGGCAAAAAGGAATACAAACGTCTCAAAAATGAGTTCGACAGAAAGTGCAAAATGGCTAAGCAGGCATGGCTAGAGGACAAATGTAAGGATGTAGAGGGATATATCACTAGGGGTACGATAGATACTGCATACAGGAAAATTAAAGAGACCTTTGTAGAAAAGAGAACCACTTTTATGAATATCAAAAGCTAAGCTGGAAACCCAGTTCTAAGCAAAGAAGGGAAAGCAGAAAGGTGGAAGGAATATGTAGAGGGTCTATACAAGGGCGATGTACTTGAGGACAATATTATGGAAATGGAAGAGGATGTAGATGAAGACGAAATGGGAGATAAGATACTGCGTGAAGAGTTTGACAGAGCACTAAAAGACCTGAGTCGAAACAAGGCCCCGGGAGTAGACAACATTCCATTAGAACTACTGATGGCCTTGGGAGAGCCAGTCATGACAAAACTCAAACTGGTGAGCAAGATGCATGAGACAGGCGAAATACCCTCAGACTTCAAGAAGAATATAATAATTCCAATCCCAAAGATAGCAGGTGCTGACAGATGTAAACATTACCGAACTATCAGTTTAATACGTGACGGATGCAAAATACTAACACGAATTCTCTACAGACGAATGGAAAAACTGGTAGAAGCCGACCTGGGGGAAGATCAGTTTGGATTCCGTAGAAATGTTGGAACACGTGAGGCAATCTAACCTTACGAATTATCTTAGAAGAAAGATTAAGAAAAGGCAAACCTACGTTTCTAGCATTTGTAGACTTAGAGAAAGCTTTTGACAATGTTAACTGGAATACTCTCTTTCAAATTCTGAAGGTGGCAGGGGTAAAATACAGGGAGCGAAAGGCTATTTACAATTTGTACAGAAACCAGATGGCAGTTATAAGAGTCGAGGGGCATGAAAGGGAAGCAGTGGTTGGGAAAGGAGTGAGACAGGGTTGTAGCCTCTCCCCGATGTTATTCAATCTGTATATTGAGCAAGCAGTAAAGGAAACAAAAGAAAAATTCGGAGTAGGTATTAAAATTCATGGAGAAGAAGTAAAAACTTTGAGGTTCGCCGATGACATTGTAATTCTGTCAGAGACACCAAAGGACTTGGAAGAGCAGTTGAACGGAATGGACAGTGTCTTGAAAGGAGGATATAAGATGAACATCAACAAAAGCAAAACGAGGATAATGGAATGTAGTCAAATTAAATCGGGTGATGATGAGGGGATTAGAGTAGGAAATGAGGCACTTAAAGTAGTAAAGGAGTTTTGCTATTTAGGGAGTAAAAAAACTGATGATGGTCGAAGTAGAGAGGATATAAAATGTAGACTGGCAATGGCAAGGAAATCGTTTCTGAAAAAGAAATTTGTTAACATCGAGTATAGTTTTAAGTGTCAGGAAGTCGTTTCTGAAAGTATTTGTATGGAGTGTAGCCATGTATGGAAGTGAAACATGGACGATAACTAGTTTGGACAAGAAGAGAATAGAAGCTTTCGAAATGTGGTGCTACAGAAGAATGCTGAAGATAAGGTGGGTAGATCACGTAACTAATGAGGAGGTACTGAATAGGATTGGGGAGAAGAGAAGTTTGTGGCACAACTTGACGAGAAGGAGGCATCGGTTGGTAGGACATGTTTTGAGGCATCAAGGGATCACCATTTTAGCATTGGAGGGCAGCGTGGAGGGTAAAAATTGTGGAGGGAGACCAAGAGATGAATACACCAAGCAGATTCAGAAGGATGTAGGTTGCAGTAGGTACTGGGAGATGAAGGAGCTTGCACAGGATAGAGTAGCATGGAGAGCTGCATCAAACCAGTCCCAGGACTGAAGACCACAACAACAACAACAACAACAATGCTGTACTCCAAATGTGCATTCTCAGAAGTGTTTTGCATCAAATGAAGTACTATATTTGATGTAAATACCCTTCTCTTCGCCAGGAAGGTCCGTCTTGGCAGTACTAGTCCGCTTTTTATGTCCTCCCTTCTCCATCCGTCATGGGTTATTTTGCTGCCTACGTAGCACAATTCCTTAATTTCATCTACTTTGTGATCACCGATACTGATGTTAAGTTTCTCTCTGTTCTCGTCGCTGCAGCTTCTCATTACTTTTCTCTTTCTTTGATTTACTGTCAATCCATATTCTAGACTGTTCATTCCATTCAACACTTACTGTTATTATTCTTCACTTTCTCTGAGGATAGCAATGTCATCAGTGAATCTTATCAATGATATCCTTTCACCCTAAATTGTAATCCTACTCTTGAACACTTCTTTTATATCCGTCGACGTCTCTTCGATGTATACATCAGTAGGGGCGAAAGATTACATCCCCGCTTTATACCCTTTTAATCCGAGCACTTACGTTATTTTGCTTTCTAATTTCCCTCTGACCAACTTTCGAATCAAATATATTTAGTCTTAATGTTTCTCTATCTGTAACGTCAAATGGTTCTTAGCACTATGGGACTTAACATCTGAGGTCATCAGTCCCCTAGAACTTAGAACTACTTAAACCTAACTAAACTAAGGACATCACACACATCCATGCCCGAGGCAGGATTCGAACCTGCGACCGTAGCGGTCGCGCGGTTCCAGACTGTGGCGCCTAGAACCGCTCGGCCACTCCTGCCGGCTCTGTAACGTCTGCCTGAGCTATACCGGCTACTTTAAGATCCTCTATAATCGCAGCGATCCATTTAATTGGCTCAGGTTTGTCCTTACTTCTGCTTTCGTAGAATTCCACTATTTGTTTTGTCAACCTAGTGGGTGCTATTCTTTTAATGTGCCCTTCGTTTTCTCATGTCACCATGTATGCCTGTGTATTCTATTTCCTTTTTACTTATCAGCCCATAAATTTCTCCATAAGTAATTTTGGAGCCTAATATTTTCCTAATAATCTTTCTTTCTTTCTTTTGAATACCTTCATTATCCCCCTTTCAATTTAAAATTAAAGTTTCCGCTGCATAAAGACATTCAGGTTTGATTACAGTGCTGTAATGCGTAAGTTTACTGAATTTAGAAAGTGGTTATTTATAATAAATATTTTGTGTTAATCTGTATGCCATTTTTTTACAGCGAACTTCGTTTGCAGCTTTTTCCAGGCCGTTTTCTTGTATGCTTTCTAGCAAGTATTTAAACCGAGAAACCGTTTTTAGTTTTCCATATTTCATTTTCAAAAACTTTGGTACTTGTTTCTTGCCTGTCATATATTCTGTTTTTTTTTTCGAATGATATTTGTAGTCCTACTTTTTCCGCAACTTATTTAAGAATTTCAATTTGTTTTTGAGCTGTGTTGATATCCCTAGTTAAAATTGCCAGATCATCTGCAAAGGCGAGGCAATCTACTCTAATATTACTTATACCTATGTTGCCTGATTGATCTGTACTTTCACTCGAATTTTGCTCTCGTCATTCTGTAATTACATTTTCCAAAACATAAACAGCAATGGGGAGAGTCCATCTCCCTGTCTAACACTAGACTTTATATCAAATGGTTCAGAAATTTCTCCCATGAACTTAATTAGAACTAGTGTCGGTTAAAGTTTTCTTAATCAGTGTTAGCGTTTTATTATCCAGCCCATGTTCCTTTAAAATTTGGAAAAGAGATTCACGATCAACTGAGTCGTAGGCCTTTTCAAAATCCACACATGTACATACAATATTGTTACTAGAAATCGCTTGGTGCCTAAGGATTGGTTTAAATTAAGAATTTGTTCACCAATTTTAGGTTCTGACTGTTCTTGGGCACGATCAAGTAAACATTGCGGGAGACTTTTGTATGTGGCGGGGAAAAGAGAGATCTCTCAGTAATTATTGACATCGTTTCTATCCCCTTTTTATATGCAATGGGTGAATTAGGTTAGGTTTCCAGTCTTCAGGTATTTTGCCAGTTTTCCAAATGTGTCCTATTAATTGAGTGATCTCCTTTATATTGTTACGACCGATTGATTTTTGTAGTTCTGCAATTATACCGTCTTCTCCGGATGCTTTATTGTTTTTAAGTCTCTTAATTTGTTTCGTTATTTCGATTTCGTCAGGTTATTTAGAGTTAAGGTTGGTGTTATTAGGTTGCTGTGGTCGAAATTTATTCGCTGGTTCTGGACAGTGTAACAAATGGTTCAAATAGCTCTGAGCACTATGGGACTCAACTGCTGTGGTCATCAGTCCCCTAGAACTTAGAACTACTTAAACCTAACTAACCTAAGGACATCACACACATCCATGCCCGAGGCAGGATTCGAACCTGCGACCGTAGACAGTGTAACAGTTTTTCAAAATAATTAGCAAGTACCCCTTACAATTTTCCTGGTTGTTAACAGCCAAAGTGCCATTTTCATTTTTGAAGGAAAGACTTTGAGGTTGGTAAGCGGTTATTTTCGTTTTGAATGTTTTATAAAAGTTTCATGTATCGTTCCCTTGGAAGTCTTTTTCGATTTCTAAAAGTTGGGCATTTGCGTAGTTTCTTTTCGTCTGTCGGATTAATTTAGATGTTTCTTTTCTTGCAGTTAGAAAGGTGGTGTATGTATTTTCAGTTTTGTTCCTGTTCCAGTTTTTGAATGCCTCTTGCATAGATTTAATTGTTGTTTCACAATCCGCATTCCGCCAAGGATGTTTTTGTTTCTTTCGAAGTGGAATTAAATTTTGTGTTGTTTTGATGAAATTTCTTTTATTCTTTGCCAATTGTTGGATTGTTTTTTGTCAAGTTGGTTCATTACATTTGGGTTTATTTCAGCAGTATCAAATTTTGGGATAACATGTTTTGTTTTGAAGAGTTTCTGAGATTGAAATTTTACTTTTATTCGCGTTAAATAATGGTCAGAACCAATATCAATATTAGCCAGTAATACTGGCGGTCGATTGACCACATGGGGTCATACTGTGATTATCAAAATGCTCCATCATGACTGTCCCTAGAATCAGGTGGGTGTGAGTAGACTTATTGAGTGAACTCAGAGTGTTAAGACTGGAAGGGTAAGTTCCAGAATATAAATTTCAGACACACCACTGATGAACAGACGCTGACGACTTTGCCGCTTGCTACAAGGCAGGCGCTAAGTGGATTTGGTTTTGTTTCGCCTTGGTCCAGGACTGCTTTTTCTGTAGTCGCAGCTGTCCACCACATCTGATGGAACGTTCACTATCCACCAGTACCCTAGGACGTCGGCTTCTTCGACTTTTAGTTATTATTATTATCATTATTATTAGTGGCAGCTGCAGCAGCAGTACTGGAAGTACTGCCAGTATTAACGTTATTAATTCCTAGTCAGTACTGTTTCTTCACAATGTCTGTACAGACACTCGATCATTCTGTTACTACTTTGCCGCATTAAAACCAGTATTTATTATGTAGCTATGACGCAGAAAAAGGTAACATATGTGTGAAACCTGGGTCTGATGTAAGTGAGTGCTTGAAGTTCCTAGTCTTATCAGATTAACTGTAAATAAATAAATACGATAAATAAAATCATTCGGACGCTACAAAATCCTGAATTATTTTGAGATAAGGAACGTATGGTCGACAATAAATCCTGCAGGTGGTACGAGCACTTAAGTGACTAGTGCACATGAGGCACGTGTTTGTTAACTGTTTCAATTTTAGGGCGAACGGCTACCTGTCGCATTGACACTGGTGGCACAAACTTCATTAATAATTCACAATCGCGTTTTAAGTGTCTACAGCGTAGGACAAAAATATGGAAACACCGTGAGAATGAATGCTTGAACATAGATGCAGACGCTAGCCAAGCCAGCAGGTTGCGCTGTTATACACTCCTGGAAATGGAAAAAAGAACACATTGACACCGGTGTGTCAGACCCACCATACTTGCTCCGGACACTGCGAGAGGGCTGTACAAGCAATGATCACACGCACGGCATAGCGGACACACCAGGAACCGCGGTGTTGGCCGTCGAATGGCGCTAGCTGCGCAGCATTTGTGCACCGCCGCCGTCAGTGTCAGCCAGTTTGCCGTGGCATACGGAGCTCCATCGCAGTCTTTAACACTGGTAGCATGCCGCGACAGCGTGGACGTGAACCGTATGTGCAGTTGACGGACTTTGAGCGAGGACGTATAGTGGGCATGCGGGAGGCCGGGTGGACGTACCGCCGAATTACACAACACGTGGGGCGTGAGGTCTCCACAGTACATCGATGTTGTCGCCAGTGGTCGGCGGAAGGTGCACGTGCCCGTGGACCTGGGACCGGACCGCAGCGACGCACGGATGCACGCCAAGACCGTAGGATCGTACGCAGTGCCGTAGGGGACCGCACCGCCACTTCCCAGCAAATTAGGGACACTGTTGCTCCTGGGGTATCGGCGAGGACCATTCGCAACCGTCTCCATGAAGCTGGGCTACGGTCCCGCACACCGTTAGGCCGTCTTCCGCTCACGCCCCAACATCGTGCAGCCCGCCTCCAGTGGTGTCGCGACAGGCGTGAATGGAGGGACGAATGGAGACGTGTCGTCTTCAGCGATGAGAGTCGCTTCTGCCTTGGTTCCAATGATGGTCGTATGCGTGTTTGGCGCCGTGCAGGTGAGCGCCACAATCAGCACTGCATACGACCGAGGCACACAGGGCCAACACCCGGCATCATGGTGTGGGGAGCGATCTCCTACACTGGCCGTACACCACTGGTGATCGTCGAGGGGACACTGAATAGTGCACGGTACATCCAAACCGTCATCGAACCCATCGTTCTACCATTCCTAGACCGGCAAGGGAACTTGCTGTTCCAACAGGACAATGCACGTCCGCATGTATCCCGTGCCACGCAACGTGCTCTAGAAGGTGTAAGTCAACTACCCTGGCCAGCAAGATCTCCGGATCGGTCCCCCATTGAGCATGTTTGGGACAGGATGAAGCGTCGTCTCACGCGGTCTGCACGTCCAGCACGAACGCTGGTCCAACTGAGGCGCCAGGTGGAAATGGCATGGCAAGCCGTTCCACAGGACTACATCCAGCATCTCTACGATCGTCTCCATGGGAGAATAGCAGCCTGCATTGCTGCGAAAGGTGGATATACACTGTACTAGTGCCGACATTGTGCATGCTCTGTTGCCTGTGTCTATGTGCCTGTGGTTCTGTCAGTGTGATCATGTGATGTATCTGACCCCAGGAATGTGTCAATAAAGTTTCCCCTTCCTGGGACAATGAATTCACGGTGTTCTTATTTCAATTTCCAGGAGTGTATTTAACCGCGAACGGCAGCAGTGCGATGTCCTCAGTAAATTGGAAGTGACAGTCGTGGTCAGAACAGTAAAATCGCTCCAAGCACTACGGGACTTAACATCTGAGGTCATCAGTCCCCTAGACGTAGAGCTTCTTAAACCTATGGTGATGCTTTGTCCCAAGACAACAGGGCCCCTGTTCACAAAGCTCGCATTGTCCAGCGCTGGTTTTGTGAGCCTGAGGATGTACTGTCGCGTTTGCCTTGGCCACCATAGTCATCAGATATCAATATTGTAGAGCTTTTGTGGGCTTCCAACGCCATCATTGTTCCTGAACTTGCCAGTATTTTGCAGGAAGTATGGTGTAAAATGTTCCGGCGTAACGAAAGCGCCGGCACGAGGATGAAGAACGCCAGAGCAGAGAAGACTGTGAGACGACGTCAGCCAGTAGCTCGCTGACTTGGACCGCACCACGACAGCAGCGGCCTCTACAAGAAGAGAATATAAGCGCCGCTCCTGGCAGCCGCGGCGGACAGTAGAAGACGGACACTAGCAGAGCTGTTACTTGTGATCCATATCCATTACTTGCATGGACATTCTATACAGCGAAAGACATTGATTATTTGCACGTCGCTAATAGCTTTCGACACGACATTGTAAAGCGAAGTTAAGTATTGACAATGTACTTTATTGTAATAAAAGCCATTAATGTGAATTGCTCAAGTTGTATAGCTATACGAGAAAAATGGCTCTGAGCACTATGGGACTTAACATCTGTGGTCATCAGTCCCCTAGAACTTAGAACTACTTAAACCTAACTAACCTAAGGACATCAGACACATCCATGCCCGAGGCAGGATTCGAACCTGCGACCGTAGCAGTCGCGCGGTTCCGGACTGAGCCCCTGGAACCGCTAGACCACCGCGGCCGGCAGCTATACGAGAAAGCAGCCTATAAGAGACGAGTGGGCAGGACCCTTGACAACAATGCAAGACCTAAATTTATTCATCCCGAGACGACTGATAGCTGTTTTTAATGCCATCGGTTTTTCTAATTCGTAATTGACATGGTAGTGTTTTGTGTTTTTGGTGTTTCCATATTTTTATACATCCCTGTGCAGTGTATTTACCAGTGTGCATGGCCTCTGGCACTACAAGAACTGCTAGACACGTTCTTCATGTTTAAAGCAGATTTATACGAGTTTACAAATCTTCTACAAGAATGAAGACAGAGACTTGGGGTGAATTTTAACTTGACTACAATGTTCTTGTTTTCAAAAGAACCACAAGATTTTACAAGGCACTGCAACCGCTTCAAATGTTGCTACAGTAAATACTGTACTACGGAGGGATAACGGGTGCCACAGTAACGACTGATGTAACACACATCTGATAGAAATTCAGTATATCATGATATTAAGCATTCCACAGGGCTGCACTGTTCACATGCTATACAGGATGTTTGTTTTAACGCGAGGCTGCTAAATACATCGAAAACGACGCTTCGTGCTAAAAAGATAATATTTTAGATGAAAAGTTAATATTAATGTATATAATTTTTGTCTCACGTTGAAACAAACACCTTGTATTTATATTTAATGGGGGCACACCCACATCAAGTCAGTGTAATTCACCAACTCCAAGTTCGTCGGCAATTAATCCAATAGTGTCTTTCCCGAGGCGCGGGAGATGCGCGAGGATATCAACTCGTATCTCTCACGATTGGTTTCGCGAATTACCGTTACTGATCTGTGATGTGAACGTACTGAAGCACATCACTAAACAAATTTTAACACGACATTAATAGTTTTTTGCGAACCGATTCCTTCCGCAGAACCGTCATGTGAGCCAGCCAATCTTGTCACCCCAACTAAATCGTTAATCTTGGGGCCAACCGTTGCTATTTTGTGCGTGAAACAATCATTCAGACCAACGCATTGCCATTATCTCTTTGCGTCTTTCTGTCACAGCTACAGTCCCCCTTGTTCTGTCTCACTGCTGGAGTCTCCTCTCACTGTCACTATCTCCCTCTTGCTCTCTCTTATTGCTAATACCTCATTCCTTCCTTCGACTGCTGCTGTCACTCCTCAATGTCACTAACTCTCTCCTCCTCATTGTCGTTGTCGTATACTCTGTCTCTTATTATCACTGGCTCTCACCCGCTTCCACTTCCACGTACTCTTTATTCCTCCTCTCCCCCCCCCCCCTCACACTTCCATTGTCTCTTTCGCTCTTTCTATACCACAAGCGCTTTATACTATCTTATAGTATTTATTGCTTTTCCGTCTCTTTCCCGCTTCCATTCTCTCACCATAAAAAACGCGAATATGTATGAATGCCACAATTTTTCGGAAAATGCAAGAGCGGAATGACCTATTGCAAATGTAAAATGCTGGTACATTAAAATACGGTGTAACCGCCAGACTGTTGAAAGCAAGCATGCAAACGTGAATGCATTGTGTTGTACAGGGCCGGCCGCGGTGGCCGTGCGGTTCTAGGCGCTGCAGTCCGGAACCGCGGGACTGATACGGTCGCAGGTTCGAATCCTGCCTCGGGCATGGATGTGTGTGATGTCCTTAGGTTACTTAGTTTTAAGTAGTTCTAAGTTCTAGGTGGCAGGGGTAAAATACAGGGAGCGAAAGGCTATTTACAATTTGTACAGAAAGCAGATGGCAGTTATAAGAGTCGAGGGGCATGAAAGGGAGGCAGTGGTTGGGAAAGGAGTGAGACAGGGTTGTAGCCTCTCCCCGATGTTATTCAATCTGTATATTGAGCAAGCAGTAAAGGAAACAAAAGCAAAATTCGGAGTAGGTATTAAAATTCATGTACAAGAAGTAAAAACTTTGAGGTTCGCCGATGACATTGTAATTCTGTCAGAGACACCAAAGGACTTGGAAGAGCAGTTGAACGGAATGGGCAGTGTCTTGAAAGGAGGATATAAGATGAACATCAACAAAATCAAATCGAGTATAATGGAATGTTGTCGAATTAAATCGGGTGATGCTGAGGGAATTAGATTAGGAAATGAGACACTTAAAGTAGTAAAGGAGTTTTGCTATTTAGGGAGTAAAATAACTGATGATGGTCGAAGTAGAGAG
This sequence comes from Schistocerca nitens, assembly GCF_023898315.1. Taxonomy (NCBI): domain Eukaryota; kingdom Metazoa; phylum Arthropoda; class Insecta; order Orthoptera; family Acrididae; genus Schistocerca; species Schistocerca nitens. Next base: position 562,010,748 of record NC_064619.1, on the reverse strand, counting down.
GATATAAAATGTAGACTGGAAATGGCAAGGAAAGCGTTTCTCAAGAAGAGAAATTTGTTAACATCGAGTATAGATTTAAGTGTCAGGAAGTCGTTTCTGAAAGTATTTGTATGGAGTGTAGCCATGTATGGAAGTGAAACATGGACGATAACTAGTTTGGACAAGAAGAGAATAGAAGCTTTCGAAATGTGGTGCTACAGAAGAATGCTGAAGATAAGGTGGGTAGATCACGTAACTAATGAGGAGGTATTGAATAGGATTGGGGAGAAGAGAAGTTTGTGGCACAACTTGACTAGAAGAAGGGATCGGTTGGTAGGACATGTTTTGAGGCATCAAGGGATCACAAATTTAGCATTGGAGGGCACCGTGGAGGGTAAAAATCGTAGAGGGAGACCAGGAGATGAATACACTAAGCAGATTCAGAAGGATGTAGGTTGCAGTAGGTACTGGGAGATGAAGAAACTTGCACAGGATAGAGTAGCATGGAGAGCTGCATCAAACCAGTCTCAGGACTGAAGACCACAACAACAAACAGAGTTCTAGGGGACTGATGACCTAAGATGTTAAGTCCCATAGTGCTCAGAGCCATTTGAACCATTTGTTGTACAGGTGCCAGGTATCAGTTTGTGGGGTACAGTTCCATGACTGTAGCACTTGGTCGGTCAATACAGGGACGGTTAACGCTCTCTGCGGATGACGCTGGAGTTGTCGTCCGATAGGTTCTCGTGCTCGATAGGAAACAAATACTGTGCTCGAGCAGGCCAACGCAACATGTCGACACTCTATAGAGTATGTTGGGTTACAACAGCGGTATGTGAGTGAGCGTTATCCTGTTGGAGTGCACCTCCGGGATTGCTATTCATGAATAGCAGCACAACAGGTCGAATCGCCAGATTGAGGTACAAATTTGCAGTCTGAGTGCGTGGGATAGCCACGAGAGTGCTCCTTCTCTCACACGAAATCGCACCTCGGACCATGACTCAAGCTGTAGGTCCTTTGTGTCTGGCAGGCAGACAGGTTGGTTGCAGGTACTCACCTGCCGGATTTACATCCTCATAGTGGCGCTACTAGCGCCACTATTGTGCCACTGGCGTGAAATTAGGCTAGACATCATCTTTCAGATGTAGGAATCCGCCCACCAACTTTCGTTTATGTCGCATAACTCCTTCTTGGTGCTGTGATTTTTTTTCCGTCATTGTATTAAGTGAAGAACGAAGGCCCTTGAATGTTTGTAATAGCCGGATGGAATAATTAAAACTTTTTTATGATCGTGATGCAATCAAGTCGAATGATTGTATAAAGGACTGAGTGTATGTGCACCGCTGATGTGTATGCCGTTTACCCACACACCACATCTATCTCCCAAACCATCTAGTGACCTTACAATGACCCCAGAAGAGCCGAACCGATTCCTACAAGCAAGAAGTGCTGGTTCGCAGAAGAGTTTCTGTGAGGTTTGGAAGGTAGGAGACGAGGTACTGGCAGAAGTAAAGCTGTGAGGACGGGTCGTGAGTCGTGCTTGGATAGCTCAGATGGCGCAGCACTTGCCCGCGAAAGGCAAAGGTCACGAGTTCGAGTCTCGGTCCGGCACATAGTTTTAATCTGCCAGGAAGTTTCAAGAAGTGCTCATGTTTCACTCCAGTACTCCCACAGGTATTCCTGATCTACGCTTTGGTGCCCAACGTGGTGCGATTCTGCATTCACTTCCTCTCTTCCTTAACATCAACCACATTTTTCTCGACGCTGAGTAAGTGGTATTAAGGATCATCAACTTCTGCCGTCCTGTCTTCCTCAGTTGCGTGTAATATTACGGTATATTGATAATTTTTACTTTTTGGACCGTCTGACTACAACTAAATGAAACACAATTTTCTTTCCATACGTGTGTCGCCTTTATTCTCTGCAAGGCATCTTCAGTGGCTTGGGCTATGTACGTATTTTTACTGTTTAGTTTACCTTTTGGGACCATGTATCTATAGGTTATAAACAGTTCTGGTGACTGGTTTTTGCCGTGATGTAGTAATATTCTAATTATACTTACAGATTGCGGGGATGATTTTCTACATTTTATGTTTCTGTTCCATTTTTGGTGCCGTTCCTCTTCTTATAATTAACACTTGGTTTTTTTTTTCACATTTCACAGCACTAGGAACTGAACACTTATTTTGATGTTCAAGTTCCTAGTGTTCATTTCCTATAGCTGTGAAATGAGGAAAAATCCACAAGTGTCAAATATGAGAAGAGGAACGGCACCAAAAATGGAACAGAAACATAATATGCAGAAAATGGTCCCAAAATGTAAACTACACAGTGAAAATACGTACATATCGCAGACCACTGAAAATGCCTTGCAGAGAATGAAGGCGAAAGCGCGTATGGAACGAAAATTGTGTTTCATTTAGTTGTAGTCAGACGGTCCAAAAAGTAAAAATTATCAATATAATATTACACGCAACCGAGGAAGACAGGACTGCAAAAGTTGAAGATCCTTAATAGCACTTACTCAATGTCGTGAAAAATGTGATAGATGGTAACGAAGAGAGGAAGTATAGTAGGTGAACGCAGAATCGCCCCACGTTGGTCACCAAAGCGTAGACCAGGAATACCTGTGGGAGAACTGGAGTGAAACATGAGCACTTCTTGAAACTTCCTGGCAGATTAAAACTGTGTGCCGGACGGAGACTCGAACTCGTGACCTTTGCCTTTCGCGGGCAAGTGCTCTACCATCTGCGCTATCCAAGCACGACTCACGACCCGTCCTCACAGCTTTACTTCTGCCAGTACCTCGTCTCCTACCTTCCAAACCTCACAGAAACTCTTCTGCGAACAAGCACTTCTTGCTTGTAGGAATCGGTTCGGCTCTTCTGGGGTCATTGTAAGGTCACTAGATGGTTTGGGAGATAGATGTGGTGTGTGGGTGAACGGCATACACATCAGCGGTGCACATACACTCAGTCATTTATACAATCATTCGACTTGAGTGCATCACGAACATAAAAAAGTTTTAATTATTTCATCTGGCTATTACAAACATTCAAGGGGCTTCCTCCTTCACTTAATACAATGATGGAAAAAAATCACAGCACCAAGAAGGAGTTGTGCGACATAAACGAAAGTTGGTGGGCGTGTTCCTACATCTGAAAGCTGATGTCTAGCCTAATTTCACGCCAGTGGCGTAAGACTGGCGCTTGTAGCGCCACTATGAGGATGCAAATCCTGCAGGTGAGTACCTGCAACCGCCTGCTTGCTAGACACAGTGGACCTGCAGGTTGAGTCATGGTCCGAGGTGCGATTTCGTATGAGAGAAGGAGCACCCTTGTGTCTATCCCTCGCACTCTGACTGCAAATTTGTACCTCAATCTGGCGATTCGACCTGTTGTGCTGCTATTCATGAATAGCAATCCAAGAGTTGTTCTCCAACAGCATAACGCTCACTCACACATCGCTGTTGTAACCCAACATGCTCTACAGAGTGTCGACATGTTGCGTTGGCCTGCTCGACCACAAGATTTGTTTCCTATCGAGCACATATGGGACATCCTCGGACGACAACTCCAGCGTCATCCACAGACAGCATTAACCGTCTTTGAGTTGACAGATCAAGTGCAACAGTCATAGAACTCCATCCCACAAACTGGCATCCGGCACCTGTGCAACACAATGCATGCACGTTTGCATGCTTGCTTTCAACATTCTGACGGTTACACCGTATTTTAATGTACTAGCATTTTACATTTGCAGGCCGGCCGTGGTGGCCGAGCGGTTCTAGGCGCTACAGTCTAGAACCGCGCGACCGCTACGGTCCCAGGTTCGAATCCTGCCTCGGGCATGGATGTGTGTGATGTCCTTAGGTTAGTTAGGTTTAAGTAGTTCTAAGTTCTAGGGGACTGATGACCTCAGAAGTTAAGCCCCATAGTGCTCAGAGCCATTTGAACCATTTACATTTGCAATAGCTCATTCCGATCTTGCATTAATCTGTGATTTTGCAATGGTAATCACTTAAATTTATACAACGGCGACGTACTTGAGGACAATATTATGGAAATGGAAGAGGATGTAGATGAAGATGAAATGGGAGATATAATACTGCGTGAAGAGTTTGACAGAGCACTGAAAGACCTGTGTCGAAACAAGGCCCCGGGAGTAGACAACATTCCATTACAACTACTGATGGCCTTGGGAGAGCCAGTCATGACAAAACTCTACCATCTGGTGAGCAAGATGTATGAGACAGGCGAAATACCCTCAGACTTCAAGAAAAATATAATAATTCCAATCCCAAAGAAAGCAGGTGTTGACAGATGTGAAAATTACCGAACTATCAGTTTAATAAGTCACAGCTGCAAAATACTAACGCGAATTCTTTACAGACGAATGGAAAAACTGGTAGAAGCGGACCTCGGGGAAGGTCAGTTTGGATTCCGTAGAAATGTTGGAACACGTGAGGCAATACTAACCTTACGACTTATCTTAGAAGAAAGATTAACAAAAGGCAAACCTACGTTTCTAGCATTTGTAGACTTAGAGAAAGCTTTTGACAACGTTAACTGGAATACTCTCTTTCAAATTCTGAAGGTGGCAGGGGTAAAATACAAGGAGCGAAAGGCTATTTACAATTTGTACAGAAACCAGATAGCAGTTATAAGAGTCGAGGGGCATGAAAGGGAAGCAGTGGTTGGGAAAGGAATGCGACAGGGTTGTAGCCTCTCCCCGATGTTATTCAATCTGTATATTGAGCAAGCAGTAAAGGAAACAAAAGAAAAAATCGGAGTAGGTATTAAAATTCATGGAGAAGAAGTAAAAACTTTGAGGTTCGCCGATGACATTGTAATTCTGTCAGAGACACCAAAGGACTTGGAAGAGCAGTTGAACGGAATGGGCAGTGTCTTGAAAGGAGGATATAAGATGAACATCAACAAAAGCAAAACGAGGATAATGGAATGTAGTCAAATTAAATCGGGTGATGCTGAGGGGATTAGATTAGGAAATGAGACACTTAAAGTAGTAAAGGAGTTTTGCTATTTATGGAATAAAATAACTGATGATGGTCGAAGTAGAGAGGATATAAAATGTAGACTGGCAATGGCAAGGAAATCGTTTCTGAAGAAGAGAAATTTGTTAACATCGAGTATAGATTTAAGTGTCAGGAAGTCGTTTCTGAAAGTATTTGTATGGAGTGTAGCCATGTATGGAAGCGAAACATGGACGATAAATAGTTTGGACAAGAAGAGAATAGAAGCTTTCGAAATGTGGTGCTACAGAAGAATGCTGAAGATAAGGTGGGTAGAACACGTAACTGATGAGGAGGTATTGAATAGGATTGGGGAGAAGAGAAGTTTGTGGCACAACTTGACTAGAAGAAGGGATCGGTTGGTAGGACATGTTTTGAGGCATCAAGGGATCACAAATTTAGCATTGGAGGGCAGCGTGGAGGGTAAAAATCGTAGAGGGAGACCAGGAGATGAATACACTAAGCAGATTCAGAAGGATGTAGGTTGCAGTAGGTACTGGGAGATGAAGAAGCTTGCACAGGATAGAGTAGCATGGAGAGCTGCATCAAACCAGTCTCAGGACTGAAGACCACAACAACAACAATCACTTAAATATGTTGTTAACTAGACAAATGTATTTCCGAAATTTCATTCCGCTACATAAGTAAGTTTTCGGTGTTACGATTTTCTTCAGACAGTGTACTCCGCGCTGAGCGGCAGGCGATGAAGTACGGCCAGCGGCGTACTCGCGCTGCCCGGGAGTCAGAGCCCTGCCCTATCGTCTCTGGCATGGGAGGTGAACTGAGGCGTCAGATGCGGTCGCACTGCGACACAGGCGTCTCCACTGCTGCGGAAGATCGGGTCGTCCCTGTGGCACGGTGATGGCGTTGTCCGGAGTCGAAACCTGCATCGACGTTGAAGAGCAGCGGCTGACGCTAGTGTGGTATCGACTGCCCAGATTGGGAGACAAAGATCTGCCGTTCGCGACCCAGTTGCGGCTGAGTTTACAGTGGAGACTCCCGGCTGACACACGTGGCCCTGTCGTGCCGCTCGCGACGTACTCGCCTGCACCAGTGTTTAAATGCTGGTTCTCGGTGCTGCATTCGCGGAAGGGCAGCGTTTCCGGGCCACTGCGAACCATATGGAACGTCCCATGGCACTGACACCCGGAACCGTGTCACGAAAGTCTTGCTGCTGCTGAAGGATGCTGGTCAAGCATGGGCGAAGGCCGGCTGCGGCCAGATTTCGACACTGGTGCTCCGACGACGCGGGAGCTGATCAATAACCAACACCTGCTGTCTGGCTGTGGCCTCGTTGCAGTTCTGGACTCTGACTTCTGCTTTTAGTTCTCCTACAGTTTTGGCGAATTATGGAAGGGAGATTAGGATTTACTGTCACGCCGATGATGTGGACATCATGGAGAGAGCACAAGTTCGGATTTGGAATGCACTGGGAAAGGAAGGAAGTCGTGTCCTTTTAAAACTAACCATCATTCTGGAATTTGCCTCAATCTATTTAGGAAAACTACGGACAGGACTTTGAACCATTGTTCTTCCGACTGTGACACCCCATTGCCTTACCACTATGTCATCTCACTCCATCATGAAGTCTGTAATCAGGCCACAAATGGCCCACCGGGACAATCCGACCGCCGTGTCATCCTCAGCTGAGGATGCGGATAGGTGGGGTGTGCGGTCAGCACACCGCTCTCCCGGTCGGTATGATGGTTTTCTTTGACCGGAGTCGCTACTATTCGGTCGAGTAGCTACCCAGTGTGCATCACGAGGCTGAGTGCACCCCAAAAAATGGCAACAGATCATGGCGGCCCGGATGGTCACCCATCAAAGTGCCGACCACGCCCGACAGCGCTTAACTACGGTGATCTGACGGGAACCGGTGCATCCACTGTGGCAAGGCCGTTGCCCCACTGCACCATACAGGAAGTTCAAAATACCTGTACAAAATTTTAGAGTGTTTAGAAGAGATGAAAGGGAACACTTTGTGAAAAAAATGTCACACGTGCGCCGTTTCCATCTACAGGCCTGAATATTTTGACAGTAGTGATGTTTAGAGACAGTGTTCAAACTGCCGTGTTATGAATATTATTTTAGAAATATTGCTGAAAATGTCGCCCTTCACATTAATACTCAACTAGCGTGTGCGTGCTAGTGATTGCCTAACACGCTCAAAACAAGGAGGCGTTGCACGAATAAAAGCTGCAGCTTCAGCCCCACGGGCAGTCGGCTCTTCTGGAGTGTCTGTTCGTGTCTCTTACACCACACGCTTCACTTCCCCCCGCCGGCCGCGGTGGCCGAGCGGTTCAAGGCGCTTCAGTTTGGAGCCGCACGACTGCTACGGTCGCAGGTTCGAATCCTACCTCGGGCATGGATGTGTGTGATGTCCTTAGGTTAGTTCGGTTTAAGTAGTTCTAAGTTCTAGGGGACTGATGACCTCAGATGTTAAGTCCCATAGTGCTCAGAGCCATTTGAACCATTTTCACTTCCCCCCACCAACATCGTGGCTATGGCGCTGCCCCATTCCTTCCCAAACCAACAACTAGGGAAAAGATTGTCTAAATCTTTTCTAACATCAAAGGCAAAGTGTGGTGGAACCCCGTCATGCTGGAACCATAATCGTTGCCTCACTACTATCGGGACATTCTCCAGCATTTGCGATAATACCTCCTGGAGAAAGGTATGGTAATTTCCTCCATTTAGCGTGTTCGGCGGAAGAAACGCCTCAGTCAGTTGGTAGTGAACAATAACAGACACTATAACAGACATCATACACATTTGTGGAAAATCTCTTTTGATTGTGGAACACACGACATTTCAGCAAAACCTCTGAAACAATATCCATCGTACGGCAGTTTGACCAATGTCTCTGAACATCTCTAGCGTCAGAACTTACATGGAGGCTAGCGGGGAAACGATGATTTGTAACATTTTATCCACATAAAAGATTGTTTTTACCTCACCTGAAAATCCAAATATTTGTATATTTTTCTACACCATGTACGTGATAAAATTAACTTTAAATACAAACAGAAAGTATAGATGGTTCATAACTTTTCCTACACCTAAATTTCTGAATGAGTAATACTAGATAATATTTGTGTGTGTGTGTGTGTGTGTGTGTGTGTGTGTGTGTGTACGTGTGTTTGTGTCTGTGTGAGTGAGTGAGAGAGAGACAAAGACAAAGAGAGAGAGAGAGAGAGAGGGAGGGAGGGAGAGGGAGAGAAAGGTAAAAGGAATGAGAGTGAGGTACAGAGATTAGTATAAATCACCACATAAAAAATAAACGCAGCTTAACGTTAACGTAAAAGATAATCATCTAATTGATCAGCAAATTTCAATATTTTTGCCCTGAGAAAGTGTACAACATTTGCTAAATTTAGATCACATCTGCTGCCTGATGTTCTCAACTGTACATTATTTCTGCAAGAGAGCAAAACCTGGCATCAGATATATTACTAGCACAATCGTAGACATTATTTTTTTCTGTAAGTGACCTTAAGGATTTTTCATTCCAGCGTTCGGTCAGTTATAGCCAATAGAGATAATCCGCAAATGGGAACCAGAAGCAATAAGCGTCACAACAGACTACTATGTGTATCGTGTTCAACCATGTTTTGAACATTTTCAAAGAAAATTCACACACCAAAAGTGCCGTACCTCATTTTGATGTAAACACTAAATGTAGTTGTGATGCACTATGAACTTTATGAGGGAAGAAAGTGGATAACTACAGTATACAAACCCGTAGGCTTCAGTTCAGTATTCGAACCCGCGGACTTCAGTTCAATTGGAATTTTGGTCACCGCAGGAAAGGCCACACGCATGTCCGCTCATATTTCGGCAACCGATTAGCGGGAACTCGATGTAGTCAATTACCTATCTCTGGCAATTTGTCGCTTCGCAGATCCGTTTGGCGGCAGAACATTTAATAACACTGCTTTAGCATCAGTTGCAAAATTGCTGACTTCGTTTACGCGTTCGAATGACAGAAAATTAGCGACACGACCCATGCGCCGCCGCACAAATGAGCATTACTTACGACCTCTGCCTCGCAAAGTACATGAAACACGTTGCCACTGCCTATTGTCGGGAAATTTACCAGTCAGGTCGTGCGGGAATAACAAGCTGCGTTATTACTGAGGGTTCGGAGTTTGAGTCCCGGTCTTCCTCACTGTGTTCCATGACAAACAGTTTCCTTGAAACCCAAAAAACAGAATCATGGTTGCACTTTAACGTTACTCAGTACGTGAACTGAGAAATAATCGGTTTGTTTGAAGACAACGGCAAAGTTTCCTCGGCTCGAAACGGCGAGGGAAACGAAAGAACCAGTTTCAGTGGCTGATTTTACTTTCCAAATCGGAGACCATTCATTCTCTACAAAAGTACGTAAAAACTATATATATATATATATATATATATATATATATATATATATATATATATATATATATATATGAATATAAAAATCAAAAACACGTGGTTCGCATGTTTCTTTCTACTTAGATTTGGCAGCAAGTCACGGCTTCAGGAACGGCCTAAGCGAGGGATAAGCGGTAACAATGCCAGAAGAACCGAATGTGCTTCACATGCAGATCTCGAAAAACTAAGATAGTGCCGAAGTAAAAAGGAGGAAAACATTTTAATCACTTTGAAAACAAAGAAATACATACACTCCGACATTAAAAGCACTGAAACACACTTTCTGCGAGTTTTCAAAGGTGAGTACTCGAGAATAGTGACATGATTATAAGCGTGTGAGAGCAATTGGACGTACCATCTAAGTAGTTGTGACTGTATGAAAGAGACTGGATGTGGAGCACCTACCACCTGGAACCTGTAGGTATATAAGTATTTCACAAACTCCACAAGAAATAATTTAAAATACAGTATATTTTATAAATTTTGAGAATTAAAATAAATTATTGCAAAATATATGGGGTAAGGTGGGGTGAATCCGACCTGTTGGAGTCTTGTGGCTATAAAGCACTTGTCCGAGGTTGGATCTTAATGTTATATACGTTAAATTACAGGTAATATAAAGGTGCAACTGTTGGCAAAATATTTTTGTTATACCATCAATAGTTTTTGAGATATCCGTATTTTAAGAAACGTCCATTTTTGCCATTTGCAAAAATGGTGGGGTAACTCCGATCCCCTATTTGTCTGGCTAATTTTGCACAGGAATAGTTCTAAATGAACTTTTTTTTTGGGAAATAATTATAAGCAATTATGTTTTTTACTTAAATAAACAAAATGTATTAAAAAAATAACAAAGTTTAGAATACTAAATGTACTGAAGGTGAAATGAATGTAAATTTAAATTGAAAAAAGATGATTTCATTGCACGGCGGAGAAAAAGCAATGTCGATCTCGGAATGTTAAAATGATAAGCGACAGCTCTTAAAGACATTCCCATTTGCATTGCAGCAACTCCTCGGCGAATATCGTTTTGATTGCGATTTGTCGTTTTTCGTTTGTAATTTCGTACAATTTTCCTAAAAATAAAAAAATCACTTTTTGTTTCCATAAATAAATAATTCCAGACACATAAACTATAAAAAATATGCGGTCGGATGTACCCCACCATTTAGCGGTAGGCTTTACCCCACCATGCCAGTTTTCATTTAACACACGTAGAAACAATTTACACGAAATTTCCAACAAAAACGATACACTGAATAGATAACTTAATGCACTACAAAATCAGTTATCGTTTGTTTTGCGATAGTTTTATTTAATAAGATAAATCTAGTGATGCAATTTGCACAAAAATTAAATTGAAGCAATCGAAAACACACTTGTTGTCTTTTGAGTGTCTAGATGTCAAATGCGGCAAAGCTCTCAAGGTGACATTTTCGTTATTTCGAATGCTCTATATGGTAGCACTAGTGCGAAATCGTTCCTCTTTGCCGTTTCTTACAAATAGGGGGCGCTCGGGTTTACCCTCCTGGTCGGATATACCCCACCATGCCATACCTATAAGAAGTCAGCACCGCAGGAATTTTACATTTATGTTGTTGTTGTGGTCCTCAGTCCTCCTCATTAGTTGCGTGATCTACCCACCTTATCTTCAGCATTCTTCTGTAGCACCACATTTCGAAAGCTTCTATTCTCTTCTTGTCCAAATTATTTAGCGTCCATGTTTCACTTCCATACATGGCTACACTCCATACAAGTACTTTCAGAAACGACTTCCTGACACTTAAATCTATACTAGATGTTAACAAATTTCTCTTCTTCAGAAACGATTTCCTTGCCATTGCCAGTCTACATTTTATATCCTCTCTACTTCGACCATCATCAGTTATTTTACTCCCTAAATAGCAAAACTCCTTTACTACTTTAAGTGTCTCATTTCCTAATCTAATCCCCTCAGCATCACCCGATTTAATTTGACTACATTCCATTATCCTCGTTTTGCTTCTGTTGATGTTCATCTTATATCCTCCTTTCAAGACACTGTCCATTCCGTTCAACTGCTCTTCCAAGTCCTTTGCTGTCTCTGACAGAATTACAATGACATCGGCGAACCTCAAAGTTTTTACTTCTTCTTCATGAATTTTAATACCTACTCCGAATTTTTCTTTTGTTTCCTTTACTGCTTGCTCAATATACAGATTGAACAACATCGGGGAGAGGCTACAACCCTGTCTCACTCCTTTCCCAACCACTGCTTCCCTTTCATGCCCCTCGACTCTTATAACTGCCATCTGGTTTCTGTACAAATTGTAAATAGCCTTTCGCTCCTTGTATTTTACCCCTGCCACCTTCACAATTTGAAAGAGAGTATTCCAGTTAACATTGTCAAAAGCTTTCTCTAAGTCTACAAATGCTAGAAAAGTAGGTTTGCCTTTTCTTAATCTTTCTTCTAAGATAATTCGTAAGGTTAATATTGCCTCACGTGTTCCAACATTTCTACGGAATCCAAACTGATCTTCCCCGAGGTCCGCTTTACCAGTTTTTCCATTCGTCTGTAAAGAATTCGCGTTAGTATTTTGCAGCTGTGACTTATTAAACTGATAGTTCGGTAATTTTCACATCTGTCAACACCTGCTTTCTTTGGGATTGGAATTATTATATTCTTCTTGAAGTCTGTAGGTATTTCGCCTGTCTCATACATCTTGCTCACCAGATGGTAGAGTTTTGTCATGACTGGCTCTCCCAAGGCCATCAGTAGTTCTAATGGAATGTTGTCTACTCCCGGGGCCTTGTTTCGACTCAGGTCTTTCAGTGCTCTGTCAAACTCTTCACGCATCTACATCCTCTTCCACTTCCATAATATTGTCCTCAAGTACATCGCCCTTGTATAGACCCTCTATATACTCCTTCCACCTTTCTGCCTTTCCTTCTTTGCTTAGAACTGGGTTGCCATCTGAGCTCTTGATATTCATACAAGTGGTTCTCTTCTCTCCAAAGGTCTCTTTAATTTTCCTGTAGGCAGTATCTATCTTACCCCAAGTGAGACAAGCCTCTACATCCTTACATTTGTCCTCTAGCCATGCCTGCTTAGCCATTTTGCACTTCCTGTCGATCTCATTTTTGAGACGTTTGTATTCCTTTTTGCCTGCTTCATTTACTGCATTTTTATTTCTCCTTTCATCAATTAAATTCAATATTTCTTCTGGTACCCAAGGATTTCTATTAGCCCTCGTCTTTTTACCTACTTGATCCTCTGCTGCCTTCACTACTTCATCCCTCAGAGCTACCCATTCTTCTTCTACTGTATTTCTTTCCCCCATTCCTGTCAATTGTTCCCTTATGCTCTCCCTGAAACTTTCTACAACCTCTGGTTCTTTCAGTTTATCTAGGTCCCATCTCCTTAAATTCCCACCTTTTTGCAGTTTCTTCAGTTTCAATCTGCAGTTCATAACCAATAGATTGTGGTCAGAATCCACATCTGCCCCTGGAAATGTCTTACAATTTAAAACCTGGTTCCTAAATCTCTGTCTTACCATTATATAATCTATCTGATACCTTTTAGTATCTCCAGGATTCTTCCAGGTATACAACCTTCTTTTATGATTCTTGAACAAAGTGTTAGCTATGATTAAGTTATGCTCTGTGCAAAATTCTACAAGGCGGCTTCCTCTTTCATTTCTTCCCTCCAATCCATATTCACCTACTATGTTTCCTTCTCTCCCTTTTCCTACTGACGAATTCCAGTCACCCATGACTATTAAATTTTCGTCTCCCTTCACTACCTGAATAATTTCTTTTTTCTCGTCATACATTTCATCAATTTCTTCATCATCTGCAGAGCTAGTTGGCATATAAACTTGTACTACTGTAGTAGGCATGGGCTTTGTGTCTATCTTGGCCACAATAATGCGTTCACTATGCTGTTTGTAGTAGCTAACCCGCATTCCTATTTTTTTTATTCATTATTAAACCTTCAGTGCAATTATTCTCAAGTGCAAACCTGGCCAGGATCGTAGTGGAGGATCACCTACTAGCCAGTTTATGCGTGACTATTTGTCGAGGAGAAATGCTTCGTTGGAGAAATGACGTGCATCAAGCTGTGGATAGACGACGCAATGATGTTAGTTGTGTTAGTACTGAAAGCGACTGAGAAAGACCGACAAACAAAACAGTAAGGTGGTACTAAACATATATCGAAAAGAATTGTACAGTGATATATCCTGAATCCACTTACTGACAAGGGAACTGTCCAGCCAGATATGTCGAAACCTGCCTTGATTTTTTTTTAACATGGGAAGAGTACATCGAAGGAAACACGATGACAAAATTTTAACTTCTAAGACACACTGGAAGTATTTACAAAAAAATGTTAAAATTTGACAACTTTGTAGCTCGCTATGTGTCTCAATAAATGTGCAGCATTGCCATAGCTGTGGCAGATAGCGCATACACAACACGGTGGGCACATATCCTTGATTGATGGCACATCGATAAACATAACAGGAAACAAAAAAATGGTTGAAATGGCTCTGAGCACTATGGGATTTAACATCTGTGGTCATCAGTCCCCTAGAATTTAGAACTACTTAAACCTAACTAACCTAACGACATCACACACATCCATGCCCGAGGCAGGATTCGAACCTGCGACCGTAGCTGTCTCGCGGTTCCGGACTGAGGGCCTAAAACCGCTAGACCACCGCGGCCGGCAACAGGGCACAACACGATCGTAATTTATAGAGCGAATTTCAGTTTTCGTTGATACTTTCTCTACCACAGTAAATTGTTCACAGTTACTGTTCACTCAATTCATATAATATCCGTAATAATTATCAGCTTCCTTTGAGGTATCGCTAAATATTAACAATGGAGGACATGACACACAGCCATGCCCGAGGCAGGATTCGAACCTGCGACCGTAGCGGTCGCTCGGTTCCAGACTGCAGCGCCTAGAACCGCACGGCCACGAAAGGCAAAGGTCCCGAGTTCGAGTCTCGGTCCGGCACACAGTTTTAATCTGCCAAGAAGTTTCATATCAGCGCACACTCCGCTGCAGAGTGAAAATCTCATTCTGGATGATATAAGTGCTTAAAATTCGCTTGTGTGCACTTCGCGCTACGCAGCAGTGTGGAAATGCCGTGTGGCTAGGGCCTCCCGTCGGGTAGACCGTTCGCCTGGTGCAAGTCTTTCGAATTGACGCCACTTCGGAGACTTGCGAGTCGATGGGGATGAAATGATGATAAGGACAACACAACACCCAGCCCCTGAGCGGAGAAAATCTCCGACCCAGCCGGGAACCGAAAACGGGCCGTTAGGTATGACATTCCATCGCGCTGACCTCTCAGCTACCAGGGGCGGACTTACGCGGCGGTATACGTCCTCTTGTCAAGGCTGTGGCTGCTTATTCGCTGATAGGCAGGAAGGACTGTACAAACCGCAGTTATAAATAGCTCTTAGTGTGGCAAAAATGAGTAACTTTAACATTCAGTACCAACAGCGTACTGATAGGTTTTCCTACACTTTTAAACATATTGTTTCGTCCTTTCGTGTTCTGTATTTTTTTATGAGTTATTTTAGTGGGACTCTATGAATTTCTTTTGTGTTACATGTTATTAGTGTGTTTGTTGATCAATACATACGTGTAGTACTAAACTTTCTGAGACAATGGCGGGGAGTACAATGTGTGTGTGCGCGCGCGTGTATCTTCTACGTGCCAGAAGCCAGGCGATAAAACAAGTATTGCTTTGGTTAGACGTTCTTGGTTGTAAATTTAAATATCCATGTTATTACATGGTTTGTTTGTAGTTACAAAAATTAGTTCACAAGACAGTGCTGGTCGCTATTGTAAGGTGACAGAGTTGGTTAGTTGACACACAATAATAACTTATCTTTTCTTGCAGATATGTGCTTTTGGAAGGTCCACCACGTGTGATGTCCGGCGCAGCTGCTGAAAACTCTTCCTAGGCTTTGCTTCTATAGAGGACAACGTCGGCTAGCTATTGATAACGGGCTGCAAAGCGATGTACATCTTCGGTTGTCGCACTCTCAGCACGAGGTATGCTTTTGTAATACAATAATGGACAACGGCTCAAAATAACTAGCAATCGATCTGCTAATGAATAAATGGTACATGCCAATCACAAATTTGTATTTCATTCCTAGTCCCTAACCCTTACATGAGGTTACCATCATCCGTGTGATCACAGGTATTATTTTGCAGCATCGCAACAGTGAACAGAAGCTATTACAGCAAAGATCTTCTAAGCTAATATACACTGCTAGCCACCGTAAATGCAACACCAAGAAAGACAAGAGGTAGCACAACAAGATTTATTTTGTAGATAACATGTTGACCAAGTATCAAATGATTACGTTTACAGACGTCTGTGACATGTGGTTCCTGCCAGAATCAGTAGCCAGAGTAGCCGCCATTGTTGGAGATCACCGCTGCCACACGTCTCGGCATTGAGTCAAAGAGACGTTGGATGTGTTCCTGGGGTACAGCAGCCCAAGCAGCTTCCACACGTTGCCAAAGATCGTCTGGTGTGGCAGCTGGGGATGTAATCTGGGTCACTCGTTGAGCAACCATGGACCACATGTTTTCTATCGGCGAAAGATCCGGAGAGCGAGCCGGCCAGGGAAGCAATTCAATCTGGTTATTGACGAAGAACCTTTGGACAATGCGTTCCACGTGTGGTCGCGCATTATCCTGTTGAAATATGGCTGTGGCCGAGCCCTGAAGGTAAGGAAGGACAACTGGCTCCAGCACCTCGGATATGTAGCGCCGGCTATTTAAAGTACCGGCAATGCGTACTAGAGGCGTGCGAGAGTAATATCCAATGCCGCCCCATACCATAATACCCGGTGCAAGACCAGTGTGGCGGTGCATAATGCAGCTGTCCAGCATCCTCTCTCCACGGTGTCTCCACACTCGAATCCGACCATCGTGGTGCTGCAGACAGAAGCGTGCCTCGTCAGTAAAGACAACGTCATTCCATTCTGCCGTCCACATCCGTCTGTCATCACACCATTGGCGACGGAGACGTCTGTGGTTCTGCGTCAATGGTAGACGAAGCAATGGACGTCTTGCGGACAGACCACTCTGCTGCAAACGGCGTCGAATGGTACGCGCAGACACTGGATGATGCGTTACAGACGCAATGTGCTGTGCTATGGGTCGGGATGTCAGTGAGCGATCCGTCACTGCCATGCGCACAATTTGCCTATCAGCACGTGCAGTGGTGCACCGAGGTGAATGCGATCGACCAAGTCGGTCCGTCGTACCCTCCTGCATCCAACGGTCACATATCCGCATTACAGTTGTTTGTTTTCGTCCAACACGACTAGCGATTTCTCTGTATGATAATCCACAATCTCGGTAAGCCACTATCCTTCCTCTGTCGAACTCGGATACTTGATCAAAAGATGTTCGCTGTTGTCTACGAGGCATAACTGATCGTCTTGTGAAACAACCACAAGGTAAACACACGTGCCGAACGTACACTCGTCGAAATCGCCAAGCCTTAAATGGCGCTATGAGGTGGCGCCACAGGCGCGCGTGATGTGCGTCTGCGCTGAAATTCTAATCAGTTGCATATCTCATCGCTGCAAACCCATGGTGTAAATTTCACTTGATTCGGATGCTTCCTTCAGGGTATTGCATTTACGGTGGCCAGCAGTGTACATTTATGTGGCAAAATTGATGGGATAATCCAAATATAGTGTAGCAGCTCAACATGGAATGGACTCAACAAGTTGTTGGAAGCAAACAATTGTGGCCCGGTGACATGGCACATTGTCACCCATAAAAATACCTTTATTGTTTGAGAACGTGTAGTCCATAAATGGCTGCAAATGGCCTCAGTTGGTTCAGTTGGACCAGAGGACTTAGTCCATTCCATGTAAACACAGCCCACACCATTATGGAGCCACCACCTGCTTGCACAGTTCCTTGTTGACAACTTGGGTCCACGGCTTCTTGGGATCTGCGTCACACTCGAAATCGACCATCAGTTGAAATGGAGACTCATCTACCCACGTCACAATTTCCCGGTCGTCTAGGGTCCAATCGATATGTTCGCGAGAAGAGCCACTGGAGGCGATGTCGTGCTGTTGGCAAAGGCACCCGCGTTGGTCATCCGCTACCACAGCTCACTAAGGCCAGATTTTGCCGCACTGTCCTAGCGGATACGACCGTCGTACGTCCCACATTGATTTCTGCAGTGTTGCTTGTGTGTTAGCACTGACAACGGTACGCAAACGACGCTGCCCTCGGTCGTTTCGTGAAGGTCATCGGCCACTGCATTGTTTGTGGTGAGAGATAATGCCCGAAATTCAGTATTCTCGGCACACTCTTGACACTGCGGATCTCGGAATGTCAACTTCCCTAACGATAGCGGAACTGGAATGTGTCATGCTCTAGCTCCAACTACCATTTCGGGTTCAGTATTTTTAATTAGCATCGTGCCGCCATAATCACACAAGAAACTTTTTCACATGAATCACCTGAGTACAAAAAGCAGCTCCGTCAATGCACTGACCGTTTATACCTTGTGTACGCGATACTACTACCATCCATATATGTGAGTATCGCTATCTCATTACTTTTGTCACCTCGGAAAAATACTATAGGAAACCATAATTTAAACACACACAGAGAGAGAGGCTGAATGTATTTCTTTCAACATAATTTACCAATATGTTAATAACGATCCATGCCTTTAACTCTGCCATGCGATTTATCCACTTTTTAGAAAGAAGAGTACTGTAAATACTTTCTCTCTTACTATCAAGATCGAAAACCACAGCAGGGTGGGATTGCTGAATTGTTTGAAACCGTCTGTCGTCTCTTATAGAAAATAATATGCACTGGTCCATGGATGACGTCACTGTTCTGTCCAGTACACTGATGTGTAAGGCCTTTGTTCTATCCTGGTCGATGCTTACGCCTTTTGCAGATACCACATGGCCTAAGAAAGCAATCTGTTTGGACAAGGTGATATTAGATGGTTTGACGGTGAGACCAGCTGAACGCAATCTTAGGAAAACCTGTTCCAGGTGAACAAGGTGTTCCTCAGAGGTGCGACTGCAGATAACTACGTCATCTAAATAGTTGTAGACACAGACGAACTTCAAGTCCACTAACACCACATCCAACAAACGGGACAACACAGCCGCACCGCTGGCCAACCCGAAAAGGGACCCGGTTGAACTCAAATTCCAATCTGTGCAAAACACTGTCACAGCCTTGGATGACTCGGCAAGGGGGATCTGGTAATATGCCTGATTGAGATTTAAGACGGTTAACACATTAGCACCAGCAAACCAGGTAAAGCAACTGTGCAAATCGGACAAGGGAACTGACTCCAACACCACTTTTTTGTTAAACCTCCGGTAATGCAGGCGAAGCATAGGCAAAGTTGGTCTAATCATCCGCTCTTGTAGCACCTTATCTATTTCAGCTCTCAAAAATCTTCATCTTCGGTGGAGACAGCCTGTAAGGAGCAGACGGACGGGCACACTCTCAGTTTAATTGGATGTCATTCTTAAGAATCTCTTGAAACGTCCCTACAGTCTGGAACCGCGCGACCGCTGCGTTCGCAGGTTCGAATCCTGCCTCGGGCATGCATGTGTGTGATGTCCATAGATTAGTTAGGTTTAAGTAGTTCTAAGTTCTAGGGGACTGATGACCTCAGAAGTTAAGTCCCATAGTGCTCAGAGCCATTTGAACCATTTTGTAACATTAACTGTGACAAAAATGGCAGACATGACAAAAGTAGAAACCGTACATTTAACTTTTACAAAACAACTCAGTACTTCGTTTACAGATTTAAGGAGTCTTAGTTCTTGATAATACGTGAATCATTATTGCTTCACGACTTCTGTCACTCTTTGAACTTTATGCGTTTTACTCTTCAATACGTCATTCACTTTGAAACATCCCCTTAGAAAAATTTATGAATTACTGTGCTGGAAAACCGCTTACGTTATTTGCTTTTCAGACAGCTGAGCAAAACTGAACGTACTCAGACATTACTCTCTTTACTTATTCTGACCATCACTAAACTGACACACAATATTTTTTAGCGCAACGCAATCTGACTTTCAATAATCCGTACAAAAGAATGGCCCTGACTAACATTAATCTATACGTTTCACAAATCACTTACCTCACAAAAATCTTCGTTACTCGAACTACTGCAATACAGCGAGCGCCACTACTGCCAGCTAAATAAAAGATTCAAACTACTGAAGGTACTAACTACTGATAGGCATAGTTAGCAAATGAAAGATTCTGATAGAGAAGATACAATGTATTTACCTTAATAGTGTTCAAAAGTCATAATATATATATCAGTTCATGACATCCAGTCTTACAAATTTACTGTCTCTGATGGACAAGCGCCAAGATCATCCGCTCTCAAAACTTCGCCATCTCTCTCCCCACATCCACCACTGTTGGCGGCTCACCTCCAACTGCGCAACGCTACGCACTGTTAACAGCCAACTGCCCAACACTACAATAGCAAATATTCCAACAATGCAAACCAGCCACAGACTGCACACAGCCCAGCCAGTGATTTTCATACAGAGGGCTACGTGGCGTTACCAATAAAAAAAACCTAAACAGCCCATTTACACTTTGCCCCAACTTCTCCGATAAGAGCTGAGGATAGCGCTCCCAGACCTGGTTGAGAGTTTGCACTTGATGCGCCGTAAGACAACCCGTGTCACCCTGCACATTGCACACATAGCTCACATTACGTGCGCAGGACCGCTGGCACGAAAACGAGGAGAGACGGTGGTGAGGCGTAAACTTAAAAGACCGTCCCAGCATAATCGAATACCATACCGGTATGTTGGATAAATCACACCCGAGCAACAAAGGGACCCTCAAATTCTTAGCCATGAAAAATCTATGAGGCCATGAGAAATTATCGACGTGCAACCACCCCCGCACCTCCCCTACTCAACTCTCACCCATCGGCGACCCGACATCTCTGAATCGGAGACTGCGGAGGCGAAAACCTGCACAAATGTCTATTCCATGTACCAGTCATAATCAGCTAGGGATACGGAACTACCCGAATCCAGCAATGCACACACTGGTTCCTGTCCTAACCTAGCACAGACAAAAGGGAGCGGGGAACATGCGTCGCCTGAATAGCCAGTTAGTAAACTCACCCACTTTTCCCATCCTCACGAGGCAGCTATTTGAACGAGCGCCCGTAAGTACCGGACAATCCCGTACTAAATGATCCACCGCATGGCAACGGTAGCAACGTCGAACTACTGAATTCGAACTGGTATCAATAGAGTTGCTACACGCTGGTGCCTCAAATATTACTTTCCCTTGTGCGGGGGAACTGTCATCCGCGTAAAAAATAGCATGAATAGAATCAACCAAATGTTGAAACTGTTCCATGGAGCAAGGGCGCAGTACAAGGTTCAACCTGGCGCGATCCTGTACCATATGTTCGATACAGTCAAGATCGGTACACTCATATCCAACGCCACTACGGCCATGCGAACCCTCTCAAAATACTGCGCGAAGGTTTCGTTACACGCTTGCACCTTCCAATAACATTCCCGCTCTAATTCGACACGCATGCGGGCCGAGAGCCTTCTATTAATAATACGCTGACGGAGCTGAACTAAGGTACCCTGTTGCTCCAATTCCTCGGCTATCATTCTACTAAGCACACCCTTAGCCGTCGGATATAATAATGCTAATACGACAGACTGGAACATGCAACGCATCAGCGTGAATCTGGAGACGGACGAACAATCACAGGAAGGATTTAATCTGGCTCATTTACGATGTACAAGACAGATGTATCTTTCAAGACATTCATAATTTGATTAGGTAACTTGGAAAATAAACTCAAATATTCTTCGTTACACTTAACGCGTGTGATCTCACATTTTCAGGCTCAGAATCAGTACTTAAACCTCTTCCGCTTAAAGCAAGCGCCGCGGTGCGCGACTGCAAACCTCCGGCCTAAACGCGACAAATTTGTTCATACGTCGGCTGAGTAGACGCCAGAAATTCAATTGTCCGACCCACATCACTTAAAGCTGTTTCGATATTCGGCAATAAGTCACCTATCTCAGTAACGATGTCTGTCGTTAGGGTGACAGGAAAGTCAACCGCTGCACGAGGCCTGGCCAACAAATCAGACACATTTCCGTCTATGGGCAGCCCGCGCACATGGAGTTCATACATCAACTGCTGTTTCCGTAAGTAAGTTTGCCGGAGCAATCTCTGAGACTCATGTTACGTAACTTCCTGAAACAGGCAGACAAGTCTCAAAACTCAATAATGACAATTTTACAACTTACTAAGCCGTGACTACCAACCATAGGAGAGGACAGAAAAACAAACACCCCCACTCCCTTCTGTCTCTGCTACCAAGTGAGACGTGTTTCCTTAATCGTACCACACTTATACACCATATTTTAAATACCATAAAAGAGGAAGCGGGATGAAATCATGGTTGGTAGTCAATTTATAATTAAGACAGTTTATTGACATTATCCCTTAAAATAACTGACAATTACAAACTGTGGACGAGCCACTAGATAAAACTTTGCAAATACAGTTAGAAACCCAACGAACTCAGTACTATAAGAAACTATTCCAAATTAAAAAAAAAAACAGGGTTACTAACAAACTTGAGAACTTCAAACTCCCATATAGGACTTCCCTTAAAATAGATATAATGAAACAATTGCATGTAAAGGGTGACTTAACACTTTAACACTAGTGCCAAGCTAAGACGCAATTACATAACATGATAGAATCACTTAAATAAAAAACTACCGAGACAACGATCTTCAAAAAAAATGTTTACGCACTCAGACATGTTAATAACAAAATTACAAGAAAAAGCATCAGCAGATGCTATGCAGTTTAAGGTTTGGCCAGTTGCTAGTCCTTAATATTTAAGAAAACAAGTTCATATATTAACAGGTTTTATATACACTCCTGGAAATTGAAATAAGAACACCGTGAATTCATTGTCCCAGGAAGGGGAAACTTTATTGACACATTCCTGGGGTCAGATACATCACATGATCACACTGACAGAACCACAGGCACATAGACACAGACAACAGAGCATGCACAATGTCGGCACTAGTACAGTGTATATCCACCTTTCGCAGCAATGCAGGCTGCTATTCTCCCATGGAGACGATCGTAGAGATGCTGGATGTAGTCCTGTGGAACGGCTTGCCATGCCATTTCCACCTGGCGCCTCAGTTGGACCAGCGTTCGTGCTGGACGTGCAGACCGCGTGAGACGACGCTTCATCCAGTCCCAAACATGCTCAATGGGGGACAGATCCGGAGATCTTGCTGGCCAGGGTAGTTGACTTACACCTTCTAGAGCACGTTGGGTGGCACGGGATACATGCGGACGTGCATTGTCCTGTTGGAACAGCAAGTTCCCTTGCCGGTCTAGGAATGGTAGAACGATGGGTTCGATGACGGTTTGGATGTACCGTGCACTATTCAGTGTCCCCTCGACGATCACCAGTGGTGTACGGCCAGTGTAGGAGATCGCTCCCCACACCATGATGCCGGGTGTTGGCCCTGTGTGCCTCGGTCGTATGCAGTCCTGATTGTGGCGCTCACCTGCACGGCGCCAAACACGCATACGACCATCATTGGCACCAAGGCAGAAGCGACTCTCATCGCTGAAGACGACACGTCTCCATTCGTCCCTCCATTCACGCCTGTCGCGACACCACTGGAGACGGGCTGCACGATGTTGGGGCGTGAGCGGAAGACGGCCTAACGGTGTGCGGGACCGTAGCCCAGCTTCATGGAGACGGTTGCGAATGGTCCTCGCCGATACCCCAGGAGCAACAGTGTCCCTAATTTGCTGGGAAGT
Organism: Schistocerca nitens; assembly: GCF_023898315.1. Classification (NCBI taxonomy): domain Eukaryota; kingdom Metazoa; phylum Arthropoda; class Insecta; order Orthoptera; family Acrididae; genus Schistocerca; species Schistocerca nitens. The sequence goes on along the minus strand of NC_064619.1, from coordinate 561,987,424 downwards.
GGCGGTGCGGTCCCCTACGGCACTGCGTAGGATCCTACGGTCTTGGCGTGCATCCGTGCGTCGCTGCGGTCCGGTCCCAGGTCGACGGGCACGTGCACCTTCCGCCGACCACTGGCGACAACATCGATGTACTGTGGAGACCTCACGCCCCACGTGTTGAGCAATTCGGCGGTACGTCCACCCGGCCTCCCGCATGCCCACTATACGCCCTCGCTCAAAGTCCGTCAACTGCACATACGGTTCACGTCCACGCTGTCGCGGCATGCTACCAGTGTTAAAGACTGCGATGGAGCTCCGTATGCCACGGCAAACTGGCTGACACTGACGGCGGCGGTGCACAAATGCTGCGCAGCTAGCGCCATTCGACGGCCAACACCGCGGTTCCTGGTGTGTCCGCTGTGCCGTGCGTGTGATCATTGCTTGTACAGCCCTCTCGCAGTGTCCGGAGCAAGTATGGCGGGTCTGACACACCGGTGTCAATGTGTTCTTTTTTCCATTTCCAGGAGTGTATATTATACCAGCTTAACCCGCCTTGACGGAAGGAAGATAAATACTAACTTTGGAAGGGGATATGTGGACAACTTCGGTAGTGGCCAGGTTCTTAAACACTGCCAGGCCTAGACCTCGGATGACATTTCAATCCCCTCCTAGGCACTGGCACAAAGTTTCTGCCCGAATCAGAAATACATTCCAATAACTCTGAAACTTAGAAACACTCGGCAGAACCTTTGACTCACACATTGACAACTGTATTAACAGAGTGCAAGTTTTATAAACAGCAACATAAAATCATTTGATTGCAAGAGACTCAAAGCACTAGTAAAACTTCTGAGAAAATTTTCAAATAACGGCCACCATTTAACTAGGCCAACTGAACTCTTCCACACCGTCTTAAGGTTCGACTATTAAAGTCTCACCATAATAATAATGTTTAATATATCTGAGTGCGTCAGTGAACAAACAATTACGACGACTTACTCCACATCAGGTACACAGTACGAGGGAGCGGGTTCCACAGCTTCACCACTTCCCTTCAAATTTTGTTCCGAGCGAAGTCACAGAACTTTTATCTCCAAGCTGCCCATGTCGGCAAAACGCCCGACCAACTTCACACCACAACGTGTAACGATCATCACGCTCGTTCGGTAGCCGTTGTCACTCCTCTCCCCGCGAATGTCACGACATCTCGAGTGTTACCCGTCGAAGGCTAAGAACCAACTCGCTTCGCCTGCGAAGCCGCAAGATAAGATACGCAAAAAGCAAAGATAGCTTACCTCTACCACAATCGATCTCAACGATACACGAAGAAAATAAGACTGGCGCCTGCTCGCCACGGCTCAGTAACCTAGACAAAGGTGCAGTAACCTAGTCAAATTTATTCCCGAAATTTCATTCCTCTACATTAATTATTTTTTGGTGCTGCAATTTTTTTCGTCAGTGTACATTTTTATAACATGTGTGGATTGCTTCCTCAGGGAGAGACCAGTCTTCACATACAGGGTGTTTCACAAATGACCGGTATATTTGAAACGGCAATAAAAACTAAACGAGCAGCGATAGAAATACACCGTTTGTTGCAATACGCTTGGTACAACAGTACATTTTCAGGCAGACAAACTTTCGAAATTACAGTAGTTACAATTTTCAACAACAGATGGCGCTACGGTCTGGGAAACGCTATAGTACGATATTTTCCACATATCCACCATGCGTAGCAATAATGTGGCGTAGTCTCTGAATGAAATTACCCGAAACCTTTGACAACGTGTCTGGCGGAATGGCTTCACATGCAGATGAGATGTACTGCTTCAGCTGTTCAATTGTTTCTGGATTCTGGCGGTACACCTGGTCTTTCAAGTGTCCCCACAGAAAGAAGTCGCAGGGGTTCATGTCTGGCGAATAGGGAGGCCAATCCACGCCGCCTCCTATATGTTTCGGATAGCCCAAAGCAATCACACGATCATCGAAATATTCATTCAGGAAATTAAAGACGTCGGCCGTGCGATGTGGCCGGGCACCATCTTGCATAAACCACGAGGTGTTCGCAGTGTCGTCTAAGGCAGTTTGTACCGCCACAAATTCACGAAGAATGTCAAGATAGCGTGATGCAGTAATCGTTTCGGATCTGAAAAATGGGCCAATGATTCCTTTGGAAGAAATGGCGGCCCAGACCAGTACTTTTTGAGGATGTAGGGACGATGGGACTGCAACATGGGGCTTTTCGGTTCCCCATATGCGCCAGTTCTGTTTATTGACGAAGCCGTCCAGGTACAAATAAGCTTCGTCAGTAAACCAAATGCTGCCCACATGCATATCGCCGTCATCAATCCTGTGCACTATATCGTTAGCGAATGTCTCTCGTGCAGCAATGGTAGCGGCGCTGAGGGGTTGCCGCGTTTGAATTTTGTATGGATAGAGGTGTAAACTCTGGCGCATGAGACGATACGTGGACGTTGGCGTCATTTGGACCGCAGCTGCAACACGGCGAACGGAAACCCGAGGCCGCTGTTGAATCACCTGCTGCACTAGCTGCGCGTTGCCCTCTGTGGTTGCCGTACGCGGTCGCCCTACCTTTCCAGCACGTTCATCCGTCACGTTGCAGTCCGTTGAAATTTTTCAAACAGATCCTTTATTGTATCGCTTTTCGGTCCTTTGGTTACATTAAACCTCCGTTGAAAACTTCGTCTTGTTGCAACAACACTGTGTTCTAGGCGGTGGAATTCCAACACCAGAAAAATCCTCTGTTCTAAGGAATAAACCATGTTGTCTACAGCATACTCGCACGTTGTGAACAGCACACGCTTACAGCAGAAAGACGACGTACAGAATGGCGCACCCACAGACTGCGTTGTCTTCTGTATCTTTCACATCACTTGCAGCGCCATCTTTTGTTGAAAATTGTAACTACTGTAATTACGAAAGCTTGTCCGCCTGAAAATGTACTGTTGTCCCAAGCATATTGCAACAAACGGTGTATTTCTATCGCTGCTCGTTTAGTTTTTATTGCCGTTTCAAATATACCGGTCATTTTTGAAACACCCTGTATATGACTGTTTTAAATACATAAGTGTAGAACAAAGAAATAAAATATTCAATTCCTAATTACAATATGTTTTTGCAATCATCTTATCTCTCTACTATTTTCACATTGAAAGAGGACAAGACTGCTACAGAGATGTAAATGTAATGCCGATCCTTTACAAGTTGGGGAGAGTCAGTTGCCGCCTCTAGTGACGATCGGTCACACCGCCTTGATTTATATCCAATTTTATCAAATCCGAGCTGCAATAGAATTATCAGAAAACGTTCAGGTACATGAGTAGATGACGTTCAAGGAAATTTCGAATTGTGTTCTGTGCAAGCTGTGACTTTCTTTCGAGGAAAGGAAATTCCGCGATGCGTGCCGTGCAATCGTAACCGTGAACTATCTAAGTCCGAAGTGATGGTTTGCAGAGCTAGAATTCAAACTATTAAACGCTGTGTGTCTTTTCAGGGGAGAGAATCTGCGGTACGTGTGAAAAGCTTATTACAAACTGTGTCCATTTTCATGGTGAGAACTGTGTAATAGAATGACCTTGGTGACACCTATTCGTACAGAAACGTGAAAATAAAAAAAAAAATATTTTGCACAAGAATTCTTCGTCCTTTGGTACACATATCCAGATCTAAAACTGAAATTATCATGCGCCATGTAGGTAGGTATACTGCAGCTAATTTTTATACAGATGTTCTCAGCTGAGGAATATTATGCGACGCTCCAGGGCAGGCGAGTTGATGAAGAATTCACCAAAGGTGAGTAAACTTACGTATTTATAAGAAGCAGGACAACAAAACGACGCTGGTCAAGTTGGGTAAGTATGGGTCAGTGAACACGCTGTAGCTTTGTCCAAAGGAACGCAAGCGAATTAGTATTTCTTGGAACATAAACTTCGTATTGAGGCAAACTTTCACCACACGTTTTGATTAGGAACACGGTCTAAGGCGCTGCAGTCATGGACTGTGCGGCTGATCCCGGCGGAGGTTCGAGTCCTCCCTCTGGGTGTGTGTGTTTGTCCTTAGGATGGTTTAGGTTAAGTAGTGTGTAAGCTTAGGGACTGATGACCTTAGCAGTTAAGTCCCATAAGATTTCACACCTTCGCTTCTATTAGGAACTACAAGTGTATTTAGAATGCTTGAATGTAAGTTACTTTGGAAACAACATCCTTCTCAATATTCGCTGGGTGATTACCACGTAGGTTCGTCCAATGTCGCGCTGGAAGCTCCTACTGTTTTGTCAGGTTGCAGACTGAGGACTTGCATAGAATCGTTAGACGCAGTAAAACAGTATTCAAGATTATTCTACACTCCTGGAAATTGAAATAAGAACACCGTGAATTCATTGTCCCAGGAAGGGGAAACTTTATTGACACATTCCTGGGGTCAGATACATCACATGATCACACTGACAGAACCACAGGCACATAGACACAGGCAACAGAGCATGCACAATGTCGGCACTAGTACAGTGTATATCCACCTTTCGCAGCAATGCAGGCTGCTATTCTCCCATGGAGACGATCGTAGAGATGCTCGATGTAGTCCTGTGGAACGGCTTGCCATGCCATTTCCACCTGGCGCCTCAGTTGGACCAGCGTTCGTGCTGGACGTGCAGACCGCGTGAGACGACGCTTCATCCAGTCCCAAACATGCTCAATGGGGGACAGATCCGGAGATCTTGCTGGCCAGGGTAGTTGACTTACACCTTCTAGAGCACGTTGGGTGGCACGGGATACATGCGGACGTGCATTGTCCTGTTGGAACAGCAAGTTCCCTTGCCGGTCTAGGAATGGTAGAACGATGGGTTCGATGACGGTTTGGATGTACCGTGCACTATTCAGTGTCCCCTCGACGATCACCAGTGGTGTACGGCCAGTGTAGGAGATCGCTCCCCACACCATGATGCCGGGTGTTGGCCCTGTGTGCCTCGGTCGTATGCGGTCCTGATTGTGGCGCTCACCTGCACGGCGCCAAACACGCATACGACCATCATTGGCACCAAGGCAGAAGCGACTCTCATCGCTGAAGACGACACATCTCCATTCGTCCGTCCATTCACGCCTGTCGCGACACCACTGGAGGCGGGCTGCACGATGTTGGGGCGTGAGCGGAAGACGGCCTAACGGTGTGCGGGACCGTAGCCCAGCTTCATGGAGACGGTTGCGAATGGTCCTCGCCGATACCCCAGGAGCAACAGTGTCCCTCATTTGCTGGGAAGTGGCGGTGCGGTCCCCTACGGCACTGCGTAGGATCCTACGGTCTTGGCGTGCATCCGTGCGTCGCTGCGGTCCGGTCCCAGGTCGACGGGCACGTGCACCTTCCGCCGACCACTGGCGACAACATCGATGTACTGTGGAGACCTCACGCCCCACGTGTTGAGCAATTCGGCTGTACGTCCACCCGGTCTCCCGCATGCCCACTATACGCCCTCGCTCAAAGTCCGTCAACTGCACATACGGTTCACGTCCACGCTGTCGCGGCATGCTACCAGTGTTAAAGACTGCGATGGAGCTCCGTATGCCACGGCAAACTGGCTGACACTGACGGCGGCGGTGCACAAATGCTGCGCAGCTAGCGCCATTCGACGGCCAACACCGCGGTTCCTGGTGTGTCCGCTGTGCCGTGCGTGTGATCATTGCTTGTACAGCCCTCTCGCAGTGTCCGGAGCAAGTATGGTGGGTCTGACACACCGGTGTCAATGTGTTTTTTTTCCATTTCCAGGAGTGTATTTATTACTCAGAATACAAGTCTTTTCGGTGTCTTCTGCGACAGCTGATGTCTACGTAACCTGGAAAGGAATCCATTGAATCCAACAGCGGACTCACAGCTGTCGAGGACGCTGCATCATCACGGAGAGGAAGTCGATGACACGCTGGTGCGGCGGTTTGCTGTCCGCTGGCGAGATACGCGCGTCCCGTCGGTGGTTCTAGTTTGGAACGGTGGTGACCGTGACGTGTGTGTTTGACTGTCACGCCATTCCCTCCCAGATCACTGCCCGTGTTGTCCCGTCAGGTGTACTGCGATGTCGGCTTCTGTTACGTCGTGTTGAACACTGAACTGACCCACCGTTACGTCAGGCCACTGACATGTGCAACGGCGGAGTTTTAGATCAGTTTCTGTCCTGGACCGGAGCCGAGCTGATAGAGCCCTGGACTAGTCATCAGTGGTGGCTGCTGTGCTGACTTAAGTACTGGATACTGTATTCATTATTAGCAGCCACGGATCACTGATCTTCTCGTGAGGCAGAAAGTGTACGACCAACACTACAACAATCTCACAAACAAGATGTTACCACACCATCGACATCTACATAATTACTGTGCAGTTCACAATCAAGTGCCTGGCAGCGAGTTCATGCTGAAACTTTGTAGCAGATTAAAACTGTGTGCCGGACCGAGACTCGAACTCGGGACATTTGCCTTTCGCGAGCAAGTGCTCTACCATCTGAGCTACCCAAGCACGACTCACGCCCCGTCCTCACAGCTTTACTTCTGCCAGTACCTCGTCTCCTTCGCAGATGAGCTTCTGTAAATTTTGGAAAGTAGGAGACGAGGCACTGGCAGAATTAAAACTGTGAGGACGGGGCGTGAGTCATGCCTGGGTAGGTCAGATGGTAGAGCACTTGCCCACGAAAGGCAAAGGTTCCGAGTTCGAGTCTCGGTCCAGTACACAGTTTTAATCTGCCAGGAAGTTTCATATCAGCGCGTACTCTGCTGCAGAGTGAAAATCTCATTCTGGAAACACCTTCATGCTCTTTCTCTACAGTGCCTCTCGATAAGAGCGAGGGAAAAACTAATAGTCAGATTTTTCCGTGCGAGGTCCGATTTCCCTTATTTTACGATGATGACCATTTCTCCCTATACAGGGTGGTCCCGAATTCATGGTACAAACTTTAATGGTAGGTACAGGACATTGTAACAAGGATTTATTGTATAGGAATGTATAGTCGCAGGTGACGCGGTGAGGCGTAAACAGGGGAAAGAGAAATGGAGTGATCGGTTGGTGTCACTGCCGGTAGAGGGCAGTAGATGAACATGATGTATCGCAGTAGGGACAAGCGCCATTTACAATTGTGCTGCCGTAGACGATGGGTGACTTTACGTATGCAGAAAAAGCAGACATGCATTACATGTACGGCCGTGCAAATGGTAACGCCAGAGCTGCGTTACGAATGTATCGCGCGGAGTATCCTAATCGACGAATGCCGGATCATAGACTTTTTCAACGGTTACATCGTCAACTTTGTGAAACAGGTACGTTCGACGTCAACAGACATGACGCTGGTCGATTAAGAGCTGTACGCACTCCAAGACTGGAAGAACGCATCTTGAACATAGTGGCTGATAGACCCGAGTCAAGCACAAGAACTGTTGCGCGTGACGTACATGTGAGTCATCAGACTGTATGCAGAGTGTTAAATGAAAATCGCTTACACCCCTTCCATTTTCAAAAAGTACAAGCATTGAATCCGGCAGATTATCCTCTTCGCGTGAACTTCTGCCAGTGGTTGTTGCAGCAATGTGCGTTGCAGCCGGATTTCGTAGGTCATGTGCTATTTACAGATGAAGCGACATTTTCACGCGAGGGTGTCTTTAATGCGCACAATTCCCATGTGTGGGCAACAGATAATCCACATGCAACGCGTCCACATGCGTATCAACAACGTTTCGGTATTAATGTGTGGGCTGGTATTGTGAACGACTTTTTGATTGGGCCATACTTACTACCCACGCGACTCTGTGGCGAAAGCTATCTTATTTTTCTGCAAGAAGTGTTACCAGAACTGCTGCAAGATGTTCCGCTCGCCATTCGTAACCGCATGTGGTTTCAGCACGATGGAGCGCCAGCACACTTCAGCACTGCTGTACGGAATTACCTGAATGCCACGTTTGGTGCTAGATGGATTGGGCGTGGTGGACCAGTCCCTTGGCCACCCCGATCTCCTGATTTCTCTTGCCTCGATTACTTTTTATGGGGACATCTTAAGAGCCTTGTTTATGAGACTCCAGTTGACTCAGATGAGGATCTCGTTGCTCGCATATCTGTAGCTGCTGCAGGTGTGCGTGAAATACCAGGCATCTTTGAACGTGTACGCCAATCGCTGCACCGACGCTGTCAAGCATGTATCGCTCATGGTGGACGCAATTTTGAACACTTACTGTAAACATGACACTTGTCAACAACGATTTCAATAAAATCTTTCGTTTTCCTTTCGGCCGTTATTTCCCCTGTTTACGCCTCACCGCGTCACCTGGGACTATACATTCCTATACAATATATCCTTGTTACAATGTCCTGCACCTACCATTAAAGTTTGTACCATGAATTCGGGACCACCCTGTATAGAAGGGCGCCAACAAAATATTTTCACGTTCTGGGGAGAAAGCTGCTGATAGAAATTTCATGAGAAGATCCCGCCGTAACGATAAACGCCCTCGTTTTAATGATTGCCACCCCAATTAGCGTATCATATCCGTAGCACTCTCTGCCTGATTTCGAGATGATAAAAAACAAGCTGCCCTCCTTTGAAATTTTCGTTGTCCTCCGCCAATCCTCTCTGATGCGCCGCACATCAACACACCAGAGAAGGACGGACAAGCGTAATGTAAGTAATCTCCCTAGTAGGCCTGTAATATTTTCTAAATGTTTTGCAATAAATTGCAATCTTTGGTTTTCTTTTCCCACAACATCATCTGTAAGATCGTTCCAATTAAAGTTATTGGTAACTGTAATCCTTAAATATTGTGTAACTGAAATTTAGCGGATTCTTTTTAGTGTCCATGTAGACGACTTCAGACTTTATAATTTAGAGTCATTTGCCAGTTTTTGCGCTATGATATATCTTGTCTAAATCCTTTGGCAGTTCGTTTTGATCACCTGATGAATTTACACTACGGTAAATGACAGCATCATCTGCAAACAATCTAAGAGGGCTGCTCAGATTGTTCCGTGAATCCTTTATGTGTATCAGGAACAACAGAGGTTCTATAGCGCTTCCTTGGGGAACGCCAGATATTAGTTCTGTTTTAGTCGATGACTCTCCGTCACTTATTACGAACTGTGGCATTTCTGACAGTAAATCGCGAATCCAGTCATACAACTGAGACGATACTCCATAGGTACTCAATTTAATTAGAAGTCGCTTGTGACGAACGATGACAAAAGCCTTCCGGACATCTAAAAATATGTAATCAGTTTGACGTCCCATTCGATCGCACCATAATCAGGGAATCGAGTGCGAACGACGTGAACGCCATCGATTCAACTGATAGAGTTATCTGAGGTAGTGGGGATGGAGTTTTATGTCGTCGACGAGAGTCTCCACTCTACGATGTTATTTCTAATGGCTGAATCGGTTCTGCTCTTCAAATGGCTCTGAGCACTATGGGACTCAACATCTGAGGTCATCAGTCCCCTAGAACTTAGAACTACTTAAACCTAACTAACGTAAGGACATCACACACATCCATGCCCGAGGCAGGATTCGAACGTGCGACCGTAGCGGTCGCGCGGTTCCAGACTGAAGCGCCTAGAACCGCTCGGCCACTCCGGCCGGCGGTTCTGCTCTTCCCCAGTTGTTAGTGGTATTCACGTCGGCTGCATTTGCTTAACTAATTTGTTACAGTATCCTTACTGCTTAGTCAGACTCCCGCTAGGTGAAGTTATGTCCTACCTCGCGTGTCTCACATAACGTTACGAGGGTAACGAAGGCAGTTCGATCTGTGCTCTTCTAACCATTTTCCGCTGAGTTCGCTCGCAGTGGCACACAAGAGTGTCGAGGTTTCTGTCTTTCTGATAGAGTTACTAACCGACCACGATATTGTTGCACTTCACTCCTGTCACCGTTATTGGAATCATTTGGTGACATTGCAGCAAACCAATCCAGCGGTGATTGAGGTAAATACATCACATTATGAAATCCTTCAGGACAGTACGTACACTATCAAGTGGTTCAGAGTGTCCTCGTGAAATATCACCTTAGTAATTAGTCACGTAGCAATTACGAGGGCTTTTCAGAAAGTACAGAACGTTTTCGTCTGACGCCGCTAGGCGCGCGACGATCGCGTATATTTTGGTATGTGCGTGCTCGGCAGCTCAGTCGGAATCCATCCTTGACAGCAGGAATGTCTGTAGGCGTCTGGTTATTTCGATATTCGAATTTGAAATGTGCGCTGCAATCGAAAATCCCGACAGTTGTTAGATGCGGCCTGTGATACGGTTTTTGTTGGCAAAAACCTAAAACCTGTAGAAATTTGTCGTAAACTGTGAGAAGTGTACGGAAACAACGTAATGACTGAATGTTCCGTCCGGAAGTGGTGCATTCGGTTTAAAAATGGCCGAACCAACGTTGATGATACGGAGAAGAGTGGACGCCCGAGCATTGTGATTGATGAAACGATTCGTGAAAACCGTCGCTTCACAATAACGGAGCTTTCGCTTTCTTTTCCACATGTTTCACGGATTTTGTTGTTTGAAATTGTCACTCAAAACCTAGGCTAACACAAATTTTGTGCACAATGGGTGCCCAAAATGCTAACAGAGCGTCATAAAGAACAGCGAATGGGGGCAACGTTGACATTTCTGGAGGTCTACCACAAACATGGTGATTCATTACTGGATCGAATCGTAACCAGTGACGACACTTGGTTGAAACACGTCAATTGCGAGACACAATTACAGTCCGTGGAGTGGGGGCACACAAGATCCCTCCAACACCCAAGAAAATGTTTGCAAACCTTGTCAGCAAGGAAGTTGACGGCGACAGTGTTTTGGGATAGGCAAGGAGTGCTTCTTATTGATTTTTCTCGAACGTGGAGCAACCATAAATTCTGCCCGGTACTGCTACACTTTGCACAGCCTTAGAAGAGCAGTTCAAAACAAACGCCGAGGAAAGATGTTTTTGCACGACAGTGCTCGACCTCACACGGCAAACCGCACTAGAGAACTCCTTAATTCATTTAAATGGGGAATTTACCCTCATCCGCCCTACAGCCCCGATATTGCACCAAGCGACTCCCACTTGTTTCCCAAGATGAAGAACTGGCCTGCAGTGCAGCGCTTTGATGACGAAGCGGAACTCCAGGCGGCAGATTTTTACGACGAAGGTCTTTCAAATCTTGTCCACCACTATTACAAGTGCCTCAGTGGGCAATGTGTTTGGTGACTAAGTAGAAAACTAGTATGTCAGTTGCTCTTTCAGATGTATGTACACTGCTGGCCATTAAAATTGCTACACTACGAAGATGACGTGCTAAAGACGCGAAATTTACCCGACAGGAAGAAGATGCTGTGATATGCAAATGATTAGCTTTTCAGAGCATTCACACAAGGTTGGCGCCGGTGGCGACACCTACAACATGCTGACATGAGGAACGTTTCCAACCGATTTCTCATACACAAACAGCAGTTGACCGGCGTTGCCTGGTGAAACGTTGTTGCGATGACTCGTGTAAGGAGGATAAATGCGTACCATCACGTTTCCGACTTTGATAAAGGTCAGATTGTAGCCTGTCGCGATTGCGGTTTATCGTATCGCGACATTGCTGCTCGCGTTGGTCGAGATCAAAAATGGCTTCTGATCTAATGACTGTTAGCAGAATATGGAATCGGTGGGTTCAGGAGGGTAATATGGAACGCCGTGCTGGATCCCAACGGCCTCGTATCACTAGCAATCGCGATGACAGGCAACTTATGCGCATGGCTGTAACGGATCGTGCAGCCAGGTTTCGATCCCTGAAGCAACACATGGGGACGTTTGCAAGACAACAACCATCTGCACGAACAGTTCGACGACGTTTGCAGAAGCGTGGACTATCAGCTCGGAGACCATGGCTGCGGTTACCCTTGACGCTGCATCACAGACAGGAGCGCCTGCGATGGTGTACTCAACGACGAACCTGAGTGCACGAATGGAAAACGTCGTTTTTGCGGATGAATGCAGGTTCTGTTTACGGCATCATGATGGTCGCATTCGAGTTTGGCGACATCGCGGTGAACGCACATTGGAAGCGTGTATTCGTCATGGCCATACTGGCGTATCACCCGGCGTGATGGTATGGGGAGACATTGGTTACACGTCTCGGTCACCTTTTGTTCGCACTGATGGCACTTTGAACGGTGGACGTTACATTTCAGATGTGTTACGGCCAGTGGCTCTACCCTCCATTCGATCCCTGCGAAACCCTACATTTCAGCAGGATAATGCACGACCGCATGTTGCAGGTCCTGTACGGGCCTTTCTGCATACAGAAAATATTCGACTGCTGCCCTGGCCAGCACATTCTCCAGATCTCTCACCAACTGAAAACGTCTGGTCAATGGTGGCGAGCAACTGGCTCGTCACAATACGCCAGTCACTACTCTTCATGAACTGTGGTATCGTGTTGAAGGTTCATGGGCAGCTGTACCTGTACACGTAATCCAAGCTCTGTTTGACTCAATGGTCAGGCATATCAAGGCCGTTATTACGGCCAGAGGTGGTTGTTCTTGGTATGCACCCAAACTGCGTGAAAATGTAATCAAATGTCAGTTCTAGTATAATATATTTGTCCAATGAATGTCCGTTTATCATCTGCATTTCTTCTTGGTGTAGCAATTTTAATGGCCAGTAGTGTAATAAAATGTATTTTTTGTACTTAGCTTTTTCTTAACGCCAAAACGTTCCCTACTTTCTGAATAGCCCTCGTATAAGAAACTCGTCGATATATTGCTTCGAGAAGATGCCGTTTCACGTCTGATACTACGAAAAGATTTCGTCGACGAAATTCGACGAGAAAGTGTGAAATCTCATATGGTGAAGATCTTGCACACGTTAAGCATTCGTGTAGACGTAGCGTGATGAGAACGTAGTAAGTTCTGCGTATTTAGGACATACTAAGAGAATTTTAGAGCAGAGGCGTTTTCCCTTAACGAAGTGAGAACTCTGGAATACCATTAGCATCCGGCGGTAGCTGTTGTGGATTCCCCAGAGGCAGCTGGGCAGCTGGAAGGGGATCAACCACAGAGTTGGCTTCCAGTTGCGCTAAGTCCGGCGGCCGACGCCCCCGGAGGCGGTGGCGCTCGCTACCTGCAGGGTATTTAGCACGGCGCCGGGCTTAGGCGGCCCGGCCACGCCCCGTAAAGGGCATAATAATAATGTGATTAGGCCGGCGTCCCGCGGGGGCCCGCGCGAAGAAGAAGCGCCGCACGCCGGCTTATTAGCCAACTTGGCCGCTCCGGCCGGGTGCCACTGCGGGGCTGACGGACAAGTTGAAGGCGCCGGAGCGCGCCGAAGCCGCGTCGTTGTGGCAGCGCCGGCCCCGGGTTCCCTCTCACGTCAGTCATGCGCGCTGAGCGCAAACAAGAAATAAAGACGTACAAGTTTTTCGTGGCGAATTTCGTAGGTAGAACCATCTCGGTAGTCCAGCCAGATCGAATGTGGAACACCTACTAACGTCTGAAATTTGGTTTCGCAGGACAGAGCGGATCAGGTTGTGGAAAGGGGCCAAGGTCAATTACTGTTAGTTATACGAAAATACACACAACTTTATTCCTCAAACCAATGCACAGTTTTCTCTATAAAACAACACGGATCAGTTCACAGCTGAGGGCCCAAGTAACTTCTCCAGAATAAGTTTAAATGATTGCTTTTAAAACACCAGTATTTAGAGTAACGGCTGAAGGCATTACTTAAGTAAAATTGCAATATCTTCTCGGCTAAAGGCCGAAATAATATTTCAGATCAGCTAAGCAATTTATTTAAAGGCCAAGCATTTACAAATTTCGGCTAAAAGCCATATTAAGTGAAATTCATATTAGTTATTCGGCTCAAAGCCCATATAATTTTTTTTTTTACATAATAAAAGAGAGGCTTTAAGGATAAGCTTTTACACAGTTCAGCAGAAAAACATCCTAGGAAAACTTGAAGTATCTTGTCGGCTAAAGGCCCAAATAATTACTCAAGAATAATTAAAGACAACCTTAAGATAAACATTTACAGAACACGGCTGAAGGCCGTTTCAAGAATCCAAGATAATTAAAGCAAAAACCTTCGGATAAGGATTTACATATTAAGGCCACAGATTCGGAAACAAAGGCGGCTGCTGGCCTAAATACAGAGCAACAAAAATTTTAAATAAAACACGACTGAAGGCTGCATGGGGGCTTAATTATAATAGAACGCAAATAATTTTAATTTTTTGATTTAGTAGCTGTCTGTTCGGTTACGAAGTCTCATAACGGTTGGCCCTGACTAGTATTATTACGCAATCTGACTGCATAGAACAACAACAAAGAATGAAATGGAAATTTTCATTAACACAATTACTTAATTAAGTCCCCAGCAACTATAAAACCTACGAAACCAAAGCACAAGTGTAACTGTTCTGTGTGTGGAAGTATGACTCAACGTACGCATCTGGCACGGTTCTTCTTCAACAACACAAGAAATTTTAAATATCATTTATACTGAATTAATTAAAGAAAATAAAAATACCATAATTACTCAAGAGAACCAGAATTACACTCTAATCCAAGAACACAAGCCAGATGCTTTGTTGACTGAACCTGTAATGACGCATTATTTAAGACACTGAAATAATGAAAAAAAACACAGAATATTTTACCTTCATATATATTGACGAAAAGCACTCTGATCATTACAGTATTTCCATTCGAACCATCTGCTGTCCATCCCATCAAACAACTGCATAAAACATGGAACAAGCACTCCTTACTACAACATCTCGACAAGCACACTCCACCACGACCTCTCAACAGGAACTGACTACCACGAGTCCTCGACAGGCACTGCCCACTACGACATCTCAATAATCACTGCCAGTGGAGGCGGCGGAACAATACTCTCTAGCGCGATCTCTGGCGCTGTGGCTCAGTGTAGCCACCTTTCAAGGCCTAAGCTTAATATAGTTGTCATGAAGTTCGGCTGATGGTCATATACTAAACATAAAACAGACAATATTAATACACGGCTGAAGGCCTGGCACAGTACCTGCGATCAAATAAAACGACAATCACAAACAACAAACGGTGGTGCTCAGGGGTGTTCCAAGGGTCGGTCTGGGGAGGATTCTCTAATCACAGTTTAGGTGAGACCGGCAGCCAGGCGTAACACTAAACAATTGGGTGGCAACACGACCTAGGGACGGCTGAAGAACCAATCAACAGCCTAATCAATTCCCTTCCACCCGATACACTCGCTGCTCTATTTCAACCGACCGTCTGAGTACTTCAGAACGCAGACAGCATTCATCTGCTCAGTCGGAATCATAGAAACTACACACGGTTCCACGTAAACACACTTTCACAAGAACTCGAACAATCGTAAAAGCAATCACTGTGGAACAACAAGGGCAAATCAATTTGATACACAGAAAGTTTCCACATCGGCGTCCAAATACACGTCGTCCGATGAGACGACCGACCGAACGACCGACCCAGATCTTTTCCACTGCAGTTACGTGTGTCGGCAACGGTCGGGCGAGTCATGGCTGTCCTAAGCTGACTAGAGCTCCAACCCGACTCAACTCGATGTCCGTTGGGAATTCGGAGACTCGGCGGCTCGGGCACACTGGCTCGGACCCAACAATGCAGAGGGAACACCTGCCCATTGGGCACCCGACATCTAAAAATGGCTCCGAGCACTATGGGACTTAACTGCTGTGGTCATCAGTCCCCTAGAACTTAGAACTACTTAAACCTAACTAACCTAAGGACGTCACACACATCCATCCCCGAGGCAGGATTCGAACCTGCGACCGTAGCAGTCACGCGGTTCCAGTCTGTAGCGCCTTTAACCGCACGGCCACTCCGGCGGGCGCACCCGACATCTCCACACAAGGAAGGAACCGACCCACGTCCGACAAGATGACCAAGTGACGAGGCCCAGAAACGGTCAAAAGACCAAATACACGTCGCCCGATGAGACGACCAACCGAACGACTACCCTACGATCGTCCCGCTCCGATCTCCTTCCGTCGGACAGTTCATATGTGCCGCCAGCGCTCGGAAAGTACTGGCTGTCCGCACCTCACCGGCGCTCCGTCCCGACTACTGCTCCGTGGCCGACTTCACTGCAGCCACTGCTGCTGCGTCCCGACTGAGCTCCCAACTCAACTCCAGACACACGGCGACCCGGAAGTACTAGCGGTCGCTCCAGAGATAGTACGACGCCGCATTTATCGATAAGCGCTGCTGCTGCCTCTCACGGGCAAGCAAACCTGCAAAACAAGATGACGAGCAATAAACGGCATGAGCGCCAGCCGTGCACGGCTCAGAGTCATTGCCATGTCTAGTACTAATGGGTTGGTGCATAAGTTCGTAGCATTTCTCCATAAGTTTAACACACAACAGATACACAAACAGAGATTTTAGTAATCAGTAATACAGGGTGATTCAAATAGAATACCACAACTTTAAAAATGTGTATTTAAGGGGCTCCGGAACGCCCTATACTTGCAATGTTAAAATAACGCTTATAAATTACATCTTTCCTCACAAAGTATTTGAGGTAAGAAGTTGAACTTTTTACAGATTATTTATTGGAATATGGGCTACAACTTAACACAGGGATTTTACAAAATTTTAGTTCAGTTATTAAAGATGATTTTTTTTTCAATTGTAATGAAAATTCACAACATTTTTTTGCAATTTTTTATTTATATATTCAAAAATATACAGTTTTTTGGAAAAAGGCTGTGTTAAATTATGCAGAAGGTACTGTGTAACATTTACTGAAAGTTTGAAACAAATATGTTTGGAAGATCCTTAGAAAACATGTAATTAGTATGAGAAAATAAAAGTTTTGGGAATCGAGCGACAAAGATTGGATTAACTTTTTAGTGCATTCCAGGTCCATAGGATGGATTATCTTCATTCTCTGCAAACTCCTCCTCCAGCTTCCTCTTGTTCCTCCTCCTGTTTACTCTTGCTTGTATTTCTAGACTCTTTACAGCCCTGTCTGCAGCCCGAAGGCGTCCCTTGTGTAAAGCAAGCATCGCTCGTACCATGTTAGAACCTATCTTCATTCCCATATTTCTAAATACCTTGCACCTTACAATGTTGCCATCATTGAAAGTCGCAACAGCATCATACACACCAAAGTGAAGTGTTTCTATTCCAACAAATACAGTCTTAGGGATTCTGGACCATATAACACTATTTACACTTCCATTGGGGTTTTGAGTTTTTCCGTGAATACACTTTTTCAACAGTTCAGGTGCTGCTAAGTCTCTGAAAATAGGTTTTATCACCTCCATTATTGCATGAGGCAGACTATGCTTATGAGTGTACACTTCACCAGTTAGCAATCCTTTGTTATATTTACACCAACTGTCTTCTTCTTTGGGACACAAGCTATGTTGGGGATTTTCATCGGTTGAAGAAGTATGAAAAAAAAGAGCCCAAACAGCCTTCTTCATTTCGTCGACACTTTGTGTATTTTGCCTAATAGCCATTCCATAATAGTTCTGTATTTTGTCAATTACACTGTCAGTTAACCTTCCCTTCGAGATAACGACAGAGTAAATAAACATGAAACAATCGACAATCACACCAGCGATATATATTGAACCATCACAGGTTAGCCACAACACATACTTTATCTCACATCACTAAAATGTACCTGATGAACACGGACGTTAATAATAACACCATTTGACAGCAGTTTAACAGCGCCACAGTGGGTCACGCCCATGTAGAACACATTTCAAAAAAAATTTAAAAATAGTTGTAGTCTTCGGAATTGAATAAAAAAGTAAAAATTGAACTTTTCATGATTTTGAGCCTTTCCGGAGCCCCTTAATGAAAGAAACATAATATAACCTTCTCTTATACATCATTACAAAGAGTATTTAAAAAGGTTTTTTTTTCACTCAAAAACAAGTTCAGAGATGTTCAATATGGCCCCCTCCAGACACTCGAGCAATATCAACCCGATACTCCAACTCGTTCCACACTCTCTGTAGCATATCAGGCGTAACAGTTTGGATAGCTGCTGTTATTTCTCGTTTAAAATCATCAATGGTGGCTGGGAGAGGTGGCCGAAACACCATATCCTTAACATACCCCCATAAGAAAAAATCGCAGGGGGTAAGATCAGGGCTTCTTGGAGGCCAGTGATGAAGTGCTCTGTCACGGGCTGCCTGGCGGCCGATCCATCGCCTCGGGTAGTTGACGTTCAGGTAGTTACGGACAGATAAGTGCCAATGTGGTGGCGCTCCATCCTGCTGAAATATGAATTGTTGTGCTTCTTGTTCGAGCTGAGGGAACAGCCAATTCTCTAACATCTCCAGATACTGTAGTCCAGTTACAGTAGCACCTTCGAAGAAAAAGGGACCAAAAACTTTATTGGCTGAAATGGCACAGAAAACGTTCACCTTAGGCGAGTCACGTTCATACTGAGTTGTTTCCCGCGGATTCTCAGTGCCCCATATACAGACATTGTGACGGTTGACTTTCCCGTTAGTTTGGAAAGTTGCTTCATCACTAAACACAATCTTTGAAACGAAAGATTCATCTGTTTCCATTTGAGCCTAGTCAACAGCGCCTCAAGCGAACAAATGTACAACTAAATGAAACTTTATAGCTCCCTTAATTCGTCGACAGATAGTGCTTAGCTCTGCCTTTTGTCGTTGCAGAGTTTAATTCCTAAAGTTGTGGTATTCTTTTTGAATCACCCTGTATATTCTCCTTCACTATTTACAACAGTCTGCCAACGCTGGGGTAACTTTCTATTCCGCGACTATAAAAATCACGTGCTTTTGAGACGAATCGCCGGCCGAGGTGGCCGAGCGGTTCTAAGCGCTACAGTCTAGAACCGAGCGACCGCTACGGTCGCAGGGTCGAATCCTGCCTCGGGCATGGATGTGTGTGATGTCCTTAGGGTAGTTAGGTTTAAGTAGTTCTAAGTTCTATGGGACTGATGACCTCAGAAGTTAAGTCCCATACTGTTCAGAGCCATTTGAACCATTTGAGGCGAAGCATTCGTCAAGCCATGTTCGGAGCGCATTTACATCAGGTAAAGTTGTTTCAAAATTGTTCAACAAAGAGCGGAAAAGGCGAAAATCTGAGGCAGGTCAGGCTAGAGGAATGCGGACGGGCGTCATCGGGCAGTAGCATCAGTTCATGCAATCTTCCTGGTAGTTGCTCTTGGAGTGCATCTGCTAGACGTCTCAGTTGTTGACAATAAAAATCATCAATGACCTCGCGGGAGGAATTCGTACTATGCCACGCTGTCGCTGTTCCACCAGATGCATGGTGATATCTTTTGTGGACGCGCGAAGGTCTTTCTACGAGTTGCTGCTTTGTTTGGGCTCATCGACTCCTTCCTTTTCCTTACGTTAGCATAAAGACACCATTTTTCGTCACCAGTAGCGATAAAGAACAGGTATTGTCGGTTTGTTCGCGAACCAATCAATGACGAGCTAGCAGAGATGCATGTATGACCACCCACAGACTTTCGTGATTTTGGCTTAGAGCATGCGATACCCACACACCGGATTTTTGAATCTTCCCCTTTGCCTGAAAGTGTCGCACGATGGTGGAATGATCACAGTTCATCACATCTGCCTGTTCTCGATTACACTGACGTGGATCGTTGTGGAATAACGCGTTTAATCTGTCTCCGTCAAACCCCGAAGTTCTTCTTGAATGTGGAGTGTCACTGATGTCAAAACTATCCTCCTTAAAAAGAAAAAAAGCCATTTTCTTCCCGTGCCCTGTCAAAAAGCATCATCCCCATACATGGCGCAAATATTTCTGTCTGCCCCAGCTGCCGTCCACCCCTCCACCCCTTTTGAACTCAGACAGAAGGATACGTCGGAAACGTCCCGATATCTCCGATTTCGACTCTAGTTTCTAGAGTCCACAGCTGCACTCGCTATCTCCAAATGACAATATGTAAACTCAAATAAAACAACAGCTGGCTACAAATAAAAATGACAATCTGTAAATAAAGCCGTCGCAATTGGAACACCAACGTACAAAACTAAAACGCAGCGAACTTATGCAGTAACCTAATATTACAAAATTTGTGTTCAATATTCAAAGTTACTGGAATTGTTCACAACAAAGATTTACACTGTACGCATGTTCATACCCTATAATCTGTTAGTGACTACAACACCGAAGTGCAATTAGTTTTAAAATTATTCAGTAATTTCAAAGTTTTTCAATCACAGCAGTTCGGAAATCCGATTATTAACTTGTAATCTGCAGACGATTAGCACACTTACATTACGCTCTGGAAGTTGCATTTAAATTATGGCAAAAGTAGGGTCATTTCTTTCAGCGTGTTCCAGAAAAAACAGTAACTGTACTGCGACAGCCTAACTATCCGTTATCGCACAGGGAAGCCAAGTGATTGTTAGGACCAGAATTAAACATTGTTTTTACACTTATGGAACAACGATTGGTTTTTCAGATTTCATAACTTGTTTGACATACTTCCTCATATTATTACATGTAATGGCTTTGCAAGTGTTTGCACTGAAGAGCCTTGTATTGAGATTACTCCAAAGTTTATAATAACGTAATATTCATGTACATTAGGTCAAATGCGTAGTGGTCGTAGGGATTACATGTAATGAAATGAAATGTCTTGTGGCTAGGGCTTCCCGTCGGGTCTTTTTAGTTATCGCCACTTCTGCGACTTGCCTGTCGACAAGTATGATATGATGATGAAACCAACACAACATCCGGTCACCGAGCGGAGAAAATCTCCCACCCAGCCGGGGGATTGAACCCGGGCCCCTCGCATAGCGTCCTGTCGAGCTGCCTGCTCAGTTATGGAGGCGAATATTATATATAATTCACACACTCATGCACATAAGTATTTCACATGTATCACAATTAATGGTTACATGTAATCATTAGTGAGCTAAGCTACATCTCATACACAGTCAGGTTATAGTCTAAAGATTTCACTGAGAAGCAAAAGTAAAACGTTTCTTTCGAAATTCTACACTTAGGTAGTCACAAAGGTAAGAATGTTTTAACAAGCTGAAATATATTTGCTATTACGAACGACCTACAACATGAAGTAACCTAGTGAGAACACATTATTTGTTTACTGTGAAACGGCAGAGCTTCTAATGAAGTCTGCTTGATATTACATGTGACCTGAACTTGTGAGACACTGCTAAAAGAGTTGTTCAGTATGGTGCCGATTCATAGTAAGGCAAGCTTCTGTCCGACGTCTTAGGGAATCAAACACGCTGAAAAAATCCAGTTTGGTCACGAATGCATTCTGGATATTTGTCACTAAACAGGGAATGTGCTGTGTGTTTACTTCCACTTGCCAGGCCATCACATAACATAGGGGAAGTTAGAAAACCTGAAATTGATGACTGGGTGTTGTGTTGTGTCCTTAGGTTAGTTAGGTTTAGGTAGTTCTAAGTTCTAGGGGACTGATGACCATAGATGTTAAGTCCCATAGTGCTCAGAGCCATTTGAACCATTTTTGAAAACCTGAAAAAGCAAATGCACAGGCTCAATCTAGATATAGCGGGGGTCAGTGAAGTGAAATAAAAAGAAGACTAGGATTTCTATTAAGATGGGCGTAGGGTAATATGAACAGCAGCAAAAAATGGTATAATGGGAGTAGGATTTGTTATGAATGGGAAGGTAAGACAGAGAGTGTGTAACTGTGAACAGTTCAATGATTAGGTTGTTCTCATCACAATCAACAGCAAACCAACACCGACAAAATAGCTCAGGTATACATGCCGATGTCACCAGCCGACGATGAGGAGATAGAAACAGTCTATGAGGATATCGAACGGGTAATACAGTACGTTAAAGGAGATGAAAATCTAATAGTCATGAGGGACTGGAAAGAGGTAGTAGGGAGGGAGAAGAAGAAAGGCTGAAACATCCCCATTAAGAATGACAATGCTGGTAAACCTCTTACGTTATTTGATTTTCAAACAGCTAAGCAAAACTGAACGTACTCAGACATTTCTCTCTTTACTTATTTTGATCATCAGTAAACTGACACACAATATTTTTAGCGCAACGCAATCTGACTTTCAATAATTCCTACAAAAGAATGGCCCTGACTAACAATAACCTATACCTTTCATGAATCACTTACCTCACAAAAAATCTTCGTTACTCAAACTACTGCAATACAGCGAGCGCCAATACTGCCAGCTAAATAAAAGATTCTAACTACTAAAGGCACTAACTAATGATAGGCATAATTAGCAAAAGAAAGATTTTGATAGAGAAAAAACAATGTATTTACCTTAATAATGTTCAAAAGTCATAATATGTATATCAGTTCATAACATCCAGTCTTACAAATTTCCTTTTTCTGACGAACACGCATCCAGATCGTCCGCTCTCAAAACTCTGGCATCTCTCTCCCCACATCCACCACTGCTGGCGGCTTACCACCAACTGCCCAACGCTACGCGCTGTTCACATCCAACTGCCCACCACTACAATAGCAAATATTCGAACAATGCAAACCAGCCACAGACTGCACACAGCACTGTCAGTGATTTTCATATATAGCGCTATGTGGCGTTACCAACATAAAAACCTAAACAGCCTACTTACATAGCCCCCATGCTCCCCACAAAAAAGTTTTACAAATTGTTTTGGGCACTGGCTAATACTTATTTGCTAAATTTTTTTATATTAACGAAAACAAATATATCAAATGCACACACGTATTGATACAATATTGGTCAAAAGCAAAAATTGTCTCACAGTCCATAAAGACAGTCCTGATCATCACAGTAGTAATTACAGGTTTTATTTTTTTTTTTTTTTTCAAGGTCTGAGCAGTAAAAGAAACTGCACACGGAAGTAGTGGATTTCCATGCAGTCTTGAAGAAGTAGTGTTGTCCTTCCAACGGAAAGACAGTGCTACCTCTTGACATGCAGACAGGTAATGGGCCACAACAGAGCAAACCCACAGCAGAGTCAGTCGAAGTTCTGAAGAGTATTGGTAGGTAGGTCATCACAGAGCAGACCCACTGTAGTCTTGGTAGAGAGTTTGGTATTGGTGGGCCACCAGAGGTGCAGACCGACTACAGTCCTTGTAGAAATAATGGTATTGGTGGGCCATCAAAGGTGTAGACCCACTATAGTCCTTGTAGAGAAGGCCAGCAGCCATCTGTTGCGACTGTGCGGGTGCATAATCACCATCGAAGAGTCTTGCGGACAATGTGGCAAGTCCATGAGCCACCACTTGTGCAATCACATTTTTTTAGAATGTCCTTAGAACCAGCAGTGCTGTTAACGAGTCCCTTGCACATGGCACACGTGGAAGCACTAACTGCCCCCTTTTTTTCTCAGATATTATGCATACACTATGACTAACAGAAATGTGTGCAGTGAAATGAAACTTAAATCGAAGAACTGGTGTCTATACAATTACAAACTTACGACATGAGAATAAAATTACAAAGGTACAAAATATATAATTAAGGAACATAATTATACAGATAACGTTTGTAGTAATACACGCTTTACAAAAGAATAGAAATAAACATACACATCAGTGTTACAGGAATTATGACATAAGTAAATAAAATATGAGAAGTGCTTTCGAAAGATTAACTTCACACCTGAACATTAGAATAGAATAAATAATGTCTAAATATCTTTACAAAGTAAATAACATATTATTAGAAAAATTCTGCAACATAAGTCTTATCAGAAAAACATACAAAGACAGGACGAACACAAATACACAAGGGTACACAAACACATAGCGGAATAACACAAAAGGAAAGAACAGGGTTTGTTTTACTGCAGTATTTATCGTATCTGATTTGCAAACAAAACTTTCTTTACTTCTTGGAGACCTCCCTTAGTTCATCATTATTCCCAAAAAGTCCTATCTATACCTGTTGTCCCTAAACCCTACTGTTTGGTTCATATCCTCTTTCAAAATAATTATTTCTCATTGTACAATACTCATTTCGGCCCAAATCTTTTTCGCATAACTTCTCAATGCATTTGTTCCAATTCATCACAACTCATTCTCTTATATAGCCTACCCCATCTTAAGCTCACTTAAATCTAATGAGCTCAGATGTATAAACTAAGGGACGAGGCAATGCAGCAGCACAAAACAATTAACACAAACAGTAATGACAAAAAAGACAAATTGTCAAAGCAAGCAGCAGTATATCTAAATAAGCAAAGCAAATGCAACATTACACCTAATATGAGCCAATGAGCAGCAACAAGAAAAAAAAATCTGTAGTAAAACTGGCTGCCTGTGAAGTATCGTTGTAATTCTTCTGGGGGTTGCAGGTCGCCGAATGAGTCGGAATAGTAGACGTTATTTGTACTTCTTTTTTTTAACATGTGCTACCCAGTGAGTTCCAGGGCCTTCTGCTACATCCAGATTCACAATTTCGCATTCTCCTGATTTCCACATAGTCTTCGGTAATGTATTCCGCATAAACACACCACGGAGCCTCGGGATGTTGAATTTCTTCGTAACAAACTCTGGCAGATCTGTATTTGTAAGCGCCATGTGTGGTAGGACAGCTAGGGGTCTTTTCTTTTTGTTTGTGAAGAAACCTAGTCCTTTCTTGTATGGTTTCAAGTATAGCCCTTTTCCGATGGCTGCAGCCTCCATCATGCGGTTATGTCTTCGTGCCCTTTGATCATTCTTGAGTGTCCTGGCTACAGCTGCAGCACCCCCAGCCAGTGAACCCACCGCTGAGAGACCGGCTAAGGCAGGAATAAGGAAGGGAATACTTCCACCCGACGTCCTGGGTATTGATAGAATCCTGGGTGGTTTAATTGATCTTCTTTTCTCACTCCTTTCTGCCTTTCTGCTTCCGGGCGCTTTTAGCTGCGTACAACGCTGTCAACCCTTTGGTTTTCATCCTCTTCCTTGGCGCCCTACGTGCAGCGCTCATAACTTGACTGAACTTCTTCACGCCCAAACCCAACTTTACCACGCATAGTTTTTTTCAACTGCAGATGCTGCAATGCGTTGACCTATACCAATATCCTTTCTCGTACGTATTGCCTTAGCTTTATCAGCTACAATTCGATCGGCGATGTGACGATCTTTATTTGCTGCATAAGCAATGTCGTGTTCCATACACGCTTAGTCGAGTAGATTTATTCTTTTATCACCGCGCGTGCCAAACGTTTTTAAAGTTTTACTCCAGGTCTACAGTAGTTACATCCAGGAATGTGTAATTCGACTGGTAGTTTGTCGAGAATACCGCCTCCTCCTCTGATGCGTCTCCTATCACGAATGTTATGCTGCTGAAGAGCTTGTGGTCTGCGCTCCCTGTTATTATAACAAATCGTCAGCGTCGATACAGCTGTTTTGTGATGCGGGAAAACCAAGCCAATTAAACAACGCTCTATTCCCTCGACGCCGTATGACCCTCTCTACGAGATACACATCTTGTTCCGAGCTATTCTGTAACTCTTGTGTGTAAAAGCATCCTGCAGTTTCAGCACCACTACTATCCTTTAAGAGGTAGGTTCTAGGATTCGTTCTCTGCACTTTGGAAACTGTGACTATCTCGGTTGAACAATTTGGCACGTATGATTTCTCAAACGTTGTCTTGTGTTTTGAAATACGTACTAAATGACCTACATTAAATTGCTGTTTGCTCGGATCTACCATTTTAATACGATCGTATACTGTATCTAGAAGTTTATTATCACGAATATCGATTGGTGTCATCTTTATTGTGCGATGTTTGGTTCGATCACACTGTGTAATTATTTGCCGGAGGGTATCGGTCAATCTGTGTGAGACACGAAGACTGGATTGCATCCACATCTGGGTTTTCACTGTTCTGTTCAGAAGTTCCACGAACTTCAGATGGGTGAACGTCGAGTAGTGATGTATTCCATACCGCTCCATCAGAGCCTTGAAATATTTATTGTAAAACTCACCGCCGTGATCAGTCTGAAGGTTGTCTGGGCTTCGATTCATTTCCGTCTGCAGCAATCGATCAAACACATATGCGACTTCCTTTCCTGTTTTCGCTTTCACAGGCAATGCCTAGGCATATTTGGAATAAGTATCAATGACCATTAAATATATTTGAATCCGTTATTCACAAGTGAATATTCTCTCATGTCGACAAGATCCGCCTGCCACAGGCCGTCCAAACCTTTCATCATAACATATCTACGAGGGTATCTTTTACGTGCTGGTTTGTGCAGTTCTCGAACTGCAGTCTCCATACTAATTCGATGATGCCTCTCTCTCTAAGCTCAGAAATGATCGAAACAACTTCATTCGAATGAGCTGTATTCCCAGCGGCAGCTGATGCCATGAGCAGTCGTAGCCGGTCTACTAGTTTATTGGCCGGCCGGTGTGGACGTGCGGTTCTAGGCGCTTGAGTCTGGAACCACGTGACCGCTACGGTCGCAGGTTCGAATCCTGCCTCGGGCATGGATGTGTGTGATGTCCTTAGGTTAGTTAGTTCTAAGTTCTAGGGGACTGATGACCACAGATGTTAAGTCCCATAGTGCTCAGAGCCATTTGAACCATTTACTAGTTCATTGGAGTCGTCATATATACTGAGGGAGGCGATTTCTAACATACTTATGCTGAATATCAATATCATCACCACTGCTACTTTTCCCACCATCCAAAATAGGTATTATATTAGATTTGTATTTCACATTGCTTCGCCTTTTTGCATTGTTATGCAGATCAGTTAAAAGCAATATTTCACGATACATTTCCAGAACTTTAGACAAATAACTTACAGTTTTTGTGGGTCTTAGGAAATAAGGTTCAGTAGACGGGGTGTTCTTTGAAATTGTTTATCGCCGATCTGTATCGTTTTTTTCATTTAAAGTTATAGGCTTTGTGCCCAACGTATTTGGTTTCTCACTACTAACACCGAATGTTTTGTCTATCCTAGCGTCGCTGTGATGGTTAATGAAATCGGCAATAGCGTCATCGTCGTCGTTGCGCAGTTCGTCGAGAGATTCAGTATCTGGTTTGAAGGTTTCTCACAGCGTCTGCTCCCGCTTCAAATGCCCTAACCTTAGCGATCGTAACTTCTCGCGAACGGCCTCGATGACTTCCGCTTAGTAGACATCTCCTTGTATACTAATAGGACTTCTTTGGAGCGTGAGGTTTTATAATCCGCTCTTCTTATGATTCTCCCCATTCTCGGCAACAGCTATTTTCCCTTCAGTTAAGTTGCCTATTTTCTTTTCAATTGCGATAACCCGTTCGTACAACTTCCCGTTCTCAATGACAGCTGTCCCCCCTTCAGTTAAACCGTTTACTTTCTTCTCGATTGCATTAACCCGATAATTCAGTGTATTGTTCAGTCTCAGAAGGGTTTGGCAATACGTCTCTAGTTCCTTGCGTACACCTCCAACTTCATGTTCGAGAGTTTTAATTTTCGCGTCCACGTACATGCGAATGTTTTGTCTATGTACACCCATACTATCAAACTGAGCTCCCGGCATGCGTGCGGATTTATCCATGGTGATGTATACACTGATGTACTCACCTCTTTGAATGGCTATATACTCGTATATGAACTCCTGGAAGCTCCGTCTGTACATGCCATCATTCAGTTTTCTTGTTTTATCAGTAACGAGGAATCCATACTGTAACTGATTCCAGAAATCTGCACATATCTTTACAAAATCATTGAACGACATGTTGGTTCCTACACGAGCCTGGTAAATGTGTTTTAAATTCAGATTGTCCTGCATGAATGCTATAATTAGGTTTGTGTTATCTCTCACCAGCTGTTTTGGGATTCTGGAATATGTCTGACTCATATAAAATACATCAACAGCCATATGGCGACCGAAACAGAAATAACGCCTAATTTGATCTTGGTTGTCCACAGCAAAATCATCAAATATGAACATTGTGTTTGCCTTTACTTTTTCCGGTGGAGGGATATCACTGATCTCACTGAATGTCGTGCATGTCACAGCATCTGCTCCCTGCAGAATCTCCTTTAATAGTTGGTATTTGGGCTGAAACAATGTTTTTGAAAATATACATACATGCTCAAAGCGGACTCCATCCGGATGTATTTCTTGATGCAATAATTTACCATCAGCCGTATGTATTGTAGGAATTTATTTTATAAACTTCTTATGTGCTACCAGTTTCGGCATTACATTGATGCTATCTTCAGGCCCCACACTTCATAGTCGTAAAATCACTATACAAGGAAGGAGCCATATAACTGGATCCGTGAATCAAATCGTTATGCAACAGCTCTTGGTGGCCAGGCGACATCAATGTAATGCCGAAACTGGTTGCACATAAGAAGTTTACAAAATCAATTTCTACAATACATACGGCTATTGGTAAATTATTGCATCAAGAAATACATACCAGCCGTTGTCCCAGGGTCCATAATGGACCAACGAAGATTCCATCCGGATGTGTTAGCAGCGACATGAGAACATTTGTCTTGCCGCAGTTGGATGGACTTACAATTATTGCACGTATATTGTCGTGAAGGAGTACGCCATTGTTCTTCTTCCGGTCTTCTTACGCACCGCCACAGCTGCACTCGCTTACAACAAAGTCTTTATGCTTCCCCTACCCTGCTGACACACTTACTACGTCAGGTACTGGCGTGCAATGGGTTTTTATAGAAAAGAATGAACACTATGCCCTTTCCATGATACCGGCCATTTCAGGTACTGGCGTGCAATGGGCTTTTACAGAGAATTTAGTTAAATGACATAATTTTCTGCTGCTGTATGTTTCCAGTGAAAATACTGGGGCAATAGCTTTAGTACTTGCAATATAATAAGAGGTAAGAAGTAAAAAACACATACTTGGTTACATACATTTTTTAATTCAGTAATCATACACAGGATGCGCTGCATCAACTGGTTCTTTCTTTGTCTTAACGCCAGTACAGAATAGAGAAAAAATAGCCTTCTAGTAAGCACAGAATACAGCATGTCTTTCACCCAAACTTATTGGCAGTACATTAGTTTTCGTCGGCACCGTACTGACCCAATATTCGAGGTCGTCTACATAGTTCATCCTTAGATACTCTGCAATGTCTCTATATACAGCTTTAACACAAGGCAGCGGACTGTTCGGTCTTTCCAACACAATGAATAGTACCATCTGTAGATCGAAAAAGTTTTGAACGGTGGAGTGCTGTAGATAAACGGATGTGTCACCTGATTTCACACGGAGTGCAGAGTCATTGTACAATGTTGTAATGGATAGAGTTAGAGCAGCACAGTAAATGTCCGGAGGAGGACGGCTCGAGTGATACTCCGCAGTCAACTGCTGTATGATATACGCTTTTGCACGACAGAGTTCATCCCATTCCACCTCCGTAAACCGCACTTTTAATACTTTTAGATGCATTCTGGATCTCTATCACAATACGCCACTCCCTGTCTCTGGCTGCTTCTATACCAATATGTACACGTTACGAACCACTAGCGGTTAAATTGTACACTAAAGAGAAGAGTAGTGGTGCACAATGCTTAATTGGTATGTTCTCATCCACTACATCCTCACTCTGTCCATGTACACTCCTGGAAATGGAAAAAAGAACACATTGACACCGGTGTGTCAGACCCACCATACTTGCTCCGGACACTGCGAGAGGGCTGTACAAGCAATGATCACACGCACGGCACAGCGGACACACCAGGAACCGCGGTGTTGGCCGTCGAATGGCGCTAGCTGCGCAGCATTTGTGCACCGCCGCCGTCAGTGTCAGCCAGTTTGCCGTGGCATACGGAGCTCCATCGCAGTCTTTAACACTGGTAGCATGCCGCGACAGCGTGGACGTGAACCGTATGTGCAGTTGACGGACTTTGAGCGAGGGCGTATAGTAGGCATGCGGGAGGCCGGGTGGACGTACCGCCGAATTGCTCAACACGTGGGGCGTGAGGTCTCCACAGTACATCGATGTTGTCGCCAGTGGTCGGCGGAAGGTGCACGTGCCCGTCGACCTGGGACCGGACCGCAGCGACGCACGGATGCACGCCAAGACTGTAGGATCCTACGCAGTGCCGTAGGGGACCGCACCGCCACTTCCCAGCAAATTAGGGACACTGTTGCTCCTGGGGTATCGGCGAGGACCATTCGCAACCGTCTCCATGAAGCTGGGCTACGGTCCCGCACACCGTTAGGCCGTCTTCCGCTCACGCCCCAACATCGTGCAGCCCGCCTCCAGTGGTGTCGCGACAGGCGTGAATGGAGGGACGAATGGAGACGTGTCGTCTTCAGCGATGAGAGTCGCTTCTGCCTTGGTGCCAATGATGGTCGTATGCGTGTTTGGCGCCGTGCAGGTGAGCGCCACAATCAGCACTGCATACGACCGAGGCACACAGGGCCAACACACGGCATCATGGTGTGGGGAGCGATCTCCTACACTGGCCGTACACCACTGGTGATCGTCGAGGGGACACTGAATAGTGCACGGTACATCCAAACCGTCATCGAACCCATCGTTCTACCATTCCTAGACCGGCAAAGGAACTTGCTGTTCCAACAGGACAATGCACGTCCGCATGTATCCCGTGCCACCCAACGTGCTCTAGAAGGTGTAAGTCAACTACCCTGGCCAGCAAGATCTCCGGATCTGTCCCCCATTGAGCATGTTTGGGACTGGATGAAGCGTCGTCTCACGCGGTCTGCACGTCCAGCACGAACGCTGGTCCAACTGAGGCGCCAGGTGGAAATGGCATGACTACATCGAGCATCTCTACGATCGTCTCCATGGGAGAATAGCAGCCTGCATTGCTGCGAAAGGTGGATATACACTATACTAGTGCCGACATTGTGCATGCTCTGTTGCCTGTGTCTATGTGCCTGTGGTTCTGTCAGTGTGATCATGTGATGTATCTGACCCCAGGAATGTGTCAATAAAGTTTCCCCTTCCTGGGACAATGAATTCACGGTGTTCTTATTTCAATTTCCAGGAGTGTAGTTTCTGTTATGCCAGAACCAAGGTAGCCCCTGAGGGCCGGCAGCCCATATTACACCACAGAGGATTGGGTTGTCTATATCCAAGGTGTACCAAGAGCACCATGGTAAACACCGGCTATTTACATAGAACCAATGCTTCCCGCAGGCGGAGCTCGAGCCACGGCCTGCAGGAAGTATCGCTATGCCAAAACCTGATTGGCTGGAGACAGCTATTTAGGGGCTAGAACTAGCCCCAAAGTTCAGTTCACTCCAGATGCCGACCTCGTGGACTTCGACCGCTGAAAATTACGTCTTCGTCTGTGAATTGGACTTTTACTAGTATATATATGTCTTACCACAAACCTTTGTAGAAAATTGGAAGTGAACTTTTGTTTGCCTCAATTAGGAGACTTTTACTGGCATCGTTATTGTTACCTTTCTTTTGTTGTTCAGTCATCAACCTTGTAATCTTACATAAATAAAAGTTGTGTTTATGAAAAATTGCCAACTGTCAGTCAGAAGGCAAGTGGCGACGAGTTGGTGCCTGCGTGTGTCTTGCTCATGGCGGAAGTTGTACTTCAGCAGCTGGTCCAAAGTGTGCACGATTTACTAAAGGGTTTTCAACAGTTTTGCAAGAAATCTCAAGATACACAGGAACGTTTATTTACGGTTCTCTTGCAAAACCACCCGGTTCCGCAGCCCCCACTGTTTCCCGCTTTCAATGAGGATGCTGAAGACTGGGAAACATTCGAGAAGCGGTTCCAGCAGCATTTTCAAATCCGCCAGGTTGTCCAAGAGGCTGCTCGTCATTCCTACTTTGTGTCCTGGAATCAGTCCAAAGTGTATGTTCTCTTGACGAAACTCCAACCTCAACCTCTGGATTCTTTGACTTTCTACAAGATTTGTGAGGTTCTCGCGGCTTACTACCGACGACGGTCCCACATGTTGGGTGCCCGTGTCGAATTGTAGCAGTGTCACAAGAACGCTGGCCAATCCTATTGCCAGTGGGCTGCGTAACTGCAAGGCCTCAGCCGGAAATGTCACTTCAGAGCACATGTCTCCAAAGAATCCTACGTGGATGAGATGGTCCACAACCACCTCATCCAGGCTGCCCCTGACGCGGCTTTCTGGCGCGACGCCCTCAGACTCGACGATCCTAATTTGGTCCAGCTCATTGATCTAGCATTCAAGTACGAAGTCTCTACGGCGGCCGACAAGCGTTTGGAATCCCGGGTGGAAGTGGAGGCCCTGCGCGAGGTCGAAGACGTTGCCGCCGTCTGTTCCGATGACTGGAGCCGCCCGTCCTGTTCTGCACAGTGTCAACAGGGCAACCGCCCTGTCCAGGACTTCATACACTGTGACGGCTCCGCGGGTTAGGCGCAGAACGTCGGAGCATGGAGACCGCCGCACCCTCGCCAGCGCCGCCAGCAAGTCCACCTGCCATCCTGCCCGGGATGCTTTAAGAACCATGCACAGGAAGACTGCCCTGACAGGTAGGCGTATTGTGCAGCGTGTACCCATGTCAGATCGGCCGCTACAGATGTAGGTAGATACCAGAGCAGCGGTCTCACTGATCAACTATTCCTCTTATGCGAAGATTGAGTCCCCCACCCCCCTCCTGGCGCCCACACCTCAGCGCCTCCTTACCTACAACAAGCAAGCAATCGCCCTCTTGGGTCAGTGGACGGCTTCTGTTCAGTATAAATCGGTTTCCTAGGAAGTTACCTTCCTTGTGGTCAACAATGCGACCACAGCGGATCTCGGCTTCACCATGGACGACGATGTTCATCTGGTGTCTTCCCAGGTTCCGTTTCTGACAGTCGATACCATATGCACGGAATTCCAGGACCTCTTCTCGCTGGGCGTTGGCTGTGCTCTAGATTTTTATGCTTCGCTCCACCTGGAACCGTCTGCCCGCCCGAAGTACTTCCAGGCCCAGCAAGTTCCCCATGCCCTCTGGCAGCCTCTTCAACATGAACAGGACAGTCTCACCATGGAGTGAGTTGTCACTCCGATCCATTACAGTTCGTGGGCGACACCCTTGGTCGTCCTCAAGAGACCAGATGGGTGTCTTCGAGTTTGTGGCGACTTCAAGGCTATGCTTAATCCTCAGTTACAGGTTGAAGACTATCCCTTCCCGCGTCCCAAGGACCTGTTCTCCAAGCTTGCAGGGGGTCAATTTTTTTCGAAGATCGATCTTGCCGAGGCCTACGTCCAAATACCTTTCGATGAGCCTTCTACTCACTTGGCTGTCGTCAACACACTGTTTCAGCTGATCTGGTTGAACCGCCTTATGTATGGCATCGCTAATGCACCAACCATCTTTCAGCATTACTTGGGACAGCTCTTGTGGGATGAGCCAGGTTGTATCAACTACCTCGATGAAATCATCATCACCGGCCGTACCACGGATGAACATCTCAGTCAACTGCAACAATTGTTCCTGCACCTGCGGACTGCGGGCCTAAAATGCAACCTTGCTAAATGCTCCTTTTTTCAACCTGCTATCTCCTACCTAGGTCACATCATTTCCAGCGATGGCATATCATGTACCTCCTCCCACATCGCCTCTATAGCAGCCCTTCCCCCTCTGCGCATCGTCCACCAATCGCGGTCTTTCCTGTGTAAAATTGCTTACTATTGAAAGTTCATTCCCTAAGTCGCCCACATCGCAGCCCCCTCCATCACCTATGCCGAAAGAACGTGCTTTTACATTGGTCCCCAGCTTGTGAATCGGCTTTCCAAACCTTAAAGTAGAGGTTGCACTCTGCGGCGTGTCTCATGCCATATAACCCCATTCTTCCCTCCTCTTGGCTACAGACAGACTATGGTGTTGGCGCTGTCCTTTCGCACCATCTACTGAATGCATTGGAATGCCTGGTGGCGTACGTATCTAAATTCCTTACAGATTCCCAATGCAAATATTCCCAAATTGAGGAGGACACCCTAGCCATCATGTTATCCTGTGCCTAATTCCTCCCGTACCTTTACAGTTTGTCTTTTTGCTTAATCACTGACCATAAGACCCTCGTGGCCTTATTTTCCCCATCAGCCCATTTACCCACAAAGACTTCCCACTGCCTGCAGCGATGGGCCCTATTCCTTTCACGTTTTAGGTACACATTTCTGATCCACCTCCCAGCATGCCAACACTGATGCCTTGTCTCGGCTCTGCTCCGGCTAGAATTTGGCATTCGATTCGTCGGATCTCCTAATTTTTCAGGTCGATGATGTCATACAGAATGTGTTAGCTGCATTCCCAGTCACAGCTGAGAGGGTGGCCGCAGCAACGACAGCAGATCTGCTCCTGCAGCTGGTGCACTGCTATGTTCTCCATGGCTGACCGACACTACCTCCGCCTCGCGCCCAGGCTGACCTCCGATTCTCCTTCTCCATCCACCATCAATTGGTGGCTGTCAACAGGGTGCTCCTCTGTGTGGAAAATGACGCCAATCCATGAGTTCTCATACCAACTTCCCTACGGTCCTGCATTCTCCACATCTTACATCAAGGTCATTGGGGTACTGCTCAGACAAAAACCTTCACACGTCACCATGTCTTCTGGGTAGGCATGACAGTGGAGGCAAAGTGCATGCTCCGTGGTTGTCAGCAGTGTACCCAGGCCCTTCCCACACCACGCCAGTCCTTCCAATCCTGGCCAGCCGCTTCCCTCTCATGGGAACGCATCCATGTGGATTTTGCAGGACCCTTCCTCAGTGCTTACTGGTTACTCATCACGGATGCCTACTCCAACATCCCTTTCATTATCTGATGCTCCTCTCACCATAGAGCATACCGTCATGGGCCTGTCAAAAATACTTTCCATTGAAGGCTTTCCCATCACCTTAATATCTCACAATGGCCCGCAATTTCGCTGTCAAGAGTTCGCCTAATTCTGCCACAATAATGGTATCCACCACGTCTTTACCCCTCCTTTCCATCCCCAATCAAATAGAGAGGTGGAGCGGCTTGTTCACACTTTTTAAAACTCAGATGAAGAAGTACACAGAGGACGGTTCTCTGCAAGAAGCTCTCACGTTATTTCTCAGTATCTACAGGGCCACGCCAGTGAGTGACAAGAGTCCAGCCAAACTGCTCCATGGTCACCAGCCTCGGACCCAACTCCATCTCCTCCTGCTCCAGGTTGGACCTCGGGCCCTGCCTGGTGCTTCCCGATATTCATCTGGCTCCAAGGTGTGGGCTTGTGGTTTCGGGTCCCAGCCCAGCTGGATTCCGGGGGTCGTTATCTGGCCCTGTGGTTGACAACTGTTCGATGTACACCTGAACAACAGGGTGTTTTTGCGTCATCGTAACCAACCGTGTCCTCATTTCCTTGAGCAGCTGCAGCCCAAAATGCCGGCTCGTCTCTCTCTTCCATCACCGGCCCCTTCCTTGGGACCTTTGCTGATGCCTTCTCCTCAGTTGGTGGATGATCTTCCCGGAGATAGCCAGCAGACGCAGTTTGCTAGCCCCACGCCGCCGCATACTGCAGAACTGGGGCAGCTCCGGGATCTTACCCTGAACCCACTTCCCGGCTCCTCTTCACCACCGCCTTGGTTGGATTATGCAGACGTCCCCATGTCGCTTACCCTGGCCGCCATCACCTCGCAACTGCCACTGCTTTGGCGTTCCAGCCACTTCCCGCGGAAGGAGGCGCCCCAATCTCTGGCAGCTGGGTGCCACTGCTTCCTTCAGGAGGACTTAGCTGCAGATCAGCCTACGGCATCAGGCTATATTGGTACCCTCTCCCCCGTCGTCGCCCGTGCCACACCAGCTTTTCCAAAGAGAGGAAGGGTGTTATAACGAAGCTAAGGTAGCCCCTGAGGGCCGGCAACCCATATTACACCACAGAGGACGGGGTTGTCTATGTCCAAGGTGTACCAAATATCACCGCGGTAAACACCGGCTATTTACATACAACAGAATGGAAACTTCCTGCAGGCGGAGCCCGAGCCACGTCCTGCAGGAAGTATCACTACACCATAACCTGATTACCTGGAGAAGGCTATTTAATGGCTAGAACCAGCCCCAAAGTTCAGTTCAGACTGGATGCCGACCTCGTGGACTTCGATCACTGAAGATTACGTCTTTGTCTGAACTGGACTTTTACTAGTGTGTGTGTGTGTGTGTGTGTGTGTGTGTGTGTGTGTGTGTGTGTGTGTTACCTCGAACCTTTGTGGAAATTTAGAAGTGAACTTTTGTTTGCGTCAATTAGGAGACTCTTATTGGCATCGTTATTGTTACCTTTCTTTTGTTATTCAGTCAGAAACCTTGTAAAATTACATAAATAAAAGTTGTGTTTGCGAAAAGTTGCAAATTGTCAGTCACAACAGTATTACTGGAATGTTCTGCGAGGGCGCGTGTGATGGAGACCAGTACCGACCTGTGTTATGCTGATCAGGACCTCCGGTGCACTTCAGCGAGTCATGGGCTGGCTGGGTGCCTTCAACCGACAATAACAGCTCACTGTCCTTCTCCATCAAGCTGAGCAGGTGCGCGACAGGATCCCAGGACGCTGTTGCTGCTGCAGGTCCCGATGGGCTGGGACACGTCACTATTGCAGACCCCGATAGGCTGGAGGACATCTCATCTGCTGATGAGCAAAGAAGAAAAACCATTACAAGCGATGATAGAAACACAGAGACCCTCACACCGTAGTAAACACAGACATTAAACAAGGGGTACTCACTCTTCAGCGGCTTCTTCGTATTCTGTTTATTGCTGTGGCTGGACGATCTCAACTGGAACTTCATTCTGGGTGACTGACCAGAACTGAGGCTGCAGAGCTGCTAGGCCTGCCTTATATCCCCTTTGTGATCGGATGCTGCGTTCCTATTGGCTACAACCAATTTCAAGCGCCTCTGGTGTTTTGATTGCGTTAGTGGGGTGCAAAAGGGTTTTCTGCCCAGGAGAACCAGGGTTCGAGTCCCAGAAAGGGAATCGCCAATTTTATTTTCTCACCAATTTCGGGTGGGGGGTGGTGTGGGACGTCAGCACAGCTCTGGTACAAAGAAATTGTCACCAAAATTCGAAATTCCCGCCAAAATTCGAAATTCCCACCAAAATGGTAGGTTTTGGAAGGGGGAGGACGGAGGGGGAGGAGGAGGAGGGCGCTGGGGCACATGTGCAGCTGATAAACACGTGGCGTCATCCGGTGGCGTGGGTGACTGGTGGTGGTCGGGGGTGGGGGCGATTAATTGATCAATATAATTAATTTGATATCAAAAGTGTGCTGACACCCCCAGATCCCTACTACTGCTATTCCCTCATCTTTCAATTTTATTACTAATCCATGATAGTTTAGTTTTGCACAGTGCTTTCTTTTCAAGTGGTCTGATAT
Source organism: Schistocerca nitens (assembly GCF_023898315.1). Classification (NCBI taxonomy): domain Eukaryota; kingdom Metazoa; phylum Arthropoda; class Insecta; order Orthoptera; family Acrididae; genus Schistocerca; species Schistocerca nitens. The sequence goes on along the minus strand of NC_064619.1, from coordinate 561,950,168 downwards.
TGGTCGTTTTCCCTGAATGTTTATATTCAATTGGCACATTGGGATTACTTAATACGACACCCTGAAGAGCAAGAGGCTTTAGGGGCAGCAATATTGCACGTGACGCTCGAAAAATTATTAATTAGGTCGCAGAATACTGTAAACTCGAAAAAAATAAAAATAGTGAGCTAATTCACCCGCTCTGCAAGTTTTGAGCAGTAACGGGCAAGAGCTTAAGAAATTTCTACAGGATTAGGAGTTTTTGCAAAAACATTACCGAACATTCACATTCACCTCTTGGCAAGAGGAGATTAGTTTTGTGTCGCATCGATTGAAACATTCATATTTCGTCCGAATTACTTATGAATATGCATTGCAATACTGTGGAAGCAGACAGCATGTAAATACAGCTGTATATTTTAATGATTATGTCCAGCCACCATACAAATAGAAAACTTGGCACTCGACAGGTTGTGCTTTTACTATATTCAGTTTTGCGGGTACTGGTGCGTCCTTAAAGGAACAACTTCTGATAATCGAACACAACTCAGGCAACCCACATGTGAACCACACTTGTGGGTGTACAAAGTCATAAGTGACACAGGGGCGTGAGGACTGAATCGACGTTTTGTGTTTTCGAATCGCCTTATACATTAACATACCGTATACAATTGAAAACACTTGTAAGTACAACGAGGACTCAGAAACAGGAGACTACAAAAGTGGGGTTGTTTATTTAATAACGATAATAATCGCATTTATTGTAAAATACGTTATGTAATTCAATCGCAAAGGCTTAACAAATGTTTAAAAGTCATTTTTTCCTCTACTACCTACGTTGTGTTACAGCACCCTTATTTACATTTGTATTCCGCGCTACAAGTATGCCCACATATTTGCGGATGGCCATCTGTATAATGTGCATTAATGATTTCGTGTTATTTGCTTGTGCAGTTTTTACCATAACGACCTAATGTCTCACGTCCCTTCCCCCACAGCGGCCAATCTATTAACAACACACGTATGTGAACAACATAGACTGGCTAGTTACCACATTTTAGACTGGCTAGATACCACATTTGATGCTGATTAAATATCTTCATGCAATCTACTTTTCCCTTGCATTCCACAGGCACAGGTAATAGGATCCGACAATTTTTCGAGAGCCAATTAAAAAAGAATTACTTGATAAACGATATGACTATCAATAGTTATATCAGGGTGCCTGTAATGACGATAGCGCAGACATTATAGATTAATCGATAGTTTATCGATGTTTAAGTAACACTATTACTGAACAGAACGCTTTGCTTTTTCTCGCCCCGCTGTAAGGTTCCAAGCCTGTCACAGACGTAGCCCGCTATCTTCGTTAATTAGACTGTCTGGGCTGTAGTTACAGTGGCCTCTTTAATTACACAATCCTAGAAGAAGGAAGACTATCCAAATATCTTGTCTTTGTTGTAATCTATAGTATTCCCAATTTTTACGCTATGGGCAGCCTTGGTGCTCTGATGTAATTCAGTGTGACATCTGTGTTCAAGGTACCTCTTTTCTACCATGCGTTCAGTTTTCCTAGTTTATTCCACGCCACGCTGTCAAGGTATCTGGTAGACCTCTGCCTTGCGATGGCCTTAGATCATGGTTCCCAGACGGTGGTACTCGTATCATTGGTGGTGCACAAGGACGTTCAGATGGTATACGTACAAGTAAAGATAATATTTGGTGTAACGACTAAAATTATTCTAGTGAAATGATAGAAAGCCGATCGATAAAAGCACCATCTGTATAATGTTAAAGAAAATGGTTTTATTTCAAAATGTTTGGTTCGTACTGTCGGCTGGACACAGGAAGGTCGGATTCTACCTTCGCCAACTCTCCCTTCATTAGTTGTCGCTGCCGTGGCCGTGAATGACTCACCTTGTTTTCATTTCGACGGTATTTTGATCGGATCTTATCGGTCGTTATTCGAAAGTTTTCGCGGCGCTTTGCAACTGCTGCCAACTTACGCGGTGTCATTACTTCCTCAGTGAGCGCAGAATAGTTTATTGTTGTTATTGTCGCTTTGTTGGGCGTTACGTTTAATGGCATCGTGATTCGATGAAAGCTTGCGTCTGGAAACGGAGTGTGCATATTATAACGATCTCATTCTTGACTTTGTAATGTGATATGAGGTTTAACTTGATCGTATGTCTTGGATGTGATTGTGTCTTAAATTGATCATGAAGCGATTTTGAGCCAGGAAGCTCCTTTTGCCTCCAAGGATGTGGCTAAGAAATGTAACCCAATACCTAACCGCAAGTATGATGAGATCTACTTACATTTTGGCTTTACAATAAAGGCCGCTACAGAAACAAGTAATAATCCAATTCCCCAATGCATTCCATGCTTAGAAACGCTTCAAAATAAAGCACGAAGCCTTCTTTACTAAGTAAGTCATCAGGGTTCGAAACACTCTCAGTTAGTTGGTAAACATATTGAGTTTTCTCAAAAGAAATTTGCGTTTTGTAAAAAAGGATCCAAATACACGGAAAATATTATTAACACTGATGTTGTTGTTGTTGTTGTCTTCAGTCCTGAGACTGGTTTGATGCAGCTCTCCATGCTACTCTATCCTGTGCAAGGTTCTTCATCTCCCAGTGCCTACTGCAACCTACGTCCGTCTGAATCTGTTTAGTGTATTCATCTCTTGGTCTCCCTCTACCATTTTTACCCTCCACGCTGCCCTCCAATGCTGAATTGGTGATCCCTCGATGCCTCAGAACATGTTCTACCAACCGGTCCCTTCTTCTTTTCAAGCTGTGCCACAAACTCCTCTTCTCCCCAATTCTATTCAATACCTCCTCATTAGTTATGTGATCTACCCATCTAATCTTCAGCATTCTTCTGTAGCACCACATTTCGAAAGCTTCTATTCTCTTCTTGTCCAAATTATTTACCGTGCATGTATCACTTCCATACATGGCAACACTCCAAACAAATACTTTCAGAAACGACTTCCTGACACTTATATCTATACCCGATGTTAACAAATTTCTCTTCTTCAGAAACGCTTTCCTTACCATTGCCAGTCTACATTTTATATCCTCTCTACTTCGACCATCATCAGTTATTTTGCTCCCCAAACAGCAAAACTCCTTTACTACTTTAAGTGTCTCATTTCCTAATCTAATTCCGTCAGCATCACCCGACTTAATTCGACTTCATTCCATTATTCTCGGTTTGCTTTTGTTGATGTTCATCTTATATCCTCCTTTCAAGACACTGTCCATTCCGTTCAACTGCCAAGTCCTTTGGTATCTCTGACAGAATTACAATGTCATCGGCGAACCTCAAAGTTTTTATTTCTTCTCCATGGTTTTTAATTCCTACGCCGAATTTTTCTTTTGTTTCCTTTACTGCTTGCTCAATATACAGATTGAATAACATCTGGGAGAGGCTACAACCCCGTCTCACTCCCTTCCCAACCAATGCTTCCCTTTCATACCCCTCGACTCATAACTGCCATCTGGTTTCTGTACAATTTGTAAATAGCCTTTCGCTCCCTGTATTTTAACCGTGCCACCTTTACAATTTGAAAGAGAGTATTCCAGTCAACATTGTCAAAAGCTTTCTCTAAGACTACAAATGCTAGAAACGTAGGTTTCCCTTCCTTTAATCTTTCTTCTAAGATAAGTCGTAAGATCAGTATTGCTGTAATACTAATACTCTCTCGATAAAAGCTCATACCTAGGTACTGCTGTGTCTCTTACTGCCCGTGGCTATAGTCATGGTCCAAGCACTTTTGCGGGAAAAAGCGGCAAGAAAATTCAAAAAGTTTCCTTATACAACATTACGATAAAAAGCAATACTAAAGACATGTCTTCCAATACTGGAGAAACTTTGTTACTACAACTGCTGGAGAGAAATTCCAATAGACGAGACCACAGATCATTCCACCCGTAGCCGTCCTCAGCCCTGCGGCAGCTGTCGCTAAGCTTTCCGTGCCCTCACGCCTGGTCTCCCTTACGCACCACAGGGTTCGTTAAAAAGTGAACAAGCTATAGTGGTAAACCCGTATTTCTAATAATGTCGAGTGGCTGTATTACCGACTGTGGCATGCACTCTAGTGATTCGTGCTCCTCTTTTTCTTCGTGCAATTGTCCAGGTATGACCTGTCTTAACCTTATCTTCATGTTGCTCTACCCATTGCTTCGGAATGTTATCTCCAGGTGCTTCAGCTCAGTTGGAAGGCTATCTTGGTGGCAAATGAATCGGGCGTAAAACGTCTCCCCGCTGGAAGCTATGGTAACAGCTGGACATGTACAGAATTACCGTGGAAGGCTTACGATATGACGCGGGCGGACACCTGCATATCCTACGCATTACAAATACGCCGGCAAAGCATCAGGTACCTTTTCTGGGAGAAAATGCTACAGCCGACCAGAGCAGAGCAGTAGTCATCGGGAACCACTTGTAAATGGCAACTAGTCTGTTTGCCGGAATATCATGGAGAACTTACGATGTGACCCGGGCGGGAAACCGAGAATCCTGTAAGTTAGAAATACTCCGTGAGTACATCAGGTCGCATATTCGTTGTGTAATCAAAATACACAATATATTTCTAGTCGGCTGAAATCCTATGTTTGGGATACACAGTGATCACAAAATCCCATTACCCGCTACCGCCTGTGCACTTGTTCACAGATGGTCACGTTGTATAAATGTGGGTTCACGGCAGAGGACAATTTTGAGGTAGTTTGTCTTTCTTTAATATTTATTCCAGAGCGTCTGTGTGTACACCATCACTTTCATAACAGAGTATGATTCTCCTTCACTTACAATGCGAAATTCCCCTAACATTGCTGGCATGATGGCATAAATATACGTCGAACAGCATTCTTTAGTTCGTCGACTGTTTCGTCACACGTGGAAGTAACCGTGGCCACTTCAAAGGTGCAGGTAAATGGACACGTCCAATTTATTTATCAGGAAATGCCACTATGAGATGTTCTCTACGGCTATAGCGTACTGGACTGGTGTTCCATCTTGCTGGGACCATACACCACCAAACAGTCAGTGATCTTGCAGATGTTGAACAAACCAATCACGTAACATGGTGAGATACACAATGTGATTCACAGAGCCGCCAAAAAAATGTTGACCTACCAAGTGGGTGGCAGACATTGAAGTGCAGATCATGACATATGATCAGATGTGTGCAAGCACTTTGTTTACTTCAGAAATATATATTTCTCGCTTTTGCACTGCGGTAAATTGTGCACTCGTCTGAGAAAAACAGTTTTTCCCCTTGTAGGAAGAGTTGTACGGACATCGAGCATTCGCCTAAAAGGTTGATGACGTTTGGCGGGTCATTATTAGTCTGTACGTTAACAAAACAACACTTAAATGCCTTTAAATTCAAGTCCTTCTTCAAATGTTTTTGTAATGCCCAGTACGGAACTCCCTATACCTCTCACCGCTTATAAATGGACTTCTTTCGCGAAGGTTCGGCAGACGGCGCAGCCTCCACACACGTTTACAGTCGTTTTGGAGGCCGTCCTGAGCGGGGCTTACCTTTTGTACAACGAGCTGCAAAGAGCTGTTTCTTCCACCAGAATATTATTGGTCTTGATAGCGAAGGTTTCCGAAACCTTACAGCGAAATCATGGTGACTGAATACCTCTCAATAATTTTCCTGTATGTGATGTTCGTGAGCCCGTATGCAGATTAAGATCCGTCCCTCAGTGGCGTAAGTGGACTCATCAGCCATCATTTAGATGAATATCGGCACCTGCAACAGTAAGGAATGACAAGTCATTAACATCTACGTAATACATAGGGGGCAATGGGAATATGTGATCTATCTGTACATCCATACATATCACAAAAATGGATGTATGTATTTGTGTACGTTCGTGTGTATCTATGTTCCTCATCTGCCAAAGTACTGCACCGTTATTTTTGTGTGTATGTGTGTTCCACATCTCCTAAAACTCTGGGCCGATTTCAACCGAATTTGGTACATACATAACTTACTGTTAAGCAATAATCGCCGCAGGATTAAGAACAACCTACCAGTCAAACGGGTGGGGCTGGAGGTGAAAAGGAAGCGTAGCCCCCGAAGCGTGAATTCCCATACTTCATTCGTCCACAGCACTTACCTGCCGGCCGGAGTGGCCGAGTGGTTCTAGGCGCTACAGTCTGGAACCGCACGACCGCTACGGTCGCCGGTTCGAATCCTGCCTCGGGCATGGATGTGTGTGATGTCCGTAGGTTAGTTAGGTTTAAGTAGTTCTAAGTTCTAGGGGACTGATGACCTCAGAGGTTAAGTCCCATAGTGCTCAGAGCCATTTGAACCATTTGAAGCACTTACCCACTTGCAACAAACTTTACACGCAGCTTCAGACCTTTGCGAGGTTTATCCACGCTGACAACTCCTACAAAATCAAAAAAGGAAAAAATTTATAGCTTACTATTTTTCCGCTGTTCATGCAGTAAAACTGCCACATAGGCATGACGTTATAACTTATTACTTCATTACTACTGACTGCATTCGTGACACATTTTGCAGTCAGTATGCGCATATTGCAGTGAATGTAACTGCAAAATTATATCACCGTACGGCACATAATTCAGGAGATACGAGGTAATGAACAATGAGACGCGTGAAAAATTGCCGTATCATGCATGACGGTTGAATTTATTACTTCTCTGCTTCTAACTCTGTTTGCAACAAATTTCTCAGACATTATCCAGATATATAGTGGAACGTGCCTACAGTATTACATCATTGTACGACACATGGTTCGCCGGCCGTTGTGGCGAGCCGTTCTAGGCGCTTCAGTCCGGAACCGCGCTGCTGCTACGGTCGCAGGTTCGAATCCTGCCTCGGGCATGGATGTATGTGATGTCCTTAGGTTAGTTAGGTTTAAGTAGTTCTACGTTCTAGGGGACTGATGACCTCAGATGTTAAGTCCCATAGTGCTCAGAGCCATTTGAACGACACATGGTTCAGGAGCTACACCGTCATAAGAAAGTGAGACGCGTCAAAAACAGCAGCATTGTTTTTGATGTTTAAATTTATTACTTCGTTGCTACTAACTCCAATCGCAATACATTTTACAGACAGTATCCACATATTCTGCTGAAGGTACCTACAAAATTATGTCACTGTATTACACATATTTCAGTAGATATGCCTTCAGAAACGTTATTATTATTATTCTTTACTTTCTCAGACGTTAAGTCTGGTTAAAAATGGAAAGTGACGCGGACCTTGATCAAGCGTCACTTCCTTTTAACTGTATGGTATGTGTTATATTGCATTTAGGAACTTTCGGGTAATTGAACATGTATCAATAATTACTGATTTCTGTAGTTGTATATATAAGTTTGGATGTAGCTGTATTGCATTGATGTACTGGTGGATATTGTGTGGTATGACTCCTGTAGTTGATAGTATAATTGGTATAATGTCAACTTTATCCTGATGCCACATATCCTTGACTTCCTCAGCCAGTTGGATGTATTTTTCAATTTTTTCTCCTGTTTTCTTCTGTATATTTGTTGTATTGGGTATGGATATTTCGATTAGTTGTGTTAATTTCTTCTTTTTATTGGTGAGTATGATGTCAGGTTTGTTATGTGGTGTTGTTTTATCTGTTATAATGGTTCTGTTCCAGTATAATTTGAATTCATCATTCTCCAGTACACTTTGTGGTGCATACTTGTATGTGGGAACGTGTTGTTTTATAAGTTTATGTTGTAAGGCAAGCTGTTGATGTATTATTTTTGCTACATTGTCATGTCTTCTGGGGTATTCTGTATTTGCTAGTATTGTACATCCGCTTGTGATGTGATCTACTGTTTCTATTTGTTGTTTGCAAAGTCTGCATTTATCTGTTGTGGTATTGGGATCTTTAATAATATGCTTGCTGTAATATCTGGTGTTTATTGTTTGATCCTGTATTGCAATCATGAATCCTTCCATCTCACTGTATATATTGCCTTTTCTTAGCCATGTGTTGGATGCGTCTTGATCGATGTGTGGCTGTGTTAAATGATACGGTGCTTGCCATGTAGTGTTTTCTTTTTCCAATTTATTTTCTTCGTGTCTGTTGATGTTATGTGATCTAAAGGGTTGTAGAAGTAGTTATGAAATTGCAATGGTGTAGCCGATGTATTTATATGAGTGATTGCTTTGTGTATTTTGCTAGTTTCTGCTCGTTCTAGAAAGAATTTTCTTAAATTGTCTACCTGTCCATAATGTAGGTTTTTTATGTCGATAAATCCCCTTCCTCCTTCCTTTCTGCTTAATGTGAATCTTTCTGTTGCTGAATGTATGTGATGTATTCTATATTTGTGGCATTGTGATCGTGTAAGTGTATTGAGCGCTTCTAGGTCTGTGTTACTCCATTTCACTACTCCAAATGAGTAGGTCAATATTGGTATAGCATAAGTATTTATAGCTTTTGTCTTGTTTCTTGTTGTCAATTCTGTTTTCAGTATTTTTGTTAGTCTTTGTCTATATTTTTCTTTTAGTTCTTCTTTAATATTTGTATTATCTATTCCTATTTTTTGTCTGTATCCTAGATATTTATAGGCATCTGTTTTTTCCATCGCTTCTATGCAGTCGCTGTGGTTATCAAGTATGTAATCTTCTTGTTTAGTGTGTTTTCCATGGACTATGCTATTTTTCTTACATTTGTCTGTTCCAAAAGCCATATTTATATCATTGCTGAATACTTCTGTTATCTTTAGTAATTGGTTGAGTTGTTGATTTGTTGCTGCCAGTAGTTTTAGATCATCCATGTATAGCAAATGCGTGATTTTGTGTGGGTATGTTCCAGTAATATTGTATCCATAATTTGTATTATTTAGCATGTTGGATAGTGGGTTCAGGGCAAGGCAGAACCAGAAAGGACTTAATGAGTCTCCTTGGTATATTCCACGCTTAATCTGTATTGGCTGTGATGTGATATTATTTGAATTTGTTTGGATATTAAGTGTGGTTTTCCAATTTTTCATTACTATGTTTAGGAACTGTATCAATTTAGGATCTACTTTGTATATTTCCAATATTTGTACTAACCATAAGTGGAGTACACTATCAAAAGCTTTTTGGGAATCAATGTCTGCATAGTGTAGTGACCTTTGTTTAGTTTTAGCTTGATATATCACCTCTGCATCTATTATCAGTTGCTCTTTACATCCTCGTGCTCCTTTGCAGCAGCCTTTTTGTTCTTCATTTATAATTTTGTTCTGTGTTGTATGTGTCATTAATTTCTGTGTAATGACTGAAGTTAATATTTTGTATATTGTTGGTAGGCATGTTATGGGGCGATATTTAGCTGGGTTTGCTGTGTCTGCTTGATCTTTGGGTTTCAGATAAGTTATTCCATGTGTAAGTGTATCAGGGAATGTGTATGGGTCTGCAATGTAACTGTTAAATAATTTAGTTAGATGTGAATGTGTTGAGGTGAACTTCTTTAGCCAGAAATTTGCTATTTTATCTTTTCCAGGGGCTTTCCAATTGTGAGTAGAATTAATTGCTTGGGTGACTTCATGTTGCAAAATTATCACTTCAGGCATTTGTGGTATTATTATTATTATTATTATGTAGTATTGTGCCTAGTGGCAGGTCCATTTCTTCGTACGGAGAATTTCTGATTCCACTACTCCCTGTCTTCAGCTTCTTCCTTCAGTCTGTTGTATCTCCTTCTATCTTTCATGTCGTCCAGATGTTGAATTATTCTTCTTCCTCGTCCTGCGTTTCCTCTGAGTTTCCCTTCGATGACATCATGTATGAGTGCCTTATGTCCTATCCAGTTGGTCTTTCTCTGAAGAATTGTACGCAGAATACTTCTCTTCTCTCCTACTCTTTGCGATCTGTCCACTTGATCTTTTCCATTTTCCTCCAGAACCACATTTCAAAGCTCTCTAAGTATTTTTTCTCCTTATTTCTCATGGTCCATGTCTCTGCTCCATACAGTTCAATGCTCCAAATGCAGCACTTTATCAATTTTTTCCTCATTGCCAAACTGAACTTGCTGGTCAGCACAGTCCTCCTCTTGTTGAAAGCAGCTTTGGCCATGAGAATTCTTGCTCGGATATCGTTGGTGAAGTGGGCATCATTTGTGACAAAACTTCACAGGTACTTGAACTGATTCACATCTTCCAGTTCCCGATTGTCAACAGTTATCTTCTAGTGTTTCTCACGTTTTGATATGCGCATCACTTTTGATTTTTCGATGTTGATTTCCATGCCGTATCTTCCTCCCGTTTCCACCAAATTGTTCATCATGTGTTGCAGCTGTCTCTGATTGCTGACGAACACTACCAGGTCGTCTGCATACTTGATGGTGTTGATGAGACGTCCTCCTACTTTGAAGTTTCCGCATCCTTTCAGCGCTTCTCTCGCCAGCATTTCTCCATACAGGTTGAAGAGACTTGGCGACAGACAACATCCTTGTCTCACTCCCCTTCCCATGTCCATACTGTTAAGCATTGTTATTCACTTCCCAACATTCTACATCGCTAATTATTTAATTGCAGAACATGTAAGGATCCGTTAATGGTCAGTCAGAGACCTGTCACTGAAAATATACCTTAGAGAGTAAAAAAGTGCTTTTATAATACGGACTTCGGCATTAACTTCCCAACGTTCTACGTCGCTAATGATTTAATTGCGGAACATTTAAGGACACGTATAATTTAACTTTTGTTGAGCTTATTTGCAACAGCACCTTTCCTCAGACGTGTGTAACTTTTAGCGAAAATTCTCGACTTGTCAGAAACGGGAGAACAATAGTGAGGTAATTTACAAAAGTCGGAATCCCGCAAACAACCAGCTTTCATTCGCATTATCAGAACGCGGCTTTTGCGCAACAAAACAAGCCGTAGGTAGGCAGAACTCCAGACAGTTACGCCGGTACACCCTGCGAATAATGGGAAACGAAACATAATCTTATTTCCGACCGCGCAAGGTCAGAGACCGAGCTACCGGGGTCGTTTTTAAAACAAAAAAACCACCGCCCGTACCGAACCCAGTGGCGAGTAACGAAGGCTTATTTGGCCGTAATGAGTTATTTAAGAGTGTGAGTGGGAGGGCGGCGCTTGCACGGTAGGGAGAACAACAGCAGGAGCCAGAGATACACAAGACTGGGAGAGAGGGTGGTTGGGGGAGGGGGAAGGGAGGGGGGGACGGCCCGAAAAGCTTTAATCAGCGAGGTGGCCAGCACAGCCCAGGCGGGCCGCGTCGTGTACACTGCCGCGGAACAGCGCGGCACAACAGTTGCGTCCGACTGCGAGAGCGGGGCTCAGAGGGCATTTAAAATATAGCGCCGCGCGCGCTCTACGTTTTTAATCCTGCTCGGGGCACTCTAAGGGAATATCGGTGAGACAATGGCCGGTATTAGCCTGCAAGTGAGCCGCGCGGCCGCCGACAACGCGAAACAGCGCGCGCACAAAAGGAGCGCGCACGAAAATAATACGCAAACCGGCCGCTCGCCGACCCAACATAACGTTTATTAAATGGAGAAAAAGTTACACGGTAGCGCGCGAGCGGCGGCGGCGGCCGACTTGCTGCTGCCTCCTGAAGAGCACGCCGCACCGGCGGCTTTCGGCTGTTTATTTTACTCGCACCGGACCGGCGCTGGCCAATGCTGCTGCTACTGTACTTGCAGCCAAGGCGGCTGCCGGCGCTCCGCGGCTGACTTCGGCTCGTTTTTTTATTCCCCCTTTTGCGTGTTTTTATACCTGGGCGGATGCTTTCATAACATGGAAACAATATGCGGAATGGCGGGCGTGATTCGTATTTTTGTAGCGGCGGAACAGAAAGGCCTTCTGTCCGCCAGGCACTATCTTGTCAACCGAACTCCGCTCATATCATACGCTGACATGTAGAATAGGTAGTTCGGTTTAGCGTCAAAACAAATACACCGACAGAGAAAAAAAATCACAGCACCAAAAAGGGTTGTGCGACATAAGTGGAAGTTGGTAGGTGTGTTTCTACACTACTGGCCATTAATATTGCTACACCAAGAAGAAATGCAGATGATAAACGGGTATTCATTGGACAAATATACTAGAACTGACATGTGATTACATTTTCACGCAATTTGGGTGCATAGATCCTGAGAAATCAGTACCCAGAACAACCACCTCTGGCCGTAATAACGGCCTTGATACGCCTGGGCATTGACTCAAACGGAGCTTGGATGGCGTATACAGGTACAGCTGCCCATGCAGCTTCAACACGATACCACAGTTCATCGGGAGTAGTGACTGGCGTATTGTGACGGGCTAGTTGCTCGGCCACCATTGACCAGACGTTTTCAATTGGTGAGAGATCTGGAGAATGTGCTGGCCAGGGAAGCAGTCGAACATTTTCTGTATGCAGAAAGGCCCGTACAGGACCTGCAACATGCGGTCGTGCATTATCCCGGCCGGCCGGAGTGGCCGTGCGGTTCTAGGCGCTACAGTCTGGAACCGAGCGCTAAGGTCGCAGGTTCGAATACTGCCTCTGGCATGGATCTGTGTGATGTCCTTAGGTTAGTTAGGTTTAATTAGTTCTAAGTTCTAGGCGACTGATGACCTCAGAAGTTAGGTCGCATAGTGCTCAGAGCCATTTGCACCTTTTTTTTTTTTTTTTTTTTTTTTGCATTATCCTGCTGAAATGTAGGGTTACGCAGGGATCGAATGAAGGGTAGAGCCACGGGTCGTAACACATCTGAAATGTACCGTCCACTGTTCAAAGCGCCGTCCATGCGAACAAGAGGTGACCGAGAGGTGTAACCAATGGCACCCCATACCATGACGCCGGGTGATACGCCAGTATGGAGATGACGAATACATGCTTCCAATGTGCGTTCACCGCGATGTCGCCAAACACGGATGCGACCATCGTAATGCTGTAAACAGAACCTGGATTCATCCGAAAAAATGACGTTTTGCCATTCGTGCACCCAGGTTCGTCGTTGAGTAAACAATCGCAGGCGCTCCTGTCTGTGATGCAGCGTCAAGGGTAACCGCAGCCATGGCCTCCAAGCTGATAGTCCATGCTGCTGCAAACGTCGTCGAACTGTTCGTGCCGGCCGGAGTGGCCGTGTGGTTCTAGGCGCTACAGTCTGGAGCCGAGCGACCGCACCGGTCGCAGGTTCGAATCCTGCCTCGGGCATGGATGTGTGTGGTGTCCTTAGGTTAGTTAGGTTTAATTAGTGCTAAGTTCTAGGCGACTGATGACCTCAGAAGTTAAGTCGCATAGTGCTCAGAGCCATTTGAACCTTTTTTTCGAACTGTTCGTGCAGATGGTTGTTGTCTTGCAAACGTCCCCATCTGTTGACTCAGGGATCGAAACGCGGCTGCACGATTAGTTACAGCCATGCGGTAAGATGCCTGTCATCTCGACTGCTAGTGATACTAGGGCGTTGGGATCCAGCACGGCGTTCTGTATTACCCTCCTGAACACACCGATTCCATATTCTGCTAACTGTCATTGGATCTCGACCAACGCGAGCAGCAATGTCGCGATACGATAAACCGCAGTCGCGATAGGCTACAATCCGACATTTATCAAAGTCGGAAACGTGATGACACGCATTTCTCCTCGTTACACGAGGCATCACAACAACGTTTCACCAGGCAACGCCGGTCAACTGCTGTTTGTGTATGAGAAATCGGTTGGAAACTTTCCTCATGTCAGCATGTTGTAGGTGTCGCCACCGGCGCCAACCTTGTGTGAATGCTATGGAAAGCTAATCACTTGCATATCACAGCATCTTCTTCCTGTCTGTTAAATTTCGCGTCTGTAGCACGTCATCTTCGTAGTGTAGCAATTGTAATGGTCAGTGGTGTACATCTGAAAGATGATGTGTATTCACGTTGCGTGCCGGTCACATAAGAGTGGCTTCAATAGAGCCACTATGACGATGCAAATCAGGTTTGCTTTAAATACACGCTGTAACTATCGTGAGCGTTTGTTACAATTGAGATCGGATCTGATGAGCTTATGTTAGTTAGAATGCCTTTAAGGCTACAGCACCTAACTGAGTTTGAAAGAGGTCGTGCAATAGGGCTACGAGAAGCTGTATGTTTCTTCTGCGGTATTGCAGAAAGACTTGGCAGGAATGTAACCACTGCACATGAGTGCTGGCAGAGGTGGTCACGGGAATGTACAGTCACAGGAAGACCGGTCTCCGGATGGCTAAATGGCACTGCCGAGAGGGAAGATCAAAGCCTTCGGCTCTGGCGCATCATGGCATCTGCAGCAGAAATTTGAGAAGCAGTTGGCACAACAGTGACGTCTTTTTATATTTTGTTTTATTTTTTCTACATCTGCTGTTACGTTTTGGTCTATTATCTAGATTACAAAGCACAGACCTTACAAATAAAAAACCAGCGAAAATACCCTACTATACTACTTCAGTTATATTACGTTACAATAATTTGTTTATTAGATACAATTAGCAAACCCCGTGAATGGGGGCTAGTACCCGTACCTAAGCGCGGGGGCAGGCGGGGGTGGCCTAGCGGTTCTAGGGGCTACAGTCTGGAACCGCGCGACCGCTACGGTCGCAGGTTCGAATCCTGTCTCAGGCATGGATGTGTGTGATGTCCTTCGGTTAGTTAGGTTTAAGTAGTTCTAAGTTAAGTCCCATAGTGCTCAGAGCCATTTGAAACCTTTCCTATTGACTTCTCCCGAAGCCTAACTCACGCTAGGTACGAAAGTCTTCCAGACGCTACCCTCTTTACCGTCTTCTTTCCTTCTATACTCTAAATAAACTTTACTCCCTTCCCTAGGACGGTAAAGACAACCCTGTCAGGAACTGTATTTCCGCGTTTAGGCAATGGATTGCTGCCAATGTGTGTCTCACGGCACACACGCCTTTTCTCACCTATATATTGCTCTGCTACAGCATCTGTCTCCTATAAAGAAGCTGAGCATGGGACTATATTTTATTTGCTAACGCTACAAATGTCTCGATAAATAAACATGACACAGTATTTCATCAACGTTATTAATGGTAAGATTTTGCCTCTCATCGGAGGCAACTCGTGCGTAAACTGGACAATCAAAAACGACATGTTCTGGTGTGGCCATCTCAATCCTATATACACAAGATTGATCAGGCCTCTTACCTACCCGGTGCAAATACACTGGATAGGGACCGTGGCTGGACAAAAAGTGCACTAGTCCGCGAGTTGAGTTTAGGTGTTTTAATCTTAGTCTTTCTCTTACTGATGGTAAAAACTGAAACGTCCGAAGTGCGGTTCCTGAGTTCCCAATGCCTTTGCAAGCTAACTGTTTAATTTCTTTGATATTTTGACAAACTCTCCTCACAAGCTGTTCCACTCGCACACACTCATTCCTTTTAAGCCAGTAAATTGCAGCCCTTTGTCTGATGACCAAATCTCTCGGATATAACCCCATAATTACGCAAAAGCCATTAGTAGTCACTGTTCCAAAGGCCCCTATTGATCTCATAGTAATATTTCGTTGCACTATCCATACCACCATTGTTGACCTAACCAACCTGTGCCTGTGGGCCCAGTCACTAGAGCCGTAACCCTCCATTGACTCAAATAGGGTCAAACAATGGTTCAAATGGCTCTGAGCACTATGGGACTTAACTTCTGAAGTCATCAGTCCCCTAGAACTTAGAACTACTTAAAACTAACTAACCCAAGGACATCGCACACATCCATGCCCGAGGGAGGATTCGAACCTGCGACCGTAGCGGTCCCGTGGTTCCAGACTGTAGCGCCTAGAACCGCTCGGCCACATGGACCGGCAGACTCAAGTAGGCTGTTGTTGTATATTTTAATCACATTAGGGGGGGGGGGGGAATGAAATCTCCTCAGTCCAATACTAGTGACTTTATTATTGTACAAACTAAGGTCTTCATGATCACTTGCTCAATATGCGAGTCAAAGCTCAACTTGTGATCAGGATGGATACCCAGTTATACAGCGGACGTTTGACGTTTGATTGTTGAACCTAATATTTTGGTACTGGGGTCTCTTAAGATCTGACCTATGAACATAACATAATTGCACTTTTCTGGTGAAACAGCCAATTTGGTATTCCCACACCAGTTCATCAAGCATTTCATGTTAGTCGCGGATCTTTCCTCTAGCTGTTTTCTGGAATTAGCTTGCACCAAGGCCAGTAGGTCGTCCTCATAGGCCACCGCTCCAAGGATGGCCGCCTCTAATTGTGAAGTTGATCAGCAGCGGCTCCATATTAATGTCCCAGAAAACTGGGCCCAATACGGAGCCCTTGGTTACCCAACGGAACATCGTGGAGCGGACAGCACTGCGAATCTACCCTCACAGTAGGCCCTCAAACAACAAAACAGCCGCCAGGAACTCTCCATCTCCCGCAGGCTTGAGAAGAGTGCCGGCCAGCACAGGTTGTCGAAGGCCCCTGCGATGTTCACCATGACCCCAAATTTACATTCTGTGGAATGAACATACTGAACGGCCCTGTTGATGGCGCCCTCTGTGGATTTTCCCTCAAAAAAATGGTTTCAAATGGCTCTGAGCACTATGGGACTCAACATCTGTGGTCATAAGTCCCCTAGAACTTAGAACTACTTAAACCTAACTAACCTAAGGACATCACACACATCCATGCCCGAGGCAGGATTCGAACCTGCGACCGTAGGGGTCGCGCGGTTCCGGACTGAGCGCCTAGAACCGCTAGACCACCGCGGCCGGCGATTTTCCCTCGCTGAAGCCATATTGCCATTCATTATACATAATACTCAATGGCTATCCAGTCTTCCATATAATAGTACTTTTTCTAGCGTTTTGCTCATTATGTCTAACAAACAGATCAGGCGGTACGATTAAAGAAGTGTTGGGTCCCTATCAGCGCCTTTCCTCAATATCATAACATTGGCTTTTTTTCCAACATTTGGGAAATTTTTGTTGCGCAAGGCATGCATTGAATAACTTTGTGAGAACCGGAGCTAATTTTGGAGCTAAACAGTGCAGTACTTCTACGGGTATTCCGTCTGGCCCGGGGGCCTTCCCTTTTTTGAATGAGCACAATTTCTCTGTAACTTCTAGCACACAGAATGGGTACACATTTAGGTTGTTAATGTATGGCTCGTTGTCAGCCGCTCTGATCAGGGCTTGTTCTAAGGTATCTTCATTTTCATCGTCATCTGGTAATAAAGTTCCTATTAATACTTCTGCAGTACCTTTGCCAATCCATCGTAAACTCAGGGTTTTGATTTCCACTGCTCAGCTTAGAAAGAACAGTGGGGACTCTAACTTTTTCTCTGGCTATCCTGTAAGGAATACCCAGGGGTCTTAAAAGATATCATTTACGAATTTCTCTTAAATGTTTTGTCTGACCTCTTTTATTTTCTCTTTAAAATTGTTCCTATACCTTCCATAACTTCAAATAAATACCTCCTCTGATCTGGTATATAGTTCGTTTGATATCTTTTCCTTGACCTTCGACTAGACTGGCGTAGCTCATCAATTTCCGGGGTCCAAGGCAGAAGACTTGGTGCATACGATCTCCTTGTCATTACAAATCGGTTACTTCAAGGACAGCTCAGAGCCAGACGCCTTGTAGTGTGCGTTCCACTGACCCAAAACCACCGCCATCTGCAACTTCAATGGTGTCGAACGAGAGCTCATTGGAATGTGGGGTAGAGGTCTGTTGTGTTTTCTGATGAAAGCTGGTTCTGCCTCGGTACCGGTGGTGGCCGTGTGTTCATTAGAATGAAGCCAGTTGAGGGCTAGATACACTGGATCTATACCTGGAGTTATGGTCTGGGTTCGCTCTGAGGTGTGATTTCGTTTGACAGCAGGATCAATCTCGAAGTTATCCCATGTACCCTGCCTGCTAATTTGTACATCGGTCTGGTGATTCGACTCGTTGTGTTATAACTCATGAACAGCATTCCAGAGGGTGTTTTACAACAGGATAGCGCTCGCCCACATACCGCTGTTGTGGTCCAACATTCTCTACAAAAAATGGCTCTGAGCACTATGGGACTCAACTTCTGAGGTCATTAGTCCCCTAGAACTTAGAACTATTTAAACCTAACTAACCTAAGGACATCACACACATCCATGCCCGAGGCAGGATTCGAACCTGCGACCGTAGCAGTCGCACGGCTCCGGTCTGAGCGCCTAGAACCGCTAGACCACCGCGGCCGGCATGCTCTACAGTGTGTCGACGTTTTCCCTTGGCCTGCTCCATCACTAGATCTGTCTCCAATCGACACATATTGGGCATCAGCGGACGACAACTCCAGCGTCATCCACAAACAGCATTAACCGTCCCTTTATCCTAATAGGCGTGGAACTCCATTCCACAAACTGACATACCGCACCCGTACAACACAAAGAATGCACGTTTGCATGCTTGCGTTCAGAATTCTTTTGGTTACACCGGTTATTAATGTATAAGCATTTCGCATTTGCAATGGGTTATCTCGCACTTACCTCAACTTGTGGTATTGCAATGTTTATCACTTAAATCTGTTACCTAGACATTCCGGAAGTTTCACTACTTTACGTTAATTATTTTTTTATTAGTGTTCTCTTGCTTAAGAACGTTACCATTAATGACTTTTTGTCTATTACAAATCCTCTTTTCTTAACCTCCACACTGATTCCTAAAGTGGTTCTACAGTGTGGCAACTTAATGCGTGTAACAGCGTAAGATGGTAAAATATTTAAAGGACCCCTCAGACTCACAATACTTATTTGCACAATAATATTGTGTCAATATATTGCGCGAAATTTGGTAGGTCAAGAATGGCACAATATTAGTGCACATTATTTATGCTCGGGACGCGTCAATTAGAACCCTGCCTTCCGAGCGAAAACGTCAGCGCTTCACGAAATACAACTCGCGTCTATTGCGATTGAAGACGCTACGTGCCGCAAAAAGAAAAGCACGATGAAGCGACGACGGGCGAAAAAGTGGCTTGGAAGTTGTAACATCCACGAGATAAATTTTAGCTACAGTGCGACGAGTGGAAATTTGCCTTTAAGCGTTATAAACATTATCTATTCGACATATGAAAAAATAGTGAAAACGATGATAAACATTAATTATTTATATAATATTCTATGGTGTAATTGGACATATCGATGTGTATCATACAAAGACAATGATAATTGTAAATTCCTTTTATGATCTGCGTTTGTCTTTTTTTGTTTTTTACCTTTTGTTGGATGGCCTTTGTACGTTGCGGACGCATATCAAGCTGAGGTCTGTTAAGAAATTGTAATTATTTGTTAATTATTACTTGAGAATAGAGTTCATTATTATTATAAATATGAGTGAATAATTATTTGTAACTTTAGTTCCTCACTCAATAACCATTATGCGTGTTAATTATTTCTTTCTGCTGCAAGGAGCGCAGCCATTGATGATAGCGACTTGTATCGCGTTTTTTGTCTGTGTTTTCCTTAGAAAAAAATCAAATGTATGCTTGATGAAGTCTAAATAGTTCACAATAACTTTAATAAGCATTTAAAATACTTATCCTATTTGCTCTAACAATAGAAAGTCTCTATCAATTGTCTGCCGCCATCTTAACAATTATCTCAGCGGCAAATTCAAATTACGCAACTCTGCAGACATAAATGCCGAAGGTAATACAAATGTGTGAAAATAAATGTGCACCGGTAGTCCCGAACTCATTTTAATGAAAATAATTCGAATCAGATTGGTTCTTTAAAAACAGTGCTCATAGCACGATCCTTATAACAAACTTTTCTAGCTGATGTATGGAGCCGAAATTAATTAAGCACAAGTTGCGAAGAGTATTATTTCAGGTAAAATACGTCAGTGTTGTGCTCGGCTGATATTCGGTGGTTTTAATGATCATTTTGCTGAAGATAACTGCTTCCATCATAATCAATAGTTGTATATAATCTGTTGTATTAACTGTGATTTAGTGACACTTACACAACTTACAGACACCGCTTTAACACGACGTTAACTTCGAGTTCTTTAGCAACTTTACCAAATCTTTAACCGGGAGAAAAATCATTTAGTAATTACTCAATGTAATAAAATAAGATTATCGTTTTGATTTACAAATTAGTTAAATAGCAAACCACTGAATAAAACAGCGAACGCCACAAAGTCGTTGTACATACTAAGAGAACTTGAAGCAGAGCCAGATGACTGTCAACATTTTTTAAGGATAACGAGGAATATTTCAACGAATTGGTCAACTTCATTACACATTACGCACACAGGAAAGATACTGTTCATACACTCATCGGATTTCACTTTTCATAGCGCTGGAAGCGGCATATAAAACTGAAAAGAATGGATATATTGTATTGAAAGCTCAGTAGGTAGTGCTGCTATGTATTTCCACAGTAAATAATCCATGCTTCTGAAACGAACAAATAGGCAGTTGCAGTGTTATTTCCCTGCACTTATACACTTTTGTCGAATGTTTCTACAGCTAATTACTAAATAAGTATTTAATGTTTAACCAACCTACACCCTAAACAAATTCAACAGATGACATCTTTCATCTGTCTTTCTTGATGTATTCACATTGATATGGTGTCGCTGTAGAGTAGGTGGGGGTAAAAACCAGCGCAGAGTTAACTGACCGCCATCGATTCAGGAACTGATCACAAGGTGGCAGGTTTGTCTTACTGTAACTCACTGTTCCATGACAGTTCGTCCCGGCAGGCTGCTGCAGGGTTGAGAAAATGAAATAAGTCTGTTTTTTGCTACTTACATGTAACTTTTCTATGTTATACTAGAACATCGTGTAATGCAGGTGTTGAAAAAAAGGAATCAACAAATTAGTCACTGACACTACTGCATTTAAGCTTCACTTTCCAGAGAAAATAATTGTTTCAGTTGGTCTCCAAAATTAAAAATGGCGCATTAACCAGAGGGTGGCGAAAAGAGATAAATCCCCACACGTGTTTTGGGGATAATCTAATAATGTGACGACACTTATAACCCCCCTTCAAAAGATGATGGTTAACCCACACTGCGTGAGATTACTTCATCCGAAGATATAATTCAACCGTATGAAATAAAGGTATGGGGGAAATGTTCTGGCAAAGCATTGAAATATATGCTTCTGACGTCGACATCCAATAAAGAGGGAATGGAAGAAGAACGTGTCGCAAAAGGAAAGCTTGCTACTGAGAAGTACAGACGTACAAAAGGCAGAAAAGACCGTGCTATAGAAACAAAACGACGTAAGCTAGATTTCATTACTTCAATGCTAAGAAAAGTAAGAAAACAGGAGAAACGGCCAGTTGATTATTTTTCAGAGTTAGATGTAGACTTCCCACATCGTTACAGCAGCTCAGAGTAGATGTGGACTTACTTTTTGATGAAGATTGAAACACGTATGTTGTGCGGCAGCGATGCTGAGACATTGTAGAATCTCTGACCAGAGCAGTTGCGCTCGACTCGCAGTAGCGAGCAGTCAGTCAGTCTGCAGTAGTGAGTCCTCAGTAGTGCTTGGAGTCGGTTGCTAGCAGTAGCGGAGAGCAGTCGGCGGGCGCCGGCATCGCAATGGTCGAGATTCAGGACGAGGTATATTTTATTTAAATAAATAATCATGCAGCTTTGCGCTCATCAGATAATGTAACGAACAGTTATTGTAATTTAACTTTCAAAAATCGCCCCCAATAATAATTTTGATTTAAAAGCAATTTTAGAGACAATCATTCAAATTTCCTTCCATTTCCTTTTAACAAAGATTTTTAAAAGGTACTTCCAATGCTTTTCATGCAAGCACCAGAGAACAATAAGAGCAGAATTTTGACATGCAGTTTCACTAAGGTAAGAAATTTATTCTCGTTTCGCACAGGGCAAACACCGACTTTTCGGTTGAATTGAGTTTAGGTTATCATTACAGTTTCATTATCATGGGATTAGCGTTCATTATTTAATGGGAACTTGTACTTGAGTCAGATAGCGAGCTTTCATTTAATTGTCTTTGCCATTAATATTCTTGTGGGGAGTTTACACTTAGCTGTGGCACCATTTCTAATAAATATTATTTTTAAAATTTCTGTGGGGAGGTTACACTTAGCTGTGGCTCCATTACTAATAAATATTGTTTTTATTTTTAGAATTTGTTGTGGGGAGGTTACACTTGGCGACACCCGGTCCAGGATCGTATTTCGTAGAGAATCTTTTGAAAAACAGTCAGATATCTGCTCTTATTTCTTAAATATAATTAGGATTTGGCGCAACGCTTTTACTAATCTTGTGACTTTCTTTCTACAGATCATCGGCAATTTGTTGCTCTGTTGTATTTTGTTTGTTGCTTTTGCATTGTGTTTATTTGTTTTGTGATTTATTGTAACTATTGTGAAAATGCCGCGAAAGACTGTGAATAGTGTATCGCGAGGTATTATGAACGAAACAACCGAATTAAATGACTTCATCAATAGTACCAGTAACACGCAGTGTAAGGATGATAATCCTGCGTTCACTAACAGTCAGTGCGTTTCAACCACTTGTCTTACTGCTGAACATATAGCATTCTTGCAACAAATGTTTAATCAACTTAATGAAAGTTTCAAAAAGACGAGTGAAACATACGACAGACTTAATGAAAGTTTCGATAACCATTTCAAACAACTTAGCGAAACAATTAATGAAAGTTTCAATCTGACGAACGAAAAACAAGATAACCTTAACGAACGGAACAAACAAGTTAGTGAACAGAGTACAGCTGTTACCGTGCAATGTCAGGACATTAAAGAACCATTACGTGTGAATACTAAGGCTTGTGCTAAAAACAGTAATAAAGAAGTTGGCACTGTTGCACAAGAATTAAGTAGTGCATGTGTAGGCACAACAGAATCACATAAAGACGAAGTTAATGCAGTCACTGAACAATGTTCAGCAAACGCAACACAGATACACGAAATTAATGCAGTCACTGAACAATGCCCTAAAAACGCAGTACAGATACGCGACGAGTTTAATTTAGAGTCACTGGAAGTTAAACACACTCTGAATACGGAAGTCGATAGTAAAAGTGAACCACATAACAACCAAATTGACGAAAATATTAAAGTAACAGAATTAACAACTATTTCAGTCACCAATACGTCACAGAATCTGCCACGTTGCGAGCATTTGTCAGAGTCACGTAGCGCGTATAATGTGAGCAATTTACAGAGACTACGCGACTTAAAATTCGAAAAGCTACGCGACTTAAAAGCTGAAAAGCTACGCAAGTTGAAGTACGAAGTGACACAGACAAACAAATTCTCGCACAAACCTGAACGTTTTCTTAAATTCAGTGACGAGAACGTACATTACGAGCAATTTGCATTTGTAAAAAAATCTAAGGAACATAATAATGACAGAGTACAGATACACGATTTGAACTGGTTACGTCGATTTATTTTCGTACTTCCACCACTATTACCTGTAATGCAGAAACTAACTTTGAACCTGATACGACAATTTGCCATTGTATTTTCATCAGCATTGAGTGTAATACAGAAACGACAATTAGCATGGATACAGCAATTTATTTCTGAATTTTTACCGACATTGCCTGTAACACAAAAGCTGAAATTTATTTGCAGCGCGTAATAGACCTCAGGGGATTCATTACGCTTTAATGAATATGTGCCGTAGCGAGCATAGGGCCCCGAGCTGTAGTAGTGCTGTTTCATCTTTAGTTTTCTGCACTGCTGCCTTCTCTTCTACTATCCTTTATATCTATCAAAACAGCTCTTTAACTATTGCTCTTCCTAGAATTAAGAAAAATGAGTAATGAGAACCCGATAAGACAAAATTTTACCGAATGTGACAATTTTCATTAGGCACTCCAAAAATGAGAACCACGAGAATTTTGATAACAGATAAAAATTGTAATCATCAGTATGTGTAAAATTATTAGTAACAGGAACCACATTTTTGTAACAATAGACGTTTTTCATCACAACAGCATGAAAGTCAGCCGCTTAGCATACGTAAACAACAATGTAGTCTACAAGGTCAACCAAGCTCTGATGTTTCGCCGCGTGCACGTATAGTCCCAGCTACAACAAATGGTAGCGTACAGCAGCAGGAATAACTACGTACAGAAACACACTATTTCAATTCCTATCGCAATGCGCCGTATAGAAGTGACTATTATGACAGACGTAAAATTAACGAGCACAATTTTCAGCGTACATTTAATAACAGTCGATCCTTTCAGCAGCAAGATCATCAGCAACAACATATTATAACGAATGAAACAGACAATAGGTGTCATCTATAGCGTAACACGTCAGTAAGAAATAACAGAGCAGTTCAAATAGTCGAAATGCCACAGCATCCTCTCGTAAATAACAGCACGTACGACAGAATTTAACCGGATACAGCACAGATTGCATATTCCAGTAACGTAAGCAATACTTATTGACACGCAGAATTTTGTTCACGAGAATGTTATTTGAAATATGCTTTGTTGAATGCACCACTTTTATCGCACCCAGATCTTACTCGAAATTTTTCTATTGCCACCGACAGTTCTAACACAGCTTTAGGCGTACATATTTTTCAGGAAATTGAAGAAGATGGTACAACAGTAATCAAAAACATCGCATTTGCAAGCCGCATTCTGTCACCTGCTGAACGAAATTATTCCGTTACTGAACTAGAAACGTTATGTGTTGTATGGGCTTTTACGAGATTTCGGCACTTTCTTTATGGCAGACATACCACCGTTTACACAGATCACAGAGCTATACAATTTTTACTTTCAGCTAAATTTACTCACGACAGATTAAGCAGATGGAAACTGTATTTACAAGAATTTAATTTTACGATTGTTCACATTCCCGGTACACAAAATGTTATAGCAGACGCACTTTCTCGTTCTCTCAGCAACAATCAGCAAGACGTAGCAACCAACTTCTGCAAAGCAAATTTCAGCGTCATGTACATTCAACAAGTTGCATTTGAAAATTTTATTTCATCGTCATTACAGGACATAGCACGAGAGCAAAGCAGAGACAATGTGTGGAAAGAAATTAAACACCTTTGGCAAGATAAGAATAATGTTACGATTAGAAACCACTACACTGTACGCAATGACATTCTGTTTCGCCGCTCTCATCCAGACAGTAACAATTGGTTATTATGCATTCCTGACGAACTGGTTAACAAATTAATCTGGTACACTCATTTAAGCTACGCACATTATGGAGCAAGAAAATGTTTTCTGATACTGAGACAGAACTGTTATTTTGCCAGCATGGAAAAACGTATACGACGAGTTTTAGCGTCATGTAAAATTTGCCAGAAAGCTAAGTCTGACACCACTTCACACATTCCTCCATTATATCCCATTGTACCTGTTAAATTAAGACATATGGCCGCAGTAGACATTTTTGGTCCAATTCCGAGAACTAATAGAGGTTTTTGCTACATCTTTGTCGCTGTTGAACTCACTTCAAAATTTGTTACCTTCACTCCGTTACGCAAAGCTACTGCTAAAACTGTTTCGAAAGCATTTGTAAAGCATTTCTTATTTCATGTAGGGCATGTGATGAAAGTAATTTCTGACAATGGATCACAATTTCATTCTGTCATATGGACACGCATGTTACGAGCTAGAAACATTTCTCCGATTTATATATCCAAGTACCACGCCTCTTCGAACCCTTGTGAACGACTAATGAAAGAAATTGGTAAACTGTGTAGAATATACTGCCACAAAAGACATGTTAATTGGGACACACACGTACACTCATTTCAAGATGTAATTAATTCCATTCCAAATGAATCCACTATGCTACCTCCGTCTGTTATACTGAAAAACGTTGAACCACCAAACAAAATCAAAGAATTAGTAACATTTCCTACATCTCGTCGATTACGACACCACGAAATAATTGACATTGCGCTGAACAACATCAAACGTGCCGCAGAGCGCCGGAGAAGACAGCAAAAACAGGTTTGTAGACACCGAGACTTTCACGTTGGACAGAAGATATTAGTACGTACACACTATTTATCCAGCAAATTAAAAGGTAAGTGCAGTAAATTTGAACTTCTATACGCAGGTCCATATCGGATTCGCAGCATTCCTCACCCCAATGTTGTACACGTCGAAACTCTGAGAACCAGAAAATCGAAAGGCAACCATCATGTGTCAAACATTAAACCCTTTATCGAATGAAACCACTTTACGATGTAACATGCTATGAGGCCGTTTACACATTTTATGACCACTTATGTAATTATATTCACATGACTAATTACTGATGATTATCGTATTTTTTTCTTGGCAAGTGCCCGGCAAGGTAAGGTTAGCAGGTCGCTTTTCTTGTCGTTACACATCAGACCGTGCACATTTTTTCAGATGAACTTACACATTTTATGACCACTTATGCAATTATATTGACATTACTAATTACTGATGATTATCGTATTTTTTCTTGGCAAGTGCCCGGCAAGGTAAGGTTAGCAGGTCGCTTTTCTTGTCGTTACACATCAGACCGTGCATATTTTCCAGATGAACTTACACATTTTGTGACCACTTATGCAATTACATTTATGTGACTACCTATTGATGATTATCGTATTTTTTCTTGGCAAGTGCCCGGCAAGGTAAGGTTAGCAGGTCGCTCTTCTTGTCGTTACACACTAGACCGTGCATTTTTTCAGATGAACTTACGCATTCTATGAATAATTATGCAATTCTCTATAATGACGCATTAATTTTATCAAATTCTCTCTCCATTGAAGTCTTTAATTATCGCATCTATTAACTACACTACATATAAGCTGAACACAACGAATGTCACATTTTGTCTTTCTTATGTATGTACGATTGTTTTTATGTTTTGTTTGTATGCACTGTGAACTAGTTAAGGTATAACACACACCATTTGACTTTGACATTTTGCCTTGTGATATCTCAACATCGTGACTGTTTTACATTTTCCTTTTTTGCTGCTGCATTACGATATT
Source organism: Schistocerca nitens (assembly GCF_023898315.1). NCBI lineage: Eukaryota > Metazoa > Arthropoda > Insecta > Orthoptera > Acrididae > Schistocerca > Schistocerca nitens. The sequence continues at coordinate 561,923,251 of NC_064619.1, read as the reverse complement.
CTCTGTACACTTTTTGCCTTTAAACACTGTCTGTGCTTTGAGATATTACGTTTTCTGTCATGTTATGTTGTATGCTTAATTGAGTCACCATTAACCAGTCACTATTTAATGGGTATATGATTTAAATGCAAGACATTAATCTTTGTTCATCAATTTCAGAAATAAATGATGCGTACAGGAAATGAATTAAACAGAAGTGGGAATTTCACCTATGGAATAAACGAAAGAAGATGCAATAAGCTAATGAGGACGAGTAAATGGATCAGAATTAACAAGCATTAACCAGAATATATTATACACATCGCAGAATAGCAGTCTTAACTAATTTTTTCTTTCAGAATACAAAGCGATTGATGCAAGCTGTCAGACAGAACTACACATTTTAGTTTTAAGTGATGAAATATGCTAGGGATTAGGAATAGTTGTGTGATGAATAATGAAATGATTTTTGCAGATGATAATGAATGCTGATAATGAACAATGATGAAGAATATGGTACTATGAATAATGAAGTTTTTGTCTACAGGTGATGATAATGATGGAGTTATGATGATATGAATAATGAAGTTTTTCTTTACAGATGAGGATAATGTTGAAGTTATGTATTTATGCTATGTAGTTATTTAAGTATTTGTTGCAGTTTACTTTGACAGCAGGTGTTATATTGCGTAGTAGGATGACTGAAGGTTTTGGAAAGGACAGCTATGGAACACATTTTTTATACACATTTCACTACCTGTTAATTCGAAGTTCACTACTTTTCAGCATAGTCTGCGTTTCTTCTTTCAGCTCAATAATCCATTTTGTATTTTTCTTTCAGGAGAAGCTTTTTATGATAGTTACTAAACTTGTTACTTATTATACCTGTTCTAGTACTTGCATTTTTCTTACCCACTTGTGTCTATCATTTATAAATGTGATAACCTTGCTACAGCTGACTCATGACGAATGACGTTACACAATCTTTTCATTTATAGGAACAACCTAGAAGCAATTTTTTCTCTTATTTCTTCTTGCTTTCCTTTATAATTACCCAAAGCAATGCATTGCTAGCAAAAAAAAAAAAACAAAATGTATTAACAGTCCCAGATAATGTCACTAGTTTATGATAATTCTGAATAACACTGATCAGCTCTGAATAGTATGTCACTTGAATAATGACTTCTTAATGATACCAAAACATAATTGCCACTATCTATTGTAATGAGAGTACTTATTATGCCCATGCTTATTAATGCTACTAATGTTTTATACTATTCAATACTTGCTGGCCACTGAGTGCCCATAATTAATGTAACTTATAATGCCCATGCTTATTAATGCTATGACTGTAATTAACTGATTTTTAATAATGATTTCTTAATGATATGAATAATACTGAATGATGAATAATGTTTTATACTATTCAATACTTGCTGGCCACTGAGTGCCCATAATTAATGTAATTACTTATTATGCCCATGCTTATTAATGCTATGACTGTAATTAACTGATTTTTTTAATAATGATTTCTTAATGATATGAAGAATACTGAATGATGAATAATGTTTTATACTATTCAATACTTGCTGGCCACTGAGTGCCAATAATTAATGTAACTTAACGTTTTGTTAGTGTTTTCAATGATGACTTCCCATATTAATACTGAATGATGATAAATATTTTGTACTAATCGAAAGTTGCTAGGCCACTGAATGTTAATAGTTACTTGTAAATATGTTATTTGAATGAGGAAAAATGTTTTGTAATACTCAATACTTGATGGCGATTGATTACCACTCTTGTCTTTAAATTAATTAATGAACATTTTTCTGTAATACTACATTCATGGTACAGAAATGTTCAATGACTAGAGTATGGATACCGCAAACTACTTATGTAATCACTAATCAAGACTTGTGTGTTAGTTAATGTCCTTCACCTTCTGACCTAACTACCTGAAATTATTGTAACATCCATTTGTCTTGTCCATCCTCATTATCATGGAGCACTATATTTGGTTTTTGCACTAATTCTACGTTGGTGTGCCGCCTCTTAAAAGCGTGGTGTTGACACGACATGCTGTCCACCACTGTAGGCGAAGAAACTACTTATGTAATCACTAATCAAGACTTTGTTATGGAGCACTGTGTGCCGCCTCTTAAGAGCGTGGTGTTGACACGACATGCTGTCCACCACCGTAAGCGATGAAGACATTATTCTGGTCCCACTGTTTGGTGTACCTGGTATACTGCCAAATGATAGCATGGAATACTACTACGACGTTTCAGTGTCGTGATACGCTGATAAATACTTCTGAGAACGGAACTGCAGATTGTATCACTTAGTATTGTGATTCTGTGGAAAGATATGGACTTTCAGTGCAGCTATGTGCAAACTAAAGTGCTACAACCATGATGCAATCCTTCCTTTCCTATCCTAATAATGAAAATCATTTTAGCTAGCATCATTTATGTTCATGGCCTATACATTTTTTCGATTTATTGAACTCCAGTGCGAGTACACTTGTGTCACTTATCGACATGATTTTTTGCCATTATGTTTATTTATTGTGAAAATACTAAAGACATTTTTCGATTTGCTCTGAAGTGCAGTATGTGTGCACTCTTGTCATCTATATTGTATATACTTTTTGTGATTTGATGATTTTTTTTACTCTTGCGTTTATTTGTTATAAAAATGTTCAAAAGTTTTCAGTGCATGTGCACTTATGTGAATATGTTTTCAACTGAACTACAGTGCCTGTGCACTCTTCTCAATTTTCGATATGATTTGTGTTCATTCTGTATACCTTTTATGATTTATGTCATTTGTTACTCTTATATATACATTTCGTCTTTTACTGATATGTTCTCCACTGCAGTGCATGTGCACTCATGACACTTGTCAACATGATTTTTTTTTTTTTTTTGCCTGTTATGAAACTGCTAAAGAATTTTTCAGTGTGTGTACACTTTGTTATCTGTCAAATAATTTGTATATACATTTTTCCTGATTTGTTTTGTACTTATATTTTGTCTTGTCTGTAATGTTTTGTAATCGGTGCATACGCACAACATTTAATTCATGTGATACATCTAAATATTTTGTAAATGTTAATTAATTAAAAGAAAAATTTGTTACGATGGCAAGTCCAAATGACTCACCATCGCTGCCAAATTTTTGCCCCCCCAGTGGAGGGTTATGAAACACGTATGTTGTGCGGCAGCGATGCTGAGACATTGTAGAATCTCTGACCAGAGCAGTTGCGCTCGACTCGCAGTAGCGAGCAGTCAGTCAGTCTGCAGTAGTGAGTCCTCAGTAGTGCTTGGAGTCGGTTGCTAGCAGTAGCGGAGAGCAGTCGGCGGGCGCCGGCATCGCAATGGTCGAGATTCAGGACGAGGTATATTTTATTTAAATAAATAATCATGCAGCTTTGCGCTCATCAGATAATGTAACGAACAGTTATTGTAATTTAACTTTCAAAAATCGCCCCCAATAATAATTTTGATTTAAAAGCAATTTTAGAGACAATCATTCAAATTTCCTTCCATTTCCTTTTAACAAAGATTTTTAAAAGGTACTTCCAATGCTTTTCATGCAAGCACCAGAGAACAATAAGAGCAGAATTTTGACATGCAGTTTCACTAAGGTAAGAAATTTATTCTCGTTTCGCACAGGGCAAACACCGACTTTTCGGTTGAATTGAGTTTAGGTTATCATTACAGTTTCATTATCATGGGATTAGCGTTCATTATTTAATGGGAACTTGTACTTGAGTCAGATAGCGAGCTTTCATTTAATTGTCTTTGCCATTAATATTCTTGTGGGGAGTTTACACTTAGCTGTGGCACCATTTCTAATAAATATTATTTTTAAAATTTCTGTGGGGAGGTTACAAGATGTATCCGAATGAGAATAAAAATTAAATCCTGGTACTTCGAGGGAGAATCAAATTTTTCTATCACTCAGTGACTTCGCTTTAGTAATGACTTCAGTTTGAAATTGCGGGAAAAGCAAATCCTCATTGACTTCATTGTTGTTACAATAAGTGAATATTGTGGGGCTTTCCATCCACCTATCCCATCGGTTGGCATTTCCTCAAATCAAGAAGTCTCGGGCGAACTCCCCGTGCATTGCACGATATCAGCGTTACACGACACAATATAATGCGCAGTATATTGGGAGAGAGTCAAAATTTGTAAAGTTCTAGAGTCCAGTTCATTGTTCGACTTTCCGTGTTTGGTGAAGAGCGATGGCAGACATCGGCACTTTGTTGTGGAAGAGTGCATAAGGCGTCCTCTCACGGGACGTGAAAACGTTCGTGGACGAGGAGATGGTGACGTCACAGCGGGAATTCCACGTTCAATTACATTGCGGAGCGTGAAAGGAAGAATCTGTCATGTCAGACTTTTGCCTCGTGGCGAGGTACGTGGCCAATGAGATGCAGCATCCTTTTTACGTCACTAGCAGATCTGAGACGATGTCGGATTATGTCACGAGGGGCTGAACTCCGTATTTGGTGGTTTTTGTATTATAATGTACGTGCTACGAATATAATCTGTTTTAAGGTGTAAGTAGCCTTTTTGTATTGTTGGTAACGCTACAGACTGAGTTAATATCGCTGACAGCGCTATGCGGCCTCGGCAAGAGATTCTGTGGCTGGACGGACTAGCAGTTAGTGAATGGATAGAGAAGTGTATGGACATGTTTTTCTTAGTGGAGACTCTGTGTTGGTAGGACATACAATGTAAAATCAGATGAAATTTCTTATAAGAAAAGATGCAAGGAAAGGAATGATAATGGATGTATGGTTGATAATATTTGAGTAGTGGAAATGCTGACAACTATATAATTTTTTGAACTGGATGTCACACGAATAGGTAAAATTTTCTAAATACATTTTTTGCTTTTCAACAAAATCTTTCTTTTGCTAACCATATGCCTCCTAGTAGTTAGAGTCTACAGTAGTTAGAATCTTTTCATTTAGCTGGCTGTAGTTGCTTCTTGCTGTAATTGCTGTAGTTCGTGTTATGAAGATTTTCTGTGAGGTAAATGACTTACCAAAAAAAATAGGGTTTCCTCTATCGGGAGTCGTGACTGAAATGAATTTAGGCAATTAACAGAGTTGGAGGTAGTTTCATATTTCTTTAATTTCATATTTTTTGAATTTGTATTATTGGTAGGATTTCTTGCAATTCTGGGCCATTCTTTTGTGTTAATTATTGGAAGTCCTATTGTGAATGTATAGCAGTCAGATTGCGTTGGGATTGTATATTGTGGGTAATAAATGAATAGGTTTAGTTCCAGGTCTTTGTCAGGGAAAATTCTGTAGGTCAGTGTTTAATAAAAATACAATTCAAGATTTAGTTTCTGAGGTACCAGAACATCGTGAACCTATCGACAAAATGTCATTTTTGGCACGACTTCTTATACTAAAATGATGGGAAATTACCTAACTGTAGTCTAGTACTTGATTTTTTTTCATATTATAATTTACCTGCTATGAAATTATGCGACTTCAGTGCTGTGGCGCAATAATGATTTACTAAAAGCACGTCGCCTTTGGTAAAGTCTATTATAGTTAAAAGTGAAATAATGAATATGTAGTTACAGCCCTTAGATACCTGTGAACCTACGTAGATACTGCCGCTGTGTTGAAACCGTAGTGTAATTGCTAGCATTATGAACTATGAAGACGAAGGTAAGGTCCGTGCCTAGATGCATGCAGTTCTTTTCATCTTTTATTTTCTAAAAGATTCCAGGACTTTCTCATTAATTTATTTGAAATAATATCTGAAATACTCAGCGTTACTTATTATAAATGATGTAATTTCTGCTCTTCTCGTTTCATATGCCAACCACTGGAATATATCTTCCGTGGCCAGAAATCTTAACACGACTGCCAGTTTATGTCAGAAAGTTACACGCTGGGCGATTTTTCTGTCATGAAACTTTATATAAAGCATATGTACATATATTTTGGTTTTACGGACTGCCTCATGTTTACATCTTGCCAGTAAATGTAGCTTTTAGTGATGGAGAGTAGCTTCGAAAAATTTTTTACCTTCGAATAAAATTACGAAACCAGTGTCGATCTTGAAAATCATGTGATGAGGTATATTACCGTGGAGTGATGGCAGGATGGTAGTCAGTACAAAATCGAGCATAGGGATATAATGCATGCAAAAACTGACATTAGACACTATACTTTAGCTACATTCAGTTGAAAACCGAAAATGAGATGAATGTACAACTGGGTTAACGGATAACCTCTACTCGTACGCATCTCAGATCGTCGGACAGCATATGTAGCCTTCGTCTAACGGCAATTCCTTGTTCAAGCCATTGATGAGCTCAGAATCTTAATCATGATTTTCTCCACTCTGCTAACAGAGTTAAAGCAACTATTTTAGGCAAGTATATTTTAATAAACAAGCTCTGTGACGGATATGTCAATATTATTTAAAACACGACGATATTTTATATGGAAGTGCTGACTTAAATTAATACAACTGTTGTAGACGAACTTATAAAATTTGTGCAAATTAACTACACACCCATAAACCACACAAATACATGCTGAAGTCGGACAAAACTGTAATTGAAACTTCCTGGCAGATTAAAACTGTGTGCCCGACCGAGACTCGAACTCGGGACCTTTGCCTTTCGCGGGCAAGTGCTCGAGTTCGAGTCTCGGTCGGGCACACAGTTTTAATCTGCCAGGAAGTTTCATATCAGCGCACACTCCGCTGCAGAGTGAAAATCTCATTCTGAAAACTGTAATTTTCCGCAACGGAGTCCAAGATGTAGGGACAATATTAAATTCTTGCGATCTTTGTCAGAAAACAAAAGTTTCTACCGTGCAACAATAGGTTTCACATACGGAACACTGAATAAATTTGTACACTTAATATTTATGTTCCATTGACCCAGTCTAAATGAAACTACACACAAATTGTGGTCGTTACGGGCCTCTCGAAAATTGCGCGGCTTTATCCACAAAAAAAGCCTATTGCAAAATCATGCTTAAAACTTTAACGCAAGAACGTGAAATTCAGCACATTTTGATGTCTTCTTATATGTCATCATCAAATCCATCACACTATTTAATGTGTGACGTCAATTCCACTGGGAAAAAAAGTACAAGAGTGAACTACAAAATTAGACAACTTTGAAACAGGTTGCAAAACCTCGCGTGTGTTTCAGATTATTACCTTGACCCAGAAAATTTATTAAAAGACGGTTGATACGGAACCTTGCAATTAGTATTAGTACTAGCTGACTGTATATCAATTGGAACGCAATATAATTTTTCTTACAAAAACCACTTTTCGCGTATGACTTTCCGCGTTATGTGATTCCAAGTAATACATATTTCTCACACTAAGTGGCATATATGCATTTATTTAATATATCTGTGTCGCTTGTAATCGCTTTTATACTCCTAAAACCGATTTATCCAGAGTAATAGTTGATTTTCTCGAAATCGAACGAAATGGTTCAAAAATGGCTCTAAGCACTATGGGACTTAACATCTGAGGCCATCAGTCCCCTAGACTTAGAACTATTTAAACCTAATTAACCTAAGGATATCACACACATCCATGTCCGAGGCAGGATTCGAACCTGCGACCGTAGCACTAGCGCGGTTCCGAACTGAAGCGCCTAGAACCGCTCGGTCACAGCGGCCGGCTGAAGGAAATGGTTGACATGTCCTTGTTACACAATTGGCTACTGACAGACAGCTGCTATTCCTGTAAGGGTATGTCAGGGATGTTAACTAAAGTTATGCAAAGTGGCCCTGTCAATCTTACATAATTAACTGTCGCCCTCCAGGATAATGATTAAGGAAGTTGTTATTTACAAAATTAAACAAGAAGCAAAATTAATTCAGTCTGTTACATTAAAAGTTCATGATTAATCATCTGAAATACATTGACAAAGCTAGACTAATACCTTGACTAGTCCGTTTAAAGAATCTGGAGTCCGATTCTGGTAAACGTGTATAAGTACAAAACATAATCCCGAAGTCGTACCGTAATTGGGGAAATATTAACGTCAAAAGCTGATACTGCTCTAAAAGGGTATACATTTGCATCTTTAGCCAGTGTTGAAAGCATATTGTTCGTAAGATCTGGAAAATCTGAAGCGCCAAGTTACTGAAACTCAATAAAAATTATTTGACTGTCCCTAAGGTTTGTCTCACTGTGGCTGTATCACACCATCTTAATCTGAAGGTGAAACCTGAAGCGGCTGCTAAGTAAATCATTCGTTTCGTACCAATGACTTGCATCTGGCTGAGGCTGAATTCAGTTCAGCCGAAAAATTTTCTCAGACCCTTGCTTGTCTGCTCAAGGAGGCGGCTGGTTGCAGAGACACTCAGCTGACGAAGTGCTGAGAAGATCCCTGGGGATGAAGGACCCTGACGATGAAGTGATTTTATACCAGCTGCTTCCTAAAAGGAAGACTCGTGTTTTCGCATTTTTAGTTCGCCACACAATTTCGATTGGTTGAACGATGGGTGCTGTGAGTGCCGACCAGTAAAACATCCCTTAAAAGGTGATTGTTAAATTCCGTGACTCGACAGGTGGTTAGCCAGTAGTTCAGTTCCTGCCACTTGGCGCTGAAAAACTGTGTCCGGCTCTCTCTCTCTGTCTCTTCCAATGGTCAGTGAGGTGGGACTTCGACAATGTAGTTAAGTTTCTCTCTATAGCTTCTAAATTATCTATGGTAGCCAGTCCTGGCTCTTCTTACACTGTGTTAAAAACTTCGTTATTACAGTTGAGAGGCACCCACATGCCTTGCTCATACTGTGGCATCAAGCAGTCAGGCCTGCAAGATGAGTGGTCTGCCAAGCGAGTGGATTCATTCTTATTTATCGAGTAACATGAACTCTAGTACTCACACTTAAGTTAAAAGTTATCCTCCTATATGATTAATACGCAACGGAGACACGCATCTGACTATCAGTAATTTACAGAACTCTGACTGTACACTACGCACTGGCAATACCACATTTTCTTTTTGTCTTTTATTTAACGGCTTTTGTCAACACGTGGCCACCGCACTGAATATGAATGGCGCACACATTATAAATTCGGGACATTATGACAACATACAATTCGAAGGAAAAGTCCACCAATCTTTTTCTTTTCACTATCTTATTTATTCCGATAAATTCTCTAACCTAAACACACAAATTCTATAACCTACAACAATAACACATGAGAAATTCCGCCCAGTGGGCCTGGCTTTACATTGGTGAATCTCTATATTATGGTCTCGTAATTATTTAACGCTACAGTGCACTTTCTGGATAGGATGGTGGATCTTTTATTCTTTTTCACACTTCGACTCTCACAATCATCATCACGAAACTATCCTCCAGACCGAGCAGTACAGAAGGAACAAGCATAACCCACTAATCTTTTGGAACTACCTTGCTACTCTCCCATGCAAACCACACATACCCAAATTACATGACATACACCACACTACAACATGGAATACTACACATGGAATAGTCACAACATTATCACTTTCAGCTTTCCCACTTCAATTAATATTTATCCCAGTTTCACACGACACTGCCCCACTTCGTAATTCTACTTTGCTACTATGAACTCTGGAGATATATGCACGTCTTCCTGTGCAATGCAAGCCAAGTGGCGTTGCTGGAAGACGGCCGACTCACCTTGCTTCTCTCTCAGAGTTTGAATCTAGCGTCACACGGAATCATATCACGCAAAGTAATATTAAGAACATATTCATCCCACACGCGAGTCCTCAACTGATACCATGGACGAGTACTTCTCTTTATCCTTTGTCTCATACACAGATTGAGACTCACACAGTACTCACCACGTGAAAGTACTCGTCTCTAATTTCAAGTCCTGCACACGCCATTTCTTAAATATTTCAACTTACGAGTATGGTACACACTCTATTTCTTAAATATTTCAACTTATTGTACACACGCTAGTAATTCAGCTTAACTTAAGCACACGGAAGTATTTCAACTTATTGCTACACGTGGTTTCATAGTGACCGTTGGTCACTTCCGAAGATTACTACAATCCCATTAATATTACCTGCCTGACACTTAATTCTCCCCACAAAAGTTCCTGAAATAGAGAAACTATTATTTCAAACTACTCTTAAATATTCCACATGCATACCATGTCTCCACTCTTTTGTCATTACGGAGTACAACTAAAAAAGGTCTTAACAGCACAAGATCCAGCGGCAGAGTCCTGAAACATGGCCGTTCTCTAGGTCATCTCGCACCTCTGTCGAGGTGGGGGAAGACCATGCTACCGTAGTGGTCAGCCACATTTCAGGCGCTCAAAGCTCAGGTAAATTTCATCTCTTTGGTCCCACCAAAGGTGGCCAAAGGATCGACTCAAAGATGATCATATATTCACATTCACTATCTGCAGTTAGCAGACGACCATACATTCATTCATTTCACAGATCTCACCAAACTGGATGTAGGGATTTACTTTGTGGGAGTGCACATGTGATCAATTAAATAAATAAATTGTCATTCTTTCCCACACTGGTATCCGGCTTCGCTATATTAATTGAAATTGAGTTATTTTCCAAAAAAATGTGTTGTTCTGACAAAAATAATGAAGTATGTTACACCTATTTTCAATGTCGGGCGGTACTGTACCCTTTCACAGTGCCTGAGCTCAGTGGCATCACGTCCCTAAGAAGGTGGCCTAACTATGGGTTCTCACTCCACTTTCAAGATGTTATATGTTACGGGCAGTGTATTTCAATGAAGCTCTGCTTTCTGTGTTCCATTTTGTTCTGCTCCGTGTCTCACCAAAAACAGCATTTCTATTCCTTCAACATTCAGGTTATTAAAAATAGATGAGGCTGGTGACCCTGCACAATGGGAGATCGCTTCTGCATTGTGAGTTGCAGCGAGCGGTACCTAGACGGTTGTTCAAAGAAAGGCTGGTTCAGTCAAATGGCACTGACCCTTACTGCTGCCGCAACTCTACTGGGGAGGGTCCACATGACCTGCTGCGCGCTCGGTGGCTTGCAGTTCAACTCAGTATGCTTCCGTAGTAGCCACTTATTTAGAAGAACCATGCAATTCAGCAGGATAATGTAAATTGCATTAATTGAGTACCAGCAATCACTGGTACTGACACACATCTCATTTACTGGTGGGGATTAATTATTACGATTTGATCGGTCTTTTTAACTCTAGTTTTGAAGCAATTGTGGGATGGTTTTTGGAAAAATGGTCCCATAACACTCCATCATATTAATTGTTACCATCACTTACGCAGATGTAAGCAGTATAAGGGCCTCAGTACCACATTCTGAACTTTCACCGAAAGTTGTTCCGAACCCTTATTCTGGATACTTGTTGACAAGACGAGAAAAACCTGTAACAACAGAACACAGATAAACAAGATACAAAGGGTACACATATGATTACTGGTAGTAATCTGATGTAGCGAATGCTGTTGAGCTCATACACTGCTGCTTTTGAATATAGAAGCAGCATTTGTTATATACATACATCTCAGTTTCACTGGTGTAGCCAATAATATATGATTACCACTAAGTAAAAATAATAAATGAAACCTGAGAGTAGTAAAATTACTTTAAAAACTTCAGTTACTCTGTTGTTGTTGTTGGTGTGGTCTTCAGTCCTGAGAGTGGTTTGATGCAGCTCTCCATGCTCCATGCTCCTGTGCAAGTTTCTTCATCTACCAGTACCTACTGCAACCTACATCCTTCTGAATCTGAATAGTATACTCTTGGTCTCCCTCTACAATTTTTACCTTCCACTCTGCCCTCCAATACTAATTTGGTGATCCCTTGATACCTCAGAACATGTCCTATCAACTGATCCCTTCTTCTGGTCAATTGTGCCTCAAATTTTTCTTCTCCCCAATTCTGTTCAATACCTCCTCATTAGTTACGTGATCTACCCATCTAATCTTCAGCATTCTTCTGTAGCACCACATTTCGAAATCTTTTGTTCTCTTCTTGTCGAAACTATTTACCGTCCATGTTTCACTTCCATACATGGCTACACTCCGTACAAATACTTTCAGAAACGACTTCCTGAGACTTAATTCTTTACTCGATGTTAACAAATTTCTCTTCTTCAGAAATGCTTTCCGTGCCAGACTACATTTTATATCCTCTCTACTTCGACAATCAATAGTTATTTTGCTCCCCAAATAGCAAAACTCAATTACTACTTTAAGGGTCTCATTTCCTAATCTAATTCCCTTAGCATCATCCGATTTAATTCGACTAGATTCCATTATCCTCGTTTTGCTTTTGTTGATGTTCATCTTATATCCTCCTTTCAAGACACTGTCCATTCCGTTCAACTGCTCTTCCAAGTCCTTTGCTGTCTCTGACAGAATTACAATGTCATCGGCGAAGCTCAAGGTTTTTATTTCTTCTCCATGGATTTTAATTCCAACTCCGAATTTTTCATTTGTTTCCTTTACTTCTTGCTCAATATACAGATTGAATAACATCGAGGATAGGCTACTCATTCCCTTCCCAACCACTGCTTCCCTTACATGCCCCTCGACTCTTATAACTGCCATCTGGTTTCTGTACAAATAGTAAATAGCCTTTCGCTCCCTGTATATTACCCCTGCCACCTTTAGAATTTGAAAGACAGTATTCCAGTCAACATTGTCAAAAGCTTTCTCTAGGTCTACAAATGCGAGAAACGTAGGTTTGCCTTTCCTTAATCTTTCTTCTAAGATAAGCCGTAGGGTCAGTACTTCCTCACGTGTTCCAACATTTCTACGGAATCCAAACTGATCTTCCCCGAGGTCGGCTTCTACCAGTTTTTCCATTCGTCTGTAAAGAATTCGTGTTAGTATTTTGCAGCCGTGACTTATTAAACAGATAATTCGGAAATTTTCACATCTGTCAAACCTGCTCTCTTTGTAATTGGAATTATTATATTCATCTTGAAGTCTGAGGGTATTTCGCCTGTCTCATACATCTTGCTCACCAGATGGTAGAGTTTTGTCAGCGCTGGCTCTCCCAACGCTATCAATAGCTCCCAGGGCCTTGTTTCGACTTAGGTCTTTTAGTGCACTGTCAAAATCTTCACGCAGTATCATATCTCCCATTCATCTTCATTTACATTCTCTTCCATTTCCATAATATTGTCCCCAAGTACATCGCCCTTGTATAGACCCTCTACATATTCCTTCCACCTTTCTGCTTTCCCTTCTTTGCTTAGAACTGGGTTTCCAGCTTAGCTTTAGATATTCATGAAAGTGGGTCTCTTTTCTACAAAGGTCTCTTTAATTTTCCTGTATGCAGTATCTATCGTACCCCTAGTGATATATCCCTCTACATCCTTACATTCGTCCTCTAGCCATCCCTGCTTAGCCATTTTGCACTTCCTGTCGATCTCATTTTTGAGACGTTTGTATTCCGTTTTGGCGGCTTCATTTACTGTATTTTTTATATTTTCTCCTTTCATCAATTAAATTCAATATTTCTTCTGTTACCCAAGGACTTCTATTAGCCCTCGTCTTTTTACCTACTTGCTCTTTTGCTGCCTTCACTATTTCATCTCTCAAAGGTACCCATATTTCTTCTACTGTATTTCTTTCACCCATATTGTCAATCGTTCCCTAATGGTCTCTCTGAAACTCTCTACAAACTCTGGTTCTGTCAGTTTATCCAGGTCCCATCTCCTTAAATTCCCACCTTTTTGCAGTTTCTTCATTTTTAATCTGCAGTTCATGACCAATAGATTGTGGTCAGAGTCCACATCTGCCCCTGGAAATGTCTTACAATTTAAAACCTGGTTCCTAAATCTCTGTCTTACCATTATGTAATCTATCTGAAACTTTCCAGTATCTCCACGCCTCTTCCATGTATACAACCCTCTTTTATGATTCTTGGACCAAGTGTTAGCTATGATTAAGTTATGCTCTGTGCAAAATTCTGCCAGGCGGCTTCCTCTTTCGTTCCTTACCCCTAGTCCATAGTCACCTACTACGTTTCCTTCTCTTCCTTTTCCTACTACCGATTTCCAGTCACCCATGGCTATTAAATTTTCGTCTCCCTTCACTATCGCTCCACAGATGACGAAGAGATCGATGAAATGTATGATGAGAGAGAATAAATTATTCAGCTATTCTGTATAAAATATAATAAAAACAATAATCGTATTCTTCGTGGTGAACATGTGCATCCAGCGATGTTTTTCTGTCAGAGTCTAATGTTATGTTGCAAGCCAACTATCGCTTCCATATTCTATGCTCACCCCATAGGAAACAAGAATGATGTCATAATAACTTATAATATTATAATTAACAGCCGTGTTTTTAAGTTTTACACTAATAAATAACATGAAGCATATCGTAACGGGATCTATTTTTCTTTAAGTAAATACTGAATTATCTAAGAAGTTCTGATTTTGATTAAAATGTCCTTGCACGTTTGGATCAAAACTTGTGTTTTTCTTTTCCATGATAAATATTTCTGTTTTTGGAGGGAATTTACTACGTTTTACTTTTGAATAATGCAGAAACTGACACCAGTGCTAATTGCAGTGTAACTCAAGTTTTCAACCACACACCAAAGGCTGCCTTGGCAAATTTAGTCCTATTTTCTGTGCTTTGTACCTGATGGCAGAACTTCTTCCAGTTTTCCCGATTATGTCTTCTAACACTTTGAATATGTTGTAAGCATTTTTGTTCAGATGGTTCAAATGGCACTGAGCACTATGGGACTTAACATCTGAGGCCATCAGTCCCCTAGAACTTAGAACTACGTAAACCTACCTAACCTAAGGACATCACACACATCCATGCCCGAGGCAGAATTCGAACCTGCGACCGTAGAGTTCGCGCAGTTGTGGACTGAAGCGGTGAAGTTCCATTGTAGTCAATGTCACTGTGATACTTTAACATACACAAATGTATTCTTATTGTCAAAAATAAAAATGATGCAGTACCCCTTCGTGTCGCGAGCTAATGACGGTTAATCTCTACATAAGCCGAAATAAAATACTAATCTTCAACCGCCATTCAGATGACCCATTTCTATATATCCATACTGTAGTCTAAAATGCACCACAATCCAGGTTGACACGAACATCGCTGTAATATTCACTCATGTATAGTATCCATACATTTCTCTTTTAATAACCAATTAACATAAAAACATACTTTCTCTCTAATCATTCCAGTTACGGCTATTGTTGAGGATCTGCAAGCAGCAGAAAACGACACGCTCAACCGTTACCTTACAACAGCAACCATTCAAACCAAAAACTAATACCAGTAATGCAGAGTTCTCGGCGCTTCGATCTCGACAATCAGTACTTGCCTGTACTCGTGACATGTATGAATAAAGAATCAATTAGGCAAGAGTAATTAAGGAATCGTGGATCTCATACAATTTTCAAGTGCCAAGGAGCTATAATTATTACACACATTTTTATTATTGTGACGTTATTGACTCTGGGAGCCATAACACTCATTCTAAAATCACACTTCGTAAATGAGAAAGGATAATGTTAGCTCATGTCTGACTTAAGACGTCGAGGAAGGCATAGACAGTCTTTCATTCATTAAAATTTCTTTAAAATACGTAAATTTTGTTTTGATTGACATTTATAGCAAATATCCTCAATAATAAGAGATGACAGAGTTTATTCAGTTTATTTTTATTAATGAAATGATAATTAAATGGACACCCTAGCTGCAAACAAGCGTTGATATACATCATTGGGGACATGTTGGAAGTGTGTGCCCCAACTGGGACTCGAACCTGTGATCTCCTGCTTACATGGCAGACCCTCTATCCATCTGAGCCACCGAGGGATGTAGTGGGACGCGAAATTGAAGTGTCACCCATCCACCAGTGTCAGCCCAGTTTGCAGGTGAATATAAGTTTAATTTAGTGTTTTGTTTATGTATTTTGTAATATTTGTAATGTTTGTGAATTATCTAAAGTTTTGTATTTATTTTTATGTTTCATGTACGGAGAGGGCGGCGCAACGAACGGAGACAGCATCTTCATTGCCGGGACCAGAGACAAAACTGCTGGCCACTATACGTTGCGGGTCGACAGCCAAAGAGCAACAGAAGATCCTGAAACCGAATTGTTGCGTCGTGCTTCTAAAAACTGAAAAATAAGAATTTGTAATGTTTCTACAACAATGACTTCATAAAAAGTTTAATCATGTTGTAAATGTTCAGTCCTATCTTGTCAAGGCTCATGTTGACGTCTATATGTAGTATATATGAAGATAATAAACTAGTGTATACTACCAAAGTTTAAATACGTGTTCCGAGAATTTATTTATGAAGAATTATATTAAGGAAGAAGTATTACTGATTTATTTGACAAGATTATTAATTTTTGACAACGTTCATCGCGAGTTTGAGTCTTAAAAGTTTATTCAATGTGGTTCTAATATTTATTAAAGCAGATAACTTGCATTAATATAATTTCTGAGGAGAAACAAACGACATCTAAATTGAAAAAAGTTTGCGCAAACGAATTGGACTGAGTGACGTAATTCTGCGCATACGACTCAAATGATGATGTTCTAATTACAGTTTCGTTCAAGAACCATTCAGAGACAACTTTAAAAAGAATTTAAATAATTTTGAAGTGTTTTGTAACTGACGTAGGTGACGAAGTCTGCACATAGTCATATGTCAAAAGATAATCATTTATACAAAACTTACGTCGTCACACTACAGGGCACAGAGAATAGTGCGCCTGCAGGGACTTATCCCATGCACGCTCCCCGTGAGGCCCACATTCCCAACATGTCCACACCACTACATTCGTAGTGCGCCTAGTAGATGTTTGCCCATTTTTATTACCAGTTTTCTTTATTAATTGTAGGGGTGGCACACCACCGGACTGGAAACCGTACTGTTTTGTCAGGATGCAGATCGACGACCTGTGTGGTAACGTTAGAAGCAATAAAACACTTTTGAGGATTATTCCATTGACTGCTCAGAATATAAATCGATGCCATATCTTCTGAGACGGCTGGTGTGTACACAATTCAGAGAGAAGTCAGTTGTATCCATCAGCGGAGTCATGTCCGCCGAGGATGCTGCGTCAGCTCGGAGTAATGACACCGTAGCGCAGTGGTTTGCCACCCGCTGGGGAGATAGATGCGTCCCACCGGTAATCCTGCTAGGAGTTGGTGGTGACCGCGACGCGTGTGTTCGATTCACGCGCCGTTTCGTAGCGTACTCAATCCCTCCTACCTGTGTTGTCCCTTCAGGTGGTCCACGATGTCAGATGCTCTGATGCCCTTCTAAATGCTGAAACTGGCCTGCCGTTACAGTGGGCTGTCAGACTCCTGCGACATTGGAGGCTTAGGTCAACTTCTGGCCTGGAGCGGAGCCATTTTGATGGACCTATAGACAACCCATAAGCGCCGGTTGCTGTGCTGACTTCAGTACTGGATGGTAGACTTCATTATCCGCGGCTACGGATCGTTGATCTTCTCGTGATGCGGCAAGTACAAGACCAACACTGGGACAATCCCACACACAAGATGTTATCAAACCATAACCAGGGAACTGACTGCGAACCGCATGAACTTCATCGATCCTACTGACCGAGTGCTCTAAGATAGTGGCAGTGGGGTGTCATGTCGTCGAGTAGGGGCTCCGTTCTACGACGTTAATCGTAATGATCGCATTGGTTCAGCTCTTCTCGAGGAATCGGTCGGTTTCAGTTCTGCTACATTTGCTTACCGAATTTGTTACATTGTCTTTACTGCTTAGTCAAACTCCTGCTAGGCAGTATTGCGTCCTACCTTTTGTCTCTTACGTAATGTTACGAGTTCTGTCTGTGTTCAAGATGGTTCAAATGGCTCTGAGCACTATGGGACTTAACATCGGAGGTCATCACTCCCCTAGACTTAGAACTACTTAAACCCAACTAATCTAAGGACATCACACATCCATACCCGAGGCAGGATTCGAACCTGCGACCGCAGCACCAGCATTGTTCTGGACTGAAGCGCCTAGAACCGCTCGGCCACAACCGCCGGCTCTGTCTGTGTTCTATTAGCTATTTTCTGCTGTGCTCGAAGTCGCACACAAGGGTGCCGAGGTTACTGTCGTCCCGACCGAGTAACGATATTGAAATGTTTACGCTCCCCAGCTGGCGGCTGTAGATACTGCCGCGTGAGTAGTGCTAGCTGTTCGTACTTAGGAAATTTTACTGTCCCCATTCCTTACTAATTGTCGTGTAACGTAACTTTATCACAGTGACAGCATGCAGACGAACACAGTGCGACCGGCCGGTGTGGCCGAGCGCTTCTAGGTGCTTCAGTCTGGAACCGCGCGGCCCCTACGGTCGTAGGTTCGAATCGTGCCTCGGGCATGGATGTGTGTGATGTCCTTAGGTTAGTTAGGTTTAAGTAGTTCCAAGTTCTAGGGGACTGATGGCCTCAGATGTTAAGTTCCGTAGTGCTCAGAGCCATCTGAACCATTTTGAACACAGTGCGCCTTCGGCGCACCAACAAAAAAAGGAGAGTGTAGTGTTGACTGTAGAGATATGGAGTCGAGTGCTAGGGGTGCGAGCACCAGCTTACAGCGGCTGTACCGTTCAGTGTACGCAATGCTGAACGTTTAGTGTCTTATTTGCTCAGTGAATATGTACATATCAATGTGGTACGACACCTACCTGCAATGCAGAGCAAATTACTTGTATAGAATATAATTCTTGTGAAGTGTTTTGTGTACAGTTGTGAACAAGTATTAACACTGTTAACTGTTTCTACAGTATTATGCGTTATATTGTAGTGGAACATTTATTCTGTCACTTATTACAAGTTTGTGACCTTATCTGCTATGTCCTTTTCATTTATTAAAAGTCAGTGGTGTTCATGAACTCTAAATTTGACTTTTTAATTAGTAGCGTTAGATAGCCTTAGACCACTCGCTAGTAAATTTCATTACAGCCTCACATCAAGCGTATGTGATTTTTCAGTGCCTACGGTGTTGAGAAGCACGGTGCAACGAAGCAAAACCGAGATGTCCAAACGAACATTGCATTGCACTTCTGAAGAAACACAGCCACTGCAATATCGCATTTATCCGTCGACACCGGGCAAGCGACTTTCAAAAAATGTGTGTGTAATCTTATGGGACTTAACTGTTAAGGCCATCAGTCCCTAAGCTTACACACTACTTAAACTAAATTATCATAAGGACAAACACACACACCCATGCCCCAGGGAGGACTCGAACCTCCGCCAGGACGAGCCGCACAGTCTACGACTGCAGCGCCTGAGACCGCTCGGCTAATCCCGCGCGGCAAGCGACTTTGCATTAAAATGTCTCACCTGTACAGAAATATACATAATGGATGTACGAGTGAAGGTTGTAGGCACATGGTTGACGAAAGCTTGAGTGTGGCCGTGAACCGTGTACGTATAGCCTAAAGGGCCAGTCTGCTCTGAGCCGTGTTGCGAAGCGGACGTGCGCGGGGCTCTGTGCGCCACTCCGCGAGCGTGCCGCTGTTTACTCGCGTGGTGTTGTGTTACTGAAGTGTAAACAGATGACCTCGAACGACGATGGCGCTTTCGTATAGAAAGGCCACCATTATATCAACGTTCCACGCCTAGTACGCTTTCGATCCTCCAGAACTTCTCGCTATGCATCTTTCGATCGTATCCAGCACAGTTTGCTTGAAATTTGTCGATGAAAGAGCATCCGAAAGGCTTATTAGCCATTACACCGGTGGATATCGTTTCCATCATTCGAACGGCAACGTGGGTGTAGTGGCTGTCGATCAAGCAGGACTTGATGTTCGGATCATATGAATCTTGCAGCTGCCGTTTCAAGTTCCGGTCATGCTTGTCGTGAACTCGCTGCGGCCTTACGGGGAAGTACTAAGTCATGTGAAAAAATAGTGGCATACGTTCGAGACGTACCCTGTTCTGAACGGAATGCGTAAGGCGCGAATCGAAATGCGCAAACACATCCTATTGTACGTGACCGTTGGTGGCTGTCGAGCGATCGTCATTTATGACAGTCAACCGCATACTTGTTCGTGCTGTGGGCAGGAAGGACATGTTCGCTCTGAATGCCTGCACAGGCGCCTCATTCAGGTACACACGACGCCTACGTCACAACCGACGACGCTGCCTATTACATACGATGAGGCAGCGAGGAACATGACGGACGCGGACGTTGTTCCATTCCAGGTACCAAAACCCGTGGGCCCGGTTTCCGAACCCACGACGATGCGGCCTGCTTCGGAACCGTCGTCGTGCTCGACAGCAGCGGCCACGTCTGCACTCCAGACGTGTGAGGAAGAGAGCACCAGAAGATCGATTCGAGGTCGGACACAAAGATGCGGGAAGTGCGTACTGTTCGTCGTGATCCACAGGAGGCGGACACGCGTTCCCGCAAACAGAAGTCAAGCAAACGACGAAACAAGAGGAGGCTGTCTGTTGGGAATACTTCGCGAGATGGTGAGACGTTGCAGGAGGATGAGAAAAATCCCTCTGCAGCCCAGGTTGTCGACCTCACTCCAACGGCACCTGGTTCGCTGCTGTCAACGTCTATCGAAGGACGAACACAAGCTGGCGATACTGAACCCACCGCCGATCCCCCTGTCGATTATGCGTCTAAAACGTCAGATGAACGTCATCCGTCGCCTAACGTAGCACACCTCTAGCTTGATGATTGGACGTCTGAGATCGAGATGGAAAGAATGATGTCAAACTCGAGCGACAAAATGATGCTCGCTCCCAGCGGATCGTCGGACGGATATCTTATCTCTGCCGATCAGTAACACATATGGTGCGGGTGACAGGGACGGTCGGACTGGCGACGTGCCACTTACTGGATTAAACGACTGCAAGATACCTCAACGTACTATCCAATGACCCAGGTCTATCGGATAGGTATAGTCAGCGTCAACGGAATTAGTTCCACGATCAGAACCCAGCTGTTAAAGGACATGATTCGGGCGGCGGATATTGATATCGTGTTTCTTCAAGAGGAGAATTAACAATGAATGGACGTACTGCACAGTCACCTATCTACATTTGCAATGTTACAATGGTAGTCGGCCAGATCTGCACCTGAATGTTTACGGATACATGTCTTACGGCAACCCATACTACTATGCGATGGCAAGGAACCAACGGATATTCGGTATTTGCCATCAGTGCGAGGCGCTACGCTCGCCATCGGCCCAGTCCGTCTTGTGAATCTGTGCGCCCCGTCTGGTACCGCAAAGTGTCGAGAGCGAACGCTCTATTACTCTACTTAGGTGGCGCCATTGTTCCAAGGCTCTGCGGAGCACTTATTGGTCGGCGGGGACTGTAACAGCGTCTTACGCCCTGAGCATCAGATCCCTCACCATATCCCATGTCCAGCCTTTCATGCTATTGTCAGGGACCTTGCTCTGCATGATACATGTACACTGATCCAAGATGACCGACGTGGATATACACACTTCAAGAGCCATTCGGCCAGCAGGTTGGACAGGATTTACGATTCCCTAGGTCTTCGGGCAGCGACTGTCTGTGCCGGGTTGTGGCCCACTGCATTCACCGACCATCAGGCTTTCACCTGCGCCGAGTCTTTGCCACGACAACAGATGAGCTGCAGTAGAGGACCTTGAACTCTTGACGTAAACGTTCTCCGGGAAGAGGCTTACCGTGTAGCCGTTACTGATAACTGGCAAAATGTGAGCGACGACGTAATTCCTATGATTCTGCTACGTAATGGTGGATACACTGCGGCAAACCAGCTATTTCCTGACGGTCAAAGGAAGCCACAACTGTGGGGGGGACTCTGGTCGGAAATACCAAAGTGCAAAACTGGTTGGTTGGAAGTGCCACGGTAGCTACGGTACCTGCAAAAGGGTCGGAAACGCCGCGGACGGAAAGTGCACGTACCCGCTGCTGCAACACTCTCTAGATCTAACATCGAAATCAGGTAAAGGAGCAATGTCGGAGAGTTATTTCTCCAAAACACTTCTCATCCTTGCTATGCTTCCCTTGCTCTTTCCAACCATGTATCAAAACCTCTGCCTTGGATATCAACCAGGGAATGTGTGTTCTTCACGCCAGTAGCGGGCTGCGATCAGAAGCAATGATTGCTGTGCTCACTATCTTGTTTGCAATACGGACAGATTGTACGTTCAGTTTGTTATTATAATTTCTGTTAGCGATTCCAATGAATCATAAAGATGCGGCATCTGTTCTGCAACAGTGAACGGTATTATAATTGTATTTTGTTAGTGTTCCTCTTTTAAATCACATAGTTTATAGAGCAACACAATCGTGTCCTTTTCCACACGTCTGGCGTCTTATTATCTTAGTTTAGCGAAACCACTGTCTGATGCTCCCTTGTTTTCTGCTATGCATTCACTCCAGCCGTGGTCATATTATGAAACAAAACTCTCACGCCTGTAAGTAAGTCATGTATCTGATTGTGAATTGCCAAGCAGTTTTAGGAAATAGCCCACAGTTGTCAACCATCCTAGCACATATGTAATAATAACGTCATTCTGTCATGTAATCAGAATTCAACAGAACGGGACCAGTGACGTGAAGTGTTCCATTTATTTATTAAATCTGTCATAATTAACTTTTTGAAAAAGATGATAATATTTTAATTTAAGACATCAATATATGGTTGTCCGTTTTAGCGATTTTAAATCTAATGCAATCTATTTCCTTAAAAGTCTTTTTCCAGATGTGTTAATGTGATACCAGCAATCAGTGAACAGTTGTTATATAGCCCACATTTATTTGTAATTTTCACAAAATAATGTTAGTAAATGGATTAATTAGATTATACAATAATATTAATTTGCCAAAGTCAGCACGTCCACATAACTGGTTGCAGCATTTTTTTCATTTTGTAAATCAAAATAAGGTTTTCAGACTACTTTACTATTATGCAGAATCAATAATCAATAACATTAACAAATCTCCATATCTTCGAGGCATCGTTTGACATACGACTAGACTGTGTGTAAAATACAGCTTTAAATTGTAAGGCTTGTAAACATTGTTAAGTGGGTACTGGAAAACACGTGGAGTTCTTTGTGGTAGCGAGGAGAAAATATAGTCGCTCAGATATGTGGTAAGTTCAGCTTCCACATACATAATGAGTGCGTTAATTCCTTCAGTGCAGAAAATAACGCTAACACATCGCCCCCAGCTTAAACGACACGTAATCCCCCTGCGACAGTGCTGTCTGCCGAATAGACAACACACGTGAACGTCACACCCAGTTCGACGATGTAAAACTAAGATAATTCATTTGATGGCATGACCATCCAAGTGTGTATTGTTGGTAAAATAAGAATAAAAGAGACTGTAGACTTTTATCTGCAATTGTATCTAATCAATCGCAGCCTTGAACAACCAGTCCATTATGAACGATATACTTCTTAACTCTAAAAATACGTATTGTTTAAGTTTTTCTAAAGTTCTCTTTATTAATGTTCACGGCTGAAGAACGGCATTGTTCGGTTGCCAGCCCACCCTCACCCTGATATGGATAACAATAAAGGAAAGAAATAGTGCTCCGATTTAAAAATTTTAAAACCAACCAAGAAATTCAGTGCTACGTCAAAACGTATTGAGCACTTACCGTATACAACAGACACCCATGGTGTGATATCTAATTAAGATAAGAATATAATTATACAGTTCCTCCATATCTGATATTGACAAGAACATAATATTTACTTTTCAACATGGAGTCCAGGTTGTTTCAGCAATTCTCACAGAACTTAAGGATGGGCGTTTTGGTACAAACTATGTAATTGGACGGAAAAGGGTGAGCTTCTGAGGGAGAGATATCAACCAAGTTTTCCTTTAACCAACCTCGTAGTACCCAGAAGTAGTGATAGAGCAAAATACGTTT
This sequence comes from Schistocerca nitens, assembly GCF_023898315.1. Taxonomy (NCBI): domain Eukaryota; kingdom Metazoa; phylum Arthropoda; class Insecta; order Orthoptera; family Acrididae; genus Schistocerca; species Schistocerca nitens. The sequence continues at coordinate 561,899,363 of NC_064619.1, read as the reverse complement.
TGTAACAAAGAAGGAGTTCAGAGCGGTCCTTCTGGTGTTCTTTAATATTTTTACTTTTCAGGTCTTGAAAGTAATGTAAAGTTCATTAAAATTATAGTTACAATATTAGATATACTAATGAAAGAGCACAGTTAAAAAAATGGTTCAAATGGCTCTGAGTACTATGGGACTTAACATCTGTGGTCATCAGTCCCCTAGAACTTAGAACAACTTAAACCTAACTAACCCAAGGACATCACACATAGCCATGCCCGAGGCAGGATTCGAACCTGCGACCGTAGCGGTCACGCGGTTCCAGACTGAAGCACCTAGAACCGCACGGCCACACCGGCCGGCAGCACAGTTAAATTCAGATTTGCAACCTATTACAAATAAGATGGACTAGTTACTGTGCATATATCATAAATGATTTTCTTAAACATACTTGAAGGAGAGTGCCATCAGTTTATATGTTTTATTTACAACACTACTGTCTTGTGCCGTGTCTGAGAGACATTATTTGTTTTTAAATTTTCTCGTAATAACAGGTATGTTTAGACTTGCAAATCCCATAACATACTTTCGTGAATGACCTAGATCTTGCACTACGTAACAGCCCTACATGTTTACAAATGCACTACAGCTATAACCTATTGCGAATGATATTTGGAACCTGTATTATTACTGTTTGACTAACTCTTCTGGTAGTCACAGAAAAAAAGTATCTTTCCGTTTTCTACCAGGAAGTGATTTTAGCCAAAATCTCATTCAGCCTCCTTAAATTTGATCAATGACAAAAATTAATGCGTACAAAGTAACATTTACATTGTTATCTTGTGTAACAGAAAACAGGACCCTACGTTTGATAACCGCTACCTGAAAGGAGCTTTATAGTAAATGACGAAGTTTGAATCGCCGTACGTTTGGATTTTGATAAAGAATGTTACGACAAAAGTTATTAGCCCTCTTCTGGGAACGACATTTGCAATTCAACAGAAAGTGTAATGTTCGCCTAGTGAAAACGTAGAATTTCAGTATGACTCACAACCTGAGAGAGTGACAGTAAAATAATTTATTAATTGCGTAATGTATCGATCATTCAAGCACAAAAAGCCACAGCAACCTCAAACGTCTCTACTGTGTTATGTGTTACCCTTCCAGTGATGTTCCAGTGCATAGAACAAAGTCTGAAGATGTGAAGAATGTGGTTGAATATATACCGCAGGATTTTCGTAGGTGTTCTGAAAAGCTTTTTCACTTGCCCTGTGTTGAAATGGTCAATGACTCTGAGTTGATTACTTTTATCACTCTTATACATAGTTTTTGCATTGTCTGTCTTATTGTACTAAATTTTCAGTATGTTGCTTTATATGACATCTTATTAATTTAAAGTGTTTTCATAAAAGTAGGGAAACGTCAGATGTTTTATAATATGTCCATGTTTGTTTTTTCATCTAAAAAATAAAGACTGAATGTTATTTTGAGTTCCATCAACTTTTGTGATGAAGTCTCTACCTTCACTAAGTCTAATTGCTTTTCTTTCGTGCAAATTTTATGCATTTAAAGTAGGAACAAAATAGTTTTTCCCAATTTTTGTTTATGGAAACCGTAATTGAAACGAAATTCAAAAATACATTATAGCAGTGCTATTTTATGCATAAATGTGTGTACAGAAAAATAAAATAGAATTTGTTTTCAATTTGGAAAATACATACAGCTTCTGTTCTGCTGTAATATTTAGAAAATCGGACTAGAATCACCGCTTCCTTAATGCATTGGGGTCCCACCTACACTACGTCTTTGAACAGAGCCTTAACTGGTATCGAGGTAAACAGTCGGAACATTATTCATCGATAATCTGTCAGAACGTTCATAAGTAACGCGCACAGTGCTGATCGAAACTAGAGCATACTTTCTTGTTCTTTTCCTTCTGCATAGCCTGCGTGGGAACTATACACGTTGTAACGGGTATAAGTGCAGATATTTCTCTTGGTGACTAACGACGGTCTACCGAACAGCATTATATCAGTACTTAAGACATTTGTAGACTAATAATTATAGCCGTTATAAATCGTATGTTTTTAGGTTACTTAGAACGTCCAAGCAGACGTGGTAAGAGCAGCCATTAATGCTTATTTTCTCCTGGGCAGCACGTCTGATGAAGTGCGGCCGAGTGATCGGAAAGCGGTTAGCCTATACTGGCAGGGGTAGTCCACTTACTAGTGATGCAGTACAACTGTGTAGAAGACAGGTCGTGAAGTTTGTGACGTGTTTGTGGGAAGACAGTTCGCCGCAGAGAAAAAAACAGCTAGCACACTGATGTATTTACTTATTAACGTTCCATATATAAAAATTATAACAATATCTGGACTTCTACCTGCAATGGTCCATGGCAATGTGAGGCTGTATTGTGTCTAGGTATGGGCAGACCAGAGGACAGGAAAGAAAGAGACTAATAAGATAGTCATGTTCCTAGGGGTTGCCCAAGTGCTACTGTATTTGAAGAATGGACGTATCGGTTATTTAATCTGCACGTTGAGCAGTATCGTACAGTGAAAAAGCCATAAATCTGGGTAGGTCCAGAAGATTAGAGCAAACAAGGCATGAACTTTCACGGACTATGGGAGAGATATTTGCAAAAACAGCAAAATAAGGTGTTACGCAACACCAATGAAAGGTGATAACAAATAATTTGATCGGCAGGTTGGCATAATTGAGCAATCAAAAGCGAGTTACACAGGCAGAGTGACTTTTCAGTATCCTTGGGAACACAAGAGACTGGGATATGTTCCTTCTGTGCGGCACTTGCATTTTTTTGTTGTTCGTAGTGTGAGAATGTCGCTCAAGACGTTAGTCACGAACGTAAGAAACGCCAAGCAGTCAGAGTTAAGTGCTTCGTCCAGTCCTGCTCAGCCACATGATACGCAGGCGGCAAGTGACGCTTGCAGTGCTACTGTGTCTGGAGCACAGGATGGAAGCCAATACGGCCACACACCGGCCACACATCACCTAAAAATAAATATTTTATATTGCTGGGGAAAATCAACGATCACAATATAATATTTGAGATACTCATTTTACTAAGGTTTGAAGCCCCTCTTTTCTTTCTTCCGTGTTTGCGATTTAAAAACTGGGTATTTCTTGGAAATGAGCCTTATGCAGACACTATTATTTTATTTTTATTCTTTTATTTTTTTTATTTACCCAGACATGTTTCGACACCAATGTGTCATCTTCTGTGGGTCAAATTTTTATTACTGTACAGTACAATATCACATTTGTAATAATTTAACTGCTATAGGCCTAAGAAATACAATATTTGTAATTTGCTTCGTTTTGTTTGGTCACTATGACAGTATGTCATCTGCAAACTAGCCATTAAGAAAATTATTACGTATTTGTGGAGAACTATTTCGAGGGTAGAGGTTATGTACGTTTCTGTATTTATATTTTCCGTCGTGTTTCATGTTCCTCGTTGGTGTCTCAATCAGCTGCTGTTTAGTGCATTGCTGTCACTCAGTTTATCACAAATTTCCGCTCACTACTTCACCTCTCATGCACTTACACAAAATGTAGTGAAATGTGATCTGCACAGATACTTCTGACAACACACTGAGTGAGAGATGTTATGTTATTGTCGTTGCTCACTTGTTCATCGTTGGCCTTGTGTTTGTTATGGCGCTGATTTTGAATGTGTGTTTGTGTGTGTGCGCGCGCGCGCGTTTGTGTGTGTGTGTGTGTGTGTGTGTGTGTGTGAGAGAGAGAGAGAGAGAGAGAGATGATGGAAAGAGAAGGTGGGTTGAGAACCAAGAAAACAGGCGTTTTTTTATGTTTTTTGTGGGGGGTCATTTTTGTATAGTTCATTGAGTGTTCCAAACAGTGTCTTGTTGCACAGTGTTGTATTTTCATTCAGGACTCTCTTTCCCTGTATTATCGTTTTTTGTATGTGGTAGTTCTCCTCTAGTGTGAGTTTTTGTTAGAGACTGTTGCTTTCTCTCAGGATCTTCAGATCAGTCTCCATGTTTTTTGGGTGGTGGTTTTCTTGTATTAAAAGGTCTCCAAAAGTGGAGTGTGTATTGTCACTTCTTAGGGCTCTGAGGTGTTCGGAGTACCTCGTTTTGAAATTTCTGTATGTTTGGCCTATGTAGACCGACTGGCATGAACTGCAGGTTAACTGCTATATTCCAGATTTGGAGAATTTGTCTGCAGAGGTGTTCTTAGGTCTTAGATTCTTCTGTACTGTGCCATTTGTGCGGAATGATATTTGTAGGCCTTGTTTCTTCAGTATGTTTCCCACCCTGTGGTCGTTTTTGTTACTGTATGTTAGTGTGCCATGCTGTACTCTTTGTAGGACGTTCCTAGTATCATGTGTCTGTCTGGAACTTGTGTTCTTGGTTCTCTGTTGCGGCTGGTGATTTTCTGATGGTTTTTTCTCTTTTAATTTGTTTTTTAACACTCAGATGATAATCAAACTGAACAACAAAATTAAGTTATATGACGAGAGCCAAATACTCGAAGTTTCCTATCGTCATTCAGCGGTTCCATGCTCCATGCGCAGCCATTGTCCATGAATATGTTTGAAGAGATGAAGATGATCATGTGATGATCGAAAGCGGTCACCTTTTAATAAACGTGCCTTTCCGGTCTAGACTGTTCTATAATTAATTTCAATTGATAATAAAATGCTGTAATGTAACGACGTAAGGACTGCCACCCAAATTTTTTAACATACCAAGGCAACAAACATCAAAAGATGATCATTGATAAAATTCAGACGACTTTGTTTTTAAATCTGTTTGGGATGGAAAGAAGTTTGTTGTTCTGCTATAAGCACTTCAGAGAATGGCGTCAAGTAATTTTTAAAGGGTAACTAACGTCAGTTTGAAACATGGTGCATACATGAACAGATTGCAAAACTCTAACGTTTCCCACGCTTTTATGAAAACACATGTGATTAATAAGATGTCACATAAAGTAACATACCGAAAACTTACTACAGTAAGACTAATAAGGCAAAAAGAATGCATAAGGGTGATAAATTAGAAAAGTATGCACCTCAGTGTCATTTACCATCTCATGACTGGGAAACTGGAATAGCTTTTCGTAAGACCTATGAAAATCCTGCGGTGTACATTCAATCACTTCCTTCACATCTTTCGACTTTGTTCGAAGCATTGGAACATCTTTGGCAGCCTATAACAGTAGAGAAGTTTGAGGTTCCTGTGACTTTTTGAGTTTGAATAATGGGTACATTACGCCATCAATAAATTTGTTTACAGTCACCCTCTTAGGCTGTGAATCATGCTGAAATTCTATGTTTTTACCAGGTGGAAATTACACATTCTGTTGGGTTGCAAAGATATTTCCCAGACGACGGTTACTGACTTTTTGTAATATTCTTTATCAAAACCCAACCGTGTGGCGATTCAAATTTTGTCATTTCCAACAAAGCTCCTTTCGGGCAGCGGCTGTAAATCGTAGGACCCTGTTTCTTCTTACACTATATAATAACGTAAATGTTACTTTGTATGCATTAATTTTTGTCATTGATCACATTTCAGAAGGATGAACGAGATTCTGGGCTAAAATCACGTCCATTGAGAAAAGAGGAAGATACTTTTTTCTGTAACTTTCAAAACAGGTCAAACAGTTATAATATAGGTTCCAAAGATCATTCAGTAACCGGCTATAGCTTTACTGCATTTGTAAATGTGTATAGGTTTTACGAATGTGTGTGTGAATTCCTAAGGGACCAAACTGCAGAGATCATTGGTTTCTAGACTTACACGCCATTTAAACCAACTTATGCTATGAACAACACACACACCCATGGCCGAGTGAGGACACGAACCTAGCGGGAGGGTCCGCGCAATCCGTGAAATTGCATCTCTAACCGCGCGGCGGGTTTTACAAACTGCAGCGTTACAGTCAATTACGAAAGTATGTCATGGGACCTCCATGTGATAATATAAACATACCTGTTATTATGAGAAAGACAAATAGTTTACACAGGGCAGGAACACACTTAGATGTGACACAAAATAGTGGTAACGCTATAAACGAAATATATAAATTAATTGCACGCTCTTTATGATATATCGCAACAAAAAAGCATCCATGTTGTAAACACAAGACCTCTGTCTAATAGAGGAGAAATAGGAAACAATATGAAACCATCAAAAACTGAAAATATACACACACCAACTACACAGATGCTCACAAGTACGCACCCTTTTGAAGGTGGAGTTTGATACGAGATAGACATGAGGAACGTTTAGGTTTTTGGGGCAGATATCCTCACTGCTTGGATGAAACCTACTGGATGCGGACTGACCAGACACGCAGGAAACGTTTCGAAGCTGATGTATCTGAGTGCTGTTACGGTTACTATCACGTACAGAATAAGAGACATTCCCTCACAGAATAAGCGTAAGACTGTTCCATAACATAAATGTTGAGCAAGTTGTAAGACCTCTCTGTGATACGTAACAGCGCATGTGGGTATTTCCATTCTAAAGACGATAAGCCATTACACATAATTTCGTTGAAGCAATTACAGTTGAGAGTTTATTTTATCATATATATAGTGTGAAGGCCACTTATAATTGCATACACCTCATGTGACATAAATGAGCAATACTGAACACAAATACACCCCTGGAAACTGAAATAAGAACACCGTGAATTCATTGTCCCAGGAAGGGGAAACTTTATTGACACATTCCTGGGGTCAGATACATCACATGATCACACTGACAGAACCACAGGCACATAGACACAGGCAACAGAGCATGCACAATGTCGGCACTAGTACAGTGTATATCCACCTTTCGCAGCAATGCAGGCTGCTATTCTCCCATGGAGACGATCGTAGAGATGCTGGATGTAGTCCTGTGGAACGGCTTGCCATGCCATTTCCACCTGGCGCCTCAGTTGGACCAGCGTTCGTGCTGGACGTGCAGACCGCGTGAGACGACGCTTCATCCAGTCCCAAACATGCTCAATGGGGGACAGATCCGGAGATCTTGCTGGCCAGGGTAATTGACTTACACCTTCTAGAGCACGTTGGGTGGCACGGGATACATGCGGACGTGCATTGTCCTGTTGGAACAGCAAGTTCCCTTGCCGGTCTAGGAATGGTAGAACGATGGGTTCGATGACGGTTTGGATGTACCGTGCACTATTCAGTGTCCCCTCGACGATCACCAGTGGTGTACGGCCAGTGTAGGAGATCGCTCCCCACACCATGATGCCGGGTGTTGGCCCTGTGTGCCTCGGTCGTATGCAGTCCTGATTGTGGCGCTCACCTGCACGGCGCCAAACACGCATACGACCATCATTGGCACCAAGGCAGAAGCGACTCTCATCGCTGAAGACGACACGTCTCCATTCGTCCCTCCATTCACGCCTGTCGCGACACCACTGGAGGCGGGCTGCACGATGTTGGGGCGTGAGCGGAAGACGGCCTAACGGTGTGCGGGACCGTAGCCCAGCTTCATGGAGACGGTTGCGAATGGTCCTCGCCGATACCCCAGGAGCAACAGTGTCCCTAATTTGCTGGGAAGTGGCGGTGCGGTCCCCTACGGCACTGCGTAGGATCCTACGGTCTTGGCGTGCATCCGTGCGTCGCTGCGGTCCGGTCCTAGGTCGACGGGCACGTGCACCTTCCGCCGACCACTGGCGACAACATCGATGTACTGTGGAGACCTCACGCCCCACGTGTTGAGCAATTCGGCGGTACGTCCACCCGGCCTCCCGCATGCCCACTATACGCCCTCGCTCAAAGTCCGTCAACTGCACATAAGGTTCACGTCCACGGTGTCGCGGCATGCTACCAGTGTTAAAGACTGCGATGGAGCTCCGTATGCCACGGCAAACTGGCTGACACTGACGGCGGCGGTGCACAAATGCTGCGCAGCTAGCGCCATTCGACGGCCAACACCGCGGTTCCTGGTGTGTCCGCTGTGCCGTGCGTGTGATCATTGCTTGTACAGCCCTCTCGCAGTGTCCGGAGCAAGTATGGTGGGTCTGACACACCGGTGTCAATGTGTTCTTTTTTCCATTTCCAGGAGTGTAGCTTGAATGCAATTGTCATCATCGTATGAAAGGCACAAAAACGTAGGTTTTTTCAAAACTTTTTTCCTATGTGGTGGAAACTCTTTAAAGGAAATCGTGAGCTCCTTGACGATTTGACAGATTCCACGTAACACTTAAGTAGCAACAACATCGCTGAAACGTACAGGTCTCGAGGTGGCGATTCTGATTATCATAAAATCTATCTGTACAGATTCACAGACCAGCTGAACATTTAGTACTCTTCAGTGTACCATACAGGTCATTATTAGCTGATTTTTAATTAAGTTAGGCTGTTGGATGTAGAATAAACTAGTAGACCAAAGAAAAGTCATCGAGTGAGCTACTTCAATTAAGGAATCGTAACTGGCGTTGAGTCTTCAACATGACACATCTACGAACAGACTGCCTCGATGATTTAAACGAGAAGAGCCACTATCTGAAAAAGATATTGTAATGACGCATTTCTGGAATACTCATGATGTGATCGCAGACTGTCGTCAACAAGTAATAACTGTGAATTTTAATTACAATAAATACTTGAAGCTAAGTGAAAACATTGGTTCAAAAAATGGTTCAAATGGCTCTGAGCACTATGGGACTCAACTGCTGTGGTCATAAGTCCCCTAGAACTTAGAACTACCTAAACCTAACTAACCTAAAGACATCACACACATCCATGCCCGAGGCAGGATTCGAACCTGCGACCGTAGCAGTCGCACGGTTCCGGACTGCGCGCCTAGAACCGCGAGACCACCGCGGCCGGCGAAAACATTGGTGACAGCTCCACAACGTACTTCGTCAAAAATGGTGTAACATTGTTTGAGATGTTCCCTAGCAGCAAACATGCTACCCAGACATTCATGATCAAGAAATTCCTCGACGGTCAGTACTTATAGTATCGCCAAAAAGTATTTTTAGTTGTAGGTTGGTAAGCGTAGTAATCCATACCCAGAATCAAAATAAACCGGCTGCTCAGACAGAAGTTAGTTTGACTTGGTCTGGTTACATGTTTTGATTGCAGAGTAAGCTTGGACTTAAGCTGTAAGCAGTGTTTCCAAGGGGTTCATTCGCGTAAGTATTATGTATAATCGAGGACTGCAAAAAATCTAACTATAAAAAGCTAATCCAACTCTTAATATTTTTATATATTTACAGTAATGACTAAAAGTAAAGAATATCCAGTAGATTGCAAACTGTCTTAACAGCACTGAGTCAAGGACAAACTCAGTCGGTAGTTGTGAAGATGCTTGACTTCTCTCAATAGCTTGAGGGTGTCTGGACATGGCTTCAGAAAAAAGGGAACGATAGACAACAATACACGAAGCGGTCGGTCCCCCCCCCCCCAAAAAAAAAAAAAAAAAAAAAAAAAAAAAAAAAAAAAAAAAAACGCTGATGGAGATAGGATCATCCACAGGCAATTGATAGCTGATCTCAAAAAATCAGTCCGGGCAATAGGTCATGATTTACAGGTAAAACATTGGATGAAGGACCATGTTTCGACTGTTACACGTCGCTTAGCCGGTATATATATCTCCAAGGAACTATATCTCGATGGCAGGCGACCTTCTCGAAAACATACAAGTGGGAAAAATACCGAAGTCTGACTACAGTTAGCTAAGTAGTACCCGTCATGGACAAGAGACAAATAATCCACAGGTTATCGATATCAATCTGTTGTTTGAGTTCTTTCCAGAAGGGATTTCTTGACATCAATCTGTCAGGGGGAGGAGGTAGGTCCCTGAACTTTTCTTTGTACCTCTGGATTGCTCTTTCACGTCTAATCGAGTGTGGTTCGATATTGGCAAGGACGGGCAGCCAAGGTTTCGGGGTGGGTCTTACTGTTCCTGTTATGAGCCTCATTGTCTCGTTAAGTTGCACATCAATACATCTGACATGCCTACTGCGGGCCCAGACGGGTGCGCAATATTCCGCTACACTATACAGAAGTGCCAGTGCTGATGTGCGTAGAGTTTCAGTGGAACATCCCCAGGTTGTTCCTGCCAGTTTCATTATGATGTTGTTTCTTGTTTTCATTTTTTGGGCGACTTCGTACAGGTGGCTCTTATATGTGAGAGTGCGATCTAGCTTAACACCCAGATATTTTGGCGTTCTATCGTTTTTCAACAATTTACCTTTTATTTGCACTTTTAGCTCCCGATTTGCATCTTTGTTACACAAGTGCATTATTGATGCCACGGATTTAGTCGGATTTACTTTGAGGTGCCAGTTGTCATAATATTGTTGTAGTCGTTCCAGATCCCTGTTTAAAATTTCTTCCAGTTCTTCGAAAGTGTTGGCGTGAGCCGCGATAGCGATGTCATCTGCATACATAAAAGAACGAGATTCCAGGTTTGGGATGTCCGCTATGTATAAATTGAAAAGGCATGGAGCCAGCACAGACCCTTGGGGGAGACCATTTTGTAGTGTCGTCTAAATCGTCTGCGGACAGGTGTTGGTCGGTGCGGATATTTGTTGAAAAAGTGGGGTTTCTCCCAGGACCCCAATTGTGAGTGCGGAGAGAGTCAAACCATGCAGCATATAGTTGAGTGCGACGTACACGGACTTAAGGGAGGAAATCTGATGGACATACATGTGATAAGTGACCAAGCACTTTTGTGGCTGGAAACCCTGAAAATTTTATTGTAAATCATTGTTAATGTTAATTTAAATTTTTATGTTGATGTTTGTAAGTGTATCACGCTTTGCCTGTAGCTGAACGAGAAATAAAGACAAATAATCGAAACTTATATGGAGTGATGCAAGCAAGTTTCATTTCTTATCCTCAGATTAGATATCGTTCGTTCGAGGTACGAAAAACAGGTGGATTGGCGTTAATTACCCACCATGAAACAATGGAGGTGGAGGCACAGCGTTACGGAAATATATCGTCGAGTACTAATGTCCCTACCTAATGTATTATTATTATAGTATTCCGGCTGCGAGTACCAGCGATGATGCGCTACCGTAATTGAGACGACAACGCTCTTTGCGGTAAAAAAAAAGCATCAAGCTTTTTTTTTTGCAATTGCTGGAGATAAGGAATGCCGATTGGCATTTATTTATTTATTTATTTTGAGGTCAGATAAGTTTGAATGTAGAAGTAATTTTGAATCGCAAAGGAGATACAACTTGTAATCGCCATTATCAAATTTAATTTGTGAAAAAGAAGGTAAATATCGTTTACCAACTTTTATGCAGTGTTGGATCCCCGGACCTTCATAGAACGACTAATGACTTTAGCAATACAGTGCATAGTGATTTCTTCGTAAATTAACAATGCTGGGCGAATCTGCCACTAGCCCGGTCCGAACGACGCCGTCAGCATGTGTGTTAAAGACGTTCCCTAAGCGACCAGTTTGTTAGAAGATGATATATTGCCATTGGTGTTCAACCTTCTCATTTTGAAAGTGTTTCCAGAGAATCTTACGGCGACTGTATCTTAGCTGCCATAAGATAAAGAGCCTTCATCGAGAGTTGTAGCAGTTTTCTCCAATTTTGCCTGGCGTTCTGTGAGAGCCGGAGAAACGGAAACCTCCGACCGCCAACTCGTCCTGTACCTGACCCGTTCTCTCCTTACAGCAGCCACAAAAAAACATGTTCATCTATAGTCAAATTTTGTCACAGATTTTTGTATTAGACAGGTGACAAATTTTAAAATGTGTGCATCTAGGCAAAAAATGAAAAGAGTTTTAAATGCAGTGCCTGTCATGTGTGCCAAAGTCAAAAGTCAAGTTAATTAATTATATTTTTTTCTTCTACTAGTAGCAGTTCATTAAACGATATTCGAATGGACAAGCCAAAGTCCATACATAAAACGCATATAACATCTCTGGTGCGAGCTGGACAGATGTGTTCACCAACAAAACTGCACCAACAAAGAGACTTTCTAGTAAGACTTGTGTAGGCAGAGGAAGAAGATTCCTCAGGTGCGATTGGCAAAACTGGTGGATTCTATGCCATGCATATGTGCTTTAGTAATACACGCTGTGCAACCAGTTATTAAGCTAAGAACATCATGGGTCAAGACTTCATTATCGTTTTTCTTCTGGTCGGTTTAATGAAATACTTATGAGCTATGTAATTTGTTTGCTTGTGTTTTATTATTGATGCAATGATTAGAAGTGTGTAACATGTGCAAGAAAATAAAGTGCACATTATAAATTTTGGCAATTAACTTCTTTCATTTGAAATTTTCTCATAAAGAATTTGTTTTTCGAGTTTATTATCTCTACAAAATACTTTTGAGCGATACTGTATATAGCTGATGTACTGGGAAATAACAGAGGAGAGTTATTCTACTCTGAGTGTTTCGTTACATATTCAGCAATAAATTTCGGCACTGCAGTAACGAATGTTAGTATTGTAAGATTTTGCGCACTGATGTTTACCGTAAAGTTCACTGCTCCTGCGGTAGGTACTTGGAGTTGTACCATTAAGGCTTCTTGGTCCACCCTCCACTTAGCCTCATCAGTGGGCAAAATATTAAACTCCTTTGTTAGATAATAAAACCGTAAGCCTAGAACAAAGCTCCCGTTATTTTATAAAACGGGGCGAATTAAAAGTTAAAGCCTTGTACGGGCCGCGGTGGAAAATCCCCTATTCTCCTGGCATTATATTTACCTGCGTTACACGCATTTCCTAGCATTTTTAGCCGTCGGATTTAATTTTGAAGTGCCACAAACAATCGGTGATGCAGGTATTAAATAAATATATAGATATAAACGAGACGTGCCGGGTCCCCTGTTTAAACGGTTTTTGTTCGGAAACAAAAGAAAAGCGGAAGCCCATTTCAGAGATGAGTCGCTGCAGAATGCGGTGAGGGCGTATGGTGGGGGTGAGGTCACGGTTGGGGGGGAGGGGAGGGGGCGGTTGCGGCGGTGTCAGGAAGGGGGCAAAAATCTAAGGGCTCGACAAAGCCGATTATTTCGTGCCGGGGCGCAGCGCGAAATAGCCATTGTGTTTCGCGAAGCGGAGGGGGAGATTGGGTCGCTCGCGGTTTTTGCATTCACGAAGCTCTCGGTGTATTATTGCCCTGTTTACAGAGGAGAGCACGACGGAACTGCGACGGAAGTCTTAGTATTGGTTAAGTGTTGCTCCGTTGCACGTAAAAAGGAAAATTGTCGATTGCCCTTAAGTGTGAAAACGGCGGGACACATCGTTATTGCTTCGGCTTCCATCTGAAGTTTTGCAACAGTTACAATCCAGCAACTCATCAAAATAACGGCGACACTTATGTTGCGGATCACAGCTTCCGCACAGGGTGGTAACACTGGCCACTCTTTCACAGCAAGTCTCGTCTCATTTTATTTTCCATAAGGATAATGTTTACAAACAACGGCCGATTTCCCTCGCAACAATGCATTTACAACTCTCTCGATGAATCTTCAGCTGTTGGTTACAGTTGAATCACATTGGTACAGCGCCTGTGGAAATTTTCAAATGGTTCAAATGGCTCTGTGCACAATGCGACTTAACTTCTGAGGTCATCAGTCGCATAGAACTTAGAACTAATTAAACCTAACTAACCTAAGGACATCACACACATCCATGCCCGAGGCAGGATTCGAACCTGCGACCGTAGCGGTCGCTCAGTTCCAGACTGTCGTGCCTAGAACCGCACGGCCACTCCGGCCGGCAGGAAATTTTCCTAAATTACTATAAGACAAGCGTTTCAAAATACAGGGTGTCCATAACTTGTCTTTACAGCTTTACACTTTAATAACTTTAAAACCATGCTAGATAATAACAACTGGTTCCCAACCTGTGACAAGATGGCTCATAAGTTTAAACACATCAGTGTACGCACCCCTAGTGGCATGGACAGTATTCAGTCGGTATTTAATTTCTCTGCGTGTACGCTCCAGGAACTCCATGACGACGTATTCAAACGCATTGAGACTGCGTGTCTTCAGCTACTGTAGCACTCATCCTTTATGAAAAACCCGTAGGAAGAAATCTAGTGGTGTGAGGCCTGGTGATCGCGGTGGACATCGAATCGGACCGTCTGACAGATCCACCTATCCGGAAACTTTCCATCAAGAAACTGATGGACATGTATGGACCAGTCAGGTGGAGTCCCAGCCTGCTGAAGGTTGCAGGTGTTCCAATTGTGGCACAGCAAGTTCTTGTAACATTTTCAGGTAAACATCGCTGTTGAGAGTAGACTCGCTGAAACAGAATGGGCCAGTGTTGCAACTGTGCCTATATCTGCAAGACGCTCTGACCTTCCTTCGTGTTGTGTCTTATAATTTCACTTTTAACGTGAGGGTACCCTGAGCCCAATATACGAACGTTATGACAGTACAGTTTGTTTGTACGTTACACTGAAAAGCCGACTCATTGAGAAAGAAATTGTTTAGAAAAATCCATTTCTTTGCTATAAATATAGGTACTGGAAGCTATTCGCGCTCTGGTTTATCCGTCGGCGTTAGTGCCTGGAGCAGCTGCACCTTGCAGATATAAAGATGTAAGTAACTTCTTTCGCAAGACTTTGTGCATTGTAGATAGTGGGATTTTAAACTCTCTGGTTGCCGTATGCACTGATTTTGTCACATTCCTTGCAAACGCCTACCGTACCTTATTCACTTTGGCATCTGAAACAATTTCCATAAATGACGTATACGAACAGCTGGTCGGGACTGTGGTTTCCTTCCACTCTGTGCCCGAATGTGCACTTCGTCTCTATGAACCAGCCTACACACTGGACTTCCTCCTTTACCGCAAAAAAGAACAAAAACCGCTTTATGTGTTATCTCGACGTATGTTGAAAATCAGTTGTTATTATGTAGTACGTTTAGAAGTTAAAAAAGTGTAAATTTATAAAAGCAGCTGAAGCAGTGTTGCTCATACCAAAACAATAAAAGGCAATTCAATTAAACACATGTCCAAAAATGCTTTGTTGTTGAATGGAAATGATACGTGATGTTATCGAGATGAAGCAATGTGCTGATGAAGACATTTTTACTTTTTTTATGGGTATATATTTGTTGTTTTGAGCAGTTTCATAGGCAATGTAGGAGCTTTTTAGAAGTGTTTC
This sequence comes from Schistocerca nitens, assembly GCF_023898315.1. Taxonomy (NCBI): domain Eukaryota; kingdom Metazoa; phylum Arthropoda; class Insecta; order Orthoptera; family Acrididae; genus Schistocerca; species Schistocerca nitens. The sequence continues at coordinate 561,884,272 of NC_064619.1, read as the reverse complement.
AGATCTACAGAAACTACAGCTAGCAGTAAGACTACTTACTTATGATGGTTCTAGATATACTGACGTGATCTACTGTATAGACGTGATCTATAGTTAGAAGACGATCATCTTTGTAGTCACAATTTCTTTGGTCTTTTGTGATGACATTTAAACATTTAATTCATGGAACGGATATCCGAAATATAGAATCACGATATTATCGAATCATGCAAACAATTCAACACGATGTAGTGAACTATGGGAGTGTGCGACTGTCCATGGTCCAACTCGTTCATCTAGGTGTGGAAACTAGAGGTCAGTTTGAATCATGCCAGAATCTTTTCTTTTTTTTTTTTTTACTTTTTTTTCTTTTTCTTGTCTTAGTGCGCACTTCTGTGAAACTGCCCGACAAAGTCAAGGTTCATGACGTACTGGGAGCTGAACGCCTTCAGGGTTTGGGAAGTAGGAGAGAGATACTGGAACACCTGAAATGTAGTGCAGATCGTGAGAAGAATATGGATAGCTCAGTGGATTGAATATTAACCACGGAAGGCTCGAGTCCTGGACAGGTAAAAAATTTCATTCTATCAGCAAGTTTCGTATGAACATTTTGCGCGAATTTTTCTGACAATTTAGGTGTGTTGTCGGGGCGATCTAAGGCAATTTATTAATAATAGAAGTCAATATCTGTTGAAGTGAGATAGTTTATTTCACGACCAGTTTCGACAGTAACTAGCTCATCTTCAGATTCTCAGCTCTCCCACAAATATAATTTACACATCAGTTTCGTCGACAAACTGAGAAGATGCTCCAGCTATAATAATACAGCTGAGCACTAGTTTGTCAAATATATTTAGCCAGTTTCATATATTTGACAAACCAGTGTGGAGCTGTATTATTATAACTGGAGGACGTTCCCGTATGTCGACTAGACTGATGTGTAATTACATTTCCAGGAGAGCTGATAATCTGAAGATGACAGCTAGTCACTGTCGAAATCGGGCATGAAATACACTGTTTCATATGAAACGGTCTTGGCTTATAATATTATGAATTTATCTGAGTTAAGATTATAAACAATTCCTATGAAGCGACTGTTGAAAAGAGACAATACGCCATTGTATGACCTTCTTTCAATAAGTCCTCAAAACTAATAATTTTCTGGTACAGTTATACTTGTTTTGGTTGGATAGAAACTTGCACCCACACCACTTTTCCATCTCCCAATTTATACAGCAGTTCTCATACGCGTTCTGTTTAGTAAGATATTTTTGAAGGTATTTTCAACATATATAAATCTAAATGCCGAAACTTGTTTTATATAATTTTGGAATGTCTATTGCGCCTGCCAGCCACGAATGAAGAAAGAAAGTGTGTGTTATCTTGTACCATTAATGAAACATGGAAATGGATATGTAAATATTCACAATAGGCGCAATTACACGAGTTAGTTGTCTTTCAAGTATCCGCAAACACAACGTAATAGTTGCAGCCACTTAGGGTTGTTTCGTAGCAGGTAAACAAACGCACAAGAATGCACGTAGAGGTTTTTATTTTTTTTTTATTTTTAAATCGAGGCATACGTTGTTACATGGCTCTGAATGCATGGTGGCGCTATAAGGAGTATTTTTATGAATGAAATATAATTCTGTTAGAGATTACATCGCATTCCCTTGCAATGGTGGCATGATAAGTGAAGCGGAAGAGGTTAGACTTCTGTAATTAGGAGTGTGCAGGAACCTCTGGCGAATGGATATTCTCGTGACCATCTGTGGGATTAACCTAAGATTTCCATTTATTTCGGTGAAACTCCTCGAGAAATAAATTTGTTAACCTCCAAAAGTTATCCAGATTTCTCACAAGTACACTTTTTGTTTTGCCCAGCTTCTTTCTCCAGTGGTTCCATGTTGCGAGTGTACTAATACAAAATTAGAAAGAAGTAAAATAAGTAAATTTCATAGCCCCAGTACTGTTATCAGCAGTTACAGACAAAGATTTCAGTTCCTTGTACAGGGAGAACGAGAAAGGAATATGTGTTGCAAGAACACAGATGAACCACCTTTCTTTAATGATAACATTCAATTGTCTGGCTGTAGGATATATATGAAGTTCATAACGACAGGAGAAACTTAAAAGAGCAACTTAATTTCATTCGTAGTAACTGATGGTTCTCGAAATCCTGCAACTGTTTCATTAATGATTTAATTTTTTTTTTTTTTCATGCGTAGCACGACGCGTTTCAGGAAAGTATTCCCGTTTTCAAGTGCAGCTATTACCTTTGGTATTGAGTGATGTCTGCTATGTATTGTTCTGCTCTGTTGCCCTGTAACCGTCTTCTTGTGGTTTTAAGGTGTTGCGGCTCGTCCATTGTGCAGAAGTGAGCACAAGCGCAAATCACTCACATTTTTTAGTGCGAGAAATCAGTGTAGTTCCAGGGTATCCTTGAATGCCTTGTGGAGACGAAAACAGGCTCACTGGTTGTTGCAGACGCACCAAAAGCTCTGTCTTCAGTTCCTCGTGCGGCACAGAAGCACATTGTTGTCATCGTTGTTCGCGAGACTCAGTCAAGACTTTTTAGAGGCGCTAAATATGTACAACCACTAAATTTGTTTTTGGATAGGTTCCACCTTGAGAAACACAGTTTTTTCTTCTTTTTTACTTAGGCATGATTCGTTAATTTTACAGCATCATCACTGGGTTTTCATTTGTTTCCTTTCTGATGATGCTTTTGACGTTTCGCCTACATCGACCGTCCGTGAGCCTTTTGTATTCCCTTCTATTAAGTAATAAGACTACGACGATGTGAAATAAATGATGGTGAGCTACAGAAACTAGGTGTTATTTTGTGGGAAAACTATTTTAGTAAAGTAACGCGAAGAAATTCGACTCGCTGGGGAACACGTAGTACGAGGCCGTGGCTGCGTGCGCAGTGATGGCAACGTGACAGTGGGTCTAAGAGGAAAGAGCGACCTTGGGCCAACGCCAATTAACGAAGATCTGATTTAAAGAATCTATGAGTGAATCATTGCATTGTATAAGTTAACATTATGCGAGAGTTAAACATGAACACTAACAAGTGGTGGTAACGAACTAAGCAAGTACCGAATAACAGAAGGCACGGAATAAAACGGATTGAAAAATCAGTGGCGAAGTCACAGTGGCGTTATTTGTAATGCTCAAGCAGACACGCTTAGAAAAATAAGAAGCTGATTGAACTGAATCTGCCGGCCGCGGTGGCCGAGATGTTCTAGGCGCTTCAGTCCGGAACCGCGCGACTGCTACGGTCGCAGGTTCGAAGCCTGCCTCGGGCATGGATGTGTGTGATGTCCTTAGGTTAGTTAGGTTTAAGTAGTTCTAATTTCTAGGGGACTGATGAACTCGGATGTTAAGTCCCATAGTGCTCAGTGCCATCTGAACCATTTTTTGAACTGATATTTACCTATTTCCACCTGCTTCCATGTGTTTAAGTGGCTAGTTGAATCAAACAAAGCCCACGAAATCATCCAAATATGAAATTTTTCAACACGATACTAAAAATGAAATTTGTCGCACGAACTAATAGACCATAAAGCTGTAGAAAAAAGCAGTAGGGCTTCAGTTAGACTGAAAACTTAAGCAAATTCAAACATTAACTATACTGTCGAAGCTCATACGAGGAGCCGATCTCACCAATGTTCCCACCGAACAGTGATGCACCCCGTTCACCAAACTGAGGTTTGTCCCTCAAGCGGGAGTGATCACAGAGGATGCCTAGTGTATTGTGCTAACCTACACAAAAGGATCAACCAAGGCAAATAGAAACCTCTTTGCTCCCACCAAGCATCTGCTAAAGGTGGTCATATTGTCACACTAGCAGACAACCCTACCGCCACGGTTATGAACATAGAATTCGTAACTGCATACACACATTCATGCGGTTTGTTATTCACAGAAAGAAAGGAAAGGGCAGGTACAGTGGAATATCGCACTGAGGAATTGAAACGTGAGTCTGGGATTCACAGACGTAGCAAAACGTAATGGACTTTGCTCAGTTTCATCTGAATTAGACAATTAACAGACTAAATTAGCACAAAATATGAAAAATATTTAAACTGCGTCTGATACGAACGCACTCAGCTGCTGACTCTTTTTATGCCGGAGGAAATTTACTAACTACACCGTAAACTGAGGTGCTAGAGATAATGAGATGAAGTTATTTTAAACAAATCTTATGAAGAGGCTCACGTAAAGAACCTTCACTATGTGGAATTGACAGAGATTCTTTGGATTTTAAATCTTTAAGTCGAGAATAGCTTTGCTAAACACTCAGTCATATAAACATTTAGGGTGATTTAGACAGTTCAGTCAATCATCCATTACGCATTGTCGGGAATGTTTTGTATTAGACCCATGTTGATGGACGATTCACCTGATATAGAACTACATCGTTATTTCAGCACTCAGGAACGGGAGGTTGGAACAATCAGCAACATTTCTGGCCATAAGAGAAACGCCACATTCTGAAACTTCAGCGACATACACTACTGCCCATAAAAATTGCTACACCAAGAAGAAATGCAGATTATAAACGGGTAATCATTGGACAAATATATTATACTAGAACTGACATGTGATTACACTTTCACGCAATTTGGCTGCATAGATCCTGAGAAATCAGTACGCAAAGCAGCCAACTCTGGCTGTAATAACGGCCTTGATACGCCTGGGCATTGAGTCAAACAGAGCTTGGATGTACAGGTACACCTGCCCATGCAGCTTCAACACGATACCACAGTTCATCAAGAGTAGTGACTGGCGTATTGTGACAAGCCAGTTGCTCGGCCACCATTGACCAGACGTTTTCAGCTGGTGAGAGATCTGGAGAATGTGCTGGCCAGGGCAGCAACCGAGCATTTTCTGTATCCAGAAAGGCCCGTACAGGAGCTGTAACATGCGGTCGTGCATTATCCTGCTGAAATGTAGGGTTTCACAGGGATCGAATGAAGGGTAGAGCCACGGATAGTAATACATCTGAAATGTAACGTCCACTGTTCAAAGTGCCGTCAATGCGAACAAGAGGTGACCGAGACGTGTAACCAATGGCACCCCATACCGTCACGCCGGGTGATACGCCAGTATGGCGATGACGAATACACGCTTCCAATGTGCGTTCACCGCGATGTTGCCAAACACAGATGCGACCATCATGATTCTGTAAACAGAACCTGGATTCATCCGAAAAAATGACGTTTAGCCATTCGTGCACCCAGGTTCGTCGTTGAGTACACCATCACAGGCGCTCCTGTCTGTGATGCAGAGTCAAGGGTAACCGAAGCCATGGTCTCCGAGCTGATAGTCCATGCTGCTGCAAACGTCGTCGAACTGTTCGTGCAGATGGTTGTTGTCTTGCAAACGTACCCGTCTGTTGACTCAGGGATCGAGACGTGGCTGCACGATCCGTTACAGCCATGCGGATAAGATGCCTGTCATCTCGAGTGATAGTGATACGAGCCCGTTGGGATCCAGCACGGCGTTGCGAATTACCCTCCTGAACCCACCGATTCCATATTCTGCTAACAGTCCTTGGATCTCTACCAACGCGAGCAGCAATGTCGCGATACGATAAACCGGAATCGCGATAGGCTACAATCCGACCTTTATCAAAGTCGGAAACGTGCCTCCTTACACGAGGCATCACAACAACGTTTCACTAGGCAAAGCCGGTCAAGTGCTGTTTGTGTATGAGAAATCGGTTCCCTCATGTCAGCACGTTGTAGGTGTCGCCACCGGCGCCAACCTTGTGTAAATGCTCTGAAAAGCTAATCATTTGCATATCACAGCATCTTCTTCTGTCGGTTAAATTTCGCGTCTGTAGCACATCATCTTCGTGGTGTAGCAATTTTAATGGCCAGTAGTATATGTCTAGATACAAAAGAAGAGAAAATTTGTTTTTGCTCGAGGCGGCACTTACCCAAAAAAAAATAGTTGGTAAAAAAACATGGTCACCAGCTTGAGCACAATCTCATGATGAATATCCACAACCACATCCATTCACTCTACAACATCGTTAGCATCTGCAGAGTTTAGCATGTAGATTTTCAGATGGCGATAGTTGACTCCCCTACTCACTGCAAGCGATTCAGACTTTAGTGCCAGTCTTTAAGTAACATCCGTTGTATGAATATTATGTTTGTGTATATTATTCGCGATTTCTTCTAATGCCCCAAAATTTTGTACGTGAACGAGTTGGGATTCTACAGCGCACTATGTCACTTCCCTTATTTGGGATTTGCACTTGCTAAGCAACATTTCAGTGATACTGCTGTAGTCTTATTGGTAAACATCCTCTACATATTCCTAGGTCCGGCGTAACTCGCACAGGACTTGCAATAAGCTGGGCGTTCGACTTCTGTGCTGGATAGTGGCCCTCCCGCATTACATATTCACACCGTCAGGAGCCCACAGTATATTCCATTACACCTTTCAAAACGTCCGCTCGTTCGCAGAGCAGTTGCCTGAATTTTTGACACGGTTTGCTCCCCCCAAAACGCTCGTCTACTCTCGTTTTCCTTTTTCGTTCGAGAAACGTCGCAGTGACCAGCTGGAGTGTCACCGTGCGGGACTAAGCCCAAGTTTAAGGCTCCCTGCGGACTTCGGAGCGGTCCCTTCGTCCCTTATTCGGCGCCGCTTAAAAATGTGTTTCGCAGCTGACGTTTCATGTGATACGTGATATGTCGGTATGATGGGCCGATAAATAATAGAGCAGGGCTACCTCGCTGCGGTCTCCTCTTTTTGAGCCCCAACTTTGCTGTCGTCTCTCCTCCGCCGTCACTGGCCCACCTACCGGTCGGAGATATTCGTTTATATCGAGGCTGGAAGTACTTCAATAATTTATAAAACTCGTAAGCTAGTTCACGTCACGAGGGCTGGAAATTCTGTGTACCTGCCCACTCTTTTTTTCTCTCGTTCTCCGCGTGGTGGTCCGGACCTCTTTCTCTTAGTTGTCTCTCTCTCTCCCCCTCTCTTCCTCGCTCTATTCGTTTCACTTTCCACCTGCTTGGGCTTGTGTGTGTGTGTGTACAGGATGGGGGTGTGGGTGAGGTTTCTCTCTCTGCCTTTCAGTTGTGGAGCCGGCGAGTTCGAAACAGATGACGTGTGGGCTGCGTGGCAGGTGGAAAGCGGCGGCCCGCCGGCGCCACGGCCAGTCATCGGGGATTCGGAAGAGACAAGAGGGCGGCCGCCGCGACCTCGCAGCCCGTAATGGAATATTCCGGGCCCGTGAAATATTAAATAAAACACCCCCAGCCAGGCGCCGGCACCTTGGCCTTCCGCCCGCCTGTCTCGTTTGCAAGGTAGCGCCGGGGATTGAGACAATAAGCGGAAGAGCCTCACAATTCCCGTAATGGCTCGCAGATAAATTAAACATGGGTCGCGAGAAAGAGAGGGGGGGGGGCTACAGGCGCCCGGGGAATGTGGGGTGGTTGTCGGAGCAGGGGGGGAAGGGGGAGGGGGTGGGGGTACACGTGTGGTGTTCGCCGCCGATACGCCACGGCTCACAGCTCCTGGCCCCCGACGTGCAGGTGTCGTGCTAATTCCGCAAGATGCCTCGCCCCACTCGCTCCTCGCTCTACGTGAGTGATGCCCTCCCTGTGCTAGGTGAGAGCTGTCTCATTTGGAAACGAGCCTGCTGCCGCTCGGCAGAAATGGTCTCGTGGAATATAAAGGTTTAGAGAAGCTTAAAATAACTAACATCAGTATCCCAGTTAGAGAACGTATATGGTTCAAATGGTTCAAATGGCTCTGAGCACTATGGGACTTAACTTCTGAGGTCATCAGTCCCCTAGAACTTAGAACTACTTAAACCTAACTAACCTACGGACATCACACACATCCATGCCCGAGGCAGGATTCGAACCTGCGACCGTAGCGGTCGCGCGGCTCCAGACTGTATAGCCTAGAACCCCACGGCCACTCCGGCCGGCTGAACCTATATGTGCCTCTGTAATATACTGCAGTGTTTAGAAATCTACGCTGCTGGATATTAAAACTGCAACAACATGAAGATGGCATGCAACGAACGACAAATTGACACGAACTGTTCTACATGCTTGGATAAGTAAATGATCAGCATTTCAGTGCAACAGCCAAAAGTGCACTACCTGAGCCGACTGTTGTGGCCGAGCGGTTCTAGGCGCTTCAGTCTGGAACCGCGAGACCGCTAGGGTCACAGGTTAGAATCCTGCCTCGGGCATGAATGTGTGTGATATCCTTAGGTTTAAGTAGTTCTAAGTTCTAGGGGACTGATGACCTCAGAAGTTAAGTCCCATAATACTCAGAGCCATTTGAACCATTTTTTTGCACTATCTGATCACTTACACCTGTGTAAAGCGTAACTAAGCACTAGAGGCGGACCCTGTCAGCGTAAAACTGGGGCGGAGAGTATTCTCCTGTCAGTAGAAAAGTGACAGGATCGGGAGGTTCTTGAGAGCTCAGTGACTTAGAATGTAGACAAGTCATTGGATGTCACTTGAGTAACAAATCCATGTGGGACATTTCAGCCTTTCTAACGCTGACTGTGAAGTGGAAACGTGAAGGAACAACAAAAAGTTAGGTGGGTAGATCATGTTGCTTATGGGGAGCTACTGAATAGAGCTGCGGAGAAAAGAAATATGTGGCACAAAATAACTGAAAGAAGAGGTCGTTTGATAGGACACGGCCGGCCGCTGTGGCCGAGCGGTTCTAGGCACTTCAGTCCGGAACCGCACTGCTGCTACGGTCGCAGGTTCGAATCCTGCCTCGGGCATGGATGTGTGTGATGTCCTTAGGTTAGTTAGTATTAAGTATTTCTAAGTTCTAGGGGTCTGATGACCTCAGATGTTAAGTCCCATAGCGCTCAGAGCCATTTGAACCATTTGATAGGACACATTCTGAAGCATCAAGGGATCACCAGTTTAGTTGTGGAGCGAAATGTGGGCTTTTAAACTGTAGAGACAGAGCTAGAGACGAATAGAATAAGTAGTGAAAGAATATATGTTGCAGTAGTTTTCCGGAATAACAAGCGTGAACGACCAAGAACGAATTGCTCGGATTAAAAAGGGTTGTAAGACGTCCATGATTAAGGAATTTGTTGCTAGCGCACTCGAGCAGATGTAATTTCGATTGATTGCTCACACGCTACCTGCGATATGTAAGCTATAAGAGAATCTGAGGCCAAAGAGCAGTGTTGATTGCAGTAGGAACTGTGTGGTAGTAGGAGTAAGTAGTTACTAGCAGTCTGGTGTATCGTGTTGGTTGGGCCGGTCGTGATTTTTTTTTATTCACCAAAAACAGTAACAAAAATGGCTACAATGAAATGACATAAATAAGGTGACAGATAATTGCAGTCATAAATTACAGCATTCAAAAAATGAGTCTTTAGCAGTAGCATAATTTAGCACCTTCACTGTCACCTTCAACTGGTGGCAGATCAGCATGCACATTTTCTTCTTCTGCAGCCGGTTCCTGATCATCATTTCCCAGACCCAAATTAATCATTCAGTAAATCCTTGATGTGTGTTCCTTCCAGGATAAATTACATGGACAGAAGAGAAGTCCCGAACAGCGACATCGCAAAATATTTCACTGACTTGTTATTTTTGTCAGTTCCAGCCTTCTAAACGCATCTATAGGGAGTTCAAGATCTTCCTTTATATCAGGCACCAGATGTTTCTCGCCATTTTCTTGTATCTGCTGTACTGCTGATTTATTTTTCATGTGTGACTTGCAGGTGAGGTTAGGGTCGGGAACGTGACCCAATCCATTCCCTCTCTACTAGGAATCCAGTTCCTAACCTACACCCATTCGGTTGAAGACAATTCGGAGCATGTTTCCATATTTCTTATTGTGATTCTGATATTTGAGTATTTTCTCGAATTCATTTTCCATATACATCTTGTATTCAATATGTTCATCGCTCCCAATATTGTTAAAAACATAACTTGTATATTTGTCCATTAGCCAAATCACTGCGTTATTTTTCGCCTGAGGGTAGTAACTTTCCTCTGGTCTGAAGAAAATGTTAGTCGGTACATTGTTTGCTGAAGTTCTTGTTATTTGAGCAATTTTCTCCCTGGTCCACCTCCAGTTGATAATCCGATCTCTCGTAGCTAGCGCCTCACAATCTGACAGCGCATGCACGCCGCCTTTGGTCCCGGCCTGACCCCGTACAGCGGAGACTTCCTCACTGCTCTGTCCCAACCGACCCACTGCCTCAATCCAGCACGCAGACAGCATTAAAATAACTGCTCGATCAAACCACACAAGCTACACATGGTTCCACGAAAACACTTGTAAGAGGTCCATGATTAAGGAATTTGTTGCTAGCGCACTCGAGCAGATGTAATTTCGATGGATTGCTCTCGCGCTGCCTGCGATATGTAAGCTATAAGAGAATCTCAGACCAAAGAGCAGTACGAGAAAGTTGTAGCTAGCAGTCTGGTGTATGGAGTTGGCTGGGCCGGTCGTGGTGCAGCGATGGCGGAGCCTGAGCGTTGTAGTATAAGGTAAAAGCAGCCTCGCGCATATGTAGTATTGTTATATCAAGTCCCAAGTAAATGTTCAAAAAATAATCCCTTAATAATAATCTTTCTCATGAAAAGTAACTTTTGACAATCATTCATTTCAATTTAAAGAATTTACTAATTTCTCCAATCCTTGGTCATCCCGATTATTGAAAGGAAAAATCAGTTGCTTCTTTTTATACATGACAAATCTATCGGGCAGCATTGCACAGAGCTGCACCAGAAAAAATTCTTATAGGAGCAGATATATACGCGTTATCCGGCGACCTAATTGAGGTAAGATTTTTCAATTTATTCAGAATGAATTTTCAGGGCCATGACGCAGCACTGCTGACGTCCTAAATTTACCAGTTTAAATTCACAGTCATTATTGAAAGGTTATAAGTGAGCGACAATTTTATTGAGAGGTTAGTCACATTGTATTATTGGTAGGTTACGGAATTTATCTGTTGGTAGGTTACGCTAAATGTCAATGTTATGGTTATATTTTACTGTTGGGAGGTTTCGGAACTTTTACTGTTGAGAGGTTACACTAAATGTGAATATTATTCATATTATTTTTCTGTTGGGAGGTTACGGGGTGAAAAACAGGGCAGTAGTTTTTCGATCCTACTGTTCAACATATACACAGAAGAAGCAATGATGGAAATAAAAGATTCAGGAGTAGAATTAAAATTCGAAGTGAAAGGATATCAGTGATACGATTCGCTGATGACATTGCTATCCTGACTGAAAATGAAGAATTACTCGATCTGCTAAATGGAACACGTATTGAGAGTAATTCGAAGAAAGACCAAAGCAATGAGAAGCAGCAGAAATAAGAACAGCGAGAAACTTAACATCAGGAGTGATGGTCACGAAGAAGATGAAGCTAAGGAATTCTACTACCTACGCAGCAAAGTAACTAATGACGGACTGAAGAAGGAAGACATCAAAACCAGGAAAGCACTGGCAAAAAGGGCATTCCTGGCAAACAGAAGTCGGCTAGTATCGAACGTGGGCCTTAATTTTATGGAGAAATCTCTGAGAACGTTTTGAGCACAGCAATGTATGGTAGTGAAACAAGAGCTGCGGGAAAACCGAAACAGAAGAGAATCGAAGCATTTGAAAAGTGTTACAGACGAATGTTGAAAATTAGGTAGACTGATAATTTAAGGAATGAGGAGGTTCTTCACAGAATCGGTGAGGAAAGGAATATGTGGAAAACACTGACGAGGAGAAGGGACAGGATCAGTTAAGACATCAGGGAATTACTTCCATGGTACTAGAGGGGGCTGTAGACGACAAAAAAGTGTAGAGGAAGTCAGAGATTGGAATACGTCCAGCAAATAATTGAGGATGTAGGTTGCAAGTGCTACTCTCAGATGAAGAGGTTAGCACAGAAGAGGTACTCGTGACGGGTCACAACAGTCCCGTCAGAAAACTGATGACTCAAAACAAAAAAAGAAAAGTTTTCATGAGATGAAGAGTCTTGCAAAGGATAGACTAGCATTCAGAACTGCATCAGACGTGTGTCTTTGTGGAGAGGACTGACAGCGCGTTTGAGATTCAGTTTCGTCTCCTTACCGATAACCCTCCGCCGCTGGGGCGCCCACCAACCGAGGTGGTGCAGTGGTTAGCACACTGGACTCGCATTCGGGAAGACGGCGGTTCAAACCCGCGTCCGAGATCCTCGCTTAGGTTTACCGTGGTTTCCCTAAATCGCTTCAGGCAATTACCGGGATGATTCCTTTGAAAGGGCACGGCCGATTTCCTTCTTCAGCCTTCTCTAATCCGATGGGATCGATGACCTCGCTGTTTGGTCTCCTCTCCCTAAATCATCCAACCAACCACTGGGACGTCCATTTTAAATATGCGGTGACCCCTGCTTTTAATCCCACTAATCACGTCAGATTATGGTTCGAGTACGGCCCAGAACGCAGTTTTAATTCTTTAGGTTCAAATGGTTCAAATGGCTCTGAGCACTACGGGACTCAACTGCTGAGGTCATTAGTCCCCTAGAACTTAGAACTAGTTAAACCTAACTAACCTAAGGACATCACAAACATCCATGCCCGAGGCAGGATTCGAACCTGCGACCGTAGCGGTCTTGCGGTTCCAGACTGCAGCGCCTTTAACCGCACGGCCACTTCGGCCGGCAATTCGTTAGGAAGTTTTATTGCACTCTCCAATGCAGAGTTGTTACTTGGTTTTTTGTTGTGTTTAGCAAGCTAAACTTGACTGCTTCCCTATTTTTAAACATTCGTGTATGTCTGTGTTGTAATATAAACCTGAATAATGGAAGTGGTGTGATTACATAATCGCTATCTCATAAAAAGAGTCGCCAAAAGTCTGAAATTGTACAACTGTATTGCAACTAACATTTAGAAAAATTAAAACTGTATCCTAAAGAAGCACGTGACATCTCACAAAACTCCAACTCACAAAAATGACAGAATAAAAATTCAACATAAAATTACAAAACGAACTTTGAAAGATTAGCTGTCCAAAATGGTGTTATAAAACATGCCCTGTAAATTTATGTGCGCAAATTGGCTAAATAAAATTACAGACATTAAATGATGCCCACCTGAATGTAACACTGCACTGTAGGAATAAGATTGTCTGACAAAAATATGAAATTTGAAAGAAACTTTACCTAAACAAAACCTGATAGTAACTCTGAGATGCAAAGCTTTCTGTGTCTTGACTGACGATAAATAGGCCCTAACGAATTTTCATGGCATACTTGTGGCCTTTGCTCGAAAGTGATGAACATCAAAATATAGCGCAGCAGCAAAACAGCTAAAGAAAAGAAAGCCTTGGGCAAGTGCAATGCGAGATCATGCAGATACGCTAAGCACATTAAACTTTAATTTCAGCCACTGCGTTCCGCGAAGTGCAATGAGGTGACATACCATTACAAAACAAAATTTTCGTAAGAAGATGGTGGTAGAAATGAGACTTACTAAATAATTGAAAAGAGATCAATATTCAAAAACTAAAATGCAGCTCAGTTTCCTTAACAATGGCGATCATCTGTACAAAATTCACTCATATAAAAGCGTAATACTCTTCCATCAGATTAGCGACGGAAATGGTAAAAACAGGGATGCAACTGTATCTCTGAATGTAAGCAATGTGAGCAGATAACTTTACCTGATCTCGTTAGTACACTAAACCTAACTGATCCACTAACTGATCCTTACCAATAAAGAGAAAATCACCGAAACTTCGCCTTTCACAGTCTCACCATAAATTACGCGCCAGCAAGCAATGTTGTTGTTGTTGTGGTCTTCAGTCCTGAGACTGGTTTGATGCAGCTCTCCATGCTACTCTATCCTGTACAAGCTGCTTCATCTCCCAGGAATTACTGCAACCTAAATCCTTCTGAATCTGCTTAGTGTATTCGTCTCTTGGTCTCCCTCTACGATTTTTACCCTCCACGCTGCCCTCCAATACTAAATTGGTGATCCCTCGCTGTCTCAGAACATGCTCTACCAACCGGTCCCTTCTTCTAGTCAAGTTGTGCCACAAACTCCTCTTCTCCCCAATTCTATTCAATACCTCATCATTAGTTATGTGACCTACCCATCTAATCCTCAGCATTCTTCTGTAGCACCACATTTCAAAAGCTTATATTCTCTTCTTGTCCAAACTAGTCATCGTCCATGTTTCACTTCCATACATGGCTACACTCCATACAAATACTTTCAGAAACGACTTCCTGACACTTAAATCTATATTCGATGTTAACAAATTTCTCTTCTTCAGAAACGCTTTCCTTCCCATCCCCAGTCTACATTTTTATATCCTCTCTACTTCGACCATCATCAGTTATTTTTCTCCCCAAATAGCAAACCTCCTTTACTACTTTAAGTGTCTCATTTCCTAATCTAATTCCCTCAGCATCACCCGACTTAATTCGACTACATTTCATTATCCTCGTTTTACTTTTGTTGATGTTCATCTTATATCCTCCTTTCAAGACACTATCCATTCCGTTCAACTGCTCTTCCAAGTCCTTTGCTGTCTCTGACAGAATTACAATGTCATCGGCAAACCTCAAAGTTTTTATTTCTTCTCCATGGATTTTAATACCTACTCCGAATTTTTCTTTTGTTTCCTTCACTGCTTGCTCAATATACAGATTGAATAACATCGGGGAGAGGCTACAACCCTGTCTCACTCCCTTCAAGCAATGCAGCGACAACATAATTTAAAAATCATCACTCTTTCCAAATCAATCTTTATAAAATCATTTCTCCAAAAACCAACATCCTTGCGTTTGCATCCTTGTGCTTTCGCTAGTTATTTCCAGATCGATCAGCAGAGTGACCAACATCTGATTCTCTCACTTACTTCTCCCTGAATGCTACTGGAGAAGGCCTCTGCTACTGATAACCAAAGATTACACTGCTTTTACTCAGAACCTCTGTGGCGTAAAATATCGACTATTGTATACTTCTGTTTGAAAAATATCCGGTGTACAAATATGACGTATGGCACATTGAATAAATAGAGAGCTCATATCACTTTCATCGTGTACCAAAAATAAGAGTGCAGAATTCAGCCTAGAGGACATTCGCATAGTATGTGGTAAGCAGGGACATGTGTTCAACACACCACTCAACCACAAGTTTTAAGCGTTGCGATGTTGGAGCCACTACTTCGCATCCAAGCAACCCATAGTTAGCCCTAACAGGCTGCATACGTCCCACTCTGCTCGTCTCTCTGGTAGTACCTGAAACAAGATCCTCTACATTATCATCGCTGCATATGCCAGTTCGGAGTTAAAGTGGGACAGAATAAACACATCGAACACAATATTTACCACGCCGTTAAAAGATCACAGTGATCGCATTGGAACGCTATAGTTGGTGCGGAGTTGGTACCAGGTGTAATGGATTGTAAATGGTGAAAAACTTAAGAGTCAGATGCGGCGAATTATTAATACTGAGAGTAGTATAAACTGCATGCAGGGAATTGGACGTTCCGTGCTACGGACGCATCTCTCTGTAATAAGTAACCAAAGATGTATATTGGAGGACTGTGTGAAGCGATTACAGAGATCGGACGTGTCTTATGTTGGAGAGATTTTGCTATTGTAGTGCTACACTATTAAGCTCCACTGTGAATGTTTAGTTAGTCGATGACACAATAAACAAATTCAAGAAAATAATACGCATTCAAGGTGTGTATTTATCAATTTATAAAAGATTTCACACACATTCGTCAGATATCACGAGACGGTATCTGTTTCAGTTTTCATGTATTTGTTAGTAATAGGTACATGGGAATATTCTTGTAAAGGAATATATATATATATATATATATATATATATATATATATATATATATATATATATATATATTGTAACGTCTAGTAAGAAACAAAAACAACATATTATGTAGTAATTAGAAAATTAGGTGTATCATATTGTGTCATTGTATAAAATTATGTATTTTTTTTATTATTTATTTTTGAGAACGTCTGCGTCGGCGAGTAATAAAACCGACACAGAAGATAAATGTTAAACAGAGATTAAAAAAGGAACTAGTATATAATACGTGATGAATATGAATGTCTTTGTCTTCTTAATTTGGAAGTTGTGCGAGTAAGATCTCCTGTGTTGTCGTAGAGAACGCTAATGTAGCATTCTTTTGTCGAGACTAAGCAATGTACGCCATTACGTGTGAATTCACAAAGGTCTGTAATCACTGAGATATTTAAATGTTTTAATAGAGTTGTTTAAATGAAATGTATTATTAATTGTTAAAGCTTGCTTGCCTATTATCCCATCCTGTTGAGACATTTTTCAGTTATATAAATATTATCTGTGGTGCTGAGCTGCGTGGAGAACGAAGAGCCGCTGCCGCGGCGTATTTAAACGACTTACAATATAGTCGAGCATACCGCAAGGAAGCGGTAAAATAATAGTAAAATAATATTATTTCTTTTAGCTCCCAGACTGGCAGTGCAGATCAGCAGATTTTATGATGTGTTGCAGGTTGACGCGGGCTGCTGATAGGATATAGTACCAAGTACAAATAAGTTAATGTACCTTCAGAATCTGATAGGAATCTTGCTGTGCTCCGTTCTGGTCTGGCAAACTTTATAGTGACAACGTATTTTTTTTTTTTTGAGAGTCTCATGTTCTTGGGTTAGTCGTGGTATGAGATAGTATTTTACCGAGAAATAAAATCCACTGCAAACTTGTGTTTTTGAACGATTATACGAACTGTAACATCAGTGTTCATAACAAGTAATTTCAATTTTCAATAACTATGAAGTAGGGAAGAGATATTGATTCTTAGCATGAGTTACAGTTACAAAAAAAACGTTCCTTTAATTATAGGCCAGATACAGAACAATAAGACTTCAATATATATATATATATATATATATATATATATATATATATTATTTTGCTAAAAGGTAATGATGATAAAGAAATTCAAAGCACAGCAACGCAAAAAGTATTTCACGTAACTCTTTTCATATATGCGTTGGTACGCTAATAATAATAATAATAAAAATAAATAAACAAAAGAGCAACAATTTACAATTCACGAGTTACGTGAAACTGTCGCCCAAAAACGCGGGGCCCGAATTTGCAGTGGCCACAAACATAAAATTTTATGTATTTTTCTTTCAGTGTCTATTGTTATGTATGTGTATATATATGTATTTAGTGATAAATGTATGTATGTATATCATGATCAATGCCATGTATTAATGAATGTGCAAACACTCTTTCATGACAAAACGTACTACTGCAAGCGAGTCTGAGAAGACGATCCTGATAGTACTGAGAAACTGTAACGACTACGTAATCCGGGGGCAGCCGAACCCCGAGATCAGATAAATTAAAGGTAAGACTACAGTGTAGTTGTCCTGTTTGTAGAAGTTGAGCTCCAGTGAAGTGATCTCATATCGCTAGTGGTGTGCATATTGTGCGTAGTTTGATGTTAGTGTTTGTGACAGGACAAAGTTGATGGTAGATAGTAATTTTTAGTGTGCAGTGTAGGGTAGCTAAATTAACGTATTTTGTGTGCAAGGGGCAAAACTGTCAGATTTTGTGTTTTAGTAAGCAATTTAGGAATATGGTTAAATTGCGTAGTCAACGTCCGAGCAATATGGATACTGAGGAACAACAATTAGTTAGTGCAGGAAATGTAGAACCGGGTACTTTAAGCAGTTCAAGTACTCTCTTTGAGGATATAACATGCGAAAATGTGGGGGCAGGGGCGCAGGAAGTGGTGCCACCGCCCACTAGTGCTCAAGGAGATGTAGATAAAGAAATTGTACCACCACCAGAAAAGCAGGAACCAGAGAGTGGTAATCTGCCTGGTGGGTATTCACTTCAGGCTATATTAGAGCGTGTGCTAAATTACCAGGCAGAATTTGCGCAACAGCAAGCTGAGCGAGATCGCCAGCAAGCTGAGCGAGATCGTCAGCAAGCTGAGCGAGATCGCAGGCTAGAGGAAAACTTACTCGCACAGCAAGCTGAGCGAGACCGCCAACAAGCCGAGCGAGCTCGTCAGCAAGAGGAAAAGTTACTTGAACAGCTAGCTGAGCGAGACCAGCAACTTGTGCAATCTTTAGAAATTATGAAAAAGGACATTGCCTGTATGAAACAGAGTTATGAGTCGATACCTAAGGCCGTGCAGGAGTTGACGGAACAGGTCAACAACCTGCAAGTAGCAAACACTAACATGGTAGATGAAATAGGTGTATTAGCCAACCGAGTAGAAAAGCTAGAAATAGATTCCACACAGCTTGTAGAGCAGAAGTGGAACGAACAAGCAACTAAAATCGAAACCGAATTCAACTCATGGCTAGAAGTGAAGGAGAGTGAGATTGACAAAAATATTAATTCTAAAGTACAAGTAGCCATAGCAAATAGAGATTCCGAATCGTTCAGTACCGCAGTAAATAGTCAGGTACAGAACGACGTGCAAACCATCAAACAAATACTCAGTGAGGATATTCCGCAGTGGCAAGTGAATATGAACAAACGGATATCCGACCTGGAGAAGGGTTTAGCACAAAGCAGAAAGCATTTGGACCAGGAACCTATGTCGCCAACAGCCCATGGTTTTGGCAACGCACAAATTTATACGCGATACAACAATGGGGAATCTGTAGTCGATAATGCGAAGAGCTGTAGCTTCGGTTCGGAGCACACAGCATATGTCCCAGGAGCAAACCCATGTAGTTCAAAAATATTAGTTGAAGAAAGTTTAATCAAAAATAGGCAATTTCAAACATTTACTACTGAACGGAAATCAGTACACCCAGTAGTATTCATAAAAAGCTTTAAAAATATCTTGCCCAGTGTGTGGAACGAAACACAGAAAATTCAATACGTAATGTCATACATTCAAGGTGACGCAGCGTTGTGGGCTACAGAAGTAGCAGACAGCTGCAGGACATACGAACAGTTCGAAAGGGCATTTCTGTCGAAATATTGGTCGCCTTGTATACAAGAGCGGCTAAGAAAAGAAGTATATAATCCCGAACCGTACTCACCCCGTCTTGGGAATTTGAGGCGGTATTTTGAAAAGTATATAAACAAAACGCGCTACTGGGACGAGCCTATATCACCAAGAGACATAATAAGACTACTAAAATCACATTTACCCATTCATATCAAAGACAAATTAATACATGTACCAGAAAGCGACATGGAAAACTTCCTGTCTGTTCTAGATTCAATAGACTTGATCCAGGAAGACGCAAAATCAGCGTGCGATCACTCGCGGAATAATGGGTCAGGATGTAAACACGACAGAAATAGTAGTGCACAAAACCACAACCATGGGAATGGTGGGGGTGGTAACAAGCGGCAAGAACATTCGCAAAATGGTAGTAATGGTAGAGGCCAGAACGGGTATGGACAACCAACTTATAACAAAAAGCGTCGATTTGACGACCGGTACGAATCCGGAATGTCAGGGACCAACCGCTGGAAAAATGCGCGAGGTCAGTGGCAGAGCAATTATAGTGATAGTAATCGAAATTGGCAGCAGAATCAGCGAAGAAGCCCAGAGCGACAGGGGAATGACCGGTATGACAACAATAGACCACCACCGCAAAATGCGCCTATTGCGCAGCCGTGGCGGCCTACAAATCAGAGTGTACATATAGTGGAGGTCGCGGACAATAGCCGTCCAAGTACCTCACAAGTAAACAATCCAACAAACTAGAATCGGCCTCGATATGCTCTCCATCGATGGCCGAGGGATGGAGTGAGAGCAACACGAGTCACAATAATATACCTGGGATACGTATGCTGCGATACAACGACGGTATCAGTATGGATAAAGATCTACTGAACGAACCGCACGAATGTAAGAAGGATAATAACGAAAATGTGCAAGCTATTATCGAAGCGAAAATCAATGATGTTGCAGTGAATATAATCATCGACACAGGTGCCTCAGTAAGTGTAATGAGTATGGAGTTGTTTAAAGCACTGGGAAAAGGACATAGCATTCCGACTTTCCCGGTTAATAATTGTAAGGTGTCTGGAGCCATTAGTGCACAGAGCCAATTAGTTAAGTACCAGGTGCAGGTGGAGATTTGTAAGGAGGGCGAAGCCATAGTGAGCTCGTTCCTCGTTGTTAAAGGATTAAAGGTGGCCTGCATTCTGGGAGTAGATTTTCTCCGTGAGAGGGACGCATTGATCGACCTCTCCTTGGGGAAATTAAGCATAGTTAATAGGGGTAGGAGGATTGAGTTATCTATGATGAAATCGAAGGAGGTACTTGTGCCGTGTTGTAATCGAATCAATATCAAAGGTAGGAACCCTTGGGTACTACACCTCGATGATTTTTCACATGCAGCAGACCTCTATTACCCGAATTTAGAGGATCGAAATTTTGAAACAAATGTTGAGGCATTTCAAACCAAAGTGCAGGAATCTGAAGGTTTAAGCGATACACAAAAGCAACAGTTGACGCAGCTGCTATCGGAATATACTATGGTATTTACCGACCGACCAGGAATAGTAAAAGGGTACCACTATCACATAGAGGTGATGCCCCACAAAACATACTGTCGCGCAACTTACTCCATCCCTTGGTCGAGGAGGGAATTAGTAGCTAAAGAGATTCGGAAGATGTTAGAGTGGGATATCATTGAGCCCTCCTTCTCTCCATACAGTAGTCCTCTTGTAGCAGTGGCGAAAGCTAATGGAAAAATCAGGCTAGTGTTAGATGCGAGGGACATTAACAAAATTATTATACCTGTCCGGACTCGTCCAGAGAATTTAGATGAGCAGATACAAAAATTTCATGGAGTGCAGTACTTGACCTCAGTCGATCTTAAAAGTTCATATTGGCAAATCCCACTTACACCGGAATCCAGGAAGTACACAGCTTTCATATTCGGAGGGCGGAGTTACCAATTCAAGGTACTTCCCTTCGGATTGAATGTGAGTGCTGGAGTGTTTATTACTGCACTAGACACGGTACTGGGTCCAGACTTGTTAGAAAAAATCACAGTATATGTTGATGATCTGGTAATCGCTACTGCTACTTGGGATGAACGTATGGAATTGTTGCATAGAGTACTAGAGAGATTTAGGCAAGCAGGGGTGACAGCAAACCTCGAAAAGTCAAAATTTGGACGAAATAAAATTAAATTTTTAGGCCATCTTATTACACCACTTGGTATCAGCCCAGACAACAAAAAACTAGAGGCGATTCGAGAATTTCCAAGCCCCCGCACTAAGAGACAATTGAAAGCGTTCCTTGGACTTACGTCTTTTTTCAGAAGGTTCGTGCCCAATCAGTTGTTAAATGACGCGTCACTACTAAATCTACTACGAAAAAATGTGCAGTGGGTTTGGACTGACAAATGTCAACAAGCTTTCGAAGCGATTGAAACCGCCCTACTGAATGCAAATATTTTGCAGCACCCAGATCTGTCAAAAGATTTTTGTCTTGCGACGGATTCATGTTCCTATGGCTTGGGAGCGTGCCTGTTTCAGTGGGAGGAAGGAAACGACCCGACAACAATAAAGATTATCGGCTTCGCCAGTAGGACTTTAACTAGCTGCGAGAGAGCCTACTCGGCAACCGAACTGGAAGCGCTTGCAGTAGTCTGGGCTGTAAAAAAGTTTAATTATTATCTACAAGGGAAGGAGATTAGAGTGTATAGTGACCACCAGGCGTTAAGTTTTTTGATGTCATGCAAACTATTCCATACTAGACTGAGGAGATGGATGCTTATCTTACAAGAATACCGGATAAAGATTATGTACATAAAAGGCCAAGATAACGTAATAGCGGATGCTCTGTCGCGACTGCCGGTAGGATTACCGGAGTTAGCAGAAATGTTAGAGCAATCCGCGGAGTATAAAGTGCTGTTAGTGCGTGACAATACTTACATGAAGGATTTTCTATATATATGTAAAAACATGTTCGAATTACAGAGATCAGATCCGATGTGGAAAAAAATCATTAATAATATTGAAGAGGGTGTTAACAATAGAGATGAGCGAGGTTTTAAAATAGTGAACCATATTTTGTATCATAAACTTAGCACGAAAGAAGACTGCTGGGCAGTATGTATACCTAACCAGTCGGTAAAAGTTATGGTATGGCACACGCACTTGGCATGGGGCCATGCAGGGATTGGAAAGTGTGCAGAAATCATGGCGAGATACTGCTACTTTCCCCGTATGAAACACCAGATTCAGGCAACAGTTAGAACTTGCGTGATATGTCAGAAAGCAAAACACTATAATAGATCCACTAAGTTTGAACTACATCCCATAGTTCCACTCAGGCCGCTTCAACTAGTATCTGTGGATGTAGCAGGTCCCTATCCCATGGCCAGAGGAGGTATGAAATATATACTGGCTATGTACGATATTTTTTCCAAATACTTAGCAATTTATTGCATAAAATCAGCTACTGCCAAAACCATGGTCAGGCGGATCAATCAAGAATACTTGCCTCAAGTGGGAAAACCCGAAGCCATAACGACTGATAATGCCTCTTATTTCACGGGTCGAACTTGGAAAAATTACCTACGGGAACAAAATATACAGCATATTCTGGTATCCCGGTTCCATCCAGAAGCAAGTCTAGTTGAAAGAATATTCAGAGAATTGAATAAGTTCCTTAGAATCTACCTAGGGAACCGACATACAAAATGGCCAGGGTTAGTACCTAAATTTGTAGAAATACACAATTTAACACCCCATTCAAGTACAGGCTACCCACCGGTAGAGATATTGAATGGAGTTACTGAGACACCGAATGAATGGCTCACGCCTTTACCGAGATTACCAGCCAAGGCAGAAACAAGGGAGGAAAAGATGAAAAAGATATGGAACAGACTAACTAGCTGTGCGGTAAAGAGGAAAAGGAAGTACGACCGAGGTGTAACTAACGGACAAAAATATAATGTAGGAGACCTAGTACTTATTCGTAACCACCCTAAATCCTCAGCCACCTTAAAACAGAATAGTAAGTGGCAATTGCTATATTCAGGGCCCTTTGAGGTAATAAGCGTGCCCCACGAATGTAGCTATTTGTTAGCACATCCCCATACGGGGAAGATCAAAGGATTGTATCCACGTAAAGATGTGAAGTTATTTATTCAGTGACATATCACATATAAAGAGTAATAGTTGTAAGAAGATTTTAATTATGTTTTAGAGTATAAGTATGTAAGTATTAAGGAAGAAATTTGTGTGTAATTAAACTTGGAGGAAGTGGAATCAGAAAGTGAACAATAGCTTACACAGGAAAGATTTTGTTTAAAAACAATTAAAGCCATTAAAATACTATATGCTCATTAAGCAACGAACAATCTTCTTGTTGATAAAGTGAGGATTAATTTCTTGAACCATTTTACAAAGGATTAATTTCTTGAACCATTTTCTATGTGTAGTATGTAAGTGCAATTAATGATGCAATCTTATATAGTAAGGTAACTGTTGTAATTGTATTAGAATAAGGAACCCTGAGAGAGAGAGTCTCTACTAGCCAAACATTGACTTTGTAATATGCAACAATTATGTGATGTGATGTTTGCTGCCAGTAGTGATTTGAGAACGACACTGGAGCAGAAGCTAATTAAAAACAAGCCCGTTCCGTGGAAACTCCGCTTTGTATGTAGCAATGCTTCAATTGAAGCCTGTGTACTTGGTACACGCCCTTGAATATTCATTACGCGATACGCGAATTAAGTCAACCAATGCGGAACCTACACTGTAGTCATGTAGGAAAAATCATTAAAAATAATGCTAGTGCTAAATGAAGTATTTATTGAGCAATATGCCCAAGTCAAGCTGTCATGCACATGGTAAAATCTGTTTGCTAGATGGGTGATAACCAGGCAAGCTACACTGAAAGGAGGAAAGGAAAACTATGTAAAAAAAAAAAAAATCACACACCTTTAAAAAAGTTACAAAAGGGCCATATACGCCTAGTAACAATATGAAAAGTGTGTTGTGACAAGGTAAAATCAAATAGACGCCATGTAGATGAGAGTGATTATGCAAAGAACAGTTAAAAGGTATTAAAAAATAAACTGTGTGCATAAACAATTGAGGGAAGGACGGAATATTGTGTGTAGTAGGGACAGAAAATGACTGTTGTATCTGCACCAATATATACGTCGATAAGTCTAGTGTTGAGTGATAGACTGTCCTAGTGCAGTGCTCAACGAACAATAGACAGTGTATAAAAACAGTAGTTATTGATCCGTTCGGAGTCGATTCAAACAAACATCGCTCGACGAAGACATTTAGTATGTGTGTAACGAAACATTTTCGCGTGTTGAAAGACGCTCTGGCAGTGTATCAACCGTGGGAGTGAGTGAAAATGTGTAGTACAATGTGCGTGTGACGAACCCTGAATACCAGTGTCACAATGCCACAAGAAACCTGTTATCACGCCAAAACATCCTGTGCATACCAGTGAAGCGAAGGCTTACTGAACAATAAACGCTTTTAACAAGTTGCATTTTCTTCCACAGCTAGTAATCTGTGTCCTTAAAGACAGTACACCGTTGTGGAATGTTTGTTTCATGCGCTACGACGGGGAGCCATGCGGAGAAGCAGAGACGAGTGCCGTGCCGCCAGCCAGCCGGTCGCGGTAAACCACTGCAACTCGCCGACATCGGCGAATGGTTCGCCGCGGTTCGCGACTGCTTGGGCGCCACGTCAGCACGACGTCGCTGTTACTGAGAGCCGGTCGTCGAACCCAGCGGCCGTCGGCACGCGGCGTTCCAGACGACGCTACTCAACAATTGCTTCGCGCCGCCAGCTCCGTACAACATTGTTGTCATTCAAATGAACTATCAACTATGTGTTTAATGTACTAATGAATAGGGTTTATTGGACACGAAATGACGTGACAAACATTTGCTTTTTTTCTTGAGTTACTCAATACAGACTCAAAGTATTCATTGGTTCAGTGATGTATAGATATAATATGTTTTCGTCATGTTAATGAAGTATACCCGCACGAATGCTAGAACATTTTAAAACAATTGTCGTGAGTAAGTGGCCGGCCGAAGTGGCCGCGCGGTTCTGGCGCTGCAGTCTGGAACCGCGAGACCGCTACGGTCGCAGGTTCGAATCCTGCCTCGGGCATGGATGTGTGTGATGTCCTTAGGTTAGTTAGGTTTAACTAGTTCTAAGTTCTAGGGGACTAATGACCTCAGCAGTTGAGTCCCATAGTGCTCAGAGCCATTTGAACCATTTTTTTGTGAGTAAGTGCAGAGACGATTCATTATACTACTGTAAAAATGTGTAATAAGTGAATTTCATTACAATCCAGAACACAAATATGAAAAAGGGGTAGAAAGTATATTGGTAACTAAGAGACTAAAAGTTTAACATGCTCTCACAAATAGCCTTTGTTATATGTGAACATTGGATAGAGTCCTAACTTTTTGTGATCAAACTGGGTATTAAAACAAACCAGGCGAGATGACCATGGCTCCGGCGCAGTTTTCCCAGGTTTTCTGATCGCACGTAGCCCGAATGGGGGAGCCAAATAAATGTAATGACCCTGGGACTAGGTTTACGGTCACCTCGCAAAGTGTAAGAACAGTATAAAAAGTGTAATTAAACCTACAGTGTAAAAGAACTAAGAAGTGTAAAGTGAATGTTCCAACCAAGGTAACAGACAATAACCAAACAGACGTTAGTGGCAGCATATTGCCGAACATTTTCAACGTTAGTCAATTGCTGCCAGGGGGCATTGTAACGTCTAGTAAGAAACAAAAACAACATATTATGTAGTAATTAGAAAATTAGGTGTATCATATTGTGTCATTGTATAAAATTATGTATTTTTTTATTATTTATTTTTGAGAACGTCTGCGTCGGCGAGTAATAAAACCGACACAGAAGATAAATGTTAAACAGAGATTAAAAAAGGAACTAGTATATAATATGTGATGAATATGAATGTCTTTGTCTTCTTAATTTGGAAGTTGTGCGAGTAAGATCTCCTGTGTTGTCGTAGAGAACGCTAATGTAGCATTCTTTTGTCGAGACTAAGCAATGTACGCCATTACGTGTGAATTCACAAAGGTCTGTAATCACTGAGATATTTAAATGTTTTAATAGAGTTGTTTAAATGAAATGTATTATTAATTGTTAAAGCTTGCTTGCCTATTATCCCATCCTGTTGAGACATTTTTCGGTTATATAAATATTATCTGTGGTGCTGAGCTGCGTGGAGAACGAAGAGCCGCTGCCGCGGCGTATTTAAACGACTTACAATATAGTCGAGCATACCGCAAGGAAGCGGTAAAATAATAGTAAAATAATATTATTTCTTTTAGCTCCCAGACTGGCAGTGCAGATCAGCAGATTTTATGATGTGTTGCAGGTTGACGCGGGCTGCTGATAGGATATAGTACCAAGTACAAATAAGTTAATGTACCTTCAGAATCTGATAGGAATCTTGCTGTGCTCCGTTCTGGTCTGGCAAACTTTATAGTGACAACGTATTTTTTTTTTTTTTGAGAGTCTCATGTTCTTGGGTTAGTCGTGGTATGAGATAGTATTTTACCGAGAAATAAAATCCACTGCAAACTTGTGTTTTTGAACGATTATACGAACTGTAACATCAGTGTTCATAACAAGTAATTTCAATTTTCAATAACTATGAAGTAGGGAAGAGATATTGATTCTTAGCATGAGTTACAGTTACAAAAAAAACGTTCCTTTAATTATAGGCCAGATACAGAACAATAAGACTTCAATATATATATATATATATATATATATATATATATATATATATATATATATATATTATTTTGCTAAAAGGTAATGATGATAAAGAAATTCAAAGCACAGCAACGCAAAAAGTATTTCACGTAACTCTTTTCATATATGCGTTGGTACGCTAATAATAATAATAATAAAAATAAATAAACAAAAGAGCAACAATTTACAATCCACGATATATATATATATATATATATTGAAAACAACGACACAGCAATATAGCTGATTATTTTAAAGAATTAAGTCAATTCATTGGGTGGAGTTTCATGAAGTTTTATTGAGGTAGATTACCAACGAAAGTATTTGGAAGGACAATGCTGGACCAGATTGAGAGGGATATGTGTGATCGTTGTGGGGTGTTTGGTATTAAATTGAATTATTTGAAGTATGATAAATGATGTAGAGAAACGACTGGGCTGAATTTGTGTAGATTCGGGGGAAGTAGATAAATCCGTAATTATATTCTGTAAAGGTTAAAGATAGTTTCGAAGACTGATACAAGTGCGGAGTAGTGATGGATTCTGTGAACAGCAACGAACTTCAAGTGAAGTGTTGTGTGTTTCCAGGTACAAAATAAATTATGAGCACGTGCTGGTGCAGTGTCATAAAAAGAAACTAGTGATGAGACAGAAGAGTGGTTATCTGTGTGCTAATAAGCAAGGATATACTCATGTGCGTCATATCCGAAAACTATTTTGTGCTTGACTGAAGAAAAAGGTAAAGTCACGAAAGAAAATTACCACTAGAGTTTACCAAGGACAACGAGTGTGGACATAGTAGTCTGATATTAATAAACAAATGTGTGAAGGAGAAAAGAATCGATAATTGTGGCGCAAGATTACCCGAATATTGAGTAATAAAATGTATAATCATTTAATTCAGAGTCCCCAGCTCGTGGTCGTGCGGTAGCGTTCTCGCTTCCCACGCCCGGGTTCCCGGGTTCGATTCCCGGCGGGGTCAGGGATTTTCTCTGCCTCGTGATGACTGGGTGTTGTGTGCTGTCCTTAGGTTAGTTCGGTTTAAGTAGTTCTAAGTTCTAGGGGACTGATGACCATAGATGTTAAGTCCCATAGTGCTCAGAGCCATTTGAACCATTTAATTCAGACCATTAGCATGAGAATGAAGTGTATATGTACTAACCCGTTCTCTCACAGCGCTTCCCCATCAGTAATGATTAGCATTGATACTTGTTCCGGGAAAAACTAGTAACATAAGAAACACAATCAAACAAAGAATAATGGATCATTTAGTATAGAGCTGTGTTAAGCAAAACTAACTACTGAGGCTAATAACAAACAAGAGGGTGAGGACACAAACGGTGGCATGCGAGACAAGTCTTACAATATCAGCATCGGTGAGTGTGTGCTACCGGCAGCTGATGACGCAAGCAGCTTGCTAGCGTAATAGGACGAGGCAAGTATGCGCGAACATACCATCGCGACGAGGTCGAACAGCCACTTATCTAAATTTATAATAGTTCCAAGGGGACAGAGGCCACTTCATGTAAATAAAGATGGCACGAACTTTGGCACTAGAGCCCGATTCAAGGACGACAGCGGTACACACGCAGACTGGGATTGCAAGGCTGCCGGTTCCAAGTGACAGTTGAGGTTCGCGAATAGGGGGACTTTGCGCTTGAAGGTAGGTTTTTGCATCCTGAAAGTTACGTCTTTCGCTTGCTTATGCAGAATTTGTTTGCTAATCACCATCATCAGCCATGACGACTTGCGACAAATGGATTAAAAATTCGCTACGATCACCTTTAATGCTCGCATTGGTTACGTTGTTCACAGCAGAGCGCTCAAAACACTGCTGAACAGTCACTGGATGTCGCAGAATGCGGGAGGTGAGGCGCGCAGAACAGGGACCCACGAGAAATACGGACCCCTCAACGAACTTGTGACGTCACACTAGTCGCCTTGTCCACCACGAACACTTCGCTCAGTGCAGGGCCCAGGGGAAATGAAGATGTAATTGAAAAGTAACCCATTAAAGGTCTTTGTCTTGTGCTGTCGAGAGCTTGCATGCATTTAAAAGCGCAGTCAAGACTTATTAAACGCGTCTTTAAACAGTTACTTGCTACCCGCCGGAGACGGCTGATGGTACTCATAAGACCAGCAGTGTTGTGTCGTACGCGCCGTAGTCTGTCTTTCTCGTGGGCGTCGCGCAGAACTGGCCTAAACGCGATCGCCGTCGTTCGTAACTGCAACCATAACGTCGTAAGATCTGTAACTAGGTGGTATCGTCTGAAGTCTTCAAGAAGTGGCAGAAGAGAGCGTCTCTCCGAGGTTTCGTGCACGCGGTTCTCATAGTAGTGTGTGAATTTAATCCCTGTAGCCAACATTAATGTTTGGGGGCAGCAATGACGGTTCCTGTAGTTTTCGGTCGGCGGGGTGGAAGAACCTGCGGGCATCAGAAAATCGTCTCCATCTGCACTCACTGATTTATGCCAGCTCATGGCTTTCTTAATTTAAATGATCGGCTGATATCCTACGGTCCCGTACCAAGGCAAAGCATCGATGGGTCTCAATGGCTGGGTAATGTAATGAAATGTTGTGTGGCTAGGGCCTCCCGTCGGGTAGACCGTTCGCCTGGTGCAGGTCTTTCGATGTGACGCCACTTCGGCGACCTGCGCGTCGATGGGGATGAAATGATGATGATTAGGACAACACAACACCCAGTCCCTGGGCGGAGAAAATCTCCGACCCAGCCGGGAATCGAACCCGGGCCCTGAGGATTGACAGTCTGTCACGCTGACCACTCAGCTACCGGGGGCGGACAAGGGCTGGGTAAAATTGGTATTAACGTATAAATTTGCCAATTTAGCGGTGTATCAATGTACCATCCATATTATGTGAATGGAATGTGGAAGGGCAGAAAGGGAACGAAAGGGAAGGAGTTACTAATGTCAGCCACATCGGGACTTTATGAGGAATCGTCGCCGACGCTGGGCCACACCGGGACTCGAACCCAGGATCTCCTGCTTACTTAACCACTGCGCCATTCAGACACAGGACTGTCTAGGCACGCCTTCCGACTGACCCACCCTCCCTCCTGGACTAATGTCAGCTACATCGGGACTTTATGAGGAATCGTCGCCGACGCTGGGCCACACCGGGACTCGAACCCAGGATCTCCTGCTTAGTTAACCACTGCGCCATTCAGACACAGGACTGTCTAGGCACACCTTCCGACTGACCCACCCTCCCACCTGGACTAATGTCAGCTACATCGGGACTTTATGAGGAATCGTCGCCGACGCTGGGCCACACCGGGACTCGAACCCAGGATCTCCTGCTGACTTAACTACTGCGCCATTCAGACACAGGACTGTCTAGGCACGCCTTCCGACTGACCCACCCTCCCACCTGGCGCCACCTAACCGGAGTCCCTGTCCATGTCCTCCATGGTCGCCACTTTGAGATTCGCGCAGGACGTCGACAGTAACTGCGCATCACCAGTGAAGGTGGTTGATTCATTGCCCATCGAGGCAAATCAATTGCATTGATTCATGGTGTCAGTTTTTGAAGATATATCCGAAAGTACAGACACCATGCATTCATACAATTTACTATGCAATAGGCTCGCGATTATTGTTACCGGAATCGTAATCAAGTGTGCTCTGTTATTGATTGGAAACATGGTTATTGCGCAATTAAACACTCTTTATTTGTATGGGAGTGGACTGCTCAACTAGTAAGACATCTCCAATTGCGTGTGATACATCGGGGAAATGCATCAGGTTTGCAAGTTTACAAGGCTTTAATTCTACACTAATCCTCCGATAGGATTCATTTATCCGCAAGTTCCTTTACACTAATATTTTTCTGCAAATCACTTTGGGTTAGTACGCCAGCCTGATTGGTAATAGAAAAGGCCACACTGCGTTGATCAGAATCTTCTAAGCTCTGAAGGGTTTCACTTCGCGATTTCACAGCCCCTGACGCACGGTATAACGGGTGCATTTATTGCGAATGGTTTTGCTCGCAGCAATATCACGAAATGCGGCGACTGAATAGTCTTCAGATGCTGAGGAGTACGGCGACAGGCTAATTAAGCACGTGGCTGATGTTTGTGAGTTAGAGCGATAATCGAGGCGCTGACGGGCGGCGGGTCGCGCCGACAGAAGAAGAATTGGACGTAAACATGAGAGCGGCCGCTGATGGAGTGGCGCCGGGCACGCAACCCGCAGCGCGGGGTCCCCAGACAGACAGCCACTGCAGTCCCCACGTGGCGTCCGGCGTGTTTCACCCTGGCAAGCCCGGCTGCCTGCAGCAACTCTGCCAAACGACGACCAGGGTCAGCTGCGTACGCGTTGGTTAAATGAGCTGTGACTGTGATGACAGCCATTGTGGACAAAAAGTTATCCACCCTATGAGCTCTAACTCACTATGTAAAGTACACAAGCGGCAAGACGTAGTCAATACCTTCGCTGTTACCGACGACTGTGCCGCTAAAGCGGAGTTATTGAACGCAGTTTTCCGAAATTCCTTCACCAGGGAAGACGAATGGAATATTCCAGAATTTGAAACACGAACATGTGCTAGCATGACTTTCTTAGAAGTAGATACCTTAGGGGTTGCGAAGCAACTCAAATCGCTTGATACGGGCAAGTCTTCAGGTCCAGATTGTATACCGATTAGGTTCCTTTCAGATTACGCTGATACAATAGCTCCCTACTTAGCAATCATATACAACCGTTCGTTCACCGACAGATCTGTACCTACAGTTTGGAAAATTGCGCAGATCGCACCAGTGTTTAAGAAGGGTATAGTTCAATTCTTTTATCTTGGCGGCTCGCGCATGCCCGCCCAGACGCTGGAGATTGCTGCATTGCCAGTTGCACACGACGCACGCGCCAATAGAAGCAGCGCCATAGTATAGCATAGTTCGCAAGCTTAGGGGGGGAGCGCGCAGTTCATGAAATAAAGCCACCACGGCCACATTAACCCTTTCGCTGCTACAAAGATGTGCTCCCTGCATTCCGCGCTGTGGGCGATTTTGTCACTGCACTGCTCGCCTGTGCAGACACATTGTGTTCCGACTGCTTTGACACTCTTTATCATTCGATTCCACAAAAACTATTTGGCTCAAAAATTAGATTTTTACCTATCTTCTTGACTGATACCTTCCCCCCATAAATGACTTAATTTTGTTTCGATGTTCAACGCAGTTATTATGCAGCATTAAATATAGTAAACCTCTGCACGAAATTTTGAAGAGTTTGCAGAGGTAAAAGTCCATAGAGTATACTTTCCGTATGGTCGATTTTAGTTGCCACAACGTTGAGAATGAAATGTGGACAAGATACCTATATATTTCATTTAATTTAAGTACTACATAAGTGTCGTATGTAATATTCAGAAATATTCCACCTTTCGCGACTGTAACAAAAGTTTTAGTTACACTGGACATGTTTGGCTTTATTTTAAAGCACTTCAGTCAATCAAAAGGAAGTAGACAAAATACATTAAACAAAACTGTGGACTTACAAAAACATTAGGACTTGAATATACCGTCTGTCAGTGAAGTGCTCAGAGCTATGTCAAATATAATTTATTTGCTAAAACACTGATGAGCCAACACAAACGTTGAATCTTGTGCTACCGCAGCACAAAACTACGAAAGGTGACTTGGCAATGGAGGACACAAAATACAGTCCTCTTATGATGCTTCAAAAGAGAGAAACGCGTCTGGTCCAAATAAGTCGCTTATTACAGTTGCAGAAGAGGGATATATTTCAATACCATTGGTAAAACTGCGACTATGGAACAAAAACAAGAAATAGAACATGAATACCATTGTGTATGTGCCATACCTTTCACCGATGGAAGTGCTTCAAAATAAAGCCAAACGCGCCGTGTGTATATAAAACTTTTATTACAGTCGCGAAAGACGGAATATTTCTCAATATTACATACGACACCTATGTGGTACTTAAATTAAATGAGATATTGTTATACAGTAAATATTGTATGAAATTTAGGTATCTTGTCCACATTTCATTCTCAACATTGTGGCAACTAAAATCGACCATACGGAAAATATACGCTATGGACTTCTACCTCTGCAAACTCTTCAAAATTTCGTGCAATGGTTTACTACATTTAATGCTGCACATCAAAGCAAAATTAAGTCATTTATGGGGGGAAGGTATCAGGCAAGAAGACGTGTAAAAATCAAATTTTTTGGCCAAATAGTTTTTGTGAAATCGAATGATAAGTGTGTCAAAGCAGTGGGAACACCATGTGTCTGCACAGGCGAGAAGTGCAGTGATGACAAAATTGCGCACAGCGCAGAATGCGGGGAGCACGTGTCTGCAGCAGCGAAAAAGTTAATGAAGAGGCAAAGCACTAGAAATTTCATTCAAACGAATAAAATTCGTGAAGTAAGGCACTCCAATATTGTTTTTAAATAAAGAAAATACTGAGCACCGCACAAGGTTTGAACTCATAACCCTTCCCTTGACAGCCCAACACCCTAACCGTTACGCTACCTCAGCTCCTCGATCAGTGTAACTCCATAAGGACTCTAACACCTCACGCAACTACTTATAAACACTGTTGGTATGACTATGAATTACTCACGCTTCGTCGAAGTACAATAGGAAATAAACAATTACCGCTGTTCTTTATTGCGAAAAAGCAGTTCGTGAGATTGAAACAAACACCTTTCCTTGCTATCGCCTGAATTAGGAGTCTTATTGCTTGTTTGGTTTAATTAATTAATAGAATATGAAGCAATTGGTATAAAGAATGCTTTTTCCAAACTTTCTGTAAAAGAAAATCTGCTATCAAGACATTGCTTTTGTTCTATTACTTTATTTATGACTGAACGTTTCTAAAACTGAAGACACTCGTCCGTGGTCTGCACTGCTGTCGAGATCTGGCAACGTCGTTCTCTGTTCATTGGCTGACTGTGTTTTGTGACGTCAGATGCGCAGAACGAACCTAAACTCGGCCGCCAAGATATATGACGCGCACTTTAGTAGGAGTAATCCATCGAACTACAGACCTATATCATTGACGTCGGTTTGCAGTAGGGTTTTGGAGCATATACTGTATTCAAACATTATGAATCACCTCGAAGGGAACGATCTATTGATACGTAATCAGCATGGTTTCAGAAAACATCGTTCTTGTGCAACGCAGCTAGCTCTTTATTCGCACGAAGTAATGGCCGCTATCGACAGGGGATCTCAAGTTGATTCCGTATTTCTAGATTTCCGGAAAGCTTTTGACATCGTTCCTCACAAGCGACTTCTAATCAAGCTGCGGGCCTATGGGGTATCGTCTCAGTTGTGCGACTGGATTCGTGATCTCCTGTCAGGAAGGTCGCAGTTCGTAGTAATAGACGGCAAATCATCGAGTAAAACTGAAGTGATATCACTTGTTCCCCAGGGAAGCGTCCTGGGACCTCTGCTGTTCCTGATCTATATAAATGACCTGGGTGACAATCTGAGCAGTTCTCTTAGGTTGTTCGCAGATTATACTGTAATTTACCGTCTAGTAAGGTCATCCGAAGACCAGTATCAGTTGCAAAGCGATATAGAAAAGATTGCTGTATGGTGTGGCAGGTGGCAGTTGACGCTAAATAACGAAAAGTGTGAGTTCAAAAAATGGTTCAAATGGCTCTGAGCACTATGGGACTCAACTGCTGAGGTCATTAGTCCCCTAGAACTTAGAACTAGTTAAACCTAACTAACCTAAGGACATCACAAACATCCATGCCCGAGGCAGGATTCGAACCTGCGACCGTAGCGGTCTTGCGGTTCCAGACTGCAGCGCCTTTAACCGCACGGCCACTTTGGCCGGCCCAAGTGTGAGTTCCAAAAGAAATCCGTTAGAATTCTATTACTCGATAAATAGTACAATTCTCAAGGCTGTCAATTCAACTAAGTACCTGGGTGTAAAAATTATGAACAACTTCAGTTGGAAAGACCACAGACAATATTGTGGGGAAGGCGAGCCAAAGGTTGCGTTTCATTGGCAGGACACTAAGAAGATGCCACAAGTCCACTAAAGAGACAGCTTACATTACACTCGTTCGTCCTCTGTTAGAATATTGCTGCGCGGTGTGGGATCATTACCAGGTGGTAGCAGTTACTTCTGTAAAATATCTGGGAGTATGCGTGCGGAACGATTTGAAGTGGAATGACCATATAAAATTAATTGTTGGTAAGGCGGGTACCAGGTTGAGATTCATTGGGAGAGTGCTTAGAAAATGTAGTCCATCAACAAAGGAGGTGGCTTACAAAACACTCGTTCGACCTATACTTGAGTATTGCTCATCAGTGTGGGATTCGTACCAGATCGGGTTGACGGAGGAGATAGAGAAGATCCAAAGAAGAGTGGCGCGTTTCGTCACAGGGTTATTTGGTAAGCGTGATAGCGTTACGGAGATGTTTAATAAACTCAAGTGGCAGACTCTGCAAGAGAGGCGCTCTGCATCGCGGTGTAGCTTGCTGTCCAGGTTTCGAGAGGGTGCGTTTCTGGATGAGGTATCGAATATATTGCTTCCCCCTACTTATACCTCCCGAGGAGATCACGAATGTAAAATTAGAGAGATTAGAGCGCGCACGGAGGCTTTCAGACAGTCGTTCTTCCCACGAACCATACGCGACTGGAACAGGAAAGGGAGGTAATGACAGTGGCACGTAAAGTGCCCTCCGCCACACACCGTTGGGTGGCTTGCGGAGTGTAATGTAGATGTAGATGTAGATTGACGGAGGACATCGAAAGGGTCAAAAAAGGACAGCTCGTTTTGTATTATCACGTAATAGGGGAGAGAGTGTGGCAGATATGATACGCGAGTTGGGATGGAAGTCATTAAAGAAAAGACGTTTTTCGTCGCGGCGAGGTCTATTTACGAAATTTCAGTCACCAACTTTCTCTTCTGAATGCGAAAATATTTTGTTGAGCCCAACCTACATAGGTAGGAATGATCATCAAAATAAAATAAGAGAAATCAGAGCTCGAACAGGAAGGTTTAGGTGTTCGTTTTTCCCGCGCGCTGTTCGGGAGTGGAATGGTAGGGAGATAGTATGATTGTGGTTCGATGAACCCTCTGCCAAGCACTTAAATGCGAATTGCAGAGAAATCGTGTAGATGTAGATGTACGAGGCATCACGCCATTCAGTGTAACCCCCCTCTAACAGTGATAATGGCCTCCTTCTTCACACATACCCTACACTTCTGAAGACACTCATTCCTAACGAGATCCCGTAGAACTACGAAACTGCGATGGTGATGAAAGATGCTCACTGTTTATTGACTAATCAAAACGTCTAAATATTAGTAGTTGATACATTTGTGGGAAGATCTTTCGCCCTATAACAGCGACTTGTAGCTACCTAGAGCCGGCCGCGGTGGTCTAGCGGTTCTAGGCGCTCAGTCAGGAACCGTGCGACTGCTACGGTCGCAGGTTCGAATCCTGCCTCGGGCATGGATGTGTGTGATGTCCTTAGGTTAGTTAGGTTTAAGTAGTTCTAAGTTCTAGGGGACTTATGACCACAGATGTTGAGTCCCATAGTGCTCAGAGCCATTTGAACCATTTTTTGTAGCTGCCTAGAACTTCCTGGTGAGCAAAACAGTGCTTTACATTCACTATCTACGACTGAGTGCAAAGTCGTCTGAATTCCCAAAAATACGAAAGGAACTTTAACCCTAGTTTCAACCACAAGGAAAACGCGCAAGGGGAATCTAACTACTGGACTTCAAACCGAACGATCAGGGATTTAACTTTACTAAATGTTTCCCATTATCTTTCTCTTACTGTACACGTGAGATCGGTTATCACAAGGGGAAGGATGGCGTGCTGGAACGCACATTGCAGGAAAGTTTAACGAACATAATTGATTATTAGAGAACATTTATTACAAAGTGAAGCGTGCTCGTTAACTTCATTAAATATGTAACGTTTATAAAATCATAACACTATGTTTCCACAAGGATAAACTATAGTAACCATCATTGTTGAACAACGATTAGTCTGGATCAGGGGTGCAACATGGACTCGCATAACCTCACACGCAAGGACTTAAACATTCACAGAATACTCCCGAGTCGTCAAAGCTGGTTTGTGCATCGCAACGGAAAGAAACACGAAATTCAGTCGGAATCACGATACGTGAAGTAACTTGTGGCCGGATAAAGAATAAATTCTGCCCCATCTGAATTAAATGACAGCAAGATAATCTTCCACAAGAATTCTATAATGCTTCTAACAAATGACTTTAAAGTAACCGAAAGGTCCTAAATCGGAAAATACGAACAATCTCCCGTCCAAAATTACATATTAAGCGCGCACAAAAGTGGCACAGTAAACTCACCACACAGCAGCACAGCGATTAGCCTGCAACTCGGCTCTTCAGCCTCTCGCTAATTTCTGACCTAAACCCAATCTGCTGCGCCTCTGAGCAGAGAGACCGAAATATTCTGAAGGGGACGAACTGACCAAGCAACTATGCATGTTCCTTAGCAATACCAGGCATCTCCTCCAATAAGAAGACACGAGAGACGACGCTCTCAAAATTTTTCCATCGGTTCAACGTCAAAACATTTGAACGAAAAAGTTTTTTATCAGTGGCGTCTCAAGCCATCTTTGAAAGTTGAACTCAGCTGCCATTGCCTCATCCTCTGCTGCAAAACTAAACCAAGAAAGTCCGTCCATATTTAGGACAGATGGTTACAGGTACATATTGTGCTGCATATCAAATGTAACAATGATGAAAATGAAACATTTTCAATTTGGATTGCCAGCGCGATATTTCTCCCTGACATGAAAAAAAAACTCAGAAGACACAGGCAGTGAAAAGACACTCTGCAATTCTTGATAAAACCTTAGAATTCTAAAGTCACAAAATTATTGGAAAGGTAGATATTCAGTGATAGATTGGATGTTTTATCGTGACAGTCAAGATGCGATAGGGTGTCTGAGAGTTCGTCAAAGCAGTCACATATGCGTGCGGCCCTGAGAACATAGCTGTTGTCATCTTGAAAGAGGGGAGTGTTCACAGCATACTCGTCATAAAGATGTAGAAGAAAAGGCATGCTCTGGTCTTCGGGGATGTAGGAATAAACATTGTGGTACATTTTTAACAAGAATGAGTGGCACGAGGACGCCCGCAAAACTGCACGGAAACACCTGCAGCCTGAACTGCACCCTCCTTACACTGTACGTTAAACGCCTCACTCATTGCCTTGCTTCATCTAAAGCGAGGCATAATTACGACTCGTCGAGCGGCGCTGCACGCCACCAGTCAGCTACTTTGCTGTGTTGTCTGGCCCAGTGAAGACATGTAACTTTATGTGACACTGTGAGCAATGGCCTCCTGCGATATACTTGACTCCAAATGTCCACTGCTTCCAGTTTATTAAGCTGTGTTACATGGCTGCAAGTGGTATACCTCTCCTTGTGGGCACGTTGGACGGTGTGCGTTGATAAAAAAAAAAACCTGTCAATTTCGTCCACGATGTGCTCATGGGCGCGTCCAAACACGATAACTCCTTTCTGCATTCTGTCACATCTCCACATCGATCCATCTCGTGGCACTGATTTCATACAACAGACTGGCACGTACACACTATACAGTGTGTTAACTGTAAGACGGCAGAGTTGTGAGGGGAGTGCGGGGAGAGGAGGAAGCAAGCATTGGCTGGCGAGGGGAGGGGAGTGGACCCTTTCTTTGGGGGGGGGGGGGGGGGAGACAAGGCACGCCTACCAGTTGCAGTGCTGGCACTATAATTTGCGCGTCATGCTTACACGAAAGCAGCGAAAGGCTTCTTCTAATCGTAGGCCTACCGGTAGGGGTTGTTGGCGACCCCCGATATGGGCCAGCAAGTGCCTCTTCACTCATTTTGATAATGTTTAGCAGAACTGCACAATAAAAACACGCAGAACAGTACAGCGCGAAACAATAACGAAGCAGACGACAATGGCTACCTTGTACAACACAGTCAGCTACGTAATGTTGGCAGCAGTCTAAACTGCATGCCTACCGAAGCCTCCCGACGTTTACCGACTTCTACCGATTCAGGACTAGGGAGAGGTCTGCCATCTAAAAGTTTACACACTGTACTGTCACGAGATACGTCAACGATGGAGTGTCACGTGACGGCCTGTTTATTATATTTTAATTTAATTAATTTATTTAAGAAATTTAAGAAAATTCTCTGCTTCTTATTTATTTTTGGTATTTTTAGTTATGATTTCCAGTGGTTTTATTTAGGTTTTAGCTTCAGCCTTTTAAAAGCTAAAAAATATAAGATTTGGTTTTAAGTGCCACAGGAGAGCTAGATATATGTCCCGCGGCGTTGATCTCGCTGGTACTCGTCGTCGGAACTGCTCCACCTGAAATCTCTAAAATGTGTGTATCGGTACGAAGATCGTTCGGCACAACTAGGTGCTATGTTGCATGATGCGTATGGATTGATATGTCCAACTTTTTTATCAACGAAAAGTTTATTGCTTCTGAGATATTCTTTCGAAGAATATTGACCGTGAAAAGATGCAGGCTTGCACCATCATTCCACACTGCGCCTCCGATCGATCTACGTCACGTGATATCTGAAGAATATTTGTCAAATCTTTTATAAATTGATAAATACACATCTTGAATGTGTATTATTTTATTGAATTTGTGTAACTAAACATTCACAATGGAACTTAATAGCGTAGCACAACAATAGCAAAATCTCTCCAACATAAAACACGTCTGATCTCTGTAATCGCTTCACACAGAGTCCTCCAATATACTTATTCCAGAGAGATGCGTCCGTAGCACAGAACGTCCATTTCTCGGATGCAGTTTATACTACTCCCGGCATTAATAATTCGCCGCACCTGAGTTAGTTTTTCACCATTTATGATCCATTAAAATGCCCCTTTTTGGGCGCATATTTCTTTATAAGACAATACGGGGCCAAAACTATAACAAAATTGACCCTACTGTTTCCTACAATATTACTGAGTGGAATATGCTGGAGTCTGGAACCGCAAGACCGCTACGGTCGCAGGTTCGAATCCTGCCTCGGGCATGGATGTTTGTGATGTCTGTAGGTTAGTTAGGTTTAACTAGTTCTAAGTTCTAGGGGACTAATGACCTCAGAAGTTGAGTCCCATAGTGCTCAGAGCCATTTGAATATGCTGGCGGCTGATGACAACGTTTGCCGCTTATGAACTTTGCGTAGCTTTCATAATCACTCGTTACTTCACATAAGGTTAAATATTTTGACATTAGCCGTTTAAGTAACTCTGTAAACGGCACATGTTGTCATTGGACTTTCGATCAGAAGAGCCTTCCCAATCGGGCAAGGGTTCCTGAGGGAAACCATAGAACAAGGCTAATTTAACCTGATGTTCCACCCAGTAATTTACAAAAATTAACTAAAAGTTTAAATAACAGATCTGACATTGTCTTTATATAGGGTGTTCTCGCACTGGTGGAGTCGGGTAAATGTGAAAATGCCTTGGTAGCGACCAGAGGGCAGTGATGTGTGAATATGTAACATACCCTGGAACAAGTATCAATGCTAATCATTACTGATGGGGAAGCGCTGTGATAGAACTGGTTAGTACACATACACTTCATTCTCATGCTACTGGTCTGAATTTAGTGATTCGGAAGAAGTAATATACATTTTATTACGCCGACCAGTAATCCAGAATTGTGGGTTGATGTTCTATAGTGTAAAGCTAACTCACATTTAATCTATTTTAATGACCAGCATACATTTATTCCTTTAACTGCTTTTCTCTTGCTTGTTCGTAGCTTTCCCCTCTGTCCTTCTCAAATATCATTTATACTGGCAACAGAAATACCTAAGTACGAAAAGGAGACCGATGACCCTGCGGTCAGCAGACAGAAGATATGCAGGTATGAATTCCTTAGCCTGCTACCAGGGAAATTGTAGGTCGTGACAGCAGTGTTCATTTACTTAATTTCTAACGCTTCAAAAATACAATCACTACAAAACGTTGCGTTATTAATGCAACGCGCGTTGAATAAATCTCGTCATTCCTAGGCATTCGTGAAAGTACTACACAATTTAAGGCGCAATAAGGTGTTCAAAACCCATCGAAGTTTGAGACAAAAGTACAGAGCCGGACATATAACATCTACAAAACCCAAGTAAGGGTTGTTAAAGCAAGACATGTTCTCGGTAAAATGGCTATAAAGCACAATTCAACTTCTCTGTCGACGAGGTAATGAAATGAAGTTGTCGGGTAGGATCATCGACCAGCAGACACCAACATACCGTCTGTAATAAATTTTAGCTGAAATTTTTATGAATGACTTGGAGAACAAAGTTTTTAGCTCTTTTCCAGAAATTAAGGAGAAGTTAATTTATTACAGACGGTATGTTGAAGACACTATTTTATTATTCAAAGGGAAAAAAGTAGAAGTAGAGGAAATGACTAAAGTTTTAAACGAGCAGCATCCAAAAATTCAATTCACCCTAGAAATGGAAAACAATGGGACGATTAACTATTTAGATTTGACCGTTATAAAGGAGGGAGGCAGGCACGTTTTCGGCGTCTATAGAAAAGACACTTGCTCCGACAACATCATAGTAGCGGCGTCGCACCACCCGGCGCAGCATAAAAGAGCGTACTTACATGCAATGTGCAACAGAGCCCTGAGATTGCCACTAAAGGAAAATGAGTTGCAGAAAGAACTAGGTATTATTAAGTAAGTAGCAGCAGCTAATGGATACAGGACACAAGATGTTACACGTATGTTTAACAAGATCAAAAACAAATCCGCGGGTATCAGTAGCGATTCTAGGAAAATTAAACATAAGAAGTTTGTCACCCTGACATACAAAGGGCGTGTGTCAGAAAGAATTGCTAAATGCTTTCCAAAAAACATCGCAGTGCCATTTCAGAATGAAGGGCAAATGGCACATAGACTAAGTCATAAACCAGCAACGACAAAACAAATGAAATACAATAATTCCGGAGTATATAAGATCAAATGTGCTGTATGTGACAGTTATTATATAGGACAGACTGGGAAGAATTTTGAAATTCGATACAGGGAACATTGCAGTCATAGCAGTCGAACAGCATTTGGGACACATGTAAAAGAGAGTAGACATGAAGTGAGTAATATAAATGAACAAATGGAGGTGCTACATAAAGCTCCAAAAAGTCTCTATCTCAACGTGCTCGAAGAGATTGAAATATACGCTCATCAAAGAAAAACCCCAGGCCTACTACTTAATGAGCAAAGTGATTTTATGCACAGGAATTATTATGAGATTTTTAAAGACCTGTTATAGGCTTACTCTTGAATGCAACGGCACGCTCCAGTAAGAACCAGCTGCAGCGGAACGGCCCTCAGCGTACTGGCGGCGAGGTGAATTGGGCGCGGCGGAAGAGGACTCGGCGTGGCGTTGTGTACGTTCTGACGTAGGGAAATCCATTCCACCACCAATCAAAACAAAGAAGAGGAAACGCACATTTTGAAAGAATATCTACATTTTAATTATGTTTCTTTATAAAGAAATTTTAAATTAGTGTAAAAAATTTTCATGGTCCACTCAAAAGATTATTCATATGTTATTACCTTAAAAATTGTTTTATTAAAAAGAATATTCGCCATTAATATATGCGGTGAAATAATAACAGATACACAATTGTTATAGGTAGAGGGCACTTTTATTGTTACCAATCAGGTTATCTTAAAAATTGCAGTATAAGGTTTTAGCAGATTGAAATTTACTTTAGTTATGACAGCGAACTGAGTGTTCTGTGCGGACAAGTTACTCTGTAACTACAATATATGGTATGTTGGTATTTAATACGTTCCAAAATATATTTTTGTAAACTAAGATATTTCTATGACTAACTGTATCTCTCTTATTAATTACATTTTTAACTTTGTCTAACAGATCTGAAGATGGGCAGCTAGCCCGAAACCGGTAATTGAAAATAAAGAATAGCGATCGAAGACTGAAACGCCATATTTTATTTCTTTTCCAGATTATTCAAGTATCTTACAATCTTATATGCAAGTTTCAGTCTTCCGTGAACATCTTTCTCAGTCCTGGGTGCGAAGTTACACCATACATCTTAATGCAGCTTTTTGTTTAGGTTTTTCAGCTCTGCTGTTTGCGCCTTGTATGTTTCCTTACCCTCTAGAGATAGGTGTTACAGGTATATGACATACAGTTTTCTCTTTATTTCTACTGCCTCCTCCATTTCTTTCGTTTAAAAATGTTTTCTTCTATCTTTTCCCTTTGTATCCTTTTACCTGAAGCCTCACTGGCTGCAGTTCTTATTATGTTCTTAATTTGTTCCAAATCATTTTCTGTGCAGTTTGTTTATAGGAGTCTACTCGTTATTTTGTCTAACCGCATTTGGTATAGATTCTTAACAGAGCCATATTCTAATAAGTTATATAGCTCTCTTAGTAGTTTGTATAATTTATACCATCCGTGCTTTAAAGCCTGCTTGAAGTAGGAAGTGGTCTGTATGTATGTCATACCGTCCACGCTCACCTTAAAATGGTTCAAATGGCTCTGAGCACTATGCGACAACTTCTGAGGTCATCAGTCGCCTAGAACTTAGAACTAATTAAACCTAACTAACCTAAGGACATCACACACATCCATGCCCGAGGCAGGATTCGAACCTGCGATCGTAGCGGTCGCTCGGTTCCAGACTGCAGCGCCTAGAACCGCACGGCCACTCCGGCCGGCACGCTCACCTTAAAA
The DNA here is from genome assembly GCF_023898315.1 of Schistocerca nitens. Taxonomy (NCBI): domain Eukaryota; kingdom Metazoa; phylum Arthropoda; class Insecta; order Orthoptera; family Acrididae; genus Schistocerca; species Schistocerca nitens. The sequence goes on along the minus strand of NC_064619.1, from coordinate 561,840,781 downwards.
CAGAATAACTGGTTTTTGGTTTGCTAGAAAATACTCAATTATAGTTCTACAGTCTCTGGCGGACCATGTGTACTTGTGAATGTCTTTGTGTTTGTAGGAAGAGTAGAGTACTGTGAAGTTGCAAACTTTTTTAATGAGGCTCCATCGCTACTGACCGCAGTCTCTATACCACACCCCATTATATTATCTATCCTCTCCCTTCCTATCTTACGTTGTAGTCACCACCAGTTACAGTGTACTCGTTAGTATTTATCTTCTCTAGTGCTTCCTGTAGGTATTCGTAATATATCTCCCTTCCTTTCTCCCGTCCTATGTTAACACTTCAAATAACCTCCATAAGGCTTGCATGTTATATTGCATACACGTTCTTTTATCCATGTATAGGCTGCTTTTCTTCCATTTACAGTCAATCATTATAACAACTCCATCTTGGTCTCTTTTTCAGTGCTCTGCCCCACTATGTATTGAACACTTTGGTGTAAAAAGTAAGGCCGGCCGTAGTGGCCATGCGCTTCTAGGCGCTACAGTCTGGAACCGCGCGACCGCTGCGGTCGCAGGTTCGAATCCTGCCTCGGGCATGGATATGTGTGATGTCCTTAGGTTAGTTAGGTTTAATTAGTTCTAAGTTCTAGGGGACTGATGACCTCAGATGTTAAGTCCCATAGTGCTCAGAGCCATTTGAACCATTTTTTTGTAAAAAGTAAGGAAATTAGGTAATTTCGGGTTATGTGCCATTTCCAACCAACATATTTCGCTAAAACTCGACAACGAAGTCATTGGAGACGGAGCACAAACTCGGATTGGGGTGGGATGGGAAAGGGAATCGGCCGTGCCTTTTCAAAGGAACCATCCCGGCATTTGCCTGAGACGATTTAGGGAAAACACGGAGAACCTAGATCACGATGGCCGGAGACAGGTTTGAACCGTCGTCCTCTCGAATGCGAATCCAGTGAGCTAACCACTGCGCCACCTCGCTCTGTACTAAAACTTGGAAGAACTGCTAGAGTATAGTACAGAAGGTAACTGAAAGAAATACGTAATTGGACCAACAGAAACAAGACTTTCGTTCAAAAGCAATTTATGATCGTCCCTCGGACATTAAAAAAGGAGGGACTTGCCTCTTAATAGCGTCTGCGGTCACCAGAAACGACAACGCAAGTTCTGCAACTTTATCCCGTGTTGACCATAAGATTGGTAAACAGTTTTTGGGGAAGGGGCTTCCATTCCTCTACCAGTGCGGTTGTGAACTACTGAATAGTCGTTCATGTGGACGTGCTGCAGTAAGTCTCCCCAACGCATTCCAAAAGGGCTCGATAGGATTGAAGTGGGGAGAACGGGCAGACCAGTCCATTGGCCGAATATTCTCTCGTCCCACGAGCTCCTCTAACTGCGCCGTTAGACGTGGTCTCGCACTGTCGTGCATAAAATGAAGTCAGGACCGAATGTATGCCTGATAAGACGTACGTGGGGAAGGAGTATATTATTTCAATAACGGTGACCGTTAAGTGCACCATCTCCAAAGGTTTGAAGTTCAGTACGACCATGCAAGTCCGCCGCTCGTGTTCTAGTGGCTAGCGTTGCTGCCTCTTGATCACGGGGTCCCTGGTTCTATTCCCGGCCGGGTTGGGGATTTTCTGTGCCAGGGGACTGAGTTTTTATGTTGTATTCATCATTTCATCGTCATAATTCGTGACGGTGGCTAAATTTGATTGTGTATAAATTGGACTGTGTAAAAATTGGGACGTTGTGCGGGCGCTGATGACTGCGCAGTTGAGCACCCCACAAACCAAACATTACGACCATGCAACATTATGCCTCCTCACACCATAACATACGGACAACGAAAACCATCACGTTCGACGATGTTTTTGGGTGCATTACGTATTCCCACCTCTAGCGACACGAGGGTGCATCCAGCATTGTCGAACCTGGTAGTTTTGGTGCTCCAAGTTTATGCTGTGGGGCGGCATGATGTGTTATGGACTGTTTAACACTTCTACTTAATTATTATCTACTCGTCGGTAAGGTAATCCTCAAAACTTCGATCACAGATGAACTGACTTATCAAAAGTGCATGTCATCTGATGTTATATAGAATCATAAGTAGAAAGTTAAAACGATATTTTTCTCCACATAACTGAAATATTCGTAGATTTCCTGGTTCTTCAGGAAGTGTGTCGTTTACAGTGAAAGTGATCGGTTCCAGTTTTTAAACATTTATTCTTCCGTTCGTAACAGCTGATCAAGTCCATCATGACACATTGCAAAGAGGCCGAGTTGCACAGTATGTCTTCGTAAAACAACGCACTGGTTCACAAATCAAGAAACATACTTTTTCACAACTTTAAATCTTAGTGAAATAATATTCAAGTGCCGGCCGGAATGGCCATGAGGTTCTAGGCGCTACAGTCTGGAGCCGAGCGACTGCTACGGCCGCAGGTTCGAATCCTGTCTCGGGCATGGATGTGTGTGATGTCCTTAGGTTAGTTAGGTTTAATTAGTTCTAAGTTATAGGCGACTGATGACCTCAGAAGTTAAGTCGCATAGTGCTCAGAGCCATTTGAACCATTTTAATATTCAAGTAACCTACACAGGTTACACTTCGAGATATCAGCACAAACTGCCCGTCCCAGCAGCCTCGCTGCTTCCCTATTTATATATTCTAAATAATGGATGGTCACTTGGACCATTATTACTTAATAATGACAACATATTTTTAATAGTATTTACAATTAAAATTTCCAAAACTAAGATGTTCTGATTACACAGAATAATACGTCTAAAATTACAGAATTGAATAATATGTGAAATTTATAATGAAAAAATGTTTTTAAATGTGGAAATTCCATCTGAATATGAGTACAATAATGAAATTCACAAAATTAATTAATACACGCTAATTACACAACGACTCACATTCCTAACAAGAATTGAAGCTAAGAGGGTAAAACGAAACAGGTTTTTTTGGTTGACAGAATTTGTAACAGATGCCTAGAATTTTATAATTAGGCGTATATCTGGGTACAACAATATGAGTTTAGTTAATAAAGTCATTAAGACGGAATGTTCTTTACAGCTTTCATCCTAAATTTACGTTTTATAAAATGTGCCTTCATTTGCAAGGGACAGAATAACTTCTTTAATGAGTAAACTACATTCGTAAAAGTCCAAGTATTTGAATAATTACGGTTCGTGATTAATTGCATATATTTTATTCCTTCCATTTTCACTAATTCAAGTCTTTCCCATTACTACAATGAATGCCACAGTTCGTTAAAATACATCGTCGTTTGTTTTATTTTATAATAGTGTCTGCTAATTAATATCCAATTTAGTGTCATTTTTATGAAATTCACCAATCACCACAATACCAATCACTTTAAAGTGAGGTTTTGTACTACACGATGTCAAGGAATCGAAGTTTTCATTAAGTCTTTGTATATTAGGTATATTACAACTGTACGCCTTCCATATGTGCGTATAGGTTTGCTGTTCCCTTCAGCATAATATTGCCCCACACCCCTCCATCCCCCTCCCACCCCCACCGCACAGATCTAAGCCTGTAGCGCGGTGCGTGTCTCGAGCAGTCATTAGCCTGAATGATGGCGTGTCGCCGACCGCTGTGGTCGAGAGGTTCTAGGCACTTCAATCCGGAACCGCGCTGCTGCTACGGTCGCAGGTTCGAATCCTGCCTCGGCCATGGCTGTGTGTGTGATGTCCTTAGGTTAGCTAGGTTTAAGTAGTTCTAAGTCTAGCTGACTGATGATCTCAGGTGTTAAGTCCCATAGTGCTTAGAGCCATTTGAACCATTTGATTACGTGTCAGGAGATGATCATGGACCTGGTGTATCAATAAACGTGATTCAAACCACCGGGTGACACGTTTCTATTGATAAATAGTCGAATTTCGATGATTTCGTGTCCTGTGCAACCGAGCGAGGTGGCGCAGTGGTTAGCACACTGGACTCGCATTCGGGAGGACGACAGTTCAATCCCGTCTCCAGCCATCCTGATTTAGGTTTTCCGTGATTTCCCTAAATCGTTTCAGGCGAATGCCGGAATGGTTCCTTTGAAAGGGCACGGCCGATTTCCTTCCCCATCCTTCCCTAACCCGAGCTTGCGCTCCGTCTCTAATGACCTCGTTGTCGACGGGACGTTAAACAACACTAACCTAACCTAACCGTGTCCTGTGCAATCATAATTGATGGTGTCGTTTAGTTTACATAGGAAACCCTGTGTGACATATGCTGTGGAGCCACATGTTCAACGACGTGCACTAAACACTGTGTTCGGAAACTTTAGTGCCTGCAGGAGCGTTGTCCTCTGTCGTGAGCTCTACCACTGATGGCCACCTACCTCGCTTCACAGAGTGGGCAAGCCTCCAAACTCCACACGCTGTGACATACAACTTGTCATCCACTCGTGGTTTCAATGTCTTTCAACCACTTTCCGTAGACACTCACGGCAGTAGCATGCGAGTAGCCGACCAGTTTGGCAGTTCCCGAGGTTCTCGTTCCCAGACGCCGGACCGTAACAACCTGCCTTTTGTGAAATTTGCTTATGTCAGTGGATTTATAAGGCTGTGCCGTCTATACTGTCCTTACTGCGTCACGTACTCGTTACGAGAAATTGCAGCATTCAGTCTCGCGGTGTTTCGGCTCACCACTGTATAAACAGATACAAAACTGACGCCGGATGAGTTGAAGAGAGCTTGGCGCTACTCGGAGTGCCTACCCTGCAGGCGGCAGTTTGCTTTCTTTGTTTACAATAGCCGCCGACAGCGTCCGCGACTGAGACCCAGGACAAATGTTGGAGCTGTTATAGCGTCCTCTCTGTCCATTTCTTGCCCGTTGCCCGAGCTTCGGTAAATTTGCCCAAGATTTATGGCGACGACCGTGTGCGGCGGCGCCTTTTTCCCCGGGCGGCAGTCTTTTTGCTCGCGCCGCCCGCCGCCCGCCGCCGGTCAGTGTTTGCAGAGCGGCGCGCTGCGCTGACAGGCGTCGTTGGCCCGGCTTTCCCAGGTGGCAATCACCGACCGGTACGCAGAGCAGTCTCTCGTGACAGGCGCCGCGCCTGCCGCTGACCGCTGTCCGCTGCCCGCCTGACGCGCTGACAGCTGCTGCCCGCGACACCCCGCTGTCAAGCCCCAGCCTACCAGAGGGACGTCACGCGAAAACAGCCCATACACGAGCCTCAGGCCCTGTAACACCCACTGAACGAGTGCTACATCTGCCGTGTAAACAACAGCGCCCCGATACTCCCTCTAAACCAGTGGTGCCTGCCGCGGTGTAATTTCCGTCTCTAATGACTTCGTTATCGACGGGACCTTAACTGCTAGTTTCCCTTCCTTCTTTCGGGATAATTACCCCCTAAGGGTAAAACGAAACACCCTGTGAGGGGTACAAACAAAATGGGTTCGATGATGATTTAGTGACCAATCTAAATTATTTACTTTTTTAAAACTAATCACTAATAACAACATTAGCAAACCAGAAACTGGGATTGGTAAAGTACCAGGCCAAAAAAAGCTTAACATGTCACCCAGAAAAGATTAGCCATTTTATTTAACAAGTTGTGCAAACTCTTGTTATGATTTTTAATAAGTGAAATTTGAAAAAAACTATTTATAACAGTGTAAGTAAGCTGTTTAGGTTTTTATGTTGGTAACGTCACCTACCGCTCTGTATGAAAATCACTGGCTGTGCTGTGTGCAGTCTGTGGCTGGTTGGCATTGTTGGAATATTCGCCAGTGTAGTGTTGGGCAGTTGGATGTGAACAGCGCGTAGCGTTGCGCAGTTGGAGGTGAGCCGGCAGCAGTAGTGCATGTGGGGAGAGAAATGGCAGAATTTTGAGAGCGGACGATCTGGACGTGTGTCCATCAGAAAGCTGTATAATTTGAAGACTATCTGTATTTGCTAATTGCATTAACTACCGAAAGCACAAACTCTCTGTAGTCCTGGATTCATGATGATGGCGGATGAGAGCACCGGTCACGGCACAGTGTACTTTGAGGTACACGTTACTATCAGTTTTGTCACATCTTTCATGAACAAGGTTGTCCCACAAGGCCGAGTAAAAATTTTTGGTGAGGCTCGTGCAAGGTGTCGTGATTTTCGTGATTGTGTAATGTATTTTCATGACACGAAAAAATAGATTGAAAATGCTCACAAATTTGTGTTTTTACGTCATTACAGACTTTTTGACATTTCGATTCGATTTTAAGTAACTCAGCAGTTAAACCTTCACGTGTTTGTTCAAGCGTTTGTTCCATTGAGTCTAACCTTTGAAGCTGTTGCTGTGTTTGTCTCTGATTTTGTTCCATCGTGTCTAACTTTTGAAGATTTTGTTCCATTGTGTCTAACTTTTGCTGTGTTTGTCTCTGATTTTGTTCCATTGTGTCCAACTTTTGAAGCTTTTGTCCCATTTGTTGCATTAATTGTAATAGCAATGCACTGGTGTCTGAAACATGTTCCTCAGTGCTATTCGGTAGTGCATTTGAACCGGCAATATTCGCATGTTGAAAAGCAGAAAATGTGTCTTTACTTATTTAAGAAAACGGTGAGGGCGCATAACCTGAATCTACAGTATTTGCAAGATTGTGTCCTGTCATTTCGGATTCCTGAGGCGAGCTGTTGCCGACCGATCGATCGATAATGCTTCCCTGTCCACTAATTGTTTCATTGTCTACGGCATTATTTGCTGCCCGCTCCATTTCCCTATGCACAATTACCAAATTACTACTTTGAATGTCTGTTAATTCATTACACGGTGTTGCTGGTAAGCTACACTCGTCGTCACTATCATTTCTCAATTTACTTTGGAGCCTAGTGTTACGTTTTTCACACGCCATAATTATCACGTATTTCACACGATAACAAGAAAAGCACAATTTGAAAAGCAAAAATAAGAAAACACATTAACATAGCACTGAAAATAATATCTAGTTAATTGTAAGCGCAGCTGCGAAATACTTGGTGCAAATCTACATCCATGCCACAACTGTTTTACTGTACAACAGTGAAAAACTACAACTACAAAGGAAATTATCTCTATAATTACGCGCTAGCAATAAACAATAGCTACACTAATTACAAAAACTACAAGAAAAAATCAGAAGATTCCAGTGAGGTATCCTCGGCTAAGGGTCGACATATGAAACGTCCCCTTAGAAAAATTTATGGATGACTGTGCTGATAAACCTCTTACATTATTTGATTTTCAAACAGTTGAGCAGAACTGAACGTACTCAGACATTTCGCTCTTTACCTATTCTGATCAACACTAAACTGACACACAATATTTTTAGCGCAACGCAATCTGACTTCCAAAAATCCCTACAAAAGAATGGTCCTGACGAACAATAACCTATACCTTTCATGAATCACCTCACAAAAATCTTCGTTACTCGAACTACTGCAATACAGCAAGCGCCACTTCTGCCAGCTAAATAAAGGATTCTAACTACTGAAGGCACTAACTACTCAAAGGCATAGTCAGCAAATGAAAGATTTTGATAGAGAACAAACAATGTATTTACCTTACTAATGTTCCAAAGTCATCATATATATATCAGTTCATGACATCCAATATTACAAATTTACTCTTTCTGATGGACACACGTCCAGATCGTCCGCTCTCAAAATTTTGCCATCTCTCTCCCCACATCCACCACTGCTGGCAGCTCACCTCCAACTGTGCAGCGCTCAGTGTTGCCAACTCTAAAAAACCCGAGTCGCTAGATTCAATATCAAAAGTCGCTAGAAAGTCGCTAAAACTGATTTTACTAGGGGTGTACTGAAAATTTCGTGCTGTGAATGGTGCAATAAGCCAGTGGGGGGTAATAAAATATTAATAAAAATTGTCTCATACGTAATTGCTATATTGTCTTAATTAAATGATGCATCGCTTGCAACAACATACATATAAAATACGCTAACGTTTAATTAAACATGTTATCACAATTGACGCAGCACATAAATTTTTGTTTCAATCACAGTAGTCAAATATACTAGAAATATACAACTATATTTGTAACAAAAGAAAGCAAGAACTCAAATTAGGTTACAAAATATATACATACCGGTATGTGAGCTATTCATCGTCGTCACTCAGAAGATCGAATAACATTTCTGTTTCATGCTCTGACAGAACTGTAGTTGATGTAGAGGGCTGAAGTCGCTCAAAACGTGATGTTGCAGTTCGACTGGTTTTGTCGCATAAGAGTAACTTTTGTTCGTTCCAAAAAGCTCCAATACGTCTGACGGTATGTCAAAAGATGCACAATCTTTATTTTGTTTCTTCAACCGGTCTCTCAATATGATCAAAGCATTAATTGTTTTTAACGATAATCTGTTACATTGTTTAGTTTTTATAATGTTCATAGAACTGAATATTCTTTCCACTTCTGCATTTGAATGCGGTAGGCATAGAACAGTCATTGCTAGCTGTGAAATCAAAGAAAAATGATTCTCCCCTGCGGCATTTTTATACAGCAAAACCTCACTCCAAAATCGAACAGTGTTAATAGTGTTAATCCACCCAATGAAGTTGATATTATGCCATTCTTGCAGCATACCGTCTATGAAATCGCCACTAAAACCCAATTCTTTGACTACATCCGCTACAGCACTATTTTTATTCACTTTTAGTGTTTCTTCAACATTCAACATCGACATTTTTTTCAGTATCGTAACGTTACTTGGCAGTCTTTGTTGAATTTATTTTATGAGTTTCAGACAAAATTCAATTCATCTCTTCTTCAAATAAACTTTATTTTCTTCAGACAAACTTGACTCAGACAATTTCTGTTCAAACATAAAACCAATGTTTGGATTTGCGTACATATATTCGCTTGGAACTGGTGTTGCCAACAAATCAACAGTTGGAAAAACAATGTTTTGTTCGAGTGACTGCATGAGAAATATAAGTGTATCTAGTAATTTAGTGGGGTCATTGTCTTCTCCTTCAAAACCTTTTATTGCTATTTGTACGTCTTTTAAATCATGTTTAAGGTAAAACATGTGAAGATGATTTGAGTCGTCACAATACATCTTGTACAAAAGATCAGCAGGGTAACAATTGTCTTGAACCATGGCAAGTGAAAAATGTAGCTTTAGTTCTTCCCACTGCTCCAGAATTCTTCGTATTGCTGGTTCAATTGAAAGCCAACGTGTTGCACGTGTTTTAGTGGCTATTTTCCACAATTCATTGTCTCATAAACCTTTTTATATTCCTCTTGTCTTTTGGGTGAAATGGAGAACCAATTGTAGGTTTTCCGTAAAAGAAACTCTACGTTTCTAGGTATGGTATTCACTGAGGCGTGCGAAATTTCAAGCTGAAGAGAGTGACAAATGCAACGGATCAATACCAAATGCTTCAAACCATATTCTCTCTTGAGTTGTTCGAAAAGCCCATTGTTTATTCCAACAATTGCAGAAGCATTATCTGTGTCAATTCCTACCATATTAGCGATTGGAAGTTTGAGATCATTCAAAGAATTCAGAAGAACAGCAGTCAGATTTCTTGCATCTGCAGTTTCTACTACAGCGAGTTTGATAAATGCTTATCTAATGGTTTGGTTGTTAACATTATAGTACCGTATAACGATACCCAGCATTTTAGATATTGATACATCTGTGGAGTCATCTATTAGTACACTGTATTTTTGGTTACCTATATCTTCAACCAATGATTGTGTAAAATATGGAGCCAAAACTTCAGTTATAATGTTAGGGCACTTTGTACGATGTAATGGCAAGTTATAGCGCCATCATCACCAGAAAACACCTTCTTGCACAGTATTCCTAAATGATCTACAGCTAAAATAGAACAATGTTCAGCAATAAATAAGGAAAGGGCGCCTTCCGCTCTGCTTGCTATTCTAACTGTAGTTTTCGGAACAATTTTCACAGTTTAGGTGGTTTGTGTTTTTTTTAAATCAATTTTTTGTTTATGCTTAATAGTTTTCGAATTCTTTCTAATATCACACAATTTAGCATAAAACTCTGTTGCACATACTTGACATCTTGCCTTGGATAAGTCTCCAACGACTGGTTTCAGCCACCCATTGAATTCAGGTTCAGCCTCCCACGCATCCCGATATTTTTGAGCGTACTGCTTCTTCTTCTGCGGTAAACCCATTATGTAAGCCACCACAACATAAGTTTCACCAATTTATAATCACTGAAAATACATTAAAACTCAGGCGAACTAGAGGTCATGAAACAATCTACTCACTCGGTAACTCGATATCAGTCCTATTGTTCATTGTTTAAACCGTAATAACGCCTGAGATACCCCCAACGAATTGATCTTGCGTTACCATTGTGTGTGTGGTAATAATTTGACTGCGAATTAACATTTCGAAAAATTAGAGGTTGCTGGACAGAAATGTATTTTATTATACTGAATACACTCCTGGAAATTGAAATAAGAACACCGTGAATTCATTGTCCCAGGAAGGGGAAACTTTATTGACACATTCCTGGGGTCAGATACATCACATGATCACACCGACAGAACCACAGGCACATAGACACAGGCAACAGAGCATGCACAATGTCGGCACTAGTACAGTGTATATCCACCTTTCGCAGCAATGCAGGCTGCTATTCTCCCATGGAGACGATCGTAGAGATGCTGGATGTAGTCCTGTGGAACGGCTTGCCATGCCATTTCCACCTGGCGCCTCAGTTGGACCAGCGTTCGTGCTGGACGTGCAGACCGCGTGAGACGACGCTTCATCCAGTCCCAAACATGCTCAATGGGGGACAGATCCGGAGATCTTGCTGGCCAGGGTAGTTGACTTACACCTTCTAGAGCACGTTGGGTGGCACGGGATACATGCGGACGTGCATTGTCCTGTTGGAACAGCAAGTTCCCTTGCCGGTCTAGGAATGGTAGAACGATGGGTTCGATGACGGTTTGGATGTACCGTGCACTATTCAGTGTCCCCTCGACGATCACCAGTGGTGTACGGCCAGTGTAGGAGATCGCTCCCCACTCCATGATGCCGGGTGTTGGCCCTGTGTGCCTCGGTCGTATGCAGTCCTGATTGTGGCGCTCACCTGCACGGCGCCAAACACGCATACGACCATCATTGGCACCAAGGCAGAAGCGACTCTCATCGCTGAAGACGACACGTCTCCATTCGTCCCTCCATTCACGCCTGTCGCGACACCACTGGAGGCGGGCTGCACGATGTTGGGGCGTGAGCGGAAGACGGCCTAACGGTGTGCGGGACCGTAGCCCAGCTTCATGGAGACGGTTGCGAATGGTCCTCGCCGATACCCCAGGAGCAACAGTGTCCCTAATTTGCTGGGAAGTGGCGGTGCGGTCCCCTACGGCACTGCGTAGGATCCTACGGTCTTGGCGTGCATCCGTGCGTCGCTGCGGTCCGGTCCCAGGTCGACGGGCACGTGCACCTTCCGCCGACCACTGGCGACAACATCGATGTACTGTGGAGACCTCACGCCCCACGTGTTGAGCAATTCGGCGGTACGTCCACCCGGCCTCCCGCATGCCCACTATACGCCCTCACTCAAAGTCCGTCAACTGCACATACGGTTCACGTCCACGCTGTCGCGGCATGCTACCAGTGTTAAAGACTGCGATGGAGCTCCGTATGCTACGGCAAACCGGCTGACACTGACGGCGGCGGTGCACAAATGCTGCGCAGCTAGCACCATTCGACGGCCAACACCGCGGTTCCTGGTGTGTCCGCTGTGCCGTGCGTGTGATCATTGCTTGTACAGCCCTCTCGCAGTGTCCGGAGCAAGTATGGTGGGTCTGACACACCGGTGTCAATGTGTTCTTTTTTCCATTTCCAGGAGTGTATTACGTATGTTTTTTGTCAATTCGAAAAATAAAGGGAGTTCAAAAGTTGAAGAATTATAGATCGATACGCTATCGACGATAACAGGCTAGTGGGTAATGAAGAATGAATTGTTCTATAGTCAAGGTTTTCTTACTCTGTAGGCAATTCCCACGTTCAAGTTTACTAAATGCTGAACAATGCTACATGATCTGCTAAGAACTTAATTTAACTTAGTAAATCTAGAACAAAGTCAGTGTAGCACCCATTCTATAGTTAAAATCTTAGTTTTGTTAATGAAAATACTGGCCCAAAATAGTTTTGATTTGTACTTCAAAAGTCGTCAGTACTCCAAAAGTCGCCAGATAAGTCGCTAAATAATTTTTATCGCTAAAAAGTTTTTTTTGTCGCTAAGACGAAGGCAAAAGTCGCCATTTCTAGCGACAAAGTCGCTAAATTGGCAACACTGGCAGCGCTACGCGCTGTTCACATCCAACTGCCCAACACTACAATGGCGAATATTCCAACAATGCCAACCAGCCACAGACTGCACACAGCACAGTCAGTGATTTTCATACAGAGTGCTAGGCGACGTTACCAACATAAAAACCTAAAAAGCCTACTTACAACAGTCCAAAAAACTCAGCAATAAGAATTTAGTTGTTCAAATTTTATGATTATTAATTTCAGATTGCAGATCGTGACCTTACGTAGAGATCCACGTCACTTACGTGTTTCTGTCCCAAAATAAATTCAGTAATGCACAGAATGAATAGCAGGCCAGAGTGGCCGAGCGGTTATAGGCGCTACAGTCTGGAACCGCGCGACCGCTACGGTCGCAGGTTCGAATCCTGCCTCGGGCATGGAGGTGTGTGATGTCCTTAGGTTAGTTAGGTTTAAGTAGTTCTAAGTTCTAGGGGACTGATGACCTCAACAGTTAAGACCCATAGTGCTCAGAGCCATTTGAACCATTTTTGAACAGAATGAATTCAGGAAGCACTACAATAGAAACAAAAACAATTCAATTAAGAAATGTTCTAGAATAACAAGTCAAGCATGGTAAACATTACGTTAACACATCATTAACCACCTGTAAACACAATGAATCACGACAGACATAACCAACGATAAAATAACGAAAAAAAATGGGAATGAGCGTATGGCATCGTTGGCCGGGAGGCCCATATTCGGGGAAGTTCGACCGCCAGGTGCAAGTCTTATTTCATTCGACGCCACACTGGGCGACTTGCGCGCCGGTGATGACGGTGAAATGATGATGAGGACAACACAAGACCCAGTCAACCCGGCCGGCAATCGAACCCAGGCCCGCTTTCATGGGAGGCGAGCACGTTACCAATAACGTGAAATGTAACCTATACGTAAATCAAAGGAATATTATTTGAACTCACATAAATAGGTAGTTGACGCCTCTTTAAAGAGATCGAGATTAGGAAAAAAGTTGACAAGGGGCGCGTAGTACGCGCACACTGAGCCTTCCGTACAAACTGAATTATGTTTATAGCCACATCATTCATTCTGGGAATCGAGAAACTCGACCATTTTTGCCAGTTGTCGAATTACTACTGTCAAGATATTTGTCCCAGGGATTCCGAGATCTTCGGAAATGTTTTAATCTCAATAATGTAAATGTGATGTATTCATTCAAGAGGCAGGCTGCTGTTACTCTAATAATCAGTAGTTCGCCGTTCAGGCTGACTGAGTCACAATGGTAAAAGGTAAACATCAGGCACGGAATGACTTTATTGTCCATAAGAAGCGTTTCGGAGTTTATCCATCAGCAGATATCCAGGAGGAATGTGTGTTTCACATACGTCTTGAAACGTCATATATACGTGCAGTAATCGCTCCTGGATATCTTCTGATGCATAAATTCTAAAACGTGTCATATGAGTAATAGCGTCATTCCTTGCCTGACGTTTGACTTACCATTGCGACGCAGTCACCCTGAACGCAGAACTGCTGATTGTTTTAATTTCAAGTTTGAAGTGGGATAACAAATGACAAAAGAAATAATTTTTTCGATTGATATAATTGTAAAGCAACAATTTTCGGATTTCTCCCTTGGTTGTACTTTCAAACCTTCCTTTTTGCCGTATTTCGTCATTCTAGGCCAACTCTAGGTTTCAATGAGCGAGTTTGCGATTATTAAAATCAGAGGTGTACAAATTCTTATTCCAGCCCACCTGCCTCTGTCTCTACCGCAACCATTGAAGCAGCTCAACCTGCCGAAATGAAGAAACACGAGTACACGTGTAAATGTAGGCTTTCCCGGTGTATACTGCTGATCAAATCTTCTCGGGCTTCCATCCGGGCAGCTGCGTCGAAAATCCGCGACGTTTCGATGAGTGTCATTCTCATCATCTTCTGGCGAAGTCAGAAGATGAAACGTCGCGGATTTTCGACGCAGCTACGCGGATGGAAGCCCGAGAATTTTCATAAAGAGTACACGCGTACTGAAGCACAGTGATGAAATATGAATGCGTTGTGTCTCTCATTTCGGAAATGCCCGAAAGAATAGACACCACCTAGAATCCACAGATGTGATACATTATTTGTAAATTGAGGATGGAGAAGGGAGAAAGGAAAGGAAAAAGAAAGGGATTACTGATGTCAGCTGCTTCGGGACATTACGTGGAATCAGCGGCGAGGAGTCAAAAATGTGCGCCGGATCGGGACTCAAACCGTGGGTCTCCCGCTTACTGGGCAGGTGCGTTAACTTCTACGCCATCCGGGAAAAAGAGTTATTGCAACTGCGCGCACTATCTCGGCACGCCCCACGGACGACCTACATTCCCACCGAGCGACACCTATCCGCAGTACTGTTCATTTCCTCCACGTTCACTGTTCTAAGAGTCCCACAGGAAGTCGGACGTACTTGTGCACCCGCAGTGAAGAAGATGGATCCATTGCCCATCTAGGCGAATCATCATACGACTGTGAGACGGCTGAGAGGCGTGCTGAGATAGTCCACACGTTTCCTGTAATACTGTGTCCCGGATGGCGCAGTGTTTAACGCACCTGCCTTGTAAGCAGGAGATCCCGGATTCGATTCCTGGTCCGGCACACATTTTCACTCGTCGCCGCTGATTCCGCATCGTGTTCCGATGCAGCTGACGTCAGTAATCCCTTTCTCTCCCCTTCTACCTTCAATTTACGTACAGTGGTCAATGCAGGCTAACAGAGCGAGCGAGGTGGCGCAGTGGTTAGCACACTGGACTCGAATTCGGGAGGACGGCGGTTCAATCTCACGTCCGGCCATTGGGATTTAGGTTTTCCGTGATTTCCCTAAATCGCTCAAGGCAAATGCCGGGAAGGTTCCTTTTGAAAGGGCACGGCCAGCTTCCTTCCCTAATTCGATGAGACCGATGACCTCGCAGTTTGGTCTCTTCCCCCAAAACAACCCAACCCCCAAGGCTCTCCGCAAGTCTGGCAAACTTCACGGGCAGCATTCAGCTTGCTGCACTTCACAACACGTTGTGCAATCAACTCAGCGTGGCTAGCCAGGTATACGTTTGCGTTGATAGTTTCACTGCACCTCATTTGTCATAACGGTGGGAGCAGCAAAATGGACAAAGCAAACTTAAAGGAGACTGAGGCGAAATTAAGAATTGGAGAATGTATACCAGTTATTAAACAGAGCCGAAGTCTAGTAGGAGAAACGTTTTCGCATGTTTACAAGGAAGCTTCAAATAAATCGGTATGTGTACGCAATGAAAATTGTATATAAAGTTACTAAACACTCATTCGGGAACCTCGAGTGTGTTGTAACACGTTTGCAAATTTGATTTTCAGTTTCCTCACTCTATTAATATTCTGAATAACAACAGAGAGTTAGCGGGTGACAGGTGTGTTGAAATGTATATGGACCTGAGGTCATTTAGCAGTATGTAGGCTTTCTAAATTTAGGGCAAACGTTGATTGTAATAGAGAAAAAAACATAGTTCATTCGATATTAAGAACCACATCTTGGTGCTACGAGGGTTGGAACTTTAATAGTGGCAGCTATTTATTTACAGCTCGTACAAAATAGATACGTGTTTCAAAGTTTTACTGCTGGTTGTAGGTTGTGTTCCAACTACGAACAGTATAGACACAGAAGTGATGACACTTTCTGCAGGACCTGACCATCAGTTTGCAGGACAGTGCTCAAGCACGTACAGTGCAAGCTGTTACTGATTTGACTACGAAGGCTTTCCCGGCGTAATAATTGATAATATTCTTCTCGGGTATGCAGCCGGATCATTACGTCTTCGTGACACAATATTTCCGCGGTCCAACTGGTCGCCATCTTCAGGTGAGAGTGCTGGTGCACGATATCGCCGGAACTGACTTCACAGCGCAAGCGGCGGCCCCTATATAGGCCGCAGAAGACCCACAACGCGTGCGCGAGAAGGTGCCGTAACTGCCCTCTGGCGCAGTAGACATACCCCGCCGCCAGTGGTGGAAACAGTCGAAATCGAGATATCTCTGTCAAAAATTAAAAAAATTTATTCCGACGATCGAACCACAGACCGTTGTTTTTTAATGTCAGATAACACCGGGTCCCAAGTCTTACTTAAAAGATAACCCTTGTCTCTATTAACAAGACTGGCAGATAAACGAAACTCTATGGATTCTTTTAAAACACAGTCCAAATAGCGAGATGCAGGGGCAACCATTTGTGTCTCGTCATATAGCATTCTGTGTCCCTCGGTGAGACAGTGTTCCGCCACTGCAGATTTCTCAGGCTGAAGCAGCCGTGTGTGCCGCTGATGCTCAACACATCGGTCCTGAATGGTCCGGATCGTCTGACCAATATAAGCCTTCCCACAGTGGCAAGGGATCTTGTACACACCGGGCTTCCTCAAACCCAAGTCATCCTTAACAGAGCCAAGGACCACTCTAATCTTGGCTGGCGGACGAAAAATACTTTTGATATGATGTCTTTTCAGAATCCTTCCTATCTTCGAGGAAATGCTCCCAGCAAAAGGCAGAAAAGCCACCGATTTGCAGATATCTTCTGGTGGTTCAGGCGAAGGTCCAAACTGGAAAGCACGACGGATCTGTTTATCTGTATAGCCATTCTGCTTGAACACAATCTTAAGATGGTCCAATTCTTGTGTCAAGCTTTCTCCATCTGAAATGGCATAAGCTCTTGTCGCCAACGTCCGCAGGACCCCCGTACGCTGGAACGATGGATGACAGCTAGAAGCATGTAGGTAACGGTCCGTGTGCGTAGGCTTTCGATAAACACTGTGTCCCAGTGTCCCATCATCCTTTCTGTACACCAGAACATCCAGAAACGGAAGCTTTCCATCACTTTCCACCTCCATGGTAAACTTGATGCTAGGATGCAGGGAATTAAAATGATCTAGGAGGCGGTCAAGAGCTTCTCTCCCATGAGGCCACACCCTAAACGTATCGTCAACGTACCTCCAAAAACAGATTGGTTTTAAGGACGCCGCCTTCTGCGCCATGTCCTCAAAATCTTCCATAAAAAGATTGGCGACTATTGGGGACGTAATGATTCGGCTGCATACCCGAGAAGAATATTATCAATTATTACGCCGGGAAAGCCTTCGTAGTCACATCAGAAGCCTCTACGGGGAGGAGATGGTGGAACTTGTGAAGAAGTTTGGTAAACTTCGTAAGAAGAAAGGCAAGTTGCTGAGTGCCCTCGCCTTTTTGCTGAGATGCCGCGATGGAAGAGTAATACCTAAGTTTGCTAGATTTGTGCATTTTATTGATACGAAAACGGCCAACAACATCAAGAAGCGTGCCAGTTTCTCCTTAGTCAAGGAGCGCATTCGCTTCACTCGAAGACAACTGGATCTCATATCCAAGGATTTACTTTTCTTGCACTTGGACCTATCGTCGCTGCTGTCGGATGCATCCTGGGAATGGGTGGATAGTTTTTCTCGGGCACTATCAGATTGGACTCATAGGAGCGCCGTCAGGAAACAGTCTTCGAAGTTTCAACGGCTTTCTTCTCAACCCACATCTGATGACGACACTCGTCGACGGACAGTGATTAACCCACGAGTAAAGAACTGGACGACGCCACGCTGTCAGTGTTGGAGAAAGGCCTGAATTTTGCCCCTACACCGAGGAATGTGCCTATCACCGAAATCATCTGCGCAGTCGAACAAGCAGTGTCCAGCTTTTCGGAGGATCGAGCTGAAGAGATTAGGCAAGAGGTCTCACATACATTGCGGCGGGCGCCGCCTCCACGGAGTAACATCTCCTCTCTCGAAATGGCAGCCGTCCGGTCCATTAGAGAAGACGAAGATCTGATAGTTCCACCAGCGGACAAAGGCAACGCAACGGTTCTTCTGTCACGTGATGACTATCTGGAAAAGATGAATCTCTTACTTGAAGACTCAGCATACAGAACATTGCAGGACGACCCAACTGAACGGATAAAACGGAAGACGCTTTCACTGCTGAAGAAGAGTTCTTTACCTGACGACGTTCTGAAAAAACTTCGTCCTGGTGCTGCCGTGCCACCGAGATTATACGGTCTACCGAAGATTCATAAGAAAGGGGTCCCGCTTCGTCCGATCGTGAGTAATTTGGGTGCTCCTACCTACAATCTAGCCAAGTATTTAGCATCTGCTCTTGGCCCTCACGTCGGTAAATGCGAACATCACATTTCCAATTCTATGGTGTTTATTCAGAGATTGAAGTCCTTGTCTCTTAGTCCCTGGGATTTCTTGTGAGCTTTGATGTCGTGTCGCTTTTTACCCGGGTTCCTCTGGAAGAATCCTTGCAATTAATTGGTGAGAAACTGGATGAGGAAACAACCAGGCTTTGTCGCCACGTGTTGACGTCGACGTACTTTTTATTCAATGACAAATATTTTGAACAGACTGACGGAGTGGCTACGGGGAGCCCATTGTCCCCAACAGTCGCCAATCTTTTTATGGAAGATATTGAGAACATGGCGCTGAAGACGGAGTCCTTCAAACCAACCTGTTTATGGAGGTACGTTGACGATACGTTTATGGTGTGGCCTCATGGGAGAGAAGCTCTTGACCGCCTCCTAGATCATTTTAATTCCCTGCATCCTAGCATCAAGTTTACCATGGAAGTAGAAAGTGATGAAAAGCTCCCGTTTCTGGATGTTCTGGTGTACAGAAAGGATGATGGGACACTGGGACACAGCGTTTATCGAAAGCCTACGCACACGGACCGTTACCTACATGCTTCTAGCTGTCATCCATCGTTCCAGCGTACGGGGGTCCTGCGGACGTTGGCGACAAGAGCTTATGCCATTTCAGATGGAGAAAGCTTGACACAAGAATTGGACCATCTTAAGATTGTGTTCAAGCAGAATGGCTATACAGATAAACAGATCCGTCGTGCTTTCCAGTTTGGACCTTCACCTGGACCACCAGAAGATATCTGCAAATCGGTGGCTTTTCTGCCTTTTGCTGGGAGCATTTCCTCGAAGATAGGATCGATTCTGAGAAGATATCATATCAAAAGTATTTTTCGTCCGCCAGCCAAGATTAGAGCGCTCCTTGGCTCTGTTAAGGATGACTTGGGTTTGAGGAAGCCCGGTGTGTACAAGATCCCTTGCCACTGTGGGAAGGTTTATATTGGTCAGACGATCCGGACCATTCAGGACCGATGTGTTGAGCATCAGCGGCACACACGGCTGCTTCAGCCTGAGAAATCTGCAGTGGCGGAACACTGTCTCACCGAGGGACACAGAATGCTATATGATGAGACACAAATGGTTGCCCCTGCATCTCGCTATTGGGACTGTGTTTTAAAAGAATCCATAGAGATTCGTTTATCAGACAATCTTGTTAATAGAGACAAGGGTTATCTTTTAAGTAAGACTTGGGACCCGGTGTTATCTGACATTAAAAAACAACGGTCTGTGGTTCGATCGTCGGAATAAAATTTTTTAATTTTTGACAGCGATATCTCGATTTCGACTGTTTCCACCACTGGCGGCGGGGTATGTCTACTGCGCTAGAGGGCAGTTACGGCACCTTCTCGCGCACGCGTTGTGGGTCTTCTGCGGCCTATATAGGGGCCGCCGCTTGCGCTGGGAAGTCAGTTCCGGCGAGATCGTGCACCAGCACTCTCACCTGAAAATGGCGGCCAGTTGGACCGCGGAAATATTGTGTCATGAAGACGTAATGATCCGGCTGCATACCCGAGAAGAATATTATGTTACTGATTTGTTTGACTGATGGGGCTGCTGACTGCTATAGCACCTGCTGCACTCCCCTGACTAAACCCTTGTGAGTTCAATTCGATTTCTAAACTGAAGGGAACACTTCACGGCTTTCGCTTCAGCACTGCTACAAATTCGTCGGGCAATAGACCGCGTCTCTCGAACTGTCAACACAACTGGCACTGCGAAGACTATTCAACGACTTCCACGTCGCTGGCTACGGGTTACACACAATGCTGGTGACTACTATGAAGGTCAGTAAAACTTTGAAACACGTATCTATTTTGTACGAGCTGAAAATGAATAGTCGCCACTGTTAAAGTTCCAACCCTCGTAAGCAGCGTAGTGTGAAGAAAGTTTAGTATAGAAGGAAAGCTTCTTTTTTGAGACATATACTTTTTTAAATTAACGTAATACGAAGAAAAAAGTTCGTGTTTGCTACAATGCATTTGGGGAACTTCGAATGAACTAGTTTGCTCACTAACAATAACCCAGCGAATCCATAATACACATCCTGGAAAAAGTAATTTATAGTAAGTACAACTGTTATAACTGGTGTCATATTTGGCTGAAACGCACCTAGATTACAGAAACTGAACTTTCAAAAACTTACTTTAGTTGCTGTTGCAGTCGAATTGACATCTTCAAGTTCGGTGCAAACGATCTGGACTTTCAGAGATAGTTCTGCTTACTACAGAAAACAGCTATTAGAGGTTACATGATGATGGTTCGAATTAAGAGTAGCCAGTATTAGTCGAAAGAGAGTGAAGTTGCAGCGATAACAGTTCATATAGGAATAAATGAATAAACCCGAAATACAGCAAAAGAAAAAAAATAGGACAAATAAAATCGCTATTTTCTTGCCTACAGTCACCCAAAATTAATATGTATTCTACTGAGCCTCGTCTTGTGACACTCGTGTAAAAACAGACTTTTCATCAAGTTCTGAACCCTATTCATAATACCATAGTGAAAGTGTACAGATCAAATTGCCACGTAGTGTAGCATTGCGGGAAGACGAGCAGGCAAGCATGACTCCTTTAGCCCGCTTGGGTTGGGCATAGCTTGGATTGGATGGGAGTGAAGCGGTCTGCCCGTTCTGCTGATAACGTACGGCAGCTTGCCTGTCTGTCTAACAGGCAAGCGTGGGTAGGTTAAGTGCGGGATATGTACACCTCTGATTACAATGTGGACATAACCCGTATCTTTTGACTGCATTGACTTAGAAGCTTCAATTGTTTACGCTGCCAAGAGACCATAGCCCTTAGTATGTGACATAAATTTTAACTTGCTACGTCTGACCGTTCCTGAGAAAAGAGGTTTTTAACAGTCGGATAGACAATGGACAATGAAGCACGAAAGCCTGATAGCCAAACATGAAATTTGATAGAATGCAAACTTCGGCTAAGAGACAATGTACCAATGTACGTAGACTGGTTTTAAGTTGTGATAATTCAGGCTAGTTATACAAAAGAATGAATAAATAAAATTAAACAATGACGTCCAAACTAAAGCCGCAGGTAGTAAAATTGAAGTTACATAAACCTTGATTACCAAATAAATTAAACGTAACCAACATAAATAATATTCATAAATTATCAACAGGGCTCAAATTAGGTAGACTGGATCTAGACAACCCGCCACGAATAATTATGGCATAAAAAATGTTAGAAACGTAAAGCAGCCGGGTTGTTGGAGAACACTCTTTAAATGAAATAGGGTTAACTCAAACCTAAAATAATATAACACCATTATTCAAAGCACCCTACGACGCAATACATAACTCCGAATTTCTATTAGTACAGTCTACACACTAAGGTGCTCACAAAATAAGTCCAACTAGCTCTCGTAACTGCAACTCAGTAGTCAAACTTTGCCCGTGAATTTGTAGCCGCAAACAGCAGGCAAATTTCTGTCCGTTCCCTATTCATTTATTTCTTTTCTAATTTGCAACGTCCATCTTGTGAGTTGGCTTCCACCTTCGCTTACTAAAAATGTGTCGAAGCTGTTTAAAAATCTACGATGAAATTGTCCCAGATTTGACTTGGGGACAGAGCAACAACAGACGTGGACCGATGGAATCTTTGAAATTAAATTGCGTATCACGATTTCATAATCGCTCTATGCTGTGTGATTATTCAGAATTCTCGGACTACTACTTCGAATGACTGCAGTTTCAGGTTGTACAACGAGCCAAAATGAGATACTGAAATTTTTTAAAGAAGTCAAGCCAATGGCAGTTCGATGCCACGCCGAAATGTTGCGTCTCTCCCAAAAAAAGGCTGAAAAATGAAACTTATAATAGAATGGTAGTTAACATAAATATTTGTCCTGGTACTGCAGTAATATATTCGAATACATTTTGCTTAAGAATTAGCTTAACATAATATACATCACTCAGAGCTACGGAGAACGATGCTTACATGGCGAGATCAGGTTGACAAAAGGCAAAAGCGAACAGCCAGGCATATTTCAGTTACCCTCAAAGAAACTGAAGGTCGCGCCCTATTTGCTTTTACAGATAATGTAAATGTTAACATGTTTTTCCCGGAATCATTACACAGAATTTTAGGCACAGAAAAATAATTTTTATAGAGGGGTATTTTGAAATTTTATTTATTTTATCGAGAGCAGTCGAGACCTTTTTAACTTTTCTATTTATTTAATTTCCTGTACCTCGAGTAGCAGAAGCTATCAATGGTCATCATTAATAAATTTTAATAACAACTATTTTTCTGGTTTTCAAAACTGACAATTAAACGTCTGGCTTCAGAGATCAGTTCATGTGACTGAAGGAATATTTTTCGGCACTGAAATTGAGCGGAATAACTCTTAAGAATATCATTGTAGTAACTCTTAATAACACCGATTTCATTCACTACAACTCACAGCTGTGAAACTGGACTTCCAGCAATGAAAGCAAAGTGAAGAACTGAATGACTTACGATGTGCAATGATCGACATCAAAACCAAATATAGAAACGTTTTGCTAGAAATAAGCAGAACCAAGCACTCTCCTATATATATATATATATATATATATATATATATATATATATATATATATATATATATATATATATATATACAGGATTATTACAAATGATTGAAGCGATTTCACAGCTCTACAATAACTTTATTATTTGAGATATTTTCACAATGCTTTGCACACACATACAAAAACTCAAAAAGTTTTTTTAGGCATTCACAAATGTTCGATATGTGCCCCTTTAGTGATTCGGCAGACATCAAGCCGATAATCAAGTTCCTCCCACACTCGGCGCAGCATGTCCCCATCAATGAGTTCGAAAGCATCGTTGAAGCGAGCTCGCAGTTCTGGCACGTTTCTTGGTAGAGGAGGTTTAAACACTGAATCTTTCACATAACCCCACAGAAAGAAATCGCATGGGGTTAAGTCGGGAGAGCGTGGAGGCCATGACATGAATTGCTGATCATGATCTCCACCACGACCGATCCATCGGTTTTCCAATCTCCTGTTTAAGAAATGCCGAACATCATGATGGAAGTGCGGTGGAGCATCATCCTGTTGAAAGATGAAGTCGGCGCTGTCGGTCTCCAGTTGTGGCATGAGCCATTTTTCCAGCATGTCCAGATACACGTGTCCTGTAACGTTTTTGTCGCACAAGAAAAAGGGGCCGTAAACTTTAAACCGTGAGATTGCACAAAACACGTTAACTTTTGGTGAATTGCGAATTTGCTGCACGAATGTGTGACGATTCTCTACCGCCCAGATCCGCACATTGTGTCTGTTCACTTCACCATTAAGAAAAAATGTTGCTTCATCACTGAAAACAAGTTTCGCACTGAACGCATCCTGTTCCATGAGCTGTTGCAACCGCGCCGAAAATTCAAAGCGTTTGACTTTGTCATCGGATGTCAGGGCTTGTAGCAATTGTAAACGGTAAGGCTTCTGCTTTAGCCTTTTCCGTAAGATTTTCCAAACCGTCGGCTGTGGTACGTTTAGCTCTCTGCTTGCTTTATTCGTCGACTTCCGCGGGCTACGCGTGAAACTTGCCCGCACGCGTTCAACCGTTTCTTCGCTCACTGCAGGCCGACCCGTTGATTTCCCCTTACAGAGGCATCCAGAAGCTTTAAACTGCGCATACCATCGCCGAATGGAGTTAGCAGTTGGTGGATCTTTGTTGAACTTCGTCCTGAAGTGTCGTTGCACTGTTATGACGGACTGATGTGAGTGCATTTCAAGCACGACATACGCTTTCTCGGCTCCTGTCGCCATTTTGTCTCACTGCGCTCTCGAGCGCTCTGGCGGCAGAAACCTGAAGTGCGGCTTCAGCAGAAAAAACTTTATGAGTTTTTCTACGTATCTGTAGTGTGTCGTGACCATATGTCAATGAATGGAGCTACAGTGAATTTATGAAATCGCTTCAATCATTTGTAAAAGCCCTGTATATGTCAACTTCTGTTTTGACGTGCCAAATAGTCCTAAGATTTTAATAATTATGACAATAAATGTAAAAGGTTACCAAAAGTACTTTTGGGGTTTCAGAAGATGACCACACAGAAACTAAGAGATATACAGAATAATTACACATATGCACTGAGGAGCCTAAGAAACTGGTGCGCCTGCCTAATATCTTGTAGGGCGCACGCGAGCACGCAGAAGAGCCGCAACACAACATTGCACAGTGCTGGAGGGAACTAACACCATGAATCCTGCAGGGATATCCATAAATCCGTAAGAGTTCGAGGGGGTGGAGATCTATTCTGTACAGCACGGTGCAAGGCATCCGAGATATGCTCAATAACGTTCATGTCTGGAGAGTTTGGTGGCCAACGGAAGTGTTTAAACTCAGAAGAGTGTTGCTGGAGCCACCCTGTAGCAATTCTGGACGTTTGGGATGTCACATTGTCCTGCTGGACAACTCCGTCGGAATTCACAATAGTCATGAATGGATGCAGGTGATCAGACAATATGCTTACGTACATGTCACCTATCAGAGTCGTATCAAGACGTATCATGGATCCCACATCACTCCAAGTGAACACTCCCCGCACCATTACAGAGCCTCCACCAGCTTAAACAATCCCTTGTTGATATGCAGGCTCCATGGATTTATGAGGTTGTCTCCATACCTGTACACGTCCATCTGCTCGATACAATTTCAAACAAAATTCTTCGGACCAGGCAACATGTTTCCAGTTGTCAACAGTCCAACGTCGGTGTTGACGGGCCCAGGCGAGACGTAAAGCTTACTGTTGTGCTGTCATCAAGGGTACACGAGAGGTCCTTCGGCTCCGAAAGCCCATATTGCCGGCCGGCGTGGCCGAGCGGTTCTAGGCGCTACAGTTTGGAACCGCGCGACCGCTACGGTCGCAGGTTCGAATCCTGCCTCGGGCATGGATATGTGTGATGTCCTTAGGTTAGTTAGATTTAAGTAGTTCTAAGTTCTAGGGGACTGCTGACCTCAGAAGTTAACTCCCATAGAGCTCAGAGCCAGCCAAAGCCCATATTGATGATGTTTCGTTGAATGGAACGCACGCTGACACTTTTTGATGGCCCAGCAGTGAAATCTGCAGCAGTTTGCAGAAAGGTTGCACTTATGTCACGTTGAAAGATTCTCTTCACTTGTCGTTGGTACCGTTCTTTCGAGATCTTGTTCCGGCCGCAGCGATATCGCAGGTTTGGTGTTTTACCGTATTCCTGATATTTACGGTGCACTCGTGAAATGGCCGTAAGGGAAAATCCTCTGTTCACCGCTACCTCTGAGATGCTGTGTCCCATCGCTCGTGCGCCGACTGTAACACCACGTTCAGATTCACATAAAACTTGATAATCACCGTTGTAGTAGCAGTAACCGATGTAACAACTGCGCCAAACACTTGCTGTCTTATATAGGCGTTGCAGACCGCAGAGCCTTATTCTGCCTGCTTACGTGTCTCTGTATTTGAATCCGCATGCCTATACCAGTTTCTTTGGAGTTTCAGTGTAACTGGACGTAGCACCTACCCAAGCTTCGGTGCGTACGTTTTGTATCATTGAATTCACGCAAAAAAGAACAGGCCGTCAGAAGCAGAGAACATGGAGCGTGTCGGGAATCATTCGTCAGGAGCACGAAGGAATCGACGACACGTGCGGGAAGGGAACTAGAGATACCCCAGTCAACTGTCTCGAGCATTCCACGAGAAAGTCACCTTGTAGAACCACACCGGCTCTAGTTGCTACATGCTCTGACTGCTCGGAGACAACGAGCTTCGTTCTGACTTTTGAAATGACTTGCAGCGACTATTGGAGGAGAAAACAGGTTTTCACTGAAGTTGTTTTTCAATGACGAAGCCACATCTCATGTGTCTGGATAGATGAATTGTCATAACGTGAGTGTTTGGCACACAGAACATCCCGACGAGGCTGTGGAACACATTCGTGATTCACCTAAAGTCTTTTGTGCTCTGTCCTCTTCAAAAGTATATGGAACATTTATCTTTGGGGAAAAAACTGTAATAAGTTTTGTGTACCTGGACATGCTGCAGCAATGGCTTGTGCCACAATTACATTAAGACAGCGGTGCCTTCATGCTGCAACAAGCCGGGTGCTCCAACACAGTTTCTTTCAGACGTTCGTGATTTTCTCAGTGCTGAACTGCCTCAGCATTGGATAGGACGTACGTCCCGCCGTGACTCTTCTCATCTTCCGTAGCCCCAACTGTCGCCTTAATTTAATTCAAGCAATTTTTCATGCAGTTGTATTGAATAGCGTTGTTTCGCTGCTTCAAATGCTCCAGCGCTCCACTGTTCCCTTGTTCGGAGTCCTTATGAAATAGGCAAGAGTAAAAGACTTGGAACGAATCCAGAGACGTGCAGCTAGGATCGTGAAAGGAATGCATAGCCCTTATCAAAGAGTAACAGAGATACTAAGGAAACTGTCACATCTGTGTGGGACATTCTCACGTTTCTGTTGATGATCCGTTATAAAGCACTGTGTTCCGACCGTAAGTAAATATGCAGTACAATGGCAAACCTGGTTATACATGTCGCATTTACGTATTTTGTTTAGAAGATTTCGATATGGTACTGAATCAACTGCCTTCTCGGAAGGCTAAAAACACCTACAGATCTGCTTACCCTCAACCATGGTGTCGTGCCACATTGGTGTGTGTCGCGAATACATGTCAGGTGTGTCACGAGATTTTTAATGGTTTCTAATCTTTCTAAAATCAAATACCTAGAATATAAAAAAATTATCAAATAATCGTGTGTTGAAGTAGTAAATTTGTAAAATTTATATTTCGCAGTCGTGCACAATAAAAAATGTATTTTGTGTATTTTATGTGTTTGCTTTTTTTGAATCTAGTAACAAAAATTCGTGTGTAGGGGTGTCGCGAAAGTTTGAAATGTACCTGTACTTTGGTGTGCTCTAAAGTGGAAAAAAAAGGTTGAGAAACGCGGCACTAACCCACAGCTCTTAGATCATAAAAATAGTGCAAGAGTTGTATTTCACGTAATTGCTGTTTTTCTTTTTTTAACCCACTGTGAATTCCACTGATAAGTCCATTTTCTTCCAGGTAGGTTATCACGTTTTGAGATAGAGTGTACTCTAAGAACGGTGGAAGAAACGGGAGCGAGTGATGCAAAATCTTATTGTTTGCTGATCAGTTCTGTTGTCCTAATAATAGATGGGTGTGATCTGCATTCTTTTCTCATCACTTGGGAAAGTTCTTTGCTCTAGAAATCGACAATAAATTTTGATTAAAAGTGGAAGTAAGGTATCTGAAAATACTGTACAGAATGTAGCAGGGACCCCAACTACAAAAAAAGTATATTGGTTTTAATTTACCAAAAGTCCGCCCCGGTAGCTGTGTGGTCAGCGTGACAGACTGTCAATCCTAAGGGCCGGGGTTCGATTCCCGGCTGGGTCGGAAATTTTCTCCGCTCAGGGACTGGGTGTTGTGTTGTCCTAATCATCATCATTTCATCCCCATTGACGCGCAGGTCGCCGAAGTGGCGTCAAATCGAAAGACCTGCACCAGGCGAACGGTCTACCCGACGGGAGGCCCTAGCCACACGACATTTCCATTTCCAATTTACCAAAATAAAGTTCTTGATGATGCGCTATGATGATCGATTAGAGAATTCTTAATACGTTACCCTCACTTCATAATACAGCAGCGAAGTAACTCGCTTTTCTGAACTACGTACGGAGAAAAAAAAAAGTGCATCGCGCAGCGTTATTTATATTTATTTCAGCTACGTCGTGTTGGAAGAATATTACAAAAACATTTTTGGCAAAAATTTTGTTGGGTAATTGCTCCGTAAACAGCTGCGTGTTTCCTTTTCATTACGGGCGGGCCGGGCGGAGCGCAGGGTGGTGCCGGTCTCGCAATGAGGCGCGCGGCGCGCCTGCCCACGTCCAAGGTAGGTACATAATATCTCTGCACTCTGCCGGCGCCGCAGGTAAATATTGGACGTTTCCTGCCCTGCTGTTTGGTATTCTTGTATCGAAAGTGATGCCCTGATTGAAAACGGTGCGGTAATGTGAAAACATCTGCGAACTTAATTTAAAATATATTGTAAGGTAAATATGCAGAGTTTCTTCCTTAATTAAAACCAACAACGGGTGCAAGCCGTGTGCAAAATGGCGATGTATCTTCGGGAGTTTATAATCTACGTTCAATTACATTTTTGTCCGTATTTATCTTTGAGGAGGTAATAACAGCGGCGCGGCTTTTGTTTGGTTATTTCAGGTGCGAGCCGGCTAGGGCCGCTCCAAGAATGGCCGCGACGAGAGAAGGACTCGGGCTGTGGCAGGACCACTCAGCCGGGGCCTTCATTCGGAGGGATGCGGTCGTTTCCCACGCGCCCGCTGCCGTACAAACTGCTCGAGGACGTCCGAAAGCACGAGGCACCGCCCGGGGAAATGCTGCCATATTAGGAGAAAAACCGGCATCGCTGAAGCTGCTTTCTCCGTTCCTTTATGACCGACAGTGCCTCTGACAGAAATTTCCAAGTTTGCTTCCCTATAAAGAATCTTACTTTTCGAAATACACTGAAGCGCCAAAGAAACTGGAATAGGCTTGCGTATTCAAATACAAACATACGTAGACAGGCAGAACATGTCGCTGCGGTCGGCAACATCTACCGGGTGATAAAAAAGTCAGTATAAATTTGAAAACTGAGTAAATCACGGGATAATGTAGATTGAGAGGTACAGGTTGA
The DNA here is from genome assembly GCF_023898315.1 of Schistocerca nitens. Classification (NCBI taxonomy): domain Eukaryota; kingdom Metazoa; phylum Arthropoda; class Insecta; order Orthoptera; family Acrididae; genus Schistocerca; species Schistocerca nitens. Next base: position 561,811,587 of record NC_064619.1, on the reverse strand, counting down.
CACACATGCTTGGAATGACATGGGGTTTTATTAGAACCCAAAAAAAATACAAAAGTTCAAAAAATGTCAAACAGATGGCACTTCATCTGATCAGAATAGCAATAATTAGCATAACAAAGTAAGATAAAACAAATATGATGTTCTTTACAGGACGTGCTCAATATGTCCACCATCATTTCTCAACAATAGCTGTAGTCGAGGAATAATGTTGTGAACAGCACTGTAAAGCATGTCCGCAGTTATGGTGAGGCAATGGCGTCGGATGTTGTCTTTCAGCATTCCTAGAGATGTCGGTCGATCATGATACACTTGCGACCCCAAAGCCAATAATCGCATGGACTGAGGTCTGGGGACCTTGGAGGCCAAGCATGACGAAAGTGGTGGCTGAGCACACGATCATCACCAAACGACGCGCGCAAGAGATCTTTCACACGTCTAGCAATATGGGGTGGGGCGCCTGGTTCTAATAAAACCCCATGTCATTCCGAGCATGTGTGTCAATTTTTACCTATCTACATTATTCCGTGGTTTAGTAAGTTTTCAAATTTATACTGACTTTTTGATCACCCGGTATATAAGACAACAAGTCTTAGGCGCAGTTGTTAAAACGGTTACTGCTGCCACAATGATAGGTTATTAAGATTTAAGTGAACGTGTAGTTACAGTCGGCGCACGAGCGGTGGGACACAGCACCTCCCGAGGTAGCGATAAAGTGGTGATTTGCACGTACAACCATTTCACGAGTGCACAGTGAATAACAGGAATCCGGTAAAAATCAAATCTCCGACATCTCTGCGGTCGGAAAAAGATTTTGCAAGAACGGGACCAACAACGAGTGAAGAGAATCGTTTAACGGACAAAAGTGCAACCCTTCCGCAAATTGTTGCAGATTTCAATGTTGGGCGTCAACAAGTGTCAGCACGCGAACCATTCAACGAAACAATATCGATATGGTCTTTCGGATCCGAAGGCCCACTCGTGTACTACCCGAAACAAAGCTTTACACCTCTCCTGGAATTGTCAACACCGGCATTGGACTGTTGATGAGTGGAAATATATTGCCTGGTCGGAAGAGTCTCGTTTCAAATTGTATCGAGCGGATGGACGTGTACGGGTAAGAAGACAACTTCAAGAATCCATGGACCCAGCATATCAGCAGGAGACTGTACAAGCTGGTGGAGGCTCTGTAATGGTGTGGGAGTGTGCAGTTGGAGTGATGTGGGATCCCTCATACGTAGTGTAACGACTCTGACAGGTGACACGTAGGCTACGTAAGCACACTGTCTGATCGCCTGTATCCATTAATGTGAATTGTACATTCTGACGGATTTGGGCAATCCGTTCGCCACTGAACTTCCCAGACATGAACATTATTGAGCATATCTGGAATTTCTTACAACGTGCTGTTCAGAACAGATCTTCACCCCTTCGTACTCTTAGGGATTTATGGAGAGCCCTCCACGACTCATGGCGTCAATTCCCTCCATCACTACTCCAGGCATTAGTAGAGTCCATGCAACGTCGTCTTGCGGCACTTCTGCGTGCTCGCGGGGGCCCTACACGATACTAGGCAGGTGTACCAGTTTCTTTGGCTCTTCAGTGTATAGTATCATCTATCATCTAAACGGTCGGCCTCATTTCCCTTTTTGGTTGTATTTTATAATACATTAGTTCTAAACGTGACACCATAGTAGCATTGTCCTTTCATAATTTTCTCTTCAACGTCCACATTTTTTTATTCCTTCATTTCTGATATACCTGTGAATGATGTATTTGTGAATCCTGAGACAGCACTGTTTCATCGTGAGCAACTCATTTGCATAAATAACAGTTGACCCTTCCCTCTCTTTCATTCTTCCTAGAGTTCTGACCCATATTTCTCACGCTTTTTACTATTGTTTTGTTTGAAATATTTTTAGCTTCATTGATGATCTTATTACTTCAGATGACTGGTTGTAACTGACGAATAAAACGTTTCCCTCTCTACTAATACGAGGACGTGTTGAACAATGATGCCTCTGAATATTTTATTCTCTTGTCAATATCGGTTGAGGTATACATGTCATACATTTTACTCGTTTGAGTTTCCCGCTGCACCTGCACAATTGCAATCCGCTGCCGCTAGAGGGCTTCGAATTATGACGTATAACACGGAGGTGTGTAACGTAGCTATGTTGGTGCGGGAGTAACACAGTGCTGTAATCGAGTTTCTAACTACAGAAAACATGCCTCCAATTGAAATCCATAAAAGAATGAAAGCTGTGTAGGGCGCTGATTGTATCAACAGCAGCAGAGTGCGAAATCTACAGGAATCCGATGCCTTGGATGCACTGTCATCGATCATCCTCCGTACAGACACGACTTGGCCTCATCCGATTTTCGCCTGTTTCCAAGACCTAGAGAACACCTCCGAGGAATTCAGTTTGATAGTGATGAAGCGGTGAAAGCACAGGTGAGGTTGTGGCTCCTTCGACAAAGTGAAACATTCTACAGTAAAAGTGTCAACAAAATGGTCTCTCGTTGGGAGGAACGTATTCGTCGCCAGGATGACCACGTTGAGAAATAAATAAGTAGAAGTGTAGGATAAAGATGTAGAACGTTAATAAAATTTGTTTTATTTAAAAAGCTTTAAGAGTTTTCACATTAAAAATTCGAAGGTATTAGTTTTCAGCTAACCCTCGTATTTGTAATATCGCTTACTCGCGATCCATTCGCAGATATGGTTACACCTAGATGTTTAAAAGAAGAACAACAGCTTATACTAAAAATCCAAGCATCTAAATCATTCTGTTCTTCTCCTCCCCTATCATATACAGGGTGTTTCAAAAAGAATATACTCTTTTCGAATGCATATATTTATTAAACTTTAAGACATACGAATGTGAAAATTTACACACATATTTACGAACCTCTCAAGTTCAGATTACAGATGTTAAATATGTCCTTCATCAGCGACACGATCACATCGATACCCAAATTCCTCCCATACTCGGGCAAGCATGTCCTCCGTCACTGATGTTATGGCAGTACGGATCCGGTTCTTCAAATCTTCCAGGTTCTGTGCGAGTGGTGGTACATAAACGTTGTATTTAACGAAACCCCACAAGGGAAAGAGGGCGTCAGATCCGGTGACTGTGGAGCTCAGCTGAGACATGCTAAGTCGCCAGCTCCTTGACGACCAATCCAGCGGTTCGGTAGAGTTTCATTCAGATATTCACGCACTTGGCGACTCCAGTGAGGGGGTGCCCCGGATTGTTGAAAAATGAAGTTGTCTTCGTGCGGCCTGGGAAACAACCAGTTTTGTATCATAGCGAGATACTGATGACGGTTAACCGTGTGTCCATTTGAGAAGAATAGGCGTAAACAGATGATCAGGATATCGCACAAAACACGTTGTCTTTGGGCGAATCTCGTAAATGTTCAGTGACTGCATGTGGGTTCTGTAGGCCCCAAATTCGAACAATGTGTTTGTTTACCTGACCACTAACATGGAAAGTCGCTTCATCACTGAACACGATGTGTTGCGCGAAAATGTTATCATTGTCAATAGCATAGAGAGTCTCGTTACAAAATTTCACACGTTTGCGTTTTTCATCAGGACTCAGAGATTGTAACAGCTGTAACTTGTACGGCTTCATAACCAACCAACGTCTCAAAACACTCGAAAATATTGTTGTAGACATTTGAAGCTCCCGAATGGCACAGCGAGATGATTTTGAAGGACTACGTTGGAAAGCAGTTTGAATTCGTGCAAAATTTTTTTCAGGAACACGAGGGAGACCAGGACTCTTTGCTTTACATACACATTCTGTATCTAGAAACTGTCGATACCATCTGCGAATGTTCCATTCATTCGAAGGATCAATTTGGTACCTCAACCTGAAACGTCTTTGAACTGTAATCACGGAATTGCACATCGCAAACTCGAGAACACAAAATGATTTCTGCTGCGGATTAGCCATTTGAAACATATGACGGGTACCAATCAAAACAACTGACATCTAGCGGCTATTAATATAAATTATACTATGTATTCGTTTCTCCAATAGCCGAGCCGAGGCGCAGCGATCGATAGTTTACGACAAAATAATACTTTGTAATACATATACTATTTTTGAAACACCCTGTACTTAGCTTTCTTTGTGTTCAATTTTTAAATTCCACTTGTACTCTTCAAACAGTTTCCTTAACATACAGCCTACATAGATCCGCCTTTGCCTATGGCTAATATCTCCTGATCACCAGCAATAGACGGGAGAAGACGGCATCCGATCAAATGTATCCGGGCGCCCCTAGGTAATGCGGAATTGACCACTAGGTGTCACTAGTGGCGGAGGCGCCAGCATAGAAGGAGGCGTGGAGTGTTGTGTTGACAGTAGACAAGCAGGAGCACTTCGAACGTGGACTAGTCACGTTTTAATTACCTGACCAAGAAATCCATCGAGGACATATCAACCCAAGCCGCCTGTTGGTGATCTCATTGTGAAATGGAAACATGAGGGAACAACAAATGCTGAACCGAGACCCAGCAGACCTCATGCAATGACAGACGCGGACCGTAAGGCACTGTGGAGGATGGTTTAAAAAATCTCTTGAAACCTGCGGAAGGAATCACGTGTGAGTTCCTTAGTGCTACCAGCACAATGACTGTGTGCAGGGATTCAAAAAGAATGGAGTACAGTGGTCGACGAGCTCCTCATAGGCTACACATTTCTGTAGTGATTGCTAAGTGACGCATGAGATGTCGTAAAGGGCGACGGCACTCGACAGTGGATCACTGGAAACCAGTGATGTGAAGTGACGGCTCACGCTGCGTACTGTGGCAAAACGATGGAAGGGTTAGGATTTCGCGAATGCCTGGGAAACGTTGCGGGCATAGCGCTAACAGCGAAGTTCGGAAGATACGGTGTTACGATATAGGGGTCCTTTTCGTGGCTCGGATGTGGTTCCCTTATTGCGCTTAAGCAATCTCTAAATGCAAAAGAATAACAGCGTATTTTATAACATAGTAGTATAGTAGAGGAGTAGTACGCAGACGATGATTGTTCGTATTAGCATGACAATGCACCATACCATAAAGCATCGTAAGTGAGGCAATGGTTTGTGGACAACAACATTCCTGAAATGGAATGGCCTACCCTGAGATCAGACCTGAATCCAATGAAATATGACTTCGACTTCGCTCCAGACCCCAGCGTTCCACAGACATTCAGAGACATCATTTAACTGTCCTCAAAAGGATTCAAGCAGTCATAAAGACGAGAGGTGTGTATATCGTATGTTAACATCAGCTAGTAGAATCCAATAATTTTGATCAGACAGTAGTGTATGCTTAAATTTCGATCGTTACTTGATACCTTCTTGCCTTTCAACATTACTCCTTGTGTTCTGTATACCTACGGTATTTGTTGCATAGCAACTGGTCGACCTGCATCTGCTTTCAGTCCAGTTTCTACTGAATTTCCTACGGCTACCTTTTCCAAGACTTTTCCATTTTACCAAGAAGTATACTACTTTTGTTTCTTCGTTGTAAATCCCTTCTGCCCACCATAATTCGTAATTTTTATAACACCTGCGCCTTGAATGGAATGTGAGACCTCGAGTGCTGGACCGACTGACCACCTCAGCATCAGCAGCTCCTCCCAACCGTCTCACCAGGAATGAAGTTAGTCATGAGCTTTCCCTGACTAGGATGCCAGCCAAAGTCAACACGCTGCTACAGTTCACTGTCTCCACTGCCGTCGCTAGTTTGCCGAGCCATCACAGCCTTGCTGTGACTTTTTAGTACACCATTCCTGTCTCAGTACTTTCCTTCAAGTTCCAGCCAGCCCTTTGCCCGCGTTTGACATCTTAGGGGAGTTTTACTATCTTTTGGTTCAAAAAATCGATTTTTTAAAATTGCATTTTTGGATCCATAAAAGTCTTTAGAATCCACCCTTGAAAAGGTTTTTCAGAATACGGAACGGAAATGTTTGTTATTCGCGGTTGAACAAAAAAAATGCACCTGCCTGAAAGCGGCCTTTTTCACGCACCAGGTTTTCCTCTTGGAGGACATGTTATTGTACCGGTGCTTGGGAGGACACACAGAAAATTCAAATGAAAGTTTGAACGCATGTATTTGGAAGTTAGCTCCCGAGCATTTGCATTCTGGTGCGAAGGCTGTGGAGATTTCGATTTTCCTGGCAGTGAGCAGCTTCAACGAAGGGTGTTCAGCAATTCTGAGGACCATGACAACGATGGACGTCACTCTGGGACTCTATTCGCCAAGCATTCGGACGACTACTGGATTCAAGCACCCGAAAATCGCATGTCACCGGCCGTAGGAGCGGCTCTGGAGCAGCGCAGGATGGCCCAGATCGAGCAGAACGCCCTCTATGAGGAAGAGGAGGGACTAGTTTATGGACCCGGAGTAGCAGATTGAACGTAAGTTGCATAATATTTCATTTATATCTAGTCAAAACTTCAAACGCGTGTTTTTGGAATGACTTTTTTTTATCGCACGGTGTGGTAACTTTAAATCTACTGAACCGATTGGCATGATTCTTTGTTTCCTACGAAGCTAACTAAATTGTCTAGGAGTTGTACCACTTTTATTCCGATCCATCAACTATAAATATTTTTACTTGGCCGACAAAGTCGAAAAATCGATGAAAAAAACTATTTCTTTCAAATTGCCGCCATTTTGTTTCCTATGGTCCAAATAACTTAAGCGAGGTACAACTCCTAAAGAATCTTATATACTTCGCTACCGTGAACTCAATTTTGATTTCGGACGAGCCGGCTGACCTGTGACATACCGCGCGTGGAGGTCTACATCGAAATTTTGTTTCGTTCCGACGGCAGTTCCCCCTTGGCTCTTCGACATTTCCGGTCGAAAAAATTCCAGTTTGTGGAGGAAATATCAATAAATATTTTGACCAAATTTGACATTGATATCTACAACACATCCCGAGAAAAAAAATTTCAAAGAATATGCTTTTTTCGGGCCGAAGATAGTAAACCTTCCCTTAACGTACTTTCTATCTTCAGACTTAAATTGTTCCATCGGCCAGATGTCTGTTTTGTTTGTTGCTTCGTTTGTGTTCGCTAACTCATTCGAATTGAACATTTCTATACAGCACCGAATTGTATAAATTATTGTTGTCCGTCCCAGAACCGCGCATGTTATATTAGTGAAACAACACTTTTCAAGCTCATGATCTATCCTTTAATACCGTCAAATCTCTTATAGTGTTTACGATTTCTCTTGCAACATCAGTATCTTTTCCGTCTGATATTTTCCGTTCAACAGTTCATAGAAAACGTCCATCCCAATTTCTCTTAGAACCCTCTTCAACTGTCATATTGATTCTTCCTCACCTTTTTCTTTTGTCATTCAGCCAGTCTTTTAATCAGTAAACTTGTTTTTGATCATGAGATCCCTTTCGAATTCTGTCGTTTTCGTTGATCATCCTCTGGCACGATGTTTTTGTACCCTACCAATACCAAGTTTTTTTACACTGACTGCCTTCCCTGTAACTGCCTCTTTGTCATATTACTAATTGTTACGGACCTCCCTTGTTTCAAGGTAATGTTTGAATTATCTCTCTTCTTGGCCGCTTGGAGAGGTCGCGCGGTTTGAGGCGCCATGTCAAGGCTTGCGCGGCCCCTTGCACCGGAGGTACGAGTCCTCCCTCAGGCGTGTGTGTGTGTGTGTGTGTGTGTGTGTGTTCTTAGTATAAGCTAGTTTAAGTAATGTGGCAGTCTAGGGACCGATGACCTCAGCAGTTTGGTCTCTTAGGAATTCACACACGTTTGAACATTTTGAACATCTCTCTTCTTCTTCTTCTTCTTACTCTGCTGCTGCTTCTGCTGCTGAAAAGTGGCTGCCTGTTTCAGCTTCACAATCTCATCCATCTTCTACATGGTCTCTATATAATTTACTTTTATGGTATGTATTATTTGTTAACATATTCTTCACCACAAATTTGTTCCAAATGCTTTTTTTCCATTTTTATCTGTATTGCTGCACTCCACCATTTAGGAAGTATAAATGCAGCTCTTGTCTTATGTCTTCTTGCCTCAGTACTCCCTGTCTGAATTCGAGTATTGGTACCACATTGTGGAAGATATATTTAAAACATTTCTTTGCAATTACTGATAATTTATAAGTGTATTAACATTGTCGTAGTTTAGGCATTTATTCCGTTCTAATTCTTAGTTGGTGTATTCCAGTAAAGTCTCTGTCATCGCATCCTCACTGGTAAATAATAAAAATGGTGAGGCCATTTCGTCCTTACGGTGTCTGTGGCACTATGATATATACACAGTATGTGTGCCTTTAAAATTTCTCCCAAGGCCTCTAGAATTCATTACAGCAATTCTACGGTCATATGTAAGATTAGTTCGTCTATTAACACGAAATTAACAACTGTCTAATTATTTAAACTCATCTAAACTAGTCGCTCTTCAAGTATCTTGTCTTTTGTTAAAGACTGGCTTCGTTAGTATGTATTTACTTCATACATAAAAAAAATTCATATCTCTCTCAGTATTTTGATTCTTTGAAATTTTTGATAGCATGTGGAACCTCTTCACACTCATTTTTATCAACGGAAACCTGGACGTTCACCTATCTTACTACTATTTACGATACTTTTCTAAGTTTTTCTAGTAGTTGTTGAAAAGTTGCTTTTCGCAACTTTTATTAAGCCTGAATACGGAAGTGACGTCGAGAAACCTTGTCTTATTCCTCGCTTTATTCTGGCCTCTTTCTCGACGTCGCTTCCGTATTCAGTAATATAGGTTTGAGCTGTGGGCCGGCCGGAGTGGACGAACGGTTCTAGGCGCTACAGTCTGGAATCGCGCGACCGCTACGGTCGCAGGTTCGAATCCTGCCTCGGGCCTAACTAACCTAAGGCCATCACACACATCCATGCCCGAGGCAGGATTCGAACCTGCGACCGTAGTGGTCGCGCGGTTCCAGACTGTAGCGCCTAGAACCGCACGGCCACTCCGGGCGGCTACTCATTTACATCTTCTTTCTTAGAAACGGTAATTTCCTTTCTACGAACTATTGTTTTAGTGCTCAGTCATCAGGTCATTCACATATAACTTTGTGCGTTTGCTCTTTTTTCTCCAGGGCGCTTTAAATATCTAAGATGGCTACTATCTGTCCCTGCCACTATTGTTTTCTGATCTGGTTGGTGGTGATACTCTAAATTCATTTTCATTTTCTTCTGCTGTACTTAAGTAATCTCAACAAATGCATGTAGATTTTTGCAATATTGCCCATTAAATTTTTTATGTAGTGTTTATATTTTACCTGCAAATGGTTCCTCCCTTTTAGTTTCTTCCTTTTAGTTACGATGGAATTGCGGGTTAATTTTGCTGTTCTGTACTTTTGTAGATGCAAACAGCGAGAGGACCTCGAAAATACTTGAAGCTTTTCTTGTGTGCATTGTTGAATGACCTCGAGTTCGAAGGGGCTTTAAACCTTAATCTGCCTACCTTTTTGTGTGTTGTTGATAACAGCCTACTGCATAAAAATATTTTTCAACAATGCGTTCTTAATCCTTACGTAAGCTTTTCTGATTATGATACATTTTGTCCTCCGTGTGCATAAATTATTTTGGTATGTGATTATTGAAACTAAAAGCACAAATACACCGTTAAGGACCCCGGAAAATAGTGCATAGTTTTGTCTGCATTTTTCATCCTGGACGGCATTTAACTGGTATTAATTATGCATGTATGTTGATTATTCCCAGTGGTGAAATTCCATGAATGTTACCGGTTTTTCAGACGTCAGTGCTTTTATCGATTCTCTACGTGCGATACTGAAGTCTTTTGTTATAATCTAGCAAATAGCGAGAGTGCACGAATTTACGCGTTGGTCGATGGTAAATAATGTACAAAGCTTCGCCATAATTATCAGTATATTAAATTTTTGTTTCAGATTTTTCCCAGGGTACTTATTGACGATAACACAACAATTCCATTTTATAATTGGGTAAGAAAGAGAAATATAAAGATCTGCATACTGTGATATGAATATTATGTACAGACACGAGCACCCATAGGAACTTACTCGAGGGGAAGGCAGAGGCTCAGGACTAAAACAGACATTTTTTATATGACTCATTCCACTACTTCCTTTTTAGTAGGCAGCCCTGTAGTCTTTAGAACATAATTTAGCTTGTACAATGTAATACCTGAGAAGGCGGAGCGCACAGAAATGCATAAATTTTGAGGGAACGCGTATCATGGTGTATCAGCAAGGCGGAAAGTCGAAATAAGCAGTTAAGTAACAACACGACAAATTACCTTAAAACTGTTGCATGCTAAAGTTCACTAGTACGAGTAATGCAACTTTTCTTGTATCTGGAAAGTATTAGCGTAACTAGCGATCAACATTAAGGTTTCTTATTTAATGTTAAGTTCGAAACAGAAAAGTTCCTAAACACCAAAATAATAAAAAAATTCAGTAACCTGGTAAATTTTATGACGACAGCAGCGCTGCGCCACGGCCCTGTATAAAAAAAAGCAAAAATTCTTACCTCAATAAAAACTGCAAATATATCTGCTCTTACATAAAAAATTTTCGGCACAGCTCCGTGCAATGCTGGCCTATGCTTTGTGATTCATGAAAGGAAAGATAATCCATTGAATAAAATCTTTAAATTGAAATGAATGCTTTTTTTTTAAAAAATTACTTTATATTATAAATATTATTATTGGGGCATTTTTTAAAAGAAATTGAATGACAGTTGACATACATTATTAGATATGCGCAAGGCTGCTTCTTTACCTTCTACAATAATACTCATCCTCCAGAGTCCCGACCAGAGCAGACTGCAGACAAGCGCAGACACGCGCCGACTACTGTCGACTACTGCCGACTCACGCAGACTACTGAAGACTAATGCAGACTGATGCCAACTAGCGACAAGCAACAACTAACTACATACTGCTCTCTGGTCAGAGACTCTCCTAAGTCTTGCCTGTTGCAGACAGCGCATACATCGCATACCTCTTACAGTGTGAATGTAAGAAAGGAAATTTTTGGTTATAGAAATTTCAGCGGCGTGAAGAGTAGCATCTTCACTGTGAGAAAGTAGTGGGAACAGTCAGACAATGCACTCGATTACGGAGCACGGATTTCGTTCCGCCGCGCGGTGTAGCCGTGCGGTTTTAGGCGCCTTGCCACGGTTCGCACTGTTTTCCTTGTTCGCGCGGCACGCTTTAGATACCCTCCACTCCTAGTGCTGTCATCTGCCGCCTATGAGTGACGTCGAACGTAGGCGGTGTTCACATTAATGTGACTGGATTGTGTAGTCCGAGACCCAAAGGAATTGTTAGCAACAAATTTCTTTCGTGAATAATTGTACAATGGTTCATATTAGATGCCTACACGATGTGAAACCTACAAATAATTCTAGTTACCGTCTTCATTGCAACGAATAAGTCTGGTTTTAGTGAAGAGTTATCCCCAAATACTATCCCATGTGACATTTATCAACGGCAATAGGCAAAATATGTTAACTTCCTGATTTCTATCCCGTCAAAGCTGGTAAAAAGAAGTTAAACGTGAACGGTTCAGGATATCTGTTACAGAGTTGTTCCAGTTACACTTTGGTAAATATGCACTTCCAACGACCAAAAAATATCTGGCGTCTGTCTTTTCAGTACTTTAGTTGGAGGTGGGATATTTTTTCAGTAAAAAACAGGATGCACTGAATTTTTGTTATCTAATGGTTAAGAATGATCAGTTTGTGCAAAACCGATGAATAATTTTTACCAGAACATAATGTTCCTACACTCAGCTTCTCAGCAATACTTAAGTCATCTGTAAAAAAGACCAGTTCCACCTCCTGATTCAAAGACGTGACTAACAATGAACGAGAACAATGAATGATTCACAGTCTATTGTTGTGGGATGCCCATTGTAAATGCTGCTCATACAGATGATGTGGCGTTCCTCTAAGGATTACTTCAACAGCCTAGTACAAAATTTCAGCATCTTCCTTCTTAAACAGGAATTAAACCGGGTATGATGTACGTATTGTATACAGTATAAATTCGCTAATAGAATGTTAGGAATGATGCCGTCAAATACTCGTATTTTAGTAAGTCCCAGAAGAAGGTGATAGTTTATAATTTAAACTTCTTTTTGCTGGCTCAGTAAACATCTCAGTAAAGCGACTCTTTTGGAATTCGAACTGTGACCGGCTAGGTATATCATTGTAGCACAGATGCGTATATGAGCAGCGTTAAGTATTTCATCTTCTCACAAACCAATGAAGTTGGAAACTGATTGTATACAGAGGTCTCACTGATGCATATTTTAAACTTTCTGGGAAAAATGCTGAATTATTTGTGTATCATATAAATGAATAATAAAATTACCTGTTACAGCTCTAAAATTTTCAATACCCAAACAACAATATAATCAATTCCATGTGAGCTTTTACTTTTGGGAGTCTTGAAAAATTTCCTTATTTTTCATCAAGATGTGAGAGAAACTTCATTTCACTAAATTCCATTTTTATCCCTTCTGCAGTTTGCTGTTTTTTCTTCTGAATAACTTGCAAAAGTTTTTTTGTTCATTTTCAAAAATTAATTGCTAAAAAAAGATACCCACACACTGTTTTACAGCAGTCTCATTCCTTTTAATACATTTAGTGGCATCTTCCATTGCTCATAATCTTGTCTGTCTTAACAAAGGGATGAACATTCAAAAAGGACGGAGAGTGCTCCGCCTGTATACTGATGGTATACATTTTATACCTTGCCTATACACAAGAAATTTGTCTTCAGAAAAGTCACCAAGCAAATAGGCTAGTAATGCTGAACGGAAGACCATTTAAACTAGAACAGAAGCAGGAAGTGGACCAGAAAAGTAAGAAGTTTGCACGGGAAACAATCATATGTTGTCTTCACTCAATACTAAAACATTTACGACTATTTTCTGATCTTCAGAGCCACGTTTAGATACACCAACTCATGGAGTCACGTGAGTCTCATCACTGAGCACTGTTGTATTCACTAAGGAAGTTTTCGCCGTACCTGAAACACATTGTGTGGCACAGTAGACTAGCACTAGTAAGAAAGGCAATCCTGGCCAAGAAAAGTCTACCAGTACTAAACATAGGTCTTAATTTGGGGAAGACATTTGTGAGAATGTACGTTTGGAGCACAGAATTTGTGATAGTGAAACATGGACTGTAGGAAAATCGGAACAAAAGAGAACGAAAGCATATGAGATGTGGTGCTACATAAGAATGTTGAAAATTCGGTGGACTAACAAGTTAAAGAATGAAGACGACCTCCGCAGAATCAGCGAGGAAAGAAATAAATGAAAAACACTCACGAGAAGAAGGGATAGGGAGATAGGACATATTTTAGGACACCAGGGAATAATTTTCTTGGTACTAGAGGGAGCTGTAGATGGTAAAAGCTTTAGAGCAGACAGCGATTGTAATATATCCAGCAAATGATTGAGGACACAGGTTGCATGTGGTACTCCGAGGCGAAAAGGTTGACAGAGGAGAGAATATCGTGGTAGGCGGCCTCAAACCAGTCAGAATACTGATGAGTCAAAAAATAAATAAATTAAAAATTAAAAATCTTCCCATGGATCCCAGACAAGCTCTATGGGTGACAAATCATGACACTGGATAAGCGACCCAGAGATCCGCACATTCCTCAAGACGTTTGTGAGGTGAACTATTGTGTGGAGCTTTCCGTTATCCTGCTGGAATATTCTGTTTAGTACTCATGTCATTAAAAATATGACAACAGGATTTACGATTATTGCCACATACTGACGAACATTCAGCCTTCCTTCAGTGATTACCACATCAGGCTTGTTGATTTTCAAAAGGTTGAATAGCTACGCAGAAAATTCAGGAAGCACAATAGTAGATGGCCAGCAGATCAAGGCACCTGTAAAATTTAAATATTTGGGTAATGTCCTATCAGAGGACGGAACAAGTAATTAGGAAACACAGCAAGGAGAAGCCCATGGGAAAACAGCAGTTCAGAAGCTAATCCCTCTGTTATGGTGTTATAACATTAGTTGGAAAGTAAAGAATATGCTCTATAGAAGTTTGTAGAGACCTTAACAGCTTATGGGTGTTAGTGCTGGGAGATTACTGTAAAATGTTAGAGCAAATTGAGATTTGTAGAAGCTGAGTATCACAGGAGATCATGTAGATAATCTCGTCAACGCCACGTGAGTAATATAGCGGTTAGGAAGATGACACAGACTCAAGAAAGCATCACGGAATAAAGGAACGGCAGATTTCCCTGTGTGGATATACAGGGTGGTCCATTGATAGTGACCGGGCCAAATATCTCACGAAATAAGCATCAAACAAACTACAAAGAACGAAACTCGTCTAGCTTGAAGGGGGAAACCAGGTGGCGCTATGGCTGGCCCGCTAGATGGCGCTGCCATAGGTCAAACGGATATCAACTACGTTTTTTTAAACAGGAACCCCCATTTTTATCACATATTCGTGTAGTACGTAAAGAAATATAAATGTTTTAGTTGGGCCACTTTTCTCGCTTTGTGATAGATGGCGCTGTAATAGTCACAAACATGTAAGTACGTGGTATCACGTAACATTCCGCCAGTGCGGACGGTATTTGCTTCGTGATGCAGTACCCGTGTTAAAATGGACCGTTTACCAATTGAGCAAAAGGTCGATATCGTGTTGATGTTTGGCTTTTGTGATCAAAATGCCCAACCGGCGTGTGCTATGTATGCTGCTCGGTATCCTGGACGAGATCATCCAAGTGTCCGGACCGTTCGCCGGATAGTTACGTTATTTAAGGAAACAGGATGTTTTCAGCCACATGTGAAACGTCAGCCACGACCTGCAACAAATGATGATGCCCAAGTAGGTGTTTTAGCTGCTGTCGCGGCTAATCCGCATATTAGTAGCAGACAAATTGAGCGAGAATGGGAATCTCAAAAACTTCGGTGTTGAGAATGCTACATCAACATCGATTGAACGCGTACCATATTTCTATGCACCAGGAATTGCATGGCGACGACTTTGAACGTCGTGTACAGTTCTGTCACTGAGCACAAGAGAAATTACTGGACGATGATAGATTTTTTGCACACGTTCTATTTAGCGACGAAGCGTCATTCACCAACAGCGGTAACGTAAACCGTCATAATATGCACTATTGGGCAACGGAAAATCCACGATGGCTGCGAGAAGTGGAACATCAGCGACCTTGGCGGCATTATGGGAGGAAGGACAATTGTCTCCCATTTTATCGATGGCAATCTAAATGGTGCAATGTATGCTGATTTGCTACGTAATGTTCTACCGATGTTACTACAAGATGTTTCACTGCATGACAAAATGGCGATGTACTTCCAACATGATGGATGTCCGGCACATAGCTCGCGTGCGGTTGAAGCGGTACTGAATAGCATATTTCATAATAGGTGTATTGGTCGTCGAAGCACCATACCATGGCCAGTACGTTCAACGGTTCTGACGTCCCCGGATTTCTTTCTGTGGGGAAAGTTGAAGGATATTTGCTATCGTGATCTACCGACAACTCCCACGCCCGGGTTCGATTCCCGGCGGGGTCAGGGATTTTCTCTGCCTCGTGATGGCTGGGTGTTGTGTGCTGTCCTTAGGTTAGTTAGGTTTAAGTAGTTCTACGTTCTAGGGGACTTATGACCACAGCAGTTGAGTCCCATAGTGCTCAGAGCCATTTGAACCATCTACCGACAACGCCTGACAACATGCGTCAGCGCACTGTCAATGCATGTGCGAACATTACGGAAAGCGAACTATTCGCTGTTGAGAGGAATGTCGTTACACGTATTGCCAAATGCATTGAGGTTGACGGACATCATTTTGAGCATTTATTGCATTAATGTGGCATTTACAGGTAATCACGCTGTAACAGGATGCGTTTTCAGAAATGATAAATTCACGAAGGTACATGTATCACATTGGAACAACCGAAATAAAATGTTCAAACGTACCTACGTTCTGTATTTTAATATGAAAAACCTACCTGTTACCAACTGTTCGTCTAAAATTGTGAGCCATATGTTTGTGACTATTACAGCGCCATCTATCACAAAGCGAAGAAAGTGGTCCAACTAAAACATTCACATTTCTTTACGTACTACACGAATATGTAATAAAAAATGGGGGTTCCCACTTTAAAGAAACGCTGTTGATATCCGTTTGACCTATGGCAGCGCCATCTAGCGGACCAACCATACCGCCATCTGGTTTCCCCCTCCAAGCTAGACAAGTTTCGTTCTTTGTAGTTTTTTCGTGTGACGCTTATTTCGTGAGATATTTGGCGCGGTCACGATCAATGGGCTACCCTATATAATGCGAATTACAGATGACAGATAGCGAAATAAACCTTGTTGTACCACCACAAAGGAGAAAGAGGAGAGGAAGACCGAAGGTTGCCTAGGTAGATGGCATAAGGGTGGCCGCTAAAACAAGATAAACAGAAGAGAAAGCCGAAAAAGTATGGAAAGATATAAACCGAACGTGAGATATGTGGGATGCGGCGGCAGTTGTAGGAACTCCACAGGAAGAGAAGAGAGTCCTTTCGTCACATCAAGCAGCTCCACAAGTGATGGTGCCCGTAGTTAGAGAGGTATGAGTCACTAAAATAAGTGATTCCTCTGAACTGCGATAAAAATTTAGAGCAATTTAGAGACTCAGTAACTGTTCCACATCTCCCCCTAAACCACTGGACCGATTTTAACCAAACATGGTACACATATCATTTACTGTCTGGACAGAATCACTGTGGGGGAAAAACAACCCACCTGTCAAACGATTGGCGGTGCAGGTGAAAAAGCAATGTAGCGTACGCCGCGAGAATACCCATACTTTGGTCATGCAGAATTTGAGAATGAGAGTACTTAGACACTTACAAGAAACTAAATACATAATTTCAAACTTACACGACTCTTTTTCTTGTTGACGGCCCCCATGAAATAATGAAAGGAAAAAAGTTCATGCAGTAAAACTGTCACATGAAGCATGACGTTTTAATTTATTACTTCTTCGCTACTAGTGCTATTCACAATACATTTCGCAGACAAAATTCACATATAACACTGAATGTAACTGCAAAACTATATCATTATACGACACTTAATTCGAGAGATACGACATCATAAACACTGAACGCGTGAAAACTATCACTTCATGCAAGGCCTTCAAATGTATTACTTCGCTGCTACTAGTTCTATTTGCGATATAGTTCCCGAATAGTATCCACAAACGCCGCTGAATGTACTTAGAAAAGTATATCTTTGTATGACACACATTTCAGGGGTTATGATGTCATAAACAATGAGATACGTTACAAACTGCCGCAGCATGCATGACGCTTTGATGTATTACTTCTTTACTACTGACGCTATTAGCAACATATTCCGCAGACAGTAGACGCATATAACTCTTAAAGTACTTGCAAAACTGTCATTGTACGACACGGAGTTTAGGAGGGACGACGTCATAAACATTAAGTTGCATGAAGTGAAACTGAAGGGCAAAATTCGCTCGACATACAGGTGAAACATGTTGAATACTTGCGAAATATATTTGATATATTCGTATGCGAGCAATGTCACGGGTAAAAAGCTCATCCCCAACCTCTGGAACGATTTCAATCAAATTGGGGCACATTCTATTTACAATCTAGAAAGAAATACTGTAGGGGTAAGGACAGCCAGTCTCCTATTGGGATGAGTGTGATAACGTGGAGAAAGAAGGGAGGATGAGGAGACGGATAGATAGCGAGGGGGAAGGAGGAGACAGACATAGATAAGAGAGGGAGATGGACAGAGACACGGGAAGGAGACATGGTCAGAGACAAGGGAGAGCAGGAGATGGGCAGAGAAAGGAAAGAAGAGGGGATGGACAGAGACAGGGGGAGGAAGAGACAGGCAGAGAGATGAGGGAGAAGGAGATGAACAGACAGAGGAATAGAAGAAAATGGACAGAGAGAAGTGAGAGGAGGGAGGTGGACTGAGAAACGGGGAGGAGATTGACAGCGAGAAGGGAAGGAGGACTTGGAATTAAAGGGGTGGGAGGAGCAGATGGACAGGGAAGGTAGGAGGAGATTGACGTAGGGGGAAGAGCAGATTGCAGAGAGACGTGAGAGGAGAAGTTGGGCTGAGATCGAGGCAGGAGCAGATGGACAAAGAGTGGTAGATGGAGGAGGTGGACATAGAGAAGGGATGGCGCAGGTGGACAGAGAGAGAAGGAAGAAGGAGATGAGCTAATAAACACGTATATACCCGAGCAACGCTGGCTGCTCAGCAAGTTATAAATAAAGCATTTCAGAAACGCCCACACGTCCCAGGTGAATTGTTACTCTCCTTAATTATTTATATTTTTGTCAGGTTCGCTTTCATCGGGAACAGCGTGGTGCACGACTATATTAATGAGATCCAAGACAGAAGGAATAATTATTTCTAATTTCTGCTACCAACCACTTTTTTATTTTAAGTTTAACATAATACAACGCGTTTCGAACATGTTCTGTTTATACATACATGGATATAGAGAAATGTTACTTAAAAATAAACAGTCTTAAACAAGATTAATCTAGAACTCTTTTGCTGGCCGGAGTAGCCGATCGATTCTAGGCGCTAAAGTCTGGAACCCCGCGACCGCTACGGTCGCAGGTTCGAATCCTGTCTTGGGCATGGATGTGTGTGATGTCTTTAGGTTAGTTAGGTTTAAGTAGTTCTAATTCTAGGGGACTGATGACCTCAGCAGTTAAGTCCCATAGTGCTCAGAGCCATTTGAACCATTTTTTTAGAACTCTTTGTCCATTGTTTGTTACTGTAGCGGCTGGTGTGGCATTTGGCGGGGGTTGGGAGGCAGTGGATGGCTAGAAATCGAAATCACAGATGTCTTCTGCTGGTTTTCTTCCTTGTGGTTGACTATGTATGATATCACAGCCTGTACAGGATGCAGATAGATTTTTATCATTATGAGTTACGAAAATAGTGTGAAAGGCTTTTACATGACAGTTGATCAATTACGATTTCATCATCTTGCTGCTTCACTTGCATCACTGGTGTAATGGTGAAGCCGATGATTAACATTACACTATTGCACGTTGTATTTTGTCACTGATTGCCAACGTAATTCACTGAATAAACTGCTTCGACATACATGTAAACGTTAAGCACACAACACAAGATGACGGACGGCAGCACGTGAATCTGTATCGATTATCGAGGCTTTGTATCGATAATCTTGGTACTGATAGATTTGTAGTCAGTTATTTACATTGACATATCTTGAATCTATTGAGTTAGAACTGGCTTAAGACTGTTGAATAATTTTGAGTTTTTGAATTCGGTTACTTCATTAAGAATGTTTTCTCCATGCTTTGTATTGTGTATGAAAATTTCCATTTCTTCCATAATATCCATTCTTTTACTTTTTCCTATTTTGTGTAAAATTTCGAGATTGTCTTCGATTTTCAAAGGATGGCCTGTGTCTGTTATGGGAGTTGCTTACTGCTGATTTGTTACATTTATCAAGACTGTAGCAGTCTAAATGTTTTTTGAATCGGGTTCTGAAATTTCCGCCTGTTTGGTAGATATAATATTTATTACATTGGCTGTAGGTAATTTTGTAAATGCCAGATGCACCAAGACTTGTATCTGGTGGTTTTATATTGTGAATAAGCTTCCTACTTAGGTTGTTGTTGGTGCTGAAACTTTTTACTTCTGTGTTTTTGAATAGTCTTACTACTTTGTCAGATACTGTTCCAAGATATGGCACTTTTACATATTTGACTGCTAGGGCACTGTCAGTTGCGAGTGTAGTTTGATGTTGTTTGTTCAGTTTATTTTTTATCTGTTGTGACATGGTATTAATTAGAGAAGGATCATATCCATTGTTTATTGCGGTATATGTTATGGTTTCTATTTCTTGTTGGAGTTCTGTATGTTGAGGTGGAAATTTGTGTGCTCTCTACAGCATTGATTTATAAGCAGCTTTTTTGTGGGAGGAGGGATGTGCAGAGGAGTTTGGTATAGTGGTGTCAGTGCTAGTAGGTTTTCTGTAAACATTGGAAGCTACCTTTTGGTTCTGTTTTGATATTTTTATGGCAAGAAAAGGTATTGTGTTGTTTTCTTCCTGTTCAAGGGTAAATTGAATATTTTTATGTAGGCTATTGAATTTGTTAAAAAGGTTTGTCACATCATCCTCTGTGCCATCAGATAGAATGAGGGTGTCATCTACATATCTCTTATAGAATTTAACTTTGCTTGTGATGTTATCATTTAGTGTTAGAATTTAATTTTCTGTATGGTTGATAAATATTTCAGCTATTAGGCCACTGAGGGGGCTTCCTATTGCTACTCCTTGGTCCTGCTTGTAAATTTTATTGTTAAAAGAAAAGTAATTATGTGAGAGCAGTAGATTAAGTACATCTACAAGTTCTATGATTTCTGGTTTGCTCATTGTCTTGTTTCTCAATAGGTTCATTCTTATTATCTCAACTGTTTCACCTACAGGTACACTGCTGTGAAGGTTTACAATATTTAGGGATAGAAGCTTGGTTTGAGGTGGTACTGTCAAATCTTTCAAACTGTTAATAAGTTCATAGCTGTTCTTCATTTTTCAAATGTGTATTTTTCCACAGGAATAACTGCAGTGGTTGTAAATTTTTAATCTGTTTATTACAGATCGATTCCATATGATGATTAGCTGTATTCACTGCAGTTGTACCGAAATCATGATGGCTCATCGTATATACGAGGGTCGGTCAAAAAGTAATGCCTCCCATTTTTTTTCTACTTAAAGAAATTAAGTTAAGTGAAAAATTTGAATTTGGCGCCATTCCTCAAACCTTCTTCTGCAATCCACTGCAGTAGTAACTTTCTGTGTCAACAGGTGGCAGCACAGCAGAAGTTTGTAAGATGGCCGACATCGATGTTCGTTTGAGACAGCGTTGTGTGATTGAATTCTTGAATGCAGAAGGTGAAACGCCCATATGCATTCATGAAAGACTGAAGAAGGTGTATGGTGTTGTGACAGTGGATGTCAGCACTGTTAGACGATGGGTTCGTCGTTGTAAGGAAGCTGAAGGGCAAACACCGTTGACTGACGAAAAGCGGAGCGGCAGGCCGGTGAGTGCAGTGACTCCACACAACATTCAGCAAGTTGATGACATCATTCGTGGTGACCGTCGGGTGACTGCAGATGAAGTGTGTCGCATTATTTCTCTTAGTAAAGGCAGTGTGATCACGATTATTAAACAATTGGGGTACTCAAAAGTTTGTGCACGGTGGGTTCCAAGAATGTTAACCGATCAGAATAAAGAGGCAAGGAAAACAATAGCCTCCCAACACTTGCAGCGCTTCCGTTTGGAGGGAGATGAGTTTCTGAAAAAAATTGTGACCGGGGACGAAACATGGGTGCATTTTTTTGAACCCGAATCAAAGAGGCAGTCAATGGAGTGGCGTCACACAAGCTCGCCGAGGAAGAAAAAATTCAAAACTGTGCGATCGGCAGGGAAAGTTATGGCAACAGTTTTCTGGGATACAGAGGGTGTGATTCTGGTTGATTTTTTGGAGCAGGGATGCACAATAAATTCTGTTCAATACGTCACAACCCTCAAAAAACTTAAAGCACGTCTTCAGCGAGTTCGCCCAACAAAATCAATGGCAGATGTTCTTCTTTTGCATGACAATGCAAGACCACACACCAGTCGTCACACCTCTGACGAGATTGTCAAAATTGGATGGGAAGTTTTGCCTCATCCCCCATACAGCCCTGACATGGCACCATCAGACTTCCATCTGTTTGGGCCACTAAAAGAAGCTCATCGTGGGATTCATTTTGAAGATGAGGAGGCCGTCAAAACATCCGTGCGTCAATGGCTTAGGAAGCAGAGCTGTGATTTTTACCGTGCTGGGATACATGCCCTTGTTCAAAGATGGACCAAAACTGTAGAGATGGGCGGAGATTACATTGAAAAATGACAAAATGATCCTCAATGTTGTGGTTTTCAACCTACGTAATTGCATTTAAATTTCCTGACAATTAAACGTAGAAAAAAAAAAGGAGGCATTAATTTTTGACTGACCCTCGTATAATCGCACAAGGTCCATTTGACGTTGAAGGTAACAAACGTCAGTTAAACTCGAGTTTAAGTGGTACCATGTGTAGTTGTATTTGCGATGAGTGATGATGACTTGAATATAACTGCACTGATGATATCTAAATAGTAACTGATATCAGGTTGCAATAAATAGATGCTGCCCTTCCTCCTATTTTGGATTTGTTTGTATGATAAATTACTAAGAAGTGCTTCAGTGCATGTTATTTACTGTTAAGAGCATGTCAGCCTTGTGTCATCCATATTTACTTATTTCACGTCATAGATATAAGAATAAATAAGATTGCTTGTCTCCTACCTAAAAGGAGGACGTAGCACAACATCTAATGACTCCTATCAGATCTATATAATTATTGCATCGCTAATTATACTGAGCGTGCATCATATATGGCGTGTGTGAGTTGTCATACGTAGAGCTGCGAACTCAAGTAAACACAAAACAAAAAACTAAGCTGTTACCTATGGATGGTTTTCTTAACCACATCGAAAATTGAACAGACTCGTACTAACGGAGGAAAATGGAAACAATAATGATCTACAGTCGGTTATTTAGTTTAGAATCTGCTGCCGTGTCGCTCTGGGAGCCAACCCTTCACAGGACATTTTTTTTACGACCGTGGCTGCGGGACCTGTGAATTTCTGGCAGCACTGCAAGCGCCGTTCAGCCGGACGACACGAGAAATCACAGCAAGGACGAAATGTCCCCCGTTAGTACCTGGTCTCGTACGCGCGGCGTGACATATCTCACGTACACACACACACACATGTTCCCGCAGCTTTATTGTTTTGTTTTTGTTTTCGCACGGCGTCATAACGCGAGCGGTTAATATTTCAGCGCCGCGCCGGCGGGGGACGCAGCGGATCGCGTGGCGTCGGGGGGACCGCGAACGCGACGCGGCCGAAAATTTGGCGCCGGCCAAGTCGAATAATTGGCGCCGAAGTTGGCCGACGCTGCATGCGTAATGGCTCTCGTGACACGCGACTAATTTCATTGGCCGACTCCGGCGGGACCGCTCGCTATAACACCTGTAACCAATTAGCATTGCAAAAGTGGCTACCGTGTTTGGTTATGGTAATCAATGGTTGCCGCGGCCGTAGTTTGTATCGTCGCTGTGGGAACGCTTGGGACGCGTGCGCAAAAACGGGCATGGCCCGTGACGCGCGCAACCAGAGGCCCCCGCCATCCCGTGCTGCCAGCGCTACGGCGAGCGCGGGAGGACGCTCCCTGGATAAGAACTCGGGCCTCGCGCGTTTATAGTTATCGTGACTGAAGAATGTACAAGTCGCCTTCTCGTGCTGCAATGGGAACAAAGGAAACGAGATTAGGGTTCAGAGCTGTCAGGCCATATTTTATCCTGTCATGGCATAACAAGTTTATGAGTAGACGCAATGTAATTTTTAGGGTTCTGTATCTCCGTCGGTAAAAATGGAATCATTCTGGGATCATCTGCTTGTACGTCTGTCTGTCTCTCCGTCCGCCTGCGAAGCTCCTTTTTCTCAGGAACGGGAAGATATATCAAGTTGAAATTTACACTGAAGTGCCAAAGAAACTGGTATAGGCATGCGTATTCAAATACAGAGTTATGTACAAAGTCAGAATACGGAGCTGCGGTCGGCAACGCCTGTAGAAGACAAGTGTCTGGCGCAATTGTTAGATCGGTTACTGCCGCTAAAATGGCAGGTTATCAGGATTTAAGCGAGTTTAAACGTCGTGTTATAGTATGCGCACGAGCGATGGGACACAGCATCTCCGAGGTACCAATGAAACGGGGATTTTCCTCTGCGACCAGTTCACGAGTGTACCGTGAATATCAGGAATCCGATAAAACATCAAATCTCCTACATCGCTGCAGCCGGAAAAACATCATGCAAGAACGGAACCAGGACGATTGAAGAGAGTCCTTCAACGTGACAGAAATCCAACCCTTCTACAAATTGCTCCAGATGTCAATGCTGGGCCTTCAACAAGTGTCAGCGTGCGAACCTGAGCCGTGGTAAAAATTGCTGTTTTGAAGAGCGCGCCGCAGCGCGTAGTGTGAAGCAGTCGCCCTCCGTTTCTGGCGGTGGTTCCGCTGTGGCAATCGCAGCGTTGGTGTCTCCCTCTGGTGGGAAAGGGGAAAGGTTGCCTGTTCACGTGCATTTAAGGGGCGCTATGAGCTCGCCAGTGGGTCAGTCTGGGTCAGTCTCTCGTGCCCAGCTTGCAAGTCTGTCTCTCGTCCGCATTTGTTAGGCAGTTAGCGTCTGTCTGTCGTTCGGAGTGCTAGTTTGTCTGTCCTTCGGATCAACCTTTAAAGCCGGCAAAATGAGAGTCTTTCCATTCCGCCAGTAAGAGAACTCAGCGAGTGGTCGCCCGGTCGGGGCTTAGTTCCTGCATTTGAGTCTGCGCGTTAGGCCACCAGTCTGCTCGAGTTTGCTCAGGCAATGGTCATTGGCGGTTGGGTCGATCGTTTGGTCGGCCGCGCACTGAGACACAAGATGACTGGTCCGTCTTGAGCGTCGGCGCATGTGAGGTCGCCACGTGAGTCCAGTGGGCCGCGCCGGATAGAAAGGGGTAGTGGCTTCGCGGTCGACACGAGAGCAACAGGAGTCAACCCACGACATCAGTCTGGCCGGTGCGAGCTGCGACGCCGTGAGACGGGAGATCTGCGCGCCTTCCGGCGTCCGTTGAAGCGGCTGGCAACGGACGGTTCGGGAGAGCGATTTGAGGGTGCTGCGCCAGGTCTTCTCGAGAAATCGCAGTTTATTAGTAGAAGTTACGTGATTAGTGATATTTTGTTTGATTTACTCTTGTTGAATTCTACTTGTTTTCTTGGTGAGGTCACCAGCCGTTTCGCTTTGGGGTCGTCCCACCATTCTTCTCCGTTTGTCCACCCGCGGGAAGGTGGTTGTTTATAAATTGGTGGGTCCGTTTTTCCCTTGTGGAGTAGGGGCGGGTTAGAGCAACCTGCGGTTCGGGTTGTTCAAAAATCTCCCTATCAAGCTACCGTACGTTAGTAGCTGCCCCGGTCATGTTTGTCGGATTTGGTGTGTTAACGAATTTATTGCTTGGAGTGTAACGGCCTAATATCTGAAATATGTTTTGATCTTTGGAAACTTTGATATTATTGCCTATGATCTTGAGAGGCGGTATCTGTGTACTGTAGAGCATCTTAACTATTGTTTGGCCAACCTTGTAGAATTTTATATAAGATTGCATTTCATGGGCTTTTATTTAAATGATCATTTTAGTATATAAAGTTGCCACCCTTTCACCGTAAGACTTTTCTTAGAGTGTTAAAATCAAATTGCACCTCCAGTGGCTAGGTTAATATTTTAATTGTTAGTGCTTTGTACCATTTCCATCCCTCCTACGGGGGGTGCATAGTTGGTGTACTTGTGTAAATTGTTCAAAAACTCTTAGTTTAAAAGTTATCTGGTGCGTTGCAGATTTGCACCAGTGTAGTCTTTCAGAGGCTGTTGTGAGCGGTCGTAACTACGGCCGTGTCAGAAGGGAGCGGCAAGGTTCTCTGCCCGAAAGCTCATACAGTCGAAACTTGTTTCTTTCTGCCTCTGAGTAAATTGTAACTTTGATATTTAGAAGATGTTTTCTGATTATAATTTCAAATCTGTTTCTTACGAAAATGCTTTTAGGCACTATTAAAGTGAATAAAATTCCCATTTGTTAAAAGGGATTTCAAAAATGGTTCAAAATGGCTCTGAGCACTATGGGACTCAACTTCTGAGGTCATTAGTCCCCTAGAACTTAGAACTAGTTAAACCTAACTAACCTAAGGACATCACAAACGTCCATGCCCGAGGCAGGATTCGAACCTGCGACCGTAGCGGTCTTGCGGTAAAAGGGATTTGGTTATGATTTCATTAGTTCGTCCCTGGCAACTAATTCCATGCTTACAGAGTGTGATTAAATGTGTTAATGTTCTTGATGAATCGCTAGTAAATAAAATAAATTCTTAAGAATATTCTTTGAAAATAAATGACGGTTCAGAACCATTCAACAAATTGTCATCGATACGGGCTTTCGGAGCCGAAGGCCCACTCGTGTACCCTTGATGACTGCACGACACGAAGCTTTACGCCTCGCCTGGGCCCGTCAACACCGAAATTGGACTGTTGATGACTGTAATCATGTTGCCTGGTCGGACGAATCTCGTTTCAAATTGTATCGAGCGTGTGCATGTATGGAGACAACCTCATTAATCTATGAACCCTACAAGTAGTTCTAAGCTCTAGGGGACTAATGACCACAGCAGTTGAGTCCCATAGTGCTCAGAGCCATTTGAACCTACAAGTCAGCAGGGGGCTCTTCAAGCTGGTGGAGGCTCTGTAATGGTGTGGGGCGTGTGCAGTTGGATTGATATGGGACCCCTGATACTTCTAGGTACGACTCTGATAGGTGAGACGTACGTAAGCACCCTGTCTGATCACCTACATTCATGTCCATAGCTAGGTCTATAGCTCCCTGGCAGAGTAACAAATGTGAGCTTCTAAGTGAGTGCTATCAAAATATACTGTCATTTATGTCACATATTTTGATATTCGTGAACTCACTCATCGAAACCTATCGGGTACTTCTCGTTGACCTTGAATCATTAAATTTGGCAAGAATCAACGTTCAACCGTACAAATAATGGAAAAAAATCGAATACAAATAAAAAATTTTTTTTCGTTCATTATCGGACTTGAAACTTAAAATTCAAACGTTATCGACAGGCTGGGAGTTCCAGCAACAGACATCTTGCCAGTATCAGTGTTGATAACAGGCAAAAAGTCTTCGAGAACCTTGACTCCTGCGATGGTTGAGATGTCTGTATATATAATTAAGTTTGTACAGAATGGATGTCTTAGAAGACTGTAAATAAAGTACTAAACTGGAAACGAAATAAAGTTAGTTTAGGAAAGAATAAGAGACGGCATGAGAGGCCAATTGAAATTTTTGTTTTCTGTTTGGTTTGTACGTGACTACGTTTAGGTGCGGGCTGCCGAGAGAGGCTCTTGGCAGCCTATGAGTAAGATCATGAGGCAAACAGGGGCATGTCTAACGCTAACAGCATGCAGCACAGGAGACAGCGTAAATTATTATTTGTAAGCCGAATTTTGAAACGATTCACAGAGCATATCAACAACTACAGTGAAATATTTATGGAAAATGAATATATTATAACACTAGCTAAACGCATCCTGCTCCGCTAGCATTGTAATTATATCAAAATAATTTTATAAACTTATAGTAGGCCTACTGAAAAATTAATATATTATTTAGCCGTTTCTTTTTCTATGCAATTCTGACACAAACCATTTGTCATGGCGGCTCTTAAGGAGCTTTCTTTGATTTAGTTCACAAATTGTAATACCTTCTAAACTTTTCACGCTAATTAAGGCTACTAGAGCATGGTCTTTTCCGAGTGTACTTTTGACCAAAAAGCGAGTCCGTTAGCTAGAGTCAAAGCTTTTTGTTAATCATACCTTTTGCGCTCCTGTCGTGATATTTCCACAGAAACATTTACCCCCTAACAAGTATTTCTGTCTATCTAACCAAAAAGTGAAATGCCAGTTCTCATGGATTTAGCTTTTTTTAAAAAAAGAAATATTTTCTTAAAAATTTTCATCACCTGTTTCACCCTCTTGGGAGCTGAATTTCCAAAAACTCTGCAATG
This sequence comes from Schistocerca nitens, assembly GCF_023898315.1. Classification (NCBI taxonomy): domain Eukaryota; kingdom Metazoa; phylum Arthropoda; class Insecta; order Orthoptera; family Acrididae; genus Schistocerca; species Schistocerca nitens. Next base: position 561,783,790 of record NC_064619.1, on the reverse strand, counting down.
CGTATTTTTTAGTTTGTAGCGGAGATGCCAAATACAAATTTTCATTGTGTTAGCTTTGAAAAGGTTTTAGTAACGGATAATTTGATAAAACTTTTAATCCCCCATTTCACACCCTTAGAGCTTAGGTGACTGAATTTCCAAAAAACTGGAAGACGTATCTTTTTTATATCCAACAGAGAATTCAAATACCAGTTTTCATAGATGTAGATTTCAAAATACTTTAGTAGTTCTTTAATAATATGTTATTTCAAAAAAATATTTCAGTCACTGTTTCATCCCCATAGCTGTTGAATTTACAAAAGCGCTGGACACGTATTACTTTATTTCTGACCGAGATACCAAATACCAATTTTCGTAGGTCTAGCTTCAAAATTGTCTTAAGAGCGACCTATTTTCAAACAAATTCCTTCTTCCACTACGCCTACGGTCTATGATTAACACCCGCCGCAAATTTCAAGTTTCTATCCGTAGTGGTTTGGGCTGGGCTATGATGAGTCAGTGAGGGAGTGAGCGCTTGAGTCCGTCAGTCACTCGGGAAATTTGCTTTATGTACAGAAATTAAATATCTTGACTGTCTTTTTGACTTTAGCTTCAAATGGACATTTACAAAAAGAACACCAAAAGTGGTCAGAAAAATGTATGGAATATTTAGTAAATCTGTGTGTAAAAGCCTGAACAAATTTTGTGTGCCTTAGTTTTTTTCTTTTAATAAATGAAAATAACATCCCGTTCTATCTTTTTAATTATTAATGAAGATCTGAAGATAAACTGGTGCAAGCAAACTGAAATTTTATGCATTTTTTACGCCTGAAAGCATTGACTTGTCATCTGTTACCAATGTGTATGAAGTCCGACGTTACCTCGTCTAACCTCGTCGTTGAGCTCCTCCGTTATCTCGTAAATTGTAACGACGAGGACTTCGTGAAGAATTTAAGATATTGTTTTTAGTTCAGTTTGAGGCATTACATTATTGGTTGTGAGGAGTATTTCATGAGTCCCATAACATAGCACCTTTGTAGACTAACATACGAAGAAAAGTTGCAGTGGTCACAACAATCTTTTTATAAAGATCCATTGTATTAACATTATGCTTTCATTATTGACTATTAATATGTTTCCAGTGCTAGGATTATAATATTCAGCTAGCGTATTACAGTACTACCAACGGAGTAACAGCCGACAGAAATTTTATGGAAAGTCTCTTAGAAGAATTTTGTTTTCATCTTAATCACACGCGTTAACAGAGACTGTGTTGACTTGGTTTTTATGTCTAGTAACGAGTATCGCCACATTCTATTAACACTGTTTTCTTTGGCGCTGATGTACAGGGGCACAAGTTAAAAGCAAGTATCTTTTCAGCTGAGACACGACATGCAAGTTTGTAAACATAAACAATTTTCGATTGGTCTAAGACCTTGCTGACTAAGCGCACGTACACATCATAGCACAGTCCTCGTAATGTCACAAGCATTTGGCCCCATTCCACCCCTCTGCCTCCCAACTTGCATCCCACTATTCCATCACTCCCTCAGACACTTACAGGCACAATTCCATCGCCACAGACACAACACAGTAAACATTGATGCTCGACAGCACTGACTACTTCTGCTTGCAGGAAGAAAATGACAGAATGTATTTCGCCACAGGTGGGAGACACCGTAACACAATCCATGCCAATCGTTTGCTGGTTACACAGTGACGAAGGAAACAGAGAGCTTAAAACCTACCTTCTAGTGGTGAGGAGGTAATCCTAGCAGGGTAAGCTATACAGCGTACGCGGTGGTCCAGCTGCTTCTACCATTGGGTTTTATGCAACCTGCAACGGCTCCAGATACCACACACAAATTTTCACATTCTCTCGCTCGCTACACGCAAAATTGTTAGTCCTACAGGAAAAATGGACAGGACCTTTTTGTAGGAAATTTAATGTAGTTACATTTTGTACAACGGATACGTTTTCGCTAGAGGCCGTAGTTTTTTAATTATCCAGGAAAAAGTACGAGAGTACCCTTCAACGCGTTTTTCGTGAATAACTCGAAAACAGTGGCCTCCATCGAAATATCTATCCCAGCACAAAATTTAACTAAGTAACATTTCCTACAAAAGTGTTGTTGTTTTTGTTGTGGTCTTCAGTCCTGAGACTGCTTTGATGCAGCTCTCCATGCTACTCTATCCTGTGCAAGCTTCTTCATCTCCCAGTACGTACTGCAGCCTACATCCTTCTGAATCTGCTTTGTGTTGATCTCTTGGTCTCCCTCTACGATTTTTACCCTCCACACTGCCCTCCAATACTAAATTGGTGCTTCCTTGATGCCTCAGAACATGTCCTACCAACCGATCCCTTCTTCTAGTCAAGTTGTGCCACAAACTTCCCTTCTCCCCAATCCTATTCAATACCTCCTTATTAGTTATGTGATCTACCCATCTAATCTTCAGCATTCTTCTGTAGTACCACATTTCAAAAGCTTCTATTCTCTTCTTGTCCAAGCTATTTAACGTCCATGTTTCACTTCCATACATGGCTACACTCCATACAAATACTTTCAGAAACGACTTCCTTACACTTAAATCTATACTCGATGTTAACAAATTTCTCTTCTTCAGAAATGCCTTCCTTGCCATCGCAAGTCTACATTTTATATCCTCTCTACTTCGACCATCATCACTTATTTTGCTCCCCAAATAGCAAAACTCCATTACTACTTTAAGTGTCTCATTTCCTAATCTAATTCCCTCAGCATCACTCGACTTAATTCGACTGCATTCCATTATCCTCGTTTTGCTTTTGTTGATGTTCATCTTATATCCTCCTTTTCCTACAAAAATGTCCTGATCATTTTTCTCTATATAACCAATAGTTTGGCATAGCGAGCGAGAGAATATGAACCTCTCGCGTGTGGGTTCTGAAAGCGTTGTAGGTTGCATAAACACCTCAGTTAGGGGCACCTGAATCACTCTTTATATCTGGTAAGTGGCTATTATGGGCTTGTAGTGTCAACAGATTGTACGAATTACTCCCCAGCATCAAACTTTATATCTTAGTCGAGTAAACTAACTGAAAAGAAATGCGTCTGAGGAGGGCAGTCACAGATAAAGTCTATTAGTTAAATCCTCTGCCTTTGTCAAAGCCACAATTGAACTATTATGTGACCGTTTAATCATGTATCAATCATGTGATATAAACCGTCAAATAGCGAATGGGGAAAGAAGATGAAGGACGCCCTGATTACTCGAAAAAGACGAGTGACTTTAATCTAGTTAATAGCAATGGATAACAACTCAATACTGTGAAGTAACTCGGGATATTCCATTGAAAATGCTGGCAGTAATCACAATCAGAACCAATCGTGAGCTATGTTTTAGTCTATTACAGACGACTTGTGAAACGTCGGGCTGACAAACTACGATAGTGGTTTGGTGGGAAGTGAGTAAAATTACTGAGAATTTCTATGTGGTTTTTATTAACTGAGAATAGAAAAGTTCATTTAACATTTAACACACGCGAAGAGTAAAAAAAACTGATTACCACTTTTGATATTAACAGCAATGTAGTAAATGCACAAAGACATCAGGCGTTTCTCAACGTATATGTTCACTGAGACTACCCTGTCATTAATGGAAACAGGATGGACAGGTATCAGCAGTTTCCGGCAGCACAGCATGGGACATCAATCATTGGCGCGTACACACAATGAGTACACCAAAAATATTTCTCTAACAGCGTTCCAGAGACAGTTACACTGCAATGTGCGCGACAGAGGCGTGTGTTTGACCGCAAGAGTCATAATGAGAGGCTCATAAAAATAATTGATCAAAGTAGAAAACCTGTAAATTTTGTGGAACTTACCGTACATGTAGACACAACATAATCTATGCAAATATAACTCCACTCTACTACAAACACGTAAGGCCCTGAAAAATCTGTGATCAGTCCCGAACTAAGAAAAAAACAGGTTAACTTCCCGTAATTCGCTAATGGAACACATTATTCGTATGACCAGAAGATCGATAAGCTTGGAACTTCTCCTTTGAATGTAAAAAATGACTGTGCTGGTAAACTTCTACGTTATTTGATATTGAAACAGCTGAGCAACACTGGACGTACTCAGACAGTTCTCTCTTTACTCATTCTGATCATCACTAAACTGACACACAATATTTTTAGCGCAACGCAGTCTGACTTTCAATAATCCCTACAAAAGAATAGCCCTGACTAACAATAACTTATACCTTTCATGAATCACTTACCTCACAAAAATCTTCGTTACTCGAACTACTGCAGTACAGCGAGCGCCAATACTGCCTATTAAATGAAAGATTCTAACTACTGAAGACACTAGCTACTGAAGACACTAACTACTGAAGACACTTACTACTGAAGACACTAGCTAGCCGGCCGCTGGTGGCCGAGCGGTTCTGGCGCTACAGTCTGGAACCGCGCAACCACTACGGTCGCAGGTTCGAATCCTGCCTCGGGCATGGATGTGTGTGTTGTCCTTAGGTTAGTTAGGTTTAAGTAGTTCTACGTTCTAGGGGACTTATGACCTCAGCAGTTGAGTCCCATAGTGCTCAGAGCCATTTGAACCATTTTTTTGACACTAGCTACTGAAGACACTAGCTACTGAAGACACTAGCTACTGAAGACACTAACTACTGAAGACACTAGCTACTGAAGACACTAACTACTGAAGACACTAACTACTGAAGACACTAACTACTGAAGACACTAGCTACTGAAGACACTAGCTACTGAAGACACTAGCTACTGAAGACACTAACTACTGAAGACACTAGCTACTGAAGACACTAGCTACTGAAGACACTAGCTACTGAAGACACTAGCTACTGAAGACACTAACTACTGAAGACACTAACTACTGAAGACACTAACTACTGATAGGCATATAGTTAGGAAATGAAAGATTTTCATTGAGAAAAACAATGTATTTACCTTAATAATGTTCTAAAGTCATACTATATATATATATCATTTCATGACATCCAGTTTGGCAAATTTCCTTTTTCTGACGGACACACGTCCAGCTCGTCCGCGCATATTAACATCTCAAAACTCCGCCATCTCTCTCCCCACATCCACCACTGCTGGCGGCTCACCTACAACTGCCCAACGCTACGCGCTGTTCACATCCAACTGCCCAACACTACACAAGCGAATAATCCAACAATGAGTCCAACCAGCCACAGACTGCACACAGCGCAGTCAGCGATTTTAATACAGAACGCTACGTTGCGTTACCAACATAAAAACCTAAACAGCCTACTTACAAGCTATGAACGCTATACTCTGTATAATTAATGAAAACAACGAGGAATACCGTGTGTCTGAGGAACACGTTGTTAGTCGCCAACGAACAATCCAGAAAGGAAGATTAAATACTTCAGCACAAAATTGCGCAACGACATGTACATCAACATGTACATCACATACAGATTAACTAACTGAACCATTCATTGATTATTTACGTTCACTCAGCGCGATCCTTTATGTAATACACCCGTTCACTTTATCTCAACAGAAAGGACAGCATCCAGAATATTAAAATTCGGATCAAGCATTAAGCGCAATTACATTATCTGATCTCCTTCTCTAAAATGATAGTGAATTTATCAAAACTAGACATGATTGTCTTAATGGGATTTTCGCGATCGTTCATTAAATAAAAAAATGGCACTTCAGTCTTTGATCGCTATTTTTTATTTTCAATGACCGGTTTCAGGCTAGCTGCCCATCTTCAAATCTGTTAGACAAAGTTAAAAATATAATTAAGAAGAGAGATACAGTTAGTTATAGAAATATCTAAGTTTACAAAAAGAAATTTTAGAACGTATTAAATGCCAACATACCATATATTGCAGTTACAGAGTAACTTGTCAGTACGGAACTATCGGTTCGCTGTCATCAGTAAAGTAAGTTTTAATATGTTAAAACCTTATATCGCAGTTTTAGAGAAACCAGATTGGTAACTGTAAAAAGTGCTCTCTACCTATAAGAATTGTGCATATGTTATTATTTCACCGTACATATTAATGGCGAATATATTTTTTAATAAAACAATTTTTTAAAGTAATGAGATAAAACTCCTCCCGCACAGGCCATGAAGGCCCAAAGGTAGCGACAGACCGCCGTGTCATCCTCAGCCCACAGGCGTCACTGGATGCGGATATGGAGGGGCGTGTGGTCAGCACACCGCTCTCCCGGCCGTATGTCAGTTTCCGAGACCGGAGCCGCTTCTTCTCAACCAAGTAGCCCCTCAGTTTGCCTCACAATGGCTGAGTGCACCCCACTTGTCAACAGCGCTCGGCAGAACGAATGGTCACCCATCGAGGTTCTATCCCAGCCCGACAGCGCTTAACTTCGGTGATCTGACGGGAACCGATGTTACCACTGCGGCAAAGACGCTGTCTTTTATTTATACAGCAAAAATATATTATATACCGGAATTGAACAACACGCTTTGGGGATTACATTACTCCATGGTGTACAATCGCGTGATTCCTGGGCACCTGTCTGTTATGATTTGTACATCACTAGTTGAAGTTAAACTCCAGGACATTTTAGCCGTGACTAACGTATATTTATAAACCTGCATCATACACACACACACACACACACACACACACAACTACTGACACCTTGAAGAACTCCGAAAGTTTGATAGTAGCTGAAAAGTTTGTGGGACAAATGTAGCATGGGACAATGGGGGTCATAATATGACGTTGGTTTTTTGTTGCTAGGTGGGGTCGCTTCAGACATACGAAGGTCAAATTTGTTTTCTTAAATGGGATGCTATAGTTTGGAACTTATTTTCTGATAGCGGCTATCCAGACGAATGCAAAAATGGCTCTGAGCACTATGGGACTTAAGATCTGAGGTCATCAGTCCCCTAGAACTTAGAACTACTTAAACCTAACTAACCTAAGGACATCACACACACCCATGCCCGAGGCAGGATTCGAACCTGCGACCGTAGCGGTCGCGCGGTTCCAGACTGAAGCGCCTAGAACCGCTCGGCCACACTGGCCGGCTCAGACGAAAGCAGTGATGTGTAACACTAAGGTCTTTGAAAGTCAATGATGGTCAAGAAGGTGACATGAACGTCTTACAGAAGGTGTTAGAAGTGATGACCATTGGTATCAATGTAGTGCTGCAATCTTCTTATCGTGGATCGAGTGGTATTCCTTATCGCTTCGCACTTATCAAAACACATTCTCTGACAATTCTTTCTCGCATAACTTCAGGTGTAGTTGGAACTTCTTTATAAACAATGTCTTTTCCGAATCCCCACAAGAAAAAATCCAGAGGCATCAAGTCTGGTGAACGAGCCTGTCACGACAGATCTCCTCCGCGTCCAATCCACCGATTTGGGAATTGTCTCTGCAACTCACTTCTAACCATCAGCGAAAATTCTGGTACTTGTTTCCAACATCAGACCTAATGTTTCTTGCGGGAATGTGGTGAACTTCCTACCATTAAGATTTCTTTCGATGAAACAGGGGCCTATAATTCTGTTCTCCAGAATCCCACATCATACATACAACGACCACGGTTTTGTGGTGTGCAACTTGCCGCAGCCTACATGGATTTTCAGTTGCCCAATAAAGCATGTTATGCAAATTACCATTTCCATGGTTCATGAATGTAGCGTCGTTCGTAAATAAAATCAAATTAATAAATGTGTCATCCCTCTGAATCTCAAGTTGAACGCATCGGCAGAATTCAATGCGACGCATACAATCCGTACCAGTTAATTCTTGATGGAGACTGATATGGTAAGGATGATATTTATGGCACTGCAGGACACGAACAACACTACTCTGGCTCATGTCAGATTTCCTTACGATTTGACGCGCACTAACACAAGGATCTCGAACCACAGAGGCAAGTGTACCAATTTCCGTTTCAAATTCAAATGGCTCTGAGCACTATGGGACTTAACTTCTGAGGTCATCAGTCCCCTAGAACTTAGAATTACTTAAACCTAACTAACCTAAGGTCATCACACACATCCATGCCCGAGGCAGGAATCGAACCTGCTACTAAACGGTCGCCCGCTTCTAGACTGTATCGCCTAGAACCGCTCGGCCACCCCAGCCGGCCAATTTCCGTTTCCTCGTTAGTAACTTTGCCGGATATGTTTCCGATGCATTAAAGATCCAGTTGTTCTTAATTTATCATACATATATTTAAATGTACTACGTGTAGAGTGAGTACGTTGAAGATATCTTTCAGCATATAAGTCTCTAGCTCTCACTGAATTTCGTTGGCATTCTCCGTAAATGACAAGCATATCGACTTGGACTTCGAAGGAATACATCATTCACATTCGCTTGATTCGACGATACTAGTCTTACCGTTCCTATTAGTGTTGTATTGCGAAACCGTCGAATGGTGTGTACATGCCAATAGCACGTTAGATGGATACGCCGTATTCGGTGAATATTTGTTATTTACACAGTATACGAGAGATAATTGTCAGAAAATGTGCTTCGATAAGTGCCGATGTGATAAGGAATACACTCAATCCATGATAATAAGATTGCAGCAGTGCATTGATACCAATGGTCATCACTTCTAACACCTTCTGTAAGACGTTCTTGTTACGTTTTTGACCATCGTTGACCTTCAAAGACCTTACTGTTACACATCATTGGACTCGTCTCGCTAGCCGCTATCAGAAAATAAGTACCAAACTATAGCATCCCATTTAACAAAACAAATTTGACCTTCGTATCTCTGAAGCGACCCCACCTAGCAACAAAAAACCAACGTCATATTATGGCCCACTTTGTCCCATGCAACATTTGTCCCACCAACTTTTCAGCTACTATCATACATTCGGAGTTATTCTAGGTGGCAGTAGTTGTGTGTGTGTGTGGGTGTGTGTGTGTGTGAGTGTGTATGTGTGTGTTTGTGATGCAGGTTTATAAATATACGTGAGTCAGGGCTGGAGTTTAAATTCAACTAGTGATGTACAAATCATAACAGACAGGTGCCCAGGAATCACGCGATTGTACACCACGTAGTAACGTAATCCCCAAAGTGTGTTGTTCGATTCCGATACATAATATATTTTTGCTGTATAAATAAAAGACAGCGTCTTTGCCGCAGTGGTAACATCGGTTCCCGTGGGATCACCGAAGTTAAGCGGTGTCGGGCTGGGCTAGAACTTCGATGGGTGACCATTCGTTCTGCCGAGCGCTGTTGACAAGTGGGGTGCACTCAGCCCTTGTGCGGCAAACTGAGGAACTATCTGATTGAGAAGTAGAGACTCCGGTCTCGTAAACTGACATACGACCAGGAGAGCGATGTGCTGATCACATGCCCCTAAATATCCGTCTCCAGTGACGTCTGCGAGCTGAGCATGACACAGCGGCCGGTCGTACGATTGGACCTTTATGGCTTGTTCGAGAGGAGAAGCTGAAATAAAAATGGTGAAAACTAGGTATTCTGCATAATATTTGGAAAAAGGCATATTTTTAATGAACTGTAGAGCCCTTGGTATTTGGAGCACGAGGAAAAAGATGACAAAGCACTAGGAGCACAAGAAACTGACATTTGTTTTAGGAAACTGGAAACAGTTCGAAATTTTGAAAGTTTTTGACTGCAAGAAGGTTATCCAATTCCATATTCCAATCTTTCCAACCATATGAACGAGTTAAGAAAATTATATCTTCTATTATTAGCTGATATATGCAAAATGAAGTAGGTAGCTAATTATAGCCATATGTAGAAGCCCTGCTGCACCATTGAAACACAGTTAGGTTTTTCATAATTAAAAATGCATAAACATTTACTAAGACTTGTTATCATCACTTCCGGATGCGTAATACTTCTGACAGTGCACTTCAATCTTGTCCGACTAGACATGGGTATGTGAGCCGCTTCCGACGTTTTGATGGTTCAAGTTCCTCGGTAGAACGTAAAAACCAGTTGCAGATCTTACATTTTCTATTCATTCGATGACTAGTTTGGGGCAGGGAACCATTTTCAAATCATCGTAACATAGTAAAAAATGGTATTCCCGAAAATGCAAAAACCATGTCAAACATGTGCAAACGAACCGTTACAGCGCGTACAGATTGTAGCACCCTCGATACTTGGAGCATAAAATAGTTGTAGTAATCAAATTTTTAGAGACTGTTGCCCTCTTTTGAAAAGGAAGTACTAGCCAAAGTGCTAGGAGCACAAGAAACAGATTTTTTTTTTAAAAAACTGTAAATAGTCTGAAATTTTCAAAGTTTTAAACTACAGAAAGTTTAGCCAACACAAATATTTTTGGAAATACTTGGTTTTCCAAACTTTCCAATGGCAAGCGTAGCAACGAGCTAAAAAACTAAAATCTTTTACCCCACCTTTTGCACGGTAAAGGCTTTTTTCCGACTATTTGAGCGGGCTATGTGTATTCCTCTGCACTCACCTGTGTGATGCACAGAGTTAAGAGTTCAGTTTCTTTATTGGATACAGCCTGCATTTGAGGTTGGATGTCTTTTAATCAAATGCAATGTTAAGTGTTCCTTAACTGTCCGACAGATGTATTATCAGATACAATTAATTATGCCACATGCGGTATCAGTTAGAAGAAAAACAAAAATCATATTTTACACAATGAATTTTCAATGCACATGAGAAAAGAATTTTTGATGAACGGTCTACGAAACCTCCTGTAGTAATCTGATACATACCAGATGCAGTATGGTACTCATATGAAAAAGAAAAATTGTAAAATGATGAAGGTATACTAGCTAAGGACTTAAGCATCTTTTAAGTGGAACCAGTACGTTGTTTCCTGATGGTGAACAGAAGATTTCATTCTGATTCTGGGCCAGTACCAGTCCTGAAAGGAATTCGCTTAAAATACTGAAATGTATAGCTGAATACTACTGGAACGCTTGGGTTCCACGTCACGACTAATGTAACAGATGCATAGATATTATAAATATAGCAAATTCGTCTCGATCTTTAATGACGTTCTTCCGAAAGGTGGAGAGTGACGAGCATTCAGAGAGAACGCAGAGAATGGGGGTGAGGGGACCGTGGTTCCAGCGTTGGTTGCTGGGCCTCCCGCCACAGCTCTGAAGACCGCGATTCTGTCGTCTGCAGACGTTCGCGGGAAGGGCGCGACAAACGGCGCTACAACTGTTTTCAGCGATTGAGCCGACGCAGTCTTTCAGAGACGAGGGGGCGGCAGCAACAGCGACTGCGAGCGGACGCCAAAGAGGCTTAGGGCGGCGTGGCGCAGGTCTTTCATGTGTGCCTGCGAGCCCGGGGATTACAGCGTGTGAGCCGGCTCGCTGTACGAGACGGGGAAAAAAAAAAATTCTCCCGGCATCCAGAGGCTGACTACGCGCCAACGGCAGACTTAGAGGAGAACTCAGGTGAAAATATGAGGGGAGCGCGCGTGGCCGCTCTTCCCACGGCACTTTTCCGCCCCTTTCCTTTCGTTCGCTCCCTCTCCTCCGGTGCCCGGCCTGTCGGCGGTGCTTGCGCCTGGCTCCGCGCAACCCGCCGGCCATCCGCGCCCCGCGGCTACCTAACGCAGGCGAATTAACTCTCTTCTCCGTGCTCAGTCGGGCAACAGGTAACGTGTAGGAAAGGCGGCAGCAGAAGCGGCCACATTACTTCCGCTTACGTGACTCTCAGACAAAGCAGTGTGTCCTGTGCTTGCTCTGCGAAAGCAGAGAGGCAAAAACCTTTAATGCAAAACGAAAACGATTTGAACGAAGAACTGTATATATAGTATGTTCTGGACCTGCTTTATCCTGATTACTAGTCAAGGCAGGACACTCTGAAATCACTTTATAAACACCATGTACCATTTCTGGCTTTGCAAGTCCTGCTACCTGTCGTCGGTACAGCTCATGTATTTCGAAAAGTTGGGTTAGTGGTCGTTCCGTAAGTCGCAAGCTGTAGGAAGCGCTCCATGAGGCATGGATCACCAACAGGTGTCTAGAGAGCTTACGAAATGTGATTACATGCGTCTCGAATAAGAAAGAGATTTCATAATGAATGGACTACTGGCACAGGAAGACATTACATCGTTTCCAAAATTTCATCAAGTTCGCATGGTAAATCACATGGATAAATAAATGTGTATACGCGTAGAATTCGGATTATAAGCTCGCTCTTGGTGTTTGCTATTACAGTGGGTTAATATTTAGGCATCGGCTTGAGTCGTAATGGGACTCACATCCGTAGATCGCATTTGTTGTTGACAATGTCTGTGCGACCTAAAAAATAAAAGTCCAGTTAAAGGTTTTGTTTTAAATTATATCTCATTAATGACAGTTAAACTTGAAATGAGAATACGTTTACAGTTGAGTTTCACAATCTTTTCGGGTTTTTTCGAAAAACGATTCAGGTCGCACGTATCAGTTTGTGTGCCGTAATTCTGCCTTTCTGTCCGGGTATCACATTACTCGCGATATGGGTTTACTATTCCTCTCAAAATTAGATTAAAGTGAGTTCGGTTTGCCGTCGCAAAACGTTATAGTAATTTTTCTACTTTTGTCAACCATCACTGTATGGCTGTTACAAGCGCGTATCAGTCGATAAGAGTTCCTATTTTAAAGTTGAAGTCGATCTATTCGTAATAATTTGCTGTTCTCACCTCTTCATGTACTTGACGTAATCAGAAACATAAACTTACACCTAAGTTTAGTCACTACAAATTTGCCCACGACTTTAATCAGCATCTCTGATATTAAAATGTTAGCGTGGTCGTCAATTTGTACCTCAAATATTCAAATGAAAACTCTAAAACAACTTGCAGTTGATTTATAGCCGTTTTCCAAGCATCTGACTAAGCTACTTAGCGACAACGATAAACTTCCGCAAGTTCAACGTAAACTACACTCCTGGAAATTGAAATAAGAACACCGTAAATTCATTGTCCCAGGAAGGGGAAACTTTATTGACACATTCCTGGGGTCAGATACATGACATGATCACACCGACAGAACCACAGGCACATAGACACAGGCAACAGAGCATGCACAATGTCGGCACTAGTACAGTGTATATCCACCTTTCGCAGCAATGCAGGCTGCTATTCTCCCATGGAGACGATCGTAGAGATGCTGGATGTAGTCCTGTGGAACGGCTTGCCATGCCATTTCCACCTGGCGCCTCAGTTGGACCAGCGTTCGTGCTGGACGTGCAGACCGCGTGAGACGACGCTTCATCCAGTCCCAAACATGCTCAATGGGGGACAGATCCGGAGATCTTGCTGGCCAGGGTAGTTGACTTACACCTTCTAGAGCACGTTGGGTGGCACATGCGGACGTGCATTGTCCTGTTGGAACAGCAAGTTCCCTTGCCGGTCTAGGAATGGTAGAACGATGGGTTCGATGACGGTTTGGATGTACCGTGCACTATTCAGTGTCCCCTCGACGATCACCAGTGGTGTACGGCCAGTGTAGGAGATCGCTCCCCACACCATGATGCCGGGTGTTGGCCCTGTGTGCCTCGGTCGTATGCAGTCCTGATTGTGGCGCTCACCTGCACGGCGCCAAACACGCATACGACCATCATTGGCACCAAGGCAGAAGCGACTCTCATCGCTGAAGACGACACGTCTCCATTCGTCCCTCCATTCACGCCTGTCGCGACACCACTGGAGGCGGGCTGCACGATGTTGGGGCGTGAGCGGAAGACGGCCTAACGGTGTGCGGGACCGTAGCCCAGCCTCATGGAGACGGTTGCGAATGGTCCTCGCCGATACCCCAGGAGCAACAGTGTCCCTAATTTGCTGGGAAGTGGCGGTGCGGTCCCCTACGGCACTGCGTAGGATCCTACGGTCTTGGCGTGCATCCGTGCGTCGCTGCGGTCCGGTCCCAGGTCGACGGGCACGTGCACCTTCCGCCGACCACTGGCGACAACATCGATGTACTGTGGAGACCTCACGCCCCACGTGTTGAGCAATTCGGCGGTACGTCCACCCGGCCTCCCGCATGCCCACTATACGCCCTCGCTCAAAGTCCGTCAACTGCACATACGGTTCACGTCCACGCTGTCGCGGCATGCTACCAGTGTTAAAGACTGCGATGGAGCTCCGTATGCCACGGCAAACTGGCTGACACTGACGGCGGCGGTGCACAAATGCTGCGCAGCTAGCGCCATTCGACGGCCAACACCGCGGTTCCTGGTGTGTCCGCTGTGCCGTGCGTGTGATCATTGCTTGTACAGCCCTCTCGCAGTGTCCGGAGCAAGTATGGTGGGTCTGACACACCGGTGTCAATGTGTTTTTTTTTCCATTTCCAGGAGTGTATATTCCTGATCCTCTGAAGGAAGCTATTTCTCAATATTACCAGAGGACACGTCCAAAGATCAAGGGATACCATCTCTGTAAAGGCATAAAAAAAGCGTTATCTTGACAGTTTTCTGGGCGGGAGGAAAGGCAATAGAAAAATAATACCTGGGGTAGTTATTGAGTTCACATTTAAATATGTTGCAAAAAGTTTTTGGCGGGAAATATTACGAAATGGCAACACTGCAGCAATTCTCTGGAGGTATGGTGAATTTGAGGCGATATGCGGCTTGCACTATCGCAAATTTGAATCTGGAAAAAAGAAAAAATGCATGTGTTGAGAAATAACAGAAAACGTGAAGAAAATTTATAATCCTATAGCTCAGTTCGTAATCCATATCAAAACTTGATCACAGTCTTTCAGTTTGTTAGAAGAGGCGCCGACTGCTTCCGAACTACTGTTAGCCTCATCTATTCTTTGGGCGCTTTCATGACACTGTTTCGATGCCGCGTTGGATTCTATGTTTCGTACCTTGTCTGCCCAAGTACACTTTCTTACCACTCATCCCTTCTTGAAATACGAAACTGTATACTGCCGGCCGCGGTGGCCGTGAGGTTCTAGGCGCTTCAGTCCGGACCCGTGCGACTGCTACGGTCGCAGGTTCGAATCCTGCCTCGGGCATGGATGTGTGTGATGTCCTTAGGTTAGGTTTAAGTAGTTCTAAGTTCTAGGGGACTGATGACCTCAGATGTTAAGTCCCATAGTGCTCAGAGCCATTTGAACCATTTGAACTGTATACTATAAGATCAGAAATAAACTATCAAAAGTCAATACTGCACACAAAATCCAGGCTCGAAGCGAAAGAATTGTCTTTTTCGTGCACGTACTGACGCCTGCTTGTTCTGAAACGTTTCTAACTATACGCAGACACTACAGGGTGTATCGAGTTGACGCACTAGGCCATTTCGGGTCATCTGAGGCTGTAGAGGAGGATCTTGGAATTCCATAGAATAATTTTTTCAGGGATTTTTCCCTTTTTGCTTCGTATTTTAAAAACGATTGTTTGAAAATTCTACAGTCGTATTATCGCTTATGTACTTTTAGTATAAAGAGGTTTGTCTCAGACAAACACTCATGCACTGCATACGTTTAAGCAATCTGTGGAAACACTGAATCTGACTTAGACACCAAAATCTCTGGTCTTTGAATACCGAAGAATGTTTAACTGAAACATCAAGTGAGAAGTGATCCGAAAACGGGGCTGCCGGCGGAAATGCATTCCAGACCAGACTGCGAGACAAGCACTTATCGAAAATGCTGAAGGAATTCGTAAACTAAGGCAATAACATGTGGTATTACGAAGCACGTGTACTGGTTGTTTTAGCGGTGTCATTAAGGAGTTATGGTTTGATTCGATGCATACCGTCGTGGTCTGCCAGCAAACAAAGAAAGATTCAACGAAATAAGCAGACGAATACTGGTCCTGGTTACGAATGTGATCCAACTGATATAGCTTCAGATGCAGACTAGGCAGACTTTAGAGAAAAGTCTGCCTAGTTTATTAAATATTTTTACAGTATTCACAAATCAATATTATCAAAGAAATTTGCTTACTTGATACTGAACTGGAGAGGGATTGAATATCAAGTAAACTCTGGGATGGATTAAGTCCACGAGAATATTTCTAATCGCTATAGTCTGGAACCGCACGACCGCTACGGTCGCAGGTTCGAATCCTGCCTCGGGCATGGATGTGTGTGATGTCCTTAGGTTAGTTAGGTTTAAGTAGTTCTAAGTTCTAGGGGACTGATGACCTCAGATGTTAAGTCCCATAGTGCTCAGAGCCATTTGAACCATTTTTGAATATTTCTGTCCATTTAGATATGCGATTCACAACTAGTCAGAAAGAAAGCTAAGTTCTGTTTCAATCGGAACATGTAGTGAGTGTAAAGGATTTACCTCGCCTAACCATGAATTCAAAAAACAAACAGGTGCTACAGTATCGTAGCAAAATACACTTATAAATCGTTGGTGAAGCCAAGAGCATGGCGTGATCTCATCCGGAAAATTTGAGACAGCATAGCATGAGACGGTAGCCGGCGACCATGCTTCCGAATGTAACTAAACACAGCGGCAGCGATCTCCCTGTTCGCGCCGTCGTACGTACCGAATGGAAACTAACAGTAATTTGCGTGATTGGCTGCTGCTAAGCAAAGAATCTAACCCGCGGAAGATGTACCATGCATGCAACATGCAAAGATGCAAACAGGTTACCACTGATATTTATTTATTTATTTTCCATTTTATTTTACTCCGTTATTGCACTAAGTTTAATTACACGGCACGTAATATTTTAACGTGGTTTCAAATGTATTAGTCTAACTAAGCATTACAGCATTTAAGAGTGGAGGGCACGATCAACAAACAAAAAAAAACGCTTTAAAAAATACCTCCGTACTACCTTTGGCCATCTGACGCACAGAGACAGGTTCATCCGTAATCCAGAAAGCACAAGCTCCTGGTCTACTGTACTTCGCTACATTACTACCTCACAAACTTTCTAACATGTGATTCTGGATTACACTACACAGCACTACACTACTGCTCTTGGTATCGGAACCAAGCTAGATTTTTGTCATTTGTCTGAGTAGTTAGTCCCTGGCGTGCTGAGGATTCACAGCGGCTGTGCTACTGCCAACCAAGGTTTAGAGAATGGGAGATGGCTGTCAAGCTCTCAGGAAATCCTTCCTGGTCCTCGATGCTTCCGGAAGGTAGTTGTAGGTGGATGTTCTGCTGTGATGGTCTCGTTGTCACGATGTATTCGGTCTCTCTCAGCCAGGTCAGTTTGTAGTTCGTACGCTGATATTTTGGCTGTTACCGAGTTCAGCTTGTACCAAAGCTCCTCATTCCTTGTTATGTTATAAACTGAAACACAAATTTCCTCTTTCACAAATATAATACCATATTAGTTGAAAATGCAAAAGGCTAATCTTACCACTCAGGCTACATTAACATTTCATATTTTATTTGTCCACTTTCAATTTTTATAATATGTCTCATTCTTTTCTATAGCGTGTTACATAATTTTTAGGTAAACGAACGGTCGCCATTTGACCGTATTGTTGTTTACTTAATTACGGCCTAGGTTTTGGCCTTTTATGCCATTCTCGATTGATTGAGTTTATGTCATTAACATATATTGCAGGACATGTAGTTAATGACATAAACTCAATCACTTGAAAATGGCATAAAAGGACGAAACCTACGTCGTAATTAAATAAACAACAATACAGTCAAAGGGTGGTGTGTTCATTTAAAAATTATTGTATGACTGTTGCTCAGCGGCATCCAAAACTGTCTATTTTTTAGGGATTTCAGCACACGTACAGCCGCCCCCAATCTTCAAGCCTTCTGCGGCGAGGATTTTCTTTCGTCGCCTCTGACGCCACCTGTAAACATCTCCCGTATTGCACAGCGGTCAGCACTGTGCTTCCCGCTGCCGCTCAACCGCCTTCCTGTTCGTGGCACAGTAAGTCTATTCTCGTTTATTGGGTTCATACACTGAGGTTGCCTCGGTGCATCACTAGTCTACAGCTTTTTTGTCCCACGTGGTCTGTATCCAGGTTTTATTTTTTATAGATTCTACTGTCCCCTTTATTTTAACTATTGACTATCGCTTTTAGCGAGCTATATATTTATAACTTGATGTGAATTATGATGAGAGGCTCTAAGGCAGTTACGTATCCGCTATCAGTTGTCAAACATAATCTCCGTAAGTACTTTTCAAGTAATGTAGGTTAATTCTTACGAAGAAAATGACAGCAACCAGTCACTATTAATACTGCTATTTATTTAGGTAAATAGCGCCGTAACCGTTTTCTACCTGGGAAGTTCATCATCAGACGGCTGTTCACATGATTTGCAAGATACACTTTACATAATCATCAGTTCTCGATTTTTATTCTTCCATTGTGGCGTAATATTCTTGGTGTGTTGGTGCCCTACGGTATAAGTGCTGGATATATTTTGGAATATTTGAAAAATACAGTCCTGCAACTTCACAATAAAATCGCGCGGAATTTCCGACGTAAGTACCATAACCACTTAACCTCACATATTTATTCACTCACTATTTCATCGTCTGGAGGTTAGTTATGTTCACATAGGGCGCTTCTGACACTGTTTTCTACCGTAGGGCACCAACTCACCAAGAATATTTCGCCACAGTGGAAGAATAAAAAACGAGAACTGACGATTATGTAAAGTGTTTCTTGCAAATCATGTGAACAGCCGGATGATGATGAACTTGCCAGTTCGAAACCGGTTACGGCGCTATTTACCTAAATACAGGGTTTTCAAAAATGACCGGTATATTTGAAACGGCAATAAAAACTAAACGAGCAGCGATAGAAATACACCGTTTGTTGCAATATGCTTGGGACAACAGTACATTTTCAGGCAGACAAACTTTCGAAATTACAGTAGTTACAATTATCAACAACAGATGGCGCTGCGGTCTGGGAAACTCTATAGTACGATATTTTCCACATATCCACCATGCGTAGCAATAATATGGCGTAGTCTCTGAATGAAATTACCCGAAACCTTTGACAACGTGTCTGGCGGAATGGCTTCACATGCAGATGAGATGTACTGCTTCAGCTGTTAAATTGTTTCTGGATTCTGGCGGTACACCTGGTCTTTCAAGTGTCCCCACAGAAAGAAGTCACAGGGGTTCATGTCTGGCGAATAGGGAGGCCAATCCACGCCGCCTCCTGTATGTTTCGGATAGCCCAAAGCAATCACACGATCATCGAAATATTCATTCAGGAAATTAAAGACGTCGGACGTGCGATGTGGCCGGGCACCATCTTGCATAAACCACGAGGTGTTCGCAGTGTCGTCTAAGGCAGTTTGTACCGCCACAAATTCACGAAGAATGTCCAGATAGCGTGATGCAGTAATCGTTTCGGATCTGAAAAATGGGCCAATGATTCCTTTGGAAGACATGGCGGCCCAGACCAGTACTTTTTGAGGATGCAGGGACGACGGGACTGCAACATGGGGCTTTTCGGTTCCCCATATGCGCCAGTTCTGTTTATTGACGAAGCCGTCCAGGTAAAAATAAGCTTCGTCAGTAAACCAAATGCTGCCCACATGCATATCGCCGTCATCAATCCTGTGCACTATATCGTTAGCGAATGCCTCTCGTGCAGCAATGGTAGCGGCGCTGAGGGGTTGCCGCGTTTGAATTTTGTATGGATAGAGGTGTAAACTCTGGCGCATGAGACGATACGTGGACGTTGGCGTCATTTGGACCGCAGCTGCAACACGGCGAACGGAAACCCGAGGCCGCTGTTGGATCACCTGCTGCACTAGCTGCGCGTTGCCCTCTGTGGTTGCCGTACGCGGTCGCCCTACCTTTCCAGCACGTTCATCCTTCACGTTCCCAGTCCGTTGAAATTTTTCAAACAGATCCTTTATTGTATCGCTTTTCGGTCCTTTGGTTACATTGAACCTCCGTTGAAAACTTCGTCTTGTTGCAACAACACTGTGTTCTAGGCGGTGGAATTCCAACACCAGAAAAATCCTCTGTTCTAAGGAATAAACCATGTTGTCTACAGCACACTTGCACGTTGTGAACAGCACACGCTTACAGCAGAAAGACGACGTACAGAATGGCGCACCCACAGACTGCGTTGTCGTCTATATCTTTCACATCACTTGCAGCGCCATCTGTTGTTGAAAATTGTAACTACTGTAATTTCGAAAGTTTGTCCGCCTGAAAATGTACTGTTGTCCCAAGCATATTGCAACAAACGGTGTATTTCTATCGCTGCTCGTTTAGTTTTTATTGCCGTTTCAAATATACCGGTCATTTTTGAAACACCCTGTAAATAGCAGTATTAAAGTGGCTGGTTGCTGTCTTCTTCTTTGTAAGAATTAACCTACATTAACTGTACACAGCCACGGTCTCACTATGTCAGTTTTAGACAAAATAGTACTTTTCAAGTATCGCTGTATGATACTATTTTTCATTGGCTCTTTATCTCCTCAGACCATTGTTAAACATTCTTCGTAAATTGCCTTTCTTTATTAATTTCTGTACAGACCTCCTGACGATGGGTCTTCAGTTGACGCGAAACATGTCGTGACTTTGAATAAAAGTATTTTTCAGCCACTGTGTATCACATGATTCAAAATGTGGAATTCTGAATGCGATTGCCGACAATTTAAAATAACATGCATTTCTGTATGCATAGACCATAGACTCATTTCACGGACTCCCCTCCTCACATCAGTTCAACACTGTTGTTCCACGCAGCGACTAAATCCAGACTATAACGTAGCCGTCGAGATTTACTATTTAATTATGTTGTTTAATTAAGAGATGTGACCGTGGATGAGCCAGACCATCCAACGCCGTGTTATAACGAAATGGTTCAAATGGCTCTGAGCACTATGGGACAACATCTATGGTCATCAGTCCCCTAGAACTTAGAACTACTTAAACCTAACTAACCTAAGGACAGCACACAGCACCCAGTCATCACGAGGCAGAGAAAATCCCTGACCCCGCCGGGAATCGAACCCGGGAACCCGGGCGTGGGAAGCGAGAACGCTACCGCACGACCGCGAGCTGCGGACTATAACGAAATAGCTGCAAGTACATACCGCAGCAGTATCTTATTTTTGTGTGCCTTTGCAGGATTTTGAAACCGTAATTTCAAAGAGAAAATAGACTTTGACGATAACTGGAGGTATTGTTGCTGGTGTTATATACTGTAGCAGTGAATCACATAATAATATAGCATCCTAACAACAATATAAATAACTCACGCACTCATTCATAGCAACTATTCTGCAAAGCAAGCATACACTAAACAACATTGAAATTTGGAAGGAGAATCAGCATTGGTCGTATTTTTTTGTATTATTATCCGAAAAATCGATTTTCGGTCACTTAGTGACCATCCTCAGTGCTGTAATATACAATTAAAATTGGTAGGCACTGGTATCAACAAGCTTAGAGCGATCACATGTGATTAATTGTATATTACAGCACGGAGGATGGTCACTAAGTGACCGAAAATCGATTTTGCGGATAATAAAACAAAAAAATACGACCAATGCTGATTCTCCTTCCAATTCTATCCACTATTTGGTCGTGGTGCACAGAACACTCCATGGAGTCGCCAATCAATAACATTGAAATTAATACAAAGGAACCGTGCAGGTAACTAAATCTCTTAATTATACCGCAACGACTAAGATATTTTCGTGAAGTTGCTCTGTACGTCTTTAAGTGCCAAATTTACTGCTGATTTACGGTGACAGGTTGTAGAATGAAGGAAATTGAGCTCATTGCACTGTCTTATATTTGAATTTGTGATGAAATAAACAAGGAAATGATCGTTGAGAAGTTGCACTTTACAATATTTGTTGACAAACTTATCTGGTTCGTTGCACTGTTCAAGTGAACATTGCGTAATAACAGTGGCGTCTCCGTGGCACATTTACCTCTCGTCATCCAAGACAATGAATTTCTTCTTCCCTCATTAATATATCATCTCTGCAATCACGACCAGCCACGTTTGTCTTCCAGATAATAACCTTTTCTTTCCCCTGCACTTCAGGCAACATATACCACCCACTGATAGTGAACCACGTATACGAGGTGCGACAATAAAGTAATGGGACTGATTTTCTTTGCAAGATGTGGCAACCCTGGAGGCTTGCGTAGGCACAATATCTTTGACCTTAGTCTATAAGCTGCTTCTAGTCCAAGCGGCACATCAATGCAACTGTTCAGTTGTGAGTTGTGCTGTAATAAGTTAACACGTGTTTGTGTCTGTCACGGAAATGGAACCGCATAATATTGCGCAACGGTATGCCATTTCTTTTTGCCTTAAATTGGGTGAAAACGCGATGACAACTTACGGTAAGCTTCAGAAGGCTTTTGCAGAGGAGGTTATGTCAAGAGCTCAAGTTTTTCGTTGGCATAAAATGTTTAGTAAAGGCAGAACGAATGTGAAGATGAAGACCGCAGTGGACGACCATCAATCTCACAGGCGGATATCAACTTGGCCAGGGTGTGTGAACTCGTATGATCTGATCGAAGATTATCCTTGAAAATCATTGCAGAAGAACTGAACATCAATCGAGAAACATTTCGCCTAATAATAATTGAAGATCTTGGTATGAGAAAGATTTGTGCAAAAATGGTCCTCAAAAATCGCACACCACAACAGCGAGAAACACGGAAAAATGTGTCAGCCGATCTGTTAGAGCAAACGGAAATCAATCCAGAATTGTTGAGCCGTGTTATCACTGGTGAAAAGTTTGTTTTTTCAGCACGATCCAGAGACAAAACGCCAAAGTTGGCAATGGTGCTCAAAGGGATTACCCAGACCAAAAAAAGCTCGCATATCAAAGTCAAAAGCGAAATGCATGCTTGTGTGCTTCTTTGATTCCAAGGGAATTGTTTATAAAGAGTGCGTGCCTCCTGGACAAACAGTTAACCAATATTACTACAAAGAAATTTTAGAAAGACTTCGTAAAAGAGTTCTTCGTGCCCTTGCCAACATTGCTGATAATTGGATTCTGCATCACGATAATGCGCCATCCCATATTGCTCTGTCAGTACAGCAATTTTTAACCTCAAAAAAAATTTCAGTACTGCCACAGCTACCTTATCCACAAGATATCGCTCCGTGCGTCTTTTCTTTATTTCCAAGAGTCAAAACGGCGGTCAAGGGACACCATTTTCAAGCATCACAAGATGTCCAAAAAGCTGTGATGAGGGTTTTGGAGGACATTACAGAAGATGAGTTCCAGAAATGTCACCATCAACGGCAGAAGCGCTGGAGAAAGTGTGTGCAGTCAGAAGGGAACTACTTTGAAGGATACAACACTAAACTCGACTAAAACGGTAAGCAACATTTTTTTTTTCACATCAGTCTCATTACTTTATTGTCGCACCTCGTAGGCTACTTGATGCTCTTACAATGAAAGACGACTCTGCCTGACCAGCGCAGTTCTCTTACAGGCATAATAAAATGACTACATACTTTTGTTTCTTTTACTTATGCAGCTACCGTTTGTATCTTGTTTAATTTTTGTGAGAATGTATCACAAAAATAATAATATTTGCAATTACTACTTTGCCCAGAACGAAAATGAAAATATTTACACAAATAGTTCCCTACTTCACTAAAATATGGCATTACTTCTTATGGTTACAGAACACCTACGCATACTTCGAAATACCTCAGACTGAATTACCGAATAAAATCAACAAATAAAGGAATGAAAATTATGCTGTGTCTTTATGTACTGAAAGAGTGTGTCTTGACGACAATGTCTTGACTGCACTGTGTCGTTACAAGACAACCCAAAGACAAATACTGGTGGAAGAAACGATACACTGCCTTGGCTAAGCGTGAGCGCACACGCTACACTTACGCTACGCTTCCAGAGAAAGACAACAGAAGCTAGTCTTCGTATGACGTGCGTTGGTAAGTTGAAACTTGCAGATAGTGCTTCCTTCAGAGTCAGTGTTCATTGTGTTAACTCGTACGTACTGTAGCATGAAGGATCAGATTTGGTAAAAATGTTATTATTCATGTCATCATCGTCGTCTTCATCATCATCATCATCATCATCATCATCATCATCATCATCTTTAACAGAGCACGATAATGGACGTCGTGTGTACGACAGTCTATAAGTCCCCTAGGTCGTGACAAATGTCAGCTTTTAGCTAACTTCGAGTTTGGTAAACACGGAATCCCCGAGATAAAGGTTGATTTGCACCGCCAGTCGTCTGTAACCATAAGTTCAGTCCATGCTTGAGCAGTCACCATCCGGCTCGGCGGTGGAAGGTCTTGTGTCTTAGGGAGTGGATATCTTAGGTTAATCTTCAGGATCGCAATGATGGCACAAATCTGCCGTGCCTATCACACCTTAGGTTACCAGTCATCCGTGGGTCTATATCTGTTGTTGTTTATTTCCTTAGACTCTTGTGACCAGGATGAACCACATATTTTCAAAAACGCAAAATTTACATCGGGTCTGGTGGACCACCGTTAGACCTAGCAACCAACCAAGTGAGCTGTTGGCAGGCCTGTTTTCCAGAGAAATCAGCAGCAGGAAACCAAACTGTCACCAATAACTGCATGTAGGTAAAACAAAGTTTATTTACCGTAATTATCCGGTGAGAAGGAAACTTCGACAATGTGACACCGTTCCACACCCAGAAAACATCAGAAGCCATGAAACTGCCTGGCAGATTAAAACTGTGTGCCCCACCGAGACTCGAACTCGGGACCTTTCCCTTTCGCGGGCAAGTGCTCTACCATCTGAGCTACCGAAATACGACTCACGCCCGGTACTCACAGCTTTACTTCTGCCAGTATCTCGTCTCCTACCTTCCAAACTTTACAGAAGCTCTCCTGCCAACCATGCAGAACTAGCACTCCTGAAAGAAAGGATATTGCGGAGACATGGCTTAGCCACAGCCTGGGGGATGTTTCCAGAACGAGATTTTCACTCTGCAGCGGAGTGTGCGCTGATATGAAACTTCCTGGCAGATTAAAACTGTGTGCCCGACCGAGGCTCGAACTCGGGACCTTTGCCTTTCGCGGGCAAGTGCTCTACCATCTGAGCTACCGAAACACGACTCACGCCCGGTACTCACAGCTTTACTTCAGCCAGTATCTCGTCTCCTACCTTCCAAACTTTACAGAAGCTCTCCTGCGAACCTTGCAGAACTAGCACTCCTGAAAGAAAGGCGGCACAAAGTTTAAATCTGCCAGGAAGTTTCATATCAGCGCACACTCCGCTGCAGAGTGAAAATCTCATTCTGGAAACATCCCCCAGGCTGTGGCTAAGCCATGTCTCCGCAATATCCTTTCTTTCATGACTGCTAGTTCTGCATGGTTCGCAGGAGAGCTTCTGTCAAGTTTGGAAGGTAGGAGACGAGATACTGGCAGAAGTAAAGCGGTGAGTACCGGGCGTGAGTCGTGCTTCGGTAGCTCAGATGGTAGAGCACTTGCCCGCGAAAGGCAAAGGTCTCGAGTTCGCGTCTCGGTGGGGCACACAGTTTTAATCTGCCAGGAAGTTTCATATCAGCGCACACTCCACTGCAGAGTGAAAATCTCATTCTGGAAACATCCCCCAGGCTGTGGCTAAGCCATGTCTCCGCAATATCCTTTCTTTCAGGACTGCTAATTCTGCATGGTTCGCAGGAGAGTTTCTGTAAAGTTTGGAAGGTAGGAGACGAGATACTGGCAGAAGTAAAGCTGGAAACATTCCCCAGGCTGTGGCTAAGCCATGTCTCCGCAATATCCTTTCTTTCAGGACTGCTAGTTCTGCATGGTTCGCAGGAGAGTTTCTGTAAAGTTTGGAAGGTAGGAGACGAGATACTGGCAGAAGTAAAGCGGTGAGTACCGGGCGTGAGTCGTGCTTCGGTAGCTCAGATGGTAGAGCACTTGCCCGCGAAAGGCAAAGGTCCCGAGTTCGCGCCTCGGTGGGGCACACAGTTTTAATCTGCCAGGAAGTTTCATATCAGCGCACAGCCCGCTGCAGAGTGAAAATCTCATTCTGGAATCAGAAGCCATAATTATATATTTGAATTTTGTGGCTTGTCTCTAGAAGAGAACGCATCTTACAGAAAAAATACTAATTTAGATATCATCCTCCCTTTTTCCCAACAATTGTCACTAAAATCTATTCCCATAGTAAACTGGTTGGCTGAAACAGAAGGTGCCAGATTTTGCAACCTGGTAAAATTCCAAGTAGCATTTGTTTTGAAAATTATAAATTTATTGCTGACATTGTTTTGGAATTAGAAGGATCTAATTAACCCCATTCTCATCTGCTGGTTTAAAAGTAACAGATGAAGGACAGCCTGAATGTAATAGCTTCTGTTCATATTTGTGAAATAGTTACCGTGGTTTTTGAGGGATTTAGTGGCTTGCTAAAAAGTGAAGCACCTCTCTTCTTGCAGAATGTTAATATTTTAGTCGTAAACAAAAGATGTTGACATGTTATTTGGACTTTTGAACGATTTATTTCATGCAGCTAATGTGATCCAATCAAGGTATACAAACATTTCGACAATAAGTGAAAAAACACAATTTGTCTGTCTTTAAAGTGTTAAAACAGTCCGATATTATTTTCTGGGTACCTTTGAAAGATAGTCTGCTAAATCAAACTCAAAAAATCCCGGTCAATTCATTGAAATAATTCAGTCACTGCAAGCACTTAAATTAATGCACCTGAACCTTGCAAATGTGTAGTCTATTTGGGTTTCCTGTTCATCCGTTGAGATTTTTGTCGAAGTATAATTTCATTGTCAACGACTGGAGACAACTATTCAAAGAGAGTTCCACTGTAACATGTGCTGTGATATATTTCAAAAAGTAAAGCACGGGTAGGATGACCCAATGATAATGTAATGTCTTATGCACTCTTAATCAGGAATATAATAGCAGGGTTGGAACTTCAATAGTGGCAACTATTTATTTACAGCTCTTACAAAATAGATGCGTATTTCAAAGTTTTACTGACCAAAGTAGTCACCAGCAATGTATATAACCCGTTGCCAGCGATGTGGAAATAATACACTCCTGGAAATTGAAATAAGAACACCGTGAATTCATTGTCCCAGGAAGGGGAAACTTTATTGACACATTCCTGGGGTCCGATACATCACATGATCACACTGACAGAACCACAGGCACATAGACACAGGCAACAGAGCATGCACAATGTCGGCACTAGTACAGTGTATATCCACCTTTCGCAGCAATGCAGGCTGCTATTCTCCCATGGAGACGATCGTAGAGATGCTGGATGTAGTCCTGTGGAACGGCTTGCCATGCCATTTCCACCTGGCGCCTCAGTTGGACCAGCGTTCGTGCTGGACGTGCAGACCGCGTGAGACGACGCTTCATCCAGTCCCAAACATGATCAATGGGGGACAGATCCGGAGATCTTGCTGGCCAGGGTAGTTGACTTACACCTTCTAGAGCACGTTGGGTGGCACGGGATACATGCGGACGTGCATTGTCCTGTTGGAACAGCAAGTTCCCTTGACGGTCTAGGAATGGTAGAACGATGGGTTCGATGACGGTTTGGATGTACCGTGCACTATTCAGTGTCCCCTCGACGATCACCAGTGGTGTACGGCCAGTGTAGGAGATCGCTCCCCACACCATGATGCCGGGTGTTGGCCCTGTGTGCCTCGGTCGTATGCAGTCCTGATTGTGGCGCTCACCTGCACGGCGCCAAACACGCATACGACCATCATTGGCACCAAGGCAGAAGCGACTCTCATCGCTGAAGACGACACGTCTCCATTCGTCCCTCCATTCACGCCTGTCGCACCACTGGAGGCGGGCTGCACGATGTTGGGGCGTGAGCAGAAGACGGCCTAGCGGTGTGCGGGACCGTAGCCCAGCTTCATGGAGACGGTTGCGAATGGTCCTCGCCGATACCCCAGGAGCAACAGTGTCCCTAATTTGCTGGGAAGTGGCGGTGCGGTCCCCTACGGCACTGCGTAGGATCCTACGGTCTTGGCGTGCATCCGTGCGTCGCTGCGGTCCGGTCCCAGGTCGACGGGCACGTGCACCTTCCGCCGACCACTGGCGACAACATCGATGTACTGTGGAGACCTCACGCCCCACGTGTTGAGCAATTCGGCGGTACGTCCACCCGGCCTCCCGCATGCCCACTATACGCCCTCGCTCAAAGTCCGTCAACTGCACATACGGTTCACGTCCACGCTGTCGCGGCATGCTACCAAAAATGCTGCGCAGCTAGCGCCATTCGACGGCCAACACCGCGGTTCCTGGTGTGTCCGCTGTGCCGTGCGTGTGATCATTGCTTGTACAGCCCTCTCGCAGTGTCCGGAGCAAGTATGGTGGGTCTGACACACCGGTGTCAATGTGTTCTTTTTTCCATTTCCAGGAGTGTAGAATACTCTTAGCACCAGCTTAGAGACAGAAGTGATGACACTTTTTGCAGGAGCTGACCATAATTTTGCAGGACAATGCTCAAGCACGCACAGTGCAAACCTTTACTGATTTGTTTGACTGATGGGGCTGCCAAGGGCTATACTACCTACTGCACTGCCATGACTTAAACCCTCGTAAGTTCAACTCGATTTCTAAACTTCACGGCATTCGCTTCAGAACTGTTACAAATTCGTCGGGCAATAGACCGCGCCGCTCGAAGTGTCAACACAACTGGCTCTGCTAGAAGTAGCCAATGACTTCCACATCGCTGGAAATGGTTTATACACAATGATGGTGACTACTTCGCAGGTCTGTAAAACTTTGAAACACGTATCCATTTTGTACGAGCTGTAAATAAGTAGCTGCCACTATTAAAGTTCCAACCCTCGGAAAATGATATCGTGTGTTCATTAGTTACTTGTACATCTGCCGTTCATAATTGATGACCACAAAAATGAAACATTTAATCATTAATTCTACAATTTCAT
The DNA here is from genome assembly GCF_023898315.1 of Schistocerca nitens. Classification (NCBI taxonomy): domain Eukaryota; kingdom Metazoa; phylum Arthropoda; class Insecta; order Orthoptera; family Acrididae; genus Schistocerca; species Schistocerca nitens. Next base: position 561,755,013 of record NC_064619.1, on the reverse strand, counting down.
TACAGTGAAGTTACAGCTATACAGCAATATCTACATCGCGAATTAATGTGAAAATTAGTAGCCTTCGCGCGAGATCGTACAGAAATGAATGTAAAAAAATCATGCCACTATTCATAGTACAACATTTGATTCAATTTTCTCATTTTGAGAGTACTAAAGGAGCGATCTGTTTTACTTGCTAAGACCACTCAACAGCCTAGATTGCATAAAATACTTCTTTATTTAAGACAACCGGTTTCGATATACATTGCTGTCATCTTCAGTTCTTAAAAGTCTTTTTGTTTTGAAACGTGTTCATTGTACGTTGAACCTCACCCCAAGTTCTCAAGTGGATAAAAAGCAGCATTTTAATTATGACAGACCTTTTATAACGTACTAATTTTTATCCACTTGACAATTTGGCGTGAGGTTCAACATATAATGTACACGTTTCACAAGAAAAAGGTTTTTAAGACCTGAAGATGACAGAAATGTCTGCGAAACCGGTTCTCTAAAATAAAGAAATATCTTACGCTATCTAGCCTCTGAATGTTTTTTAGCGTAGTACAACACTGTCAGTGTATTTATATGTGAGGGAGCCACGAATACTCCTAGTAATTAGTAACTAGAAGACGCCCTGTTCCGAATTACGGCGCCATGAGACAGAGGCTGATGCGTGGGGTGAGTCGGTTGTCACCTGTCCCCGCAGTACGGTAGGGATCCACCTACCCGTAGTGGAAAGCCGATGTTCCGCTTGTACGAGTAGCTCACCATGGTCGTATATTTATGAAGGCCTGTGCCTTCAGAGATTTCCACGATAGCGGCAGTGGTTAGAAATCGATAATTCGCGTGGCACTGCTAAAACGAGTAAAGAAAGTGCACTGAAAATGAGCCCACTGAAAACATAGATTATTACACTTACTAAAATGCAAATATTGCAGAAAACATAAACCGAAAATTACGTTTCCACTCTTAGCGCAGAGGAAATGATTATTCACAGTATACTTTGAATCTGTGACTTCAGTAGAAAACTAAGTATTAAATGTTATTAAAAAAATAAAAAAAACCAGTTATGTGTCGTACTTATGATACATAAAGTCAAGTCGTGAGGTTAAGATCACTTGAGCACTTTTTTTAAATGATATGTTTACATGATCAGTCGATTCACTAAGAAATTAATATTCAACGGCTTTAAAAGTTTTCATCTATGGCAAAGTCATAGACAGATATACAAACAAAATGAATAAAATTGGTCGACATATGATATCGCCATTTAACACAGGGAATGAACTTCTCTCGATTGAAATATCAGCCGTTTAGCACTACATACTAATAGAATTAGACTCTGAAAAATAAAACACCAATACCAACCATTATTTTATTGGTTAATCTGCTGACCGCAGAAGCTGGCGACAAAAAATTTCAGGAAGCTGAGGAATTATTAAATTCTTCCAGAGAGAATGGAAGGGTATAGTTGGAGAGAAAAAGTATAGAATCAGTCGATAAAAGTGATGGTGAAGGAGAAAAGAAAAAGTATAGAATCAGTCGATAAAAGTGATGGTGAAGGAGAAATTCATGTGTAATTTTATCACATTCTGAATAATTCAAAAGAGAATACATACATTTGCAAAAGAGCGGGAAATATAGGTCTACGTTGGAAGCATAATCACCAGAGAGAAACTGCAAAGTATGTGGAAATGTGCATACTGACTAATAATAAGGAAGATGACAAAGGATTAAGAAGAAGGGACACCAACTGACTAGGACAGAATGAGGTAAATTTAAAAATTTCACAGATTCTAGCCTCTCAGTTAAATTTAATAATCGGGAATAAATAAGTAGAACCGAAATGGAAAATCCAAAATAAGTAATCAAATTATACTAGACTGACTATCACATACAACAGCGATTAAAAGTCAAGAGGTAAAAATAGAAATGTTACAGATTACCTAAAGGACAGGAGACAAAATAAAACCATTGTATTATGTCCTGTGAACTATATTAACAGGAAAAGATGAGAAAGAAAAGCGGAATGACACAAAAAAGGAACGTATAACACACCATCATACACTTGGCTTCATTTTTTTCTTTTTCTTAATCTATCATTTACAAAATACATATAAATTTTGATTTTTTGTACCATATGTACTTACAAATAGCGTAAATATGTTTTTGAAATTTTATATCTCTTTAAGGAAGTTATTTATCTTCGTGGGCTGTTCTTTTATGTTGAAATAAACATTTATTTCATTATTTAGCAGTTAGACAATTTTATGCCTTGGAAATTATGAAGCTAATTTACAACTCCTACACTTTCACTTTGTTATATTCCACACACCATTGTGATAGCGAAGCTAATAAGACATTGACACAACCGTTGCAGGTACAGCCACAACTGAGACAGATGTGAAGTCCGTACCTAAAACGGTGTAAGTGCAGTCCTTATGTGGGTTATGTCACCGCACCATACATAATAGATTAAAAATACTTTAGTGTAGCTACTCAAGTGGTAACTCATATCGCTCACGTCGTCAGTGTCGTGAAATCAAACAGTACCTATGTCAGTCTTTATTGTGATGTAGCTTGGTAACGCCCAAGGAGGTGAAGTTCGCCGATCTACGAGTATATTAATAACGACAAAAACTGTCACAGGGTTCCAGATGCAACGTGCCATTTTAACGGGTTCCAAGGGCAACAAAAATTTAATATTTGGTATTACTTGCTATAAATATTGGCTGAATTTATCAATTTTTATTACTGCCGTAATCTACACATTAAGAAGTATAATACTACGTTCAGTCAAGTATAAAATTTAGAAACTGTCTTGAGGCAGTGCAACTCACGGTGAAAATTACCCAGGCTATGTTCACCTAATACAGTATTTGAAAGTGAGGGTACTCAACGACTTCCAAGAAACTTTACACATAATTTCAAACCTTTTCGAAACTTTTTCTCCTTGAGACCCCCCTCCCCCTCCTCACAAAATAATAAAAGGTAAAATTTCCTGCGTACATTTTCGCTGTTCATGCAGTAAGACTTCAGCATCAGACATTATCATCTCTTCCTTATTTCTTGCTACTGGCAACATATTTTCTAGCCAGTGAAACACTCAACGTACCGGAGTATTTAAATCTTTGTACGACACACAGTTCAGGAGATTTGACATCATTAACACTGAGATGCGTAAAAACTTGTGTTTTGTGGTTCTGCAAAGATTATTAACACATTAATTCATTTATGAAGAAATCAGACGCACTAAGCTGTTTTATACATGGGAGATCGATTGTTTAAAGAATCGGGGGTTGTGGTTAATGGTTGCTAAATAATGAAGTAAAGCGATCGTTTCACTATAATTTCCGATCTGGAAAATATCATATCTGACGTAGTTTTCAGCGGCTGTGAATCCATAGACAGGAAGGACTATTGATAATATGTCGAGAACATTTGTATTTGTTATTTTTACGCAGTGAAATTTATAATTTCACAAAACTGGATAACGTCAGGAAATAAGTGTAGTTAGAGAATACTCTGCTTATAGAATATCTTTGGAAGGAAGTAATCTGTGGTGAGCAGTGAAAGTAAGAAGACCACAGAGCTTAGTCGCTGAAGCAAGTGAACGTGTCGCACTGCTCAGCCAGTCAGCGAGTCAAGCGCACTGTCAGCAGTGTTACTGATTAGGTTCATCTGCGACCGGCTGCAAGCAGACGAGTGGCCAATATTTCGTCCAGGAGCCGTTCGTCGCTGAGAAGGTTCTTCTGCACTTGCATCTTTCTTTCTCTTGAAAACCGTCGAGGTTCTTCATTGTGGTCGTGAAGTTTTCGTGGCATTGTATACTTTCTTCAAAAGCATTCACTTCTTGTAGGTCTTTTTGAGTGTCATAGATTCCGTTGTATTTGTTGTTGAAATTTTGGAATTTTGGTTAATCTGCTTTCCTCCTTTATTTTTTATATCCGAAAAAACTAATACTTTTTTCTGAAATGTTTCTGAAAGTTTTTGGAGTTGTTTGTATAGTTCTTTGATGCTCCTTAGTCTATAAACTGTATAAAATTTGTGAGACATTGTTTGATGAAGTTTATCAATTTGTCATTAACATGGAATTCAGGATTTAGGAGCCTAAGGTTGGCTACCGATAGAACGACACGTTTTTGTAAACCCAAAAAAAGTTGTGATATTTCTGTTCTTTCTGTTTAACAACTGAGTTGACGCCGAAAATTTGGTCTACACATTACCTTTCTTGCCGGAATCCCGCCTGATATTCCTCAATACGTTTATCAACTTGTTTTTCCATTCTGGTTGATATTAACCAGAAAGAAGTTCCTGTGTTACCGGGAAAATGAACATACTTCTTCAAATACCTCTTCAAATATCTTAACTCCAGTTACGTACACTTATCGTCAGAAAAGAAAACAGTACGAAGCAGAGTGAAGTATACAAAACAGTACCACAGCAGGCAACATTGGCTACCTCACACAGCAGTGTGAGCTGCAGCCAAAAACGAAGTACCACTGGCCGACGTCTACCAACTACTACAAATATAGGACTATAGAGCTTATCGGCTAACTTAAAATCAAAACACACATACACACGCACGCACGCACGCATGAACGCACGCACGACTCGCTAATAGGCATCATCCATGCTGTTAGCGCTTCAAAAAACTAAGGGGTTTGGAATATATGATCTTTCTTTCAAATGGAGGGAGCCTGTCGTAATATACTCCAACAAACTAGTTGAACGTTACTGCAAAGGCGGCAGTTTTTACGAACACACCCTGCACTAATAATAATTATTTCGTGTCTCTCAATGGCCTGGTGCAAGTCTTTCATCTGCACTGCACGTCAGCGACTTGTGTGTCCCTAACCCACCCCAGTTATCCAATGGCAGGAATGGGACATACTGTATAAAGTAGAATGTTGTTTCTGATGAATTTTCACATCATTGGAAGGTGAAGGCTAGGGTAAATACAGACTGAAAAAAATTCTTAGCCCGACTGAAATTCGATTCCGCGACATTTCAGTTTCTAGGCACTTACTTCTTGTCATTTCTCACTTCCGTCATTCTTTCATAAGAAAAAAATCACGCTGTAATTTCTTTGCATCGGCACGCATTGTGTCCTGGCACATTAAATGTACAGCATAGCCCAACAGCTGTGTGTCCGTCATTCTTTCGGCCGTCGGCCAATAATTCTTTGTTTTTGGCTGCAGCGAAAGTTATCTTGCTGAAAAGTCTGTGAGAGGTAGACATTGTTCCCTGCCGTGGTACTGTGTTGTATATTTCAATCTATTTTGTACTGTTTCCTTTCGTGATGTTAAGTGTATGTAACTGTAGTTAAGATCTTTTTTAAACACATGAGTACATACGATGATTTCAGTTTTGACATGTAAGCAATCGAACATAGGTCTTAATTTGTCGAAGCAATTTCTGAAGATGTATGTTTGGAACACAGGATTGTATATTAGTGAGACTTTGACTGTGGGAAAACAGGAAGAGAAGAAAAGCGAAGCATTTGAGATACATTGCAACATAAGAATGTTGAAAATCAAGTGGACTGATAACATAAGGAATTAGAAGGTTCTCCGCAGGTTCATCGATGAAAGTAATATATGAAAAACACTGACAAGAAGAAGGTACAGTGAACCATGCATTTATTTTCAAAAAATGTTCTTAAGAATTTATTTCATTTACTAACGATTCATCAAGAACATTAACACATTTAATCACACTATGTGAGCGTGGAAGTAGTTGCCAGGGAGTAACTGATGAAATCAAAATCAAATTGCTTTTAACAAATGAGAATTTTATTCCTAAAAGTCCTTTATTTTTTAAAGAAACAGATTTAAAATTATAAGCAGAAAGCACCCTCTACATATCAAGTTACAATTTATTCACAGGCAGAAAGAAACAAATTTTTGAGTGTATGAGCTTTCGGGCTGAGAACCTTGCCGCTCCCTTTTGACACGACCGTCGTCACGACCGCTCACAACAACCTCTGGAAGACTACACTGGTGCAAATCTGCAACACACCAGATTACTTTAAACTAAAAGTTTTAACAATTCACACAAGCACACAAACTATGCACCCCGTAGGAGGGATGGAAATGGTACAAAACACTGAAATTAAAAGATTGACTTGCCACCGAAGGTACAACTTGATTTTAACTTCTGACAAGGGAACCTCCCCATCGCACCCCCCTCAGATTTAGTTATAAGTTGGCACAGTGGATAGGCTTTGAAAAACTGAAAATAGATCAATCGAGAAAACAGGAAGAAGTTGTGTGGAACTATGAAAAAACAAGCAAAATATACAAACTGAGTAGTCCATGTGCACGATAGGCTACATCAAGGACAATTTGAGCGCAGGAGCGCAGTGGTCCCGTGGTTAGAGTGAGCAGCTACGGAACGAGAGGTCCTTGATTCAAGTTTTCCCTCGAGTGAAATGTTTATTTTCTTTATTTTCGCAAAGTTATGATCTGTCCGTTCGTTCATTGACGTCTCTGTTCACTGTAATAAGTTTAGTGTCTGTGTTTTGCGACCGCATCGCAAAACCGTGCGATTAGTAGACGAAAGGACGTGCCTCTCCAATGGGAACCGAAAACATATGATCGCAAGGTCATAGGTCAACCGATTCCTCCACAGGAAAACACGTCTATACGACACTGGTGACGGCATGTGCGTCACATGACAGGAGTATGTTGTCGACGCACCTAACTTGTACACTTGGCGAATGGGTAAAAAGATTCTTCTACCTTGTCCGATTTAGATTTTCTTGTGGATGTGATAATCACTCCCAAAAAAATTATGAAAACACAAGAGTTTGTCACATTAACTGCAACAAATGAATGCAACAGTTTCACAGTCGCACAGTTTTCCCTGTGCTCTGTCAAAACATATGTTTTTAACGTTTTCAAATTTTTCCGTGTGTAGACCGTCAAAATCCTGCATATGTCCAAGCAAATCTGAACATGTCCTGGAATTTTGGAGAGCGAAGTTGATTATATAAAAATTAAAGTTTCCACACGAGGGAGGACTTGAACCAAGGACCTCTCATTCCGGAGTCGCTCACGCTAACCACGGAACCACGGCGTTCCTCAACTCGCACGTTCCTTGATGTTGCATATCTTGCACATGGACTACTCAGTTTGTATATTTTGCTTATTTTTTTCATAGTATCACACAACTTCTTCCTGTTTTCTTGATTGATCTGTGTTCAGTTTCTCAAGGCCTATCGACTGTGCGAACTTATAACTGAATCTGAGGGGGGACCAATGGGGAGGTTCCCTTGTAAGAAGTGTCTTACGGTGGAACGGTGGCAACTTTATATACTGAAATGATCATTTAAATAAAAGCCCATGAAATTCAATCTTATATAAAATTCTACAGGGTTGGCCAAACAAGTTAACATGCTCTACAGTACACAGATACCGCCTCTCAAGATGATAGGCAAGATCAAACCATATTTCAGGAATTAGGCCGTTACACTCCAAGCAATAAATTCGTTAATACACCGAATCCGACAAACATGACAGAGGCAGCTACGAACGACAGACAGACACTAACTGCCTAACAAATGCGGACGAGAGAAAGACGAGCAAGCTGGGGACGAGAGACTGACCAAGAAAACAAGTAGAATTTAACAAGAGTAAATCACACAACATATCATCAATCACTTATTCGATTCTTCGAGAAGACCTGACGCAGCACCCCCAAATCGCTCTCCCGAACCGTCCGCTGCCAGCCGCTTCAACGGACGCAGGAAGGCGCGCCGATCTCCCGTCTTTCCTGGTCCGCACCAACCGACCGACTGCCCGCTGCTCCGTCCGCGACTGCTGCTCCGTCGCGACTGCACTGCTGGTGCGTCTCCCACTCACTTCCAGACACACGACGGCGGAAATACTGGCTCGGACCCAACCATGCAGAGGAAACACGCCCACTGGCAAAACGACATCCCTGCACCAGGAAAGGACGGAGCCAAGCTCCACAAGATGGTAAGTGAAGGGGCCCAGAAGTGCTCGGAGAACCAGTTACACCACGGCGTCGCAGCTCGCACCTGCCAGACTGATTTCGTGGATTGACTCCTGTTGTTCTCGCGTCGACCGCGAAGTCACTACCCCTCGCTATACGCCGCGGCCCACTGGGCTCACGTGGCGACCTCACATGCGCCGACGCTCAAGGCGGACAAGTCATCTTGTGTCTCAGGGCGTGACCGACCGACCGATCGATCCAACCGCCAGTGACCATTGCCTGAGCAAACTCGAGCAGACTGGCGGCCTAACGCGCAGACTCAGATGCAGGAACTAAGCCCCGACCGAGCGACCATTCGCTGAGTTCTCTTACTGGCGGAGTGGAAAGACTCTCATTTTGCCGGCTTTAAAGGTTGATCCAAACGAGAGACATACTAGCACTCCGACCGACAGACAGACACTAACTGCCTAACAAATGCGGACGAGAGAGAGACTAGCAAGCTGGGGGCGAGAGAGTGACCCAGACTGACCCCAGACTGACTCAGACTGACCGACCGACTAGCGAGCTCATAGCGCCCACGGACGCAGGACGTGAACAGGCAACCTTTCCCCTTTCCCACCTGAGGGAGAGATTAAAGCTGCGATTGCCACAGCGGCGCCACCGCCAGAAATGGAGGGCGACTGCTTCACACTACGCGCTGCGGCGCGCTCTTCAAAACAGCAATTTTTATCCCGGCTCAGACAGGATGATACGTTTGTTAATACATGAGGAGCCGGCCGCGGTGGTCTAGCGGTTCTAGGCGCTCAGTCCGGAACCGCGCGACTGCTACGGTCGCAGGTTCGAATCCTGCCTCGGGCATGGATGTGTGTGATGTCCTTAGGTTAATTAGGTTTAAGTAGTTCTAAGTTCTAGGGGACTGATGACCATAGATGTTAAGTCCCATAGTGCTCAGAGCCATTTGACGTAATACATGAGGAATTAACTCCCACGGTGCTACAGGGAACTGCAGAGAGTAAAAACTGTAGAGGAAGACAGAGATTGGAATGCATCCAGCAAGTAGTTGAGGATGTAGGTTACAAGTACTACTCTGAGATGAAAAGGTTGGCACAGGAGAGGAATTCGTGGCGGGCCGCATCAACCCAGAGCCTCCACTGGCATAGACACAATCACGAAATGACACAGAGATTAAATACTGAGCTAGAGCTACATACACATAACTGAGACACATCGGAGAGAGCATTCTGAAGCACGAGAACCATGTTTGGGGAAAGGAAGAGGGGTTGGATGGCGGCGGGAGGGGGGGGGGGGGAGGGCATTCGTTGAACCTTATGTCATGACTGACACTGCCGCTCTGCCATTGAATTGAAATTCTCGCGGTCACCAAAGAACCAAAACGGTGACAGTATCTGAGAGACATTACTAAACACTGTCCAAAGTAACGAACAGTTAACGTTACTGCAGTAATGACCTGACTGGCAGTGCATGGGCAGTATCAACACTCAGTGCATTTCTTGTAAACAATGCGTCTTAGCCCCGTTAATATTTAATGTACATAAAAAAGAGTCCATTGTTAGATTCTACGTAGCTGAGTGATGAAATATTAACAATAAAAACAATAAAATTAGCTATAAAACCTGGAGCACAAGTAACAACGGAGAATCGCCTAGCAAATGGCGGCTTCCAGTGAAGACCACATTGTCCAACACTCCTCCAACCGACCTAAACGACACTTGGGAACTTCCTTCAATGCATTTCACTCCCATCCCTGAATATGGAAGTTAATAGGAATATAAAAAAATTAAGGAAGATTTATCTGTTTAGCAAGAGTAATAGAAGGCAGTTTTCAGACTACCTAACAGATCAAAACGAAAATTTCTGTTCCAACACTGACAATGTTGAGTGGTAATGGAAAAAGTTCAAGGCAATCGTAAAATGCGTTTTAGACAGGTACGTGCCGAGTAAAACTGTGAGGGACGGGAAAAACCACCGTGGTACAACAACAAAGTTAGGAAACTACTGCGAAAGCAAAGAGAGCTTCACTCCAAGTTTAAACGCAGCCAAAACCTCTCAGACAAACAGAAGCTAAACGATGTCAAAGTTAGCGCAAGGAGGGCTATGCGTGAAGCGTTCGGTGAATTCGAAAGTAAAATTCTATGTACCGGCTTGACAGAAAATCCTAGGAAGATCTGGTCTTACGTTAAATCAGTAAGTGGCTCGAAACAGCATATCCAGACACTCCGGGATGATGATGGCATTGAAACAGAGGATGACACGCGTAAAGCTGAAATACTAAACACCTTTTTCCAAAGCTTTTTCACAGAGGAAGACCGCACTGCAGTTCCTTCTCTAAATCCTCGCACAAACGAAAAAATGGCTGACATCGAAATAAGTGTCCAAGGAATAGAAAAGCAACTGGAATCACTCAACAGAGGAAAGTCCACTGGACCTGACGAGATACCAATTCGATTCTACACAGAGTACGCGAAAGAACTTGCCCCCCTTCTAACAGCCGTGTACCGCAAGTCTCTAGAGGAACGGAGGGTTCCAAATGATTGGAAAAGAGCACAGGTAGTCCCAGTCTTCAAGAAGGGCCGTCGAGCAGATGCGCAAAACTATAGACCTATACCTCTGACGTCGATCTGTTGTAGAATTTTAGAACATGTTTTTTGCTCGAGTATCATGTCGTTTTTGGAAACCCAGAATCTACTATGTAGGAATCAACATGGATTCCGGAAACAGCGATCGTGCGAGACCCAACGCGCTTTATTTGTTCATGAGACCCAGAAAATATTAGATACAGGCTCCCAGGTAGATGCTATTTTTCTTGACTTCCGGAAGGTGTTCGATACAGTTCCGCACTGTCGCCTGATAAACAAAGTAAGAGCCTACGGAATATCAGACCAGCTGTGTGGCTGGATTGAAGAGTTTTTAGCAAACAGAACACAGCATGTTGTTATCAATGGAGAGACGTCTACAGACGTTAAAGTAACCTCTGGCGTGCCACAGGGGAGTGTTATGGGACCATTGCTTTTCACAATATATATAAATGACCTAGTAGATAGTGTCGGAAGTTCCATGCGGCTTTTCGCGGATGATGCTGTAGTATACAGAGAAGTTGCAGCATTAGAAAATTGTAGCGAAATGCAGGAAGATCTGCAGCGGATAGGCACTTGGTGCAGGGAGTGGCAACTGTCCCTTAACATAGACAAATGTAATGTATTGCGAATACATAGAAAGAAGGATCCTTTATTGTATGATTATATGATAGCGGAACAAACACTGGTAGCAGTTACTTCTGTAAAATATCTGGGAGTATGCGTGCGGAACGATGTGAAGTGGAATGATCATATAAAATTAATTGTTGGTAAGGCGGGTACCAGGTTGAGATTCATTGGAAGAGTGCTTAGAAAATGTAGTCCATCAACAAAGGAGGTGGCTTACAAAACACTCGTTCGAACTATACTTGAGTATTGCTCATCAGATCGGGTTGACGGAGGAGGTAGAGAAGATCCAAAGAAGAGCGGCGCGTTTCGTCACAGGGTTATTTGGTAACCGTGATAGCGTTACGGAGATGTTTAATAAACTCAAGTGGCAGACTCTGCAAGATAGGCGCTCTGCATCGCGGTGTAGCTTGCTCGCCAGGTTTCGAGAGGGTGCGTTTCTGGATGAGGTATCGAATATATTGCTTTCCCCTACTTATACCTCCCGAGGAGATCACGAATGTAAAATTAGAGAGATTAGAGCGCGCACGGAGGCTTTCAGACAGTCGTTCTTCCCGCGAACCATACGCGACTGGAACAGGAAAGGGAGGTAATGACAGTGGCACGTAAAGTGCCCTCCGCTACACACCGTTGGGTGGCTTGCGGAGTATAAATGTAGATGTAGATGTAGAAACTACGCTTACTAAGCTCACAATCAGAAATGGGCCGTAACACCAACAGGGTAGTCCGCCCCTGGTAGCTGAGTGGTCAGCGCGACGGAATGTCATACCTAACGGCCCGGGTTCGATTCCCGGCTGGGTCGGAGATTTTCTCCGCTCACGAACTGGGTGTTGTGTTGTCCTTATCATCATCATTTCATCCCGATCGACACGCAAGTGGCCGAAGTGGCGTCAACTCGAAATACTTGCACCAGGCGAACGGTCTACCCGACAGGAGACCCTAGCCGCACGGCATTTCCATTTCATATCAACAGGGTCATTACACCGTCAGGTACCTTACTTCGAAATGAAATTGATGCGCAAAATATGAATAAAGCAGCGGTATGTTCCCCATCAAAAGGTCCCGAATGTGTCACCTGGTTTGATATTTATTAATTACTTCTCATCTCATCCGTTGTTTGTGGCTTTGCGTGAGCGGCCTCGCGCTCGCCAAGCCACGTGGTATTCTTGGGAGTATTTGTAACACCATGTGTTACGGTCTTCTAGCCACGTTCCTTATTACTGGTTACATGCGATCGCCCCTTTTCATATCACTTCTTAGTGTTACCAATAAGTACTTACACGTAGTCCAATACGACGTGTAGTGGCGTTATACCGCACAGTACCTTCCCGGGGCTAGGTTAGCTTCGTCGTTACCTACGGAATAGAGTGGCAAGCCCTTTAGACGTTTTTTTTCTGTTCGTTAGTGGAAAAGGCAGCAAGCGATCAACGAATACACTGTGTAACTAGAGTAATAAAAGAAAGCTGTTTTGTGCTATTTAGACTACTCGTCATCAAAAAGTTGGAATCTTACTTTCTGAACACTCCTTGCTTTAAATCAGAATCGCAAAATTGTACACCTTCACAAAACGCAGAATTACGCTTTTTACAACGGACGTTCGATAAGTAATGCAATACATTTTTGGGGCCATTTCGGTTGAAAAAATGCGGAATTTGTTGTGGGACATCGTGGAATATTCGCTCTTCAGTCCCTAGAGTTTCATGAAGTTCCGTTAGGGGAGGTGCTATGCGTAGTCTTGAAAACGACATCTGTGACGGAGGTGCGCTCCAGGAAGAGAGCTATCATTGAGTTTCTTTTGGCAGAAAACCAGAGCATTGCAGATATTATTAAGCGCTCGCAGAATTTCTACAGAGACCTGGAAGTGAACAAGATCACCTCGAGTCATTGGACGAGGCATCTGTCATCATCTCAAACAGGGTCGCGCGCACGTGTCCGGCCAGTGGCACACAGCTTTGACTCCTACAATGTCGGAACGTGTGGACACTCTCATTCGAGGTGACTACATTTATGTGAAGTTAAAATCTTCTGGGTTATTAGGCCGCGTCATGTTTCTTCTAAAATGATCGACGTTGCGAGCCCTCTGCTGGGATCTTCCTCAGGATCTTCTGGTGTCCACTACTGCTAGAACACTGTCAGAGACGAGTGTCGCGTCCTCTTATAAAGGGGGAGTTTTCACGCGTTCGTGTTGGAGAAGTGATAGTATTGGTTAAAATTCATATGGCTACCATTGGTGGGCCATAGTCATTGGCTAATATTACCACTCTGATGCAGAAGAAGGGGCGTTGGTAGCTCATTTCCTGTGGATACAATTGGCGGCCCATCGTCATTGGATAGAAAGGCATTATTCCACACTTATGCTGGAGAAGGGCTATTGGTTGAAATTCCTGCTACCGCTGTTGGTTGGTCGTCATCAGTGGCTAGATTCGAAACGGACAGAGATAGAGAGGGGGAATGTTCACCCAAAATATTATTGTCCGCCGAGGTGACTTGCAGCGCGTTGTTTATGCCGCTCACACACCGCGGCCGCGTATTTACTTCCTTGATGGGAGCGAGCCACGACACCGGAAACCTACAGCCGTCCTCTCTATTGAAATTAGATGCATTCTTAGAAATTTCAACCGCTTCTCGGACCTTTCTTCTATAAATGTTTCTTTAGCCAGTACAGGTACGTTTTTAAAAGCGATATCAGAGCCACAGTTCTCATGATGTTCCGCTACTGCCGATTTTGCACTTGTTTTAGCCGCATGTGCCGTTCGTGTTACTTAATGCGTTATTTAGCAGTTCTTCCCGTTTCGCCTATATACACTTTGCCGCAGCCACGCGTCACTTGATAGACGCCTGCATTGTGGAGGCAATCAGGTGCCTGTTTTCTGTCGGAAAAAGTCTTTTATTTTTTTCTGACTAAAGAAAGATGTCTGAATATCATTTTTCTTTAAAATTATCCTTATGCGGTCAGTGACCCCAGAAACGAACAGTAACCTGACGGATGAGAGGGCGGTTCCTCGTCATTCTTATTAGCGGTATAAATATTACGCCTAAAAGCTCTGTCGATTGAATAACTATCATACCCATTTGCCTTCAATGTCCTCTTTAAAAATTTCAATACCGATTCTAAGTTGTCGTCATCGCTGGTACGGAAGGCACATGAAGACAGAGTGTTGAGTACTGCTTGCTTCTGGGCTGGGTGGTGGTGCGAAGTGGCATCTAAATACCTGTTTGTGTTACTCTGTGGTCTAGAGTATTATCAGATCTTCTGTATACCAACACATCTAGGAACGCGAGACCGACCTCACTCTCAACCTCCAAGGTGAATTTGATTTTGGGGTGAATTCCATTTAAGAAATTTTGGAATGCATTTAGTTCTTCTTCGCCGTGTGGCCATATAACAACTGTATCGTCCACAAAGCGGAGCCAGCAAGAAGGCTTTAAAGGAGCACTACACAACGTGTGTTGCCCAAAATGTTCCATAAACACGTCAGCTGCAACTGGCGAAATGGGTGAGCCCGTAGCAAGGCCGTCAGCCTGTTCATAGAATTCACCATTGTATTTAAAATAGCTCGAACGAAGACATAGTTCAATTAAGTCACAAACATCTGGAGCAACATTCTCTCTTATGATCTCCATTGTATCTGATACTGGGACGTTAGCAAATAACGATGTCACATCGAAGCTAACAAGAATGTCACTTGCGGATATCCTCATTTTGCGTATAATATCTAAAAAATGTTTCGAATCTTTTATAAAAGTATTTGTTTTACCAACTAGATGTCTCAGTTTGCCAGATAAATGACGTGCATATATCTGGCTACGAACATGCTGAAGGTTTGTCTTGAATTTCTTGAGGGTAGCACAGTAAACTCCAGAGTTGATCGTTGCACCACGAGGGAGGACAGCAAACAAAATAACTCCTTCAGAGTCCCAGAAGATTGTGGACATGGCTTAACTGGCTGTTTCTTCGTAGGAGAGGTGGTGTGGTGACACTCCATGGATTGCTGTTTTTTTTTTTTCAGTTCGAAGTGATGAACCAATGTTTGATCGCCTGTGACGACGCTCGACAAAAGAGTGTCACGATGCGCCTCGTAACATCCTTCTCGATGACAGCGCAACGCCGCAATCAAGCCTGCTCTTCCTAGACGAGCTCTCAACACTTCATTTTGCTATTCTTCTTCATCCAACCTACAGCCCGGATCTCAGGCTTTTCAACTTCCATGTTTTCGGCCCAATGAAAGTCGCACTCCGCGCAAAGCAAACCGCGGATGATGAGCAGGTTACTGATGCAGCAAGACGTTGGCTCTGACATCGACCGGTAGAGTGACACCATGCTGGCATACACACCCTCCAGGTAAGGTGGCTTAAGGCTGTCCCATTGAACGGAGAAAATGTTGAAAAACTGTGTTTTGTAGCCAAAAGAGTGGGGGATAATACGGTGTATTGGAATCCTGAATTAAACCAACTTGCTGTCAGGAAAAAAAAATGAAAGGTCTCTGTTGGATTCCTTTCATGTTTAATTTCTTAAATCTGTTGTCATTTACGGCATAAATTCCTCTTCTAAATTTACTGTGGCGTTTCTGACTATCTGGGAAGAGACTGAGTAGTGGAACGTGTTACTTTTACACATAAACAAGAACGATCTGTCACACTACTACACTTTAAAACACAGTTAATATGTAATTCATGTCACACAGTCTCATACGGAACCTACATCCGCTTTCTTTTATATACTGTATATGATAAGATACTGTCATCCCCCTTCCCTTCTGTGTGAGAGGATGAATGAGCAAACGTATTTCTAGTTGCATGCTTGAGGGTAGCAGACAAGGCTGTCTGCTAGAGAACAGTAGGACCAACGTCGGAACAGGTAGCTACGCTTTCTAAAAGCAAAGAGGTTTCTATCCTTAGTATGGTCCTGTCCGTCCGTTGTCATGTTGGTATAGGAAGCTGCCCCTCTGGCCACTTCCGTTTGTATTTGTGAGCCACCCTCAGGAAGCATGCTCGGTAGTAGCGCAGGTCAGTTGGTCCGTGGCGAGCGTCTGAAGTGGTAAGATCTCCGGCTAAGCGCGTGTCTGCTAAGTCCGTAGGACAATGGATTTCTTAAGTTCAGCCGAACTGAAAATTTAATCACCTTTATTTCGGGTTTAGCTCTAAAATATCTAAGGTTATCTTAAATTGCAGCGCAGTGTAATTCTCGTGTGAAGTTCAGATTATTTTCCGGTAGTTGCTTTGTCACTACTTTGTGAGTAAAGTGGAACCACGTGTTGATCAGTAACTCTAACTAAGATCAATCTTAAATGCGAATGCTTGTGTGATTATAACGTCTCGTCTTGACAATATTTTTCAATATAGCAAATTTTCTTTATGTTCAGTCCACGTGGGATGTACTTTGCGAGACCAGCACCACGTGCTTATATAACTGTTTGACCCGTCAGGTTAACAGTAAGACGTTAATAACCAGTTCGAGGTTTTTCTTTTGTAAATTGCTTTTCGATCTAATTTATTTTAATTATCAAAATTATTGTGGAGTTATACGCTTTGTGTAAACCAAGTTGTCCACGTGAAGCATGTGGTGTAATCATCAAAGTAGCCCTCAGCTATTCTTTTCGCGAAGATTTCACAAAGAGTTAATATGAATTTAGTATACCAGTGTGTGGTAATTACATGACGGACAGGATTGTGCTACGAACGTAATTTCTTTGGGTGAAATTTGAATCTGTTTGTAGTGGTTAACTTTCTCTTGCATGCGTTTCAACGTTCTTTGTGTGTTGTTTTATGAATGCAGTGTTGTATGCAGTCTCCCAATCTTGGCTCCATATTTGATGTGTTCCGTAAGATTGCAATCTCACATTTTCACAATCCTAAATAAGGCACCACTTTAGTTAGGAATCAAGTGTTATATGCTGAAATTTCAATGATCAATCTTAAAATAAATTTCCAAATATAAACTGATTTCTTTCTTTTTATTTAAATTCTCTTATATATATATATATATATATATATATATATATATATATATATATATATATATATATATTACCGGTTGTTGTATGACTATTAAAAGATTATAATTAATGTTAGTCTGTTTGGGAATTTAGTAAACCGAGACTAGATACCTGGTGAAACAGTTGCTTAGTAATCCAAGATTAACTTCCCCAGACAGCTCACAGCGTTTAACCCGCTTTTATTGGCAAGCAGTAACGCTTACATAGCAAATTAAAGCTACAACATTACAAAAATGTGTTGCATTATTTACTGAACGTTTCTCGTATGACGACCATATCAATCAGTTCCAACTGCAGTCAGTCAAATCATACAAATAACTGAGTGTAGAACCTTGTAAGACTGTGAAATGGAATGCTGGCATAGGCTCAGTTGCGGGTGAACCAGGAGGCAGACTACGATTAACTGGTAGGATACTGGGAAAATGCAGTCAGTGTAAAAAGCACATTGCTTACGAAACACTTTTGGAAACCCATCCTATAATATTGCTCAAGCGCGTGGAACCCATACCAGATAGAAGTAGCATGGGCTATTGAACACATTCAATGAAGTGACATAGATTCACATATGAGCGTGGCGCGGCATTACTGTGTCCGGTCTGCGAGTTCATCGCTACTGACGTCATAAAACCCCCGTTTGACAGCGCATTTGATTGAGCAAGGTGGAAATGTTTTGGGGGGTGAACTCGTGATGAGTTATTTAATTTGTGGTGAAGGACTGGAAGAACAATTTGGAACATATCAAAACAAATGGATGAGGGATCATCAGGCATGGAAAAACTGGATAACACGTGGGCAATTTGGCACCCAGAAAATGGGTTTTAGAAGTGGTGTAACCACACTACAAAAATTTACATTTGCAGTGAGCGGTCTCATTTACAGATGCATCTCGTGCAGAAGTTATGTCCAATGCATACTTCACTTCTGACGCTGGTAATGAAATACCTGGATGTAAGCAAACGTATGTTTCAAACGCACTGTGTGAAACCAATGCGCAACATTAAAAAGTTTTATAACCTTGTTTACTAAGATGTTGGTTTTAGTAATGTAGTAAATAATAAGGTAATCCGGCCGCGATGGTCTAGCGGTTCTAGGCGCTCAGTCAGGAACCGCGCGACTGCTACGGTCGCAGGTTCGAATCCTGCCTCGGGCATGGATGTGTGTGATGTCCTTACGTTAGTTAGGTTTAAGTAGTTCTAAGTTCTAGGGGACTTATGACCACAGCTGTTGAGTCCCATAGTGCTCAGAGCCATTTTAAATAATAAGGTAAACAAAAAAAGGATTTCTTACTGTTTGTTTCCATCTGCATCCCAGTATTACTCCAGATAGAATTCTTGACGTTTGCATCCATGTATTTTGGATTGGATGTGGAATACTTGCACAATAACTCAATACGTTTTTCGTCATTCATGTTTCTGAAGATAACTGAGACAACAAAATGAAATATGAAAAATCAGAGAACTCAAGCTACGAGTCGCATGGCTGAAGTCACGGTACGGTCAAGGAGACAATATCGTTCGCAAGAGGTCCAGTACCGTGACAACGACAGCACTGTTCCCAGTGACAAGCTCACGCGCCGGGCTAGCGCGAATACATGCAGTCCAGTTGTAACGAGAATCTTGATAACTTCGCCAGGAGAAACAGGGAACGGTCACGACACGCTCACGTTAGTGAGGGGACAACCGACTGGTTTTAACAACCACCTGACTAGTCGATTACTTTTTGTTCATTCGGTTTTCTCAGCGGAATGAAATCAGCCTCTGCGGCCACGTGAGCTACATGAATGCTTCACTCACTCGCCGGGTTTAAGAGGGTTCACTCAATGTGAGACAACTGATGCACACAAATCTCTGACGATTACGTCAGTTATTTAAATATTTACACCTATTATCCAGGTTTGCGTGATTTCCGTAACATACTTTTTTCATATTGTCTGTTATAAATGAACTGTGACTAGGGATCGCAAATTTTAAAAAGACAAATAGCATATCTTATTTCAAGGAAAGGTTTATAAAGCGTATACTTTTAAAAACGAAATGTTTTCATCACTTCGTAGTTATTTACTTAAATACGAATTTTTCGTATTTCTGAAATTGAATAAGGATTTTTGGTGGATTTTAAAAGGTCGATAACTGGTACTACATTATAAATTTATGATTAAATAAATAAGCACTTACTTCGCTAATTAAATTTATTGAAGCTTTGTATCTCTCTTCCCACTTGTTTGTAACCGTTAGCGACAATTCTCTTTCGGTAAACGCCGAGGTGACATGAATAGCAACAATATAAGACACCATTTTTTTAATAGTTGTGACTTGATCAATTGCTTCTTAATACTGCCACTTGTGGGAAATATTCATTTCATCAGAACTATTTCCCATCATGCGTTAATTTCCTTTGAATTTATTTAATTAATATAGTTTGAGAATATGAATCATATTTGTAGATACTATAGACCGCATTACATTTGTCTTGAAGATCACTTTCTATGCACTCAAATGATATGTTCCATTCCCACACCACTGAAACTTCCGGCATTTTGATCGAGACGAAGTTCACTATTAAGTGAATGCTATTCATAAAGACGAAATACTGAACCAATGGTTACTTATTGGTATTCAATAACAAGCAAATATCGGAACAATAATGGCAGTGGCGGCAGGCGATAACAGACCGCAATCAAAAAATAACGATTTAACAGTGCCTAAACAATAGAATGTTTTAATTCAGTTGCTCTCACAAATAATGAATAAGTGCTGCAACCATGCGACAAACTACCCCGCCTCAATTGATTAGATTGCTCCCATACACTGGTTTCAATCAAAAGAACGATTGAAATAATTCCGACGATACATAAAACGAGTCGATTGTTTTCCAGTTACCTACGGAATCGACTATTTGCATTCAGCTGTTCTCTTCACTAGTTCACGTCACGGGCGTGCGTAAACCAGCTCGTATGCAGGGAGATGGGACGAATGGTAGCAATGAAGGGATGCCACGCCTTTTGATACTGAACGTGAGACTTCATGTACAATTATGAGCCCCGAGACATTGAACATCACCCATTAACAACGCAATCTGCCTATGAATATGAAGTTCTGGAGATGTCTTTACGCAAAGCGTAACAAAAAGGAGACGTTACTCATAAATAATACAGCTGAAATTTAAATTAGAACGGTGACTGCAAATACCATACCATACTGCATAAAAGTGTAATACATTTTGGACTACATTGCCTAATAACTTGAACATCTAGGAGTTTGTGTGGTGGAAAAAATAAGTTTCGATGATGTCGTCTCTGCCGCCATGTGTCTCGCGGTACCTCATTTACGTCCCCTTACATGGTGTACTATAATATTATTACGGAAGTTAACTGGAAGTCCTGCTGATTTGTATATCGTAGCCCCTGAGCAGATTGTAATCCAAGAGAATGGAGCACGTTTTATGAAGCAGATGTTAAGTTCAAATGGCTCTGAGCACTATGGGACTCAACTGCTGTGGTCATCAGTCCCCTAGAACTTAGAACTACTTAAACCTAACTAACCTAAGGACATCACACACATCCATGCCCGAGGCAGGATTCGAACCTGCGACCGTAGCAGTCGCACGGTTCCGGACTGCGCGCCTAGAACCGCGAGACCACGGCGGCCGGCCAAATGTTAAGTGTTCACATACGGATTTACGGAACACGTGGTGGAATTCGTAAACAAAGAAAGAGGTGCAAGATAACAAACTCGCGGAGACCAAACGTATGACAAATACAGTGTACTGTTGCAGGAAGTAATATGCGAAAGGCTACTAGTAATGGATAAAACACGTATTCGATCACACCATTTAACATCCCACTGAATATCACATCAGAAGAATATTTCAAATAAAGTTACAAATTACTGAGACGTGAAATTGTGTGAGAAAGAATCTGAATTTGAATTTACGGACGGTTAACTCAGAAACGGACAACTATCACCATGTGTTCTGATGAGACCAAAAAGCGAGAACAAGGGTATAATGTTTTCCACACCAAGTTAGAATGCAAAATGCATCACGAAAAGAATACAGTTCTACATAACCCCAAAGCACGTGAGATTTTCAATCACATTACTGGAACTCGAATTCTCAATACTTAGTCCCGTCTCACCATAGAGCGAAAGTCTTCGGTCGAATCGACTCACGCCAAAAACACAAGATAACTGTGTAAATCACGTCTGCTCAGTGTGCTACCAGGAAAGTGAGTGCGTTGCGCTCGAAGTGCACGACACGTTCAGCTGGGAAATATGCGTCCAATGCTCTGAATGGCCACCACTGGTCAAAGATCAAGTGTGTCCCAAACAAGCGAGACATACCTACTTGTCCTTGCTGCAAAGAAACATCGCTTCAGCACCCAGAATAGGCTAGTATCCAATATTTGAGTTAACAAGTGACGTAGCGTGGCGTGCGGATAGACCAAAGTGAAAGACGCTTACTCTAATGCAGGCATCTTTCTACAGGTTTGTGTGGCCCCATTTACAGCGTAACGGAGATGCCGAAAACCCTGATCTGTAAGACTCTGGAAGATTCACTACTGGCCATTAAAACTGCTACACCACGAAGATGACGTGCTACAGACCCGAAATTTAACCGACAGGAAGAAGACGCTGTGATATGCAAATGATTAGCTTTTCAGAGCATTCACACAAGGTTGGCGCCGGAGGGGACACCTACAACGTGATGACATGAGGAAAATTTCCAACCCATTTCTCATACACAAACAGCAGTTCGCCGGCGTTGCCTGGTGAAACGTTGTTGTGATGCCTGATGTAAGGAGGAGAAATACGTACCAT
Organism: Schistocerca nitens; assembly: GCF_023898315.1. NCBI lineage: Eukaryota > Metazoa > Arthropoda > Insecta > Orthoptera > Acrididae > Schistocerca > Schistocerca nitens. Next base: position 561,733,038 of record NC_064619.1, on the reverse strand, counting down.
CACGTTTCCGACTTTGATAAAGGTCGGATTGTACCCTATCGCGATTGCGGTTTATCGTATCGCGACATTGCTGCTCGCGTTGGTCGAGATCCAATGACTGGTATCAGAACATGGAATCGGTGGGTTCAGGAGGGTAATACGGAACGCCGTGTTGGATCCCAACGGCCTCGTATCACTAGCAGTCGAGATGACAGGCATCTTATCCGCATGGCTGTAACGGATCGTGCAGCCACGTCTCGATCCGCGTGAGTCAACAGATGGGGACGTTTGCAAGACAACAACCATCTGCACGAACAGTTCGACGACGTTTGCAGCAACATGGACTATCAGCTCGGAGACCATGGCTGCGGTTACCCTTGACGGTGCATCACAGACAGGAGCGCCTGCGATGGTGTACTCAACGACAAACCTGGGTGCACGAATGGCAAAACTTGATTTTTTCAGATGAATCCAGGTTCTGTTTACAGCATCATGATGGTCGCATCGGTGTTTGGCGACATCGCGGTGAACGCACATTGGAAGCGCGTATTCGTCATCGCCATACTGGCGTATCACCCGGAGTGAACAGTGGACGTTACATTTCAGATGTGTTATGACCCGTGGCTCTACCCTTCATTCGATCCCTGCGAAACCCTACATTTCAGCAGGATAATGCACGACCGCATGTTGCAGGTCCTGTACGGGCCTTTCTGGATACAGAAAATGTTCGACTGCTGCCCTGGCCAGCACATTCTCCAGATCTCTTACCAACTGCAAACGTCTGGTCAATGGTGGCCGAGCAACTGGCTCGTCACAATACGCCGATCACTAATCTTGATAAATTGTGGTATCGTGTTGAAGCTGCATGGGCAGCTGTACCTGTACACGCCATCCAAGCTCTGATTTGACTGAATGCACAGGCGTATCAAGCCGTTATTACGGCCAGATGTGGTTGTTTTGGGTACTGTTTTCTCAGGATCTATGTACCCAAATTACGTGAAAATGTAATCACATGGCCGGCCGAAGTGGCCGTGCGGTTAAAGGCGCTGCAGTCTGGAACCGCAAGACCGCTACGGTCGCAGGTTCGAATCCTGCCTCGGGCTTGGATGTTTGTGATGTCCTTAGGTTAGTTAGGTTTAACTGGTTCTAAGTTCTAGGGGACTAATGACCTCAGCAGTTGAGTCCCATAGTGCTCAGAGCCATTTGAACCATTTTTTGTAATCACATGTCAGTTCTAGTCTAATATATTTGTCCAATGAATACCCGTTTATCATCTGCATTTCTTCTCGGTGTAGCAATTTTAATGGCCAATAGTGTAGTTACCAGCTATTCTATGAAAGTTTACAAAGTTTCAGCAAACAGTGTTAAGTGAGGACTCTAGGAGTATACTGAAGCCCCTTGTGTATTGCTCCCAGAGGGACCATAAGAACTATATTAGACTAATTACAGTGTTCAAAGAAGCTTTTAAGCAATCGCTCTACCTGCGCTCTATTTGCGAATGGACCAGGAAGAAACCGTAATACATGCTGCACTGGATAGTACTGATTACCTTGAATACGCAATGGTTTTCAGAATATACACGTAGATGAACCGTGCTGCGGCTCGCGTTGGAGTTGTTTGAAAGTTTCCACCCTCTGTTGCAGGCCAGACGGTATCGTTTAGTTGGCATGGTTGCTGTTGGTTGTCTTCTTCTCGTGCTGACTGGCGCCACTCGGTTTCGCAAGCGTTGTCTGTCCGGTAGCAGCAGCAGCGGCGGTTATCGATATGTAGTAACTGTTGCCTTATCTTTGGGGCAACGTCGTTGTTTTTCTGGGCCGTGTGAGTGTGCCAGTTCGGTTGGGGACTCAGGAGGAGCCAGGTCCGCGCAGTAAGACAACACGCTGGGACCGCTGGCGGCGTGAATGGTCTGCTGGATGGAGGGGCTGTGGTCACGAGGGTGCACGACCTCGTCGTAAATCAGATCCTGCAGGCTTTAAGATGAGTGCATTTCAATTTAAGTAGAGAAACCTCCACCATTGTCACATCTCGCGATTCTCCAGTGACTTGGGTTCGTGTTGCTGCTCATAGTGTCGCCGAGGCGAAGAGCAGCGAGTGGAGAGCTTGGGGAAAGCGGATCTGATTAGCTTTCCTCCATTTCTTATTACTATTTACTGCGTTCAGTTTGTTACAATTTGTTAAGTTCAACCAGCGGTATTTTTCCTGACTGGGGCCGCTAACACCCCAGTTCCCTGCCCCTGAGGTTAGTGTATGTAACGGCAGTGTACGTTTGCTCGGCTTGCCACTGCTGTCCAGTAAAGCGTGTAGTTTTGACAGCTTCCTTGATTGTAGGCCGTTTGTGACTCTTCTACTCTGGCGGTTGTGATTCCTTTCTCGTTCCAGGCGCACTAAGCACAGTATTGGGGGGGGGGGGGGGCTAGTGCACTCCGCCGGTTCTGGCTTTGGCGTGTTGTTCCGTTCTTGCATTTGCGTTATTGGACATCAGGTAGGTTCAGCAAGATTATCTTTAGTCATTCGTTAAACTGCCACTAGTCTGAGTTACCATCTTGTGAAGTGAATGCAACTCTTGGCTGCCTATCTCATCGCTCGCGAAAGTGTTTGTTGCTGGACTTTCTCAGAGGTCGGTTCCTGGAGCACCGTCTGTGACTGGTCCTTGTGTTTTATTGTTATATTATTTATTACCATACCTTGTAATGCCTACATTAAAGATTATTTATGTCTAGTTAATAGTTCCTGTCGCCATCTGGAATAAATCTAGCAGTGTAAAGGTTGTGTTACAAGGTTACCATCATCTTATTTCACCCATTTGGTCGTCAGTTGCTTGTTTCTTTCAATTGACCTTTGCTTGTATTTGCTGTTTACAACAGGTTTCTAAATCTTTTTATATAATTGCCGTTCCTGGCGTGTAAGGCCTTTAGCCGTGATTGTGCCCATTTACTCTTAAAAAAATAATTCGATATTTGTATTTTAGCAATAAGCCTTAAAACATTATTTACTACCGTTCCTGGCGTCTGATACAGTCTCCTGTGTTTGTGGCCACTTACCTTTTAATATTTCAATACCTGTAAGTTATAATTACAGCGAATTCTTAAGAATTCTTAATTTGTTGCTATTCTTGGTGTGTAAGACCTTCATACGTGACCACAGTGGCTTGTTTCTTTCTTTTTTTTTAAACTTTATCTGTATTTTATTTTGATTTGCTAAATTGTAACGCACTGAAAACACTGTTATTTACGCAGTTGTTTATCCCTTCATTAATAACATGTGGTATTTCTATTTATTGTTGAGTTGCAATTACTGTTTTAAAAATAAATGTGTGTAACTGTAAAAGGCAACCAATAGTAACTGATTACAGCCCCGTCCACAATCGCAACCGAATCCTGCCTTCCCCTGGCTATCAGGTTTCAGTAGATGTGGATGTACTTCTCTACCTATCAGTGTTCTCGTGTGTCTTTTACTACATCAAGTTACTAAACAGTCCTGCCAGATAAAACATTTCTACATCAATACTATTGAAGATGTTTTTACATAGATACGAGTTATTCAGGTTATATTACATTATACAAAATAAACAATCACATTATTCTAATATACAAGATGAATTCGTGCAATAATTAATTATTGATAACGTCTCGCTGTGCCGGCCGGGGTGGCCGAGCGGTTCTAGGCGCTACAGTCTGGAACCGCGCGACCACTACGGTCGCAGGTTCGAATCCTGCCTGGGGCATGGATGTGTGTGATGTCCTTAGGTTAGTTAGGTTTAAGTAGTTCTAAGTTCTAGGGGACTGATGACCTCAGAAGTTAAGTCCCATAGTGCTCAGAGCCATTTGAACCATTTTTGAAGGTCTCGCTGTATCTCAATTATTGCCTCTATTCATGGCATCCTTGTCTCATAACTATTGAATCCACATGACTTCTTTGTCCCGTCCATGAAAGAATGAAGTGGGCTACCACATTTCATCTTCCACGTAATCTCCATTCAAATAACTTCTTTAGCCAACGTTGGCCTGGTACCTTCAACAGTTGTCCATACCAGTTTCAACATGTGTTCTCAATTCTACCTTCGTCTCATCTGTCCTCAGTCTTCCTCTTACCTGACATTTCCGCACTCCACAAACAATGTATTTTCATAACTACTATCCTTGTTTTAAAATTAGCATACAGCCTTGCCGCAGTGGTAACGACAGTTCCCGTCAGATCATCGAAATTGAGCGCTGTCGGGCTAACAGTTGGGTGGGTCACAGTTCGGGTCTGCCAAGTCCTGTTGACAAGTGTGATGCACTCAGCTCTTGTGAGGCCAATAGAGTGGTTACTTGATTGAGAAGTAGTGACGTCAGTCACGAAGACTGACAAAGGCCGAGAGAACAGTGGGCTGACTACACGCACCTCCGTATCCACATGCGGTGACACCTGAAGGCTGAGGATGACACGGCGGCCAGCCGGTACCGTTGGGTTCAAATGGCTCTGAGAACTATGGGACTTAACATCTGAGGTCATCAGTCCTCTAGAACTTAGAACTGCTTATACCTAACCAACCTAAGGACATCACACACATCCATGCCTGAGGCAGGATTCGAACCTGCGACATTAGCAGTCACGCTGTTCCGGACTGAAGTGCCTGGAACCGCTCGGCTACAGCGGACAGCAGTACCTTAGGCCTGCAAGGCCTGTTCAGACGGTGAATGTTTTGTTTTTTTTCCATAATTCTTATCCATACTACAAGAGAGGTTCAACTGTTAGCTACTCAATCTTTTCTTACTTCTATTTGAGATGTTTTTATTACATCAAAAGGAATTCAGATACCTTAATTCTTCTGCTTTGCTGTATTTTCATTTTTTTTGTGTGTTTCCTGCTCCTTATTTATTAATATACGCCACTAATTGTCTAACTTTTCATACCAGTCTAACAATTATCTTTTCACTTATGTATGTCTGTAGTCTAGAGGCACTATATATTCGGTTTTTATTAGGTTCACTTTTAGTCCTAAAGTCGAAAGTAACTTTCGTATGATGTGTCACTGCCAAGGAACATAGCTTCATCGAACTTGGACGATGCACAGGAAATACTGATACAGTAAAGTACAGAAGGTAACTGGAAGAAATATGCAATCTGACGAACAGAAATGACATTTTTATTCAAAGACAATAATTGCACTGAACTCACCGCACTTTATGATGGTCCCCTGAATGTTTCAAAAAGGGGAACATTATTCTTAGTAGGATGTGTCATCACTATGGAGGGCTGTGCATGGTCTCCTACATGTTCCCATGCTGGCCATACTGTTGGTAAGAAGTTCTTGTTGCAGAGTATTCCATTCCTCCAGCAGTGAAGTTCACAACTGTTGGACAGTGGTTGGCTGGATGTTCGTTGGTGCATGTCTAAATGCTGCGTTACGTCTCCCAAAAGATTCCCACACGTGCTCGATGAGATTTAAGTGGGGGGAACAGGCAAGCCAGAGCACTTGTCGAATACCCTCCCATTCCAAGAGGTCCTCCACGAGTGCTGTTTGATGCAGTCGCGCGTTGTCATCCATAAAAATGAAGTTACGGCCAAATGCATACCTAAAGACACACACATGAGAAAACTACCGTGTCACAGCAACGTTGATCGTTGAGTGTACCGTGATCAAAGATTTGGATTTCAATAGTCCCACGCAAAATTATGCCACCCCTCACCATAACACGTAGACCACCAAAACGATCATGTTCGACAAAGTTGGACGTACCCTAATGTGTCAAGAGGTGAGAACACCTAAGGCACCCAGGAACATTGATCCGTGTACGTCGCATCGTTAGCTTGAAGCCATATTCATAGTAAGACTTGACCAGCTGCAAACCTCATTGAAAATAGTTCCACGTGATTAACGGGAATTCGTATTTCTTTCCAGTTGATCTCTCATGTTAGGACAGCCACTCCATGTACGTATAGAACAAGATGGGTGACGCACTGCATCGTTGCCTCAGTCCATTTGCGATGTCAGTATTAAAGTGCGCGCCATTTACGACGGCGGCCGAGTTTAGGTTCGTTCTGCGCATCTGACGTCACAAAACACAGTCAGCCAATGAACAGAGAACGACGTTGCCAGAGCTTGACTGCAGTGCAGACCACGGACGAGTGGCTTCAGTTTTAGAAACGTTCAGTCATAAATAAAGTAATTGAACAAAGGAAATTTCTTGATAGCAGACTTTCTTTTATAGAAAGTTTGGAAAAAGCATTCTTTATACCAATTGCTTCATATTCTATTAATCAATTAAACCAAACAAGCAATAAGCCTCCTAATTCAGGCGATAGCAAGGAAAGGTGTTTGTGTCATTTCTCACAAACCACTTCTTCGCAATAAAGAACAGTGGTAATTGTTTATTTCTTATTGTACTTCGACGAAACGTGAATAATTCATAGTCATACCAACAGTGTTTGTCGGTATTTTGCGAGATGTTTTAGAGTCCTCCAGGCATTGGATAGATTGAAAAGCTGCGATAGTGTAATGGTACAGCCGGCATGGTAGCTCAGCATGGCCGCGTGGGATTAGCCGAGCGGTCTAAGGCGCTGCCGTCAGAGACTGCGTGGCTGGTCCCGGCGGAGGTTCGAGTCCTCCCTCGGGCATGGGTGTGTGTGTTTGTCCTTAAGATAGTTTAGGTTAAGTAGTGTGTAAGCTTAGGGACTGATGACCTTAGCAGTTAAGTCCCATAAGATTTCACACACATTTGAACATTTTGAGCTCAGCATGTTTGGTCAGAGGGGTTAGCTACCCTCTGTAATAAAAAAGCTGAGTGAACGGATAAAACGAACAGCCGGAACGGGTGTCATGAGATGTCCACCCCGATTATATACAACGAACAAAATAGAACAAAATGAAATCAATAAAGAATTTTTAAAAAATGGTTAAGATGTTTGACTGCTAAGCGAAAGGTTTTGAGTTCAAACCTTGTTAGGTGCTCAATATTCTGTTTATTTAAAAACAATATCGAAGTGTCTTACTTCATGAATTTTATTCGTTTGAATATAATTTTTTGAAATGTCTAGTTCTTTGTCTCTTCATTATAATCATAATAAGTTTTCGGTTTTTCTAATTTTTTCCTCCAATATTTCTTTTCACAGCAATTAAAAACTATGAAAAGGCACACATACAATATTGATGTTATCTGTTTTGTTTGTATATCTTCTCTTCCGCAGTCGCTGTTTTACTATTCATATTGAAATATATTCTTTGCGACAGTATTAAAAGTATTATTTAGAGCAGAATTTCGGCTCGTACGTTGCCGAGCTACTTGATTGTCTGACGCATTTCTTTGCTTCGCTGCTTTGGCAACATCATCATATTCAATGTTTTCGTCAACTGATCTATGTTTTGGCAAGTATTTGCTGTCCGTTGTGACAAACACAAATTTTTTGCGCATTGCGCCTCTCTGACAATATATTTTAATTTCTATGTTTTATTACGTCCACAATTCAGTTTTGTGTACTTCGCCAATTTTAATCAGAACTTTTTACAAAAAAAGCGAAATGACTCTGGTATAAATAAAACTTTTATTACAGTCGCGGAAGACAGAATATTTCTCAATATTACCTATCTGTTACTTAAATTAAATGAGATATTGTTATACAGTAAATTTTATATGAAATTTAGGTATATTTTCTACATTTCATTCTCAACATTGTGTGGCAACTAAAATCGACCATACGGAAAGTATACGCTATGGACTTTTACCTCTGCAAACCTTTCAAAATTTCGTTCAATGGTTTACTACATTTAATTCTGCACAATAACTGCGTTGAACATCGAAACAAAATTAAGACATTTATGGGGGGAAGGTATCAGTAAAGAAGATGTGTAAAAATCAGATTTTTGGGCCAAATAGTTTTTGTGGAATCGAATGATAAGTGTGTCAAAGCAGTCGGAACACCATGGGTCACCACAGGCGAGCAGTGCAGTGATGACAAAATCGCGCACAGCGCGGAATGCGGGGAGCACGTCTCTGTAGCAGCGAAAGGGTTAATGCGGCCGTGGTGGCTTTACTTCATAAACTGCGCGCTCCCCCCTAAACGTAAGTCTGCGAACTATACTATACTATGGTGCTGCTTCTCTTGGCGCGTGCGTTGTTTGCAACTGGCAACGCAGCAATCTCCCGCGTCTGGGTGGGCATGCGCGAGCCGCCAAGATAAAAGAATTCAACTATAGTGGAATCTGATAGTTTTGATCCTCTTTTAAACTGCACTGTATTGTCCCTGTACGAGGCTGACTTGTAAAACTTGCCTTACTGCTACAAATTTCTCCATTAACTACTGAAAAGCATGTCATCAGTACAGGATAAATTCTTTCTAAGGCAACTCTGCTCCTCCTCCCCCGCACCGTATTTTCTCATAGATAATTTTTGTGAATAATCAGCTCTTCACTATAGAATCGGAATGAGAAGTCGGTTTTGTCTATTTACAAATACCTCCATCTCCTTGCTTTCATTTTCATTTTCTATGTACCTATAAGACCGCTACGCCATTTGCAAAGTTACATACACGGATTTGTACGATTAAGGAAAAACTTCCCTGCGGTGTTGCGCCGAGCAGAGAGAAAAGGTGGCTTGAGTAGGACACCTAAACTGCCCCATATGACCACAGGAAATGAAGCTCCCGCATTAGCAGTCTGTTAGCGAATAGGACTGGCCGGTCGTTTAGTCCGAAAACGGTTACGCCGGCAAATGGCGTCTTTTCCGAAATCACGCGCTTTGTAATTCTGATAATTCGAGACCGGCCGCCACGTTAAACGGGAAAGGAGAGAGCGGCAGCAGTACGGCGGGCAGAAAATGCGAGCGTCGTTGAGCACGGACAAGCGAATCTGCCCGCTTAACTGCCATTACCTCCGCAGGCGCCGTGAAGTGCTTTGCTCAGGCTACTGCAGCGCCGCTCACCGGCCGGTCTACCAACTGCTGCTCCTGATACTTCCACATCCGGCACCAGCAGCGCCACTCTTGCAGTTACAAAACTGACGATTTTGCCTACCAGTTCCGTTTCGGAAGAAAACAAAAGCGGGCTTCGCGTGCAATGTGCGGAATGTTGGGAACACTAAACTGTCCGGTGCGTCGAAAAGACGCAGGTACATATTGCGGCGGCGCCTCCGCCGCCTCCGTCGTAATAAGCATCCGGCCGTTTGGCGCGCTCGTCGGCGGTGCTGGCGGCAGTGCGTTGGCATATCAATGGCGGTTTCCTCCAGATACGCAAGAGCGCTCATACCGTCCACTTTAATGCCAGTCCACTCTTCCGGAACGTTTTCCCAGCGTCCGGAGAGTCGGGGGAAAAAACTAAAAAAATTCTGTGAGAAAAAAGTGGTGTGTCGGGGATGGAGGGGCAGTGAGAGCAGGGAGGATTCTGGCCGGCGTGCGATGAGCGGCGCTCTCTGGCCGCGTGGGGTGGAAAGGAATCGAGTGTTTGACGCGGATTTCCCCCGGGTCCAGCCCTAATGAAGCACGCAGCCAGCCAGCATTAACAAATTATGCACTTGCAGCGGCGCGGCCTAACGCCTCCCGGTAGCGTCGCTACAGCAGATATTCGACTGCGTAACGCCTCGCGCCAACTGTCTGCCGTTGCGACAACATCATCACCGATTTCTGGCCATTACCCCTCCGCACAGTTCTCAATTGATCCCCTCAGGACACTTACAAGCGTTGCAGCACCCACTGTGCTCGGCGTTGCGACGCATTTCTGTTACTTAATGAGTTCTGTCCCCTAAAGCACAACATTGGAGCAATATGCGGACAGTGACACGGCCTCCACAGACGTATTTAACTGTATAAGTTCAGCATTAAGCGCGATTTCAATTACTAGACCACTTCTTTTTTCAGTGTCATACAACAGGATTGGCTTGCAACCTGTCATTCTCGGTTGATGTATGTAGGTATGTTAACCGGAGAATTAGAAACGACGGAGAGGCTCCGTCCCCGCCACAGCCGCAGTGGTCCGCAACCCCACGACGACTACCGCAGTCCACTTCACCCCTCCGCCGCCCCAGGGTTATTGTGCGGTTCGGCCCCCGCTGGACCCCCCCCTCCCCCCCCCCCCCCCCCCCCCTAGGGAACGTCTCACACCAGACGAGTGTAACCCCTATGTTTGCGTAGTAGAGTAATGGTGGTGTACGAGTACGTGGAGAACTTGTTTGCGCAGCAATCGCCGACATAGAGTAACTGAGGCGGAATAAGGGGAACCAGCCCGCATTCGCCGAGGCAGATGGAAAACCGCTTAAAAACCATCCACTGGCCGGTTCACCAGACCTCGACACAAATCCGCCGGGCGGATTCGTGCCGGGGACCAGGCGCCCCTTCCCGCCCGGAAAGCCGTGCGTTAGACCACACGACCAACTCGGTTCTTGAGTAGCGTAGAGTCGTTGATTCCCCGCGAATGGTGGAATGATGATGCACTCTAAGACAAACAAAACGACACATCACGAAGGAATTATCCAAATGGGACGGAAATCGGTAGATGTGATGTACATGTACAGACAAACAAATGATTACCATTCCAGAAAAACTGCATTAGTTATTCTACAGAGCGAGCTTCACAAACTGAGCAAGTCAATAACACGTTGGTTCCCCTGTGGCCCTTATGCAAGCAGTTGTTCGGCTTGCCATTGATTGATAGCGTTGGTCGACTTTCCGAGCGAGATCGAACCAATTTCTAATTGGCACGATACACCGTCAAACTTCCGAGCTGGTTGGAATGCCCTGCCCATAATGCCCCTAACATCCTCAACTGGGGAGAGATCGGGCGACCTTGCTGAACAAGGCATGGTTTGACAAGCAGGAAGTAGAAACTCTCACCGTGTGCAGACGGGCATTATCTTGCTCAAATGTTATGCCAGGATGGCTTGCCATTGAAAGTACGAGGGTAAGACAAATGAAAACCTTAAATATTTTTTAAATATTATTTATTGTGCAGAAGTGGTACAAAGCTGTATCACTTTTCAACATAATCTCCCCCACGCTCAATGCAAGTCCTCCAGCGCTTACAAAGTGCATAAATCCCTTTAGAAAAAAATTCTTTTGTTAGTCCGCGCAACCACTCATGCACCGCGTGGCGTACCTCTTCATCAGGACGGAACTTCTTTCCTCCCACTGCGTCTTTGAGTCCTCCAGACATATGGAAATCACTTGGGGCAAGGTCTGGTGGGTATCGTGGATGAGGAAGACACTGAAAATGCAGGTCTGTGATGGTTGCAACTGTTGTACTGGCATTGTCATGTTGCAAAAGGACACCTGCTGACGGCAGTGCACGTCGCTTTTATTTGATTGCAGGCCACAGATGATTTTTTTAGGAGATCTGTGTATGATGCACTGCTGACAGTGGTCCCTCTAGGCATGTAATCCTCCAAAATGCCGCCTTTTTCGTCCCAAAAGAGAGTCAGCATAACCTTCCCTGCTGACGGTTCTGTTCGAAACTTCTTTGGTTTTGGTGTTGAGGAATGGCACCATTCCTTCCTCGCTCTCTTCGTTTCCGGTTGGTGGAAGTGAACCCAGGTTTCGTCCCCAGTAACTATTCTTACAAGGAAGCCATCACCTTCTCGTTCACAGCGCCGAAGATGTTATTCACAAGCATCAATATGTCGTTCTCTCATTTCAGGAGTCACCTGCCGTGGCACCCATCTTGCAGACACTTTGTGAACCTGGAGCACATCATGCACAACGTGGTGTGCTGACCCAGGACTAATCTGTAAACATGCTGCAATGTCATTCAGTGTCACTTGGCGGTTTTGCTTCACTATGGATTCAACTGCTGCAATGTTCTGTGGAGTCACAACTCGCTGTACCTGACGTGGACGAGGAGCGTCTTCCACTGAAGTCACACCATTTGCGAACTTTCTACTCCATGCGTAGGCTTGCTGCTGTGACAAACATGCATCTCCGTACTGAACCTTCATTCGTCGATGAATTTCAATAGGTTTCACACCTTCACTACGCAAAAACCGGACACACAACGCTGTTCTTCCCTGGTGCAAGTCGCAAGTGGGGCGGCCATCTTTATACTGATACTGCGACGGTGTGAGTGCATCTGCACTATGCTGGCACCTACAGGCCATTCTGCACGCTGTAGCACGCATACCGACTTACAGGATAACGGCGCGCCGGCCGGGGTGGCCGAGCGGTTCTAGGCCCTACAGTCTGGAGCCGCGCGACCGCCACGGTCGCAGGTTCGAATCCTGCCTCGGGCATGGATGTGTGTGATGTCCTTAGGTTAGTTAGGTTTAAGTAGTTCTAAGTTCTACGGGACTGGTGACCTCAGATGTTAAGTCCCATAGTGCTCAGAGCCATTTATTTTTGATAACGGCGCGAAATTTCGATTTGTTATTACAAATTTAAGGTTTTCATTTGGCTCACCCTGGTACGAGGGCTATTCGGAAAGTCAGGTCCGACCGATTGCGAAATGGAAACCACAGTGAAAATCCGCTGAAGCTTTGCACAGATGTGTTGGACAGTGTGCCGGTCGATCGCGTCACGATACTTCTCTCAGTTCTGAGCTCACAGTGAGCACACAGAACAATAGCGTCTCCCGCCATGTAGGGGCGGCCGCTGTGAGTTTGCGCCGGATTTCACGCAGCCCGTAGCTGCCAAACATTTCCTCCTTCATGTACGAGGCCTGTTCAGAAAGTAAGCTCCGATTGATTGCCAAATTGAAACCACAGTGAACATCAGAAATGTTTTACTTGTAACAATTAGCTACACCTTTCAGCTACTTCTCTACGTAGTCGCCGTTCTGACTTAGACTTTTGTAATAGCGTTGTACCAACTTTTCAATAGCCTCATCATAGAAGGCAGCCGCCAGTGCTTTCCGCCAATTCTCCACGCTGGCCTACACCTCGTTGTCTGTGTCAAAATGTTGTCTTCAAAGACAGCGGTTCATGTGACCAGAGATGAAACTCAGGGGGAGACAATTGCGGACTGTATTGTGGGTAATCTAACATTTCCATTTGAAAACGATGAAGGAGCATCTTCATTGCCCCTGCAGAATGCGGCTGAGAATTGTCTTGAAGAAGAAACAGCACGACAGTTATGTAATGTTAGCTGCATAGCTTCAGGCGAAATTTCTCACCAGGCCCTCGTACTTGGCGGCAGACACTATTTTCTAGACATCTTTACGCACTCACTGCGAGCTCAGAAATGAGAAGAGCGACGTGATGCTAACTGGGGTTATACTAGAGACACTAACCAACACATCTGTGCAAAGCTTTATCGGATTTTCATAGTCGTTTCCATTTCGCGACCGATCGGAGCTTACTTTCTGAACGCCCCTCGTATTTTCGACCGCACTATGGAGGTGCAATGAGGACGCTCCTGCAGCGTTTTCGATGCGAAGTATTCGATCACCCGCAATACAGCCCGTGCGTAGCCCCCTCTGATTTTCATCTCTGCTCACCTGAAACGCTGGCCACGAAAACAACATTTTGGCACAGACAACGCGCTATAGACCGGCGTAGAGAATTAGCGGAAAGCACAGGCGGATGCCTTCTGTGACGAGGGTATTGGAAAGTTGGTACAACACAATGACAGATATCTCAGTCGGAGCGGCGACTTTGTAGAGAAGTAGCTGGTAGGTGTAGCTAAATGTTACAAATACACTACTGGCCATTACAATTGCTACACCACGAAGATGACGTGCTACAGACGCGAAATTTAACCCACAGGAAGAAGATGCTGTGATATGCAAATGATTAGCTTTTCAGACAATTCACACAAGGTTGGTGCCGGTGGCGACACCTACAACGTGCTGACATGAGGAAACTTTACAACCGATTTCTCATACACAAAAAGCAGTTGACCGGCGTTGCCTGGTAAAACGTTGTTGTGATGCCTCGTGTAAGGATGAGGAATGCGTACCATCTCGTTTCCGACTTTGATAAAGGTCGGATTGTAGCCTATCGCGATTGCGGTTTATCGTGTCGCGACATTGCTGCTCGCGTTGTTCGAGATCCAACGACTGTTAGCAGAATATGGAATCAGTGGGTTCAGGAGGGTAATACAGAACGCCGTGCTGGATCCCAACGGCCTAGTATCACTAGCAGTCGAGATGACAGGCATCTTATCCGCATGGCTGTAACGGATCGTGCAGCCACGTCTCGATCCCCGAGTCAACAGGTGGGGATGTTTGCAAGACAACAACCATCTGCACAAACAGTTAGACCACGTTTGCAACAGCAGGGACTATCAGCTCGGGGACCATGGCTGCGGTTACCCTTGACGCTGCATCACAGACAGGAGCACCTGCGATGGTATACTCAACGACGAACCCGGGTGCACGAATGGCCAAACGTCATTTTTTCAGATGAATCCAGGTTCTGTTTACAGCATCATGATGGTCGCATCCGTGTTTGGCGACATCGCGGTGTACGCACATTGGAAGCGTGTATTCGTCATGACCATACTGGCGTATCACACGGCGTGATGGTATGGGGATGCCATTGGTTACACGTCTTGGTCACGTCTTGTTCGCATTGACGGCACTTTGAACAGTGGACGTTACATTTCAGATGTGCTACGACCCGTGGCTCTACCCTTCATTCGATCCCCGCGAAACCCTACATTTCAGCAGGATAATGCACGACCTCATGTTGCAGGTCCTGTACGGGCCTTTCTGGATACAGAAAATTTTCGACTGCTGCCCTGGCCAGCACATTCTCCAGATCTGCCACCAATTGAAAACGTCTGGTCAATGGTGGCCGAGCAACTGGCTCGTCACAATACGGCAGTCACTACTCTGGATGAATTGTGGTATCGTGTTGAAGCTGTATGGGCAGCTGTACCTGTACACGCCATCCAAGCTCTGTTTGACTCAATGCCCAGGCGTATCAAGGTCGTTATTACGGCCAGTGGTGGTTGTTCTGGATACTGATTTCTCAGGATCTATGCACCCAAATTGCGTGAAAATTTAATCACATCTCAGTTCTAGTATAATGTATTTGTCCAAGGAATACCCGTTTATCATCTGCATTTCTTCTTGGTGTAGCAATTTTAATGACCAGTAGTGTAAAATTCACTGTGGCTTCCGTTTCGCGACCGATCGAACTTTAATTTCCGAGTAGCCCTCGTAACAAAACGGGGTATAGCTTATCATCGACGTACCGCTATATTGTAAAGGTGCCGCGGCGGCAACCAAAGGCGTCCTGCTATAAATGAAATGGCACCCCAGAAACATCGTTCCTGGTTGTCAGGCCGTAAGTTGAGCAACAGTGAGGTTCTCATCCTACCGGTGTCCAGGGCGTCTCCAGAGACGTCTTCAGCGTGGAATCTCGTTGACTGGAGCAGAATTGTCTTCAGAGATGAGTCCTGTTTCGAACTGAGCTCCGATGCCTTGCGAAGATGCGTCTGAAGTCGCCCAAGACAGCAATGGGATACCAACTTGGCTGTCGTCCGCCGAACAGGCCACCAAGACGGAGCGATGATCTGGGGTGCAGTTTCTTTTCATAGCACGACCTCTTTAGTTATCATTCATGGCACGCTTACACCACAGCGGTACGTCGATGATTTTCTATGCCTCATTTTATCGTCCCTCGTGGCAAGCCATCCTGCGCTCACATTTTAGCGCACTGGACTCGCATTCGGAATGACGAGGGTTTAAACCCGTGTCCGGCTATCCAAGTTTAGGTTTTACGTCATTCCCATAAATCGCTCAGGGCAAATGCAAGTATGGTTCCTTTCAAAGGGCACGGCCGATTTACTTCGCCATCCTTGACACAATACGAGTTTGTGCTCCGTCTATAATGACCTCGATGTCGACGAGACATTAAACCCAATCTTCCTTCCTTCCTTCTTACGCCGTAAGCTGTTTTGTGGTATATTCCTATTCTGAAGGTCCCTTCTTCTAACTTTTGTAATTTGATGTTCTGTCGTCAGAGATGATAGACTGACAGCTACAGCAGTTGCCAAAAGTTGCTATAATGTTGCGGTTGCTGCGGCGAGTTGATGTTATCAACTCGGTTTGTATGTATGATTTTTGTAATTTATTTATGTGTCTGTGGGTAGTTGTTTGTGTCTATCGTTACCTTTGGTTATGAATTCAATTTAGCTTTATATGACATATCGATTACAACATACATACAAGGGTGTTTTTTTAAGTAAGTAGCGTTTTGAAATTAAAAAAGAGACGTGCTAAGATATCTCAATAATTTTATTTTTACATGAAAGCCTGTACCTTAATCTACGCACTGATGCCATTACAGTCTGATTCTTCCTTGTTTACATTGTCTACTGAGGGTTTAAGATGCCTCCGATAATCGTGAGTCCCGCCGACTGTGAAGTACGGGGTGTTATAAGATTTTTTAGTGCTAAAGGCCCTAAAGCGATCGATATTAATAGTGAGATCGGTGCAGTTTACGGAGAAAACATTATGAGTGATGGAATGGTAAGAAAATGGGTGAGAGCATTTAAAGATGGCCCCACAAATGTGCATGATGAACAACGGAGTGGGCGTCCTTCGGTCGTTAATGAAAGTTTGGTGCTGGAAGTGGACAATAAGGTGAGAGAAAAAAGACGCTTTACGATTTCCTCCTTGCGGGATGACTTTCCTAATGTTTCTCGTAGTGTTTTGTATGGCATTGTGACCGAGCACTTCAATTAAAGCTGGCCGGAGTGGCCAAGCTGTTCTAGGCGCTACAGTCTGAAACTGCGCAACCGCTACGGTCGCAGGTTCGAATCCTGCCTCGGGCATGGATGTGTGTGATGTCCTTAGGTTAGTTAGGTTTAAGTAGTTCTAAGTTCTAGGGGACTGATGACCTCAGGAGTTAAGTCCCATAGTGCTCAGAGCCATTTGAACCATTTGAACTTGAATTACCGAAAATTGTGCAAACGTTGGGTACCGAAAATGTTGACGGATGTGCACAAAACCAAACGTTTAGACAGTGCATTGACTTTCCCTGAGCGGTACCACGATGACGGTGATGTTTTCTTAAGCCAAATTGTTACGGGCGATGAAACACCAGAATCAAAGCAACAGTCCATGGAAGTTGACCAAGGGCATCGTTTTGCTGCAAGACAATGCTCGTCCGCATGTGGCGAATCAGACCAAAGATCTCATCACATCTTTTCAAAGGGGAACTCTAGATCATCCTTCGTACAGCCCCGATCTTGCGCCCAGTGACTACCATCTATTCCTGCACTTGAAGAAACACCTTGGCGATCAGCGTCTTCAAGACGATGACGAAGTCAAAACAGTGGTGATGCAGTGGTTAACAAGTCAGGCGGTAGACGTCTATGAGGAGGGTATTCAAAAACTGGTGCAACGTTATGACAAGTGCCTCAATATTGACGGAAATTATCTAGAAAAGTAGATAAAGGTACAGGCTTTCATGTAAAAATAAAATTATTGAGGTATCTTAGCACGTCTTTTCTTAATTTCAAAACGGTGCTTACTTAAAAACCACCCACGCTTCGTACAGTACAGGATGATAACACAAACACCACGGGCTCATCGGACCATAAATCACTCCACTGTGCTGACACTGCAGGTCGTGGTCCACGCGTCTTGCTGCTTGGATGCTTCTGACGCCAACTATAGCTCAGCCCGAGGGGCCAGGATGAAGGATAGTAGGCACCGGTAGTCGAGGCGAGATAGCAGGCTGGTAAAGACCTAGAGCAGGGCTTCACAACATACGTGCTCGCGGAGCAAGCTGTGACCAGCAAGGCGCGAGCATGGAGCAGCGCGAGCACGCTACCCCCCACTACCGGACCAGAGCGGAGAGTGGGGAGAGTCACATGGGGCACACAACAGCTGCCGCCAGTCAATGTGAATCCGCGGCCACCTGCAGGGATATCACTCACTAATTATTACTACGACAAATTAAACAAATAAAGGAGAATGTACACGTGCCGCATAATTTTATTAGCTTAGTGTATGCCTCTACCATCTGTAGACACTGAAACTAAAGAATTCCACGACAATCCTATATTTTCAACACTTTCTTCAACACTACTTAAAATATCACCTCCGGTTGTAGTGTTCTTCATGGCTACTACATCGAGGAGCTCCTCCCTCACCTGAAGATCTCTATTAACACCTCTAATAAATATGGCAAGCTGCGCTGTTCCAGTGATATCAACACTTTCGTCCAGAGCTAGAGAATACGCCATAAAATCTTTACAGATATTTGCAAGCTGGCTCTGGACGTCGTCTGCCATGTCCTGTATGCGACGCATAATGGTCATGTTAGATAATGGCACAAGCCGAAACTGTTCAACTTGAGATGGACACAAATGTTCCGCTGCAACTACCAAACATTTCTTTATTAAATCGCCATCAGTTAAGGGGCGCAGGGATTTTGCTAAAAGCAAAGCAATTTTGTAACCCACTCTGAGAGCTGCCTCAGTTGATTTTTCTTCGTCGTCCAGATCTTCTTCGGATAGCTTCCTTTTAAGTGTAATAACTTCCTGTGCACGATCTGGTCAATCACATTTTCCACGTCCGTACTCTTTCGCGTGGTACGACATATAATGTCGCTGCAAATTAAATTTCGTAAAAGAATTCAGGGTTTGTGACATACTAAACATTTTGCAACACCATCTTTTTCTGTAAACAGATACAATTCCCCCCAATTGGGGTTGAACTGCGAAAGCATGGTTGGGGTTACACAACGGCGACTTCACATGATTCTTAACCAGCGAAGTGACTGTTAAGAGCTGATCGTAGTACTTTAAACGTTACACAGTCGGCGCGAATTGAATAGGCACGCTGCGGCCCTATTCAAACGTGCGCGCGCATTTCCCCTCCCTCCCCTCCCACCCCTCCCTCCCTTCTCCACGACCTTGCAGCTGCTCGCGAGTATGTGCCTGAGCAGACGCGAGTACTCGCGCTCAAAACCGGCCAGTTGTTAAGCACTGACCTAGAGGGACTCAGCGATCAAAACTGACACTGCATTTTACTGGTACATTTGTGCTACATCGATGTAAGGTAGCGACCACGACTACACCCCACCTGGGGAGAGCCGAGTGACAGGCGAATGACGATCCACGTCCAGCAAGGGGGCTGCGACATGCACGCCCAGCTTTGCTGATGCCAGTGCTCAGTATGAGGCACACGATCCCGTTGCGTGAGTCATGCCCGACTTGTGATGGTGGTGCATGAAGACGGTTGGGAATCTTGCTACAGCAGCCAGCTCTGTGACGAATGACTGCGTCCCACCAGCCAATGGCACATGGCACGTGCACTGCAATGGAGGAAGACAGCTGCTGTGCAGGGAATACGACCCACTGCTTGATAATGTAGTAGGCTGGGGTGGCCAGAAGAAGACCTTAGTGCAGGAGGCTAGTACTGCGACGGAGCCCCTAATTCGTGACTGCTGCTGGGGACTCCATGTAGTCTGGTGTCACTCCCATGTCCCGTTAGAACTGTTGAGCTGTGAATAAGACTGCTACCAAAATGACAGCTATTTATACAAGTTAGCAGCGCACCTGTTGTGCCAATGTGCCGCTTCTACTCATATTATGCTCTCAGCAACACACTTGGAAGCCGCTAGTGAAGAAATCCCCTTTCCTGTAATGGGCATTACAGCTTTGCTCGAAGGCTTTGCGGTGCAACCCAGGCCAGTTCCGCAATAATTCAACAGTTGTGTTGCTATAACCGAAATGACAACACCCTGCGGTCACCAGCTACCAGTGGCTGCTGAACTACTCCACCATATATTTCCACAGATTTGCCCACAAAATTTACACTACAGAACCAACAGCACTGGTGCAGCCTCGCTGTGAGCGCGGGGATTAATAGGCAATTGCCTCCTGGGGCCAGCCATCCTTCCACAACGCCTCACAGGCGAGACACATTTGCGCTTCCTCCGTATGACCCTGCCTCCCCTCCTGGAAGACGTGCCTTTTATGCTACGAAGGGTAATATGGCTATTACATGATCATGCTGCAATTCATCGTCCTCATGGGTATTTAACTAAAGCGCTAGTACAGACAGAAGAGTCCCATTTGCCTTATGTGTTCACATGTCGGCTTTCAATCATTGAAACCTACACTGCGAAAGATCTTTTCTCTCCACTTTCAAGTAGGTGTACCTCCTTTGGAACGCATTTCTGTCCATATGGCGATTGATATTTTTGGCTTTTTATCCACTTAGGGACCGTCTCCTGCAGTTCCATTTATCAAAATTACCCCGTGTAAGGAGAAGGGCTGTGACTCAACGACAGTTCGTCAGAAGATGGAAAGAGAGAATAGTCTTTCTGAAACGTCGCGCTCACACTAGCACGTTAAGAAATATATGACGATTTTATCACATGGTGAGACGTCACATACTGTCTTTAGGTGGTTTAAAACAGCATACACGGCAATATTAAAACCGTGGTCCCAAACAGAATAAAACCCATGATACATACCTGAAATTAAAGGTACAACGCAAAGTAATTGTACTGACATTGTTCATACTTATAACGAAACATTAAATAGGATGCATTTGTATAGTGTCAGGAAGTCGTTTCTGAAAGTATTTGTATGGACTGCAGCCATGTATGGAAGTGAAACATGGAGGATAAATAGTTTAGACAAGAAGAGAATAGAAGCTTTCGAAATGTGGTGCTACAGAAGAATGTTGACGATTAGATGGGTAGATCACATAACTAATGAGGAGGTATTGAATAAAATTGGGGAGAAGAGAAATTTGTGGCACAGCTTGACTAGAAGAAGGGATCGGTTGGTAGGATATGTTCTGAGGCATCAAGGGACCACCAATTTAGTATCGGAGGGCAGCGTGGAGGGTAAAAATCGTAGAGGGAGACCAAGAGGTGAATACACTAAGCAGATTCAGAAGAATGTAGGTTGCAGTAGGTACTGGAAGATGAAGAAGCTTGCACAGGATAGAGCAGCATGGAGGGCTGCGTCAAACCAATCTCTGGACTGAAGACCACAACAACAATCGCCTGCCAAGGAGTAAAATACATTACATTCTCAATAATAAAATGTAGCAAACACTATTAATCTTCGTTGTGTATGTACAGTCTGATTCAACATTTCGTAAAGAGGCACTCTACGCGCTGCAGCCTATATAGGTGATTTATATTTACAAGTTCAACCAAACCTGGTACTGACAAGGGAAATGTGTGACCTCGAAAGCTGAGAACAGCACGAAGATCACCTTAGAATCTAAATCGCTCACCCCAAAAAAAATTGCCATGAGCTACTCGCATGCAAAACTGCGTCCTGGTGTCAAGAAGCAGATCACATCAAATACGTTATTATTAATATGACGTATTTACAAATTTCGTGACTTAATGCTATGTTGCGCTCAGCTTGAAATAAATAGGCTCTCTGAACACCAAGTTTTTCTGCTGGTCTGATAGTGTTGTACGGCTATTCTGTCTTCAAAGTGCAAGTGTGGGATTTAAATAAGGTGACCAAAGAAAAATCAAACAGAACAATATGCACATCTGACTACAGCCATGCCGCGCGGGATTAGCCGAGCGGTCTCAGGCGCTGCAGTCATGGACTGTGCGGCTGATCCCGGCGGAGGTTCCAGTCCTCCCTCGGGCATGGGTGTGTGTGTTTGTCCTTAGGATAATTTAGGTTAAGTAGTGTGTAAGCTTAGGGACTGATGACCTTAGCAGTTAAGTCCCGTAAGATTTCACACACATTTGAACAGTTTTGAACTACAGCCAATATTTCACGTCCAACATCATCTCTGCACTCAAGCCTTCCAAAGTCAAATGCCGCACTAATTACATTCTTAAACGACGATACAGGTATGTCAATGTCTTAACCTGCCTTTTGCGAAGCATATGGTAACGGAGGCTTGTATTCGGTGCACAAAACTGGTTGTGAAGCACGGAGTTATGTCTGATGATGAAATGACGAGCGGGTAACTTTACTTGTGGTTGTTCACGGTGTAGTCTTACAAAGTCAACGATCCTTGTGATGTAGAACTTACGTTGCCCAAAGAACGGAATGATTTTAGTCCTATTATATTTAGCTTTTGCTTACACGCGTTAACAGAATTCCTCTCTTATACCATGATTAGGTGATGATGATGATAATGTTTGGTTTGTGGGGCCCTCAACTGCACGGTCATCTGAGCCCGTTCAAAGGCCCAATGTTGTTTCACACTTCAATTTTTTCACGCAGTCCAGTCTAGACACCATCACGAATGATGATGATGATGAAGACAACACCCAGTCCCCGAGCAGAGAAAATCCCCAACCCGGCCGGGAATCGAACCCGGGACCCTGTGATCCAGAGGCAGTACCGCTAGCCACTAGACCACGAGCTACGGATCCATATTAGGTAATCAATCAAATGTCTTTGGATATTAATGACTTATACCACTGTTTTCTTTTGGGATGAGCCATTTATATTCCAAGCACATTTTTGTGCGGTTTTGTGCGTTCGAGGTCAGGCACTTCCCTTGTGAGGGGCCTGAATACATGGATATTTACAGTACGATTCTAGTGACTAGTCGGTACCCCTGCGGGAGCGTGCATGCCTAATATGTACCTCGGCTTCAGTTGGAGATAGAAAGATAGTGTCAAGTGTTTCGCGTAGCCCTTGGGGTAAGGACCATTTATAAACTCAAGTGAAGGATGGTCTTACTGTAACTATCCTACAGTACGGGGCCAAAGTTCGAACATAACACACTTCCTCCAGCTCAGTCAAATGGAGCAAGTCGGTTGGTTCTCCATGTAGCTCTTGAACTGTTCCTGAGAAAACTCGAAAAAGCGAAACCCGAAAAGAGTGTTTTTCACCATTTTTTTTGGACGTCAGCAACGGATATCTCAATAACTAAAACATGAAAATCGCAAAAATTTTGCCGAAATGTTCTCTAGGCATTTATCTAGAAGTAATAGCTTCCCGTTTCTAAAAATCTTTATTAGTTAACGAGAAACACCCCAAAATCTAGGTTTTTGGTAACACAAGCCGAGCCGCTCATTCCAAGACGGCTATGCGCAACAAATGGCTGAAATTTTTATAATATATTCCTAAGCTTCAGATCTTGAATAATCTTGAAAATTTTATGGACATCTATATCCGTTTTCGAAATCCAGTGGTTCAGAGTTATCCGGTGAGAGGCGAAAACGTAGTTTCTAAAGTAATGTATCACGGAGAAATATGCTGGGATGTCTTTCCGTTATCATCAGAAGGGTTCGAGGTAACGTATGTTGCGGCACTGAAACACTTACAGAATTTCTGTACAGGTAAAATATGGTCTGAGGTGTAAAATTTGGAAATTTGTGGTATGATCTTATGGGACCAAACTGCTGAGGTCATCGGTCCCTAAGCTTACACGCTACTTAATCTAACTTAAACTAACTTACGCTGAGGTCAACACACACACCCACGCCCGGGGGAGGACTCGAACCTGCGACGCGGGAAGCCGCGCGAACCGTGACAAGACGCCCTACACCACGCGGCTGTAAAATTAGTTTTTTGTTATTTCAGTTTGACGTAAGTAACGATTAAAATTTTATTGACCCATAAATTTCTCTCCATGTGAGTGATATGCCCTGCTACAGCACGCAAGAAGGGAACCAGCGAAAAAATGTTCATATTAGAGCACGAAAATGGTGAGTACGTATTTGTTTATAAGAAGAGACTGTGACTGAGAAGTGGAGTACCAACTGCCTCATTCTACCTTCCTCGTCATTTTCCAAAAAATTTTGACAAGGGAACATATTCGCGCTTTTATATGTTGAGAGAGAAGGAGACAGTGCCATTGAGAAAGAGAAGTATAAAATACTGGGAGACATTAGATCGTGGTTGTGGTACAGACAGAACGACGGAGGCAACGGCAGTGTGAGAGAAGGAGAGACACACCGTGGCAGTGAAATATACTTGACAGTGTCAGAACAGTGGAAGTAAAAAGAGTGAATGAAACAGTGCTAGTGAGAGAGGACTAAAGATGAGAACGTGAAGGCGGGTGAGAGTCAGTGATAATGAGAGACAGAGTCTACGACAACGACTATGAGGAAGAGAGAGATAGTGACAGTGAGAAGAGAGACCCGCAGTGGGAAGGAATGGATGAGATATTAGCGGTAAGAGAGAGCTACAAGGAGACAATGACAGTGAAAGGAGACAGTAGTAGTAGGACAGAACGAAGGAGACTGTCGCTGTGAGACAGGAGACAGTGACAGTTAGCGGGGAACAAAGAGTCTTTTTCAGAGTCACACGGTGAAGAGCCATCTGTTTGGTGTTTACATCAATGCATTTATTCAATAAGCAATGCTGCCTGAAAAGATGGCGCAAGTGTACTAACAGTTTCCATCCCAGACTGAGACATTGCTGAATGTTTTTGTAGTACAGAATAATCTCTGCTCATTCTCCAGCGTTGTCAACAGCTTCGGGACGGAACCATTTCGCGGGGCTAGGCGCTCCGGACACAGTGGCAAGTCACTGCATGTATCATGCAAATGGGTGGGACACAGCACTTCTGTCTCAAGAACATACCCCTCATTAGCGTCTCCACCACATTATGGGTCTCGTACTTCAATCTGACTATTTCCTCCTCAGGCAGCCATCGGATGTTTTGTTGCATGGGGTACTCATAGACAGATTATCTGTATTCCTCCTCACTCATTTGCGGGTTATTCGCCTTGGAGCATCTATGGACACACTGGCCGAGTTCCCTGTGAATTCCGCGTTCAAAGAAGAGTAGCGTGTCAAGATCTGTTCTTCTTAACACTGTGTCCCACGCAAGCCCTGGCTCGGTGAAACAGAAGGCAGGATCCAGATAGCACGTGTCCAAAAGAACTCTCCAGAATATCTCTAGAATGACATGACAGGTTATGGAAAAACTCTTCTGTTCGTCACAAGCTGGAACTTTTAATCACTGGAATAAGTGGCTTTGGTAATATACATACCATCCTGACACATTGTCTCAGCAAGTTTCTGTCCAGATTACGAGCTCCGCTGCAGATTCTGCCTTTTTTATCAACAGCAGACGGCCAGGACACTTCGCTTCAGCTTCGTACCTACGTACTAAGTTATGTATGCCTCTGTAAATATTCATGCATCAGTAAACCACTTTTACTCACTCGCAGTACCGACGTGCTCTACCTCACCTGCTGCTACTGACTTCCTTCATTCGGCCAACCTTTCAGTTTTCAGGAGCAGACCCACGCGCCGCCTTCCAGGCGGGATACAAAAGTTGGTGTTCTTGATGTTCTTAAAACTGCAGCTAACGTTAAAACCCGCATCTCGTGGCTACTACACCTCCCCTGGTATGCACCACAACACTTCACCCATTGCCGCTTCTCTCACGACTAGGAGAATTATTTGTCAATTTCTGTCAATACACATTATTTGCAGCAGTGAATGCTATTTTATTATTATCGTAGTATTAAAGATGAATAAGCTGCCCTCTCCTGAAAGTTCATCATCAACATGTACACGATTATGATCATCTGGAGAGCAATGGTGCTCATCATTAACTTGCGTTAGGGCAATGAGTGTATACTGCAAATGATGTCCGCTGAAGTGTTAGCCATTATCTCGTTATTGAAAGAGAACAGTTGTAAGTAGGCTGTTTAGGTTCCTTTATTGGTAACGCCACGTAGCGCTCTGTATGAAAATTGTTGTTCGCTATTGTAGTGTTGGGCAGCTGGATGTTAACAACGCGTAGCGTTGCGCAGTTGGAGGTGAGCTGCCAGCAGTGGTGGATGTGGGGAAGTGAGATGGCGGATTTTTGAGAGCGGATGATCTGGACAGAGACAGTAAATTTGTAACACTGGATGTCATGAACTGCTATATATATTATGACCTTTGAACACTATTAAGGTAAATACATTGTTTGTTCTTTATCAAAATCTTTCATTTGCTAACTATGCCTATCAATAGTTAGTGCCGTCAGTAGTTTGAATCTTTTATTTAGCTGGCAGTAGTGGCGCTCACTGTATTGCAGTAGTTCGAGTAACGAAGATTTTTGTGAGGTAAGTGATTTGTGAAAGGTATAGGTTAATGTTAGTCAGGGCCATTCTTTTGTAGGGATTATTGAAAGTCAGATTGCGTTGCGCCAAAAATATTGTGTGTCAGTTTAAGCACAGTCATGTATAATTTTTATAAGGGGACGTTTCATATGGCGACCCTGCCAGGATACCTCACTGGAATTTTCTGATTTTTTTCTTGTAGTTTGTGTAATTAGTGTAGCCTTTGTCTATTGCTAGTGCATAATCATAGAGAGAATTTCCTTTGTAATTGTAGTTTTTCATTGTTGTACAGTAAAACAGTTGTGACATGCATGTAGATTTGCACCAAGTATTTCGCAGCTGCGCTTGCAATTAAGTAGATATTATTTTCATTGCTATGTTAATGCGTTTTCTTATTTTGCTCTTCAAATTGTGCTTTTCTGTGTTATCGTGTGAAATACGTGATAATTATGGCGTGTAAAAACGTAACACTAGGCTCCAAAGTAAACTGAGAAATAATAGCGACGACGAGCGTAGCTTATCAGCACCACTGTGTAATGAATTAACAGACATTCAAAGTAGTAATTTGGTAATTGTGCATAGGAAAATGGAGCGGGCGGCAAATAATGGCGTAGACAGTGAAACAAATAGTGAACAGGGAAGCATTATCGATCGATCGGTCGGCAACAGCTCGCCTCAGGAATCCGAAATGACAGGGCACAATCTTGCAGATACTGTAGATTCAGGTTTTGCGTCCTCACTGTTTTCTCAAACAAGTCAAGACACGTTTTCTGCTTTTCAAAATGCGAATATTGCCGGTTGAAATGCACTGCCGAATAGCACTGAGGAACATGTTTCAGACACCAGTGCATTGTTATTACAGTTAATGCAACAAATAGGACAAAAGCTTCAAAAGTTAGACACAATGGAACAAAATCTTCGGAAGTTAGACACCACGCTTGAACAAACACGTGAAGATTTAACTACTGAGTTACATAACATTGAATCGAAATGTCAAAAAGTCTGTAATGACATAAAAACACAAATTTGTGAGCATTTTCAAACTATTTTTTCGCGGCATGAAAATGCATTACAGAATCACGAAGCAGCCATAAAAGAACTGCAAACTATTGTTCATGAAAATCATGAGACCTTGCAAGCTAAAATTGACTCAGTTGCATCTACCGATTTGGTTACGCAACTTGCAAAAACTCAGGAAAACTTAAAGGACACAGTAGATACGATTTCAACACAAATGGACACTCTGAAACTTGGTTCAGAAAAACACACAGAGGAAATAATTTCACTATCGGAAAAAGTAGCCTAACTTTCAGATCAGTTCACTAACTTATCTACAAAGGTAGATGATGATCTGAATGACACAAGACCTGTAGCCTTCACTGACACTGAAGAGTATGAACAAATTAAAAAATTAAAACAAAATCAAAATCAAATCAATACACAGTACAAAAGAAAAATCTGGGAAGTACAAGATCAGTTGGCACAAGTAATACAAAAATTACATATTTCAGAGGACACTCGCGCTACAACACGGGAAGAGGAACTTAGAAATACGGAAAAGCCACAAAATAATAACACAGGGCATTTCGGAAATTATGAAAGAAATTGACAAGGTGCACCGAATTTTGAGATGGAACCGCCGACACGACGTAACAATGACCGATATGCTACTCGCCGACACGATGATTTTGACTATAAGCTGTTCATTACTACACGCAAATTCAAAACATTTGAGGATTCTGGCAACGACATTTATCCAAAAGCGTGGCTTCATCAATTCTCTCATTGTTTTCCTCCCAACTGGTCATTGCAGCACAGATTAGAATTTATGTGTGGCTATTTAGAGAATGAACCAGCTGTAAGAATGCGATCGGTCATTCACGATTGTCACAGTGAAGGAGAGTTTTATCATGCCTTCCTCTCAGCATATTGGTCTCAAGCTACACAAGACCGAGTAAAACATAGCATCATAATGATGAAACATTTCGAACAGTCTGAATTATCCAGTCTTGTGAAATATTTTGAAGACATGTTGCACAAGAATCAGTACCTGTCAAACCCATACAGCCCCTCAGAACTCATTCGCATTTGCTTAATCAAATTACCTGAACATTTACGACATATTATTTTGGCAGGACGTTGCAAAGACGATATTGAAGCTTTTCAGGGACTCTTACAAGAATTAGAAATTGACACTGACAATCACGGAACGCGAAAACAGGAACACAACAATTACAGGTCACATCCGTCGCAATTCCGCGATGGAAGAAATAATAACTGGACACGACAAGGCTATTCTCATAATACAAATCGTGACCAAAACAGACACCACCCTTATGACAACCGTTGGCAGAATAATAGGTACAGAGAAAGATCGCACTTCCATAGTAATGAATATGACAGAGATAACCATAGAAACAGACAATATGGGAACCAAAAGAATTATTATCAAGGGAGACAATAACTTCAGACGCAATGGTCCACCGTGCAGTTACGATTCCGGGAGAAATTCTCCACCACGTGACCGACAAGAAAGAAATTATGGAATCTACCGACATGACGACAGACGATATAATCGTAACGACAGACCTGAATTGCATCAGAATTGGCGGGATTCAAACACGGCAGGGCCCTCTCGACAAGGTGAATTTGTAGAAGTTAGGTCTCCTAATCCCAATAACGATGCACGCCAACAAAGGGACAGACAGTGACTCGCACTGCAGGCAGCCACGTACGCCGGCTGGCTGGGAGAAGAATGACATAGCTAACCTTGAGAAAAATTCCAGTATTCTTTACCGACATATATCGCATGATAATTACGTTCAAATTGAAACTCTGAGTACTGTGAAGAGTAAAGGATTGCACCACATTTCACATGTAAAACCGTTTATTGAAAGATAATCTGTTTTTTAACTTAGTCTTTGCCATAAAACTTTTCACTTCACGCTACTAGTACAATTTGTCACACTGAGAAACTGTTAACATGCAACAATGTTTTGAAGTTAACTATCCAGCCTAGAACCTAGGGAACATTTTTAAACAGAAATTACGAATGCATTGATATAGTGAACAGACGACATAGTGTTGTTATTTGTACACTCTTGCTTGTTAGTTGCGGATTACGTAACGACTATCAGGCTTACATACTTAGAACATGTACTGGTACTGCTAATGAGATTTTAATGCAACATTTTGGTTTACCTGAAAATACATTCTGGATTTAAAGTACTTTCTGTGAGATACCAGATGACACAGTGGTTAGTTTATGTGACAGCTACACGATTTTATCACGACGCTACTAATGAGTGACCATTTACAATGTTGCTTTTGCGGTGTTTCTGTTTTATATCTGCACAGTTTTTCTGAATTCTTCTGGAAAGTAAAACATGTTTTAGTAGTAACTTTTGTGGTATAGCTACAATGAGATAGCCTTTTCCGTAGCACAACAATACGTTACATTATAGTACCTTCTTGATCACGGTAAGGTACGTATTAACTACGATATCTATACGCAAAGCATTTCACTTTCGTTTATGATGAGGTAAGTACATTGACTTCAGCAGAACTTTGCTTACAGAGGACGATAACTACGACACTTCCACAGAATTATCTTACAGGAAGATGCACATTTAGCGCTAAAGGACATGCATTTGAGTGATTAATTTTGTACTTAAACCACTTATTTTTCAAGGTTTTTCAATTACAAAGAAAGTTTTCCGTGATACATTTCATTCCATTGCTGTAACACCTGAGGGTATAATTACATTAATCCTCAGGGGGGTACACGCTTACTTTGTGTACCATGTGTCTGACAAGCACAAGGAGCCCTAGCTAATATGGTATTTGCTTATACAACTTTACACATCGGTACCATATTTCTGTAACACAGAATTAGACAGCTATCTGATCATTTAACTGAGAGAAACAAACATTTTTTTTACTACGTCAGTGACACATGTTTACGCAATTACACAGTTGGATAACTTCATACTTATGAAATTGTATTTTGTCTGTACTTTGTGAACTGTTCATATTTTTTCGGAACCATTGTGATACTATGAGAGCTTTGAATGATATATTTGGTATGGGATCATGATTTTTAAGGTACGTTTGAGGTGGATGACACTATTGAAATGAGCAGAGAATTTTTAGGTTTTGAAATTATTGCAGAAAGCTACGACGTTTTTGAGATTTGACTGAGGTGTTATGATATTATTATGACGACGATGTGTTATATTTACAGGATTTTGTTTCTACACATTTGTAACGCAAATTCTCGACCTGTGAAATCTTTATATGAGACTGTCACTGTAGCAGAAACTGATGTCGTAAATATTTCGGTAAGGAAGGTAGGTCACCTTGACGTAATGCGTTTTGGGCGCCCAGCTGAGAGATAGTCATCTGACAAAAGAAAGCCATTAGGTGGATAAAAAAAGAGGCCATTATCCTCGCTATTGACATTCCTTTCTAGAAAGCATTGCAAATACGACACGCTCATTACTTGGAAAGATACTTACATCTGCACTCCTGATTATGACAAGCTTCTTTCTACGAGAGTTGAGAGAATTTCTACGAACTTATGAAATGCCGCATGACTATTGAATGATATTTTTATGCTTTACTTTGTACATAGTTGCTTATTTTATTTGATATCTGTTTTCCAGGTGTGTTGCATCATTGGTTTTATAAAATAAAATTAAATGCATTTGCTATTGTGAACACTTTCTGTCAACAGATCTATTAAATAATAATTTTATGATCCACGTTCTTCAAAAAAGGAGCACTTGGAAAGGAAAGAACAATAAGAAGGGATTAATAACAGTTACTGCATACATAATTTTCTTTTCAACTACTTGGTAATATTTCTCATAGAATAAGTTTTTGTGTTGCACCACTTTAATTATATAGACATTAAGCTGTGAATATACATTTCCCTTATCTGTATTGTTGTCTTTAGTGTACTACTTTTTCTGCTTGAGCTATGTCATGTGTAGATATAAGTTATTGCATTTGCTGCTGCTGTTTGCCAGGCATAGTGCTACTAAATTTCACTTGGCATTACTCTGTTAAGCCAGTTTTACTACTGATTTATTTTTCTTGTTTGCTGCTCATTGCCTTATATTAGTTGTAATATTGCTGCTTGCTTTGACAATTTCCATTTTTTTCATTGCTGTTTGTATTAATTGTTTTGTGCTGCTGCATTGACTCATCCCTTAGTTTAGCATCTGAGCTCAGTAGATTTAAGTTAGCTTAAGAGGGGGTAGACTATATAAGAGAATGAGTTGCGATGAATCTGAAGAAATGCATTGAGAAGTTATACGAAAAAAGTACAGAAAGCAGGTATAGGTAGGATTTTCTTGGAAATAAATGATGAGGTAAGATAATGGAAAATAAATAATGAGGTAAGAAATATGTGAACATATAAATACAGAAAGCATGCTTGGATAGGATTTTTTTGTTGGAAACAAATGTTGAAATAAGACGAAAGATCTATGGAATGAAGTTTTGCGTTGGACTGCAGTACCAAATGTTACACTGAAAACAAACCCTGCATTTTCCTCTTGTGTTATTCTGCTATGTGTTTGTGTACCCTTGTTTATTTGTGTTTTTCCTGTCTTTGTGTGTTTAGCTGATGAGAGTTATGTTGTAGAATTTTTCTAATACTATGTTATTTACTTTGCAAAGATGTTTAGACATTATTTATCTGTTCTGTTTTGTTGCTCATGTGTGAAGTTGTTGTTTCAAAAGTTATTCTGACCTTTTATGTATGTACTTATGTCATAATTCCTGTAACACTGATGTAAATGTTATTTCGATTCTTTTGTAAAGCCCGTATTACTACAAATATTACCTGTGTTATTATGTTCTTTAATGATGTATTTTGTACCATTGTTGTTGTATTCTCATGTTATAAAATTATAATTGACACCAGTTCATCAAATTAAGGTACTTGTAAGCATTCATTTCACTGCACATATTTCTGTTGGTCATAGTATATGCACAATATGTTAAAAAAAAGAGGACTGTTAGTGTTTGGACGTGTGTTAATAATTCAGCAAGGAACAGATTAACAGCATTGCTGGTTCTAAGGACAATTCCAAAAACTTTGTGCGTGCACAAGTGGTGGTTTATGGACTTGCTATATTCTCCGCAAGTCTCTTCGATGGTGATTGTGCACCTGTACAGTCGCAACAGATGGCTGCTGGCCATCTCTACAAGGACTACAGTGGGTCTGCAATTTTGATGGCCCACCAATACTATTATTTCTACAAGGACTGCAGTGGGTCTGCACCTTTGATGACCCACCAATACCATTATTTCTACAAGGACTGCAGTGCGTCTGCACGTCTGGTGGCCCACCAATCCCATACTCTCTACCAGGACTGCAGTGGGTCTGCTCGAACTTGGACTGACTCTGCTGTGGGTTTGCTCTGTCTGCATGTCAAGAGTCAGCACTGTCTTTCCGTTGGAAGGACAACACTACTTGTTCAAGACTGCATGGAAATCCACTACTTCCGTGTGCATTTTCTTTTACTGCTCAGACTTTGAAAAAAAAACTGCAATTTTACTGTGATGGATGATCAGGACTGTCTTTATGGACTGTGAGAAAATTTTAGCTTTTGACCAACATTGTATCAATATGTGTGTGCATTTGATTTCTTTGTTATTGTAATTATGAAAAAAATTTTCAAATCTGTATTGGCCACTGCCCAAAAAAATACACTCTTGGAAATGGAAAAAAGAACACATTGACACCGGTGTGTCAGACCCACCATACTTGCTCCGGACACTGCGAGAGGGCTGTACAAGCAATGATCACACGCACGGCACAGCGGACACACCAGGAACCGCGGTGTTGGCCGTCGAATGGCGCTAGCTGCGCAGCATTTGTGCACCGCCGCCGTCAGTGTCAGCCAGTTTGCCGTGGCATACGGAGCTCCATCGCAGTCTTTAACACTGATAGCATGCCGCGACAGCGTGGACGTGAACCGTATGTGCAGTTGACGGACTTTGAGCGAGGGCGTATAGTGGGCATGCGGGAGGCCGGGTGGACGTACCGCCGAATTGCTCAACACGTGGGGCGTGAGGTCTCCACAGTACATCGATGTTGTCGCCAGTGGTCGGCGGAAGGTGCACGTGCCCGTCGACCTGGGACCGGACCGCAGCGACGCACGGATGCACGCCAAGACCGTAGGATCCTACGCAGTGCCGTAGGGGACCGCACCGCCACTTCCCAGCAAATTTGGGGACACTGTTGCTCCTGGGGTATCGGCGAGGACCATTCGCAACCGTCTCCATGAAGCTGGGCTACGGTCCCGCACACCGTTAGGCCGTCTTCCGCTCACGCCCCAACATCGTGCAGCCCGCCTCCAGTGGTGTCGCTACAGGCGTGAATGGAGGGACGAATGGAGACGTGTCGTCTTCAGCGATGAGAGTCGCTTCTGCCTTGGTGCCAATGATGGTCGTATGCGTGTTCGGCGCCGTGCAGGTGAGCGCCACAATCAGGACTGCATACGACCGAGGCACACAGGGCCAACACCCGGCATCATGGTGTGGGGAGCGATCTCCTACACTGGCCGTACACCACTGGTGATCGTCGAGGGGACACTGAATAGTCCACGGTACATCCAAACCGTCATCGAACCCATCCTTCTACCATTCCTAGACCGGCAAGGGAACTTGCTGTTCCAACAGGACAATGCACGTCCGCATGTATCCCGTGCCACCCAACGTGCTCTAGAAGGTGTAAGTCAACTACCCTGGCCAGCAAGATCTCCGGATCTGTCCCCCATTGAGCATGTTTGGGACTGGATGAAGCGTCGTCTCACGCGGTCTGCACGTCCAGCACGAAAGCTGGTCCAACTGAGGCGCCAGGTGGAAATGGCATGGCAAGCCGTTCCACAGGACTACATCCAGCATCTCTACGATCGTCTCCATGGGAGAATAGCAGCCTGCATTGCTGCGAAAGGTGGATATACACTGTAGTAGTGCCGACATTGTGCATGCTCTGTTGCCTGTGTCTATGTGCCTGTGGTTCTGTCAGTGTGATCATGTGATGTATCTGACCCCAGGAATGTGTCAATAAAGTTTCCCCTTCCTGGGACAATGAATTCACGGTGTTCTTATTTCAATTTCCAGGAGTGTATGTAAAATTTTTTGTGGGGAGCATGGGGGCTATGTAAGTAGGCTGTTTAGGTTTTTTTTATTGGTAACGCCATGTAGCGCTCTGTATGAAAATCAATGGCTGTGCTGTGTGCAGTCTGTGGCTGGTTTGCATTGTTGTTCGCTATTGTATTGTTGGGCAGCTGGATGTTAACAGCGCGTAGCGTTGCGCAGTTGGAGGTGAGCCGCCAGCAGTGGTGGATGTGGGGAAGTGAGATGGCGGATTTTTGAGAGCAGATGATCTGGACAGAGACAGTAAATTTGCAACACTGGATGTCATGAACTGCTATATATATTATGACCTTTGAACACTATTAAGGTAAATACATTGTTTGTTCTTTATCAAAATCTTTCATTTGCTAACTATGCCTATCAGTAGTTAGTGCCTTCAGTAGTTTGAATCTTTTATTTAGCTGGCAGTAGTGGCGCTCGCTGTATTGCAGTAGTTCGAGTAACGAAGATTTATGTGAGGTAAGTGATTTGTGAAAGGTATAGGCTAATGTTAGTCAGGGCCATTCTTTTGTAGGGATTATTGAAAGTCAGATTGCGTTGCGCCAAAAATATTGTGTGTCAGTTTAAGCACAGTCATGTGTAATTTTTCTAAGGGGACGTTTCATACAGTGACTGCACAACTTTGGTGTATTCAAAGAAATCGACTTAACCCAGACATTCTGCTTATTGGGGTCTTGATAATCCATGAGCCTGCGGCCCTATCTCATCATATATACATTCATGTCAGACACTCATCCACACGTGTTCGGTGAGATTAGAAGCAGCATCGGAAGTGCTGGATGTGTGAGGGCCGCAGCGGCTGCGGAGGTGGCGCCGGTATTGCAGGGGACAGCACTGCCAGGGGCGGCGGCGGCGTGCATGTACTGACTCCCAGTAAGAAGCTATGTCCCTTTTATTGGTAGTTGAATAGGACATGGGAGGCGTGAAATAGCAACAGTTTTGTAGGAAATACACGATTGCAAATAGAAACCAGATGTTGACCTAGGTTTCGGCGCGGATAACCCCGCCTTCTGTAAGGTGTCAGGCAAATCCAACACTTTCCATGAAAAACCTGACATGATAAGCAAATCTGGCAGTATGTCACATAGTTCCAAATAAATCCTGACATTAAATTAACCAAAGTAATACGAGTAACGAGTGAGCAAATGGAATGCCACAGACTAACACAAGAACGCCTAAATGCATGTCATACCTTCCCACCGTGAAACAGACGCAGTTCCGAGGGAAGAAACGAGAGCAGAAGCCGGGAGCAGAACCATGTTAAGTCAGAAGGCCCTACGATAAGGGACGGACACCCACATCGCCAGCCAACCGCCAAAACCACTCCCCAGCCCATGTTAAAAGATAGAGCCCTCCAGAAGAACAGTATTGATCTTACGATAACACTAAAAGGGCGACACCACCTGCAAGTTTTAGCGTGAGACTTTTTCGCGTCTCTGTTACGTTGCAAACGTTAAAAACATTGCCCCACCACGAAAAGTATAACGTTTCTCATTGGATAGACAGAATTTTGTAGGCGGAGCTTGAGGTTAACATTGAGACCCTGATTGGTCAGTTGAAAACACAGCCAGATAGCTTTTTTTAAACCAACTTCGGTAAATTGTAGTAAGGAGAAGTTAGAGAAGAGTTGCTTCGGAGACGGCGAGCTGTGTGGAGCTGCGCCGCCCTCCGCCCCCTGACGCTGCCTAAGCACCGTCAAGGTAATGAACACATGTGATGCCGCAAAACAGCGCATAACGCTTCACTCAGAACTGCAGAAGTCTCATCTGTTACACCCCCTTTTTGAGTAATACTGGTGTTTATCGTCAATTAAAGCTCATGGTATTCACATTTGCCACGCAAGCTAAAATCTGAAACGCGATAATTTTTTTGTTATATAATTATTGAGAAGCCACTGTAACTTATGACAAGGTAAATAAGTAATTAAAGATAATTGAGGGTCACTGTAGACCATTTTGATAGTTTTCTCTTTTATGAAACTTAATTTAAACGTAGATTATAGATGTGATATGGCATAGGTCATCCTTTGATCCATTGTAGTACTTGGAAACCCATTCAGGGAATATTCGTTCACATTTTTGTTGAACACAGTTGGTTTCTATCATCCTTTATTAAAATATTTCCTTTTATCAATAGTGCAGTTTATAAACAATGTTTTGTGAGTAGAATAAAATTTCCAATGGTAAACTTAACTTCTTTTCCGACGTTATTTTATCAGCTAACTAAAAATAGGAAAGCCTTGAACCCCTTCCACTAAATTTAGTTAGAATTAAGATTCTTTTACAGGGAGTGCAGTGGAGCTGACGCTAAAATCATTAAGTATTTGATTATATCATCGCTAGTCTCACTGAACTCTTCTGAACTCTACATGTCATGTGTGGTCTGGCGTCTCCTTACCAGCAACAGGTCCCAGGTTCAAACTAGTCAATTCCCTAAAAAACACGCTCAGAGCGTCGTTGCGCGAGAATGGTAGGGAGACACGACTAAGAACAGACACCATGCAGAATGTTAGACTTCTTCGGAACACACTAAAACGACAAACTGCCTAAAGAAGCAGACATTCTCACGGCCTAGCTTCCGGCGCCACCTCAGCTTACCCGCGGCCCACCGAACGTTGGCTGGGGTGACGAAGCACGCTTCTGACGTTTAATCTAAGTACAGACAGCTATTGACATGGTACACACATACCGATTACTTTACATTTTATGCGAGTCTTTTGCCCTTTTGGGCATTCTGTATTAATATTGGAAAATGCCTCTTTAGGCAGTTTGTAGTTTTAGTGTGTTCCGAAGAAGGCGTGGTTATCCGCGCCGAAACCTAGGTCAACATCCGGTTCCTATTTGCAATCGAGGCGGATTCTTTATAATCATTAAATTATTCACGATTGCTGACGCGCTGCTATGTTAAAACTTCTCGTGTTCTATTGTATTTTATATGTACTCAGAAATGTCATTGTATAATGGTAGCACAGAATTTCGGAAACAGATGCCTTCTGTGAGCCTTAAATTCAGCTCGTATTCATTCAGCCTAATAGGTGGCATTATCCACCTACGAATTGCTTCAGCGAACTAAGCCTCTCCAGACTTGACAGGTTCTATACTGAAGCACTTTGGTAAAGGGGAATACGTGCATTGATGCACTGTTTTAATTGGTACATAGCAACACCATTTTTGTTCAAATCGTCAACAAACTCATAGTACGCCGCTTTTATATATGAGCACCAGTTAGGTGATCGATAATGCACAGTACAGCTCACCTAGATTCACAACACATACATGTTTTATGTATACAGGGTGGTCCATTGATCGTGACAGTGCCAAATATCTCACGAAACAAGCGTCAAACGAAAAAACTACAAAGACGAAACTTGTCTAGCTTGAAGGGGTAAACCAGAAGGCGCTATGGTTGGCCTGCTAGATGGCGCTGCCATAGGTCAAACGGATATCAACTGCAGTTTTTAAAATAGGAAACCCAATTTTATTACATATTCGTGTAGTACGTAAAGAAATATGAATGTTTTAGTTGGACCACTTTTTTGGAGTTTCGTTCTTTGCAGTTTTTTCGTTTGATACTTATTTCGTGAGATATTTGTCCCGGTCACTATCAATGGACCACCCTGTATACTCGTGTCCCATGAAGTTAATTCCAGTATCGCCTCCCCATTCGTATCAACTATGGTGACTTTACATCATAGCGTTTGAACGTCTGTAGGAATTCGTGGCAGGCTGCATCAAACCAGCCAAAGGACATTGGATATAACTAGTAGAAGAGTGTAACCTGACACTATAAGTCCTTATCGGTGACCTTAGATAAAGATTTTATCTCAAGGTCAAGTTCACAGATAACGATTCTATCTCGTGATCGTGCTCGCCCTGCGTATTTACTATTTTGGTGTATGACATGGTACTCGCCTTTGTCGTCGGGAATGGACTTTCGCATCATGCAGTAGTCTCCTAATAGTTTTATATGATACATGGCGTGCTTTAACCTCTTCGAACACCGAATATAGCTATCGATCATTCAGCCCACGGTAATTTGTCGAATGTGGCAGCCTGTGGGGTGTAAGTCCACAACACCACCAGTCAGTTGGAACCTATTCTATGTCCACACTACATCACTTTGACTGCGGCGCACACATCGAGATACTTTCTTGGTTAACAAGCCATCTGTGAGTAACATGATGATGCGGACCCGATCACTGGGCGTGATCGTCCTTTGTGGAATGACGGATGTTCACTCCACTGCTCCACAGACGTCACCAGTGCCTCTTTTTTTCTTTATTGTTATTTTAAACACCTTATACAAAGGTGGGCTTTCAGCAGCATAGTACACTGCTCTTCAGCCGCAAGTGGTACAATATAAGACATAAGGGAGGGACAGATGATTCAATACAAATGGCAGGCAAAAAATTGTAGACACAGAAAACAATATACATGAAGCCGTTCACACTGGACAAGAAAAAACACTAAAACCTGTTGACACGGCGCACAAACCCTAGACGACTGCGACGGCACAGGTGAACGGGGAGCGTGACGGCGAAAGAACAGTAAACACAAACACGAAGGTACACATGAGACACTGATGATGATGATTTCCGGACCAGTGCCTCTTTTTTTTTTCCTTCATTGTAATTTTCATACCTATACAGATACATAGGTAGGCTGGCAGCAGCATCGTACGCTGCTCTTCAGCCTTCATTTTCCAATGATAAAAAACAGTAAGAATATACATTAATTGTTAGAGTGATGGGTAAAAAACAGTAGACATACAAAAATACAAAACACGGAGCCGTTCACACTCGATGAAAATAACACTGAGACACGTTGGCACGGCGCACAAACACTGATGATTCGACGGCACAGGTGAACGTAGGAGTGTGACGGTGAACACTAACACAGACACGACAGCACACACACGAGAAACTGATGGCGATGATCTCCGGCACGCGAGTGTCCACGTGATGTGTGCGAGTCCGGGGACCTGCCAGGAGGGGAAGAGGGGTGAGGGGGATGGAGAGGGGAGAGCAGAGATGTCAGTGGCAGAGGAGATGGGAAGAGAAGTAGAGGGACGGGGTAGGGGAAGCCCGGGGGAGGAGTCAGGAGAAAGGGAGGAAGGAGGGAAGGGGGAGAGAAGGGAGAGAGGGTGCCCAAAGGAAACAAACACAGGAAGAGGAACGGTGGATCAAAGTTGGTAGGAGGGAGAGGATGGGAGAGACCAGCAGGTGAGGAGGATCCAGTTTGCAGGAGGTGTAGAGGATCAGTATCCGTTCGAGGAAAAGGAGGGGTTGGGGGAAGGGAATTGTCGTACAGGATCCGTGTGGGGGAGGGGAGACGGATGTGATAGGTGAGGCGAACAGCATGGCGTTCCAGGATCTGATGGGATTGGTAAAAGGTAGGGGGAGCGGAGATCCAGGCAGAGTGGGAGTAGCAAAGGATAGGGCGAATGAGGGATTTATAGGTATGGAGGATGGTAGAGGAGTCCAGACCCCAAGTTCGGCCAGAGAGGAGTTTGAGGAGACAGAGGCGGAAGCGTGCCTTGGCTTGGATCGTCTGGAGGTGGGGGGGTCCAGGAGAGGCGACAGTCAAGGGTGACACCAAGGTACTTAAGGGTGGGGGTGAGGGCAATAGGACGGCCATAGATGGTGATGTAGAAGTCGAGGAAGCGGAAGGAAGGAGTGGTTTTGCCTACTATGGTCGCCTGTGATTTGGCAGGATTGACCTCAAGCAACCACTGGTTGCACCAAGCGGTGAACCGGTCAAGATGGGATTGGAGAAGGTGTTGGGAGCGCTGCAGGGTGGGGGCAAGGACAAGGAAGGCAGTGTCATCGGCGTAATGGAGAAGGTGAATGGGGGGTGAAGGCAGCGGCATGTCCGCTGTATACAAGAGGTACAGAAGAGAGGAGAGGACGGAACCCTGGGGCACACCAGTGGAGGGGAAAAAGGTGTAGGAATTCATGTTGTGGATGGTGACATAGGAAGGACGGTGGGAAAGAAAGGAGCCGATCAGATGGACGTAGTTAATAGGAAGGGCGAAGGTTTGGAGCTTGAAGAGGAGACCAGAATGCCACACACTAGGCTCGTTCAAGGTCAAGGGAGAGGAAGATAGCGGAACGACGGGGATTAAGCTGTTCGGAGAGGAGATGAGTGAGGTGAAGGAGAAGGTCATCGGAAGAGAAGGACAGCCGAAAGCCACACTGGGTAACGGGAAGGAGGCGGTGCTGGCAGAGATGCTGGTGGATGGTAAGGAGATGGGGAGTCCAGATGAGGTGGCGGTCGAGTGTGAGGCCAAGGTATTTGAGGGTAGGAGTGAGGTGGATAGGACGGCCATAAATGGTGAGGTAGAAATCATAGAGGCGGAAGGAGCGGGTGGTGCGGCCTATGATGATCGCCTGGGTCTTGGAGGGATTAACATGGAGGAACCACTGGTTGCACCAAGCAGTGAATTGGTCAGTGTGGGTTTGGAGGGTACGTTGGGACCGTTGAAGGGTAGGATAGAGGGCTAGGAAGGCGGTGTCATCAGCGAACTGGAGAAGATCATGTATGCCTCTTTTTTTTTTTACTTTATTGTTATTTTAAAACCTGTACAACAGGCAGGCTGTCAGCAGCATTCAACGCTGCACTTCAGCCATAGAACACACAATGAGAAAAAAACAGGAAGAATACACATAAGTTACAGAACGGTGGGCAATAAAACAGTAGACACATAAGGACAAACACAGAGCCGTTCACACTCGACGATAAACCACACGGCAAACTGATGATACGACGCACAAACACTGAAGATGGCGATGGCACAGGTGAACGATGAAGTGTAAGGGTGAACACTGAACACTAAACATGACGGCACACACGAGACACTGATGACGATGATCTCCGGCGCGCGAATGTTCACTGAGCGTGTACGAGTCCGGGGACCTGCCAAGAGAGGAGGTGGAGGAGGAGGAAGGGGAAATGGGAGAGGGGAGAGGGGAGAGCAGAGATGCCATGGGCAAAGGAGAGAGGGGGAGGGGGGAAGGGGGAGGAGAAGCCCGGGCGAGAGGGTAGGATTGAGGGGGGAAAGGAAAGAGAAGGGAAGGGAAAGGGAGGAGGGAGGGTGCCTATAGGAAAGGACACAGGAGGTCGGGGGGGAGGATCAAAGTTGAGAGGAGGGGTAGATGCAGGGAAGGAGGACATCATCAGGGAGGGGGAGCTGGCGGAAGCCACCTTGGGAGAGGGTAAGGAGGGTTGAGAGATGGAGACCGGGTGGGACATGGGAATACAGGCACGGCAGCGGGCGGGGGTGGGTGAGGATCGGGGAGACGAGCGGGTGAGGAGGGTCGAGTTTACGGGAGGTTTACAGGATCCGTATCCTTTCAAGGAAAAGGAGGTGGGGGAAGAGGATGAGATCATACAGGATCCGAGTGGGGGAGGGGAGACAGATGCGATAGGCGAGGCGGAGAGCGTGGCGTTCAAGCATTTGGAGGGATTTATAAAAGGGAGGGGGGGCGGAGATCCAAGCCGGATGGGCATAACAAAGGATAGGGCGGATGAGGGATTTATAGGTGTGGAGGATGGTGGAGGGGTCCAGACCCCACGTACAGCCGGAGAGGAGCTTGAGGAGACTGAGTCGGGAGCGTGCCTTGGCTTGGATTGTCCGGAAGTGGGGAGTCCAGGAGAGGCGACGGTCGAGGGTGACGCCAAGGTACTTAAGGGTGGGAGTGAGGGCGATAGGACGGCCATAGATGGTGATGTAGAAATCAAGGAGCCGGAAGGAAGGGGTGGTTTTGCCTACAATGATCGCCTGGGTTTTGGAGGGATTGACCTTGAGCAACCACTGGTTGCACCAAGCGGTGAACCGGTCAAGATGGGATTGGAGAAGGTGTTGGGAGCGCTGTAGGGTGGGGGCAAGGGCAAGGAAGGCGGTGTCATCGGCAAACTGGAGAAGGTGGACGGGGGCTGACGGCGGCGGCATGTCCGCCGTGTACAAAAGGTACAGAAGGGGGAAGAGGACGGAGCCTTGGGGCACACCGGCAGAGGGGAAAAAGGTGTAGGAATCTGAGTTATGGACGGTGACATAGGAAGGACGGCGGGAGAGAAAGGAGCCGATCAGACGGACGTAGTTAATGGGAAGGGCGAAGGTTTGGAGCTTGAAGAGGAGACCGGAATGCCATATACGGTCATAGGCACATTCGAGATCCAGGGAGAGGAAGATTGCGGAGCGACGGGAATTAAGCTGTTCGGAAAGCAGATGAGTGAGGTGAAGGAGAAGGTCGTCGGAAGAGAAGGATGGCCGAAAGCCACACTGGGTGACGGGAAGGAGGCGGTGCTGGCGGAGATGCTGGTGGATGCGGCGGGTGAGGATAGATTCCAGCACCTTGCTGAAGACTGAGGTAAGGCTGATGGGACGGTAGGAGGAGACGGCGGACGGTGGTTTGCCGGGTTTAAGGAACATGAGGATACGGGAGGTTTTCCACAGGTCGGGGTAGTAACCGGTGGACAGGACTACATTGTAGAGCCTGGCCAGGGTGGAGAGGAAAGAGACAGGAGCTTCACGAAGGTGACGGTAGGTGACACGATCGTGACCAGGAGCGGTGTTGCGTTTTGTGCGGAGTGTAGCAATGAGATCCTGTGTAGTGATAAGGGCATTGAGTTCCGTGTGTGCAATGCTGTCCATGTACTGGAAACCAGGAGCGAGGGGAGGGGAAGAGGTGTCAGTTCGATCGCGGATATCCGGGAAGAGGGAGTAATCGAACTGGGGATCATCGGGGATGGAAAAGACATCGGAGAGGTAGGAGGCAAAGTGATTGGCCTTACTAAGGGAGTCAGGGAAAGGGTGATCATCATGGAGAAGAGGATAATAGGGGGAGGGTTTAGTTCCGGTAAGGCGACGGAAGGCCGACCAGAACTTGGACGAGTTGATTGGTAGGGTAGCATTTAATCAGGTGCATGTCTGTCGCCAGTCCCAGCGTTTCTTAGCCGTGAGCAAATTGCGAATGTGTCGCTGGAGTTGCCGGTGGCGTCGTGGTGTGTCCGGGTCACGCGTGCGGAGGAAGGCACGGTAGAGACGACGGGATTCACGGAGGAGGAGGACGGCCTTTGGGGGTAAGGTAGGACGGTGGGGGTGGATGGCGACAGTAGGGACGTGGGCCTACACGGCCTCAGACAAGGTCTGCTGGAGAAAGGAGGCGGCATGGGTGACATCGTCAGGGTGGTGGTAGGTGAGACGGTGGCTATCGACCTGGGTGGAAATGGTATCCCGGTAGGCATTCCAGTCGGCTCGGGAATAGTCGTGGACATACTTAGGGGGAGGGTCAGTACGAGGGTCGGGGCGAGGGCGACGACCGTCTGAAACGGTGAGGAGGACAGGGAGATGGTCGCTACCAATAGGCTCCAGGACATCCACCGTGATGCGGCCAAGGAGGTTGGGGGAGGAGAGGATAACATCAGGAGTGGAGTTGGATTCGGGACGGGTGTGCTGGGGGATGGGAATAAGGTCGCCTTGAAGGGAGGAGAGGAACCGATGCCACCGCCGTAACTGGGCGGCGGAACGACTATGGATGTTGAGGTCGGCGGCGATCACGTAGGAGGAGAAGGTACGGTCAATGTGGGAGAGGAAATCGAAGGGAATAGGGGCGTTAGGGCGGACATAGATGGTGGCGCAGGTAACGGTAAGGCCAGGGAAGATAATGATCAGGTGTTCGGTGGGGTCGGGAAGGAGAGGTTGGAGCCGAACGGGGATCTGGCGATGGTGCCCAATGGCAACTCCGCCACGCGCAATTGGGAGGGGATTATCGGAGCGGTGGAGGAGGTAGGGCGAAGTGTGGACGGTGTGGTGGGGTCGGAGGAAAGTTTCATTAAGGAGGAAGGCGTCCACACGGTGGGTGGCAAGGGTATGGAGAAAGAGGTTCTTGTTGGCGGGAAGGGAGCGGATGTTGTTGAAAAGGATACGTTGCTGTCGCGCCATGACAGGGATTTAAACGAGGGTGTCAAGACGGGAGAAGGTGAAATGGGCCTGGTTGTTAGAGTAGGTGGCGTACATTTTGAGGTGGAAAACAGATCGGGCGGCGAGGGAGATCTGTTGGAGGGTGTGTGGGGGCGCTGAAAAGGATGTACATTCTGCAGGACAATGGTGAGGAATCGGATGATGTCCTCAGCGGTAGGGGGTGGGCGAAGGGAGTTGCCGGGAGGGGTGGGGGCGTCCAGAGGGCGGACAGGAACGGTGAGTTCAGGAGTGGTAGGAGGGGGTCGGGCCTTACACTTCTGGGAGTAGGTCGGATGACGGAGGTTACAGGTATTACGGGAGGGGGGGACTGGAGATTGGGGCACTGCCGTAAAAAGTGGGCTTGCCTACAGTGCGGGCAGGTGGGGGCCTCGCGGCACTCAGATGTTGGGTGTGCATTATATCGCAAGCACCTTTGGCAGCGGAGGGATTGAGGAGGGGAACGGGAGGGGTCAACTTTATAATGCTGGTTAAAAAGGAGTGCACCCTCCTTCAGGAGACGGTCTATGGAGGGGGCGTGCTCAGAAAAAACGCGCATAAGGCGGGTGGGGCCGGCAGCGTTATGGATCCGGCGAACCGCACGCACCTCCAGATGGGCATGGGCCTGAAGCTCCGCCAACACCTGCTCCTCCGTGATCACTGGACTGAGCCGAGTGAGCATGGCGGTGAGGGTCGGCGGACGATGCGGAGGTTGGGGTTGGCGGGAGGGAGGT
Source organism: Schistocerca nitens (assembly GCF_023898315.1). Classification (NCBI taxonomy): domain Eukaryota; kingdom Metazoa; phylum Arthropoda; class Insecta; order Orthoptera; family Acrididae; genus Schistocerca; species Schistocerca nitens. The sequence goes on along the minus strand of NC_064619.1, from coordinate 561,688,323 downwards.
GGCGAGGGAGCAGGGGTGAGAGAGGCAAGAGGGCCAAAGCGGGTGATAGGGATGCGGGAAAGGAGGTCCATGTGGAGGGTAGGGCTGGGGAAGGAGATGAGTACCGAATCACGGCGAGGAGTGAGGAGGGAGATGGGGGCACCAGGACAATTCTGGCGAAGGAAGAGGGTGAGGTTCCGGGCTTCAAGGAGGGAGGGATCCAGATGGGAGAGGAGGTAGCGGTAGGAGGAGGGGGTAGAGGAGGAGGAGGAGGGGGCAGGGACGGGTGGGGAGACATCCATGGCATCAGGGGTGGGGGAAGGGGGACGAGGCGGAGCCTTTTTTGGAGCAGACGAGACAGGAGTGCCACTGGGGCGCTTGACGGCGGCGGAGGAGGTGTGGGGGATGGGAACAACTGGAATATGGCGGGGAGGGGCAGGTCCCGGGGCCGGAGTTGGCGCCGGAGATGGTGACGGTGACGGTGAAGGCGAAGGCGACGGCGACGATGACGATGACGGTGGCAGTGGCGGCGGTGATGGCGAAGGTGACGGGGAGAGCTGGGCGTGGACAGTGGCCCGACGGACCACCACCCGAGCCGGAGCTGCAGTGACAGGCCGGGGGAGTGGGGGGAAAGGATCGGAACGAGAGGAGCGAGAGGAAGAAGCGGGAGAGGGGGCGACAAAGATAGAGGGTGAAGGGAGAGTGAGGAGAGGTGGGATGGAAGGAGGGGGGTGGGACTGGGCACACCAAGTTATAGTGGTGCAGGCGGCGGAAGGGGATGTATAGACGATGGCGGTGGTGGTAGTAGTGACGGTGGTGGTGGGGGCGGACATGACGACAGGAAGAAAAAACGCACAGCACGAAAAGGAAATGACACAAACTGGGAACAGGCGAAGACGCAGACGGTCGGACGACCAGGGCGGACGGCGACGGCGGCGAGCACCGAGCACCGAGCACCGGCGGCGAACAGACGGACGGACAGCAGGCGGCGGCGGCGGCGGCGGCGGCGGCGAACAGACGGACAGCAGGCAGCAGCGGAGACGGAAAGCGAGCAGGCAGGCTGACGGACGGACGGACGGACGGACGGACGGACGGACGAACAGCTACAACAGTAAGCGGCGGGCAGACGGGCAGACAGACGAACACAATCGTCGAAAGCGGAGATTCCAACCAGAGAGTAGCCCAGGCTTTGGAATCTGGCGCCTTCGAATGAGGGGATCCAACCCTCTGATCTGGCATGGGTGTCTCCCTACTGGTGCTTTATATTCAACTGATATGCTGCAATCCAATTCGAGTGCAGCATTCTACCCACACGTAGCGCTCATGGTAACTGTGTGTTTATTTAAAAACAAGGTCAGGGATAACCTTCCGATCAGTGTAAGGAAATTCACAATAGCAACACATCTGCACGACTTATCGGGTGATGGAAAACTTTTCTTGATGCGCTGTAACATCATAGATTAAGTGTCGACCTGCGACAGCAATCGCACAACTTGCGTACGGGCCGCTAGATACCGCCGCGAGCGCTAAGATTGCATTGCGATCGCTGGCGCGCGTGTTGCGTACGGGACGCGAGGTGCCGCCACGAGCGCAACCGTATATAAGTGCCGACGGAGATCGGCCAGCCAACCCTTCAAGGCGACCTCATCCCCATCCCCCAGCACACCCACCCCGAATCCAATTCTACTCCCGATGTTATTCTCTCCTCCCCCAACCTCCTTGGTCGCATTACGGTGGATGTCCTGGAGCCTATTGGTAGTGACCATCTCCCTGTCCTCCTCACCGTTTCAGACGGTCGTCGCCCCCGCCCCGACCCTCGTCATGACCCTCCCCCCAAGTACATCCATGACTATTCCCGTGCCAACTGGAATGCCTACCGGGATACCCTCTCCACTCAGGTCGACAGCCACCCTCTCGCCTACCGCCGTCCCGATGATGTCTCCCATGCCGCCTCCTTTCTCCAGCAGACCTTGTCTGAGGCCGTGGAGGCCCACGTCCCTACTGTTGCCATCCACCCCCACCGTCCTACCTTGCCACCACAGGCCGTCCTCCTCCTCCGTGAATCCCGTCGTCTCTACCGTGCCTTCCTCCGCACGCGTGACCCGGACACCCTACGACGCCACCGGCAACTACAGCGACACATTCGAAATTTGCTCGCGGCTAAGAAACGCCGGGACTGGCGACAGACATGCACCCGTTTAAATGCTACCCTCCCTATAAACTCGTCCAAGTTCTGGACCGCCTTCCGTCGCCTTACCGGAACTAAGCCCTCCCCCTACTATCCTCTTCTCCACGATGACCACCCCTTCCCTGACGCCCTTAGTAAGGCCAACCACTTTGCCTCCTACCTGTCCGATGTGTTTTCCATCCCTGATGATCCCCGGTTCGATTACTCCCTCTTCCCAGATATCCGCGATCGAACTGACACCTCTGTCCCTCCCCTCGCTCCTGGTTTCCAGTACTTGGACAACATTCCACACACGGAACTTAATGCCCCCATCACTACACAGGATCTCATTACTACACTCCGCACCAAACGCAACACCGCTCCTGGTCACGATCGTGTCACCTACCGTCACCTTCGTGAAGCTCCTGTCTCTTTCCTCTCCACCCTGGCCAGGCTCTACAATGTAGTCCTGTCCACTGGTTACTACCCCGACCTGTGGAAAACCTCTCGTATCCTCATGTTCCTCAAACGTGGCAAACCGCCGTCCGCCGTCTCCTCCTACCGACCCATCAGCCTTACCTCGGTCTTCAGCAAGGTCCTGGAATCTATCCTCACCCGCCGCATCCACCAGCATCTCCGCCAGCACCGCCTCCTCGCCGTTACCCAGTGTGGCTTTCGGCCGTCCTTCTCTTCCGACGATCTTCTCCTTCACCTCACTCATCTCCTTTCCGAACAGCTCAATTCCCGTCGCTCCGCAATCTTCCTCTCTCTTGACCTCGAACGCGCATATGACCGCGTATGGCATTCCGGTCTCCTCTTCAAGCTCCAAACCTTCGCCCTTCCCATTAACTACGTTCGTCTGATCGGTTCCTTTCTCTCCCGCCGTCCTTCCCATGTCACCATCCATAACGCCGATTCCTACGCCTTTTTCCCCTCAGCCGGTGTGCCCCAAGGCTCCGTCCTCTCCCCCCTTCTGTACTTGTTGTACACGGCGGACATGCCGCCGCCGTCACCCCCCGTCCACCTTCTCCAGTTTGCCGATGACACCGCCTTCCTTGCCCTTGCCCCCACCCTGCAACGCTCCCAACACCTTCTCCAATCCCATCTTGACCGGTTCACCGCTTGGTGCGACCAGTGGTTGCTCACGGTCAATCCTTCCAAAACCCAGGCGATCATTGTAGGCAAAACCACCCCTTCCTTCCGCCTCCTTGATTTCTATCTCACCGTTTATGGCCGTCCCATCGCTCTCACCCCCACCCTTAAGTACCTTGGCGTCACCCTCGACCGTCGCCTCTCCTGGACTCCCCATCTCCAGACAATCCAAGCCAAGGCACGTTCCCGACTCCGTCTCCTCAAGCTCCTTTCCGGCCGTACATGGGGTCTGGACCCCTCCACCATCCTCCACACCTATAAGTCCCTCATCCGCCCTATCCTCTGTTACGCCCATCCCGCCTGGATCTCCGCCCCCCCTTCCTTTTATAAATCCCTCCAAATCCTTGAACGCCATGCTCTCCGCCTTGCCTATCGCATCCGTCTCCCCTCCCCCACGCGGATCCTGTATGATCTTATCCCCTTCCCCCACCTCCTCCTCTTCCTCGAACGAATACGCATCCTCTACACCTCCCGTAAACTCGATCCTCCTCACCCGCTCGTCTCCCCGATCCTCTCCCACCCCCGCCCGCTGCCGCGCCTGTACTCCCTTGTCCCACCCGGTCTCCATCTCTCCACCCTCCTTACCCTCTCCCAAGGTGGCTTCCGCCAGCTCCCCCTCCCTGATGATGTCCTCCTCCCCTCCATCTACCCCTCCTACCAACTTTGATCCTCCCACCCTCCTCCTGTGCATGCTCCTCAGGGCACCCTCCCTCCCTTCTCTCCCTTTTTCCCTCCCCCCTCCTTTTGTCTCCCCTCCTCCCCCGGGCCTCCCCTCCCCTGTCCCTCTCCCTCCTGCCCCTGTCTCCTCCGCCATTGGCGTCCTTTTCTCCCCTCTCCCCCACCTCACCCCCGTTCCCCTCTTGGCAGGTCCCCGGACTCGCACACGCTACGTGGACTTTCGCGCGTCAGAGATCGCCGCCATCAGTGTCTTGTGTGTGCCGTCGTGTTTAGTGTTCAGTGTTCACCGTCACACTCCGTTGTTCACCAGTGCCTTCGTCTTCTTCAGTGTTTGTGCGTCGTCTCAACAGTTTGCAGTGTGGTTTATCGTCGAGTGTGAACGGCTCCGTGTTTGTCTCTCTGTGTCTCCTGTTTTATCGCCCACCATTTTGTGACTTTTCTGTTTTTCTCCTGTTTTTTATGCATATGTCTTCTTTGGCTGAAGAGCAGCGTAGTGTGCTGCTGCCAGCCTGCCTATTGTATAGGTTTTAAAATGACAATAAAGTAAAAAAAAAAAAAATCGGCCAGCCAAGAGAGGGTTGGATCCCCTCATTGGAAGGCGCCAGATTCCAAAGCCTGGGCTACACTCTGGTTGGAATCTCCACTTTCGAAGATTGTGTTCGTATGTCTGTCTGTCTGTCTGCCCGCCGCTTACTGTTGTAGCTGTTCGTTCGTTCGTTCGTCCGTCCGCCCGTCCGTCCGTCCGTCCGACCGTCCGCCTGCCTGCTCGCTGTCCGTCTCCGCTGTTGCCTGCTGTCCGTCTGTTCGCCGCCGCCGCCGCCGCCGGCCAGCCGGTGCTCGCCGCCGCCTGCTGTCCGTCCGTCTGTTCGCCGCCGGTGCTCGGTGCTCGGTGCTCGCCGCCGCCGCCGCCGTCGCCGTCCGCCCTGGTCGTCCGACCGTCTGCGTCTTCGCCTGTTCCCAGTTTGTGTCATTTCCTTTTCGTGCTGTGCGTTTTTTCTTCCTGTCGTCATGTCCGCCCCCACCACCACCGTCACTACTACCACCACCGCCATCGTCTATACATCCCCTTCCGCCGCCTGCACCACTATAACTTGGTGTGCCCAGTCCCACCCCTCTCCTTCCATCCCACCTCTCCTCATTCTCCCTTCACCCTCTATCTTTGTCGCCCCCTCTCCCGCTTCTTCCTCTCGCTCTTCTCGTTCCGATCCTTTCCCCCCACTCCCCCAGCCTGTCACTGCAGCTCCGGCTCGGGTGGTGGCCCGTCGGGCCACTGTCCACGCCTAGCTCTCCCCGTCACCTTCGCCATCACCGCCGCCGCCGCCACTACCACCGTCATCGTCGCCGTCGCCTTCGCCTTCGCCTTCGCCTTCACCGTCACCGTCACCATCTCCGGCGCCGACTCCAGCCCCGGGACCTGCCCCTCCCCGCCATATTCCAGTTGTTCCCATTCCCCACACCTCCTCCGCCGCCGTTAACCGCCCCAGTGGCACTCCTGTCTCGTCTGCTCCAAAAAAGGCTCCGCCTCATCCCCCTTCTCCCACCCCTGATGCCATGGATGTCTCCCCGCCCGTCCCTGCCCCCTCCTCCTCCTCCTCTACCCCCTCCTCCTACCGCTACCTCCTCTCCCGTCCGGATCCCTCCCTCCTTGAAGCCCGGAACCTCACCCTCTTCCTTCGCCAGAATTGTCCTGGTGCCCCCATCTCCCTCCTCACTCCTCGCCGTGATTCGGTACTCATCTCCTTCCCCAGCCCTACCCTCCACACGGACCTCCTTTCCCGCATCCCTATCACCCGCTTTGGCCCTCTTGCCTCTCTCACCCCTGCTCCCTCGCCACCTCCCTCCCGCCAACCCCAACCTCCGCATCGTCCGCCAACCCTCACCGCCATGATCACTCGGCTCAGTCCAGTGATCACGGAGGAGCAGGTGTTGGCGGAGCTTCAGGCCCATGCCCATCTGGAGGTGCGTGCGGTTCGCCGGATCCATAACGCTGCCGGCCCCACCCGCCTTATGCGCGTTTTTTCTGAGCACGCCCCCTCCATAGACCGTCTCCTGAAGGAGGGTGCCCTCCTTTTTAACCAGCATTATAAGGTTGACCCCTCCCGTTCCGCTCCTCAATCCCTGCGCTGCCAGAGGTGTCTGCGCTATAACGCGCACCCCACAGCTGTGTGCCGCGAGGCCCCCACCTGCCCGCATTGTAGGCAAGCGCACTTCCTCAGGCAGTGCCCTAACCTCCAATCCCCTCCAATCCCCTCATTCCTGCAAAACCTGCAATCTACCCCATCCCACCTACTCCCAAAAGTGTAAAGCCCGACCCCCTCCGACCGTTCCTGAACTCACCGTCCCTGTCCGTCCCCTGGACGCCCCCACCCCTCCTGGCAATTCCCTTCGTCCCACCCCCACCACTGAGGACATCATCAGGTTCATCACCATCGTCCTTCAAAATGTTCATCCCTTTCAGCGCACCCACACCCTCCAGCAGATCTCCCTGCCACCCGTTCCATCTTCCAACTCAAGATGTACGCCACCTACTCCAACAACCAGGCCCATTTCACCTTCTCCCGTCTTGACACCCTCGTCTAAATCCCTGTCATGGCGCGACAGCAACGTATCCTTTTCAACAATATCCGCTCCCTCTCCGCCAACAAGAACCTCTTCCTGCACACCCTTGCCACCCACTGCGTGGATGCCTTCCTCCTCAATGAAACCTTCCTCCAACCCCACCACTCCATCCACACCTCACCCTATCTCCTCCACCGCTCCGATAACCCCCTCCCAATTGCGCGTGGCGGAGTTGCCATTGGTCACCACCGCCAGATCCCCGTTCGGCTCCAACCTCTCCTTCCCGACCCCACCGAACACCTGATCCTTAGTCTCTTCTTCCCCGACCTTACCGTTACCTGCGCCACCATCTATGTCCGCCCTAGCGCCCCTATTCCCTTCGACTTCCTCTCCCACATTGACCGTACCTTCTCCTCCTATGTGATCGCCGCCGACCTCAACATCCATAGTCGTTCCGCCGCCCAGTTACGGCGGTGGCATCGGTTCCTCTCCACCCTTCAAGGCGACCTCATCCCCATCCCCCAGCATACCCGTCCCGAATCCAACTCCACTCCTGATGTTATCCTCTCCTCCCCCAACCTCCTTGGCCGCATCACGGTGGATGTCCTGGAGCCCATTGGTAGCTACCATCTCCCTGTCCTCCTCACCGTTTCAGACGGTCGTCGCCCTCGCCCCGACCCTCGTACTGACCCTCCAACTAAATATGTCCACGACTATTCCCGTGCCGACTGGAATGCCTACCGGGATACCCTCTCCACCCAGGTCGATAGCCACCCTTTCACCTACCACCACCCCGATGATGTCACCCATGCTGCCTCCTTTCTCCAGCAGACCTTGTCTGAGGCCGTGGAGGCCCACGTCCCTACTGTCGCCATCCACCCCCACCGTCCTACCTTACCCCCACAGGCCGTCCTCCTCCTCCGTGAATCCCGCCGTCTCTACCATGCCTTCCTCCACACGCGTGACCCGGACACACTACGACGCCACCGGCAACTCCAACGACATATTCGCAATTTGCTCGCGGCTAAGAAACGCCGGGACTGGCGACAGACATGCACCCATTTAAATGCTACCCTACCAATCAACTCGTCCAAGTTCTGGTCAGCCTTCCGTCGCCTTACCGGAACTAAACCCTCCCCCTACTATCCTCTCCTCCATGATGATCACCCCTTCCCTGACACCCTTAGTAAGGCCAACCACTTTGCCTCCTACCTCTCCGATGTCTTTTCCATCCCCGATGATCCCCAGTTCGATTACTCCCTCTTCCCGGATATCCGCGATCGAACTGACACCTCTTCCCCTCCCCTCGCTCCTGGTTTCCAGTATTTGGACAACATTACACACACGGAAATCAATGCCCATATCACTACACAGGATCTCATTGCTACACTCCGCACGAAACGCAACACCGCTCCTGGTCACGATCGTGTCACCTACCGTCACCTTCGTGAAGCTCCTGTCTCTTTCCTCTCCACCCTGGCCAGGCTCTACAATGTAGTCCTGTCCACCGGTTACTACCCCGACCTGTGGAAAACCTCCCGTATCCTCATGTTCCTTAAACCTGGCAAACCGCCGTCCGCCGTCTCCTCCTACCGTCCCATCAGCCTTACCTCGGTCTTCAGCAAGGTCCTGGAATCTGTCCTCACCCGCCGCATCCACCAGCATCTCCGCCAGCACCGCCTCCTTCCCGTTACCCAGTGTGGCTTTCAGCCGTCCTTCTCTTCCGACGACCTTCTCCTTCACCTCACTCATCTCCTTTCCGAACAGCTTAATTCCCGTCGCTCCGCAATCTTCCTCTCCCTGGACCTCGAACGTGCCTATGACCGCGTATGGCATTCCGGTCTCCTCTTCAAGCTCCAAACCTTCGCCCTTCTCGTTAACTACGTCTGTCTGATCGGCTCCTTTCTCTCCCGCCGTCCTTCCTATGTCACCGTCCATAACACAGATTCCTACACCTTTTTCCCCTCTGCCGGTGTGCCCCAAGGCTCCGTCCTCTCCCCCCTTCTGTACCTTTTGTACACGGCGGACATACCACCGCCATCAGCCCCCATCCACCTTCTCCAGTTTGCCGATGACACCGCCTTCCTTGCCCTTGCCCCCACCCTACAGCGCTCCCAACACCTTCTCCAATCCCATCTTGATCGGTTCACCGCTTGGTGCAACCAGTGGTTGCTCAAGGTCAATCCCTCCAAAACCCAGGCGATCATTGTAGGCAAAACCACCCCTTCCTTCCGGCTCCTTGATTTCTACATCACCATCTATGGCCGTCCTATCGCCCTCACTCCCACCCTTAAGTACCTTGGCGTCACCCTCGACCGTCGCCTCTCCTGGACTCCCCACCTCCGGACAATCCAAGCCAAGGCACGCTCCCGACTCAGTCTCCTCAAGCTCCTCTCCGGCCGCACGTGGGGTCTGGACCCCTCCACCATCCTCCACACCGCCCGCCCTATCCTTTGTTATGCCCATCCGGCTTGGATCTCCGCCCCCCCTTCCTTTTATAAATCCCTCCAAATCCTTGAACGCCATGCTCTCCGCCTCGCCTATCGCATCCGTCTCCCCTCCCCTACGCGGATCCTGTACGATCTCATCCCCTTCCCCCACCTCCTCCGTTTCCTTGAAAGGATACGGATCCTGTACACCTCCCGCAAACTCGATCCTCCTCACCCGCTCGTCTCCCCAATCCTCTCCCACCCCCGCCCGCTGCCGCGCCTGTATGCCCACGTCCCACCTGGTCTCCATCTCTCCACCCTCCTTACCCTCTCCCAAGGTGGCTTCCGCCAGCTCTCCCTCCCTGATGATGTCCTCATCCCCTCCATCTACCCCTCCTATCAACTTTGACCGTGCCCCACCCCCCACTTCCGGTGTCCTTTCCTTTAGGCACCCTCCCTCCCTCCCTTCTCTTCCCTTCCCTTCCCTTCTCTTTCCTTTTCCCCCGTCCCCTCCCTCCACCCCTCTTCCCCTGGGCTTCCCCTACCCCTTCCTCCCTCCCCCCTTTCTCCCCTGCCTGTGGCATCTCTGCTCTCCCCTCTCCCTCTCCCTCTCCCACTCCCCTTCCTCCTCCTCCTCTCTTGGCAGGTCCCCGGACTCGCACACGCATAGTGAACATTCGCGCGCCGGAGATCATCGCCATCAGTGTCTAGTGTGTGTGCTTCGTTTTGTGTCTCGTGCAGTTACAACTCAACTGTTCACATGTGCCGTCGCCGTTCTCCGTGTTTTGTGCGCCGTGTCAACAAGTGTTAGTGTTTTTATCGTCCAACGTGAACGGCTTCTTTTTGTTTTTTGTAACTACTTTCTTTGCCCGCCATTTTTTGTATTGTCCGTGTCACCTATATCATATTATTGTACCCCATAAGGCTGAAGAGCAGCGTATTAAGCTGCTGCCAGCCCACCTTGTATGAGGTGATTAAAACTACAATAAAGAGAAAAAAATCGGCCAGCTCTCATTTTGTTGGCATCTCATTTTTGCGCATTCTCGTATTTGCTTAGATGCTTAGCTCTTATTCGTTTATGGCTCATGTTATTGTGCTCTCTTTCAGCCATTCTGATTGTTTTGATTTACTCCCGTTTGAGAAGTGCTCATTTTGGCATTTCACTTTTGCATATTTCTCATTTTGCTAATAATATGCTCCTTAGCTTTTTACAGTTGATTTTAGTAACATAGTCTCATGTACTGTTTGTTCATTTCAGCCTATTCATATTTTGATGTTCTTTAAATACTGTATTAATTACGGGATGCATTTCTTCGCTTAAACTTGTGTAAAGTATTCTCGATGTAGGATTTGTTCTGTGACACAGGTGTAAGGTTTTGAATATAAATTATATACGAAACTGTGCTTTTAAAAGGAATTTATTTTTTCAGTTTGTACTACACCAGACGACAATTTTGTAATATGAGGGAGAAATTTGAGGGGTGAACCCATGGAAATAATCTTAAGTGATCCCCTTTTAAAATAAAAATTTGTGTGACACTGAAAGACGTGAGACTGTAGGCACCGAAAATTTATACATTACAGCACGTATAAAAACTTACAATAGATAAGTTACATCGCACCCTGGCAACTACAGTAACACATCTCAAAAATACAATACTTGAGAAATATCGACTTACGGTATTCTGTAAAACTTGGACGAAAGTAGTGTAGCAGTCCTTTAAATTTGAAATAAGTAATTCTGGCAGTAAATTCGATTAGAGTCCATCCTACAGCAATATGGACATGTAAGGTATTTTAGGGTAATTATTAATTAATTCTTTGAGTTGCTTCACTTTTCTTGAATTTCTAAAAAAGTTTTTGTTATGACCTCTGACGTAATATTTTTGGCACTTTTCCACCCCAAATTATATATATATATATATATATATATATATATATATATATATATATATATATATATAAGTACTAATTTTGCTAGATGGAGATTTGAATGTCGTATTATATAAAATACGACATTCAAACTTCCATTAATCAATATTAGTATTTAAGTTCAAATAAAAAATGAAAAATAGTAGAAACTTTAGAAATCAACATTTTAATTTATGAAAATTAATACCATTAGGTACAATTTAAGGAACACAGTTTACGAAAACATAGAATCATAAATGTGCTTGTATAATTTAGGAATACTTTTCTTCAAGAAAAGAGATTCATTATGAACTTTCTTTACAGAAGATATTTCCATTTTTTCTCTTGCACGCTGCAACGTACTAAGTTTCGTAATATTTACAACAGCCGTAATCTTCAAAAAGGTGTTCGTTCCTTCAGACATCTAAGATAAGATAAGGCACTGTATGAACACAGACATTGTAATAACCAACAATAGAAACCGCATTCAACTTACATTATAAATGACAATTTTCGCAACTCAGAATGCGCCGTTCTTGTAAAATGGCCCACGTACATGTGCCAATAGCAACGCTGAAGTGACGGCGTTCTTGCCGTGCCAAATCATTAAAGTAACCCACAACAAGACTGTCACCACTGTCCTGGAGTGAAAAATTAAGAGATAGAGGTCTGGTGTTTTTCGTGAACTTTTGGGCACTTCACACAAGTTTTTCTGCGATAAAAACTACTGTAAGAGGTATGCGCTGCCTGCAATAGGCAAGACATAGGAGGGTCTCTGACCAGAGAGCAGTATGTTGTTAGTTGTCGCTTGTCGCTAGTCTGTGCGTGTCTGCAGTAGTCTGCGCGTGTCTGCACTTGTCTGCAGTCTGCTCTGATCGGGATTCTGGAGGCTGAGTATTATTGTATAAGGTAAAGAAGCAGCTTCGCGCACATCTAGTAATGTATGTGAACTGTCATTCAATTTTTTTTTAAAATGCCCTAATAATAATTTTTATAATATAAAAAGCATTCATTTCAGTTTAAAGAATTTATCCAATGCATGATCATTCCTTTCACGAATCACAAATGTATAGGCCAGCATTGCACGGAGCTGTGCCGGAAATTTTTTAGGTAAGAGCAGATATATTCGCCGTTTTTACTGAGGTAAGAATTTTTGCTTTTTTATTCAGAATGCAGGGCCGTGGCGCAGAGCTGCTGTCGTCCTAAAATTTACCAGGTTACAAAATTTTTTTTATTTCGGGGTTTAGGAATTTTTCTGTTTCCAACTTAACATTAAATGAGAAAAGAATTTTGTGGGTACATCAAATGTGAATGTATTTCTGCACGGAGATTATAAATGCGAACCAATTTTGTTCAGAGGTTACTTTAAATTAGAATCACATTCTTTATTCATATTTAAATTCATTTTATTATTACGTGTGGGGAGGTTACACTTGGCGACATCCGACCAGGATCGTATTTCTTTGTGAATCTTCTGATAAGTAGTCATATATCTGCTCTTATTTATTTAAACGTAGTTTGCATCTGGCGCAACGCATTTACTAATTTGTCACTCTTTCTTTCACAGATCATCGGCAATTTATTGCTCTTTGTTGTAACTGTGTTTGTTCTTTTTTTTATACTTTGTCTTTGTTTCATTTTGTGCTTAATTTTGATTAGTGAAAATGCCGCGAAAAACTGTTAACAGTACATCGCGATGTGCAATGAGTGAAATAGCCGACTCGAATAGCTTGACCGATAATACTTGCAACACTCAGTGTAATAGCGATAATCCTCCATTTACTGACAATCAGTGCGTAGCGTCCACTAGTAATGATTTTAATTCTAATGATGAGCAAACAAATTCAATTGTGTCCTCTGTTTATTTAACGACAATTGATGACGCGGCACGTTCCATTACAATGAACGCTGTCCAGTTTGACACACCTGACTTGCAAAATTTACACAGTGAGCAGATAAATGTTTCTGACGAAGATGAACAATATACACAAAACACGACAAATTTATTTGATTGCGATGTAGTGACCAACAGTGCACATCCGATTGGCAAACCTTTTTGTAAATCAGACAATGACCAAATGGTTACCGGTACACGAAACGTGACAAATGCACATACACCATCACACAGCACAGAGAATACAGCAGCTAATTTTGGCATGGATCAAGTTATGGCATTATTGCTACAAATTAATCAATCGAACAAACAACTTAATGAAAATTACCAACTTTCAAACAGCGGAATGAAATACTAGATAACCATTTCAAACAACGTTATGAAAATTTCTACAACCATTTCAAACAAATTGAATCGCGTAAACAAGTGTATGAAAGTTTCAAACTGTCGAATGAAAAACACGACAACCTTAACGAACAGAACAAACAACTTAGTGAACAGATTACAGCCGTTACCGTGCAATGTCACGATACTAAAGAACAATTACGTGAGGAAATTAAGGCTTGTGCTAGTAACAGTAGTGAAGAAATTAGATCTGTTGCACAAGAATTAAGTAATACACATGTAGCCACAACAGAATCACTTAGAGATTAAATTAATGCAGTCACTGAACAATGTTCAGAAAACGCAACACAGATACGCGACGAGTTTAAATTAATGTCAGCAGAAGTTTCACGCACTCTGGATACGGAAGTCGATAAGAAATTTGAACAACAGATCAGCCAAACTGACGAACGTATTAAAGTGACAGAAATGAAAAATGTTTCAGTCACTAACACGTCACAGCATACGGCACATTCCGAACATATATCACACTCACACAGCCAGTGTAACTTAGGTAATTTACAGAGACTAGGTGACTTAGAATACGAAGTGACACAGACAAACAGATTCTCACACAAACCTGAACCTGTTCACAAATTCAGAGACGATAAAGTTGATTATAAGCAATTTTTATCCGTAAAAAAATCTAAGGTATTTAAAAATGGCAGAGCACAGGTACACGCTTTGAACTGGATACGACAATTTATTTTTGTACTTTCACCGCTATTGCCTGAAATGCAGCAACTAGAATTGGCCTGGATACAACAACTTGCTTTTGAATTTTCATTGGCATTGCCTGTAACGCAGAAACTAAAATTTATTTGTAGCGCGTAAACGACCTCAGGGGATTCATTACGCTTCGATGAATATGTGCCGTAGCGTGCACAGGGCCCCGAGCCGTAGTAGTGCTATTTCATCTTTAGTTTTCTGCACTGCTGCCTTCTCTTCTACTATCCTTTATATCTATCAAAACAGATCTTCAACTATCGATCTATCTAGGATTAAGAATGAGTAAAGAAAACCCGATAAGACAAGTTTTACCGAAAGTGACAGTTTTCATTATACTCTCCCGAAATGACAAGAACTACCAGCGTAATTTTAATATCAGACAAAATTTTAATCATCAGTATGTACAAAAATTTTCAGCAGTCGCAAACACATTTTGGTAACAATAGAGGCTTTTCTCCGCAACAGCAACAAAACCAACCGGTTAGCATACCTAACCAACAGTGTAATGTGCAAGGTCAACCAAGCTTTAATGTTTCGCCGCCTGCACGTATAGCGTCAGCTCCAACAAATAGTAACGCACAGCAACAAGGAAATAACTACGTGCAGAAAACACACCATTTCAATTCCTATCGCAATGCACCGTATAGAAATGACTCTCATGACAGACGTCAAAGTAATGAGCTCAATTTTCAGCGTACGTTTAATAACAGTCGGTCTTATCAGCAGAAAAATCATCCGCAACAACATATTATCATGACTGAACCAGGCAGTAGATATCATCCCGAACGTAATACGTCAGGAAGAAATAACAGAACAGTACAAATAGTGGAAATGCCACAGCATCCTCCCGAAAATAATAGCACGTCAGATAGAATTTGACTAGATACTGTACAGGTTGCATCTTCCAGTAACGTAAGCAATACTTTTGACACGCAGAATCTTGTTCACGAAAATGTTATTACTTTTGTCGACATCCGAGACACTCTTTTGCAGGAAAGACCAGTTATTCAAAAAACCATTTCACACCCTGTCATTGAAGTAAAAACTGGATCATCCAAATTTTCAACAGTAATCGATTCCGGATCTCCTATGTCAGTCATAAATGAAGAAACTTTCAACGAATGTAACAAAGATAATACCTATCCTACGTTACCATTAGGCAAAACTAAAGTAAAAGGAGCAGTATCTGGTAAAGGAGTAGATGTAAAATTGCAGACACATTTATCATTTTGTATTGCAGGTCATACATTTCACTCAAATTTTTGGATTGTTCCCTTATTGACAACAGACGTTATTTTAGGTACGAATTTTCTGGTACAACACGACGCAATTATTGACTTTCAAAACTCCTATTTAATGTTAAAGGATGAAAATGTACAACTGGCTTTAGAATTTCAGCGCTCTTTATCTGCAGAAGAACAAACAATTAATCGTACAGAGGTCTTTTCCGCATCACGTAACATAGACTGTCATTCCACATTGTTCACAGATACGTATGTACACAACTATAATACTCCAGACGAAGCCGACTATGACGTTATACAGATGATTTCTGATAAAGTTAAACAGAGCAGTGCAAATACAGACGACGAACGCACGCAACTACGCAAAATTCTTTTACAGCAAGCTCCAGTTTTTGACAACGTTCCTGGTATTATGTCCGGTTTTATGTATGAATTTCAAGTTAAACAGCGCGACACATTTAAAGCCGAACATTATCCCATTCACAGAGAACAAGTTTAGAAAGAATTACAAGCTATCCTTGACCAAGGAATTATTGAACCGGCAGTTAGTCCGTACATAAACCCGCTCCATATTGTTAAGAAAAAGGATGGTTCACTTCGCCTCGTACTTGATTCGCGTCACATCAACGACATTATTATTAATGAAACAGATCGCCCACAGACACTAGAAGAACTTCTACAGAAATTTCATGGTACTGCTATTTATTCCACATTAGATTTGAAATCGGGATTTTGGCAAATTCAACTCCATCCGGACTGCAGAAAGTACACGGCTTTTCTCTGTTTTGGTGACTGTTATCAATTTTGTAAATTACCGTCCGGTTTAACTATTTCTTCAGCAGCATTTATTCGCGGTTTGAATACTATACTTCCGACAGAACTTAAAGACAGAATCATAACGTATGTAGACGACATTCTTATTGCTGAAGCTAACTGGTCTGAACACAATCTGATTCTTAAACAACTGTTACGAACTTTTCGTGCTCAAGGACTCACAGTTCTTGGGCCGGCCGAAGTGGCCGTGCGGTTAAAGGCGCTGCAGTCTGGAACCGCAAGACCGCTACGGTCGCAGGTTCGAATCCTGCCTCGGGCATGGATGTTTGTGATGTCCTTAGGTTAGTTAGGTTTAACTAGTTCTAAGTTCTAGGGGACTAATAACCTCAGCAGTTGAGTCCCATAGTACTCAGAGCCATTTGAACCATTTTTGACTCACAGTTATTCTCAGTAAATCGCACTTTGGCAAAACTTCTATAAAATTTCTTGGACATGTAATTTCAGCAGAGGGCATTGCGCCTGACCCGGAAAAACTTCAAGCTTTGCGTGACACTATTGTTCCTATGACGAAGAAACAACTACGCAGCTTTTTGGTTGTAATTGTCCGCAGCTCGTGGTCTTGTGGTAGCGTTCTCGCTTCCTGCGCACGGGGTCCCGGGTTCGATTCCCGGCGGGGTCAGAGATTTTCTCTACCTCGTGATGACTGGGTGTTGTGTGTTCATCATCATCATTTCATCATCATTGACGTGCAAGTCGCCGAAGTGGCGTCAACTAAAAAGGACTTGCGATACCGCGGCCGAACTTCCCCGCAAGGGGCCTCCCGGCCAACAATGCCATTCGATCATTTCATTTCATTTGGGTTTCATTAACTTTTTTCGTACATTTATTCATTACTCTGCTTTAGACACCCCTAGATTATGCCACTTGACAGGTAAAAACACTATTTGGTCCTGGGATAGCCAAGCACATTCTGAATTTGTGATCCTGAAAGAAGCTTTGTTGAATGCACCACTTTTATCACATCCAGATCTTACTAGAAATTTTTCCATTGCTACCGACAGTTCTAACACCGCTTTAGGCGTACACATTTTCCAGTAAATTGAAGAAGATGGTTGTACAGTAATTAAAAACATAGCCTTTGCGAGTCGCATTCTGTCACCTGCTGAACGCAATTATTCTGTTACAGAACTTGAAACGTTATGTGTTGTATGGGCATTTACGAGATTTCGGCATTTTCTTTATGGAAGACATACGACCATTTACACAGATCATAGAGCTATTCAGTTTTTACTTTCCGCTAAATTTACACACGACAGATTAAGCAGATGGAAACTTTATTTGCAGAAATTTAATTTTACAATTGTTCACATTCCCGGTACACAAAATATTGTAGCAGACGCACTATCCCGTTCTCTCAGCAACAATCAGCAAGACATCTCAACCAACTTCTGCAAAGCAAATTTCAGCGTCATGTACATTCAACAAGTTGCATTTGAAAATTTCATTTCGTCGTCATTACAAGACATAGCACAAGAGCAGAGTAAAGACAACGTGTGGAAACAAATTAAACACCTTTGGCAAGATAGGAATAATGTTACCATTAGAAACCATTACCCTGTACGCAATAATATTCTGTTTCGCCGCTGTCACCCTGACAGCAACAATTGGTTATTATGCATTCCTGACGAACTTGTTAACAAATTAATTTGGTATACTCATTTAAGTTAAGCACATTACGGAGCCAGAAAATGTTTTCTTATACTGAGACAGAACTGTTATTTTACCAACATGGAGAAACGTATTCGACGAGTTTTAGCGTCATGTAAAATCTGCCAGAAAGCTAAGTCAGATACGACTTCACATATTCCTCCACTACATCCCATTGTACCTGTTAAATTGAGACACATGGCCGCTGTAGACATTTTTGGTCCGATTTCCAGAACTAATAGAGGTTTTTGCTACATCTTTGTCGCTGTTGAACTCACTGCGAAATTTGTTACCTTCACTCCGTTACGCAAAGCTACTGCTAAAACTGTTTCGAAAGCATTTGTAAAACATTTTCTATTTCATGTAGGGTATGTATTGAAAGTAATTTCCGACAATGGATCACAGATTCGATCTGCTATATGGACACGTATGTTACGTGTTAGAAACATTTGTCCGATCTATATACCCTGGTACCATGCTTCTTCGAACCCTTGTGAACGATTAATGAAAGAAATTGGTAAACTGTGTAGAAAATACTGCCATAAAAAACATATTGATTGGGCCACACACATACTCTCATTCCAGGATGTAATTAATTCCACACCAAATGAATCTACTATGCTATATCCGACTGTTATACTGAAAAATGTTGAACCACCTAACAAAATTAAAGAATTAGTAACCTTTCCTACATCTCGTCGACTACGACACCATGAAGTAATTGACATTACTCTAAACAACATCAAACGAGCCGCAGAGCGCCGGAGAAGACAGCAAAAACAGGTTTGTACACGCCGTGACTTTCACATTGGACAGAAGATATTAGTACGTACACACTATCTATCCAACAGAGGAAAGAATAGATGTAGTAAATTTGAGCTTCTATATGCAGGTCCATATCGAATTCGCAGCATTCCTCACCCAAATGTAGTACACGTCGAAACTCTGAGAACCAGAAAAAGTAAAGGCAATCACCATGTCTCCAATATTAAACCCTTTATTGAATGAACATACTTTATGATTTATCACACTGTAATGCCATTTCCTGATTTTTATATGACCACTTATGCAATTATATCTATGTGACTACTTACTGATGATTATCGTATTTTTTCGTGGCAAGTGCCCGGCAAGGTAAGGTTAGCAGGTCGCTTTTCTTGTCGTTACATATCAGACCGTGCACATTTTCCATTCTTCATGTATGTATGATTGTTTTCCTGTTTTGTTTGTATGCACTATGAAATGTTTAAGATGTAACAAACACCAGTCGACTTTGACATTTGCCTTATGATATCTCAACATCGTGACTATTTTACATTTTTTTGCTACTACATTATGATATTCTGTGTACACTTTTGCACCTGCACACTGTCTATGTTTCTGACATATTACGTTTTCTGTCATGCTATGCTGTATGCTTAATTATATCACTAGAAACCAGTTTTTATTTAATGGGTATATGATTTAAATGCAAGACATTTTTTGCAGATGATAATGAATGATGATGAATAGTGATGAAGAATATAGTAATATGAATACTGAAGTTTTTCTTTACAGGTGATGATAATAATGGAGTTATGGTGATATGAATAATGAAGTTTTTGTTTACAGGTGTTGATAGTGATAAACTTTATATGGCCACTAAACGCACCACTTTTAAGTTTTTCTTTGCAGATGAGGATAATGTTGAAGTTTATGTGTTTATGCTATGTAGTTATTTAAGTATTTGTTGCAGTTCGTTTTGACAGTATGTCTTATGTCGCATGGTATGATGACTGAAGGTTTTGGAAAGGACAGCTAGAGAACATTTATATTTTATACACATTTCACTACCTGTTAATTCGAAGTTCACTACTTTTCAGCATAATATGCGTTTCTTCTTTCAGCTTAATAATCCATTTTGTATTTTCTCCAGGAGAAGCTATTCATGAAATTAATGTGCTATAAGCAGTTGGTCATTAAACCTGTTCTAGTACTTGCATTTTTTTACCCATTTGTGTGTGTCATTCATGAATGTGATCACATATACCCTATTTGTTTCATAACCTTGCTACAGCTGACTCATGACGAATGACGTTACCCATCTTCATTTGCAGCAATAAGTCAAAAGCAAATATTGTTATGGCCCAGCAATTAATTATCGAACCCAACGCTAGCACAAAAAAAATGTATTACCAGTCCCAAATAATGCTACCAGTTTAAGAGAGTTCTGAGTAATACTGAATGATGTTTTTCTAATCACAGACCTTGAGTAATAGTTACAGTGTGTTACATTTTAAATATGTCATATGTCACTTGAATGATGAAAAATGTTTTGTAATATTCAATACTTGCTGGCCAATGAATGCCACTGTTTCTTATATTTTAAATTTATATTATGTCACTTACATGCTATATATATGAATACCAGTAGCTTTATGCTACACTCATTAGCTCCTGTTTTGACTGATGACTTCTGATGATTTGTAACTGATCAATGAGTGCCAATAATTATTTTTAAATATGTCATATGTCACTTGAATGATGAAAAATGTTTTGTAATATTCAATACTTGCTGGCCAATGAATGCCACTGTTTCTTATATTTGTATTATGTCACTTACATGCTATATATATGAATACCAGTAGCTTGATGCTACACTCATTAGCTCCTGTATTGAATGATGACTTCTGATGGTTTGTAACTGGTCAATGAGTGCCAATGTTCTCTGTAATCAGATGACTTATGAACATTATTCTGTAATACTTCATACATGGTACAGAAATGTTCAGTAACTGGGCGATGAGTGCCACCAATTACTCAAATCAATTCTTAGACTAGTGTAATTCTTAATAATGACTGGCATAAGACTTAATGTCCTCCACCTTCTGGCCTAATTACCAGAAATTAATGCAATATCCGTTTGTCCTGTCTATCCTCATGATCATGGAGCACTATATTTGGTTTTTGCACTAATTCTACGTTGGTGTACCTTACAAGAACGTGGTGTTGACACGACATGCTGTCCACCACCTTGAGCGATGGAGATGTTATTATGGTCCCACTGTTTAGTGTACCTAATGTACTACCAAAATGATAACATGGAATATTAATACGACATTTCAGTGTCTTGGCTACACTGATTAATACCTCAGGGAAAAGAACTTCAGATTGTCTCACTTGGTGTTGTGCTTCTGTAGAAAGATATGGACTTTCAGTGCAGCTGCGTGCAATCTAATGTGCTACAACCATGATGCAATCCTTCCCTTTCCTATCCTAGTTCTTGTAAAATAGTAAAAAAACTACAGTGCGTGTACACTTTTGTCATTTGTTAATATGTTTTGTACTCATTGCGTATACATTTTATGATTTCCTGATATGTTCTGTACTACAGTGCGTGTGCACTTTTGTTATTTGTTAATATGATTTGTACTCATTGCGTATACATTTTGTGATTTCCTGATATGATCTGTACTACAGTGCGTGTGCACTTTTGTCATTTGTTAATATGTTTTGTACTCATTGCGTGTACATTTTGTGATTTCCTGATATGTTCTGTACTACAGTGCGTGTGCACTTTATGTCATTTGTTAATATGATTTGTACTCATTGCGTATACATTTTGTGATTTCCTGATATGTTCTGTACTACAGTGCGTGTGCACTTTTGTCATTTGTTAATGTTTTGTACTCTTTGCGTATACATTTTGTCATTGCTTGATATGTTCTGTACTCAGTGCATGTGCAGTATATTTTATTTCATGTTCTGCACTTATATATGTGTATATATTCTGTGATTGTATACTTAGTTAATTAAGAAAAATTTGCTGCTCATAGCAAGTCCAATCGACTCACCATCGCTGCCAAATTTTTGCCCCCCCCCCCCCCCCCCCAGTGGACGGGTTATGTAAGAGGTATGCGCTGCCTGCAATAGGCAAGTCATAGGAGAGTCTCTGACCAGAGAGCAGTATGTTGTTAGTTGTCGCTTGTCGCTAGTCTGCGCGTGTCTACAGTAGTCTGCAGTAGTCTTCACGTGTCTGCAGTCTGCTCTGGTCGGGATTCTGGAGGCTGAGTATTATTGTATAAGGTAAAGAAGCAGCTTCGCGCATATCTAGTAATGTATGTGAACTGTCATTCAAATTTTTTTAAAAATGCCCTAATAATAATTTTTATAATATAAACTAATTTTTTTAAAAAAGCATTTATTTCAGTTTAAAGAATTTATCCAATGCATGATCATTCCTTTCACGAATCACAAATGTATAGGCCAGAATTGCACGGAGCTGTGCCGGAAATTTTTTAGGTAAGAGCAGATATATTCGCCGTTTTTATTGAGGTAAGAATTTTTGCTTTTTTATTCAGAATGCAGGGCCGTGGCGCAGCGCTGCTGTCATCCTAAAATTTACCAGGTTACTAATTTTTTTTTATTTCGGGGTTTAGGAATTTTTCTGTTTCGAACTTAACATTAAATGAGAAAAGAATTTTGTGGGTACATCAAATGTGAATGCATTTCTGCACGGAGATTATAAATGGGAACCAATTTTGTTCAGAGGTTACTTTAAATTAGAATCACATTCTTTATTCATATTTAAATTCATTTTATTATTACGTGTGGGGAGGTTACACTACAAATTGTCATTTTATGACTTGTGTCACTTTTCTTGCAGGGGTGCGATATGCAGTAGCAAATTACGTGTGTTACAACAGTCTTATTACTTTATATGTTGCATTCTAATTTCAGTGATGGATTATATACTGCTTGATGCCATAGTTTTAATATTGCTCTGTAAGCTGTTTAAATGACTTCAAGCGAGCATTTGACATTTTAGTGTTCGAGTTTTCGTGAGCATGTACACAAGATAGCATCGTATTGACAAGCGCATATGAAATGTATTTCCCATGTTCTCTCCCTTGCTATGCGAAATACCTGATGATGCTCTCAGGCCTGAAGCCGATTGTAGTAAAGCTCCCTTAGCAGCTCTTATTTGTTTCGTAGATTATTTATCGAAATGATGTGGAACGAGTCAGTTTACAGGATATGTATACGTGATTAGTATTAACATTAATGAATATGTTATCAGTTTATTCATTTCATTCCTATTCATGCAACTACATTTAAAAACAAGGTTATTTTATTTATTCATCTATTTTCTTTCTGGATACCTGTTTCAAGTAGAAATTCATCAATGGACCAGAAGGCGTTGTCCAAGAGAAATTGTTTTAAACTAGATTTAAAACTTGCTTTGCTATCTGTCAGACATTTTGTGTCATTGCAAAAATGATCAAAAATGTTTACTGCTGCATATTGAACTCCTCCTTGAGCCACTGACAGCTTTAACAATGGGTAATGAAAGTCATTTTTCCCTCTAGTATTGTAGGTACTGTATGTACATCAATATTCCTCTCAAATTGTGATGGATTATTTATGGTGAATTTCATTAGCTAAGAATATGCATTGTGACGTCGCAGTTAAAATGCCTAGCTCGTAGAAGAGGTTCCTACAAAACGTCCGTAGGTGAACACCACATATTATTCCTACTGCTCACTTTTGTGCTATCAATACTTTCTCTCTAAATTATGAGTTACCCCAGGAAGTTATTCTGTACGAAATTACTGAGTGGTTATACGTAAAATATGTTAGGAGGGTGATGCGTTTGTTTCCAAGATTAGCGATTACAAGAAAAGCAAAAGTAGCTGAACTTAACTGTTTGTTAAGCTCAGTAGTATGCTTCTCCCAGTTCAAGTTTTCATCAATATGTTGGCTTCGGCAGTTGGAACATCAGCGTTGCGGGCCGGAGTGGCCGAGAGGTTCTAGGCGCTACAGTCTAGAACCGCGCGACCGCTACGGTCGCAGGTTCGAATCCTGCCTCGGGCATGGATGTGTGTGATGTCCTTAGGTTAGTTAGGTTTAAGTAGTTCTAAGTTCTAGGGGACTGATGCTCAGAGCCATTTGAACCATTTTGAACATCATCGTTCATTAAGTACGTGTAAACGTGTGCTTTGGGATATGGAACCATCAGCTCATAGGTTCGTTTTTCACAGACGGAACAATGAACTCGCACACGCATCGCAGCCTGCTAAAAGACCATCTAGAAGACATTCCTCTCCAGATTAGGAGGAACCTGTAGTGCCAACGTGATGGTTGCCGAGCCCACAGTGCGCCAAGTACCACGACATGTCTTCACAAATTGTGTCCATAGCATTGGATTGGACGGAGAGGAACTGTACCAAGGCCGGCTCATTCCCCAAATTTTAGATTTGTTGACTTTTTCTTCTGTAGGGAAAGCTGAAAGACGCTGTCTACAAGGACTTAACAATTACACCCGATGATATGGAACGACGTGTTGCTGCAGCCTGCTCGGACATCTCAGCTGAAATGCTACCATGTGTGCAGCAGTCGTCCCATATCGTACTGGACCACTGCCAATGGTTATCTTGAAAACAACCTGTGATCAACTGTCTCCTTACTGATCAGATATCCCATAACTAATGTATGCAGTTGTGTTGTTCATCAGTGTGTACTACCTCGGGTGTGATACAAGTGTCAATGTGGGAACTTTACAAATTTACGATATCTAGTAAACGACTCGTATTAGAATCCAGCAACAAACACCACTGAAATTTTAATTTACCTACTTTTAGCTTGATAATGTCAATAAGCATTGTTCTATTCAAACAAGTGTTTGTTTGCACAAATGGCTCAAATGGCTCTGAGTACTATGGGACTCAACAGCGGTAGTCATCAGTCCCCTAGAACTTAGAACTACTTAAACCCAGCTACCCTAAGGACACCACACACATCCATGCCCGAAGCAGGATTCGAACCTTGCTAAGTAGTATTACTACCTGTTGATGGGCTTGCAATACGACCACCTGACTACGATTCTGTTCCATGAAAACAGCACAGCCGGTCATTGTACCCGAGCGGTTCTAGGCGCTTCAGTCAAGAACCGCGCGACCGCTACGGTCGCAGGTTCGAATCCTGCCTCGGGCATGGATGTGTGTGATGTCCTTAGGTTAGTTAGGTTTAAGTAGTTCTAAGTTCTAGGGGACTGATGACCTCAGATGTTAAGCCCCATAGTGCTCAGAGCCATTTGAACCATTTTTTTTAAAAACAGCACATCAACAGCACCTTCCATTTCCGCATTATTTCCAGTGCAAGTTTTATGTTCAAATGGTTCAAATGGCTCTGAGCTCTATGGGACTTAACTTCTGAGATCATCAGTCCCCTAGAACTTAGAACTACTTAAACCCAACTAACCTAAGGACATAACACACACCCATGCCCGAGGCAGGATTGGAACCTGCGACCGTAGCGGTCGAGTGGTTCCATACTTAGCGCCTAGAACCGCTCGGCCACCCCGGCCGGCGCAAGTTTTACGTGATTCACCTTGTATAAGGAATAGTAATCGATCCAAAATTGGATCCTGTGTGACTACCTTCGTGATTTTACCCCAGTCACTACAATTTTCTACCTTTCCTAAATTGTCTGAATTATTCAGCAGAATCTTTTGCAATTTGTTCGTCAAGTATGATGAAACCATCTGTGTGTAAAGCCGCCAGTTCCATTAAACTTGAGTTTCTGTAAGAGAGTAATATGATTTACACGATCAAAGGCCTTGGAGCGATAACAATAAAATACCAACAAGCCATAGGTTATTATTTAAAGCTTGGCGGTGGAAGTATTTTTAAACCAACTTTTTTTACGTGTGACAGAACTAACCTAGTTTCTGGCGGGCAGTGGCAATTATCTTTTACCTATCTGCTCCCCGTTATTTGCTCTGTAATTCTATTGCTCGTGCTTTCATTGCGACTGGAGTACGCGATGTGCGTTCGGCTACTGCCGCAAATCAGACGTGTCAAACGGGCGCGTCTGCCCACGGCGCCGGGCGCGTCACCTGTGTGTACACCAGCATATGCACACACACACGCACACACATACACACACACACACACACACGCCTCTCGGTGTTCGGCGGAGTCTCGCCGCGCAGCGACAATTAGCGCGCCGCGGCCGCACACCGCAGACCTGGTCGCGCTCCCTGCCCCCTCCCTTCCCCCCCCCCCCCGCTCATTTTTTCCCGTTTGATGTCCCGGTTTTTTCGGCCATTTTGACGTCGATGAAGACCACCTGTCTTGGGTAATTAAAAACAATTACAATCAGCCCGAATTAGAGCACTGGAAGGAGCGCTAAGCCCGAGCGGCTACGCCGTCGCACGCCGCCTACAAAGAGACTTAGCAATTACCGCTAATTGGGGCCGCGCCCATTTAAACGTCAACCGGCCAAACTCCCTCGCACCTTTGTTATTTTACTTGTTTTTAATTATTTTTGACTACCGCCGATGGCGTCTTTTTTCACCGGCTTCGACCGCGCCACAACGGGTCCGCCGCGGCCACCCTCGGTCCTCGCGCCAAAGCTTCCAGAGGCATTCGCTGTCGCGTTTCCGCTTTTTCCCAGCCAGCCCTCCCTTTGTTTTTCGTTGGTTTTTTGTTTTTGGTACCCTGTACAGTGCGAAGCTTTGAAACCCGTTACCCTCGATGCTTCCTCGCTGCCCATCTCAGGTTGATCACGTGACTCCGCGCACCAAGGGTGTTTATTTACGGGCTGCTCCCGTCGAAATCGCGTCCATAGAGGGCTGTGGATGTTCACCTGGCGTAAGTTGGAGCAACAATCAAAGTGTAAGTTCGCGGTAAAAAGCAGCGACTAGGATTTGATGCAAATGCACGTTCATTCACGGGTCCCCCTAGTCGGTCACTGGTGCTCCACGAGAAAGTAATTGTTCGCAGCCGGCCGGTGTGGCCGTGCGGTTCTAGGAGCTTCAGTCTGGAACCGCGTGACCGCTACGGTCGCAGGTTCGAATCCTGCCTCGGGCATGGATGTGTGTGACGTCCGTAGGTTAGTTAGGTTTAAGTAGTTCTAAGTTCTAGGGGACTGATGATCTCAGATGTTAAGTCCCATAGTGCTCAGAGCCATTTGAACCAATTGTTCGCAACACTAGAGTAAACATTGGCCAGTTGCGAGTAGGAGGGCTTCCTACAGCTAAATTATGTATATGTAAGATATCAGCTACGGGAACCGAGAATCTCTATGATTTTTGCCTGTTATCGACACTGATAGTGGCAAGGTAACGGTGCCGCGGTTTCCAAGACTTTCGAGAACGTTGTAACCTCCCAAGAGAAAAAATAATTGTATCATTCACGTTTAGTGTAACCTCCCAACAGTTTATTATTCCGTAACCTCGCAATAATAACGTGACTAACCTCCCAATAAAAAAATGAGACTCATATATAACCTTTCACTAATTGACTGTGAATCTAAACTCGTAAATATGGACGTCAGCAGTGCTGCGTCATGGCCCTAAAAGACCATTCTGAATAAATTGAAAATTCTTCCCTCAATGAAGTCGCCGTATAACGCGTATATATCTGCTCCTATAAGAAATTTTTCTGGCACAGTCCAGTGCAATGCTGGCCGCTAGATTTGTCATGTATAAAAAGAAACAACTGATTTTTCTTTACAATAATTGGGATGACCATGGATTGGAGAAATTAGTAAATTCTTTAAATTCAGATGAATGATTGCAAAAGTTAATGTTTATAAGAAAGATTATTATTAAAAGATTTTTAAAAACATGTACACGGGACTTGATATGACAATAGTACAAATTTAGTTGTAACAAATTAGATATGCGTGCGGCTGTTTTTACCTTATACTACATCGCTCAGGCACGACATGCCCAACCGCCCGTCTGCGAGATACCACCACTACTACTGACACTGCAGCCAACACTGTTCTCTGGTCTGAGATTCTCTTATAGCTCACGTATCGCAGGCAGCGCGTGAGCAGTCCATCGAAATTACATCTGCTCGAGTGCGCTAGCAATAAAATGGCTCTGAGCACTATGGGACTTAACAGCTGTGGTCATCAGTCCCCTAGAACTTAAAACTACTTAAACCTAACTAACCTAAGGACACCACACACATCCATGCCCGAGGCAGGATTCGAACCTGCGACCGTAGCAGTCGCGCGATTCCGGACTGAGCGCCTATAACCGCGAGACCACCGCGGCCGGCGCGCTAGCAATAAATTCCTTAGTCATGGACCTCTTACAACGTTTTAATTTCAAGTTGAAGTCGGATAACAAATGACAAAAGAAAATCTGTTTTCGTGTGGTATGATTACAAATTAACATTTTTCGGGTGTTTTTGCTTTATTGTATTGTGAAACCTCGGTTTCTGCCAAAGCTCATGATTCTAGGTCAACGGGAAGTACCCTATAAGTTCAATCAGCAAATTTGCGAGTATCAAAATATTTGACATAAATGGCCGTACTTAGAAGCTTAACTTTTCTTACAGCATAAATTTCATGAATTTCAACTTGATACATCTACCCCTTCCAGAGAAAAAGGGCGCCTTAACAGACTAAAAAACAGAGACTTTGATAACAAACGACAAAATATTTCTTTGATGTGACATAATTACATATCAATAACTCCAAATTTTTCCCTTTACTTTTACTGTGAAACCTATCTTCACTCCAAATTTCATGATTCCAGGTCAACGGGAAGTACCCTATAGCTTTCGGTGAGTGACTTTGCGAGCATCAAAGTATGTAAGGTAAATGGTCATATCATTTGCTCGCTATGTGACATAAATTTCAAGTTGATATGTCTACTCGTTCCGGAGAAAAAGAGTTTTTAACAGCTGGACAGACAGACATTCTGACAGACAACAAGGTAACTCTATAAGGGCTCCATTTTTATCGATTGAGGTACAGAACCCCAAAACCAATTTGTATTACAAGTATTTCGTCGATGTATTGAATCCCTCGCAGTAACAGTAGACAGCAGACACATAGCAGGTTTTTAAAATCCACATTTAAAAATGTATACACAAGAGGATGTTTGTTTTTCCCTCGCGCTATTCGAGACTGAAAAGGTAGAGAAATAGTCTGAAAGTGATTCGATGTACCCCCTGTCAGACGCTTAAATATAAGATGCGGAGTAGACATGTAGATGTAGATACTACGGCCGCACAGTCTCAAAAGTGAGAGATATCGATATAAGCACCCCTGGTATCGAAAACCAATTACGACTACCCATAGCGAACAGGGCACCAGGGCAAGGGATGTTCCGATACCATCAAAGTATCGATACCTACTCAAATGAGTAGTACCGAAGTCGTCCTGCAATACTCCTCACATGAGTACTCCAAAAGTATCGATACCTACACATAACGATCCCTTTCAAATTTTTAATTCAAATTAAGTATGCTGATAATGATATTTATTTGTCTGCTAATTAAATGCAGTCTATTAAACCACCTTAAATACTTATATTTCTTTATTAATGATAATAAATAAAAATGTCACCCTTTGGAAGGTTTCCAAAAAGGGCAACAGCTGTAACTACACTGCCTGAAAATTACTAAGGAACAGATATTGTTGGACAGGAATAATCACAGGCAATAATGGAAGACAAATCCAATATAAAAGTAATAGCGGTGGAGTGATATACGTATAACAAACGTCATACAAATTTCACATCATGGGAAAGTAGGATAATAGATATAAATTACGTTCATGTTTGACACAAGTCAGACTTCCAACATAAAGGTCGACATCGAATGCTCAGTAAGGAATATGCCCTCCTCGAGCAGTGAAGCACATCTTGCATCTATTATACATGCTGGCTGCCAAACTGTTGAGGTCTTAGGCGATATCGTCCCATTCACCTCTCAAGCCGGTTCTCAGTTCTTGCACGGTTCAGGGAAAGGGTGTTCGTTGAGAAAGTTGTCTGCAAAGAACATACCAGGCATGCTATATTGGGTTTAGGTCCGGCGAGTACGGAGGCCATTCCACAAATTTAATACCTTCACTTTCCATTGCGTCCGACACCTCAGCGATCCTGTGTGGGCGGTCATTGTCGTCCATAAACAGAGAATTAGGATCTACCGCATCCTGAAACAGACTAACATGATTCCGACTTATGTCCCTGCAGTACCGCTGTGCTGTAACGGTTCCTCGTGCAAAGGCACGCAGTGGTGTTAGCCCATTGTGCATAATGCCTGCCCACGCCGAAACGCCTAGGCCATATCAATGACGTTCATGAACATTCAGCGGTGTGTAACGTAGTAACTGGTGGTAGAATCACTTGCCAGAGTGAAGTGGGATTCGTCAGAGATCAACTCTCTGGGCCACTGTTGCTGACCCCACCAGAATGCCCGCTACACCGGCGAACTCTTTCTCCACGATGGCGTGGTTGAAGTGCGATACTTTTAACAGGCTTCGGAGCGTGCAAACCAGTCTCGTTTAAATGACGCGAAACGGTTCTGGCAGAGACACGTGAGACGTGATTCCTTAATCGTACCACACTTACACACCATATCTTAAATACTATAAAAGAGGAAGCGGGATGGAATCATGGTTGGTAGTAACACTTTATAATTAAGACAATTTATTGACATTACGGCTATTAAAAAAAATTGAGAATTACAAATTGTGGACGAGCCACTAGATAAAGCTTTGAAAATGCAGTTAGAAACCCAACATACTTAGTACTCAAACAGTTCCTTATCAATGAAACAGAATTAGTGACAAACTTCAGACATTCAAACTCCCATATAGGATTTCCCTGAAAATACATAAAATAAAACAGTTACAAGTGACTCAATGACACCTGAGCACTAGTGCCAAGATAAGAGCCAATTACATAACATGATAGAACTACAGCAGAAACACTGATCTTTAAAAATAAACGT
This sequence comes from Schistocerca nitens, assembly GCF_023898315.1. Taxonomy (NCBI): domain Eukaryota; kingdom Metazoa; phylum Arthropoda; class Insecta; order Orthoptera; family Acrididae; genus Schistocerca; species Schistocerca nitens. The sequence continues at coordinate 561,657,979 of NC_064619.1, read as the reverse complement.
TCACGTGCTCAGACGTGTAAATAAAAGAAATTACTACAAAAGGCTGCACAAGGAACCCAACTGATGCTATGCAGTTTAAGGTTTAGCCAGTTGGCAGTCCCTAATATTTAAGGAAACAAGTTCATATACAAAGGAGATGTTTGTGGCACAGCTTGACTAGAAGAAGGGATCGGTTGGTAGGACATGTCCTGAGGCATCGAGGGATCACAAATTTAGCATTGGAGGGCAGCGTGGAGGGTAAAAATCGTAGAGGGAGACCAAGAGATCAATACACTAAGCAAATTCAGAAGGATGTAGGTTGCTGTAGATACTGGGAGATGAAGAGGCTTGCGCAGGATAGAGTAGCATGGAGAGCTGCATTAAACCAGTCTCAGGACTGAAGACCACAACAACAACAGCTGCCACCACCCGGCGCAGAGGAAAGAGGTGTTAAAAACACATTTGCACAGGGCGCGCACAATCTCTGACGCAGAGAGTCTGCCCTAAGAGCTAGAACACCTCAAAATTGTATTCCGGAAAAACGGGCACTCGGAATGGCAGATCAGACGCTCTCTTCGCCCCCCCCCCCTCTACAGTAAAGCGTGTGGAGACGGAAGAAGTCACGCAGAAAGAGATAGCCATTGCCTATATACTGTATACTGGCGCGCTATTGGGGAAAATGGGACGAATATTGAGGAAACACCGAGTATGAACTGTCTTTTGCACACCAAATAAAAGGCGAGTATTATTGGGAAGAGTCAAAGACGATCTCGGTTTACGGAAGGCCGGCATATACCAGATTCCGTGTCAATGTGGGAAGACCTATATTGGACAGACAGTGCGCACAATCGAAGATCGTTGGCGAGAACATCAGAGGCACACTCGACTTGGGTACCCCAACAAGTCGGCGGTCGCAGAGCACTGTTTGTCCGAAAATCACGAAATGGACTACCAAAATACCAGCGTCCTGGCACAGACATCTAAAAACTGGGACAGCGTCGTTTGAGAGGCTATCGAAATTCGTACCAGGGATGGACTCATCAACCGAGATTGCGGCTACAACCTCAGCAGGGCTTGGGAACTAGTACTGAGTCTAATTAAAAAGACGCTCAGCAAAGGAAACAAACGGGCGACTAGGGCGGACGAGGCAGTTACACCGACGCCACCACAGACGCCGACGCCAGCATCTCACCGACCGCTGACGCGCGGGCGCGGACCGCTGAGAGAACGCCTCGGGAGGGGATTTAAGACGGCCGCCCACCCTCAGGAGCTCAGTTCGTCAGCGCACCTGACGATGGCGACATGTCTGATCGCCGAAATATTGTGCCCGTTGGACACTGTGGACCGGCAGTACACCCGTGGGCTGTTCTAGCAATAAAGATTCTGTTTCCTTTTTCACATCATGTACATTACTTTCTAAGAACTTACATATTTACCTCCAAGCGTCTTATTTGTCCTATTTGGCCGAGCAGTGTAGCGCAGTGATTAGCGCACTGGACTTGCATTCGGGAGGACGACGGTTCAAACCCGCGACCAGCCATCCTGATTGAGGTTTCCCGTGATTTTCCTAATTCGCTTAAGGCAAACGCCGGGATGGTTCCTTTGAAAGGGCACGGCCGCTTTCCTTCTCCACCCATCTCTTATCCGTGCTTCTCCTCTGTCTCTAATGACCTCGTTGTCGACGGGACGTTAAACACTAGTCTTCTCTTTCCAGTTTGTTTTTATAATCGTTTAGATAAAATTCTATCAGCTTTAATGATGTCTCCTTAGTCCACTGCAGCGCGGGGTAACCGCGCGGTCTGAGGCGCCTTGTCACGGTCCGTGCGGCTCCTCCCGTCGGAGGTTCGAGTCCTTCCTCGGGCATGTGTGTGTGTGTGTGTGTGTGTGTGTGTGTGTGTGTGTGTGTGTGTGTGTGTGTGTCTGTGTTTGTGTCAGTGTGTGTGTGTGTGTGTGTGTGTGTGTGTGTGTTGCTCTTAGCATAAGTTAGTTTAAGTAGTGTGTAGGTTTAGGTAGCGATGACCTCAGCAGTTTGGTCCCTTAGGAATTCACACACATTTGAACATTTCATTTTTAAGCACATTAAATACACACTCATTCAACAGACGCAGCAAACCGCTCCTGAACCAACGGACATTCGACCTGGCGTCCACAATAGCAGCGCGACTCCATGGATAATCCACGGCCAACGCCTTGCTGTTCCCGCCATCAGTCTGAACCGCAACCTAGGTCAACCTATTCCTTGGCTCCGATTTGCCGTCCGTACACATTAAGCATATCTCGGCCAACGTAGCGATTGCTTGTCTTTCGTTGGCCTTCTTTGGTCTGGTGTGCACCCGCCGTTAAGCGAGTCACTCACCTCTTGAAGTTAGGCAGCCGTGCTTGATCGTGCAATGCAAATGAACTTGCACGACCGCTACGGACGCAGGTTCGAATCCTGCTTCGGGTATGGATGTGTGTGATGTCCTTAGGTTAGTTACGTTTAGGTAGTTCTAAATCTAGGGGACTGATGACCTCAGATGTTAAATCGCGTAGTGCTTAGAGCCATCTTAACCATTTAAATTTTCAGTTGGCAAGGCCCACATGACATGTGGTCAAAGGCACACACTCTGTTTTCCTGCCTGCTGCTGTATGGTCGTGCCGACCTGTTTATTATAAAGGCTTTGTCTTGTAATGACAGAAATGGGTACATTGAAGTAAACATCATTCTGGACTACGGTGAGGAGGTTGCTTGCTTATATATTATTATACTTGACGTGGAAAATCTGATTTAGTTACACGAGGTACTTTGTAGAGGTATTCCATGTGAACAGTGTTTGTTCAAGTTCACATCTTCTTTAGAACGCTTGGGAATCGATACTCAATATCTGTTCAGTCATCCGGGTCTGTAAGTTGCAATACATACATACATATTCAGTATTCATATAGTTTGGAATGTTCAATAAATTATTTTTCACTCCTCTGAACCTTATTCACAAAATCTTAACACGTGTTCACTTAAGAACATCGTTCTCGAACACTGTTGGATTTCGTTACATTAAAAGACGAGAGAGAATAAACCACTTTCAACAATGATGGTACCTCATTTTTAATTGCACGTGGTTGCTGCCACGAAGACTTTTATGTTTTGCTGTCAAACTCATTTCAGTTTATTAACTGTTGCAGAATACAGTGTCCAAGTTCAAAAAATTGTTCAAATGGCTCTGAGCACTATGGGACTTAACATTGAGGTCATCAGTCCCCTAGAACTTAGAAGTACTTAAACCTAAATAACCTAAGGACAATACACACATCCATGCCCGAGCCAGGATTTGAACCTGCGTCCGTAGCGGTCGTGCAAGTTCATTTGCATTGCACGATCACAGCTATATGGAGAGATACAGTAACGCAGTTGAGAAGTAGCAACATGAAATCTGTTTCAGTTTCTCTTGGTTTAATTTATGGTTAAATAACCCTTAACTGTTCTCTTGGCGCTGTAAAAATGTTCCTGATCGCTACAGCATATAAAATAAAGTTAGCTAGATCGTGGTTTTGTTAACTTACGGGTAATGTTTCAGAGCGTTAAAATCGAGGTCGTAGTGCCTTATGAACTCAGCTTAAAATCTAAAGTAGCGGAAGCCTTTCACAGTGGATAAAGCATCTCTCCAAGTTTCCAATTGCAATAAACACTGTCGTGCTGATGCACTTGTGGGCCAGTGTACCAGAACATGTAGACAAATCTTTCACTATATAATGTCACATGGGATTAGTTCGTTTTTGCGGAAGGGCGGTCCAGTGAATAGATTTCCAAAGTAGGCTTCAGTCGTGGTTTTCCAGACAGTTTGTGTCAGTGACTACAATGAACTTCATGCATGCATTGACGTTTCTAGTGCCACAAACAGTGCCCTTAGTGAGCACCTGCTAAAAACTTGGAGCATAGCTCTATCCACTGATATGTGTGTGTTTCATGGCTGCTTTGTTGTTTTCGCACATTAGTCTTCCGAGACGTCGGCAGTAATGGAACGTTTGGCAGAACTGGGCATCGAGGAAGAGCGGGGTAACCACAGAACACCAATATAGTAGAAGTGCAAAGACCACATTATTATATGGAAACACAGAACGACACCAGCGCTACTTGTGGCCTGGCTGTGAACTTCAATACGAAAAAATATGGCGTGAAAATCTCTTATGTTTATTTCTAAATACGCGAATTAGAGGACAATATTTTTCATTTAATCTTTGAATGTGGGCCGCATAGTGCAGTAATAAAGGTTTTTGAGATCTTGCAAAGTAATATATAAAAGAAATCTCAATCGAAAACAAACATTAACTACTCGTAGCTGCAGTTTACATTGTAAAAATTTTCGTAAATTACGTCACATTTTGACTGTGAAATTTTTTTGTAAAACTCAATATTGCGATTTTGGCCGTGTGGCCATTATCATGTGGAAATAAACGAGCTTTAGCACATGGCAGACAAAAATCATCTGACATTGCATGCATATATAAATGATTTTTACGTTTCCACATATCCTAAAGCACATTATGTCCACTCGCATGATCGAAAGTGGAATAGTAGGTTACACAAATAAATAACTACACAGCTAATGTATAACCAAGAGGTCATTTACAAAAAAATCTGTGCTACAAACCAAGGATGTACTGTAAAGTCTACAAAATCCGATTTATTATTTTTTCTGTTGATTGTTATTTATGGATATTCAGTCATCTGAAATGGAACTTCTGCACAGTTCAAATAAATTTATAAACACACAAAATACTACTTTACAAAACTGAAAAACAAATTGGGAGCAGAGCAGGTAGACACTCCATGAATGTAGCCAAAATGTTTTTGCCAACGAGACATACAAAGAAAATGAACTGCAACACAACATTTTTTTTCTTTTTTCCCCAACTTGGCTGTTATTTTGGCAACACCCATCATGTTTAAATAATGAAAGAAGACACTGGTACAACATTTATTTTTAACATTTTTATTTATTTACTTCCTCTTTGAAAACACTGTTTGGTACACTACTGAAAATTAACACAAATTCCCCTTGACAGCACTTTATTCATTATACTTTTAGAATCCAATCATCACATCTAGAAAGTGTTAAGTTATGTGCCTTATGAATTACCAGATTTTGTCATAACAAGTCAAAGGCACGATTTTGATACAAGAACATTTGTATATGTATAGGGAGCTTACTCTCATTGTACACATAATAAACAAAATACAAAGTCTTTTAACATGATTTGAACTTCTTTTTAAGTTGTTGCATACACAATTTCCTCTTGTTTGTAAATTTCTTTTCTTTCACATTCTTGTATATTATAAATGGAATACTTGTCTTCAGAAGTCTCTCTTCAATGTCATGTTTATTACAAATTGTTGTATGAGATAGAACAAATGTTTTTTTTAAATTATCATGTAGTTTTGTTGTGTGACCATAACTATTTAGATACTCATACAGCTGATCATGGAGTGCCCTTAGGAAAATCATGACTCTTTCACTTACATATTTCAAATGAGAATGCTCCTCACTATTCTCTTTAAATGAGGTAAACAAATGATTTTCAGTCACAACAGAGGAGTAGAGACTGGTATTACATGTTTCACAATCATCTGGTACATCTATGGCGTTTAGTACATAGCCTGCTAGATAGGCTAAGGACTGTTGATCTTCTACAGACTCGATGGTACCATCTGAGTAAGAATAAATTTGCTCAGGTGTATCAGTGTTTTTCATCTCACATTCACTTAAATGTTCACTCCTACCACTAGCTGCCAAAAAGTGACACAAACTGCTCAAGGGAGCGTAATCATCATTTTCACAGTTACTTACACTCATGGCTTTGAAAGGCAAAGTCATTCGATTGACAACACAAGTATTCAGAGCTTGTACAAACTGAAAACAAGTTGGGTTTGTATTAGCAATACCATGTTGTCTTATACAACAAAAGAAATTTTCTAAAGCATCTTGATTGAACGCCTTTAAATTTAAGTACTTAAAGCCAACCACTTTCAAGGTCTTCCAAAAGAAAATAATAGACTGTAATGTAATCTGCCAACCTTTTATGCAGCTAAACATATTAGTCTTGTTTCTTCCCATTTTTAAATCTATTATTTGCCAGCTGCCTATTTCCCTCAATATGCTATACCACATTTCTAAATGTGGCGAATTTTCTGATAAAGCACACCTAAATTGTTTTCCATCACTGGGATATTACTCATTACTGTTGAGTGAATCAAAGAGATTATCTACCTTTTCCACAAACTCAGCTGTGTGTATAGCTTCAGATGGTAATGTGTGAGTAGAAACATATGTTTCAATTGCAGCTGCAACAGTATGGCTCATTTGTGCAGCAGCAACTTTTAGCTTCATTTTGACATGGGAATCAGAAAAGTTAAAGTGTTGTGCTTTTAATTTGGGCAGAGTTTTGAACTGTTTTTTTTATCCAAAAAGAACACTGTACTGATGTACTCAAACTTTACTGCTTTGTGAGGTTCAAATTGAATTTTATTATCTATCAAAGCATTTCTAGTGTTTTTGAGCAGATGTGGTACATCATAAATGGTAACAATTAGTTGATTATTGATGACAAAATGAAATATACTGGGCTTCAACAAATTTGCTTCACACAGTTGCTTAAGAGCCTTTTGGTTTGTTGCATTCTGGTCACATACAGTACAAACCACTTTGAACCCAATATTCTGTAGTTCACTTATGATGTGAACAATGAATGATTTCAAATGGGTGTAGTGGAAAGTGGTTGCAGTAAAGTAATATGCTAGAACTTGTTTCCAAGTTCTGTGAATGCCTTTCAGCATAAAAACCAATGCTTGACTAGCAGCTACAGGTGAACGTCCTAAATGACCCAAGTCCTGATACCCATAGATTAGCTGTTTGTGTGCATCGTAGTACATACCATCATCCAGAGACATTTCATCAAAAAGTAGAGCACAATACTTGTCATTTTCATGCATATTACTTAATTCCCTTGCTAAAAAGTTTAATAAAGCTGGATTAAGTCCTGTATCAAATGGTATGTGGGAAAGCACTCCCTTGAGCAGCCTGACAGATGGAAGGGAGAAGTATGTGGCCAAATATCTGTACAACCGGGGACTACGCTTATAAATAGATAAAGCAAATGCCTTATCTTGTATACACCACCGTACTGCTGTGGGCTGCATATTGGCATTTCTTAACTGACTATTAATAAAAGTTTTAGTCACATCATTCAACTCTTCTTCAATTAACTGAAATTTCCTGTCATCATACAACTCTTTTAGAATTTTCAATTTATTCCTCTCATTCTGTAGCTGTTTTTTCAATTTACACACTCTGGAAACTGTAATTCTATGCAATTTATACATTTTGTGTTTTCTTGGAGTTAAATCGCGTTTAGAAACGCCAGATCCCATTACATCTGCACTACTTTCAACATCATAAACAGGTGAGGATAAAAAGCTGTACTCACCATCATCTGTGCTCTGTAAAGGGGGACTGCTTCGTTGTATTACTGTAGATTTTGCATTGTGACCTGTCTCTTGCACACTTATATTTGCACCTGATGTGGTGAAACCGCCACCACCACCAGTGTAACACAGATGGGTGGGGGGGGGGGGAGGATGATACAACACCAATTCCATGTGCTTTGGTATAACACCAGGATTTAGCCTGTGTTTAGTAAAGTTCACAAAATTTGCTTCATAAAAATGATCCTCACACACATAATAATAACTACAGTTGACACCTTCATCTATATTACAGATCAATTTCCACTTCTTTAAAGTCTCACTTTTTGATGCAGCTGGAAATTTATAGAAATGTTTATTCTTGTGTTTGGAATTTATTTTTACATAATAACTACTCCTGCATCCAGGAAACTTGCACGAGTATTTCAATTTCAATCTCAAACTGGATTCTTCTCTTCCTGTATGATCCATCCTCACGTGTCTGAAATGTTATTCAAACCAAAAATTAGGAACGAGAAAAAAGATCAGGTATGGTTTACATTGATTAATGTTAAAGAAAACTCAATGTGAAATTAATTTCACTATCAAAAATCATATTAGCTTATGTCTAAATGCAGCTATCCTGTACTGAAGTATTGACAACTGCTATGATGTGTTATTGCTACAAAATAGTGAAAAAACGAAACAAATTCTTATTTCTACTACGGATATGCACATCACTCTATATATAACTGCGTGAGTGTAGTTGCACTATATTCTATATTCAACACTACTTCGTTAAACAGTGCTAAACAGTGCTATCAGGCGGTAGAAACACTGCTTATTGTACCATTTCAGTATATTTCAGCATCTAGATACCATGGTAGATACCAAATTCAACTGTACATTATCAATAACAGTTACAGCTGTAAATCTGTATTACATTGTGTTGAGCATTAAAGTGCGAGAAGATTTCTACTGCATTGGATATTGCCACAATACGCGTAAATGTTCAACTGCTTGAAGGACCTGCTTTGTGTGACTTCGAAACAAATGTCTTATTATGTGAGAACACAACCTTTGTCGATACAACAGCAACAAACACTTTTTACCTGGATAGAGTGTTATGTACTGTACAGAATATTTACTGTCGAAAACGGGAGATAGAACACACTAAAGGCATTACGAATCAATTGTAACACGTCCAATATTTGGTATGTAGTAAACGGCACAATAAATGATACTTATTATGTCACTTCGTGGCAAAAAGGAAGATGAATCAAAGCCAGAATTATATTCCATTACAGGATTCGGAAAGTTGAATACAAACTATGTCAAAAGCTGCTAGCATGGGATTCTCTATGAAATACAAGGAAATATTAACAGAAATAAGAAATATACTTACCCTTTAAGTAAACTAAGCAACGGAAATTGTATTTCTTTGCAGGAACAAATATACAAGGGTCCACAGAACGTAATGTGATGATACAACCTCGTGTTTTATATGAAACAAAAGTAAAAAAGTAAATACTGAATCATCACACCATCAAATATTACGAATGCATCCAAAAATTAAGCAGAATAATAGCAACATACTTACACTACAATTTAAACGAAAAATCACGATCACGTTGCTACGATACCAAAACAATTATGGAAGACTACGTCATCCAGTAGGAACACGAGACTATAAATTGCTAAACTTGCAGCGCTCCAAGTGGCCTGGGACCAAGCCAACGTCGTGTTACCGGAAATCCCTATATGAGTTTCACCCCCCTGGGAGTAACAGTTCTTTGTTTTCCTCGTATGTGCTGCCATCTCTCGTACATTGTTCGAACTGTGTCGAGAGGTCGAGGCAAAGTATTTAACAATGAATCGACATCGTTATGTGGGATGTCAATGCCTTTTTTCTAGACGTTCCGCTATATTGAAGTCTTAATGTCTCACTAGTAATTAAATATATGTTTGTCACAGTCAAACTATATCATTACCATTGCCGTGATTCTATTCTCAGCTTCATTTTCACATACAATAGAACTTCATGATGGTCCCGAATGTTACACAATTTTGAAGTCCGGAATATCTACACTACACTCATTGAACATGCCTCCTTGTAGAACAACGATATCTCCAGACTGTAGCTTGCAGGTTTGCTGTCCAGATAGCATATTACCATTTCCAAAAGTTGCACAGAGAAACAAACGCGTGTCAGAAAATTGAGGGAAAACGGCTTTTTTACATCTTCTCCTTATTAAACACAGCTAATTAACGCAGAGAAAGAAAAAACGAAGAAGAAAACCAAGCGCTATAGCCCTAAGTCTACATAGAGGCGCCTTGAATTAGTTTAGGAAGTCCAGGAACAATCTGATGTAAGCAAAAAACAGAAAGCTGTAGCTGGATCGAAAATAACTGAGAAGAGTGGTCCAAGCTCCAAAAAACATCCTGAAAATTAAAACAGCCGAATTCGTTCAGTGATAGAGGTAAATTAGACGAAGCCGATGAATGCCTTTACTATCTTGAGAGAGATAGTCTGAAGAGAGTTGGATCAAATTAGCGTGGCCTTAAGCGGACTCACACCTCGTGTCCATAGCTCGACAGTGAGGACGAGGTTATCCATGTATGCACTGTATGTGAAGCATAAACGTTTATAGTTTATGTGCCCTTTATAGCTGGATTTCGATGGGAAATACACTCCTGGAAATGGAAAAAAGAACACATTGACACCGGTGTGCCAGACCCACCATATTTGCTCCGGACACTGCGAGAGGGCTGTACAAGCAATGATCACACGCATGGCACAGCGGACACACCAGGAACCGCGGTGTTGGCCGTCGAATGGCGCTAGCTGCGCAGCATTTGTGCACCGCCGCCGTCAGTGTCAGCCAGTTTGCCGTGGCATACGGAGCTCCACCGCAGTCTTTAACACTGGTAGCATGCCGCGACAGCGTGGACGTGAACCGTATGTGCAGTTGACGGACTTTGAGCGAGGGCGTATAGTGGGCATGCGGGAGGCCGGGTGGACGTACCGCCGAATTGCTCAACACGTGGGGCATGAGGTCTCCACAGTACATCGATGTTGTCGCCAGTGGTCGGCGGAAGGTGCACGTGCCCGTCGACCTGGGACCGGACCGCAGCGACGCACGGATGCACGCCAAGACCGTAGGATCCTACGCAGTGCCGTAGGGGACCGCACCGACACTTCCCAGCAAATTAGGGACACTGTTGCTCCTGGGGTATCGGCGAGGACCATTCGCAACCGTCTCCATGAAGCTGGGCTACGGTCCCGCACACCGTTAGGCCGTCTTCCGCTCACGCCCCAACATCGTGCAGCCCGCCTCCAGTGGTGTCGCGACAGGCGTGAATGGAGGGACGAATGGAGACGTGTCGTCTTCAGCGATGAGAGTCGCTTCTGCCTTGGTGCCAATGATGGTCGTATGCGTGTTTGGCGCCGTGCAGGTGAGCGCCACAATCTGGACTGCATACGACCGAGGCACACAGGGCCAACACCCGGCATCATGGTGTGGGGAGCGATCTCCTACACTGGCCGTACACCACTGGTGATCGTCGAGGGGACACTGAATAGTGCACGGTACATCCAAACCGTCATCGAACCCATCGTTCTACCATTCCTAGACCGGCAAGGGAACTTGCTGTTCCAACAGGACAATGCACGTCCGCATGTACCCCGTGCCACCCAACGTGCTCTAGAAGGTGTAAGTCAACTACCCTGGCCAGCAAGATCTCCGGATCTGTCTCCCATTGAGCATGTTTGGGACTGGATGAAGCGTCGTCTCACGCGGTCTGCACGTCCAGCACGAACGCTGGTCCAACTGAGGCGCCAGGTGGAAATGGCATGGCAAGCCGTTCCACAGGACTACATCCAGCATCTCTACGATCGTCTCCATGGGAGAATAGCAGCCTGCATTGCTGCGAAAGGTGGATATACACTGTACTAGTGCCGACATTGTGCATGCTCTGTTGCCTGTGTCTATGTGCCTGTGGTTCTGTCAGTGTGATCATGTGATGTATCTGACCCCAGGAATGTGTCAATAAAGTTTCCCCTTCCTGGGACAATGAATTCACGGTGTTCTTATTTCAATTTCCAGGAGTGTACATATAACTTAGTAGGATTTTTATTTACGACTAATCTTCATATGTGAAATATGAGGATAGTCCCAAAAGTAAGGTCTCCTATTTTTTATAAGTAAATAGACCTGTTTATTTCTACAATGGTTGACATCAGTTTAGAGCTTGAACATTTAGCTCTTTTTCCACATAATCACCATTTCTGTCGATGCATTTTTGTAGACGCTGTGGCAGTTTTTGTATGCCCATGTCATACCACCTCGCCGCCATGCTGTTCAGAAAGTTATGAACCTCTTCTTTCACCTCGTCGTCGGAGGTGAATCGCTGGGACCACAATTAACGCTGAAAGGTACTGTGAGACTCTGAAAAAACTCAAACGGGCAATTCAGAACCGGAGAAGAGGAATGTTGAGCAAAGGCGTACAAATTCTCCATGACAACGCTCGCTCATACATCGCTCGGCAAACCGTTGCTCTCCTGCAACAGTTTCAGTGGAACATAATCCCCCTCCCACCCTATAGTCCTGACTTGGCGCCCAGTGACTATCACTCGTTCCCTACGTTAAAAGAACATTTGGCCGGAAAGCGATTCAGCTCCGACGACGAGGTGAAAGAAGAGGTTCATAACTTTCTGAACAGCATGGCGGTGAGCTGGTATGACATGGGCATACAGAAACTGCCACAGCGTCTACAAAAATGCATCGACAGAAATGGTGATTATGCCGAAAAATAGCTAAATGTTCAAGCTGTAAACTGATGTAAACCATTGTGGAAATAAACAGGTCTATGTACTTATAAAAAAGTAGGTGACCTTAATTGTGGGATTACCCTCGTAGACCTATTATTGTCCACTTTTCCCCACCAATGGGAAGAAACGGGGAAGATAACTATTTTTCAAATGCGAAGCTAGTTAATTAAATATTGATCTGGTGCAATATTTTGAAAGTTAATATTATAATAAAGAGATCTGAACCAATTTAACAGCTCATTATTTCTTGTACCTCGAAATAACTGTTGAACATTAACCCGTTCTGCCACAGGTTCAGCTACTTGTTTATACATTGTGTAAACACTTTCAGTTGTCTGAGTGGCGCTATGACACCGATGACCCTCCCCCACCCCCTCTGCCCCTCTCCCCTCCCCCCTGATAACCTTACCTACCTATGTGTCCCAACTACGCACGGAAGAAAAATGGTATATCATCTGAACCTCCCTTTCAAACCACAAGGCGTAGTCTGGGCACCTTTACATTTACTTTCTAATCTAATATTAAAGGGCAATCACTCCTCAAACAATCTCTTAATATTCATAGGCTAATTAACAGCCTTTCTCTGGAAACAAAAAAAAATCTGTTCTCGGCTGTTGTGGGAATGTTGGTTGTGTCGCAAGAATGTAAGGCGGTCGGCCGGCGCTAACGAGAGGGCGCCGGCCTTTCTAAAGTTTCCCCGCCCGCCTTCCTCATTAATGAGCGTCTTTTAGGCCCCCGCGGGCTCGTATCAGGAGAGCAAACTGCCAACTGGCGCTCCGCTACCGGCGCCGCTCAACTTCAAACACGCCCACGGCCGATTGGCAATCTGTGATTGAAATTCCCGGGGCGCCTGCGAGCCGGCGCCACTGTCTTCCTGTCGGGACAGACAAGTTTATTTAATTGCACGGCACACTGCGTTCGCAGCTTGCCGCCGAGCGGGCAGTCACCCTCCCGTCGCGGCGCTCTTCGTTATTGGGGGATTCAAGTTAACAAGTCGGTTTGATTAGGAGCAAAGTCTATAGACATATACAAAATGAACGGCGCACTGCGCCTGCGCGGTCTATCTTTCTCTATGGTTAGCGATTGGCATTGGAGTCACGGCAGCGCTCCTGGAGTTGGCAGCAGTGGCGAGGAGAATTATCTGTGACGCAGCTGGGACTAGGATGTGGCAACCAGGAGAGTAGGACAGTGGGGTAGAGGGGGGGGGGGGGGGGGGGAGGGTTGCAATTGGAAACTGCTCACCGTTCGTCACGGGGCAAGGTGCAGCCCTAAAGAGAAAGTTTCACCCTCTTGCTCGGCGCACCTCCCATCCTCCCACCCCCTACTCACTTTAACTGAGGCCCCTCCCGCCTGAATATTACCGTAACGAGCCTTTCAGCGCTGCCTAATTGGCCGAATTCAGGAAACAATGATGCGCGAAACTGCGTAAACAATTCTGCCGCACTCCGGAGTGGGGAGGGGTGGGCGTGGGCGCGGGTGTTGAGGGACACGTTTTGGTGGCGGCGAGGCAGAAGAGCGGCTGCAGGAAGGACGTGGCGGTACGTCTGTCCACAGCGACGATACAATAGACGTCGCAGCGCGCGGTGGAGCGTGTAGCGGGCGAGCTGCGGTGTCTGCCTCTGCACTGTGCGCGCCGCCGGTCAAACTGGACACTCACGTATGGACACTCAACTGCTCGCTCGAAGCTAGTAGGTCTGCAATGCTTGGTGAAGCCTACACCACAAGGTACGGATGGCGATTTTCGCTGAAACAACCGGTTTTCGGTTATTTCAGTTTTTTCCGCGCTAGTTTAATCCGAGTATTAAAACTACTCAAAATAACTGGTCTCTGAAACAATCGATTTTCCGTTTTTTATTCCTGTTATTTCGTGTAATAAACGTAGATGTCGAACAAAGAGGCCGGCCGGGGTGGCCGAGCGGTTCTAGGTGCTGCAGTCTGGAACCGCGCCACCGAGACGGTCGCAAGTTCGAATCCTGCCTCGGGCATGGACGTGTGTGATGTCCTTAGGTTAGTTCGGTTTAAGTAGTTCTAAATTCTAGGAGACTGATGACCTTAGAAGTTGAGTCTCATAGTGCTCAGAGCCATATGAACCATTTTTTTCGAACAAAGACTGAAAGATATTCAATCTCCCAATTTCAAGACACAGGGATTCAAAACATAACATTAACTAGGCAAATAAAGAAAACTTAAACCCTCCACCGATGGCTGCTTTTCTCGAAAAGCGATAAATGATTGAATATTATAGAAAATCACCAATATTCTCCCATCTGACTGATTTTTTTTAAAACTCTAGTCAAAAATCATGTTGTAATCCAGGCTGATACCACTGTTTGGGCATTACGGATAGTCAGTGCTAAAGGGTGAAACTGAAGTTGAAGAACTCTTTTTTTGTCTTAATTTGTCCATTTTCTAGGGCTACATGCAAAGAGGTACGTTATGTAGACACAGGCACCATATTACCTACCTCCTTTTTTTATTATATACCCAGAATCAATTGTCAAGTTTTTAATTCATTACTGTTACCATCTTGTCCTTCCTCTTTCATTATTTCATGGAAATGGCGAACAAATCTTTCACCTTTTGAAGCAAATAAAGCATTGTACGTCATTGCTACGGCACTTTGTAAAAATACACTACTGGCCATTACAATTGCTACACCACGAAGATGACGTGCTACAGACGCGAAATTTAACCGACAGGAAGAAAATGCTGTGATATGCAAATGATTAGCTTTTCAAAGCATTCACACAAGGTTGGCGCCAGTGGCGACACCTACAACGTGCTGAAATGAGGAAAGTTTCCAACCGATTTCTCATACACAAACAGCAGTTGACCGGCGTTACCTGGTGAAACGTTGTTGTGATGCCTTGTTTAAGGAGGAGAAATGCGTACCATCACGTTTCCGACTTTGATAAAGGTCGGATTGTAGCCTATCGCGATTGCGGTTTATCGTATCGCGACATTGCTGCTCGCGTTGGTCGAGATCCAATGACTGTTAGCAGAATATGGAATCGGTGGGTTTAGGAGGGTAATACGGAACGCCGTGCTGGTTCCCAACGGCCTCGTATCACTAGCAGTCGAGATGACAGGCATCTTATCCGCATGACTGTAACGGATCGTGCAGCCACGTCTCGATCCCTGAGTCAACAGATGGGGACGTTTGCAAGACAACAACCATCTGCACGAACAGTTCGACGACGTTTGCAGCAGCATGGACTATCAGCTCGGAGACCATGGCTGCTGTTACCCTTGACGCTGCGTCACAGACAGGAGCGCCTGCGGTGGTGTACTCAACGACGAACCTGGGTTCAAGAATGGCAAAACGTAATTTTTTCGGATGAATCCAGGTATTGTTTACAGCATCATGACGGTCGCTTCCGTGTTTGGCGACATCGCGGTGAACGCACGTTGGCAGCGTGTATTCATCATCGCCATACTGGCGTATCACCCGGCGTGATGGTAGGGGGTGCCATTGGTTACACGTCTCGGTCACCTCTTGTTCGCATTGACGGCACTTTGAACAGTGGACGTTACATTTCAGATGTGTTACGTGGCTCTACCCTTCGTTCAATCCCTGCGGAACCCCACATTTCAGCAGGATAATACACGACCGTATGTACAGGCCTTTCTGGATAGAGAAAATGTTCGACTGCTGCCCTGGCCAGCACATTCTGCAGATCTCTCACCAACTGAAAACGTCTGGTCAATGGTGGCCAAGCAACTGGCTCGTCACAATACGCCAGTCACTACTCTCGATGAACTGTGGTATCGTGTTGATGCTGCATGGGCAGCTGTATCTGTACACGCCATCCAAGCTCTGCTTGACTCAATGCCTAGGCGTATCAAGGTCATTATTACGGCCAGAGGCGGTAGTTCTGGGTACTGATTTCTCAGGATCTATGCACCGAAATTGCGTGAAAATGTAATCACATGTCAGTTCTAGTATAATATATTTGTCCAATGAATGGCCGTTTATCATCCGCATTTCTTCCTGGTGTAGCAATTTTTATGGCCTGTAGTGTACTTGTATGGGCTTTAACCTGTCAGGTTTTCCCACCCCTAGCACACGATTGTCAAATACTGACATTCTCAGCACAGCCCTTGATGATAACTCTAAACTATGTTAACAACACTGCCGGAAAAAATGCAGCACCATCAAGGAGAAGGTCATTTTATTGACTAGCGTGATCACATTTAGTCCATCATTATGGGTGTATCTCATAACAAACACAGAGCAAATGAAGCACAGACGTCACAGTAAAGGGAGCTATGCAAAGAGTCTCATCAATACTTGTTGCGTCCCCCACGGGCGGCGAAGCAAACATCTATTCTCGCGCGCAAACGATCACAAAGCTAAGGAATGGCATTATGCGGAAGACTGCCCCATGAATCTTACGCCTTTATTGCAATTTTGCAATAGTTCTTGCAGGCTCTGGAGAACGACTAATGCTCCGCATCGTGTACCATACCTGTTCAATTGGCGAGAGATTTGGTGATCTTGCTGGAAGGGCAGTTACTGTACACCATGAAGAGCACATTGCGTCTTAGCAGCCGCATGTGGAAGTGCGCTGTCCTGCTGAAAATAAAATATTCGCAGCTATGTCGCAACTTAGGGTCAATCCCTCCAAAATCAAAGGGAGGTGGACTGACCGGCTGGAGACAGGAAAATAAACGAGATGTAATGGAATACGGCGCCTGAGTACAGATTAAAACACTGCGTCGTACAAATAAAATGGACGCCTTCATTTTAACACAGGGAAGGCCTAACCCTCCGTGCTTACGGGGCCTGACCACTACTTCGTACTGAACACGAAAGATGTACCGTCGCCACAAGAAACGATGGAATCGTTATTTGGGTCTGTGGGGGATCATCGCCGGTAGCGGGAACATGGCAGTACGCCGAAACATGGGTTATAATGATGACCTATCAGTAACTGCCTGAGCCGGCCGCTGTGGCCGAGCTGTTCTAGGCGCTTCAGTCCAGAGCCGCGCTGCTACGGTCGCAGGTTCGGATCCTGCCTCGGGCATGGACGTGTGTGAAGTCCTTAGGTTAGTTAGGTTTAACTAGTTCCAAGTCTAGGGGACTGATGACCTCAGTTGTTAAGTCCCTTAGTGATTAGACCCATTTGAACCATTGTAACCGCCTGATCAGCTGCAGAAGCATCCACGGCTTCCTCGTCCAAAAACTCAGGCCGGAGAAGAGGGTCCTTCGATAGAGGACTACTCGAAAGGCGATCCAAGGGAAAAGCCTTCACAAGTGCATCATCGTCTTGTATTCTGCGACACAACCGGGGCCGGCACCGCGAGAGTGAGGGCGTTGATATCCACAGGCGTGGGCAGCGGAGGAAAATCACGAGCATTATCTCTCAATGGTCCATTTTGATCATCGGTAACCGGGGTTGACTCAGTTGCACAATGCTGTGGCAGAAAATCCGCTAAAGTCAATTTTTTACGCTGTTGGTAAACAGGTTTTAAATCACCACAAGACGCGCCTTGCATGCACTGTCGCAGCTAGCACGCCGCTACTGCCCTTTCTCAAATGGTTCAAATGGCTCTGAGCACTATGGGACTTAACATCTGAGGTCATCAGTCCCCTAGAACTTAGAACTACTTAAACCTAAGTAACGTAAGGACATCACACACATCCATCCCCGAGGCAAGATTCGAACCTGCGGCCGTAGTGGTCGCGTGGTTCCAGACTGCAGCGCCTATAACCGCTCTGCCACCCTGGCAGGCCTGCCCTTACTACCCGTCCTACTGACGCATTTTTCCCTTGGCGCTTGCCTTGCCACCTTCCCCCTCCCCCCCCCCCGCCCACTCTCTCTCTCTCTCTCTGTCCTTACAAACCGCTTTCCTCCGATCGCTTTCGTCCACTCTCTGTCTCCTGCTGGACCACGTCAATCAATGAGTAATCCTACACAGAAGCATGAACAACATCACAGCGCGCATCCTGTGACTCCTGTTTCGAAAACTAACATGTTATACGGAGGGACAATAGAACTTTTGTAGTTAAAATCTTCTGGGTTATTAGGCCGCGTCATATTTATGCCAAAATGATCGACGTTTCGACCCCTCTGCTGGGATCTTCCCCAGGATTTTCTGGTGTCCACTACAGCTAGAACATTAGTGTTCTAGCTAGAACATTAGTGTTCTAGCAGTAGTGGACACCAGAAGATCCTGAGGAAGATCCCAGCAGAGGAGTCGAAACGTCGATCATGTTAGTATAAATATGACGCGGGCTAATAAACCAGAAGATTTTAACTACAGTGACAAAGGCCAAGAAACCCTGCAGAATTACGTAGTAGAACATTTGGTTTGGTCACCACGTCGACATGGGCGTGGAGGGGCTCCATCCTATATAAATGCGGATAGCTGGTACCGAGTCGGCTGATCTGATTACAAATAAAGCATATTCGTTACTGGCCGGTATAAGTGATATGAACCCGATATTCACATACCTGCAGGTAAGAGGCAATATTTTTTTAGTCACTATTTCTGCCGACCGAATACCACTATAGATCTGTAATCGGTGCTGAGCAGACCAGCGTTCCCTTCGAATATGTCATGTAACGCTATAACGGAGCAAAAAGGACCTCAGAAAACTGTCATCTACCTCCAGCAGAAGATGAAAAACCCGAACGCTTGCATTGATCGCTTCTGCATTCGTCAAAATAATCATACTAGTGGAACCACCACGATGAGTAAAAGGGACCTGAGTAGTGTGGCGTGATAATATCCTCGCAACCCGAAGCGGGTAAAGAAATTTAATAATAAACACGTGTAATCCCGAATCGAAGTATGCAGTAGGCCCTTGATCTGTAGTAAACTTGATCTTGTCCACCAACCAGTCGTGCCGGCCGGAGTGGACGAGCGGTTCTACGCGCTACAGTCTGGAAACGGCAACCGCTACGGTCGCAGGTTCGAATCCTGCCTTGGGCATGGATATGTGTGATGTCCTTAGGTTATTTAGGTTTAAGTATTTCTAAGTTCTAGGGGACTGATGACCTCAGAAGTTAAGTCCCATAGTGCTCAGAGCCATTTCAACCAATCAGCCGTGTATCTCGAAAGAGCAGGGCTGCATATGCCGCGTGGATTTATCGAAACTGAAGATGACATTACCTGTACGTGGAGTACACGTGGAAAGCATGTTGGCTATCGCGACGCGAGGCAGCGCCGTGTCAGGAAGGGCTGCACAAACACCAGACACCAGACGACAAACAGCAATGCGACGCACACGAGAACTCAAGCGAAACTGAACGAAAGCAAGTTAAGACACGCAGCGCTAACGGTGAGAGGCGGAACTACAAAATTCTACCACGCCGCGTGAAGCAGGAATGCACCATCGAGCTAGGGGGTCAGACGAGAGCCTGTAGAGACAATATGTATAAATAATACGTCTATGTACTACTAAAAGTTAATATCAGCAGTACTTCTACTACTGCTGCTGCTGCCACTAATAATAATAATAATAATAATAATGGCAGCTACAAAAAGAATTTATAGGTGTACAAAGCAGATGTTTTCTAATGCTGCGAGTTCTGGAGAAAGGAAATTTTGGGAGACTGTAGTAGCTAAGAGTATTCGGAAATGAGGAAGGTCTGGTAGGAAAGAAGGAGGAACAATGCAAATCCTTATCGTTACTTTAGTACAGGGCTTAACAACTGGCCGGATTTGAGCGCGAGTACTCGCGTCTGCTCAGGCACGTGCTCGCGAGCAGGTGTAAGGTCGCGGAGTAGGGATGGAGGGGAGGAAGGGGAAATGCGCGCACACGTTTGAATAGGGCCGCAGCGTGCCTATTGAATTCGCGCCGACTTTGTAACGTTTAAAGTACTACGATCAGCTCTAACAGTCACTTCGCTGGTTAAGAATCATGTCAAGTCGTAGTTGTATAACCCCAACCATGCTTTCGCAGTTCAACCCCCATTGGGAGGAATTGTATCTGTTTACAGAAGAAGATGGTGTTGCAAAATGTTTAGTATGTCACAAAACGCTGAATTCTTTTAGGAAATTTAATTTGCAGCGACATTATATGTCATACCACGCGAAAGACTACGGAAGTGGAAAATGTGATGGACCAGATCGTGCACAGGAAGTTATTAAACCTAAAAGGAAGCTATCTGAAGAAAATCTGGACGACGAAGAAAAATCAACTGAGGCAGCTCTCAGAGTGAGTTACAAAATTGCTTTGCTTTTAGCATAATCCCTGTGCCCCTTCACTGATGGCAATTTAATAAAAGAATGTTTGGTAGTTGCCGCGGAACATTTGTGTCCATCTCAAGTTGAACAGTTTCGGATTGTGCCATTATCTAACATGACCATTATGCGTCGCATACAGGACATAGCAGACGACGTCCACAGCCAGCTTGCAAATATCCGTAAAGATTTTTTGGCGCATTCTCTAGCTCTGGACGAAAGTGTTGATATCACTGGAACAGCGCAGCTTGCCATATTTATTAGCGGTGTCAATAGAGATCTTCAGGTGAGGGAGGAGCTCCTCGATGTAGTAGCCATGAAGAACACTACAACTGGAGTTGATATTTTAAGTAGTGTTGAAGAAAGTGTTGAAAATATAGGATTGTCGTGGAATTCTTTAGTTTCAGTGTCTACAGACGGTGCACCAGCGATGACAGGGAAAAAATCAGGTTTCGTTGCGCTCTTGAAGGAGAAAATCCAAAAACTGACCGTGCCGAATGAAATAAGGGGCGTTCACTGTGTGATCCACCAGGAAAACGTATGTGCAAAGAGTATCACGCTAAAAAATGTGATGAATGTTGTTGTTCATACAACCAATTATACACTCCTGGAAATTGAAATAAGAACACCGTGAATTCATTGTCCCAGGAAGGGGAAACTTTATTGACACATTCCTGGGGTCAGATACATCACATGATCACACTGACAGAACCACAGGCACATAGACACAGGCAACAGAGCATGCACAATGTCGGCACTAGTACAGTGTATATCTACCTTTCGCAGCAATGCAGGCTGCTATTCTCCCATGGAGACGATCGTAGAGATGGTGGATGTAGTCCTGTGGAACGGCTTGCCATGCCATTTCCACCTGGCGCCTCAGTTGGACCAGCGTTCGTGCTGGACGTGCAGACCGCGTGAGACGACGCTTCATCCAGTCCCAAACATGCTCAATGGGGGACAGATCCGGAGATCTTGCTGGCCAGGGTAGTTGACTTACACCTTCTAGAGCACGTTGTGTAGCACGGGATACATGCGGACGTGCATTGTCCTGTTGGAACAGCAAGTTCCCTTGCCGGTCTGGGAATGGTAGAACGATGGGTTCGATGACGGTTTGGATGTACCGTGCACTATTCAGTGTCCCCTCGACGATCACCAGTGGTGTACGGCCAGTGTAGGAGATCGCTCCCCACACCATGATGCCGGGTGTTGGCCCTGTGTGCCTCGGTCGTATGGAGTCCTGATTGTGGCGCTCACCTGCACGGCGCCAAACACGCATACGACCATCATTGGCACCAAGGCAGAAGCGACTCTCATCGCTGAAGACGACACGTCTCCATTCGTCCCTCCATTCACGCCTGTCGCGACACCACTGGAGGCGGGCTGCACGATGTTGGGGCGTGAGCGGAAGACGGCCTAACGGTGTGCGGGACCGTAGCCCAGCTTCATGGAGACGGTTGCGAATGGTCCTCGCCGATACCCCAGGAGCAACAGTGTCCCTAATTTGCTGGGAAGTGGCGGTGCGGTCCCCTACGGCACTGCGTAGGATCCTACGGTCTTGGCGTGCATCCGTGCGTCGCTGCGGTCCGGTCCCAGGTCGACGGGCACGTGCACCTTCCGCCGACCACTGGCGACAACATCGATGTACTATGGAGACCTCACGCCCCACGTGTTGAGCAATTCGGCGGTACGTCCACCCGGCCTCCCGCATGCCCACTATACGCCCTCGCTCAAAGTCCGTCAGCTGCACATACGGTTCACGTCCTCGCTGTCGCGGCATGCTACCAGTGTTAAAGACTGCGATGGAGCTCCGTATGCCACGGCAAACTGGCTGACACTGACGGCGGCGGTGCACAAATGCTGCGCAGCTAGCGCCATTCGACGGCCAACACCGCGGTTCCTGGTGTGTCCGCTGTGCCGTGCGTGTGATCATTGCTTGTACAGCCCTCTCGCAGTGTCCGGAGCAAGTATGGTGGGTCTGACACACCGGTGTCAATGTGTTCTTTTTTCCATTTCCAGGAGTGTATAAGGAAGCATGGGCTACAACACAGTCAATTTAAAAGCTTTCTTGAGGATGTAGAAAGCCAGTATGGTAGCCCGCCTTATTACAGCGAGGTCCGCTGGCTTAGTCGTGGCGATGCCTATTAGATGAGGTAAATATGTTCATGGAAATAAATAACATGTGTGTTCCTGAATTGAAAGAGCCTTCATGGATATGTGATCTCGCGTTCTTAGCAAATTTAACTAGCCATCTGAATGCTTTGAACATTTCACTACAAGGTAAAGATCTGCTAATTACTCATTTCATAGATCGAATACGAGCTTTTAAAATGAAATTGACACTTTGGGTGAGTCAGCTGGAAACAGAAAATCTAGCTCACTTTCGTAAATTATCATCCATGCAAGATGTTCACAAAGACTGTGAACGTTATTCACATAGTTTAGTTGCCCTTAAGGAAGAATTTGATCAACGCTTTCAAGATCTGACAGCACTAGACAGTGATTTTGATCTGTTCTCCTCTCCATATTCAGCGAATATTGAAGAGATTCGTCCTGAGCCACAACTAGAAATTATTGACCTGCAGTGTGACAGAGAATACAGAGACAAATTTCAGAACAAGAAAAGCATTTTGGAATTCTACAGACACTTCCCTCAGGATAGATTTCCTCGTTTGCACAAACTGGCGG
The DNA here is from genome assembly GCF_023898315.1 of Schistocerca nitens. Lineage (NCBI taxonomy): Eukaryota > Metazoa > Arthropoda > Insecta > Orthoptera > Acrididae > Schistocerca > Schistocerca nitens. The sequence goes on along the minus strand of NC_064619.1, from coordinate 561,634,849 downwards.
CTACAATAAAATCAATGTTCGGTTCCACGTATGTTTGTGAACAACTGTTCTCTGCAATGAAATATAACAAGATGCGCCTGAGAAACGCATTGTCTGATCGAAATTTAAACTGTACGCTGCGCCTAAAATGCACAAGAACAATTACTCCGAACATAGACGCAATTGTAAAGGGCAAAAAGTACAAGATAACCGAGAATCCCACATTTCAGTGACACATTTTATTGTGTAACAGTTCACAAATTAATACGAATGTAGAGGCATACACTAAGCTAATAAAATTATGTGGCACGTGTACATTCTCCTTTATTTGTTTCATTTGTCACAGTAATAATTCGTGAGTGATATCCCTGCAGGTCCCCCCCATGAACCATGGACCTTGCCGTTGGTGGGGAGGCTTGCGTGCCTCAGCGATACAGATAGCCGTACCGTAGGTGCAACCAAAACGGTGGGGCATCTGTTTTCGAGGCCAGACAAACAGGTGGCTTCTGAAGAGGGGCAGCAGCCTTTTCAGTAGTTGCAGGGGCAACAGTATGGATGATTGACTGATCTGGCCTTACAACACTAACCACAACGGCCTTGCTGCGCTGGTACTGCGAACGGCTGAAAGCAAGGGGAAACTACAGCCGTAATTTTTCCCGAGGACATGCAGCTTTACTGTATGATTAAATGATGATGGCGTCCTCTTGGGTAAAATACTCCGGAGGTAAAATAGTCCCCCATTCGGATCTCCGGGCGGGGACTACTCGAGAGGACGTCGTTATCAGGAGAAAGAAAACTGGTGTTCTACGGATCGGAGCGTGGAATGTCAGATCCCTTAATCGGGCAGGTAGGTTAGAAAATTTAAAAAGGGAAATGGATAGGTTAAAGTTAGATATAGTGGGAATCAGTGAAGTTCGGTGGCAGGAGGAACAAGACTTTTGGTCAGGTGATTACAGGGTTATAAATACAAAATCAAATAGAGGTAATGCAGAAGTAGGTTTAATAATGAATAATAAAATAGGAGTGCGGGTTAGCTACTACAAACAGCATAGTGAACGCATTATTGTGGCCAAGATAGACACAAAGCCCATGCCTACTACAGTAGTACAACTTTATATGCCAACTATCTCTGCAGATGATGAAGAAATTGATGAAATCTATGACGAGATAAAAGAAATTATTCAGGTAGTGAATGGAGACGAAAATTTAATAGTCATGGGTGACTGGAATTCGTCAGTAGGAAAAGGGAGAGAAGGAAACATAGTAGGTGAATATGGATTGGGGGGAAGGAATGAAAGAGGAAGCCACCTGGTAGAATTTTGCGCAGAGCGTAACTTAATCATAGCTAACACTTGGTTCAAGAATCATAAAAGAAGGTTGTATACCTGGAATAGTCCCGCAGATACTAAAAGGTATCAGATAGATTATATAATGGTAAGACAGAGATTTAGGAACCAGGTTTTAAATTGTAAGACATTTCCAGGGGAAGGTATGGATTCTGACAACAATCTCTTGGTTATGAACTGCAGATTGAAACTGAAGAAACTGCAAAAAGGGGGGAATTTAAGGAGATGGGACCTGGATAAACTGAAAGAACGAGAGGTTGTAGAGAGTTTCAGGGAGAGCATAAGGGAACAATTGACAGGAATGGGGGAAAGAAATACAGTAGAAGAAGAATGGGTAGCTCTGAGGGATGAAGTAGTGAAAGCAGCAGACGATCAAGTAGGTAAAAAGACGAGGGCTAATAGAAATCCTTGGGTAACAGAAGAAATATTGAATTTCATTGATGAAAGGAGAAAATATAAAAATGCAGTAAATGAAGCAGGCAAAAAGGAATACAAACGTCTCAAAAATGAGATCGACAGGAAGTGCAAAATGGCTAAGCAGGGATGGCTAGAGGACAAATGTAAGGATGTAGAGGCATGTCTCACTAGCGGTAAGATAGATACTGCCAACAGGAAAATTAAAGAGACCTTTGGAGAGAAGAGAACCATTTGTATGAATATCAAGAGCTCAGATGGAAACCCAGTTCTAAGCAAAGAAGGGAAGGCAGAAAGGTGGAAGGAGTATATAGAGGGTTTATACAAGGGCGATGTACTTGAGGACAATATTATGGAAATGGAAGACGATGTAGATGAAGATGAAATGGGAGATACGATACTGCGTGAAGAGTTTGACAGAGTTTTTTTCAGACCTGAGTCGAAACAAGACCCCGGGAGTAGACTATATTCCATTAGTACTACTGACGGCCTTGGGAGAGCCAGTCCTGACAAAACTCTACCATCTGGTGAGCAAGATGTATGAGACAGGTGAAATACCCTCAGACTTCAAGAAGAATATAATAATTCCAATCCCAAAGAAAGCAGGTGTTGACAGATGTGAAAATTACCGAACTATCAGTTTAATAAGTCGCAGCTGCAAAATACTAACGCGAATTCTTTACAGGCGAATGGAAAAACTGGTAGAAGCGGACCTTGGGGAAGATCAGTTTGGATTCCGTAGAAATGTTGGAACACGTGAGGCAATACTAACCTTACGACTTATCTTAGAAGAAAGATTAAGAAAAGGCAAACCTACGTTTCTAGCATTTGTAGACTTAGAGAAAGCTTTTGACAATGTTGACTGGAATACTCTCTTTCACATTCTACAGGTGGCAGGGGTAAAATACAGGGAGCGCAAGGCTATTTACAATTTGTACAGAAACCAGATGGCAGTTATAAGAGTCGAGGGGCATGAAAGTGAAGCAGTGGTTGGGAAGGGAGTGAGACAGGGTTGTAGCCTTTCCCCGATGTTATTCAATCTGTATATTGAGCAAGCAGTAAAGGGAACAAAAGAAAAATTCGGAGTAGGTATTAAAATTCATGGAGAAGAAGTAAAAACTTTGAGGTTCGCCGATGACATTGTAATTCTGTCAGAGACAGCAACGGACTTGGAAGAGCAGTTGAACGGAATGGACAGTGTCTTGAAAGGAGGATATAAGATGAACATCAACAAAAGCAAAACGAGGATAATGGAATGTAGTCAAATTAAATCGGGTGATGCTGAGGGAATTAGATTAGGAAATGAGACACTTGAAGTAGTAAAGGAGTTTTGCTATTTAGGGAGTAAAATAACTGATGATGGTCGAAGTAGAGAGGATATAAAATGTAGACTGGCAATGGCAAGGAAATCGTTTCTGAAGAAGAGAAATTTGTTAACATCGAGTATAGATTTAAATGTCAGGAAGTCATTTCTGAAAGTATTTGTATGGAGTGTAGCCATGTATGGAAGTGAAACATGGACGATAACTAGTATGGACAAGAAGAGAATAGAAGCTTTCGAAATGTGGTGCTACAGAAGAATGCTGAAGATAAGGTGGGTAGATCACGTAACTAATGAGGAGGTATTGAATAGGAGTGGGGAGAAGAGAAGTTTGTGGCACAACTTGACTAGAAGAAGGGATCGGATGGTAGGACATGTTTTGAGACATCAAGGGATCACAAATTTAGCATTGGAGGGCAGCGTGGAGGGTAAAAATCGTAGAGGGAGACCAAGAGATGAATACACTAAGCAGATTCAGAAGGATGTAGGTTGCAGTAGGTACTGGGAGATGAAGAAGCTTGCACAGGACAGAGTAGCATGGAGAGCTGCATCAAACCAGTCTCAGGACTGAAGACCACAACAACAACAACAATCCCTGCAGGTGTCCACGGATTTACATTGACTGGCGGCAGCTGTTTTGTGCCTCACATGACTCTCCCCACTCCCCACTCTGGTCCGGTAGTGGGGGTAGCGTGCTTGCGCTGCTCCGTGCTCGCGCCTTGCTGTTCACAGCTTGCTCCGCGAGCACGTATGTTGTGAAGCCCTGCATTAGTAGGTATATCATTAGCTGTCTCCTGAAGCTGGAGATGTAATTCAGCTCTCTAATATATTGACGGAGGTTATCCCAGGCTCGGGTTGTTGCTACTGAAAAGGACTCTAAGAAAGTGTCTAAACTTTGCAGTGGGACAGAAAGAGTTTTGCTCTAATGGGGATGGGTGTTTCTGCCATGTTGTTCATATGAGAGCGTTAAGGTCGAGGAGAGATATGAGGGACAGTGTACGCTGATAAGACAGTAAAGTGTCATGGCGGCTGGAGTGTAACACGTGTGAAGTTCGGCTCGCGAAATTTAGTTGAATTCGAAGGTGTTCTCGCAGGTGGTGTTGTCTAGTACAAGTGGAAATCGTGTAAACAACAGTGTTCTGTGCAGTAGTGCTATTTTTTTTCTGTGCTCCGCCAATATCTTCGAGAAAATGGTAAACAGAAGAGTGAACAGCAGCGCGTCCAGCAGGTGCGGCGGGCTCGCTCTTGGCGGAAGGTGCGGCCGCGGCTCCTGGTATAGCGGAGCTGGTCCGCTCTGAGGTAAACGCTGCGCTTCGCGATAGAAACAATCTCGATCTGATAGCAGGCACTGTATCAGATACTGTAACGGCAGCAGTATTGGCCAAAATGCGTGAAACTTTTGAGGCCAATACTGCCGAAATTACAGCACTAAAAAAGTCTGTGTTTGAATACGAGAAAAAGGCACGAGAGTTGGAAGTGAAACTATCTGCCGCAACAGACGAGTTAGAACAGTACCAAAGGCGTAATAGTCTACGACTGTTTGGAGTAGCAGAAAATAAGGAAGAAGACACAGACGACCTGCTTATACAGGTTGCGCGTGAAAAATTAGGCGTTGAAGTGACCAGGGCAGACATTGACAGGAGAAATCGGGTGGGACGAAAACTACCAGGTGCTACCAAACCTCGTCCAATAATAATTAAATTTGTCTCATACCGAAAAAGGGCAGAGATCTTTACCCAGAAGAGGAAGTTAGCAAGGACAGGGCTTACAATAAGGGAAGATCTGACACACGAACGGCTAAAGATTTTAAACAGTGCCATATCCCATTTCGGTCTTCAGAATGTGTGGACTCAGGATGGCAGAGTAATCATTAAGACAGCAGCTGGAAAGAAGACAGTCACAAACATGACAGAACTGAATAGTATTAAGTGAAGCTACTCGAGCCAAAAGTGCAAACTTAACACCATTTGCAAATTGTAGCAGCCCTATACTCAGATATAGTCTTGTAATTGTATTAACTTTTTAATTATACCCATATTTGTACCTTCAACTAATTGTTTTTGTAACTGTATTAACTTTTTACTATTTTTTTGTGTCTGTAGCTCTAACCATTACTTAATTTTAGTTACTGCTAATACTTTTTTCATTTTCTCAGTTTATTCTCTTCCATTCTGTAATAGTTCTATTGCAATTATTAGTCTCTCCTTTAGTTCATTAATCACCCAACTCTTCGGTTTAAATTGTTCATAACAAAAATCACTATCAGTATCACTTTATCAAATTTCAATCTAGTTGTAGCTTCCTACGATAATCTCCACCAGTATCACTTTAGTAAATTTCAATTTAATTCTAGCTTCCTACGATAATCTATTAATTATTAAGCTTACTTCTCTCTGCTGGCAGCATCGGCCTCTTAAATCACTCCCCTTTCCCTTATTTCCACCCTAAGCTGTTTCAAATACGCTAATTACATTTCTCCTCTTACGACAGAGGATACACAGTGACACACAGCCGTCACTATTTTGGTCATATTCTCCTTGCACCGAATACCACTAATCCATTTTCTATACTCCCGCAACCTCAAGAAATCTCTTGCAGTCGCCTTTCTTTCGGCACTCGCGGAGTCACAAACAGGGCGCGCAAAATCTCAGACACCCCTGTGTCATTATGTCACCCGGCGGAAGCAGCGGCCAGTGCCCCTCGCGGCAGGTAGTGCCTAACAAAGGGACAAACCAGTCTGCCACCCTACTCCAGGCTGCTCAGCGGAACACGTCAGAGCTTTTAGCAGCTCACTGCAACATCCAGTCTTTACCTGCACATTACGAAGAACTTAGCCTCCGCTTCAACCAACTAAACTACCACGTAATCCTCTTATCTGAAACGTGGTTGAAACTACACATATCCTCTGCATCTATTCATCTCCCAGGGTACACATTTCTTAGGGCAGACAGATCAAAAAAGCGAGGTGGCGGGGTCAGCGCGTATATACGAACAGATCTCAAAGCGAAAGTCTTATGTACGTCAAATCCTGCTGAAGAAAAAGAGGCTGAATTCATGTTCATTGAAATAAATATACGAAGTCGGAAATTCTTGACTGGCGTCATGTACAAGCCGCCAAAAATAAGCTCAATGAGTTCCTTCCAGTCGGAATTACATTCACTTCAGTGTCAATATGAACATGTCATTGTAATGGGTGACTTGAACATAGACCTGCTAAGAGACACTCCCTCCGCAATAAACCTAAGAAGACTGTTTAGTTGCAATAGCATGAACATTCTTCCATTACAACCTACACACCATACGGTGCACAGTCATACTCTTATAGACGTAATCGCAATGAAACAGACTGACAAAGTAAGAGATGTTGCTCAAACATCGGCCCCTGGCCTCTCAGCACATGATGTAATATTCCTGGCCTACTCTGTGCAGCCCCCAAGGATCAAATCGCGTTACATAACTTATAGGAACATGAAACGTATTGACCTTGACACTCTAACAGCCGATTGCTCAGAAATCTCATGGCATCAAATAATCAGAGAACCTACAATCGAAGGCAAAATTAATGAACTTGGTGATAAACTCACTGCCCTCTATGACAAACATGCACCTGTGCGCACAATCCGTGTAAGAAAATCTCCTGCTCCATGGCTGACAGCTGAATTACGTCGAATGATGACTAATAGGGATGCTGCCCACAGGCGTTTCAAGGCAGATCCGAAACCCGAGCGTTTTGAAGAATATAGAAAGCTACGGAACAGAGTGAAACAAAGCATTCGCAATGCTAAAATCAGGCACGCTCGCTCCCTTGTATGCAGCGATCTGACGCCCACGGCTCTATGGAAGAATCTCCGTAGCTTGGGGGTCGGAAAGGCAAAATCGGAAACTACTTTTCATGTGTCAGCTAACGAATTAAATGAATTCTTCTCTGCACCTCTGAATACCCGCACGGCTGATAATTACCGTCCACAAGAAGCCCCAAACAGGATAACTAACAACGATACGTTTCATCTAAAACATGTAACAACAAATACGGCAAGAAAAGCAATAATGAGAATCTCTTCTGATGCAAAAGGCAACGACAGTATCGGTATAGCCATGATTAAGAATGTTGCCGATATCTTATTACCTGTCTTAACTGACATATTTAATTTTTCCCTCGTGAACGGAATATACCCCACTGCATGGAAAAGAAGCATAATTCGATCCATCCCTAAGATCAAAAACCCACAACTGCCTAGTAATTACCGACCAATTAGCATACTGCCTGCTGTTTCCAAAGCACTTGAATATATTGTTCATGACCAAATCACTGAACACTTGCATGAATTCAGCCTATATGACAAATTTCAATCCGGTTTCCGTAAACATCACAGCACAAACACTGCTCTAATTAAAGTAACTGATGACCTGAAATATGCCATCGACAATCGAAAGGCAACAATTCTGACGCTACTGGACTTCAGCAAAGCTTTTGACACTGTTAACTTTGACATATTGCTCAGAAAAATGCAACAGCTTAATTTCTCAGATAGTGCAATGAGATGGTTTGAAAGCTACTTAAAAGACAGACAGCAATGTGTTGTCTGCGTAAATGAAAAATCTTCCTGGAAACATGTTTCCTCGGGAGTGCCACAAGGATCAGTCTTAGGACCACTTTTGTTTTCTTTATATGTCAACGATATTTCGTCGGTTCTGTCCTCCTGTAAATATCATTTCTATGCCGACGACCTCCAGCTCTACCTAAGCGTCAGACCTGAAGATGTAAACACTGCAATCGCTCAGATGAATGATGATCTGTCTTCAGTAGTGACATGGGCGAAAAACCTGGGGCTTAAACTAAATGCAAAAAAGACGCAAGTAATCTTAATAGCCCATCAGAAATTAATAAGTTCAGATTTCCGCGAACGGCTACCTCCTATTCTGCTCGACGGTACTCCAATACCATATCAGAAAACAGTGAAGAACTTGGGTGTAACTTTGGATGAGCATCTCAACTGGGCTGAGAATACAGTCGCAGTGTGTCTCTATGCTCTCAAAAAGTTTCGGAACATGTTTCCACAGGACTTGAAACGCCAGCTCGTGCAAGCACTCGTTCTACCGAACCTCCACTATTGTGACGTGATTCAACAAGGCATGAGCAGTGAAAAGAAAAGACGGCTAGAGCCAACCATGAATGCCTGTGTGCGTTACACCTGCAACATTCGCCGATATGATCATGTTAGTGCTTCATACTCCGAGCTAGGGTGGCTGCGGCCGGACAAATTGCGTGACTACCACACTCTATGTCTACTTCACCGACTCCTCGTCGCGCAAGCACCCCAGTACCTTGCTTCAGAGATTAAAAATCTGTCATGCCATCATAATCGAAACACGAGGTCACTCTTATTTGGTATCCTAACTGTGCCCACTCACAAAACAAAAACTTTTGCAAACTCCTTCTCAGTTGCCGCTGTCCGCCTCTGGAACAAATTGTCCCTTACCTTGCGCAAAATTCAATTTCTTGCTGCTTTCAAGAAGAAGTTGAAGCATTTCCTACTATCATCCTCATAAATTTCTCCACAAAATTAATGTACAAGGCCAATCCTCTCATCTGTCAAATAGCAAAGCTAGCGTATCCTATCTTGCTCCTGAGATGCCTTCCTCTTCATCTATCTCTATTAGCCACGCAATCTTCTTTTCCTTTATATTTCCTTAATTATGTTTCATCATGTCTCTCTATTCTTCTCCTCCCTTCACCATGAGTCTCCCTCATACTCCCTGCTGCCAGCACTCTTATATAAAATCTGTCTCTTCAATAATGTCTAATTATAACAGTATTTATGATCTACGAATATAAACTCTATATGTATGTATTTTTCCAGGTGTACCTTTCTAATTGTTTATTTCACTTTTTGTACTAGATGTAGTTTAACATGCCTACTAAAACATATGAATGTAAAATAAGTAGAATGCCTGGTTAGATGTAAGAGAGGGCCTCATGGCCCTAATCTCGCCAGGTTAAATAATCAATAAATAAATTAAATAAATACATAAAGCAAGCATAAGTTATGGAAATATCTGCACTTGCCTGCACGCAGCAAGGATAGCTGTGCATATGATGGTGAAATATAACCAAAGAGTCGACCAACATGGATATATAGAATACGGACTTGCATAACCATTTACAGGCTCTTTGCTGAGAAAGACCTTGCAGGATGGCATGCCTGAAGTCAATAACAGAAAGTATAAGTGTTTGTACAAGTTTCTTTTTCAGCTCAGAGCTTTCTATATTTTTGTGGGACATGGAGAGAGGCTGATTCTTTTTTCCACATTGCAGTTACCTGCTCAGTACAATTTAATTTTTCATCTGTTATTACTCCTAGACTCTTTGCTCAGGAAGAGAAGTTGATATTTGTCCCATTTAGGATTAAAGATGGTAGGGATCCCCGATATTTCGATCTAAGAGCCTAGAATGACCAACCAGTACCGTTTGGGTTTTGTATGCGTTAAGCTCTAACCCTACATCATCCGCCCATTTCGGTAGTACTCGCGGGTCAGGTTTATTTGTTTTGCACTTAGAGACAACTGGAGGCCATCAGCATACATATGGCATATGCACTAGGACATAGCGCCAACAGCCTTGCCGCAGTGGTAATACCGGTTCCCGTCAGATCACCCAAGTTAAGCATTGTCGGGCTGGGCTAGCACTTGGATGGATGACCATCCGGTCTGCCGAGCGCTGTTGGCAAGCGGGCTGCACTCAGCCTTTGAGCGGCAAATTGAGGAGCTGCTTGATTCAGAAGTAACGGCTCCGGTCTCGTAAACTGACATACGGCCGGGAGAGTGGTGTGCTGACCACATGCCCATCCATATCCGCGTCTATTGGTGCCTTCAGGTTGAGGACGACACGGCGGCCGGTCGGTACCGTTGGGCGTTCATGGCCTGTTCGGGCGGAGTTTAGTTTTAGTTTTTAGTAGGACAAAGCTGATGACACATCACTGAGATACGGTCACGAAGACACACAGAGTGCCATTCCACTCTCCAGCGAACTCTTTACATGACACCAGAGTAGCCCTGCTTGGCCGTGTCCTGTTGCCAGTGGTTGCCTGGCCAGAAGCACACGTGCACTTAATACTTAAGCAAGCAGATGGTACCCAATGGTCCCTGATGACACAGCAGCTGCAACACATGCCAGAGTTCATCCCCGGATGACTGCATCGATCTTTATGCGAGGTGCCGGGGCTAGTAGTGTATTTATCACTAAATTCTACTAGAATCCACATGTGTAAATCATGCTCTAAGCCCCCCCTATTCTAACTCCGACTTTTGCTGTTGCACAAGGATAAAACAAATACGCGAACTGACTCTAATCAACCCTGCTAGTGGAGTAGAAGAGAGTTTGGCACCTGCAATAATTTAATTTGATAAATAAGTTAAATAAACAAAGGTTTCATTAGCATAGTGAGGAATGATAGGGTTGCTCTATTGATTAACAGAAAGAAAGTTCTGTCCAAAATAACAATATGATTTATTAAGATTAAACGCAGAATAGTAAAAGAGACACAGGAAATATAAAACATCAAATTGGCTAAAATTGGAGATTCATACAAACACAGTAAAGGTGAAGTTGTCCCTAACTTAGATCGTGAGGTTTAAGACGAAGTGGTATGTGGAGCCAATTCCTTTCCACTCAAATCTCAAGAGAGACACACAGCTAACCCAATAGTAATTGCTGCTACTCGAAACTGAACAAAGTTAGAAAAGGATGAACAGGCGCGCTCTGCTGAGCTCTGATTATCACCTAGGAAAATCCCTATCTGCCGGTGCTGCGGACGTACATTACCAACAGTCTTCTTATCTCCCAGAACACGATCTGGCGTACCGCAGGCGAGGGCTGGTTGCTCCGACGTCTTCGACCGAAAGGCGACTGCCGACTACCCAGAGCACCCGTACAGGCCGAACACACAACCTTCCCGCCCCCACGACAGTGGCCGTGGTTACGTTCCAATCAGCAACTCGAAAACCGGCGGAAATTCCACTCCATTGCCGGAGCACTACCATTCCACCAATGGAGATTCTTGGCGCCAATTTCTGTGCTGATTTTGCAGAAAGTGCGGGAATTTTCCCGCCACAGCTGCGTGGGTACACAAGTCATTCCCACGCCTCGCTGGTAGCCCGCCAGAAAGTGTTTTCGCAAAGTTTCTCTGAAGTAACGGAACCTCTAGCCCAGCCGCTACTTCACACCCCAGCGGGCGTGTCTCTTGACAATGTCGGCGTCTGAAAAGCATTCACTCGACTGCCTCACACACGTCGGCTTAACTCTCTCCAGTTCCACCGAGCCCGCCTGTCACCGGCCCACCCGGGTGACGAGAGACGCTGCGTGGGAAGTACGCGTGTTAAGGAAAAGCAACCCTCCACCGCATGCAACTAGAGAGGAGAATCGTAAGATAGAAATATGAGAGGGGGCTCATGCCACCTCTCATTGCCCCTACGCCATTTTAGGTTGTAATTGGTGAGCGGTTGGCTCACTTAGGAGCAAGGTAGTGAGTCAATCGCCCAAGAACAATCTTACAAAGTGACTCCACATACCGCACTCTATAAAAAAGATCATTGCAACTGAAAAATGCAACTCATAGAGGGAGGATTATTTATGATCTAGCCAACTTCACCTTCTTAATATGGAACACTAACACTCACATCACACATCCATACCCAGGGAGCCCCTTCCGAACACCGATTCACGCAGACATTCACGCTCTAAACATGGCCCGGGCATCTGAGCCAAATATGGAGCAGTTTATTCTTTACAATCAGAGTTGGAGTGCTCCGCAATTAAATGCCCAAGATGTTACAACAATTTTAATCATTAAACTAACCTGACCTCACTCACACATGATAATATTTAAGTTAACAATCTCTTTGTGAGTTTTCAGAATCTAGTTACAACCTCCGATTCATTCTGTCTCCCTGCAGCAAGAATAACCTTTACAAAATGTTCCCTGAACTGATGGTCCATTCACAATGACAGTGGTGGTATCTGCTTCAGTTTATGGGGACTTCAGGCACACTGTTAGCATACACACAACAATAAACACAAAATACAAAAAAAACATGATGTGGAGAACAATACAGTAATCTGTAATAAGAATTACAGTGTAAAACACAAACGCATACAAGGTATAACATACATTACAGAAACAACATAAGAGAAAGAAATTTAAGAAAAACAAAAAAAAACAAGGTTCATGGGGCATCAAATTGTGCGTGCACATTGCACAAAGTTCACGACTGTGCTGAGAATGAGGCACTAAATCACATTGTTAGAAATATCCGTGGCACTTCACTGATTCCACTGTACTGACATCACATAAGGCTAAACGTCGGTTGTAGTTGCTACGTTGTGGCAACAGCAATAGGGAGTTCTGGAGTGTCTGCAGTACGCTGTTGAGATTGTAGTCAGACCCACGCATATGATCACGGCCGTATGGTAGGAAGACACAGTGATAGGCTCTCCTCACGTCGATTAATTGTCTCTGAGGTCTACTCGTTGGGATACATCACTAGTCTAGGTCTCTTCTCTCGCTGGACAGAACTTTATGTTTCCCAATATTGCAGTTCGACGAGGGATGATGGCACGTGGAGTGACTCCACAAGTGTGTGAGGTCATCCATACAGGATCGAACTAGGAGCGACTATTGTTAAAAACTGCTCTCTAATAGAGAGGAGAAGTAAGACATGAGACCATACATTTGTTAGTGTGGCACGATACTGCTTTGTGTATGCAGATCGGCCAATGCTAGTGAGTTGTAAAAACCCAAACAGGTGAGTATAGAGCGTCCCTTTCTGTCCTGAGGCACATGAGGCGCAGGTTCTGACACGATATGTGATCTTCTTCGTGTACTCACGACAACGTGGTCTGCCGCAGGGAATCCCTCCAAGCGGCTGCCGCGTCCGGAGAGCTAGCAGGCTGTCGCGTGTCAGGGTCAACGGCCAGCCCCACTTTCGCTTGTGGCGGGGCAAGGGTCCCGTGTAATCCCTCAGGTAGGCAGCCGGGTGACTGTCAGCGTGTAGGACGGGACGCTCGCCCTCTAGCAGGTAGCCGAAGACCTCTTGTTTTTGCGCTGGCTGGCCTCTCCATTGCCACGTTCCTCGTCATCTGTACAATTCTTACAAAAGTCTTATGCCTAACTTTTTCCCATGACCTTCTATGTTATAATAAATTTACCTAATGAAACATTGATGGTCTGTCATTTCAGACACTCTTATTTTACTTTTATAGTTATTAATCTATGGCAATCATTATAACATCTAATCTAGACATGGAAATAATTTATTTTGATATACGTGTAGAGACCGATCTCAGTAAGTACATGGTGTGTGATAACTGATGCTTTGTAATGGATGAACAACTAAATGTGCGGGCCCGCACTAATATTACTATTAATTATATAGATCGACAGTAGACATGCTTCAAGAATTAACTACCATATCCCAACGATCTACATTCTACGTCTTTTAATTAAATTATGTTGTTATGCAGGTCTAAGTTTTACTGTGCTATAAAGAACATGCAACTACGCTACTTTCGCTCGCCCGTCGTCCCTCCATCTCGGGTCTGTGGTTTGGTGACCTGAAAAATAGCAACTCAACAGGCGCGCGCCACACTTGTGGTAGAAAACCCCCACAATATTAATCTAGTTATTGTTAAATCCTACAGTTTAACTTATCCTAGTATCGTACTTTCCCTTTTATTTATTTATTTATTTATTTTATTTTATTTATTTATTTATTTATTTATTTATTTATTTTTTTATTTACCTTATACAATACCCTTACATAGTTCCTGTTACGCTGAGATGTCTTGCTGCTCGCCGCTATTGACGACAGTGATGTGCGCGCCGTACGACATGACCACCGAGTTTTCATTACGCCTCACTGAAACTCCAGAGACTGGGTTAGCCATGGCTATACACGACAATAAATTTATAGTTGCAACTTCCTTCTCTATGTGAAGCGGTTTTCGCGATCGAAGTACACCTTTCCAGAAGCAAAGTAATATGACCAAGCCAGGACTGGTTCCTGTTGAGGATTCAGACACCCAACACACGCCAGCTACACAGTATGTCACGAATATCCAAGTACAATTCCTTGGTGATTCATCTGTGACAAAAACGAGCAGCACGCTAAATCCCCAACCAGCACATTAGCATGGTAGGCTTTTATGCCCTCATTTCTCTCGTCTAGGGCACCATTAGAGTCAAATGCTCACAGGTTCACCCCGACTTGCAAGACAACGATACCGGCGCAGCTCTGCAAAAACTATACTGCCCATATTCACCCTCGAAATCGCGCAATATACCACAATCGTGCAGTGCACTGACGCGTGCCTGCAAGCATTGGTATGAACGTCTCACGAACTGGTTGTGGCCGCTATGGAGCGTATCACGACCTCTCAGAACGCTTCTAAGAGCACGTTCTTGTATGCGCCCGTTTGTGCGACGTCTCGTCACTCATCCTTATCCCTTAACATGGACACCAGATAGGAAAGGACAAAAACATTGCTCATGAAAAGGTAGTGTCTCCTACTCCATCGACATTGGAGATCGCAAACATAAACAAAAAGAGGATAGCAGCAGTAAATTCTTATGCAAGACAACGCAGCGTGTTAATACTTTAGCAATCTTAATCTATTAATGTAACGATTATTGTTCCCCGAAAAAAGGTTCATATCTTTGCCTATTCTACTATGTACATTTCTTACACTACTACTATTCTACGAACTCCTTTATGTGAGAGAAGTGGTGGAGTCCTATGGACTAGCGTCAATCCCTTCTTAGACTCCCCCTCCTCTGACGTGCATTAGGATTTGGAGGTCTAATTTCAATCTCCTGGTTCTCCTGTTGTCCTTGATTTCGCTCCCTCCAATTACGGTCGCTTTGCCGTTCGTCATTCCTCCTGTCCCAGATTGCTTGTCTGGATTGACCCTGTTCCCTGACGTTCTGGTTTCCGTGTCTCTGGTTTCCATAACCTTGAATAGCGTAACCTTGATCTCGGTAACCCTGGTTTCCTAACTGACCAGTGCGATTATGCGATCTGTTGTCGTCTTCCCTTGCTGGCCCGTGGTATTTGTTATTTTGCGCCTTCTTCCTGTCCTTTGCGTCTTGTTTATCGAAGACTACTTCGAGTTCGCGCAGTAGACTCTTGAATGCATCTATGTCAGATCCACACTTCCCGACAAGTGTCTGTTGATACCTAACTGGCAATTTCGAAAAGCAAAATTTAATAATTTCTCCGTTGCTGTATGGACTATCTAAAAACTGATTCTTCTTGAGTAAGTCATCAAAAAATTTGGTTGCGCTCTTATGCCCGGACACTTCCAGTTCAGGACAAAATATTATTTCCTCTTTAATCCTGTCTTGCGTTTCCTTTGACCAGTAGGTCCGCAGGAATGCACCAACAAATTCCTGATAAGTCCGACACGTCGCTGCCACGCCCCGCATCTTTTCCGCGGCTTGGCCTTCGATGTGTCCACACATGAATTCTAATTTGGCCTGGGTTGGCCATGACGACGGTAATGAATTAGTAAATTGCATCACCCAGCTCTTCGGATGCATCGACCCTCCATTATCTTTGAACTTCTGGAATTTGAGTATCGACAGGAAGTGATTGTGATCAAAATTCTGTCCGATCCTCGCACTGGTGTTGTCAGACGTTTCCGATACTTGCACGTCTGCGGAGTGTCCTGATCTATCTTGCTGATAACTGTGATGTGCTACGTCTGTATCACAGTGGAAGTGGCATTCAGCATTCACTCTTCTAAGTGGGCTGCAATTATTGGAGCTATTACTCGCTGTTTCTGCGTGTGCATTGTTTGTTCCGCACGCTGTCACTGGGCTAGAGCACGGCGGGCTTTTCCTCGGAGACACAATCCTGTGTGCTCCATCATTGGTATCCGAACGCGCAGTGCTCGTGTGCCCATTTCGCTCTAGTTTTGCTATCCGACTCTCTACTTCTTTCATTCGTTTCGTGATGTTCGTAACCGCAATATTACCTTGAGTCTTTAAGGCCGCTAGGGATTTCGAGTGGACTTGTGTCGCACGTCGCAAGCGCCCTGCGAGTTTAAGAGTTACTCTTGCGATTTTCATTGCCCCTGTTGCTGCAGTTTTGGCTAGGCCTGCTACTTTTTGTGCTACCATTGACATTTGTTTTGCTTCTCCACATTCTTTCTTAATTGTTAATAATTCCCCACGAATTGCCCCTATATGCGAGATTATTGCCTCAGTGTCCCTCTTACGCTGTTCGTCAGCTTCTTCCTTCTCCTTCTTATGTTGTTTCTCCTCTTCTTCCTTCTCCTTCTTACGTTGTTTCTCCTCTTCTTCCTTCTCCTTCTTACGCTGTTCGTCAGCTTCTTCCTGCTTCTTACGCTGTTCGTCAGCTTCTTCTTTCATTGATCGTAGGAAGCTCAGTATTGGGTTTACGTCATCTTCTTGATCCTCTTCAAACATGGGCGATGTAACTCTGGACACCTGGGCGCTAGAGCTCTGACGTGACCGAGCTGGCCTCTGTCTGCACTCGTTCGTTTGACTATAAACTTCTGCTACCGTCTCGACCTGTGTGCCTGTCTCTGTTTCATCCTCTACTTCACTATCATAATCACGGCCGCAACGCTGCTCTGAGATCGCGTCCAAATCACCTTCCTCATCAATGCCCCTGGCGTCCTGTCCTGCTAAAAATGTGCCCATCTCATCTCCGAACCTATTCCCGTCAGTAAACTGCCCCTTATCCATTATGCTATCCTCTTTTGTTTCAGCTTCGCCCGATAATAGTCGTGCCTTACTTCTCGTTATCATTCATAAAAACAAATTCATCTAAAATGCACAATAAAATTAATCTACTCCATATATTTTTTACACATAAACATAAAATTTCAACAACGCTGTTCCAACGCTGTAATCACAAACACAATTTGATGTGGTACAGAAACCGCACACAAATCCGACAAAGTGCGATGCGGTACAGACACCACATCAGCGAAACACAAAAAAAACAATGAACAAAAAAATATATATACTGAAAACAAAAACTGTAGTCATGCGCCGCTACTTAAAACTAAACGCGGAACTACCAAAAAAAACTTGGGTATTAATCATTAAAAAAAATAGAGAGAAAAAAATTGAATGTTCCTACTAAGAATCCTGTTTGTTTATCAGAGATTCACAGGAAAGATCCTGGCAGGGTCGCCATATTATGCGAGGTGCCGGGGCTAGTAGTGTATTTATCACTAAATTCTACTAGAATCCACATGTGTAAATCATGCTCTAAGCCCCCCCTATTCTAACTCCGACTTTTGCTGTTGCACAAGGATAAAACAAATACGCGAACTGACTCTAATCAACCCTGCTAGTGGAGTAGAAGAGAGTTTGGCACCTGCAATAATTTAATTTGATAAATAAGTTAAATAAACAAAGGTTTCATTAGCATAGTGAGGAATGATAGGGTTGCTCTATTGATTAACAGAAAGAAAGTTCTGTCCAAAATAACAATATGATTTATTAAGATTAAACGCAGAATAGTAAAAGAGACACAGGAAATATAAAACATCAAATTGGCTAAAATTGGAGATTCATACAAACACAGTAAAGGTGAAGTTGTCCCTAACTTAGATCGTGAGGTTTAAGACGAAGTGGTATGTGGAGCCAATTCCTTTCCACTCAAATCTCAAGAGAGACACACAGCTAACCCAATAGTAATTGCTGCTACTCGAAACTGAACAAAGTTAGAAAAGGATGAACAGGCGCGCTCTGCTGAGCTCTGATTATCACCTAGGAAAATCCCTATCTGCCGGTGCTGCGGACGTACATTACCAACAGTCTTCTTATCTCCCAGAACACGATCTGGCGTACCGCAGGCGAGGGCTGGTTGCTCCGACGTCTTCGACCGAAAGGCGACTGCCGACTACCCAGAGCACCCGTACAGGCCGAACACACAACCTTCCCGCCCCCACGACAGTGGCCGTGGTTACGTTCCAATCAGCAACTCGAAAACCGGCGGAAATTCCACTCCATTGCCGGAGCACTACCATTCCACCAATGGAGATTCTTGGCGCCAATTTCTGTGCTGATTTTGCAGAAAGTGCGGGAATTTTCCCGCCACAACTGCGTGGGTACACAAGTCATTCCCACGCCTCGCTGGTAGCCCGCCAGAAAGTGTTTTCGCAAAGTTTCTCTGAAGTAACGGAACCTCTAGCCCAGCCGCTACTTCACACCCCAGCGGGCGTGTCTCTTGACAATGTCGGCGTCTGAAAAGCATTCACTCGACTGCCTCACACACGTCGGCTTAACTCTCTCCAGTTCCACCGAGCCCGCCTGTCACCGGCCCACCCGGGTGACGAGAGACGCTGCGTGGGAAGTACGCGTGTTAAGGAAAAGCAACCCTCCACCGCATGCAACTAGAGAGGAGAATCGTAAGATAGAAATATGAGAGGGGGCTCATGCCACCTCTCAATGACACAGCAGCTGCAACACATGCCAGAGTTCATCCCCGGATGACTGCATCGATCTTGAAATGCATCTATAGTACGTGGGCGTCCAGGACCTGATATATGTATGTAGCAATGTTTCACAGACCACAGTTGAAAGCTACACACCACCAATACAATGTATACAACATGTGCAGCAGTCCGTCGATACGTCCATCTATCTTCATGGGGGCCTTCAACGTGATCCTGTTCAAATGGCTGAAGCTATTAAAAAGGAGCACGTACTTGCCGGTGCAGCATGGTTGTATCCTAGAACGAATAATGCTAACACTGTTTGCCTCTAAACTCAGCACAGCTACTGCCTGTAGAGTCAAAATAGAGGGTACAGAGACAGGCCTCCTGAACACCATCTGATCGTCAGTGACGTATCCCTAACGATACAAACACTTAGTATCCTCATATTATACTCTATTGACACTGAAGACAGTCCTTGACTGTGTTTCATTTTTTTTTTTTTTTGTAGCAGCGTACAAGCAAACAAATAACATCAAGTGACGGCTGCATTCGTATCTTGGTGGACTCCATAATGCATAAAAAAAACAACAGGTCTCCTTTCTTTGTACGCGACCCACCACCTCAAGACCTTTATAGCTTAATGTTTAGAAAAATCTGCTCGAATGAAGTCAGGACATCAAATTCAGAAACTTTAAAACATAATTTTATGTGCATCGCACTGTAAATATATCTAGTATGCAGTTTTTAAACGTATTGATTTACAATGCCTTGTCTAGGTAAGTGGAGAGGTAGAGACCATATAACACTAAAAACGTAAGCCAACAGCATTTTGCGGTAACTGCATAAGAAATACTCCCAGTCTGAAAATATTTTTTGTTTCCTCTATTTCATGCCTGCCTCAGATGATACGTACAAATACAGGTTGAGTCACTAGTTATTGCCACCTAGAATAAATCCGAAAGTATGATAGTAGCTGAAAAGTTTGTGGAAGAAATGTTGCATGGGACAACGGGGGCCATAATATGACGTTGGTTTTTTGTTGCTAGGTGGGGTCGCGTCAGAGATATGGACTTAAACTTTGTTTTTTTAAATGGGATACTATAGTTTGGTACTTATTTTCTGGTAGCGGCTATCGAGACAAATCCAGTGATGTGTAACAGTAAGGTCATTGAAAGTCAACGAAGGTCAAAAAGGTGGCATGAACGTCCAGTTACAGAAGATGTTCGAAGTGATGACCATTGGTGTCAATGCAGTGCTGCAATCTTCTTATCATGGATAGAGTGGTATTCCTTATCACTTCGGCACTTATCGAAGCACATGATCTGACAATTCTCTCTCGTATATCGTGCAAATAGTAAATATTCGTCGAATACGGCGTATACATCTAACGTGTGTACGCCCCCGGTAGCTGAGTAGTTAGCGCAACAGAATGTCAATTCTAAGGGCCCGGATTCGATTCTCGGCTGGGTCGGAGATTTTCTCCGTCAGTACTGGGTGTTGTGTTGCCCTACTCATCATCATTTCATCCCCAACGACGCGCAAGTCACCGAAGTGGCATCAAATCGAAAGACTTGCACCTGGCGAACAGCCTACCCGACGGGAGGCGTAGTCACACGACATTTACATTTTATCTAACGTGTCATTGACATGTAAACACCATTCGACGGTTTCGCAATACAGCACTAATAGGAACGGTAAGACTAGTATCGTCGAATCGAGCGAATGTGAATGATGTATTCTTACGAACAAGTGGATATGCTTCTCTTTTAGGGAGAATGCCAACGAAATTCAGTGAGAGCTAGAAACTTATACGCTGAAAGAAACCCTCAACGTACTCACCCTACACGTCGTACATTTAAATATGTGTATGATAAACTGAGAACAGCTGGATCTTTAACGCGTCGGGCAAAGGAAAGTTACTAACGAGAAAACGGAAATTGGTACTCTTGCCACTGTGGTTCGAGATCCTTGTGTTAGTTCCCGTCAAATCTCAAGGGAATCCGGCGTGAGCCAGAGTAGTGTTGTTTATGTTCTGCAGCGTCATAAATATCATCCTTACCACATCGCCGGCCAGGGTGGCCGAGCGGTTCTAGGCGCTACAGTCTGGAACCGCGCGACCGCTACGGGCGCAGGTTCGAATCCTGCCTCGGGCTTGGATGTGTGTGATGTCCTTAGGTGAGTTAGGTTGAAGTAGTTCTAAGTTCTAGGGGACTCATGACCTAAGCAGTTAAGTCCCATAGTGCTCAGAGCCATTTGAACCATTTGAGCCTTACCACATCAGTCTCCAACAAGAATTAACTGGTACGGATTGTATCCGTCGCATTGAATTTTGCCGATGGGTTCGACTTCAGTTTCAGATGGATGACTCATTTATTAACTTGATTTTATTTACTGACGAGGCTACATTCGCGAGTCATGGAAATGTTAATCTGCATAACATGCATTACTGGGCAACTGAAAATCCGTGTTGGCTGCGGCAAGTTGCACACCAAAAACCGTGGTAGGGGAATGTATGGTGTGTGAGTTATATTCAAGGTCAGAGACGGGAAAATTCTTCTATTTCCCTGTCTCTCTCTGTAAATGGGAGCACAAGAGAATGGCTGGAAACCAAGTGGGCCAATAACATTCGAGCTCCCACTCCTCACAATTATCATCCTTTATAACTAGCTCAACTGTGTAGATCAGTCTAGGGCTGAGCACCATGGGGGAGAGGTGCATGTTTGTTACAAACAATAATTCTATAGTGAATGGGTTTGGAAATAATAACAATGTTACAACAAATTGATTATTATCAATAATTCCTTTCTTTGCAATACAGTTTTTTACTTTTTTTTACTAACAGTTGTTTCTTTTATATGTAAAGCTTTTTGTTTCAGATCACATATCTCACAGTGGTTTCCTTACAAATCTCTTTTTTCTTATATACAATAATTTGCAAAGTTAATTTTTTACAGTTTTTTGGTCGATGTATTTTCACTGCTGTTTTCTTCTTACACACACACACACACACACACACACACACACACACACATATATATATATATATATATATATATATATATATATATATATATATATATTCATTTTTAAGAGAGCGATTGAACTTGAGTAGTCATGATTTCTTCCTCTTTCTTCATAGTCATGATTTCTTCCTCTTTCTTCATACTTCCCAAATTCTCTTCATACATTCACTGTGTTCTCTATTGCGTTCTTCCAACCATCTTTTTCCCGTTCTGTTCTCCGTGTTTTCTTGTTTAAATGTTTGTTTCTTTATGATGTTTCTAAACTATTCTCTATTGCTTATGTTGTCTTGCGTGATCCCCAGTTCTTTAATGTCTTGTTCTGTTTCATTGATCCACTTTGTCATGTTTTTGCTCTTGTTTACTATCTAAAAGATTTTCCTTGTGAGCCTGCTTTTATTCATCCTGCTGATATGTCCATAAAATTTCATCCTTCTCATTCTAATGGTGTCTGTTATAGTTTCAATGTCTTTGTAAATCTCTCTAGTTGACCCCTTCATCCAAATTCCTTCCCGAAACACTGGTCCATATATTTTCCTCAGAATTTGTATTTCTTGCTTTTCAATCTCTCTGATCTTCGTATGACCAAGAATCACTGTAGTTTCTGCAGCAGAAAGTGCTTCTGGGAGGACTACTACGTTATAATGCCTTAGTTTCGCACTGACAGAAATAGATTTCTTATTATATTCTGTCTTTATTGGCTATTGAGTTCAGTCCTGATGGTTGGATTATCCCTCCCAGATATCTGAAGTGAGCAACTTGTGCCACTTTCCCGTACTGGGTAGTAATGGGGAGATTAGCTACAGGTATGTTTTCCATATACTGTGTTTTCTCGTGGGAGATTTGTAGCCCAGTTTCCTATGAGATTTCGTGTAGATCTTCCAATACAAGTTTGGCTTCCTCTCTATTGTTCTATAAAATGGCAAAATCTTCAACGAAAGCCAGACACTTCACCCTGATTTTCTGCTCTTTTTTAATCCCAAGCTGAATTCCTTTTATTTCCTTTTCCCATGTCCTCATATTTTTTTTCCAGAACCATGTTAAATAGAAGGGGGGACATTTCACCTCCTTGGCGAACACCAATAAGAATATGAAATGTTTCTGATGTTTCTCCCATGAATTTAACTTTGGAGGTTGTATCTGTTAATGTCTGTTGAATAATTGACCTTGTTTTCCTGTGAATCCTGAACTCCTCTAAATCGTGGAATATATATATATATATATATTGACCTTGTTTTCCTGTCAATCCTGAACTGAACTGTAAAGTGTGGAATATATATACAATGGGATTATATGCGAAGCTATTTTTTCTGATGACTATAAGATTTATTTACGCTAATAGTAGAAGAACCTTTACACTGTTTCTCATATTATCAATAGTTTCAGTATATACAGTATTTACATTTATTTCACCATATCGCGTATTAGCCTGTCAATCAATGATCTCTGACCATTTATTTCTCTATATACAATTTATACGTGGGAAAAAGGGACTAGCAGGTTCAGGTGAAGATAAAACCACACACAAATACAGGGTGTTTGTTTTAACTTGAGACAACTAAATATCTCAAAAACGACACATTGTATGAAAAGATGTTAAGTTAATATTAGTAATTGGAGCATCTGCCTGTGCTACGACTGACGACTACCTAAAACCCCCCCCCCCCCCGTCCCTGCGAGGGCGGGGTTGGTAAGTTTTGTATTTTCAAATGAGAAACCCCCCATTTTTATTGCATAATCGGATTCTACGCCAAAAAATACGTATGATTTACCCAAACCATTGTTTTCCTTTCGTAGTACATGGCGCTATAATCGATAAGCATCAAGTGCGCCTGTTTTTACAGTTAACAACCGACGCGTTTGATTCTACATTTCATTTACGATGTAAGTGTAAACCTTTACGTTCTACCGGCTGATCTTTACGTTCGAAAGTCACTTGAGGTTTGAAAATGTGACTAAAACGTACAAATAATATGGTTACACACTGACACTTCTGACAAATTAGCTACTTTTGTGATAATGTAGTTTTCTCTCCTCCACAGTAATGGGTGTGGTGGGTCTTCAAACCATCGGAATGCTTATTTTGGTGGCATCGTGGCTACCGTATCGGCTGTATACACACACCAAACGTTGTAATAAGGTAAAATGTCCATGAGGTGACAGTGACAGGCGCACCCGCTCTGGATACACACACATAGCGTGTAAACACTCACACGCTCGCTGGATCATCGCTCAGCGCCCCACCACGCGGCACGCCCCACTCCAGCGCCGGTGCCTTTATAACCACGAACACTGAACGCCCGGCACCACCCTGGAAGGTCGCAACTTCCACGTTAGGATCCCTGAAGGGAAATCTACGCGATGACGTATCAGGGCAGGAGTACCGCAAGGCAGCGTACTTGGACCGCTACTCTACTCCCTCTTCACAGCCGACCTGCCCTCTGCGCCGAGGGTGCATTTAGCCCTCTGCGCGGATGACACGGCGCTCGTTCTCGGAGTGAGGCAGGTTTCAACAGCGGCTCCAGGGGGCAACAGATTCCCTAACCGAATGGACTAGGACCTGGCGTCTGGCATTTAATCCCTCCATAAACCAAGCCCTTATCATCTGCCGGCGCCATATTCCCATTCGGCTCCCGCAGGTGTTGGTCCTTGGTACCCCAGTCCCTTGGACTCGTACTGCGAAGTACTTGGGCGTTACCCTGGACCAGCGCCTCACCTGGTACTCCCACATCGATGACGTGCGCCGAAAGGCGATAGGGCGGCTATGCCTGCTCTACCCCCTCATCAATCCCACCTCTTCACTCCCTACACACCTTGCTGTCAGATTGTACATCTCCCTTGTTCGTCCCATCCTTGAATACGTGGCGGTGGTGTGGGGCAAACCGTCCAAAATCGGGCTCTCCGGCCTGCCCTCCACCCCCCTTTCGAATTCCCTACCCAAGAACTCCACTTCCTGGCCGAGGTGCCACTGCTTCACTCCCACATCCTTTCCACAGCCAGTTCCTTCTACCAGCAAACCCGCCACTCTCCCAAATCCTTTAATCCTTTCCCTGGGCACCAGTGTCCACTCTCTGGCCACCACCTGATGGCCTGACCTTCTCTTCCACGTCCCATGACTCCCCATTCACTGGCCACTTTCATTTCATGTCACTTTATCTTTCTCGTATCATCGCTCCATCTCATCACCACATCATGACATCCAGCCCCTCCTCACGCCACCCCCACCGCCCCTCACGCCCCCCCCCCCCCAATGTCGGCCTAATCCTTACAGGCCCTTCCCCTTTTCACTTCTCCATCTGTCACTCTCCGACTTCTTTCTCTCCCCCCCCCCCCCCCACCCACCTCACTGCCTCAAGACTGTCTACCACCGCCATGAAGGTAAGGCCAGGATAATGGCCTTTCGTTTTCATTCAACTCTTACTGTCCCTCCTCCTTTCCTTTAATCTGTCATTTACTTATAAGTTACCGGGTATCCAATGGGCCGTTCGTTTTCCTCATTCTCCTACTGTCCCTTCCACTGTCTTTTCATCTATCATTTTTTAATACTACGCTGGCCAGTCAATTGGGCCGTTCGTTTTCCTGCTTCTTCTACTATACTCTGACTCTTCTTTCATCTTTATAAAAAATAAAATAATAAAAAAACAGCACAAAGCCAAGTCCCATTCAGCATCATCATGTATTTCCCCCCACCCCCCCCACCCCCCACCACCACATAAAGCTAGAAGGAGAAGCGCCCTAGCGGCGCCAGCACTTCGCCACTTGTCGAGGTTCAACCCTCAGTTATGTGTGCCCGGCACCACTCCTGTCTGGAGTCTGTTCTGGCGCAGTTGACGTAGAAGATGCATCTGTTGCAGGAAACATCGGAATGATTTTAATTTATGGCGATTCTGCAAGAGAGTTGGGTCCCGCTGTTGCTCTTTATACTAAACGTTTTGCTTATAGACCATGATCCCGTGCAACTATTGGTCACGTTGGACAACAATATATTTCCGAAGGAAGTATGGTGCCTAAAAAACGAACTCGTACAGCAACTGTAACGGGGAACAACAATAATGATATTGCAGCGCTAGCTGCGGTGACTCATAGTGCACATGAAGGTACCCGAGACAAATCGCAGTACTCTGGAATTGTTCACTTAATGTTTTGGACTTTCTACACCGTTACTAATACTGTCCCTACCACACCTCCATGCATTAAGAATATCGTGGGAATGATTTTCAGAACCGGATGCGGTTTTACTAATGGGCACTCATGCAAATACAAAGAAACTGGCAGTTCTTTTGTCAGGAAATCTCTAACGAGTCAACATTTACGAACGACGGTGAAGTTAAAAGGCATAGCAAGTATTATTAGAGTGTGGACCATCCGCACTGGATACGTATGCATCCTTGGCCTGTTAACATTTGGTGCGGTATCATAGGCTACAAAATAATAGGCGCCCTTGTTGCGGAAGGCACACTGAATGCGGAAAGACATCTTGAGAAATTGGAAGAAGAGCTACACATTCTGTTGGAAGATACACCTCTCGCAGTGCGACAGAACATGTGGTTGCAACAAGATAGTTGTCCAGAACATTACTCTGCAAGACCCGAAGAAGCATTGAATCGCTATTTCAATGGTCGCCGGATCGGTAGAGGTAGTCCGGTAACGTGGCCTGCCGGATCGCCCAACATTACATCCCCGGATTTTTTCTTGTTGGGTATTCTAAGGACAAAGTGTATGCAAAACTACCGATTACCCGACAGAACATTACAAAACATATCATAAATACTTGCGCAAACATTCCACCAGACGAGCTTTTAAGCTGTATATATGCATTCGACACATGAATTACTAAATGTATCGAAGTGGAAGGACATCAGCTGGAGCGTTTATTGTGAATTACAGTTGAGGTCAGAGGCAAATCTCTCCAATATCAAGCACACCAATGGTGAGAGGCAACGGGACACATCGAAATCAATCACTCCAGAGGTGAGAGCCAAGGGGCCTCACCAAAATCAGTCACCCCACTGGTGAAAGGCAAGGGAACTCCCCGATATCAAGCACCACGGTAGGAACAGAAATGAAAAGAAATGTCGTGTGGCTAGGGCCTCCTGTGGGGTAGACCGTTCGCCTGGTGCAGGTCTTTCGAGTTGACGCCACTTCGGCGACCTGCGCGTCGATGGGGATGAAATGATGATGATTAGGACAACATAACACCCAGTCCCTGAGCGGAGAAAATCTCCGACCCAGCCGGGAATAGAACCCGGGTCCTTAGGATTGACAGTCTGTCACGCTGACCACTCAGCTACCGGGGGCGGACGGTAGGAACAGATAACTGTTACATCGACTCTGTTGTTCCTGGCTCTTCCTGGACATGGTCTGTAGCCACACTCTCAAATGGCTAACCATTGTAAGAGGTATGCGATGTATGCGCTGCCTGCAACAGGCAAGACTTAGGAGAGTCTCTGACCAGAGAGCAGTATGTAGTTAGTTGTTGCTTGTCGCTAGTCGGCATCAGTCGGCAGTTAGTCTTGAGTAGTCTGCGTGAGTCGGCAGTAGTCGGCAGTAGTCTTCTTAGTCGGCGCGTGTCTGCGCTTGTGTGCAGTCTGCTCTGGTCGGGACTCTGGAGGATGAGTATTATTCTAGAAGGTAAAGAAGCAGTCTTGCGCATATCTAATAATGTATGTTAACTGTCATTTAATTTCTTTCAAAAAAATGCCCCAATAATAATTTTTATAATATAAAGTATTTTTTTTAAAAAAAAAGCATTCATTTCAATTTAAAGATTTTATTCAATGTATTATCTTTCCTTTCATGAATCACAAAGCATAGGCCAGCATTGCACGGCGCTGTGCCGAAAATTTTCTATGTAAGAGCAGATATATTCGCAGTTTTTGTTGAGGTAAGAATTTTTGCTTTTTTTATTCAGAGTACAGGGCCGTGCCGCAGCGCTGCTGTCGTCGTAAAATTTACCAGGTTACTGAATTTTTTTAAATTATTATTTTGGTGTTTAGGAATTTTTCTGTTTCGAACTTAACATTAAATGAAAAAAGTATTTTGTGGGAACATTAAATGTGAATGCATTTCTGCACAGAGATTTAAATGAGAGACAATTTTGTTCAGAGGTTACAATATTAAAAATTCATTTTTTTATTATTATTTCCATGGGAGGTTACACTTGGTTCATATTTTAATATAAATATTTTTGTGGGGAGGTTAAACCATATTATACTTTACAAACAAATTTGCGAACACAAAATACCAACGGTTAGAACACAAAACTTTATATCGTAAATGAACTGCAGACTAAAATGCGTCGGTTCTTAATTGCAAAACAGGCACATTTGATATTTGCTGAATACAGTACCATCTACCACAAATGGAAATTAGGGGGACTAAGTATGTTTCAGTGCATTTTGTTAGTCCAGGTTGCCTCTATCAGGGGCAGGTACGCACTCAGGGGCAAACCTATTGTTCTCATTTGATTGACAGGTACTTAACATATTGTTCTCCTTTGATTGACAGGTACTTAACGTATTGTTCTGCTAAAAGGATCCTTCTTTATGGCTGATAGACACTTAACCTATTGTTCCTTCACCCCCTACCCCTACCCCTCCTCCCTCTCACTGCTACTGGTCCACTTTCAGGTCCATGTTATTGGAATAGCCCTTCTCACTCTTATCAGTTTGGTTGACTACTTAATTATATTGATCAATTAATTAACCCCCCTCTGGTAAACCCCTTCCTCTCCCACCCACCCCCTCCCGGAAATTGGCAGGAAAGAGACTCAGTTGATAGATCGTTTGGAGGAAATTCGATTGTAGTGTGTGGGATATTGCTTAAACAATTTAGACATTGTGTGGAATATTCTTTATTTAAACAATATAGGGGATTCAAGGCAGTGTATGGAATATATGTATCTCATAACAGGAAATTCAAGGGTATATTGTTTATTTATATAAAAAAATCAATTTGCAGGGGTTGGATTTCTCTTGCTCATCATTATCTGCTGTTTGGAAACATGTAGGTCTTGTAAGAAACAATTACAGGGGCAAACATATTGCATAACCTAATGTTCGGCACTGTACTCTTGGTATCAACCTAATGTTTGGCACTTTGTCAGCACTTAACCTATTGTTCTGTTAAATGGTTTTTCATGTCACGCAGATTTCCTTAAACTATTGTCCCGCCTTATACCAAATTAAGTAATTAGTTATGTTCTCCCACCATTTCTGGTACACTTTTCGAATTTCACATGCTTTTGAACGCCATTTCTGGCGCATTCTTCTTTGTCACCCATCCCCATAAATTATTGTACTGTGCTTTAAGTAAAAATTATGCAAATTAACCTATTGTTCTGCACTTAATCTGCTGTTCTGCTCCATATCACACACTCATGCACACCCTAAACTTAACTATTGTATCACTAACACCATGTTGATATAAAAAATGTATGCAAATTAATTAAATTGATATTCTTCACATGTATGGGGAAGTTCTTTTTTCTTAATTCACAGCATCCTATTGGTTGGTGAAATCGATGGAATATAGTTTAAACAAAATATTGCTAATAAAACACACATCCCGCCACTTGACACCTGACGCCAACGCCGCCAACTCTGCACAGGTGTCCGTTTGCGTCCTGCAAGCATGAGGCGGTGGCATCTCTTTCATATCTGATACCCGAGAAATTCCTGTCGAAATCTGTGTTCACCTAGGCACCGTTGCTGGCGCGATGACGCATAGCTGCGACTTGGGTCCAGCGCCAAGAGAGATGTTCCAATGCTTCCCAGAAAAGCACAGGGTGCATTGTTCCCAGCGATCCTAATGGGACAGCCCATTCATCACTGAATTTACCCGTCAAACTGCTGCTGCTGCCAGTGTGGGTACACTGTCCACCATTATTTTCTGCAGATGACACTTTCAGCAGCAAAAAACTATTCTGTACACATTGCCATATTTCTCTGGCAGTTAAACCCCACAAAAGTTGTCTACCGATCATCAAACACATACAAGACTCACAAAAATATTGGGAACCAGGAACATATTGACCAGTGTAACTACAATTAAATATTACAATTTACATTTAAGGCTCCTAATGACGGCTGTGGTTCTGGAACAAATCTCAGTATCTATAAAGCACATAATTTTCCACGTAAAAATCTCCCTCATACCCTTGCGGTAATAGTTGCACTGAATTTATACATCCCTCACAATAGGATACACACTCATTTTCTCTGGTCATGCCACAGTAGCATTACACTTCAACATATACACATTTTTCACAAACAGTGCAGTTATCTTATATCTCTGTACAATGCCCTAAAAAGTTACAGTATACGTACTCTCACACCGGCTATATGTCTCGATTCTTCTCAGCCCTAGGAAATTACCTGACAAAGTCTTCGAATCAACGCTTGTGGAAAGTGCTGCGTCCTGCCAAGATTCTCTCAAGCGTAGTACTTCGAAAGACATCACGGACGTGTGTTGGTGTGCTGTAATCAACACACTATTGAAAGAACAACAAGGAAAATGCGAGGGTATGCTTAGGGGTACTGACGAAGGGACATATTGTTACAGCCATATTGCCTGTCCTGTTTGTACACAGTAGCAGGTCCAGTTGAACACTTGCATTCCTATATTGTGCAGCTGCTTACGAAATGAATCTCCACTTATGTTCGGATATACTCCTCAGTGCAATGAAATCACAATTCACCAGGTCCAATCTATCCTTCCATTACGACTAGACATACGTAATTTTTTTGTTTTTACATGAATAGTAGTTTGATTACTTCCCACAAATGCATGTCGGAACATAAGCCACAGCCGGCCTGGGTGGCCGAGCGGTTCTAGGCGCTACAGTCCGGAACCGCGCGACCGCTACAGTCGCAGGTTCGAATCCTTCCTCAGGCATGGGTGTGTGTGATGTCCTTAGGTTAGTTAGGTTTAAGTAGTTCTAAGTTCTAGGGGACTGATGACCTCAGAAGTTAAGTCCCATAGTGCTCAGAGCCATTTGAACCATAAGCCACAGTACCTTTACATTCAAGCAGCAGTGTGTTCACTGACAATTAAAACATTGGAAGTGGCCTACAGATCGTCAAATACGGAAAGACCCTTGCTCAATTACACTGCTCCGCCACTGAGGATAGGAGCTTGAATACTAGAGCGTGAAACCGATCTCCAACCCAGCAGTGTGGTTATACGTCGCCAACAGTGGACCCTCGTAATAAAATTAGCGAATTTTGAAAGTAATTTAGCTAAGGTACGTGATATGAAACCGGTATTTGCAACTCCTTCACACCACCGCCACTAGATATTTCTCCAGTATTGGCAGGGAGGCCCCTTGTGGAGCAGGTCCGGCCGCTTTGGTGCTGGTCTTATCACACTCGATCCCACATTGGGCGACCTCCGCGCCCAATATGAAAACACACTTTTAATAGGTCGAATTAAATCACAGCATTATTCCAAACTGTAGCTACAGAATACTGCTTCCACTTTGATTGTTTGTACAATAACTAATAGTCTGTGAAATGCATTTCAGTCTCACGAAATTATCACAAGTAATTAATGATTATGGACATCGAGCTGTAGCAGTATTTAATTACGCACTGATCAAAATCTAAGCCTGCATATGCTTCAGACCATTATTCCTGTTTGTTTATGTATGTATATTGCTCTACAGTAGCACTGATATTCATGCCATACGAAATAACAATTACAAAACACAAAAGAATTGTTTCTTCACCTTTTTTTAATAACTAACACATTATTGAATGACAAATATAATTACTTAGCAGCTTTGCATGACAGTTATATTGCTGGCGTTTGCTGATATTACAACACTAAACATCAGTTAAATGTCCTTCTTGTTGCTAGAAATTTCAGTTACTCCTAACTTTTTTCAGCTGCATTTCCTCCCTAGTTACCAAGTTTTCTTCTTCTGTTCTGTCCTGTGAGAGCATTAATAATTTTCTATGGCGTCAAGGGACATCAGATTCACAAGGAGTGTGTCGTTCTTTTGTCAACCATTCACGCATCCATTTTTTTGTTTTGTTATTGTTTTCTGGGAGTCATAGTTAATAAAATAGTAACAAATGCCTAACCAGTTTCGACATCTTGGCTTCTTGAAATCGCATTTCCAAATGAAAATACTGACATAACTATTGATAGCATGATTAGGGATTCAGTACATTCAGGACTATAAATATATAGTGAATGGAGGCCCCTTATGTATTGGCAGTGTCGGGAAATAAAAGAAGACGATGGTCTGAAAGCTGACATTTGTGGACACCGCCAGCTTGAGGAAGGGATAGGTGCCCAGACTACTTGGCACTCGTGGTGTCCCAAAAAACCTGTGGCAACCTCTCTGCATACCTAAGTGTCCGCATTTATCAGGCATTTATTCCCTTAAAAGGGACAGCATTCGTGGAAGACATTTTGAGGGCGACGAGGAAATGATTTGCTCTGTGAAGAAATGATTCGGTATGAGAGCAGCGCGATGTGGTGGCCACATTTCGCCTGTGTGTGGAAGAGACGGCCCTATCCGTCAGAAGCTATGCCTCTGGGACATCAGTGGTTAAGTATATAATCTCAGCACTTTTGCCCAGTATTTTATTCTTTATGTTAAATAATTCAGTTTTGCCCAGTATTTTATTCTTATGTTAAACAATTCAGTTTTGCCCAGTATTAGATTCTTTATGTTAAACAATTCTTCCCCATCTCAACAAAGTCATTAGTTGTACTTGGATAGCTCAGTGAGTAGAGGACTTGCCC
This sequence comes from Schistocerca nitens, assembly GCF_023898315.1. Classification (NCBI taxonomy): domain Eukaryota; kingdom Metazoa; phylum Arthropoda; class Insecta; order Orthoptera; family Acrididae; genus Schistocerca; species Schistocerca nitens. Next base: position 561,602,542 of record NC_064619.1, on the reverse strand, counting down.
AGGGAAGGTAAAGTCCCAGGTTCGAGTCACAGTTCAACACACTGTCTTAATCTGGCGGGAAGTTTCAAATTAGCGCACACTCCGCTGCAGAGTGAAAATTCATCTGCAAAGTAAATATGTTGATTGGAAGAATCTAAACTACCCTCGCCTCTGCTATAATCCAGAGGAAAAAAATACATCCGACTGCTCCAAACACCATAGGTAGGGGACAGCAATCTTTTCTGTACCTGCCACAAGTAAAAAATTATTCAAAATTCGGGTAAGATAATATCAAAAACGTTCTTTGTTTCTTATTTTAAAAAAGTATCTGACATGTCAAACAAACATCAGTTGATATCTAGAAAATTACTATCTCGTAACCAAACGACACATCCACTACATTCATGTCTACTAAAATACTACCTGTACCCAGCCACTCAATGCTGTGGGTCAGTCTCGTTAAGCAGAAAAAGAAAGAAAAGAGAAAGAACACGCTCCCAGTATGTATGGGAATTGGATATACGTTCTAATCTCCTTCTCTTCCACCTCCATGTTTCTGCCCATCTCCTCCTCCCCTTCTCTTCTCCATCTCTTCCTTCCTCCCCCTCCCCCCTCCTTCTCTTTCTATCATCCACTCCCCAGTCTTTCCATCCATCCTCTCCTCCCCCCTTCGTCTCCTTCTGCCACCTTCTCTGTACATCTCATCGTTTCTGCTGTCTAAGTCCTTTCTCCCGCCACCCCCTCCCCTGCTTTGTAGTAGTATTCTTATCATCAGCCGAGGAAGAAAACAATTCAGCAGATTGTTGTGTATACATTTTATGTTTAGAAATATACACTACTGGCCATTAAAATTGCTACGCCACGAAGATGACGCGCTACAGACGCGAAATTTAACCGACAGGAAGAAGATGCTGTGATATGCAAATGATTAGCTTTTCAGAGCATTCACACAAGGTTGGCGCCGGTGGCGACACCTACAACGTGCTGACATGAGGAAAGTTTCCAACCGATTTCTCATACACAAACAGCAGTTGAGCGGCGTGGCCTGGTGAAACGTTGTTGTGATGCCTCGTGTAAGGAGGAGAAATGCGTACCATCACGTTTCCGACTTTGATAAAGGTCGGATTGTAGCCTATCGCGATTGCAGTTTATCGTATCGCGACATTGCTGCTCGCGTTGGTCGAGATCCAATGACTGTTAGCAGAATATGGAATCGGTGAGTTCAGGAGGGTAATACGGAACGCCGTGCTGGATCCCAACGGCCTCGTATCACTAGCAGTCGAGATGACAGGCATCTTATCCGCATGGCTGTAACGGATCGTGCAGCCACGTCTCGATCCCTGAGTCAACAGATGGGGACGTTTGCAAGACAACAACCATCTGCACGAACAGTTCGACGACGTTTGCAGCAGCATGGACTATCAGCTCGGAGATCATGGCTGCGGTTACCCCTGACGTTGCATCACAGACAGGAGCGCCTGCTATGGTGTAATCAACGACAAACCTGGGTGCACGATTGGAAAAACGTCATTTTTCGGATGAATCCAGGTTCTGTTTACAGCATCATGATGGTCGCATCCGTGTTTGGCGACATCGCGGTGAACGCACATTGGAAGCGTGTATTTGTCATCGCCACACTGGCGTATCACCCGGCGTAATGGTATGGGGTGCCATTGTTTACACGTCTCGGTCACCTCTTGTTCGTATTGACGGCACTTTGAACAGTGAACGTTACATTTCAGATGTGTTACGTCCCGTGGCTCTACCCTTCATTCGATCCCTGTGAAACCCTACATTTCAGCAGGATAATGCACGACCGCATGTTGCAGGTCCTATACGGGCCTTTCTGGATACAGAAAATGTTCGACTGCTGCCCTGGTCAGCACATTCTCCAGATCTCTCACCAGCTGAAAACGTCTGGTCAATGGTGGACGAGCAACTGGCTCGTCACAATACGCCAGTCACTACTCTTGATGAACTGTGGTATCGTGTTGAAGCTGCATGGGCATCTGTACCTGTACACGCCATCCAAACTCTGTTTGACTCAAAGCCCAGGCGTATCAAGGCCGTTATTACGGCCAGAGGTGGTTGTTCTGCGTACTGATTTCTCAGGATGTATGCACCCAAATTGCGTGAAAATGTAATCTCATGTCAGTTCTAGTATAATATATTTGTCCTATGAATGCCCGTTTATCATCTGCATTTCTTCTTGGTGTAGCAATTTTAATGGCCAGTAGTGTATATAATGTGAAAGAGTATATATGTGAGGAACAAACTAATGGTTTAAACATCGCGCTACCGTGGTTAAAACTGGCTGCGACAAAGCAAACAAAATTGCACATTTTTAGGGCAGGGCAGAGCACAGTATCTTCTTTCTCACACTTGGTTTCAAAAGAAAATCTGTACATTATTGTTTCAAAAAAAAACATACAGGCTACATCCATGTCTAACTGTTTAATAGAGTACAGTTTAAAATTTGAAGTAAATAGATCAAGAACTTTTCAACATTTTTCTAACAACTATTTAACTTGCTCGCCAGAGTGACGTGTAGAACTTTGACGTACATCGATCAAATACTTTTTTCAGATGTTTGGTAACAATTATTCCCCCTTATATATTACATACATATTTATATAATACATATATTAAAACATATAGCCTGTGGCTGTTCGGATGTTTCTTAGAGCATTGTGTAAAAATTTGAAGAAAATCTGCCAAAAACTTTTTGAGAGTTCTGGTAACGATATTTCCTCTTTATATGACACATAGTTATGTATATACTAGCTGTCAGCACTACCTGTCGATGTGCTTCAGTCTGATTAAACTGAAAAGGAACAAAGAAGAACACTCTTTCTAGTATGTGTCTCTGTCCATCTCCTCCTAACCCTCTCTTTGTCCATCTCCTTCCGCCCCCTCTCTCTTTCCACCTCCTCGTTTCCGCTCTGTATGTTTATATTCAACCCCCCCCCCCCCCCGCCCATCTCCTATTTGTATACAATATGGCACTCCAGCAGGCATATAAAAAACAGTACGTATTCTAATTCAACGTCATGTCAAAATTTCATCCAATCAGCGAAGAACTTCTGGAGACTTAAGATTTTGAACAAACAACATTTACATTTTTATTTGTAAATATTCGTTTCTTCAAAAGTCACTCCTCAAGAATACTACTCTTCGCTAGCGAATACAACGCTACTGAATGTGGATCTAAAAGAGTAAACGTGGGTCTGGATCTGGATACACTTTGCGGTGATTAGTGAAGTTGAAAACGGGTAACGCTTTGATTCCAAAGTTCAATATTCATAATACGAATGGGAAAATATGAGCAGTATGGTGGGTCATATAGAGAATAAGGAGACAGATGTGTATTATCCATCCCACACACCAATTGACATTCAAAGTTTAGGCACGAAGTCGCTATACACTGAGGTGACTAAAGCCGTGGGATAGCAATATGCACATTACAGATGGCGGTAGTATGTCATATACAAGGTGTAAACGGGCAGTGCATTGGTGGAGCTCTCATTTGTACTCAGGTGATTCCTGTGAAAAGGTTTCCCACGTGATTCTAGCAGCACGACGGAAATTAATAGACTTCGAACAGGAAATGGTAGTTGGAGCTAGACACACGGGACATTCCATATAGTGTCATATCACTAAAACGTAGACTATGAAGTTATGACAAGACTAAATTATATTAGCCAACTCACGAAATATAAGAAATTTTATGTATGTATAAAACAAAATAAAATGTTTAAAAGCAACAAGACGTACATATTGTGTCTGGCTCCGAAAGAACGTAAAATGTGCAGGGTGTCCCACATAAAAACGGTACGCCTCACGCTCGAGATTCAGGTAACAGTGGACTAACTAGAAAAGAACTAGACAGCAGTAACGTTAAAAATCATGTAGTTATCTGTTTACAAGAGACGCTAGAAGTGGTGGACATGGGCATCCAAGCGTCGCTGACTTTGCATGATGCCGTTACCAGCAACATGCCATAATTCTACAGGCGTGATGTAGTTAATTTCTCTAGTAATGTTCTGTTTAAACATGTATTGTGCGAGGATTGTCAGCATACACTTTGCGTCTTATTGTGTCCCATAAATAAAAATCTATTGACTGTTCTGTCTTCAGAGAACACGTTGGTGATGTGGGCCATACTTTGGTTGGATGTCTGAGCAATATATTATCTTTGTGAATAATGTCCTCGAACTGTCAACAACATAGACACAATGTAAATATTACGCACTTTCAGGGCCATAGTTTATTAACAGTTGATACGAGGGTTACCCAGAAAGTAATGCACTGCATTTTTTCTTCAACAATCCTTTATTGAACACAATGAGAATTACACACACGAAAGAATGGTGTGTTATCTACACACCCTATTTTTCCATGTAATTTCCATCCCGTTCTATGGCCGTCCTCCAGATCGAAACAAGGGCGTGTATGACCTGTCGGTACCAATCCCTATCCTGGTGGCAGACCAGTGCTTCACTGTGTGAACCACCTCCTCATCGTCCTCAAAATGTCTTCCATGATGGAATTCTTTAATGGCCCAAATAAGTGGATGTGCGAGGGGGCTAGGTCAGCTGTGTCAGGTGTCACACCCCGTGGATGGTCACCCCGACTGCTACAAATCGTGGAGCTCCGCCAAACCGCCTTCTGATGACCTCACCCTCAGCGCCCAGTGACTAGCTGTACTTATGTCGACAGCAGGCGCCCCATAGCTTTGCCCAAGCGTTTGTAAATATTCCCCACAGTTTCTTTCTCTGCAGTGAGAAACTCAATGGCGGCACGTTGCTTGTAACGACGCCATTTTGAAACTGTCCTGCAGCTATGCTATCTGTCGGAAGTGACTGAAACTTGGCACGCTCATTCAGGAGACTTCAAATAATACATACGTAACGTTTCGCATTTGTAGCATTGTTTTCGGCTGAGAAAAAAAAATGCGGCGCATTACTTTCTGGGCAACCCTCATCATAATATACAAGGTGTCCCAAAGGGAATGATTCGATTTTAAATAAAATTATTTTTTAGGGAGAATGGCTTAACACCAACAAATTGCGTACTAAATTACTCAGAAAAGACAGAAGTTTATAAAAATCCATCACAAATGTTAAATATCTCCTCCATTGGCTGCGCAGGTGACATGTAGCCGATAGCCGAATTCATCCCAAACTGAGAATGAGGTGTCTTCTGTCACTGAAGCTACAGCAGCTGATATTCTGGTTTTTAGTTCATCAGTGTCACGAAGTAAGGGAGTAATGTAAACACATTGTTTAACAAATCCCCACAGGAATAAATCACATGGTGTTAAGTCAGGAGACCTAGGAGGCCAAGAGTGTAAAGCCTGGTCTCGCAGTTCTGTACACCCTGTCCAACGTTGAGGCACATTGGCATTGAGGAAACTGCACGGTGTTGTGCCAGTGCGGTGGTGCTCCATCTTGCTGATAGATGAAATTGTCAGAGTCAAGTTGTGGGAATAACCAGTTCCACAGGATTGCAGAATATGATTGTTCTGTTAAGGTTTCTTCCTCAAAAAAGCAGGGTCCATAAACCTTGCTTTGCGAAACATTCACTTTTGGTGAATCACGTTCGTGTTCAATTGTTTCATGAGGATTTTCGAGCCCCCATATACGCACATTATGACGGTGAACCTTACCGCAAATATGGGAAGTTGCCTCATCACTGAATGTCAATTGTGACATAAAAGTGTCATCTTCCATGTCCTCTAGAGAAGCATTGCTAAAGTCCACTTGCTTCACTTTGTCAGTATCCCGAAGAGCTTGTATCAGTTGTAATCAGTATGGTTTGAGGGCTAAACGATGCCATAACACACTCCACATTGTCATGCACAGTAGCGCAAGTTCTCGGCTAGCACGACGCGTAGACTTGCAGGGCCTCTGCTCAAATGCTCGTCGGATTTGTTTCACTCTTTGTTCAGGAACGCATGGCCGGCCAGGACTTTTGCCTTTACAGAGGCACCCTGTTACTTCAAACTGTCTGTATCACCATCTAATGTTCTTTGGTGATGGTGGTTTAGCACGAAATCGAATATGAAACGCCTGCTGAACTGCTATTACTCATTGAGTACGACTAAATTCAATAACACAATACGCCTTCTGTTGCGCGGACGCCATATTGCGCGAGACTGGCTCCACGCTCCAGATCAGCGCTCGTCGCGACATCTAGCGGATTTTTTCTGAAACTCTAGACCATGCCGATTGCATCTAGCGCTGTTTCAATCACCTAGTTTACATTTGTCTCAATAATATTACAAGTTAAAATCGGGTCATTCTTTTTGGGACATCCTGTGTATCTTCGTATGTAACACAAATAGATCACTAAAAGATGATTTTTGCATTGTGATGTGTTCAGATTTCTCATCTTGTATGCATAAGTTCTTCGATGTGCTCGTGTCAACAGAGGTCAGTTTTTGTGTAAGAGGCCAGCTCAGTTTTTGTGTAAGAGGCCAGCCCTTGTGTTAGAGGTCAGTCCTAGTCTTACAACCTCACTGATAGTTCAGTTTAATCAAAGTGAAGTCAGCTTTGTGCTGATATCAAAATCATTGCCTGTTGTATCCGGTTCTGTAAATATTTTATGATTCTCATGGTTTTCAGTCTATCCTATGGAAAGTTGAATTATGTATCCATCTAATGTACAGCTTTTATGTAGGAACTTCTACATTTTTGCCTTGATCGACTTTCCAACTTATTTATTCTGCCCTGTGCGTTAATTGTTAGTTTAGTTTGGTTGATATACTCTTCCAAAGGGTTGTCACGACTGAAACTGGCAGAAAATAAACAATAAATTATACGGCTGATGGTAAATGCATAAATCTTCAAATTTCTGACAGCCGTATCGCGTCACCTCTTCAAACTGTTACTACATGTCATTATTATTGAATTAGATTAGCTTATATACGGAACACATAAATGGAAGCTATTCGTGTAAACGTAGCGTATGCATGATGCAACATCTTGTTTGTCTACTGAACAGCCTAGCAGTTCCGCATCTGAAATTTTGGAGTTCCGCGATGTCAGGGTTGCCAACTTACGCGCCCGGTAATTCGGTGAGCCGGAGGCGGTGGAGCGGCGCCGCGTAAGTATTCCGTAAGGAAGGAAGCCAGAACGGGCGCGCAAGGCGCACAGACAATACGGCGAGGCGAGCGCTGCTGCCAAACGAACATTCTTTGTGCGGCCGCATCCTCCGCTCATTTATTTCACTTCTGGCGTCTTCCGCCGCCGCTGTCCCTCCCCTCTGAATACGAACGAGTCGAGTCACACGGCAGGCGGCGTCTGCTAACAACTTTGACGCCGTGAATAGGGCACCATTATGAACGCGCTCGCGCGGCTGCCGCGAATAAATGATCGCGCCCAGACTTAAAACACAAGTTCCCCCGGCGGGCGAGTGCGCATGCGCGCAGATGGCGCAAGCAGCGCAGCTCGCTACGTCTGTTCTGTTCCTTGGAGCGGAATTTGCAGTGACAGGATTAGCGTCTGTAACAGTAAATAACTCGCGACGCTTTTTGCGGTCGTCCCGGCTGCCTGGTTGTGGATTCTTCTGCGTTGCCGGGTATTTCAGGCGGAATACGGCTTACTTCTGGTCCCACTGCGCACCCTTTTCCTCAACAGACGCCTACGTTTTCCTCGCATATTCCCCACTCAATTTTACTGTCACGTCTACATACTGCAGCTCACATTTTCAGTACTGAATTTGATTTCCCAGTTCCAATGTTAGAAATGACAGAACAAATTATTATAAAGGGAATTTTAATTTTGTAATTTTTGGCAGAAAAATTATTTGGAATTTGCTGATTAATTTGGTAACCGATTTAATAAATTTAGTTGAATGTAAGTATGTTTAATTTAATTACTTTCCTAGAACAATTTTAAGATTTTGTAAATTATGATCAGTTAATAATTAGTATTTCAAGAACCATACGGTGTGGAAGCCTGTGGTATGTTTTAAATTCTAGTGTAAACCTTGCTGCATAAGTTGGTACGACTTGCATTAACAGTTTTGGTTCTTGTTTACATTGTATATGCGATATTGTTGGTATAAAGGAGGAAGCAGCAATTGTTGAAGACATCGCTGTCTAATGGAAAGGAGTGATCTGCTATACAGGGAAGCAACGAAAATAGCCTAGATGGTATGAAAAATGCTGTGCGGACAACATTTTCCGTAACATATCACATAACTTTCGTTCAGGCGAGGGGTGTAAAAATTAAAACGCTGGATCACCTGGAACTGTAGATAAGTTTGCAAACAAGAACTCTTTACCTGGGACTACTATGTTGGCTATAAAAGTTGTTTACAGAGTTTTGGCAAATCCAGATGTAGTGAAGAAAAGTCTAGCAAACACCAAATGTGAATGAGCCATCAACAAAGCAGTGCGTGCAAGAGTACCTAAAATTTTATTTGTGGAGTAACATACATTGAAGTTTGTTTTTTAGGATGCTCTCATCACCTTTAATGATGGTACTAGAAGTAGAATGAAAGCAGGACCTTGGAGTGTAGGCGAGGCGTACTGGAGGGACTGGACGAGGAGAGACTCGACAACTCTGAGCAAAACTAAAAAGTGTCAAAGAAGGCAAAATCCTCTGGAGAGGAAGAAGGGGATGCATTTGGATAATGTAGAGGATTATGAAAACTACAGTGCTACCGCGTTTTCGCTGTTACTTCTATTAAAATGTGAGTTTCAGTTTAAATCAATCAGTAATTGCAATTTCTGGCCGGCCGCTGTGTCGAGCGGTTCTAGGAGCCACGCGGCTACGGTCGCAGGTTCGAATCCTGCCTCGGGCATGAATGTGCGTGATGTCCTTAGGTTAGTTAGGTTTAAGTAGTTCTAAATCTAGGGGACTGATTGATCACCTCAGATGTTAAGTCCCATAGTGCTTAGAGCCGTTTGAACCTTTTATTTATTTTTCTTTTTATTTTTTTTTTTTTTTTTGCAGTTTCTGAAAATAAAATATTACTGACCAATGACTCGTTTTGTAAGGAACTACAGAAGATAGACTCTTTCCATAATACCTTTATGATACTATATCTCTAGAATGGTAGAGACAGCTGGTATATTTCCAGTAGAATGCACAAAAATTTAAGGAAAAAATGGAGTTAAATATAAAATAAAAAATTCTATTCTAAATTCTAGAATATATGTTTCAGACACATCATAGGAGTAGGTACATGAAAAATGTATAATTAACCTTCCAAATTTTCGTTAAATCACATAATAATCACCTTTTAGCAAAAATGCCTTTCATAATAGTTATGACATCCTCAATAGGCGTTTGTTTACTTTCTCTTCAGACTAAATTTTATCTCTCTTACAAGTAAATACAAAATGTCACTGTTGAATGCTTCGTACTCCACAGCCTGAGGTATTTATTAAATGACATCTTCTATACACTGTGAGCTGCGCTAGAAATGTTTATTTGCCAAAGCCGATTTTCAGGCTTGTACCTCATCGTCAGTGGCATCTAATCCAAAGGAACAACCACCTGTATGTAGATCGATTTCTACAAAATGACACCTGTATATATCGTAGCAGTAATATAAGTCCACTACTGTACAGCTATACTATTGATGACAAACAGCTGGAGACAGCTTCTGCCGTAAAATATCTAGGCATAACTATCCAGAGCGACATTAAGTTGAATGACCGTATAAAACAGATAGTGGGAAAAGCAGACACCAGATTCAGATTCATCGGAAGATTCTTAATGAAATGCAACTCATCCACGAAAGAAGTGGATTATAAGGCGCTTTTTCGCCCGATTGTTGAGTATTGTTCATCTATTTGGGATCCCTATCATGTAGGACTGATAGAAGAGATAGAGAAGATCCAACGAAGAGCGGCGCATTTCGTCACGGGACCGTTTAGCTGGCGAGAGAGCGTTACAGAGATGCTAAACAAACTCCACTGGCAGACGTTACAAGAGAGGCGTTGTGCAGCACGGAGAGATTAACTATTGAAATTTCGGGACAGCACTTTTCAGGAGGAGTTGGGCCACATATTACTTCCCCCCACATACATCTCGCGTATTGACCACGAGGAGAAAATTCGAGAAATTAGAGCCAATACAGAGGCTTACCGACAATCATTATTCCCAAGCACTATTCGCGAGTGGAACAGGGTTGGAGCGATCAGATAGTAGTGCCGAAAGTACCCTCCGCCACACACCATTAGGTGGCTTGCGGAGTATGATGTAGATTATTTAGCTCTATAGCTGTGAAATGCGTGTTAGTAAATGTGATATGATCTGAAATGTAGATGACACTAGTCTTGTTCGATGGCACTCTTGACGAAGCTGATCCGAGCGGTCTGAGGCGCTACAGTCATGGACTGTGCAGCTGGTCCCAGCGGAGGTTCAGCCCTCCCTCGGACATGGGTGTGTGTGTTTGTCCTTAGGATAATTTGGGTTAAGTAGTGTGTAAGCTTAGGGACTGGTGACAGCAGTTAAGTCCCGTAAGATTTCACACACATTTGAACATTTTTGAACGAAGCTGATACACGTTGCCAACGATTTAATCAGTAACATAAAAACGTCGCCCTCACCATAGAACATGATGAAAATGGGAGGTCTAACTTTTTGGATCTGAGAGTTAAAAGAGAAGGAGATACCCACATTTTCATTATACTCCGGTAATCCACTACATCTAACTGCATAATTCACAGAAGTTCTTGCCGTCAACAACGCCATAAAGAGGCATATTTCTGCACAGTGATTGACGGATTAATGTAATACCCTTTAAACGAGGCGAATATTAATGCTGAATTACATATGCTGGAGAAAGTAGTATCTCACAATAGCTATGGGCTATGACTCAAAACTAGTTATAAAATTATACACAAATAACAGCAAGAACATAATAAGAGTAGAAATCAGGTTATATTAGAAAAGAGCAAGCTAGTAGAAAAAGATAAATCTGTAATCTTACCACATGGGGTCACATTTTCGACAAAATAAGTCGTTCGTTTCGAAAAACTAGGCTGCAAATTGACTTCAGGACAGAGAATAACGTAAGATCACGTCTTATACACAACATAGATAAAAGTCAAAGATGTAACTTGTTAGGTGAGCCATGCACGGCTCGTGTTCATCCCATTAATTGTTTGTCATCTTCTATTACGGTAGTGCCGCCTCGTTTTCTTATTCCATTTACTGGCGTCACTAACTTCCAGACCTACTTGCCCGTGAGTGGTAGCAGTGGCGCGTATCAATAAGCGCACTGTGGTACCATCTCTGGAGCGACCGATAGTATTTCCGGGTCGTCATGTGTTGGGTAGTCAGTGAGTTGGAGCTTGTTAGGTGAGCCAAATGGCTCTGAGCACTATGGGACTTAACATCTATGGTCATCAGTCCCCTAGAACTTAGAACTACTTAAACCTAACTAACCTAAGGACATCACACAACACCCAGCCATCACGAGGCAGAGAAAATCCCTGACCCCGCCGGGAATCGAACCCGGGAACCCGGGCGTGGGAAGCGAGAACGCTACCGCACGACCACGAGATGCGGGCTTAGGTGAGCCATGCACGGCTCGTGTTCATCCCATTAATTGTTTGTCATCTTCTATTACGGTAGTGCCGCCTCGTTTTCTTATTCCATTTACTGGCGTCACTAACTTCCAGACTTACTTGCCCGTGAGTGGCAGCAGTGGCGCGTATCAATAAGCGCACTGTGGTACCATCTCTGGAGCGACCGATAGTATTTCCGGGTCGTCATGTGTTGGGTAGTCAGTGAGTTGGAGCTTGTTAGGTGAGCCATGCACGGCTCGTGTTCATCCCATTAATTGTTTGTCATCTTCTATTACGGTAGTGCCGCCTCGTTTTCTTATTCCATTTACTGGCGTCACTAACTTTCAGACTTACTTGCCCGTGAGTGGCAGCAGTGGCGCGTATCAATAAGCGCACTGTGGTACCATCTCTGGAGCGACCGATAGTATTTCCGGGTCGTCATGTGTTGGGTAGTCAGTGAGTTGGAGCTTGTTAGGTGAGCCATGCACGGCTCGTGTTCATCCCATTAATTGTTTGTCATCTTCTATTACGGTAGTGCCGCCTCGTTTTCTTATTCCATTTACTGGCGTCACTAACTTTCAGACTTACTTGCCCGTGAGTGGCAGCAGTGGCGCGTATCAATAAGCGCACTGTGGTACCATCTCTGGAGCGACCGATAGTATTTCCGGGTCGTCATGTGTTGGGTAGTCAGTGAGTTGGAGACGCACCAGCAGTGCAGTCGCGACGGAGCAGCAGTCGCGGACGGACCAGCAGTCCAGTCGGTCGGTTGGTGTGGAGCAGCAAGCAAGCCCCCGTCGCACGAAGTCGGGCTGGAGCCGCTGGCGGCGTCCACGCGCGGTTGGAGTGTGAGATGCTGCTTGTGAGTGCTACGAAGTTCGTACCCACCGATCTTGGACATGAAAGTTGAGTCCTCACAAAACTTACTATCGAGCCTCAACTGTTTACATTTTTTCGTTTGATCCTCGTTGTCGCTCTTGAGACACTCCCGCGAGCAACAACGATTGTGTATTCAAGTCGCGCGACTGCTACGGTCGCAGCTTCGAATCCTGCCTCGGGTATGGCTGTGTGTGATGTCTTTAGGTTAGTTAGGTTTAAGTAGTTCTAAGTTCTAGGGGACTGATGACCTCCGATGTTAAGTCCCATAGTGCTCAGAGCGATTTTTTTTTTTTTTTTTTTTTTTTTTTTTTTTTTTTTTTTGTATTCAAGTCGGCTAAGATTCCAGTCGTCTTCCTGTGAAATTTAACTTAATTTATTCCCTTCATTGAAGTTCACAAGCGGTATCTTCTACCTTGTGGCCGTTGACGTTCCGGTTACCTGCCCTGGTTGTTGACGTAATTTTAGGCAACATACACTCCTGGAAATGGAAAAAAGAACACATTGACACCGGTGTGTCAGACCCACCATACTTGCTCCGGACATTGCGCGAGGGCTGTACAAGCAATGATCACACGCACGGCACAGCGGACACACCAGGAACCGCGGTGTTGGCCGTCGAATGGCGCTAGCTGCGCAGCATTTGTGCACCGCCGCCGTCAGTGTCAGCCAGTTTGCCGTGGCATACGGAGCTCCATCGCAGTCTTTAACACTGGTAGCATGCCGCGACAGCGTGGACGTGAACCGTATGTGCAGTTGACGGACTTTGAGCGAGGGCGTATAGTGGGCATGCGGGAGGCCGGGTGGACGTACCGCCGAATTGCTCAACACGTGGGGCGTGAGGTCTCCACAGTACATCGATGTTGTCGCCAGTGGTCGGCGGAAGGTGCACGTGCCCGTCGACCTGGGACCGGACCGCAGCGACGCACGGATGCACGCCAAGACCGTAGGATCCTACGCAGTGCCGTAGGGGACCGCACCGCCACTTCCCAGCAAATTAGGGACACTGTTGCTCCTGGGGTATCGGCGAGGACCATTCGCAACCGTCTTCATGAAGCTGGGCTACGGTCCCGCACACCGTTAGGCCGTCTTCCGCTCACGCCCCAACATCGTGCAGCCCGCCTCCAGTGGTGTCGCGACAGGCGTGAATGGAGGGACGAATGGAGACGTGTCGTCTTCAGCGATGAGAGTCGCTTCTGCCTTGGTGCCAATGATGGTCGTATGCGTGTTTGGCGCCGTGCAGGTGAGCGCCACAATCAGGACTGCATACGACCGAGGCACACAGGGCCAACACCCGGCATCATGGTGTGGGGAGCGATCTCCTACACTGGCCGTACACCACTGGTGATCGTCGAGGGGACACTGAATAGTGCACGGTACATCCAAACCGTCATCGAACCCATCGTTCTACCATTCCCAGACCGAAAGGGAACTTGCTGTTCCAACAGGACAATGCACGTCCGCATGTATCCCGTGCCACCCAACGTGCTCTAGAAGGTGTAAGTCAACTACCCTGGCCAGCAAGATCTCCGGATCTGTCCCCCATTGAGCATGTTTGGGACTGGATGAAGCGTCGTCTCACGCGGTCTGCACGTCCAGCACGAACGCTGGTCCAACTGAGGCTCCAGGTGGAAATGGCATGGCAAGCCGTTCCACAGGACTACATCCAGCATCTCTACGATCGTCTCCATGGGAGAATAGCAGCCTGCATTGCTGCGAAAGGTGGATATACACTGTACTAGTGCCGACATTGTGCATGCTCTGTTGCCTGTGTCTATGTGCCTGTGGTTCTGTCAGTGTGATCATGTGATGTATCTGACCCCAGGAATGTGTCAATAAAGTTTCCCCTTCCTGGGACAATGAATTCACGGTGTTCTTATTTCAATTTCCAGGAGTGTATTTTCCTCATCATGTTTTGCGGTCCAGCATGGCGTGTAGTTCGACAGCTGAGGTGTTGTTGGTCGTTGTGGGCGCCAATAATCTGCGTGTTGTGCATTGAAATCTTGTGGTCGTTTTGCTGGTTGCATGGAGCGGAACTGATTTGGTTGATTGGTCGGTCAGCTGACTGTCAGTCGGGTTGCCTCCAGATTAAGAAGTCGTTGGACAGGCTGCAGTCTCACCTAAATGGGCATTAGTGTTACAATCCCAGGCTGACCGTGGGAAACTTCTGAACTCCGTTCCTTGTGTGTTAAATGTTCAAAAGTGTGTGAAATCTTATGGGACTTAACTTCCAAGGTCATCAGTCCCTAAGCTTACACACTATTTAACCTAAATTATCATAAGGACAAACATTCACACCCATGCCTGAGGGAGGACTCGAACTTCTGCTGGGACCAGCCGCACAGGCTCTCTCGGCTCTGAGCACTATGGGACTTAACATCTATGGTCATCAGTCCCCTAGAACTTAGAACTACTTAAACCTAACTAACCTAAGGACAGCACACAACACCCAGCCATCACGAGGCAGAGAAAATCCCTGACCCCGCCGGGAATCGAACCCGGGAACCCGGGCGTGGGAAGCGAGAACGCTACCGCACGACCACGAGCTGCGGACAGCCGCACAGTTCATGACTGCTGCGCCTAAGACCGCTCGGCTAATCCCGCACGGCCTTGTGTGTTATGTAGTAATTTCCCTGTCTGGGTTTTAATTATTTGGTTGATGTGTGGCCTTCAACTGAGTATCAATATCTCTTAAATTAATATCCTTGTCTTGCCCTTAAGGCATGAGATTGTTTTCTTTATTTTATATGAAATGTTTTAAGATGCAGCCTTCTGCCCTTTAAAATAGAAACTCCTTCTAGGCCTTAAGCTGTTAAACATATTTTGTTGGTTAGCAGCCTTCAGCCGAGTTGTAACATCTCTTAATTTAAATCATCTTCTCTTGCCCTTAAGGCATAAGATTATTATGCTTTTGAATGAGGCCTTCACCCCAATTTGCATTAAATGTTTTAAAATAAGGCTTTCTACCTTTTGATTGAAACTCCTCTTTTTGCTTAATATGTGACGTCCAGCCCAGTTCCATTAAAATTAAAATGCTAAGGCCTTCAGCCAATTAGAGTGAAGATTCAGAAAATATTCTTGGGTGAAACCTCCAGAAGAACCTTGTATTTCAATTTTGCTTAAGCGTGGTGTCTTGGATTTTGAATGTGGCCTTCAGCCGATTTAAAGTTCATCAAATGAGTTCGATTAAAGTTTTGAGTGTTTTGCATCCTTCTTATACTACTGTGTGTTGATAAATAAAGTTTGAATGTTGAGTGCATCTGACAGGAACTCGTTTTGGCCCCTTTCCACAACCTAATCCGCTCCGTCCTGCTAGCCCAGGCATATCATTGGGTTTATACAAAATATAGTGTAGTGTATGTGATAAATTTTATGTTACACAAACTGGGAGAAACTACAAAAACAGAGTTAGAGAACATATTAATGTTAGTGAAGCCAATACCTCAGCATTCAGTGCTCATATAACAGTATACAAGTATTCTGCTAATAACATTAACAAAAACATCACCATTGTTCATAAAGCAGAAAAAGGCAGATTATTGAATACGTTAGAAGAAATTGAAGTATAAAACTATATATATGGAACATTTCAGATCTTATCATGTTAACTGACACGCATGTCACTGCTGTCGAGTACATTATATAAACAGACTTATATAACTGCTAATACATATGTCATTTTGTACAAATCGTTGTATGTACAGGTAGTTGTTCCTCTGTATCAGATGCCACTGATGATGGATTATAAACCCGAAAACCGGTTTTGGCAAATAAACCTTTCTAGTGCAGCTCATGGTGTACAGAACATGTCTGTTAGTAAATGTCACTGTTGTTGTATCGGACATGTTTGGAATCGTTCTTGATATCGCTTATTACACTCTTTCTGTTATTGGGATGATGTCCTCGTTCGTAGTTTTTTTCTGTTTTTTGTCTGAAAGCAGGATTTCTAGGTTACTTTACTACACTATGCATTAAATTATGGTATCTGACAAGGAATAATAAAAAATAAAGATATTGAGTATGAGGAAAATATCTCCAATAACACAGTAAATGGAACAACATACATTATTATTGTACTTGGTTATTGGCTTTTTCCTGGGACCAGTGCAGCTATAGACAAGTGAAAATTAATATTCGGTTATAACATTGAACTGTCGTTCATATTCAAAACCAATGCCTTCATCTTGTTTCCACTCAGTGTCCTTTTATGAATTACAAAATCAACGGAACTTCCTTTCAACTAGAGAGAGAGACACGAGACAAATATTTCAAACGTAGACCACAAACATGCTCACATGCGTCCCAAATTTTACCAACTCGAGATCAATAACACCGCCATTTAATATTAGTTAAGGCAATTAAGCCCAAAGTATATAGTTATATTAGAAGAATACATTCAATACTTGATGCATCGGAGATTTATGTCGGGATCTTTTAGAAAAGTTGCGATATAATAGTAAGTTATGCTGTTGTTCACAAAAATGAAATTTTTATGTACGTTAGCAAGGGATTGCATCTTCGCTAGGTTTTCTCACATTTTCTTTTCGTGCAGAACAGACTTAGCACGTCCGAACGTTATGTGGTGTAGATAACTGTCGTCAGCTGAATGTTCACTGTATCTGGGAGAGCCTATTGCTTTGATTTTATACCAGTCCTCAGAGTAAGATGAGTGTCCCAACCTTGTGCGGACAACTGATGTCACATTTCTCATCGGAAGATTCTTCTGGCTGTGCGGTGGTTTTCTTTGTATGGTGCGCTGGAACTCGTGTTCCTTTTGAACTTACGCCTCTTTAAAAAAAAAAAAAAAAAGAAAAATGCGCAGTAGGTCAGAATACAGAACCTGTACAAGCAGTAATTTTCCATCTCTGTGTGACTCTTCAATCACATTAAATGATCGTTTTTTAACAACAATTTACCCATTTTACTGGCTTTTAATCTCCGTGGCTGTGAATTACATTATTTTAAGAAACAGAGCAATTAGGCACTTTTGTATGTATTTTTATTTATAGTAATATGCGTTTCGAACTTTTACCCATCTTCAGTCGGCGTAATACGTTTATGAATCTTCAGTACCTACGTTGTTAAAACATCGACAGTAGTATGGATGCTGCAGTTGGCCTGTGAAAAATTAACAATTTTATTTAGCTCTTACATTCACTAGTTGTGTATTTCCGATAGTTTTTTTTCCGTTCTTGGCTTTCGTTACTAAATGTATTATGTCATAATTGTAGGTATTCGCATCAGATTCCTAATTTTGATGCTCTACAGCTCTTCCAGTGTATGTAAGAACGTGTTGCTTTATTTATCAAATATAATTATTCTGTAAGTGGGGTTACTTATGCATTACAAACACTGCTTACTTGCGATGGTAAAAAAATTGTCCCTTTCTGAAACGCAGGACAATTATATGTGCAACTAATTCCGATGTGTCCTTTAGGTCCGTCAGTGGACGCATGCAGAAAATATGCAGTTCAAGTGTCATTACTCCATTACTACTGCTTTTTTGTTCACTCATACCGAGTAAAGAACTGAGAGTCTGTTAGATGCAGATCAAATTGACTTTAGGAAAGGTAAATGCACCAGAGAGGCCCATCTGACTTTACATTTGATAATATAAGCAGATCTCAAAAAAAATAAAAAAATAAAGCAAGACAAGTTCATAGTATTTTCCAATCAAGAAAAAGCAGTCGACAATGTTAAATGGTCCAAGATGTTCGAAATGCTCAGGGAAAAAGATACAAATTTTCTGCATAGCACTTTCAAAGTAAAGGTGGAAATATTCCTTCGCGTAACATCAGTGTTGTTACCAGTACTGCTGATATCGTAATAAGAAGTTACGAAGTTCGTATCATGGCAGAATACGAAAATTAAGAAATTTCCTCACGCCCGTACGGGAGACCGACATATAACGGCCTGTATCAAGACAGTCGTAATTTTCATACACAAATACATATTTTTTAAACAGGACATTCGCATCTGGTTAACTACAATAGCTTAGCTGCCTCGAACTCAAAAATCTCTTGGTAAAATTTGATGTTTTTGAAATATGGAAATATGTTTATGGAACGAAATATTTCCTACTTCCTTTCGGAATATTTTTCCCTTTAAGTAAACGCTGCACAAGTCTTACCTGAGAATGTAACGATGAGGTAAGCCAACACTGAAGATCCTCCAGTTTAAACTGTAGACTGATAACAAAAAAATGGTTCAAATGGCTCTGAGCACTATGGGACTCAACTGCTGAGGTCATTAGTCCCCTAGAACTTAGAACTAGTTAAACCTAACTAACCTAAGGACATCACACACATCCATGCCCGAGGCAGGATTCGAACCTGCGACCGTAGTGGTCTCGCGGTTCCAGACTGCAGCGCCAGAACCGCGCGGCCACTTCGAGACTGATAACAGCCAGCGCTTAGTAAGATATGTACTGAACGCGTTCGTAGCTGAAAACGTGGCTGGCAGATCTACACTCCGCACTTTCTGCAAGTTAAACATGATTCCTGCAGACTTGCACTTAGACATCCCGTTATATTAGAATGTAGCGCAGATTCAAGACTCCCAAGGACCCTAGATTGCTGAAAAAAATGGTTCAAATGGCTCTGAGCACTATGGGACTTAACATCTGAGGTCATCAGTCCCCTAGACTTAGAACTACTTAAACATTACTAACCTAAGAACATCATACACATCCATGCCCGAGACAGGATTCGAACCTGCAACCGTAGCAGCAGCGCGGTTCTGGACTGAAGCGCCTAGAATGCTGGGCCACAGCGGCCGGCGGACGGACATTAGAGTTCACTTGCATTACGGCAAAATTTGCGCTTATTTGGGTGCCGCATCACCTAACATGTTTTAACATGTGTGGTGTTTACTTTTGAATGGAACCATTGCATAGTCCCACAGTGGTGAGTGTTCGATGTTCGTTTGATTGCCCCTCAAATTTTGTGACATAGCGACAAAAGATAGACAGAACGGCGTCAAGTCTGGCTCATCTGCTGCTGCACGACGTGGGAGGGCACGCCTTTCTGTCTCATATCGTCACAGGATGAAACGTGGTACCACCATTTCGAGCCCTGAGCCAAACTGAAAACGTCCTACATCTCTCCCGCCGAAGAAACCCAAAGCTGTTCACAGAAGTTTCCGAAACATCGCGATGATCTCCTTCTTCGACTTCAGGGGCAATCTGCTTATTGACTTCCTCGAGCGTGGAATCATAAGCAATGCGCAGCGCTATGAAAACACTTTGTACAAACTGCGAAGTGTCATAAGGTCAATAGGTCGAAGAAAGCTGTCTGCCGCAATCATGCTGTTGCGCTGTAGCCCCAACCCCACACTTCCAATCGGACGAAGGCTAAGCTTCAGCGTTTTCGTCAGAAAACACTACAGCATCTTCCATACAGCCTAGATGTTTCAGTATCAGATTTTCACATCGTTGGCTACCTGAAGAAAGACATCTGTGGACGTCGGTTTCGGTCGACTGAAGAAGGGCAAGAGTGGGTGCGATTGTGGGTTCGTCAGCGGCCGACCGCGTCCTACGAAACAGGAACTGATCGTCTCGTCTCCCAATGGGATAACTGTCTTAACATGTGTGGTGTTTACTTTTGAGTGGAACCATTGCATAGTCCCACTGTGGCGAGTGTTCGGTGTTCGTTTGACTGCCCCTCAAATTTTGTGATTGGCGTTTTGTCCAGTCACCAGAAAAGCTGAGCTCTTTCTCGAGTACCATGTACTCGTCGTGTTGCCTTTTCCGAACGTAAATGCAGTTCCTTGTGAAGCGTAGCTTGCTACATACCGGAATAACTTCACCCCCCTCCCCTCCCCCCTCCCATCACTACAAGCTGTCAGCAACAAAGTAATTTTAATCAAACACACAAATGAGACCAGTATGCATAGTGTTTTCTTCAAATTTTTGTGTAGGCTAAGACTCAAAAGCCGCTGAAGAGTTCCGCCACTGCTTTTCAGATGGTTCCCAGTTCTGCGCACCGCATCACAATGGACGTATCCGTGTGTGAAGTCTCCGAGGCGATTGCCTTCGCCATCGTCGTTGGCGCCAGCAGCTTGCATGTTGATATAGGGTGCAACGATCACCTATCGGACGCATAGTCATTAATTTGGACAGTATATGTTACATTCCCGACGTATTACGACCAGTACCTGCGTCGTCTCTTCGAGGGCTCCATGGCGATATCTCTGAATACGATAACGCAATATCGCATATGCCAGTTGTGTCCTGACCTCGTTATCGGAAGTGCTCGACTTTAACACGGTCAGTACGTTCCGCCAGTCTCTCACTCATTGAAAGGAACTTCTATGCGTTGCGAGAGACTGACACTCGCATCCATTTCGACTGAATATCTCTGCCACAGAGCTGTAGCAGTATGGAGCGACGTACCTGTATTTGTCATCCAAGCTCAGTTCGATTCGGTGTCTAGCCAGTTTAGAACCAATGCTGCTGCAAGAGGTAACAGCTCTCTATAGTAGCTTTCACGCCGTCTTCACTCCCAGATAACCTACAAATTTAATCATGTATTCTTCTTGTTATACAGGGTGATTCAAAAAGAATACCACAACTTTAGGAATTTAAAACTCTGCAACGACAAAAGGCGGAGCTAAGCACTATCTGTCGGCGAATTAAGGGAGTTATAAAGTTTCATTTAGTTGTACATTTGTTCGCTTGAGGCGCTGTTGACTAGGCGTCAGCGTCAGTTGATGCTAAGATGGCGACCGCTCAACAGAAAGCTTTTTGTGTTATTGAGTACGGCAGATGTGAATCGACGACAGTTGTTCAGCGTGCATTTCGAACGAAGTAAGGTGTTAAACCTCCTGATAGGTGGTGTATTAAACGTTGGTAAAAAACAGTTTACAGGGAATGGGTGTTTGTGCAAAGGGAAAAGTTCTGGACGGCCGAGAACGAGTGATGAAAATGTAGCACGCATCCAGCAAGCATTTGTTCGCAGCCCAGGAAAATCGACTCGCAGAGCTAGCAGAGAGCTGCAAATTCCACAATCGACTGTATGGAAAGTCCTACGAAAAAGGTTAGTTATGAAACCTTATCGTCTGAAATTGGTTCAAGCACTGTCTGCAGCTGATAAGATTAAAAGAATCGATTTCTGTGATTTTATCCTTGCTCAAATGGAAACAGATGAATCTTTCGTTTCAAAGATTGTGTTTAGTGATGAAGCAACTTTCCAAACTAACGGGAAAGTCAACCGTCACAATGTCTGTATATGGGGCACTGATAATCCGCGGGAAACAACTCAGTATGAACGTGACTCGCCAAGGCGAACGTTTTCTGTGCCATTTCAGCCAATAAAGTTTTTGGTCCCTTTTTCTTCGAAGGTGCTACTGTAACTGAACTACAGTATCTGGAGATGTTAGAGAATTGGCTGTTCCCTCAGCTCGAACAAGAAGCACAACAATTCATATTTCAGCAGGATGGAGCGCCACCACATTGGCACTTATCTGTCCGTAACTACCTGAACGTCAACTACCCGAGGCGATGGATCGGCCGCCAGGCAGCCCGTGACAGAGCACTTCATAACTGGCCTCCAAGAAGCCCTGATCTTACCCCCTGCGATTTTTTCTTATGGGGGTATGTTAAGGATATGGTGTTTCGGCCACCTCTCCCAGCCACCATTGATGATTTGAAACGAGAAATAACAGCAGCTATCCAAACTGTTACGCCTGATATGCTACAGAGAGTGTGGAACGAGTTGGAGTATCGGGTTGATATTGCTCGAGTGTCTGGAGGGGGCCATATTGAACATCTTTGAACTTGTTTTTGAGTGAAAAAAAACCTTTTTAAATACTCTTTGTAATGATGTATAACAGAAGGTTATATTATGTTTCTTTCATTAAATACACATTTTTAAAGTTGTGGTATTCGTTTTGAATCACCCTGTATTGTACACTGAGGTGACAAAAGTCGTGGGGTACCTCCCTAACATCGTGTCGGACGTCCTCTTTCCCGGTACAGTGCTGCAGTTCGAAGTGCCATGGACTCAACAAACAGATGGAAATCCCCTGCAGAAATATTGAGCCACGCTACCTCTATAGCCGTCCATAATTGCGAAAGTGTGCCGATGAAGGATTTTGCGCACGAAATGACCTCTCGACTGTGTCCCATAAAAGTTCGACGGGATTCATGTCGGGTGAGCTAGATGGCCAAATCGTTCGCTAGAATTGTCCAGAGTGTTTTGACATGGCGCATTCTCGTCCATACAAATTCCATCGTTGTTCGGGAACATGAAATCCATGAACGGCTGCAAATGTTCTCCAAGAATCCGAAGATTACCGTTTCCAGCCAATGATCGTTTCAATAGGACCAGAGAACCTAGTTCATAACACATAAACATAGCTGATGCCATCACCAGGTTGTACAGTGCCTTGTTGACAACTTGGGTCCATGGCTTCGTGGGGCCTGCAACACGCTCGAATCCTACCGTCAGCTCGTACCAACTGAAATCGGGACTCATCTTAGCAGCCTACGATTTTCCAGTTGTCTAGGGTCCAACCGATACGCTCACGGGCCCAGCAGGGACGCTGCAGGCGATGTCGTGCTGTTAGTAAAGGCACTCGCGTACGTCGTCTTCTGCCGCAGCTTAATACCGCCAAATTTCGCCACACTCACCTAAGGGATAAGTTCGCTGTACGTACTAATTTCTGCCATTATTTCACACAGTGTTGCTTGTCTGTTAGCACTGACAACTCTAACAAGGGAACCTCCCCATCGCACCCATCTCAGATTTAGTTATAAGTTGGCACAGTGGGTAGGCCTTGAGAAACTGAACACAGATCAACCAAGAAAACAGGAAGAAGTTGTGTGGAACTATGAAAAAAATTAGCAAAATATACAAATTGAGCAGTCGATGTGCAACATAGGCAACACAAAGACGCTATGAGATCAGGTGCGCCGCGGTCCCGTGGTTAGCGTGAGCAGCTGTGGAACGGGAGGTCCTCGGTTCAAGTCTCCCTCGAGTGAAAATTTAAATTTCTTTATTTTCGCAGTTATGATCTGTCCGTTCGTTCATTGACGTCACTGTTCACTGTAATAAGTTTAGTGTCTGTGTTTTGCGACCGCACCGCAAAACCGAGCGATTAGTAGACGAAAGGACGTGCCTCTCCTATGGGAACCGAAAACATTTCATCGCAAGGTCATAGGTCAACCGATTCCTCCACAGGAAAACACGTCTGATATATTCTATACGACACTGGTGACGGCATGTGCGTCACATGACAGGAATTTGTTGTCGACCCACCTAACTTGTACACTTGGCGAATGGGTAAAAAGATTCTTCTACCTTGCCCGATTTAGGTTTCCTTGTGGATGTGATAATCACTCCCAAAAAAACGACGAAAACATACGAGTTTGTCACATAAACTGCAACAAATGAATGCAACAGTTTCACAGTCGCACAGTTTTCCCTGTGCTCTGTCAAAACGTATGTTTTTAACGTTTTCAAATTTTTCCGTGTGTAGACCGTCAAATCCTTCATATGTCCAAGCAAATCTGAACATGTCCTGGAATTTTGGAGAGCGAATTTGATTATGTGTGAGTGCCTGAACTTTGATAATTGTCTGAAAATAAAAAATTAAACTTACAACTCCAGGGTAGACTTGAACCAAGGACCTCTCGTTCTGCAGCTGCTCACGCTAACCACGAGACTACTGCGCTCCTGAGCTCAGACTATCCTTGATGTTGCATATCTTCAGCATGAACTACTCAGTTTGTGTATTTTGCTTATTTTTTTCATAGTTCCACAAAACTTCTTCCTGTTTTCTCGATTGATCTGTGTTCAGTTTTTCAAGGCCTACCCACTGTGCCAACTTATAACTAAATCTGAGGGGGGTGCAATGGGGAGGTTCCCTTGTAAGAAAACGGCGCTACTCTCGGCCGTTAAATGAAGTCCGTCGGCCACTGCGATGTCCGTGGTGACGGGTAACGCATGAAATTTACTCTCAGAACACTCTTGTTCGGAATATTGAAATCCCTCATGATTTCCGAAATGATATGTCCCATGCGTCTAGCTCCAATCACCGTTCCGCTTTCAGACTCTGTTAATTGCCGTCGTGCGGTCATAATCACGTCGGAAACCTTTTCACATGATTCCCCTGAGTACAAATGACAGCTCCACCAACGCACAGCCCTTTTATACCTTGCGTATGCGATACTACCGCTATCTGTATATGTGCATACCGTGACTTTTGTTACCTGAGTGTACACGCACAATAAGTGTCTTTCGCTATTTGCTGTCCTTCTTGGTGTTGCAATTTTAATGGCTGGAAGTGAAATTTGGATACTTGGCCTCTGAGGAGCTGCACATGCTACGGCAGAAAAGCAAACGGATAACTGTAGAACTGAATG
The DNA here is from genome assembly GCF_023898315.1 of Schistocerca nitens. Taxonomy (NCBI): domain Eukaryota; kingdom Metazoa; phylum Arthropoda; class Insecta; order Orthoptera; family Acrididae; genus Schistocerca; species Schistocerca nitens. The sequence goes on along the minus strand of NC_064619.1, from coordinate 561,577,796 downwards.
TCGCAGTCAATTTGCTGTTTCTTGCGAGTCGTGCTTTGTAGCTTTTATAACAAGCAGCATAGTTGTGGTTACTTTTGACGGAAGTATCAACCGACTTCCCAATTACTGTCTCATGCAGTTTACCACTGATGAAGTACGCTTTATCGATAGATTGCTTGATTTAATTATTCTATGATTTTAATATGCTCCTCGCTGCAACAGAAAAAAAAACTGTCTGACAGAAGTGTCAGATCGGTGTGGAAATATGTACTGAAGAATTAAATGGTGCAAAACCTATCAGAGTAGTTTCACACTGCACAAGAACGACAGAGGAAGTCTCAAATTTATTCGTCGAATCGTCAGTTACCAGATCGTCATTCAAGAATGTTTTTAATAACACGAACAGCAACAAAGGACTGTACCAAGCGATGTACTTAGCGTATTTCTAAAAAAGAAAAAAAAAAGAATCCTCGAGATAAAAGAACTAGCTACAGTATCCAGTTAGGCACGGCTGTCACTGAGGTGACAGGATGCAACTCGAAATACGTCGCAGAAACAACGCACGTGTAGAAACGTAGTTGAAACGACGTAACTGATTCGCACTGAGACGACAGCGATACAACTCCGCTGTCACCCTCTGTCGTATCGTCTGGCACAACATCGAGTGTTGGTTGCTCCACTCAGTTGTTTCGTATGATACATGTCGTCTGATGTGCCTGAAAGAATTGTTTTATATAAATCAGTGGTTCCCAACCTGGGGGTAATTACCCCTCTGAGTGATAAAACGAAATTTTCCTAGGGGTAAAAACTAAACGATTCTATTCTCTTTCAGTCATGAAACTACATAATTTTCAAACTATCATTACTATTATTGCAATTTCGTAAGACTGTAATACTTATTATATAAGTTATCAATGATTACTTTTACTCAATTAGTAGCATTAATACGGTGGAGGTTACAGGTTCGTCGCATAGTCCACCCACTACACACGTACGTTATGTTTTGTGCCGTACATCGCTGATGATAAAAGTGACACACATACGTAACAATGCTAAATATCTTGAAAAATGTCTTACCCAAGTTGCTGATAATACCTGCCGTAGTCGAGAAATTGGTTCATTACTCGTTTCGAAACAGATACATGAATTAATTGACAGGACGAGACAGCAGAAACTACATAAGGGCTACTATAGTGCTCTTCACAGTTTTATTATCATTATACTATTATTATTATTCGTGGCTGTGGTAAGACACAAAACACTGATAGCCTGAAGCATTCCAATTTCTGGCAGTTCAGAAGTAAGGAGTGCAACAATCAAGTAATTTACGAACTATAAGTATAGTGCATACATATTAACTTGTTTGATTTTAAATGAGGTTGCAGTGTGCAGGTCAAGCAAGTGCAGCAATGGAGAGGAGTGACTCAGGGGAAGTAAGTTTTGTGACAGGTATCTTCCCTCACTGTAGATAGTTATCTCTCTTATCTGAGAAGGAGTTGTGGGTAGCACCACAAATAACTCCGCCATCCAGTCTAACACCCCACGCTCTCCATCCCCTCCCCCGCCCCACGCACACACACGCACACACACACACACACACACACACACACACACACACACACACAAGCTAAATATCGTTCATCTTTCACCATTTTTAAAATAAAAGTGTTCCAAGATAAGTCTTTCATTCTACAGTTAGGTGCTAGAGTTGGTGATAGTGTGGGGAAAAGGGGGGGGGGCAACAGAGGGGGACTACTAGCTGATATGATTTGCGACTGCACTCAGGGGTAATGGTCTAAGAAAGATTGGCAACCACTCATGTAGATGAAGCAATGCTATATCCGTCTCCGTAGTTATTTGCTATGTAAAACTTTTACTTATCGCATAAAAAATCAATAAACGCTCTTTTGGGATTCTTGCATGTCTTCGCTATGCAGTTTTTCTCATCCGATTTTGAGGAAACTATTCGCTAAGGAATATATATATATATATATATATATATATATATATATATTTTGCATCATACAGTCTTGATACAGGCAAGAAGCGCGTGTATCTCAGGAGGACACCAACCAATAGCTCCTAGAGGAAGGGCTGAGGAAAACTGTCGAACATCATTTGTTACCAAGTACTCTTTAAAACAATTTGTTAAACAACAATAATTTTTTCTCCTTAACAGCAACGAGGTAGGAGGCTCAACTAAAAAAGCACATTGAAGTTTAAACTTGAGGTTTCATCCTTAAGAAAATGCATTAAACGTGAAGTATCAGAAGCAAAACAGTTAAGATATTCTTTAAAGGTTATTATAAATACAATCCATCAAAACATTAAATATTAATAATTTACACTGAAAGACTTGCAGAGGCACACCACAACCAGAAAATTACAATAGACTAATAGAGCGGTCCCACACAGGTCAGAGCACAAAACTGCAGACGAGACACGAGACTCCAGACGTAGACCTTGAGACCCAGAACGGCCCCCGAACAACAAGAAGCCGCGAGAGGGTAGGTAGTGCACTATAACACGTACACCAAGGCTCTCTTAAGCAGTGGACAGGTTAAATAAAACCAAAGCCTTTGCCCCTGCTCTCAAAAAAAATCTAGTAACTAATATCGCCGGCCGTGGTGGCCGAGCGGTTCTAGGCGCTACAGTCTGGAACCGCGCTACCGCTACGGTCGCAGGTTCGAATCCTGCCTCGGGCATGGGTGTGTCATTAGATTAGTTAGGTTTAAGTAGTTCTCAGTTCTAGGGGACTGATGTCCTCAGAAGTTAAGTCCCATAGTGCTCAGAGCCATTTGAACTAACATTAAAAGCGCCTCTAAACGTTAACTCACCTCGCGATGCTAGTTAAAGTTAACAGTTTCGAGCGAGGTACACACGGAATTGCTACTGTCCAAAGATCAGAAATTATTCGTATCTTGAATGTAGAACAAATATCACCACAATCTTAATAAATTCTGAAGCAGTCTTCAAACCAGTACCGAAAACCCAAGGAATACAAACGGCCTTTTATTAGTTTAATGATCAAATAAATGTTTCTCAAGAACTTCAGTTGTCATAGCATTGTTTTAAGCACAGTTTTACATATAATGTAACAGAGTGATTTCATGATTGCAAAAAACAAGCCTGTGCCACTAAATAAAGCGGACTTCTTTTTTTGAGACCAACATAGGGACAAAATGTGACTTAGAATTGGGGACAGACCTCTAAGCCTTAAAATTAAATCACCAAAACAACAGTCTGCATTTTACTTAAAATTGGGTGCCAAATTAAAAAACAATCATTTACACTAGACGTAGACAATTTCCCCACACGAGGGAGTTGAGCACATGGCACAGCCCTTTCAAAATCACTGTTGTTGTTGTTGTTGTTGATGTGGTCTTCAGTCCAGAGACTGGTTTGATGCAGCTCTCCATGCTACTCTATCCTGTGCAAGCTTCTTCATCTCCCAGTACTTACTGCAACCTACATCCTTCTGAATCTGCTTAGTGTCTTCATCTCTTGGTCTCCCTCTACGATTTTACCCTCCACGCTGCCCTCCAATGCTAAATTTGTGATCCCTTGATGCCTCAGAACATGTCCCACCAACTGGTCCCTTCTTCTTGTCAAATTGTGCCACAAACCCCTCTTCTCCCCAATTCTATTCAATACCTCCTCATTAGTTATGTGATCTACCCTGAAAGACGTATGCGTCGCCGGCGATGGGCGAGGCATGGCAGAGTCTCTGACCAGAGTTGTTGCTTGTCGCGAGTCGGCGTCAGTCGGCTTTAGTCTTCTGTCCGTGCTAGTAAGCAGTAGTCGGCGCGTGCGTGCGCGTGTCGACAGTGTGCTCGGGGCTCTGGTCAGCACTCTGGAGGATGAGTATTGTTGTAGAAGGTAAAGAAGCAGCCTTGCGCATATCTAGTAATGTATATTAATTGTCATTTAATTGCTTTCAAAAAAAATGCCCCAATAATAATTTTCATAATATAAAGTAACTTTTTTAAAGAAAAGCATTCATTACAATTTAAAGAATATTTCCAATGCATGATCATTCCTTCCAAGGATAAAAAAAAATATACGCCAGCATTGCACGAAGCTGTGTCGCAAAATTTCTACATAAGAGCAGATATATTTGCAGTTTTTATTGAGGTAAGAATTTTCCTTTTTTTATTCAGAATACAGGGCCGAAGGGCAGCGCTGCTGTCCTCATAAAATTTATCAGGTTACTAATTTGTTTTTTATTATTATTTCTGGATTTACGAATTGAAATTTGAGGTTACATTAAATGTGAATGTATTTTTGCACACAGATTATAAATGGGAGCCAATTTTGTTCAGAGGTTACATTAAAACCAATTTTGTTCTGAGGTTACAATATTAACAAATTCATTTAGTTATTATTTTTGTGGGGAGTATACGCTTGGTTCATGGTTCATTATTTAATATTTTTCTGTGGGGAGGTTACACTTGGCGACATCCGGCCAGGATCACATTTCTTTGTGAATCTTCTGAGAAGTAGTCATATATCTGCTCTTATTTACTTAAATGAAGTTTGCATCTGGCGCAACGCACATACTAATTTGTCACTCTTTCTTTCACAGATCATCGGCAATTTGTTGCTCTTTGTTGTAATTGTTTGTTGCATTTTGCATTGTCCTTGTTTCATTTGTGCTTAATTCTCATTTGTGAAAAATGCCGCGAAAGACTGTTAACAGTACATCGCGATGTGTAATGAGTGAAATAGCCGACTCAAATAATTTGACCGATAGTACTTGCGACACTCAGTGTAATGATGACAATCCTCCATTTACAGACAATCAGTGCGTACTGACCACTAGTAACGGTTTTGACCCTAATGATGAACAAATAAATTCAATTGTGTCCTCTGTTAATTTAACGACAATGGATGACGCGGCACGTTCTGTTGCAATGAACGCTGCCCAGTTTGACACACCCGGTTTGCAAAATTTACGTGACGAACAGACAAATTTTTCTAATGAAAATGAACAGTGTAATCAGAATACGTCAGATTTATTTGATTCCGAGGTAGTGACTAACAGTGTACATCCGATTGGAAAACATTTTCAAGAATCACAAAATGACCGAATAGTTACACAAAACGTGACAATTGCAGGTACGCCATCAAATAGCACAGAGAATAGAGTAGGTAATATTGGCTTGGATCAAATTATGGCAGTATTGCTACAGTTTAAGAATGAAAATTTCAAACAACTTAATGAAAATAATGAAAATCTCAAACAACAACTTAATAAAAATTTCAAACAACAACTTAATGAAAATTCCATACGACAGAGTGAAAGACAAGAGAACAATTACAAACAACTTAATGAAAAATTAGACAACAATTCCAGACAGCTTAGTGAACAGATTACGGCCGTTGCCGCGCAATGTCATGATACAAAAGAACAATTACGTGAAGAAATTAAGGCTTGTGCTAGGAAAAGTAGTGAAGAAATTAGATCCGTGGCACAAGAATTAAATAATAGACATGCAGAAACAACTAAATTACTTAGAGACGAAATTAGTGCAGTCGGTAAACAATGCTATGAAAACGCAACACAGTTACGCGACGAGTTTAAATTAATGTCAGCAGAACTTTCGCGCACACTGCATGCAAAAGTAGACGCGAAATTCGACCAACAGAGTAGCCAAATTGACGAACGTTTTAATCATCACCTACAAAACAGTGAAACACGTTACCGTAAATTCATACAGGAACAAAATAAAGTAAAACGACAAGTCATGGAAACAATTACTGCTCAGAGACAGGAAGATAAACGTAAATTGTTTACGAAAGCAAAAACATACGTAGACAACAATATTGCTACAGTATCAGACGAAATTAATACTATCAAACAGTTGAACACCGAATTGCGTGATGAAATTTCCGATCTTAAAACAAAAACAGACACACACACAGTAGACTTTCAGACGGTGACCGACAGACTCGAACAATTAGAACTAATACAGGATCCCGATGTCATCAAAGCAGACGTTAAAAAATTGAACGAAACCACACGTAAAATACAAAAACAAATTAATGCTTGTGACACTAAAAACGATGATCAGGTAAAAATACTGACTGAAAAATATGATGAATTGGCCAGTCGTATCGACGTTATTGAAAGTAATAATGACAGCAAATCAGACGATACTTAACCGATTTCGTTTAATCAAACACCTGAATTCCAACATTTACAGCAGACGATCAGTGAGATAGATTCGTCTAATAATACATTACGTAGAAAATTGTCGACTTTACAGCAAGAGGTGACAGAGATGAAAAATGTTTCAGCGTTTAACACATCACAGCAGACGCCACTCAGACTCACACAGCCAGTATAATTTGGGTAATTTACAGAGAATACGTGACTTAGATTCCGAACAATCACAGACAAACAGATTCTCATTCAATCCTGAACCTGATCACACATTCAGAGACGATAACGTTAATTACGAGCAATTTTTATCCGTAATAAAATCTAAGGTATTTAAAAATGACAGAGCACAGGTACACGCTTTGAACTGGATACGTCGATTTATTTTTGTTCTTTCACCAGCTTGGCCTGTAATGCAGAAACTAGAATTAGCATGGATACAACAATTTGTTTTTGAATTTTCACCGCCATTGCCCGTAACGCAAAAGCTAAAATTTTTTTGTAGCGCGTAATAAACCTCAGGGGATTCATTACGCTTTGATGAATATGTGCCGTAGCGTGCACAGGGCCCCGAGCCGTAGTAGTGCTATTTCATCTTTAGTTTTCTGCACTGCTGCCTTCTCTTCTAGTATCCTTTATATCTATTAAAACAGCTCCTCAAATATCGCTCTATCTAGGATTAAGAATGAGTAAAGAAAACCTGATAAGACAAATTTTACCGAAAGTGACAATTTTTCATTAGACACTCCCGAAATGACAACTACCAGCATAATTTTAATATCAGAGAAAATTTTAATCATCAGTATGTACAAAATTTTCAGCAGTCGCAAACACATTTTGGTAAAAATAGACGTTTTTCTCCGCAACAGCATGACAGTCAACCGGTTAGCATACCTAACCAACAATATAATGTACAAGGTCAACCAAGCTTTAATGTTTCGCCGCGTGCACGTATAGCATCAGCTCCAACAAATAGTAACGCACAGCAACAAGGAAATCAGTACGTACAGAAAACACACTATTTCAATTCCTATCGCAATGCACCGTATAGAAATGACTATCATGACAGACGTAAAAAATTGAGCACAATTTTCAGCGTACGTTTAATAACAGTCGGCCTTATCAGCAGCAATATCATCCGCAACAACATAGTATCATGAATGAACCAGACAGTAGATATCATCCCGAACGTAATACGTCAGGAAGAAATAACAGAACAGTACAAATAGTTGAAATACCACAGTATCCTCCTGCAAATAATAGCACGTCAGATAGAATTTGACTAGATACAGTACAGGTTGCATCTTCCAGCAACGTAAGCAATACTTCAGATACACAGAATCTTGTTCACGAAAATGTTATTTGAAACATGCCTTGTTGAATGCACCACTTTTATCACACCCAGATCTTACTAGGAATTTTTCCATTGCTACCGACATTTCTAACACCGCTTTAGGCGTACATATTTTTCAGGAAATTGAAGAAGATGGTTGTACAGTAATTAAAAACATCGCATTTGCGAGTCGCATTCTGTCATCTGCTGAACGAAATTATTCTGTCACAGAACTTGAAACATTATGTGTTGTATGGGCATTTACCAGATTTAGGCATTTTCTTTATGGAAGACATACCACCGTTTACACAGACCATAGAGCTATACAGTTTTTACTTTCGGCTAAATTTACACACGACAGATTAAGTAGATGGAAACTTTATTTACAAGAATTTAATTTTACAATTGTTCACATTCCCGGTACACAAAATATTGTAGCAGACGCACTATCCCGTTCTCTCAGCAACAATCAGCAAGACATCGCAACCAACTTCTGCAAACCAAATTTCAGCGTCATGTACATTCAACAAGTTGCATTTGAAAATTTCATTTCGTCGTCATTACAAGACATAGCACAAGAGCAGAGTAAAGACAACGTGTGGAAAGAAATTAAACACCTTTGGCAAGATAGGAATAATGTTACCATTAGAAACCATTACACTGTACGCAATGACATTCTGTTTCGCCGCTCTCATCCTGACAGCAACAATTGGTTATTATGCATTCCTGACGAACTTGTTAACAAATTAATCTGGTATACTCTCATTTAAGTTACGCACATTACGGAGCCAGAAAATGTTTTCTTATACTGAGACAGAACTGTTATTTTGCCAACATGGAGAAACGTATACGACGAGTTTTAGCGTCATGTAAAATCTGCCAGAAAGCTAAATCAGACACGACTTCACATATTCCTCCATTACATCCCCACTGTACCTGTTAAATTGAGACACATGGCCGCTGTAGACATTTTTGGTCCGATTCCCAGAACTAATAGAGGTTTTTGCTACATCTTTGTCGCTGTTGAACTCACTTCAAAATTTGTTACCTTCACTCCGTTACGCAAAGCTACTGCTAAAACTGTTTCGAAAGCATTTGTAAAACATTTTCTATTTCATGTAGGGCATGTGTTGAAAGTAATTTCCGACAATGGATCACAATTTCGATCTACTACATGGACACGTATGTTACGAGTTAGAAACATTTGTCTGATCTATATATCCTGGTACCATGCTTCTTCGAACCCTTGTGAACGATTAATGAAAGAAATTGGTAAACTGTGTAGAATATACTGCCATAAAAGACATATTGATTGGGACACACACATACTCTCATTCCAGGATGTAATTAATTCCATACCAAATGAATCTACTATGCTATCTCCGTCTGTTATACTGAAAAATGTTGAACCACCTAACAAAATTAAAGAATTAGTAACCTTTCCTACATCTCGTCGACTACGACACCATGAAATAATTGACATTGCGCTGAACAACATCAAACGTGCCGCAGAGCGTCGGAGAAGACAGCAAAAACAGGTTTGTACACGCCGTGACTTTCACGTTGGACAGAAGACATTAGTACGTACACACTATTTATCCAACAAAGGAAAGAGTAGATGCAGTAAATTTGAGGTTCTATACGCAGGTCCATATCGAATTCGCAGCATTCCTCACCCCAATGTAGTACACGCCGAAACTTTGAGAACCAAAAAAACCAAAGGGAACCACCACGTCTCCAACGTCAAACCTTTTATTGAATGTACATACTTTATGATTTATCACACTGTAATGCCATTTCCTAATTTTTTTTATGACCACATATGTAATTATATTCACATGAACACTTACTGATGATTATCGTATTTTTTCTTGGCAAGTGCCCGGCAAGATAAGGTTAGCAGGTCGCTTTCCTTGTCGTTACACATCAGACCGTGCACATTTTTCCAGATAAACTTACGTATCTTATGAATAATTATGCAGTTCTATCTCACTCCATTAAAGTCTACAATTCTCGCCTCTATTAACTACACAACATACAAGCTGAACACAAAGAAAGTCTTTTCTTGTCATTATATGTCAGACCGTATACATATTTTCCATTTTTCATGTATGTATGTTTGTTTTCCTGTTTTGTTTGTTTGCTCTATCAAATATTTAAGAAATAACAAACACCAGTTGACTATAACATTTTGCCTTATGATAGCTCAACATCGTGACTATTTTACATTTTTTTTTGCTGCTACATTGTGATACTCTGTGCACATTTTTTGCACCTGCACACTGTCTATGTTTTTGACATATTACGTTTTCTGTCATGCTATGCTGTATGCTCAATTATGTTACTATAAACAAGTTTTTATTTAGTGGGTATATGATTTAAATGCCAGGCATTAATCTTTGTTCATCATTTTCAGAAAGCAGTAACGTGTAAAAGAAATAAATTAAACAGAAATGGGAATTTCACCTTCGGAATGAACGAAATAAGATGCAATACCTCGTCACGAAGAGTAAATGGATCAGAATTAACAAGCATTAACAAGAATATACTATACACATCGTAGAATAGCAGTCTTAACTAATTTTTTCTTTCAGAATACGAGGCGATTGATGCAGGCTGTCAGACAGAACTACACATCTTAGTTTTAGTGATGAAATATGCTAGAAATAAGGAATAGTTGTATAATGAATAATGAAGTGACTTTTTTGCAGATGATATTGAATAGTGATGAATAATGATGAAGAATATGCTAATATGGATAATGAAGTTTTTCTTTACAGGAGATGCTAATAATGGAGTTACGATGATATGGATAATGAAGTTTTTTTTTGCAGATGAGGATAATGTTGAAGTTTATGTATTTATGCTATGTAGTTATTTAAGTATTTGTTGCAGTTCGTTTTGACAGTATGTCTTATGTCGCATGGTATGATGACTGAAGGTTTTGGAAAGGACAGCTAGAGAACATATATATTTTATACACATTTCACTACCTGTTAATTCGAAGTTCACTACTTTTCAGCATAATATGCATTTCTTCTTTCAGTTTAATAATCCATTTTGTATTTTTTGCAGGAGAAATTATTCATGAAATTAATGTGCTATAAGCAGTTGGTCATTAAACCTGTGTCATTTATGAATGTGATCACGTATACTCTACTTGTTTCATAACCTTGCTACAGCTGACTCATTATGAATGACATTACACATCTTCATTTGCAGCAATAACTCAAAAGCAAATATTGTTATGCCCCAGTAATTAATTATCGATCTCAACGCAATGCATTGCTAGCACAAAAAAAGAGAGTTCTGAGTAATTCTGAGTAATGTTTCTATTCACAGACGTTGAATAATAGTTACAGTATGTTACATTTTCAATATGTTCTATGTCACTGGAATGATCAGTTCTGAGTAATATGTCATTTGAATGATGAATTCTGAGTAATACTGAATAATGTTTTCTAGTCACAGACCTTGAATAATAGTTACAGTGTGTTACATATTCAATATGTCCTATGTCACTTGAATGATCAGTTCTGAGTAATACTGAATGATGCTTTGTAATAATGCATAAATACTATGCCCATAATTTCTGTAAATAATATTTTGTTATACTCTATAAATGCTATACCAATAATTGACTCTCATTTTTAATGATAACTTCCGAATAATACTGAATAAGGTTTTGTAAAACTATATGAATACTTCGTAACTGGCCAATGAGTGCCAATAATTACTGCAATCAGATGAGTTATGAATAGTGTTCTGTAATATTCAATACTTGCTACATTATTTGTAACTGGCCAATGAGTGCCAATAATTATTTTAAATATGTCGTATGTCACTTGAATGATGAAAAATGTTTTGTACTATTCAATACTTGCTATATGTTTTGTAACTGGACAATGAGTGCCAATGATTACTATAACTAAGGGAATAATGTTAACACTATGACATTCATTAGCCCCTGTTTTGAATGAAGACTTCTGATGGTTTGTAACTGGTCAATGAATGCCAATAATTATTTTAAATATGTCGTATGTCACTTGAATGATGAAAAATGTTTTGTAATATTCAATACTTGCTATATGTTTTGTAACTGGACAATGAGTGCCAATGATTACTATAACTAAGTGAATTATATTAATACTATGCCATTCATTAGCTCCTGTTTTGAATGATGACTTCTGATGGTTTGTAGCTGGCCAATGAGTGCCAATGTTCTCTGTAAACAGATAATTTATGAACATTATTCTGTAATACTTCATACATGGTACAGAAATATTCAGTAACTGGGCGATGAGTGCCACCAATTACTCAAATCAGTTGTTAGAGTAGTGTAATTCTCAATGAAGACTAGTATGTGACTTAATGTCCTTCACCTTCTGACCTAATTACCAGAAATTACTGCAATATCCGTTTGTCCTGTCTATACTCATGATCATGGAGCACTATATTTGGTTTTTGCACTAATTCTACGTTGGTGTACTTTACAGGAACGTGGTGTTGACACGACATGCTGTCCACCACCTTGAGCGATGGAGATGTTATTATGGTCCCACTGTTTGGTGTAACTAATGTACTATCAAAATGATAACATTAAATATTATTACGACATTTCAGTGTCTTGGCTACACTGATTAATACTTCAAGGAAAAGAACTTCAGATTGTCTCACTTGGTGTTGTGCTTCTGTAGAAAGATATGGACTTTCAGTGCAGCTGCGTGCAACCTAATGTGCTACAACCATGATGCAATCCTTCCCATTCCTTTCCTAATTCTTGTAAAATGGTAAACACTTATACAATGCGTTTAAATTCTTGTAAAATGATAAAGACATATACAGTGCGTGTGCACTTCATTTCATTTGTTAACAAGATCAGTTATCCTAAATATGTTAAAGATTTCTACAGTGCGTGTGCACTTTATTTCACTCCATGATATGTTATGTAAAAATGCTAAAGAGTTTTACAGTGCGTGTGCACTTTATGTCATTTGTTAATATGATTTCTACTCATTCCGTATACATTTGTGATTTCCTGATATGTTCAGTAGTACAGTGCGTGTGCACTTTTGCCATTTGTCAATATGATTTGTACTCATTGTGTATACATTGTGTCTTTGCTTGATGTGTTCTGTACTCAGTGCATGTGCACTATATTTTATTTCTTGTTCTTTACACATATATATATGTATATATTTTGTGATTGTAAACTTAGTTAATTAAGAAAAATTTGTTGCTCATGGCAAGTCCAATTGACTCACCATCGTTGCCAAATTTTGCCCCCCCCCCCCCCCCCCCCCCAGTGGAGGGTTATGAAAGACGTATGCGTCGCCGGCGATGGGCGAGGCATGGCAGAGTCTCTGACCAGAGTTGTTGCTTGTCGCGACTCGGCGTCAGTCGGCTTTAGTATTCTATCCGTGCTAGTAAGCAGTAGTCGGCGCGTGCGTGCGCGTGTCGACAGTCTGCTCGGGGCTCTGGTCAGCACTCTGGAGGATGAGTATTGTTGTAGAAGGTAAAGAAGCAGCCTTGCGCATATCTAGTAATGTATATTAATTGTCATTTAATTGCTTTTAAAAAAATGCCCCAATAATAATTTTTATAATATAAAGTAACTTTTTTAAAGAAAAGCATTCATTTCAATTTAAAGAATATTTCCAATGCAAAATCATTCCTTCCAAGAATCAAAAAAAATATATATATATATACGCCAGCATTGCACGAAGCTGTGTCGAAAAATTTCTACATAAGAGCAGATATATTTGCAGTTTTTATTGAGGTAAGAATTTTCCTTTTTTTATTCAGAATACAGGGACGAAGGGCAGCGCTGCTGTCCTCATAAAATTTACCAGGTTACTAATATTGTTCTGAGGTTACAATATTAACAAATTCATTTAATTATTATTTTTGTGCGGAGTTTACGCTTGGTTCATGGTTCATCGTCTAAATTCAATTAATAATTACTGCGGGAAGGTTACAACCCATCTAATCTTCAGCATTCTTCTGTAACACCACATTTCGAAAGCGTCTATTCTCTTCTTGTTCAAACTACACTCCTGGAAATGGAAAAAAGAACACATTGACACCGGTGTGTCAGACCCACCATACTTGCTCCGGACACTGCGAGAGGGCTGTACAAGCAATGATCACACGCACGGCACAGCGGACACACCAGGAACCGCGGTGTTGGCCGTCGAATGGCGCTAGCTGCGCAGCATTTGTGCACCGCCGCCGTCAGTGTCTGCCAGTTTGCCGTGGCATACGGAGCTCCATCGCAGTCTTTAAACTGGTAGCATGCCGCGACAGCGTGGACGTGAACCGTATGTGCAGTTCACGGACTTTGAGCGAGGGCGTATAGTGGGCATGCGGGAGGCCGGGTGGACGTACCGCCGAATTGCTCAACACGTGGGGCGTGAGGTCTCCACAGTACATCGATGTTGTCGCCAGTGGTCGGCGGAAGGTGCACGTGCCCGTCGACCTGGGACCGGACCGCAGCGACGCACGGATGCACGCCAAGACCGTAGGATCCTACGCAGTGCCGTAGGGGACCGCACCGCCACTTCCCAGCAAATTAGGGACACTGTTGCTCCTGGGGTATCGGCGAGGACCATTCGCAACCGTCTCCATGAAGCTGGGCTACGGTCCCGCACACCGTTAGGCCGTCTTCCGCTCACGCCCCAACATCGTGCAGCCCGCCTCCAGTGGTGTCGCGACAGGCGTGAATGGAGGGACGAATGGAGACGTGTCGTCTTCAGCGATGAGAGTCGCTTCTGCCTTGGTGCCAATGATGGTCGTATGCGTGTTTGGCGCCGTGCAGGTGAGCGCCACAATCAGGACTGCATACGACCGAGGCACACAGGGCCAACAACCGGCATCATGGTGTGGGGAGCGATCTCCTACATTAGCCGTACACCACTGGTGATCGTCGAGGGGACACTGAATAGTGCACGGTACATCCAAACCGTCATCGAACCCATCGTTCTACCATTCCTAGACCGGCAAGGGAACTTGCTGTTCCAACAGGACAATGCACGTCCGCATGTATCCCGTGCCACCCAACATGCTCTAGAAGGTGTAAGTCAACTACCCTGGCCAGCAAGATCTCCGGATCTGTCCCCCATTGAGCATGTTTGGGACTGGATGAAGCGTCGTCTCACGCGGTCTGCACGTCCAGCACGAACGCTGGTCCAACTGAGGCGCCAGATGGAAATGGCATGGCAAGCCGTTCCACAGGACTACATCCAGCATCTCTACGATCGTCTCCATGGGAGAATAGCAGCCTGCATTGCTGCGAAAGGTGGATATACACTGTACTAGTGCCGACATTGTGCATGCTCTGTTGCCTGTGTCTATGTGCCTGTGGTTCTGTCAGTGTGATCATGTGATGTATCTGACCCCAGGAATGTGTCAATAAAGTTTCCCCTTCCTGGGACAATGAATTCACGGTGTTCTTATTTCAATTTCCAGGAGTGTATTTATTGTCCACGTTTCACTTCCATACATGGCTACACTCCATACAAATACTTTCAGAAATTACTTCCTGACACTTAAATCTATACTCGATGTTAACAAATTTCTCTTCTTCTGAAACGCTTTCCTTGCCATTGCCAGTCTACATTTTATCCTCTCTACTTCGACCATCATCAGTTATTTTGCTCCCCAAATAGCAAAACTCCTTTACTACTTTAAGTGTCTCATTTCCTAATCTAATTCCCTCAGGATCACCCGACTTAATTCGACTACATTCCATTATCCTCGTTTTGCTTTTGTTGATGTTCATCTTATATCCTCCTTTCAAACACTGTCCATTCCGTTCAACTGCTCTTCCAAGTCCTTTGCTGTCTCTGACAGAATTACTATGTCATCGGCGAACCTCAAAGTTATTATTTCTTCTTCATGGATTTTAATACCTATTCCGAATTTTTCTTTTGTTTCCTTTACTGCTTGCTCAATATACAGATTGAATAACGTCTGGGAGAGGCTACAACCCTGTCTCACTCCCTTCCCAACCACTGCTTCCCTTTCATGCCCCTCGACTCTTATAACTGCCATCTGGTTTCTGCACAAATTGTAAATAGCCTTTCGCTCCCTGTATTTCATCCCTGCCACCTTTAGAATTTGAAAAAGAGTATTCCAGTCAACATTGTCGAATGCTTTCTCTAAGACTACAAATGCTAGAAATGTAGGTTTGCCTTTCCTTAATCTTTCTTCTAAGATAAAGCTTAAGGTCAGTATTGCTCACGTGTTCCAACATTTCTACGGAATCCAAACTGATCTTCCCCGAAGTCGGCTTCTTCCAGTTTCTCCATTCGTCTGTAAAGAATTCGCGTTAGTATTTTGCAGCTGTGACTTATTAAACTGATAGTTCGGTAATTTTCACATCTGTCAACACCTGCTTTCTTTGGGATTGGAATTATTATATTCTTCTTGAAGTCTGTGGGTATTTCGCCTGTCTCATACATCTTGCTCACCAGATGGTAGAGTTTTGTCAGGACTGGCTCTCCCAAGGCCGTCAGTAGTTCTAATGGAATGTTGTCTACTCACGGGGCCTTGTTTCGACTCAGGTCTTTCAGTGCTCTTTCAAACTCTTCACGCAGTATCGTATCTCCTTTTCATCTTCATCTACATCCTCTTCCATAATATTGTCCTCAAGTACATCGCCCTTGTATAGACCCTCTATATACTCCTTCCACCTTTCTGCTTTTCCTTCTTTGCTTAGAACTGGGTTTCCATCTGCGCTCTAAATATTCATACAAGTGGCTCTCTTTTCTCCAAAGGTCTCTTTAATTGTCCTGTAAGCAGTATCTATCTTACCCCTAGTGAGATAAGCCTCTACATCCTTACATTTGTCCTCTAGCCATCCCTGCTTAGCCATTTTGCACTTTCTGTCGATCTCATTTTTGAGACGTTTGTATTCCTTTTTGCCTGCTTCATTTACTGCATTTTTATATTTTCTCCTTTCATCAATTAAATTCAATATTTCTTCTGTTACCCGAAGATTTCTACTAGTCTTCGTCTTTTTACCTACTTGATCCTCTGCTACCTTCACTACTTCATCCCTCAGAGCTACCCATTCTTCTTCTACTGTATTTATTTTCTCCATTCCTGTCAATTGTTCCCTTACGCTCTTCCTGAAACTCTGTACAATCTCTGGTTTAGCCAGTTTATCCAGGTCCCATCTCAAATTCCCACCTTTTTGCAGTTTATTCAGTTTTAATCTACTGTTCATAACCAATAGATTGTGGTCAGAGTCCACATCTGCCCCTGAAAATGCTTTACAATTTAAAACCTGGTTTCAAAATCTCTGTCTTACCATTATGTAATCCATCTGATACCCTCTAGTATCTCCAGGTTTCTTCCATGTATACAACCTTCTTTTATCATTCTTGAACCAAGTGTCAAAATCACATCAAATGAAAAATGGGGGAGCGCAGCACAACTAAAAAAACTGAAAAACCAAGCGGAAGGCCAGCGCCAAGCTGCTTGGAACACAACAGCAGGCGATGGAAAGAAGTCTCTGGAGGACATACAAATGACACTCACCAAAAAACATAAGGAAACGGAACCAGGCTTTTTCCTCGACCTAGGAACCTGAAAAAAGGCTATGTCTCGGTGCCCGGAAAAATCCAGAGGTGCAGATCTTCCGGTCTTCTGGTGCAGAAGGGGACACGATCGGTGGCCTTCGCCGAATCGCATCAAATTCTCCAGGAGGAACCCGGTTACTGAGCGAGCAAGTACAGCAAGGGCAGGACTACGCTGGCCCAGCACATCGCCAAGACCCACACCAGAAAAACGGTGCTGCGGCAATGCTGACCAATTGCTCTCAGGAAGCCCCTAAGTTCTGCCGGATACACCATCCACCAAAACTGCCCAGTCCCGACTGCCACCCTGCCTTTCTGCACAACCCACTTCCTCTCTTCCACGAGAGAGAAATCCAAAGACCTTCTAAGCGGCAAAGAACGTGCTCAACTCGGAGGGCGCGAGCTATCGAACTCGGCGAATGGCTCAAGCCTGATATCACAGCTTGATATTGGTTTGGTTTTCTCGTCGCTATAGCCTATAGTTATTGTGATAATTAGAAATTTAGTGAAACAGAGCGTGTATTTTGGAAAGTTTGCAGTAAAAAAATGTAGTCGCTGGGCAGTTTTAAGTGTGGTGCACTTTAGGTCATACATTGCCGCCATGTAGCTAACATAACGAAATTGCTTTAACGCCTGAGGGAGAGCCATATCCCTTTCGAGTCCCAAGTAAATACATGACGAATTTTAATAAACATTTTTTTGGAACAGTTGACATCATAGCAGCTGAGAAGAGTGCTCCACCTACCATCTTCGAAGGATGCCATGGGTCTGATGATGGTCATGTGATATGACCGAAACGGGTCACCTATGTTCTTATAATATACGTGGTGTGATTAAGACTGAATTTTAAAAACAAAAATTTTTAAATACATGTCGTATTCGATGTTTCCCACGACGAGGCTGGCACCGATGCACCACACGCGAGGCTGTTATCACCTGCTGTGTCTCGCTGCTTGTCCTATCTCTCCTGTGCGAACGCGAATCTCGAACTGATGACCGTCGCTTCACAGGACCTTTATTGCAATGTTCGTAACAAGAAATTCGCCTAACCGCAGTGAAAATTCAGAAGTTATTTTCTTTTATTATTGCTACCAATTTCGACAATACGCCAGCTCCAGGCCTTATATGCACCTCTCAGAATTATCGATATTGGCATACTGGGTCCATCTGTTTTTGGATGTTTTGAATTCTCAAATATCTGAAGGAGACACTTGAGAATTCACGACACCAGAAACAGACGGCCCCAGTGTGCCAATATCGATAATTCTGAGAGGCGCATATGGGGCCTGAAGCTGGAATATTGAATTGCCGGAATTGGTAGCAATAATAAAAGAAAATAATTTCTCAGTTTTCACGGCTGTTTGGCGAATTTGTTTGTTAAATATTTGACCAGCCGCTGTCCCACCTCCACAATGGACCAACAGAGACTTGATTGCATATTGTATCCAGTATTGTATCATCGCCAGCAAACTGCGCCCTACATACGAGTGCCGGCCGCGGTGACCGAGCGGTTCTAGGCGCTTCAGTCCGGAACCGCGCGACTGCTACGGTCGCGGGTTCGAATCCTGCCTCTGGCATGGATGTGTGTGATGTTCTTAGGTTACTTAGGTTTAAGTAGTTGTAAGTTCTAGGGAACTGATGACCTCAGATGTTAAGTCCCATAATGCTCAGAGCCAGCCTACATACGAGTATAACTACTGCAAGAATGCAGTACTACCAGCGAAATTTTCAAAAACTAATAGAATTGTTACGGCTGAGAAGAGAAGAGCCAGTGATAGTCCAAATTATACATCACTGATGTTACTATCGCAAGCTTCGAACAGTTTGCTGCAGACTGTTGAACAAAGGCTATAAGCTGCTCACCAATAGGAAACTAATTTAGTTGAAGGAAAAGGAAAAGGAACAAGAAAATCTATAAAAACACTAAGAATTATTTTAATAAGAAGAATCGAGATGAACAGAAGTCACTTGACCAACGTTCATTGGCCGAGAAATTATTTCAGTGTACTAAAAGATGCTTTTTTTGGAGCTGATTAAAACTGAATTAGAATAGAGAAATGAAATATCGTGTCACTTTATTAAGAGGCCAGAGTAAGGAAATACAGAAGATATATTTTAGTGGCATTAGGAAAGAGGCTGGAATAAATATCGTCCGGAAAGGCTGTTAATTAGTTACTGCAGAGTCAGCGAAAGAAGGTCTCTGACAGTTGCAGTAGCCTTGTCACAGTTGCTTCGCGCCACTGCCTCAACCTGTCATGTGATGCGATTTGGTATACACTGATAAGCCAAAACATTGTGACCACTACCCACCGCGACGTTGCATATGTGGCGATGCGGGCACGTGACGTAGTAACAAAAGTTTGTAAGCGGAGCAGACACGGACGGGAGATGACCCTAGCGAAGACATGGGCTACAATTGCGGAAATCCATTCCGATAAGTGACTTTGACAAATGGCAGATTATTGTTACGCAGAGCCTGTGAACAAGTATCTCGAAAACGGTGAAGCTGGTGGAATGTTCACGTGCTACCGTCGTGAACATCTACGGAAAGAGGTAGAAGGACAGTGAAACTTTTACTTGGCGCTAAATGGTTGGACGTCCACGACTCTTCACAGAACGTGGGGTTCGGAGGCTTGCCTGCCCTGTAAAGTACAACAGATGGTGATCTGTGCACGTCGTCAGTTACAATTGCAGTGGGCACGACACGATCCAGATTCGACCGACGATCAATGGAAACGTGTCGGCTCTTCGGATGAATCACATGTTTGCTACACTAGGTCGATGGTCGTCTCTACAAATGCCGTCATCGAGGTGAACGGCGGCTCGAAACGTGCAGCGAGCCACGGACGCAGGCTGGTGGGAGCAGTATTATGCTATGGGAGACATTCTCCTGCGCTGGCATGGGACCTGTGGTAGTAATCGAAGACACGGTGACAGCTGCGAAACACCTGCATCCCTTCATGCTTGGTGTCTTCCCCGCCAGCGATGTCATCTTTCAGCAGTATAATTTTCTGTGTCTTGGAGCCAGAACCGTACTACAGTGGTTTGAGGAGCGTTATAGTGAACTCGTGTTGATAACTCGGCGACCAGGTTCGCCTGATGTAAATCCTATGCAACCCATCTCGGTCGCTATCGGGCCCCATCACCGCGTACACAAATCAGCGGTCCTTTATTTATGCAAATCACGTGACCTGTGCGTAGACATCTAATGCCACATACCTCCTTAAACTTACCAGAAAACTGTAGGAACCCTGATACGCAGAACCAGTTATGTACTTCGTGCCAAAGACGGGCAAACGAGGTGTTAAGCAGGTGGCCGTAATGTTTTGGCTCATCAATGTACGCCTATATGTAAACGCCTCAGCGTTGTAGCAGGAGACTATTGTTTTCACCTGCGGGTGTTTTTGTCACGTAGTTCACAGCTGAGAACAGCAACGGATGTCGACGGCTTCACTATACTTATGTGTTCCATAGCTCACGTTCACGATCTGTCGTAACAACAAGGAATGAGTCAGTTTTCAGGCTATTAAATTGTTCAAGTATAGCCAGACACACGCTAATCATTTACGGTCACGCTTTCGGTAGTGAAAAAATCCTGTCTCCCAGAATCCTTTCCAAAAACAGCTTAGAGATTGAGTACCAGCAATAATCAGCAATGGCGGCCGAAGTGTTCCAGTAAAAGAAGTCACTCCAGTTGCGTGGAGGAACAAACAGAGGTTCAGGGAACCTTCGACCATTGTAGTGGGAAATTGTCTGAAAGGGCGGAAGAATCAACAATGATTGCGGCATAAAGATCAAGAAGACAACAGAAAACACTGCATTAAAGACAAATATCACTTCTCTGCAGAATATGTGGCCGGTAATTGAAAGAGTGATCATGATCTCTCCACTACCAAAATATTCTAAGTTACTACCCAACCGGGTCTCTGGGAGGGGACTGCTAAAAGGAAATTACCATGAGAAACAGAATGAAAACTTAAGGAAAGGATAACATTCTACGAGTTGGAGCGTGGAATGTCAGAAATTTGAATGTAATATGGGAGCTAGAAAACCTGGAAAGGAAAGGTAAAGCAGGAGTTGGTGAGATGAAATGGAAATAAGATAAGGATTTCTGGCCAGGGGAATATAGCTTAACATCAACAGCAGCAAAAAATTAGATAACTGGAGTAGGATTCGAAGGCAGGGCCACGAGTGAGTTATTGTGAATAATTCAGTAAAAACACTGTTCTCATCATAATCGAGAGCAAATTCATGGTAATAAAAATAATTCAGGCAAAGATTCCGACATATAGGCAGAAGATGAAGAGATAGAGACAATACATCATGGTACGAACGAGTATCTTAGTATATAAAGGGCGATGAAAGCCTAATAATAATGGTGGGTCGGAATGCTATAGTAGGGGAGAGAATAAAATATAGAGTTACAGATGAATATATGATCGGCATTAGGAATGAGAAAGGGGAGAGACCCCTTGAGGTCTGTTGTAAATTTCAGTTTGTAATATCAAACACAGTATTCAAGAACCATACGAAAAGGAGGTACATGTACTCGGAAAAGGCTTGGAGACACAGGAAGATGCCAACTGGACGTCATCGTGGTGCCATAGAGATCCCAAAATCAAATATTGGATAGTAAGTCGTACCCAGGAGTAGATATACTTGTAGACGCACACCATAATTTAGTAATTATGGAGAGAAGGTTGAAGCAATTAATGGTAAGGTATTCACTGATAAAATGTTGACTCCCGGAAAACTTATTATAATATAAAATTCCCGTACGTGCCGCACTTTCTAGTTCATCCAGCCAATATTTGCACTGGGAATTAGACTGACCGTTCGAAAACACGTAAATAAGCGAGATGTAATGGAACTAATGGCTCGAGTTTATTTTAAAGTCTCACGCACGATTAACCACGCCTTTACTTTGGTATTGGAAAGTCCAAACCCCTCAAGGGGACTGGATCACGCTATCACTAGAGGTTTAGTCATAACGGTGTGTCTATAAAGTTTTCATCTGAAAGATTGTGATATGAAAGTAAAACAAATTTTTCAACAGTAGGAACACTATCACCGATACCACCAAATTCACGTTGCTTATAATCGTGATACGTCATTGCTTTTACACATTGTTTACATTTATTCATCAATTTCCCAGGTTTAACATGAAGATAGTGGTGAAGTAGCTGTGTCAGAACAGCCAGTTTTGTAGATACGCCGTTATAACTCTAAACCCCCGAATACTGGAGTCGAAAAATTTTATTTTTCCGTAGGAAATGACCATATAATTGCATCAATTTACGCACCATTATCGCGGGGAACCGGGATAATTGTGCAGCATTATACACTTTACTGAAAATGTAGGAATCAAAGATATGTACTTATAATCCTGTACCGGCCGTTGTGGCCGAGCGGTTCTAGGCGCTTCAGTCCGGAACCGTGCTGCTGCTGCGGTCGCAGGTTCGGATCCTGCCTCGGGCATGGATGTGCGTGATGTCCTTAGGTTAGTTAGGTTTAAGTAGTTCTAAGTACCGGGACTGATGACCTCAGATGTTAAGTCCCATAGTGCTTAGAGCCATTTTTTTATAATCCTGTGGGATGTGCTATGCCTTTGCCGTCGTCCGATCCTTGAGCCGACTCACCTAGTCAAATATAGGAAGCCTCTAGTTCATCGTGGACTCCGAACCGAGGTGCAGTTTGAGATTTTGCATATTAAAAAATATTTCCCAAGCGGAAAAGAAGCGATAGGTGCTACCGATGATGAAACACGAAGCCATTACCTCTGTAATGTGGCACGGCACCCCATTAGCCACATTTAACGCGTCCCCTCCCCCACCAGGCCCAAAAAAAGATCAAAGAAAAACACTCAAAATATACAGCCGAATAGTAGAGATACGGAGGAACAGAGAAGAATGGCTGGGTGAGCAAAGACTGTGTGGTAACGCCACAAAGTCATCAGGAACTTTCATGATTGTGATGAAACTTGTGGTTAATCTCGTGAGCCTTGAGCTCACTGTCGGATGCGTGTGTCGCAAGGACTCTACTGCGAGCACAGCATCGACACTCCTTGTCCGCCACTTGGAGCGCGCTGGCTGCAGCCCGCGATGGCGGCGAGGGCAAACAGACACCGGCCCCTGGATCGGTACATAATTTGCTGTTGTATTTCCGTTGTTGTTGCGCGGCTGCTGTTAGTTAATTAGCCGCTATATTAGTGCGCCTTCGGGCCGCGGCCGCCACCCCCAGCCCGCAGCCGCCCCACCTCTTGACGGCGTCCGTTCTGATGGTCTGTTAATTACGCGCCACTTGACTGCGGAACACACAAGTGGTGCTCCAAAAACAGTTTGTGTTTGCAGTACGGAACAACGGTGTATGGGCTCTGAAATATGAAGGCGCTCTATTCATAACGTTACGTCTGCCGTTTCGCGACGATGATTACTACAAAAAATTATTTGAGCCATTGTAATGTATTTCTGAGGATTTAGTAACGAATTTACATACTAGTAGAGTGACATACTCGGCTTTTTATTTGAGCTGTGGTTCTACATGTCATTAATGACGATGAAGAAGACCTCCACGGGTAGAGTGTGTAGCACACTTGCTGTAGAGGTGATGAAATGAAATGATCGTATGGCATTGTTGGCCGGGAGGCCCCATGGGGGAAGTTCGGCCGCTGTATTGTAAGTCCTTTTTAGTTGACGCCACTTCGGCGACTTGCGAGTCAATGATGATGAAATGATGATGAACACACAACACCCAATCATCACGAGGCAGAGAAAATCCCTGACCCCGCCGGGAATCGAACCCGGGACCCTGTGCGCAGGCAGCGAGAACGCTACCGCGCAAGACCACGAGCTGCGAACTATAGAGGTGGTAATGTCACTTTACTCCACTTCTTCTATTCCACCGTATTCTGTTACGAGGCGTGTCCGAAGAGCAAGCACCGTTTCGTGCTACCGACACCACAGCACTGGTGCCGCAGTTCCACACATTCGCACACGTCCCTCTGGCTCGTTATTTTTCCACTGACGCCACTACAGCCGGATTGTGTCATGTTTACATTTGTTAGTGATCGTCCAGAATGTCCAGGACAATCTCTGAGCCCGCCGAGTGTGAAGTGCGTTCTGTAATATAGTTTTTGAACGTTAAGAATGTTAATACAAGTGAAATTCATGGTCAACTTGTAGAGATTTATGGCGAAAATGTAATGACTGAGCCGGCCGGAGAGGCCGTGCGGTTCTAGGCGCGCAGTCCGGAACCGTGCGACTGCTACGGTCGCAGGTTCGAATCCTGCCTCGGGCATGGATGTGTGTGATGTCCTTAGGTTAGTTAGGTTTAAGTAGTTCTAAGTTCTAGGGGACTGATGACCACAGCAGTTGAGTCCCATAGTGCTCAGAGCCATTTGAACCATTTTTTTGTGCACTATGTTCTAGGACAGACAGGGAATTCTGTTGATTGAGTTCCTTCCCATAGGTGAAACAGTCAATGCCCTACGATACTGTGAAACACTGAGACAACTTCGGCACGCAGTTCAAAACAAAAAGGGTGGAATGCTCAGTCGAAGCACTGTGTTGCTTCAGGACAACGTACGTCCCTATTCTGCTGCTGTCACTAAACGTCTTACTCTACAATTAGGTTGGGAGCAGTTCGTTCACCCGCCGTACGGCCCCGTCTCGCACCTTCTGACTACCTCTTGTTCTTACACTTGAAGTGTGATTTTGGAGGAAGACGTGTAATATTTCTGGCTTATTCAGCCATCATATTAGGCTCCAGGAAGCTATTCCCAGGGCAGTGGGGATGCAAGAAGCATAGAGATGACGCAATGTGGGATGAGGTACCGGTGACAGATGTTAGATTCGGTACCATTCCCGTGAGAAATACCGCCTGCATGATGCTGCTGCTCTGTGATTGGCTGCTGTGTTCGGCCGTAGGGCGCCAAAACGTTAAACTTTAGTTGCTATTATTAATTAAACCTGTCATCCAAATTCTTTCATTTTTTTAAATAAACATCTCTCAACAGCCAGCTATCAATCAGTCATTTTAAAATTATTAAAATCAAAGTATTACTAAAACAAAAGACACGATATTACTGCCGATGCACTTCGGTGGCGTTCGGGTCACGCCTTGCTGGCTTGGCGCGTGAAGTGTCTCGGGCAGTCCGGCTCTCCAGTTCTGACCGTTCCAATAGACAGACATATTGTCTGTTATAGCAGTATTTGTTTCATGCAGTTTTATTTACTACAGTTCCGACCGTCGCTAGGTACAGACATGTTGTCTGTAATAGCGGTATTTGATTCATGTAATTTTATTCTCCAGTTCTGACGGTTCCAGTAGACAGACATGTTGTCTGTGGCAGGATGTACTTCAGGTTATTTTAGCCAGATATAATGACTGTGGAAGGATATGTTCAATACGTTGTGATCAAGAATAGTTTCTCGTGTCTATATCAATAAAAACGCGAGTGGCATCCCAAATGAGTTATAGTTTAGTCGTATCAGCAGTTCCTTGCGAAGTTAATTTCAGCCTCAAAGAAAAGAATCCACGACCTGCATGCTGTTTTCTGCGCTGGGGACATCATCATCATGAAGACAGCAGGTTAGTGAAGTGTACAAGAACTTATGTATTCCACGCAGGGCAGTGGAAACAACTAGGCACCTCAACTGTACTGCATGGACAGTACAAATATGCTCAGTGACACGTCATCTGCAGTAATGCAGAGGAGGTAAAGAAGGATGAAAGTATTAACACTATCTCACTTTTATTCCTTTTTCTTGCCGTAGACGCTTTGACAGCAGTGACGGCGCAGGAATCGGTGTTCAACAGAATCTGCCTTCATTAGCGGCATCTTTCTATGAAGAGAACATAGTTGGTTTCCCGCTGCGACAAATGTCTGAACAACGGTGAATATTTTGTAGTAAAACACTTCAAGAAATGCTTATTCTTGTAAAAACAAATTTCGGTTTGAAGGAAAATTTTGTGAGGTTTTTCTTTTTTTTTTTTCCAAAACGTTACTTACTTTCCGGACACGCTTGATATTTATCAAACGGTAAGTTTAGTAGAGAGCAACACCGAGATGAAGTTATCCTGCACCCCTGTCAGAACTGCCCCCCCCCCCTTTCCGCCAGTTCAGCAATTTTTCTATGTAAATTTAGAGAATTTTATGGATTTGTAAGTATATGTAGTAGAGATGAAGCATTATTGAAAAACTTTACTTAAATTAACTGTATTGAAGCATAAATATTGCCTCCAATAAATGGACCACTGTAGGGAATAAAGCACAAGTTATATAAACTTTCTACAACAATGGGAGGTAGAAAAACTGTGTATCTTTCTCTTTATGGGAGCCATTGGCTAGTTTTTGTATGATGTATAATAAAGAACTGATTTTGTTTGTTCCTCCTGAATTATTAATAGTGCATAAATTACTAATTATAAGTAAAGGAAAAAGGGCTATAATTAAGAGTTGAGAAAATATCCCTTCCCGGAATTAAATTTATATTATAATTTTACTTTGCTCTTCCTTGCTTTGCGCATAGCAGACACACTGAGTCTGTCATTGGAATCAAGTTTAGCAGATATGTCGTATTCTACCGACAATATTTTCCCCATACTCGACCTCACGCCATTTTTAATTTTTATAGTGCAGAGTGAGACACTGCTTTGACGATCAACAACCGTATCTAATTAAGAATGAACTATCAAATTGCGACTGTGGTTTCCCAGTAGCTGTAGAATATTCAGAATGAACGAAAATTTGTGCCGGACCGGGACTCGAACCCTGGTTTTCCACTTCTCGCGAGCCTCAGGCTTAACAACATTTTTTTAAAGTCAGTGTACTCAGTTGGGCCCAACAATAGCGAATGATGGTAAGTCCCAGACCTCCGCTGCAAGGGGGAGGCTGAGGGCATACTGATGTCTTCAGATGCTAAAGCACGCATGAGTAAACAACGATCGTCAAAGAGACATCGGCTTACTCCATCAGACAACTATCTACCACAGTCTATAATGATCCTCTCTCTCAAGACCTCATCCCACTGGATGATTCCGTTTCAGAACATCATGCCCATCTCCCGTTGGATAAAAAACAATCATCGCACCCACCTAGAGCTGTGCCTCCTGTTGACAGACAGCAAACAGGCCATTGCCATTCTTTCTCCAACGCCACATCGTCGTCTTTGGGCGCTACAGAAGCTATGCTGGTCTATCTGAGCCCATACACAACTGCATGGTCCAGTGATACTGAAGATGGACCAACAAACGTTGAAGTAGCTGTGGTCGCTGCTGCAGCCCTTACTGACTGGCGATTTAGATGGAGTCATGCTCTGTGATGGAGAGGCAGTTATAGACACTGCTGGCCTTCTTGCTTCAATGAGTGTCCCCGTGACTACAGTGCCACAGCAACCTATGGCTGACTGGCTGTTTGGATGGAATCGCGCTCTGTATTGTTTTCAATGGCTCTGAGCACTATGGGACTCAACTTCTGAGGTCATCAGTCCCCTAGAACTTAGAACTACTTAAACCTAACTAATCTAAGGACATCACACACATCCATGCCCGAGGCAGGATTCGAACCTGCGACCGTAGCGGTCGCGCGGTCCCAGACTGTAGCACCTTGAACCGCTCGGCCACCCCGGCCGGCCCGCTCTGTATTGGAGAGGCAATTATGGACACTGCTGGCCTTCTCGCTTCAATGAGCATCTCCATGACTATGGTGCCCCAACAACCCCTGAGTGACTGGCGATTTGGATAGAGTCGCACTCTGTGTTGTAGAGGCAGTTATGGAACTGCTGGTCTTCTTGCTTCAATGAGCATCCTAATGACTCCGATGCCCCAGCAGAATTGTAGGATTAGCTCTATAAATGTCAACACAATTGGGACATAGGTCAAACTTCGCTTGCTCCGTGAAATATTGCAGGCATCAGACATGGATATTGCCCTCCTGCAAGAAGTTGGCCTCGACAATTTTCTGGCGTTTTATGGATACAATGTCTATATTACGCTATACGCTGAAGGTGGAAATGTGACAGTTGTACTCCTATGGGGAGGCGTCGTGGTTGAAGATGCGGTTTATCTGCATTGGCCAGAGGTCTCACAGTGACCTGCCATGGTATCCAGACCATTCATATAAATGCTCCCTCTAGCTCGAAAAGCGACAGAAACAGTCGAGGTTTTATTCAGAAGAGGTAGCGCCTCTGTTTGAGAGCTGCTACGACGATTTTATTCTTTGTGGAGACGTTAACTGTGTTATATCCCAGGAGGATCAGTTTCCCCTCCATAGTATACGCCAGGAACTGTAACTGCTGGTGCTGGACTTGAATCTCACTGACTCTTGGGAATGATATCCCAGAAGCATCAGCTTCCCCATTATACCCCATGCCAGGAACTGCAATTGCTAGTGCAGGATTTAAATCTCGCTGACCCATGGGAATATGTGCCTGGTGATGAAGTTAAGATGTTACGAGTCATTCAGCGAGTCTCCCTTATCAGGTCTATGTATCCCACGGTCTCATAGCTGTGACAGTTGACTCTGAGGTGTAGCCTATGGCCTCCTCTGACAATATCACATACATACGCACTACCTCTCTCCAATGGCAGAGAGTTTGGTGCCGACAATGCACGAGGAAGTTGAATGTCGCACATTTCCTTGGTGCAGAGTGCAGGCAGTTAATAGAGGCGACATGAACCATGTGTGAAAGATGCCTTTCGATTTAGCCTTTAATGCTTCTGGGATGGCTCTAATAAGCTAAGCCTGGTTTGCGTCTCATTATGATACAGTGCGGTCGAGAAAAGATCTATAGGTATTGAAATACGTTGGAATTTTATTTCACGCTACTGCGAGAGCTCTCTGACCAAGCACCGTCTCTTGATTGTGGCCGCGCGGGATTAGCCGAGCGGTCTAGGCGCTGCAGTCATGGACTGTGCGGCTGGTCCCGGCGGAGGATCGAGTCCTCCCTCGGGCATGGCTGTGTGTGATTGTCCTTTGGATAATTTAGGTTAAGTAGTGTGTAGGCTTTGGGACTGATACCCATAAGATTTCACACACATTTGAACATTTTTTTTCTTGATTGTGAGGTTGAGATTCAGAAGGTAAAGGAGAAGATTATTTCGGCGTCTTGAGGGAGCCATAATACGTAACGGAACGTAATATGGAACTCCCGTCAGTGTATCACATTGTCAGAGGAAAGCAATAGTCTCGGAGAGTATTGCTGCATGCCATTGTCACGCCAGATGCTCGCTTATTGGTGTCCCAGAAAGATACTGTGAGTGCCTTTGTAGACCACCATCAACACTGTCGGCGTGGCATCTTGAACCATTTCTCTATAAAGCTATACAGAAATGGATCACGATACTACAGCAATGTCTGTAGTCCTCCAGTCGTTTCCTGGTGTTCTAGATGGATCTTCTGTGGAGATCCCTACAGCTGCAGTTATGACTGATAACTTGGACGACGCTCTCTGTAAGGGGGCAATAAAGGAGTCCCTGCACCCGGATGGTTTTCCACTGGAGTTTTATCGCGCCTTCCACGACGTTATAGCTCCTTATTGGACTGCTGTGTACCAGGAACTGATGTCCACTGATGTTTCCCTCCCTCCTGCCTCCGTGGAAGGACTAATTATTTCAGTCCCAGAGCCATCCAGGGGTTGGGAGGGTTGAGCATTACTGGCTGTTGACCATACTTAATCAAACATGCTTTGTTGGGACGATAAAATAAAGAGAGCGCTCAGTGACTATCGCGATGATATCACAATAGCAGCTACCTGCCACTTTCGAGACGCCTTTGTTTGCTGGACTTCTCCCATGCGTTTGATTAGAATGAGCCAGGACTATCAAAAAATGGCTCTGAGCACTATGGGACTCAACATCTTAGGTCATAAGTCCCCTAGAACTTAGAACTACTTAAACCTAACTAACCTAAGGACATCACACACACCCATGCCCGAGGCAGGATTCGAACCTGCGACCGTAGCAGTCCCGCGGTTCCGGACTGCAGCGCCAGAACCGCTAGACCACCGCGGCCGGCAGCCAGGACTATCATGCGGAAATGATGCGACAGATGACCTCCCCCTGGGACATTATACACATTATATTGCGACTCGTTGAGGTGCCTTGTCATGGATGTTGATCAATAGATGTGCAGCGGACCCCATTATTATTTCAGGATCAGTCCTACACGGGTGTCCATTGTCGATGATCCTTTTCGCCATAGCTCTTGAGCCACTATTATACAGATTGATGAGCAGATTAACTGACATGACAATGAAGGGACATACATATATATGTTGAGCATACATGGATGATATGATCTTTTCAGCTTGGTCGAGGGATGAGATGCAGGTTGCCCTGTAATGAAGCACTTGCTGTGGAACTGTTGCAGGCAGTCATATGAATTTCACAAAGTCCGGTGCTTTGAACATTGGCAAGATTTTCCCAAAGGGAGTGCGGCTCCGTTGTGGTCGATGGACACGCTCAAATGTTTGGGAATCCTTCACATGCAACATACAGAGAACGGCAGTAGCTAACTGTAAATGCCTTCTTCAAGCGATCCCACAAGCGTCCCTAGGAATCTGCTGCAAACTTTGGACATGGTACGATGGGTTGATTTTGTCAACACTCATCCGCCTTCTAGGATACCACATTCGCCCACACCTTACCAAGACTGAAGGTGGTGGCGAACAGGTTGCAGGTAGCGTTTAGACATCTCGTAAGCATGGGTCTTATCTTCAAAGGTCCTTTTGACACTTACTCTTCCCCCTCAGGAAGGAGGACTCGATTTTGTCGACATACATGTTAGAGCAGTTGCCCTCTGTGTCTGCACGATGGTTTAGTTGTGGATCTACCATTCAACCAGTTTGTCGGGAGTCCTAATTGATGAACTTACTCCCCTTTCCCTAGTGCTGCTTATTGCGATAATGCATATTTCTACTTCCCTCTCAAGCCTCAAGAACTATTTCATCGAATACAGTTATGTCCATGTGTATATGCTTCATACCAGGACTCCCACTGAGGCGTGGCGCCTTATATCGCTCCTGTCTAGAACTTGTGTATCGGGAGAATGACTCAGGCATGCACAGTGACAGATAGTCTGAAGGGGTTCAGTCGATAACGTAGTCCTAATTTTCATCCACCAGAGTACAGTATTGCACAGAGACATTTGAGAAACAGGTCAAGAGAATGTTTTTGTGAACTGTTCCGTTTATTTCTAAGAGGCTTTTTTATTTCTTTATGTTTGTAAAGTTTTGTATACGCTTTTAGAAGTGTTAATGCTGCGCGAATGTGGTCTACAGTAAATATGTAGATCATTGTTCTACTGATAAACGCTGTACGAACTAGCCTGAAAAAATTTTTAGTCAGTGTGAATGCAGACGACGGGGAATTTTGTATCATAATATGTTAAGTAAGTTCATGGTAAAAGGAAAGCTAATTCGAGTGCAAATGAAAGTAGTTAATAACGCAAAGTATAAACAAAATATCAGAATTTTAACTATTTATTTCGGGAAAAAGTGAAGTTCGAAAGTATGCAATTTGTTGATTAGTTAGTCATGAAAAGCGCGGACTAACGCGGTAGAACAATGGTTTTCTATTTGCCTTAAAGAAAACTGACCAATCAGAACGGGGAATTCTTCGCGCGTCTTTTCTCTTGTAGAAAGAGAATTCTTACAGCTGTCCAAGTAGTCAGAGCCCAGCCTTTCAATGGCACGGTCGTGTGTAGTATGAGCTCCGAAGGAAGTTATAATTTGCCGGTTTTAGTTGTGCTACATGTTTCAAAAGTGTTTTAAAGTAAAGGCATGCTTATTCTTGTGTGTTTTTTAGAAAACGCGGACTTTTTAAGTAGTTTTGTATATGAGAAAAGACTGTAATTTCGTGTGGCATATTGAGCATATCGGTGACTAAAAACTGGCGTGCATTAGACACTGATAAACTTATTAGCATGGCGAGCATTTTCATTTAAGAACAATCCGTACTTAGTTCAGATTTCGGGAAATACGTTCCATAAACTTGCTAACGCGAATGAAAGGGTTTGTGTATGACTGTGTGAGGATTAGCACGGACTTGTCAGTGGGCGTGTAATTCTCGACTCCAGAATATACCCAAGTTTTGCCAGTATTTTCATCTTTCGTTCAGAATTAAGACTTTTCCCGATTCTTAGAATAGTTAAGTTGTATCCAGCCTGGTGCGAGTTGTAGCACGGTAGGTTTCTGCTCGGCTTTCCTACCGGCGATCTGCTGCAACGAGTTGACAGGTAGGTGCAAGACAAAAGAAACCTCGCCGCCGCACTACGGGATGTGATCTTTATTGTCTATGTTGAGGTTTCACGTCAGGAAAATGGTGGAAAGCCGGCATCCTGAGATGATATGGCCTACGATGAGGTGTCCCGTACACCAAGCCCTCCTCGCCACGTAGTTCTTGCCACGTGGTATCTGGTTGTAAATGTGAAACACGTGGTGCGATTCCAGCTACATACCATTAAGGTGGCATATTCTCCACTTTGTCCACATTGTCACAGGCTTGACATGAATAAGCATCAAGTGGTGTGTAGGCCTTCTGCAGAGGTGTGGCGGTTGTTATCGAAAATAATTGCTTTTCTTCTTAACGCTGCTCTACATGCTGTTGAGTTGCAATCGCTTCTGTTCCTGGATGAGACTTTTTTCCCTACACACGAAAACAAATGCAGTGAATTAGATAGAAGGGCTTTCAGTTCATTATTTGTTTCAGGAGCGTCCTAGATTTATGGCCGTTTCTCCAAGACCTTCATACCTGTTTAATGTCCCATTCCAGGTATCGTCAGTGCTGTGCCAGTTTTTTGAGCAGTGGTTTCATGAATCCTCCCTACAGCTGGGGTGTGCCAGGAAAGAGAAGGTCATTCTTGTATGGTGTTTGTTCCAGAATTTGACCCATGTGATAGGACTATGGAACAGCCGGCCGCGGTGGCCGAGCTGTTCTAGGCGCTTCAGTCCGGAACCGCGTGACTGCTACGCTCGCAGGTTCGAATGCTGCCTCGGGCATGAGTGTGTACGATGTCCTTAGGTTAGTTAGGTTTAAGTAGTTCTAAGTTCTAGGGGACTGATGACCTCAGATGTTAAGTCTCATAGTGCTCAGAGCCATTTGAACCATTTGTTTTTGACTATGGAACGTTTTCCGAGAAGACGTGCATGTCTCACGGCTGCTGGGATTTGGGGTTTGGCGTTGTTATGTCGTCGCCGTTTTGTATTTTTTTTTTTTGCCAAGAGGGCGTTCCTACGTTAATTTCTGTTTGAGAAATTTCGTTGTAGATGACCATCAGCTGTTTATTTTCAAGCTCAGTGCTACCGATTTCGATCAGCAGACCAATATCAAGCCTAAGCAAAGGGAAACCAGCTTGTCACTGTAATATTTGAAGTGAACGACTGCGATGTAGGTAGGAAAACATAGCTTCTGCTACAATAAATAATCTTCAAAGGCACAGATATTTAGGAGACGCACACAAGATGATCATACATTTCAAACTGAAATGTATGGTCGTATTGTGTGCGGTCCGATACTATGCACAATCTGTATCTTTGAACTTCCGTTCGCAGTGAGGCTGAAGACGTGATGTTGGCACCGCACCGGTATGGAACAGTTCACAGGCATGTAGCAGAGAAATAGCCTCACATCATTACATAGGGCGGGGTCTTCAGGACAACGACGTCAGACAAGTCCACAATGAGCGAAAGAAATATGTCCCGTCCTACCTCTTCATTGGTGGTTGCTGGACCATAGTCATATACGATGGGTAGCAAAAGATCTGTTCTGGGTGCAGTAAAGGGTCCGCAGCTCGTGGTCTCGCGGTAGCGTTCTCGCTTCCCGAGCACGGGGTCCCGGGTTCGATTCCCGGCGGGGTCAGGGATTTTCTCTGCCTCGTGATGACTGGGTGTTGTGTGTTGTCCTTAGGTTAGTTAGGTTTAAGTAGTTCTAAGTTCTAGGGGACTGATGACCATAGCTGTTAAGTCCCATAGTGCTCAGAGCCATTTGAACCATTTGCAGTAAAGGACATGTGCGAAACAAATGCCTAGAACTCAGTATTATGCAGCCCTTGCGGCCACGACATCCCTTCCACACACCTTCGCAGCGGCGCTAAGACCTGTTTCCCTCCACACACCTACACAGCAACTTCTACAAGATCTTTCACAACCTGCAGAGACCGGACGAGGCCGACCGTCTAAGACAGCAACTGGTCCCTCATCCGAATATTCTGGTGCCGGATGAAGATGCTGATAGACGTGAAGGTGACATGTACCTCGATGTCAGCATCGATGGCTACAACCACCTTCGTTTATGAACGTCGCGACTCAATCCTATCATCTGCCTCGGGACCACATCCCTGTAAACTGAGCTCAGCAAAACGATGCAGGAAAGGAGGATGCCGTCGACGGCAGAGTCAAAGTCATACTTTCAGCAAGAAATAGCAAGCACCGTAGCCGGTACCCACCCCAATCATGGGCAGGATAATTTACTGAGTGCTTCCAGAACACAGCAACACCCTGAAGACACCGCCGGCAACGTTCCCCACGCATTGACACCCTCATGCCAACGGCTCTTCCTGCATCAGATCTGATCAGATCTGACTGCCTCGTAAGAAACGCTATGGACTGCCCGCTATGGACTGCCCGGTGATCTGGGCATCATCAAAAGACAGACAGGCCTTAGACCCGACGATATTTTTTCTTACCGATATCACCGCGCACGGCAACGTGCTGCCGATGCAGGAGTACAGAACTGACATCGATTTCTAATGTTACAACATGACACGTTGCCAGTAGCGTACGTTGACATTGCCCTGTTCCAAGAGCTACTGGAGAAGATTTGGCCCGATTTTATCGTCACCCCAACTGCCAACGCAGTTAGTGGAGCAGCGATTAACGTGCGCGATGGCATTTCAGTGGAAGAAGTCACTTGCTTGCATTCAGTGTGCGATAGCACTAGTCATACACAGGATCAGACTAGTGAATGTCAATGCGCCATCCAGCACAGGTCAAAGACGAGAGCATTCATAGTTTTAATCTGAAAGAAGCACGTTCCTTTTTGGGGGGAGGGGGAGGGTGGGTACGATATGAGCACATCATTCTCGGCGGAGATTTCAACTGCGTTCTTGCGAGAAATGACCAATATCCAAATTTTATCACCCGTCCCGAACTCGTTAGGTAGACTAAGTCTCGTAGACATCTGGGAAGCCGTGCGCGGCAGTCGTCTGAGATATACGCATGTCGCAAGCCACTCAGTCGATTGGATCGCGTTTACGTGACTTCCTCACCCACTTCGGAAGTCCCGAATGCGGAAAGGTGGCCTTCGGCCTTCTCATACCATAGCTTTTATATGTGCACTATCGACTTCTGACGTCAAACAATATGGCGCAGTCAGGTCTGCGGAAACTCATCGCTGCCTATTTATAGGATCTGGAATGTCGATGAATGGTCACGAACACATGGGAATCCTGTGAAAGACACATCACACTATACTCGTCCATACCTTTGTAGTGTGTACAATATGTAAAGCCAGCCCTACGCCGCACACTGGAACAATATGGTAAGGAACGAATGCAATGGCACCGACGCACGACAGAATTTTATTACAAGATCCTCCAGGACCTCACGGAGTAGCCGCCGTCCCCAGAACGTGAGGTAGACATTAAACGCGTCAAGGCTATCGTCCTGGTTCTTATTCGGCGCAGACTGGGAGCATAGTTGTCCGAGAGCGATGCCAAGTCAGCATCAACGGAGAAATTCCCTCGATGCAGATCTCTGACGCCGTCGACAAGAGCTTATCCGTTCTTTAGGTTTACCTGACTGACGTCGCAACAGCCTTCGAAACTCACTATCGGAGTTTTTATCGTGTGGAAGACCCTAACGTTACGGCACTTACAGACGTACCCTTGATGGCCAGGCGGCAGACTTTGTTTTAGCAAACATCTCCACTGAAGACATCGCTAATGCACTCGCCAAGAAGGCTCTCAACTGAACTTCATGACCAGACGTACTGCCGTTAGAATTTTAAAGGACCTTTAAAGGCTTGATGCTGCCGCGATGGAGGGAAATGTACCAGGACCTATTGTCCTTTACGATAGTGCCACCACCGGCATTTCTGGAAGGTCTAATTATTCCAGTACTCAAACCCTCCAGAGATATGCGACGTGATAGTTATTGGCCAATGGCCGGCCACGGTGGCCGTGCGGCTCTAGCGCTGCAGTCCGGAACCGCGGGACTGCTACGGTCGCAGGCTCGAATCCTGCCTCGGGCATGGGTGTGTGTGATGTCCTTAGGTTAGTTAGGTTTAAATAGTTCTAAGTTCTAGGTGACTTATGACCTAAGATGTTGAGTCCCATAGTGTTCAGAGCCATTTGAACCATTTTTTATTGGCCAATCACGTTACTCAACTTATCCGCCTCCTCGCGATGCATCTCAGACGAATTCTGTACGTGGTCTTGTCATCCGTCTTTCCTCAGGCGGAAATACTAATATATCATACAGTCAACGCTATGCAATTGTAGAGACGTCGTCACCATTGTAACAGTCTGTCGCCTGCAGGGAGCATGATTTCCGTCGACTTCGATCAGGTATTCGATAGTGTGAACCACATCTTCCTCATGAAGTCGCATTGTCAGTCCCCTTTCAACGATAATGTATGGCATCGCACTAGAACAACTGATCGGCTTCCCGCAAGGGAGTTT
Source organism: Schistocerca nitens (assembly GCF_023898315.1). Classification (NCBI taxonomy): domain Eukaryota; kingdom Metazoa; phylum Arthropoda; class Insecta; order Orthoptera; family Acrididae; genus Schistocerca; species Schistocerca nitens. The sequence goes on along the minus strand of NC_064619.1, from coordinate 561,541,062 downwards.
ATCAGGGATCAACCTGCGGGGACACACAATCGAATACCGCACGTCTCCAGTCGACCTCGTCTTCATCGCACACACCAGCGAGGAGGTTCGAGAGGTAACACTGTGAATCGAGCAATACGGAAGTCAAGCAGACAGGCATATGAACATCGCCAAACCCTGCACGATGAACATTGGAAGCGAACTTCTGGATGACAGTTTAGCTCCGTTCAGGACGACGGAAACTCCATGACGTCTAGGAACAGCTTTCACTCGAGACAGCTGCCAGCATCTTCTTCAAAACATTAGGACGAGTATTCGAAGTCCGTTGTTGCGAGCTCTGAACGTGTTACAAAAGGTTGAGTTTATTAACGTTTATATGGCATCCCACGAAGCACGCATCGCACAAATTTTACCTCTCTCTACAGTGATAGCGCGTCCGACCCAAGCGGACTCGGTTATTTTGTCACTATCGGTCACACATTCAAGATCAAGCATGACACCCCCATACTCCCTAAACAAAGAGGGGGGTCTACCCTGGTCAATGTTCATGTGCACGCTGCAGCTCTTTGCGTTCAATCTTGAAGTTGTGGAATCACAGCCTCGACACTCTCACTGAACTTTTTGCTTACGAAGTTGCTCCTAGTTCATGTCAACCGCCGGTCACCATTCCCCACATTGCACCAGCGCTGTCACACATCAGACGTTTTCTTCTTGAATACAGTTATGTCCACGGAGACTTTCCTCGCCCTAGGGCTCCCACTATGCGTGATATTTATCACCTGTTTGTGGTGTCACCGCCAGACACCACACTTGCTAGGTAGTAGCCTGTAAATCGGCCGCGGTGCATTAGTATACGTCGGACCCGCGTGTCGCCACTGTCAGTAATTGCAGACCGAGCGCCACCACACGGCAGGTCTAGAGAGACGTACTGGCACTCGCCCCAGTTGTACAGCCGACGTTCATAACAATGGTTCACTGACAAATACGCTCTCATTTGCCGAGACGATAGTTAGCATAGCCTTCAGCTACATTTGCTACGACCTAGCAAGGCGCCGTATTCAATTGATATTGAGATTCTATTAATGTATCATCAAGAGCGATGTTGTACAAATCTGGATTAAAGTTAAGTATTCCAGAAGCTACGTACTTTTCTTTATAGCATTCATTACGTATCCTGTTTCAGACCTCACGCCAGCCTGCGTGAGTTTAAGCGCGTGCCTTTCGGCTTCCTCTCATTGTGTCTAGGCTGTCTTGTCTAGACACAACACTGTTAATGCGGACTCATCCCCGGAATGCCGTCAATAGACGTCACCGGCGAGCAGCTCATCAATCATACTTCACCATGGAAACGAGCACCACCTAGAACATCGTCATTACCGATAAATGCCCGGCGCGACACAAACTCCGTGCTGTTGCCCTGGCAGACAACCCCCTCTGCCTGAAGTGTATTGTGAACGACACGAACCAACAGTTTCCTCTGCGGCGCGGTGGCGGATGTGTGCTTCCTTCACCAGCAGATACTGGCCTTTTATCTCCGAGTACCAACGCATATAACTGTTCCTCGTTTACTCCTCTATCCGGAAACGACGTGTTTTCCACCATCAAAGGTGCATGCGGTCATCTTGTAACACCAATATCGATTATAAGTAGGTTTCTACTATGTGAATATCGATTGGTTCAAATGGCTCTGAGCACTATGGGACTTCTAAGGTCATCAGTCCCCTAGAACTTAGAACTACTTAAATCTAACTAACCTAAGGACATCACACACATCCATACCCGAGGCAGGATTCGAACCTGCGACCGTAGCGGTCGCGCGATTCCAGACTGTAGTGCCTAGAACCGCTCGGCTACCTCGGCCGGTAATATTGGAAGTAAGTTTTTACTATGTAAATGTGTATATATGATTATGAAGTGTTTGTTCTCTGTTAATTAAGGTCACTGATTTGTGACAGAAAATTTAAAGTTTGTGATGTACATGTGTAAAAAGTTAAATAATGTTTAAAAATGATGAAATTTTATAATATATGTATGTTCATAAAGAAAAATTTGTATTTTGGAAGCTGGTTCATGCTTAGGAAACTTGTATTGTGAAATGTAAAAGCTGTAGGGAAGCCCCTCCGCAACGGAAGTGGCTTGGCGGTCAATCTGGTCGGTTACTTGGTGGGTACGGTACGCAGTCAGTGGCTAGCCGTTGCATGATATACATCGAGGGTGCCAAGGGAGGCAATTGGAAGCCGTTTTGTATAGAAATTTGCCTCGGTTGTAGGTTTGGCAGTTGCATGGTGCTCTTGGCAATAAGGAATGGCTCTAATACGATACAAATCCGTCGCCAAGAGGAAATTGTAAAGAGCATTCAACATAAAGAGCCGTGAGTACAGTTAGCCGCCACGTCGCTTGCCACCACCATTTCGCCACTGCTCCACCAACCTGAGGCACACAGAAATGTATTAGAGCATGGACCAGATAATTTGTGTAAGTGTTTTCAATAATAATCCAAGTGCTATAAACCACTGTTTGAACTCTAAAGTTATCCTAATCATGAACCAATGCAGGATTCCATCCTAAGTGTACAGAAAACCGAGTATCCTGTTTCTAACAAACTAGTTATTTGTTTCTGTGTATTAAATGTGAAAAAATTCAGTGCCAGAGTGTGTAAATGTTACTGTCTAAAATGCACGCTTCACAGTTGATGAAAAGGGCTTATTAAACTTATTTGAAACGTAATTTAGCATTGATTACTGTCATGAACGATTAATTTTTGAGGTTGATCGAGCTTAGTGTTGAATAAATTGCTTTAAAGGATGAAAACATAAATTATTCCAAGGGGGCTAACCATTAATGTTGGTTGAATTGAACTTTGCTTCTGAAATAATCATAGAGTTTGGCTAGTGGGCAGTATTAGTTTATGGGTACCCACTATATTCTTCTCTTATTAGAAAGATAACTGAAATATTGGGAAATATTGTCGCTACTAAAGAAATCTGAAGCATTTCCATAAATGAGAATATAAAAAGTGTGTAGGTAGTATTATTCAATTTTATTTGTGGTATTTATGTTGTTGTTGTGGTCTTCAATCCTGAGACTGGTTTGATGCAGCTCTCCATGCTACTCTATCCTGTGCAAGCTTCTTCATCTCCCAGTACCTACTGCAACCTACATCCTTCTGAATCTGCTTAGTGTATTGATCTCTTGGTCTCCCTCTACGATTTTTACCCTCCACGCTGCCCTCCAATGCTAAATTTGTGATCCCTTGATGCCTCAAAACATGTCCTACCAACCGATCCCTTCTTCTAGTCAAGTTGTACCACAAACTTCTCTTCTCCCCAATCCTATTCAATACCTCCTCATTAGTTACGTGATCTACCCACCTTATCTTCAGCATTCTTCTGTATTTATATGTCAGTTAAATCAGAAATCTTTTCATGTCCAACTTTAGTTCAGTGTTTCCTTCAGTAACATCTCAGTACTGAATCATGTAATGATAGTGATGGTAACTGTTATTATAAGGGTGGGGTCTATCTTGCTTTTTATGATTACTGGTTTGTGCATTAAGGGTAACGACTGCTACCCACAACTTAGATCGACCTGTATTCATGTGTAAACTCGTATTCAATTTTCTTAAACATAATGTTTGAAACTAATATGCCTCACTAGTTTGTGTTAGTGTTATAACGTGGATAAAGGGTATGGACGTCCTTTATCTTTTCAGTGATTAACCCAGGTACGTGATCAATTTTTGGATGTTTTTGCTAATACAACAATGAGACAACACGTCAAATACCAGTCCCACTTTGCTAACTACTTACTGAACATTTTTTTCCCCAACCGCCCTGCAGCTCGAATCTCTTCGGTGGGTGGGTCTGACAGGTGCAGCTCTACTCTCATGACCATCGAAAGCTCCACACTGCATCCCAATGGCAAGTCCCTAACCGGCGTCTGGCATCCTTAAAGCGAGTGGTCGCCCATTTGTTTTCGCACATAAGGAGCATTTTGTAGTTATTTTTTCCTGTTGATCTTTTCAGACTGTATAAATAAAAGATACAAATGAACACAAAATGGTTTCCTTACTTACCTGTATTCTGTAATTTCTAGGCAGAGGTAAAAGATAACTGTAGAAAAAGTGACTTTTCACGAAAGATAAGATTGGAATAATCCACCCAGTTAACGCATCTCACAAGGAGACTGCATATTGAATTAATATGTAACAGTGTGACACGCGATACCTTAATCATACCACACTTACCCACCATATCTTATATACCATAAAAGAGGAAGCGGAATGGAATCTTGATTGTTAGTCACGATTTATAATTAAGACAGTTTATTGACAATACCCCTTTAAACAAAATTGACAATTACAAATTGTGGACGAGCCACCAGATAAAATTTTACAAATACAGTTAGAAACCCAACGTACTCAGTACTCTAACAAACAATTCCAAATTAAGAAAACAGGGTCACTGACAAGGTTGAGAACTTCAAACTCCCATATAGAACTTCCCTCAAAATAGACATAATGAAACAATTACAGGTAAAGCATGACTTAATAACACTTTAACACTAGTACCAAGCTAAGATGCCACTGCATAACATGATAGAATCACTTAAATAAAAAAACTACAACAGAGAAACTGATCTTTAAAAAGTAAATGTTTACGTGCTCACACGTGTTAATAAAAAATACCAGAAAAAGCTACACAAGGAACTCAGCAGATGCTATGCAGTTTAAGTTTTAACCAGTTACCAGTCCCTAATACTTACGAAAACAAGTTCATATACAAACAGGTTACATACAATATATATATTCACCGCTTCCCTTCAAATTTTGTTCCCAGCGAAGTCACAAATCTTGTATCTCCAAGCTGCCCATGTCGGCAAAACGCCCAACCAATGTCACATCACGTGTAACGGTCGTCACGCTCATTAGGCAGCCGTTTACACTCTTCTTCCCGCGAATGTCACGAGATCTCGAGGGTTATCCGTTGAAGGCTAACAACCAACTCGTTTCGCCTGCGAAGCCGCGAGATAAGACATGCGAAAAGCAAAGATAGCTTACCTCGACCACAATCGATCTCAACGATACATGAACAAAATAAGACTGGTGCCATCTCGCCACGACTCATACTGTAAATAAAAAAAATTAAAAACATTGTTAAAGGGGCCTCTCGTGACAAGTGGGAAATCCACGTTCGAGTTCTGGTCCGGCACAAATTTTCATTTCTTCTGAAATATTCCACACATTCTTCCATATATTATTCATTTTTAATTTGATGAAACTCTGTTCACGAGACGCGGCAATCGCTGACATAGTCACGAATATCGTCAAAACTATTTCAGTGTGTGGAGAAGCATCTCCTATCCCACACCTTGAAAGAAAAGTGGGGAGCCGCGTCATTATTCATCTGCTCTTTCACCTGCAAAACAACTATTTCGTTTACTAGCCGCTTTATTTGTCACCAAAAGCACTTTGAAGCACTTATAATGAATTCTACTACTGTAAATGATGAAAGTATCTGAATGCAGCTTGCCGCTAACTTGGTGTAATGTTTTGTCTGTACAGAGGTGTATCTGTCGCCTTTATTACTCCTTCACTCTCACACATAATTCGGTACAATAAAGTCAGGGCCTTCGGTTTTGTGTTTAGGCTGATCCGTGAAAAGACAGACAAACAATTATGCTAGTGAAGGATTCTGAGTAATTTCTCGAATTTCATTCGCTCTCTCTCTCTCTCTCTCTCTCTCTCTCTCTCTCTCTCTGTCCTTTATCTGTGTACAGTTTAAATATATTATTTACGTGAAATCAGCCTAGTAGAATCTCTGGTGGAGCCCTTCGTCTTAATATTCAGCGGCTGGCTTGCTGGAAAAGATCTTTACATTTGTTATTATTATTAAGCGCTGCATTCAGTTGGGAAAATCGATCGTTTGAACAATTCGTTCAGTTTACGACAGATTTAGAATTTCAGATGTGGACGAAGCCTTTTTGGACGATTTATAAAAACCCGGAGATTGCAGGCTCTCTTCGTCTCAGCTGAAACTTCCCTACTAATTACAGGGCCAAGACAATCATCAATGATTCAGACAGAGAACTCATTCGTCATTCACGCTAGAATAAAATGGTCACAAACCTTATTTCTGAGGAAAATTGTATATTCAATCCATCTCCATTACATGTTCCGTTTTCTGTTGATTCCAAGTCTCATGTAATTTGCTTTTACAGTTTTTTCTTTCTCTTTACCTATCACGCTAGCGGCACAAACGTTAATAGCTCGCTTTAGCGAGAAGAAGAGTAAAAATGTCTCTTTTAGCAACCCGACAATCTTCCAACCGATACTTCCGAAGCTGTACCCTTATCCCTCTATATAACCATGGAGCATACATCTCTGTATCTCTGTTATTCCAAAGAATAAACGTACTAGAAAAATACCTTGGCGTCGACGAGCTGTCGGCGCATATATTACTAGGAAATCCGATCAGATACTTTTCAAAAGTGAATAATTGTGGATGATATGATTGACCATTATTAATCATTGCGTGGTAGAGGTTAATTTTCCGTGGGGAGATTACAATGCCCCTCGCAGCGAGCGAAGTTTGTGAGCTCAATTTTGATTCACCGAACACACTTCACGAGCTATCTATTAGCGTGGATAACCCGGAAGTGATGATTGTCAGTCCTCCGACTGAAAAGAATATTATATTTGAGACAGACGAAGAAAAGAAATGTTGAAGAGAGAAGAAATGAAGAGACAGGTACCGCGGCTGTATTGCTTTGACGTGCATCTAGGTGTTATGTTTGCTGTGCACAACCAAGGAAGATGATCTTTCATGAAACTGTTATCAGGGTCTACCCATTCGGGAACTTTCTTAAGCAGGGAAACCTTGGAAAACCTCTTAAGCCTAGACCCCCAGCCTACGGTACATAGAAGATAGGAAAGCCTATAGAAGAAAAAAAAATATAATTTTGAAATAGATCTCTAATGGAAAGACAGGGATCAATTTGTATTGCGATTTGGAGAAGAGTGGTTTGTGCCTCTAGCAAAAAAAAAAAAAAAAAAAAAAAAAAAAAAAAAAAAAAAAAAAAGTTTTACAATAAATAACGTGAATTCTCGTTTTACAATCTTGTTCCTAGGACAATATCTTGCGGTGCTAAACTCCCCCGTGTCTTGCATGTCCCCGACGTCCACATTTGTAGTCGGTCTTCTACGCGGCCCCCTTTGTAGTTGATCTTCTACGCGGCCCACAATGGGAAGAGTAGAAGGGACAGGGATACTCGAATTCACATGCAACATTCATTCCAAAAGAATTAGCAATGACCAAAAGGGAAACTCTTCCTGTAAGAGAACTGGTTAGGTTGCACCGTCCAAGATTCTCCTTTTTGAAAGCAAAATCCTTATGGCTTCATGGATCCTTTTTGTTACGACCTACTTCAAGGAATTCAACCATTAACTAATGATGTTGGGAAAAGCATCATCCGATTTACTCTCGTTTGAATACTCCTTTTGACCTTGCCTCCCCACTTGTGCTTATAAGTCCAAAAGTTCTAACAGATTTTCTATCACTGATTTGTTCTTCGTAATTTAAAGGATTCATGTAACTTACTATAGATTTTGGATTCAAATCATCGAATAATGGAAAGTGTAGTTCATTTTATACAAAGACATAATCCATCTTTCCTTGCTAAGTCATATAATTTATCTATACTCAAAAACTTTTTATTCTAAATACATATATTTCTCCGCTTGAGTGCTGAAATGTAACAGTTATTAGCATTGAGGAATGCGGATTTACTTCTTTCATTTACTCTCTGATTCATACGGCGTTCATCCATGCTCATATATGGAAATGGATTTTTCAAACAAAATTCCCAAACGAACACGAACCATTAAATAACTACTATTCTATGAATATTACTTTCTTTAAACATTCATTAATAAATTAAAAACTCTTAACTTCTAATTATAACACCTTTTCCTTTTTAAAGTTCAACATGAAGCAGTTTACCCTCGCGTTTGGTGCGAGTCTCTTACAAAGCATATCTGCGGCGTCTATATCGATTTTAACTCTCGCGCCGACGTCAACTGTTTTGCGCGGGAAATTATCTTTGCGGCGTTAACCGTCACTCACAATTCACTGCCACAACACATCCCTTCACACGTTTACACATCTAAGCGTTCACATGAGATTATATATGAATATTCACTCGTAACCTCTTTTGATTATTCAGCGTCATTTACGGGAAACATTTCATTCTTCTTGAAGGTCAGTTAGATCCTTTATAAATCTTGATAACATTAGCAATGCTAAAGTTCCATGTTCACCCAAACCACAGGTGAAGCCTATCTCCACTATCTTCTTTACAACACTCGCTAGTAATAGTTAGTCACTATTTCTATACTCTATGTCACTGATTAACTATTTCAATTTAAAGGTTTTTAACACTACACACACAGTTTATTGTTATGTTTTTTACGAGCGTTCATCTCTGTCACTCGGAACACCATTCCTCCCTATCTTCTAATCTTCATTATATTTTTTTAAGTCGTTATGAGAAAATAACCCTTTTATTTTGTTCGATCCCGGGTATGCTTTTGGCACGACCAACAATGGGGAGCAGTATGGGCTTGTAGAGGGTTCGATCAAACCCCATTTCAACATGCGATCTATTTCTTTTTGAACTTGAGCCTTTAACCTCCAGGGAACAGGATAGAAAGTTCTATAATACGTTTCGTGCGGCTTAACGTAGAGATGGCATATGTATCCCTTAATAACTCCTGGCCTTTCATCAAACACTTTTTCATACGCTAATAATAATTCTTTGAGCTGCTTCTTCTGATCTTCAGTAATGCATTCGGATTCATTTAACTTCTCACACACTAATTGACCGAAATCTTCTTTGACTTGGAACTCCTTATTTACGTGCTGTTTAGAATTTTGTGCAGTCCTGATTACTTGCACACTGATCCCACTATTATATTTTCTGGTAAGGCTTTCTTTTTTCAACAAGTCCAAGTCAATTTCTTGTTTATTTACATTTAACCAAATAATTCCTGTTTTAAAATCTATTCTGCATCCGTATTGACGTAGGCTGTCGACCCCGATAATGCAGTCTACCACCAAATTTTTCACAACAAGGAATGTGCTTAATATTGCTACATTTCCTACTTCTACACTAAGTAGTGACTGCACCTTTACATTCGCCGATCTAGCCCCAACGGCGCCTATTATTCTGCAATTTTGAACTGGAAAAATTGGTACTCGTCTTATATTTCTGATCTTGTTGAATAGAGCCTCCGAAATAACATTTGTGGTTGCAGCTGTGTCTAAAACCGCCACTATAGGTACAGTCTCCAAAATGACTTGCACTTCGGCTTCTGCCACCTGTTCCTTATCCTCATCTTGGGGTTCTAAGTCCTCGGTCAATTCATCTGCCAGTAATCGTCCATCATTATACGTTAGCATGGGTACACATATCCTGTTGCCCCTCAACCAATTGTTGACCGCTCCTCCGGGGCACGAGTGGGTCCTTACAAGTTTGTTGGATTTTGATTCGCCTGGTGGTTGACATCGTCCGTCACTTCGGTAATTACCGGTTGATTCGCCGATGTCCGTCCCCACTGATGTTGGTTATTTGAGTTTATTCCCCCCGGTTGATTCCACTTTCTATTACTGTTATTGTTCTAGGCTTGCGGTCTGAAATTCCTTTCGTTCCCCCATACGGGATTGTATCTTTTCCCATTCCTGTTGTTTCTTGGATGGCCCCTCGCAAGACTATTGCCGGTATTATTATTGAGATTTTGAGGGGTTCCTCCACTATTTATCGATCTCTGTGCGTTCACTTGCCTACCATTTGGCGGAGGTTCTATCTCCCTATATTGGAATCAGTTGTTACGGGCTTTCTGGTTGTTCTCTTCGATAATATCTATATGGTCTAACGTCGTGAGGAACGACTCCAGGTCTTTATCGTTGCCGTAAATTAATTGATTCCGGATGCTAGTTGGTAGTCTTGTCTTAAGTATGTTTATTATGTCTGGCAAGGGCATAGGTCTGTCCCAATATCTAGTTTTATTTATATATTTTTCAAAATACTTCCTAAGGCTTCCTTTTGAAAAAGAGAAAGGCTCTGGGTAGAGCACCTCCTGCCTTAGGCGTTCCTGTACCCCTTCTGACCAGAACTTTGCTAAAAACGCCTTCTCAAAATCGTCATATGTCGAGCAAACAGAAGTCATGTCCGAGGCCCAGATCGCCATCGAACCTTGTATATACCCCGTAAGGAAACTGATCTTCTGCCACTCCGACCAATTTCTGGGTAGCACTCCTCTAAAACTTCGTATAAAAACAATCGGATGGACCCCCCTTTTGTCAGTGTTAAAAATCTGGAATTGCCGATGCTTTATCATTTTTTCTTCGGCATGGCAAAGGCTTTCGTAATCTCCGTCAGATAAAACTTCACGCGAATAACTAGCTCGTGGCAATTTAATATTTGAGTTACTTACCCAAGTCGGTATCGTGTGCCAATGTGCAGTAACTGGCTCAATAGCCGCTGCCAACTTCTGCTGCTGGCCTGTATTCATTTGTTCTGAGCCTTGTTGTGAAACGCGTATCGACTCCTCTATCGTTTGTTTCCAATGCTCGAAATCCGCACCTAACTGCTGTCGCACTTCCTCCAGTCCTTTCGCAAACAAATTCTCTTCTTGTTTGCCACATAGACTCTGGAATGCTGCTTTAACATTTTGCTCAACGTTTTCACACATTAGCCTTTTGTTTTCTAATGTGATTTCGGATAATTTACCCGTTAATACATTAATTTGGTGGTCTATAACGTCTTGACGTTCCGTCAGATGTTCAACACTTTCCTTTAGGTTAGTCTGCGTACGTGCCAATTCAGGAAGTTGCGCAATTGCACATGACATGGCATCTTGCTTTTGTACTAATTGCGGAACCATTTCCACCTGTTCCCGTACGGTATCTATCTTAATAGCCACATACTCCTTCATTTCTACACGTACGCGGTGAGTAGATTCCTCACATTGTGCTTTCACCAATTCTATTTGTGCAGTTAATTTTCGTTCCGTCTCTTCGGCCTGATCTTTAAGTTCCTTTGTCTTCGCCTCTATCCGCTGCTCTAATTCGGAAAAACTGTCGTGTAACTGCTGCTTAATCTCAGCTTTCAGATTTTCCTGCCCCTCAGTAACTGAGGCTAATTTCGCGTTCAAATCATTTTGCCCTTCATTAACTGAGGCGAACTTCGCGTTAATGTCGGTTTTCAAATTTTCCTGCCCTTCAGTAACTGAGGCTAATTTTGTATTCAAATGATTTTGCCCTTCAGTAACTGAGGCTAACTTCGCATTAATGTCAATTTTCAGATTTTCTTGCCCTTCAGTAACTGAGGCTAATTTCGTATTCATATTATTTATGGTCTCAGTTATCATCTGCATCTGCCTCATGATAATGACCAACGGATCTAATCCATGTTGCGTACTTGCTGTTACATCTCCAGCCGTCTCTACCGGGCGTTCTATGGCGCTATCTGTAGCGATCGGTTCTACAACACTTCTTACTACATCATTATTATCAGTGCTAACAGCTGAAGGCTGTTGCGTGCTGCTCTGCTCTGCTTGACTCATCTTAAACATTGCCCTAGTTAAAACCATATAAATGTTCTACCGCCAATATATTTATATATCTCCCTTCATACAAGAGTACTTCTGTGTTTACTTTCTTACTGTACTTATACAGATAAATGCAACTAGGGCAGGTCAATCAAACTACATCTAGCATGAACACAATTAGTCAATGTTCAAATATGCACTAATACTAAACAAAAGAGCGTATACTTCATCAATACTAGCAAGCTTTAATAAAAATTATAGATCTGGCCTTTTCTCTGCGCCCAGCGTGATGTTCTTATTTGTAGAGCCACTTAATTTGACTGCGAGTATTTCTTCTCTTTTCCAAGTTAAGTTGGCTCGTCGTAGTTCACATGAAACAGAGAACAAAATTATTTTAACAACGTCCAAAAACGTGTCCTGTCACGGATTGGCCATTATAATGAATTCTACTACTGTAAATGATGAAAGTATCTGAATGCAGCTTGCCGCTAACTTGGTGTAATGTTTTGTCTGTACAGAGGTGTATCTGTCGCCTATATTACTCCTTCACTCTCACACATAAATCGGTACAATAAAGTCAGGGCCTTCGGTTTTGTGTTTAGGCTGATCCGTGAAAAGACAGACAAACAATTATGCTAGTGAAGGATTCTGAGTAATTTCTCGAATTTCATTCGCTCTCTCTCTCTCTCTCTCTCTCTCTCTCTCTCTCTCTCTCTCTCTGTCCTTTATCTGTGTACAGTTTAAATATATTATTTACGTGAAATCAGCCTAGTAGAATCTCTGGTGGAGCCCTTCGTCTTAATATTCAGCGGCTGGCTTGCTGGAAAAGATCTTTACATTTTTTATTATTATTAAGCGCTGCATTCAGTTGGGAAAATCGATCGTTTGAACAATTCGTTCAGTTTACGACAGATTTAGAATTTCAGATGTGGACGAAGCCTTTTTGGACGATTTATAAAAACCCGGAGATTGCAGGCTCTCTTCGTCACAGCTGAAACTTCCCTACTAATTACAGGGCCAAGACAATCATCAATGATTATTAAGCGCTGCATTCAGTTGGGAAAATCGATCGTTTGAACAATTCGTTCAGTTTACGACAGATTTAGAATTTCAGATGTGGACGAAGCCTTTTTGGACGATTTATAAAAACCCGGAGATTGCAGGCTCTCTTCGTCACAGCTGAAACTTCCCTACTAATTACAGGGCCAAGACAATCATCAATGATTCAGACAGAGAACTCATTCGTCATTCACGCTAGAATAAAATGGTCACAAACCTTATTTCTGAGGAAAATTGTATATTCAATCCATCTCCATTACATGTTCCGTTTTCTGTTGATTCCAAGTCTCATGTAATTTGCTTTTACAGTTTTTTCTTTCTCTTTACCTATCACGCTAGCGGCACAAACGTTAATAGCTCGCTTTAGCGAGAAGAAGAGTAAAAATGTCTCTTTTAGCAACCCGACAATCTTCCAACCGATACTTCCGAAGCTGTACCCTTATCCCTCTATATAACCATGGAGCATACATCTCTGTATCTCTGTTATTCCAAAGAATAAACGTACTAGAAAAATACCTTGGCGTCGACGAGCTGTCGGCGCATATATTACTAGGAAATCCGATCAGATACTTTTCAAAAGTGAATAATTGTGGATGATTTGATTGACCATTATTAATCATTGCGTGGTAGAGGGTAATTTTCCGTGGGGAGATTACACATTGTAGCGCAATCAGTCGCGCTCCAGTCTTCAGTTGGCAGAAATCGGCAGGCTCCGATTAAGTACGATATTTGTTTCATCACCCGCTCGCCGACCGTCGACATCCTACAGTACCGTAACGAAATAGCAGCCAGATTCTGCTGTCGAAAAAGAGCGAGTTGTGTAAGCAGCACCTGTATAAAACAAGCGTCGTGTTGCTACGCAACCGATGTTAGTGACAGACGTCCTCTGTCCGGTAGTTGTCGCTACTTTATAATGCTGCATGGACAATACGACACTGTGCAAGAGTACGCATTCACAATCGTAGATAGAGGAAGGCCTTCTTCTCCTACGTAGAAGATAAGAACACCAAGGATAGAACTCACATATCACTATCGATTGTTGTTTTGTTTCTGACTAGGTTTTGCGTCTTCTCTGTGCCTACTTCCTTAGGGGTGACCTGTTTCGCCATGCCCTTGGTACAGCCCTGGTCGAGTCTACGCGTATTTAGTTCGATTATCGTTAGGAAATGCTTTTGACTGGGATGTGATGATTATGTAGACAATGAACACTTCATTCATTGCAGTCTGTCATGGGTGACAAACTTATCTTCTCATTTCTCCTCATTTGTCGGAGAATCATGACCATGGAATTACAATCCGCACAGAATACCGTGGTCGCTAGATGCACAAACGGCAGGGCACACGCGAGGTGAGCGGTAATGGTGGGTGTTGTGGGCAGGCGCTGTAGGGCAAATGCTGAGCGCTGGAGGAGAAGTGCCGCTCTAAACTGAAGCCTACACTCACATTTTTTGTAAATATTACGTGAGGCCCCTCCACACTCACTTTTGCATAGTGGCCATTCAAAAACAACTGTCATCTCTGCTTTGATTAGTATCATAAATGAATTATGCCGAAAATGCAGCGATTTATTTTCGCCTGGTTTGTTAACCATTAGTAACTTTAAGAGAAACGTCATGCGTGGCGCATTTTGAATAAAACCGACAGATTTCTCTGGGTGCCATGTAAAAACTTACTTCTTTTGCCAAAACCCAGTGGATTTCACGTAGTCTCACCTCACTAACATACTGTACAGTCACAATTGCCAGAGAATTCTGAAACAGTGGTTTATTAAGTGAGGAACTGAGGAAAAGTAATGTCAGCAGCTTATGAAGAAGCATGACCTTCGTACAGCGAAACATGTAATGGTTTCACTTATGTTGTTCCAAAACTCACAGCATTTCTCATCTCAACAGCTGTCAATGGTCCTTAAACATTACATTCTTTCACTGAAAAAGTCTGTAGTTAATGGAATAACACAGTAGATAATATAGTTTTGTATAATAAAGATGGCGAAATACTGTCCTTTTTGTGTGCTATCATTTGCCAAAATTTCATCTCGATATCTGAAACTGTTTGTGAAATATGAGGGATGTTGTGGATACCACTGGCGCGGCGCGATCTTAAACGATCTTAAACGATCTTAAACGATCAATTTTGCTCGTGATTGGAGACGGACAGACACCTCTACCCAAGTCTAAAGGAAAATTCGATATGGCAGCTACATTTCATAAGCAATAACATTTTATGTGAATTGCACCAAAAGCAAAATCATAGCGACCTCTATTTTTCATTGCAAACTTTTCCGAATTTGGCGTAGTGTCTTACTTCCATGCAAATATCACAGTAACTATGACCATTAACGAAACGGTGGGTACATCATGAACCCGACATATAAAGCCATAACTAAAGCAAAAATGAATTTTTTTACCCAATAGTTTCTCTAAAATTGTTTGAGAATGCAGGGCGCGCACATCGATTTTGTCATTGCCGACCGGCCAAAAGGTGGTAGACACTGGACGGCCTCCCTTTTGGAACAGAAGAATAAACTCGCCCAGAGCTATTAGCGAAAATTGGTCACTGCGCGTCGGCCACCGTATTATGTGAGATCTCTACACAGTGTCTGCATATAACCTGTCTACCGTAAAGTCCACTAAATTTTTCACACTGAAACTTACACTTGTCCAAAAGTATCTGATACGACTGGTCTCCCTCTACGATTTTTACCCTCCACGCTGCCCTCCAATGCTAAATTTGTGATCCCTTGATGCCTCAAAACATGTTCTACCAACCGATCCCTTCTCGATTTCGCAAACAGCCTCTAACTTATCACGTCATTACTGAAAAACTATTGGTGCCACAGCAAAATATTTTTTTCCATTCATTACCGAAATAATGCACTCGGCAAAGAATCCTTAAAAGTTTTCGTAGTGCATTACGTTTCCTGTATATAAATTTCTGAAAACAGCGTTTTTAAGTAACCCTATCTGCATTGAACTCGAAACAAGTATGACGTTTAAAATCTCTATCTCCTATAAATATTATGTAAATATTTTGAAATTTACGTACAGAATCGGTCTCAGTGGTATCTATAAGCATATCAAATATCTTTTCTAATTTTAATTAGGGCCGTTGTTACATTAACTATTGAAGTGTGAGAAATTTTCGCGTCCGGATAAGTTTTCTTCTTTAGAATGCAAATCTCGAAAACTATTACACACATTGAATAACCTCTTGGTGTATATTCAAAATGAAATAGAATTAAAATTCAGTCTAACTTACCGTAAGGAGATGACGAGAGCTGGCCAAACAGTATTTCTTAGTCTCACAACAAGAATAAGAATTAATCGAAATAAATTCACAAACACAATATTTAATGGCAGTAAGTACACTACACACTAATCAGAGAATGCGAAAACACCGCTTAATTCAGAGTCAGAGTCAGTGAAACTATCCGTGTAGCTCCTCGTATTGACAGATATAATTGAGTCTTCGACACTTTGTTGTAAGATACCTTCATTGTTCCATGCGTCCTGTATTACTCCTTCTGCCAGTCTTCCGATGTCACAATTTCAACTGCCTCTTTCAAAAGACGTTCCACTTCGGTTAATATGAATTTCTTATTTTCTGCAGCAGTGTGTCGTTTAACCTGAGCCCAAATCAGCTCTATTGCGTTGAAATGGCAGTGGTAAGGGGGATCTGAGCACTTTATGCTCGTATTTTTTTGCTACTTCATCCACAATGTAAATCGGGTTCTTTGGCGTGTGTTGCGATACAAGTTCTAATAATTCTGCCCTCTTCCAATTACTGTCGAACTGTACCTTATGTTTCTGTAACCAGCTAACAATGTCGTTTTTCCTTGTTGCCTTTGTGGGTGCTTTATCTTGTATTACTGAGTGATAAGGAGCGTTATCCATAACAATGATAGAGTTTTTTGTTAAGTTGTGGAGCACACAGTCTTCAAACCATTCACAAACTTATTGTGGTTCATCTCTTCGTGGTAGTCGGAAATCTTATCTGAACTGAATAGCAGCAGACAATTTTGAATGAAACCTTTTGAATTTACGGCATATGCTACAATTATCCTTTTCTCTCTGCCGATCGGAGCTGCATACTACCGCTGATGGTACCGTCTGTCCAGTCTTTTTTTAAACTGTGTCCTGCATTCACCCACGTTTCCTCAGGCCAAACGATATCATCAAAATTTGTCCCCACTAATTCTCTAAGAAAGCGGCATCGCCAGGCTGCAATATTTTGGCGTTCCATTAGTAACTTTCTGCCACAGATGGATTTATAGCGGAATCCTAACGTTTTCACGATTCGTAACAAAGACGATTTACTACCCTGAAACAGGTCAGCCGCTGTGAGGGTAGTATGTAGTTTTTTGAATGTTGGATACTCCTTCCTCGAATAAAATGCGTATATTTGACGACGAATGGCATCTTCCTGAAAAGAGTCAAGTTTTGTGACCCTCTTCTCTAGTCGCCTCTTTTTCCCAGGTGTCTCCAATTTAGATGATTCACTTGAGCCTCCTTTCGTGAATTTCTCCTTGCAGATTCTTATTACTGATCGTTCGCTAACTTGAAGAGCAGCTGCAGTTCGCTCCACCACCTTATCCAAAGGAACGAGAGGCCCTCCTGCATCCCTCTCTCTCTCAAATTACACGTCTACAACGGCTCGCTGAGGACTGGCTGCCACAATGCCTTAGTCAGCTCAGCAGAGAGAAGTGGCAACGCAGTGGGAGCCGACAGCGCTGGCTACCATTGGTTTATTGGTGGCGGGAGGCCTGCAGTCCGTTACCTGTCAAGTGACAACTAGTTTAAATAATAGTATACTTCTGTTGTTTTGATAAAACACCTTTAGGAGCAAAGCCCTGCTCACCTTGTCGAGACTGATGTTCACTGTGTGCAAATGTAACGCACACTGATGCTAGTGTTTCAGTGCCACGTCGCTGTACCGGTACCGGCGCGTAACGGTTGTCATGATTACAGGCCGGATTATATGCATTTGCATGTTGCATATGCATTTGCGTATTTGGCTCCTTTTCACAGGTTATTGCATATTTTAATAAAAAGTAGTGATAGTGCATATTTTCGCTCCATGTTTACAATATTTTAAAAATTTTGACCGGCGGTCTCTAGCTCGGTCTAGTTTTGATGTCTCGCAGATTGACCGCGGCCTAGAACTGCGTGTAATCTTTAACCGAGAGGCCACTGCCTAGCGGAATCATTACAGATGAGGAACAAAGGTGTCATCAACATACCTCCAGAATACCGTGGATTTCAAGTCAGCAGATTCAAGCGCCTTCTCCTCGAAGTCCTCCATAAATAAATTGGCCGCCAGAGGGGATAAGGGACTACCCATGGCAACTCCGTCCGTCTGTTCAAAAAATTCGTTGTTAAATAAGAAATATGTGGAGGTCAGAACATGTATAAATAAAGCTGAAATCTCTTTGTCAAAACTTCTTTCAATAAGTTGTAGAGATTCTGGAAGGGGAACCTTTGTAAATAAAGCCACCACATCAATAATAATAATAATAAACTCGCAAAGACGTCGTCACAGTGCAGCTCACAATGATATATCGATATGCCAACACAGATCAACTGCGGGGTCATAGATACAACTCGCGCATTATGCACGTCTCTGCCGCCGACCAACGTCTCTGGCGCATTTGCATCTGTGGCCGTATGCGCAGTCGCGCGGTACAACAGTATATAGGGACGAAGCGAGCACTGGAGCGGCAGTCTTGCGGCTCACTCTGAAGATGGCTGAACGTTATACAGTCGAAATATTAGAAGAAGAAGGAGATTTCTTGCGGCTGCACCCCCGAAATTTAATGGTACAGACACTTGTGGGCGTTACATTGCAAATTTAATTGTTGGTGCTTTAAAAGAATAGTCTTGTTCTTCCTATTTAGCGGCCTGCAAAGAACTTGAAAAAGTATATCATTCTAAGATCGCCAGATTTGTGAATGAGGGTATTAGAAAAATATTTCCAGAATCTTCTCGAGACGAAAGGTTGTTTGCGTTTATTACAGATGCTGCTCCCTATACGATCAAAGCAGGAAAAGCCCTACCAGTATTTTATCCCAATTTGGTTCATGTGATATGCTTTGCTCATGGTGTACATCACCCTGCTGAAGAAGTCCGTGCCACGTTTGTGAATTTAAATACGTAAATTGATTTCACTCACAAAGAAAGTGTTTCTAGAGGCTCCTGGTCGCATCAAGACCTACAAAGAAAAACTACCAAATGGGCCTTTACCTCTCGAACCAGTGGTGACTCGGAGTATGTGGGTCGAAGCTGTGGTGTTTTACGATAAACATTTCGAGGTCATTAGAGGGGTAGTAAACGACTTCGATAGTGCAGAGGCTTTGGCAGTTTGCCAGTGCAAGGAAGCTTTTAATGATTCCGGTATTAAAAAAGACATTGATTTGATTAGCACTCATTTTCCCATATACACGAAAGTATTAAAAAGCTTGAAACTAAAGGTCTGGCGTTGAATGAATCTATTCAGTTGCCGGAGATATTTCCAAGAAAACTTAAAGAAATGTTTGAAAACATTTTGAACAATAACCCAGGCTTTGAACCCTTGTGCCACTTTGATAGTTTTATTAATGGGACGGGTGATCTTTTACCAGAAACTGTAAGTGTCAACATAGCAGCCAAATTCAAATACTGCCCAGTTACCTCAGTTGATACAGAACGGTACTTTTCTGCTTATAAAAATGTTTTGAGTGTTTACAATAATAGAAAAATGGAAAATAAATTGTAAATGATGCTTTGGTCCAAGAGTATTAATTAAGTTAATGTTGTGAAACATCTCTGTGAAGTCGTTTCGTAAGACGCTTGTCGAATTCGGTACAACCTATTCGTTTTACTACCTCATTTTAGCTCAATTCATGAACTCTTCCAGAAAAACTGAGCATTCAAATAAGGCCTATGATTATTATATGTGTATTTTAATGTGGAGTTTCGGTTTGTGGGAAACGCTGAGTTGGTCATCGTCTGCTGGGAGCAGACGATGTTGCTTCTCGTTCGAAGGAGAGCACAAGATGACCAACTTAGGTTTCCAATACCTGAACAGGGAGGTTTACCCATCTTAGTCGAAGGCTGTGTCGAAGGCTGTTTTTGTGTGTGAGGTTGGTGACGGAGGGCTACTCCTGTGGTAGCTTCCGCTGCACGGGAAGCTAGATAATCTCGTGAGTGAAAGGGGCACTCTTCGGTGAACGCTTGGTGAGTACGGATCGTAGCTCTTAAAGGGGGTTTCAGGTGATAGTGTAAGTAGGCTGTTTAGGTTTTCTTCATTGGTAACGCCATGTAGCGCTCTGTATGAAAATCACTGGCTGGTTTGCATTGTTGTCTGTCATTGTAGTGTTGGGCAGTTGGATGTGAACAGCGCGTAGCGTTGCGCAGTTGGAGGTGAGCCGCCAGCAGTGATGGATGTGGGGACAGAAATGGCGGAGTTTTGAAATTTGTAAGACTGGATGTCATGAACTGCTATGTATATTATGATTTTTCAACACTATTAAGGTAAATACATTGTTTGTTCTCTATTGAAATCTTTCATTTGCTATCTATGCCTATCAGTAGTTAGTGCCTTACGTGGTTTGAATCTTTTATTTAGCTGGCAGTAGTGGCGCTCGCTGTATTGCAGTAGTTCGAGGAACGAAGATTTTTGTGAGGTAAGTGATTTGTGAAAGGTATAGGTTAATGTTAGTCAGGGCCATTCCTTTGTAGGGATTATTGAAAGTCAGATTGCGTTGCGCTAAAAAAAAAATATTGTGTGTCAGTTTAAACACAGTCAAGTATAATTGTTCTAAGGGGACGTTTCAATAGGAATCAGGTTGAGTTAGGATTTCGTTATGTTTAACTGGTGAAATACTTAAGAACTGTAGCTTATCTGAAGCGTGTGAAGCGAGTTATTTTTTTAATTATTTTTAATCTTATATTTTGTGGAAGGAAATTGCTTTTGTCTTTGTGCGTCGATTTTGTGCCACGTGTTTGGTAATCAATGACCTTTCTGGTCCACCACGGCACCGCAGTAGGCTTTATTTTAACAGTTTGCTTGTTTAATGAGCTACAATTTCTGCAAGAGTATCTGTTCTTTCGTGCGCTTTCTACAAAGCAGCTCAACAGTTTGAGTCAGAATGCACCACGTGCTCTAGTTCGGCTGTTTGCAAGTAGCAGACGCAGTTAGTATGTTAAATAATTATCGCACAGCCTTGTGTATTGGTTAAACCTCTGTCCAGAATAGAGCATGCGTAGAATCGTAATGCAAATCTCACTTAGGTATTTTTATGGTATTAATGCAAAGGAGATGATAGTATAATTGTCTACCACCCCCGTCTTCTGTGTTTCTACTTGCTGTAGTTAAATTGTGCTCTGTTTCATTCTCACGTAATTCTTACTTAAATATTTCGAGTCAGGCACCAGTTATGTGTAGTTAGGATGTGCAACCAAATATTTAGTTGCAATAAATAATTTACGTGAAAGATAAATTCTTTGGTGTCGATATTACCCCCTTTCTCTGATTTCCATTCCTGAATTAATCAAGTTGCTTCATGCACGACATGGAGTGCTATTTAGCTGGCTGCTTAAAGAAATTTGCGTACTTCTAATTAAATTATTAAAGTAATTAAACTAATAATTTTCCAGCTCCGTTTTTTCTAAATGGTTAGGAAGGGCTTGGGCTGGTGGCGACCCTGAATTTCTAAATTTTTATCATTATTTGTGTGAGAGAAGCAGCTAGAAACGCGTGATAACGTATATGGCTCGATGAGCAACGTCGTAAACATAGTAATACGTTACAGTTGTTCAAAAAAAATCATGATTGTACGTATGTTGCTTTTTAAATAAAGTATTACGGAGTTTTTGAGCGTGACACTCTGCGTGCGATATATATATATATATATATATATATATATATATATATATATATATATCGAAGTTAGTCCTGTACATATCGATTGTTTCGCTGCGACTGACTCACATGACATCCGCTTGTTACCGACAACATTAGCAAAGAAGGAACAATTCTTGAAACACAGTATGCGTCCCCATTTTGCAAATTTTTAGAAAATAATCCCAGAAAGTTCCCCTTCCCAAACTATACCAGAAAGTATTCGGATAATGATATCAGCGTTCAAACAGTACCGATTTTTCGCGTGGCCGGCGCTCTTCCTCTTAACTGACATGCACAAGTTCGACTTTGAGAGATAATGCAGGCAGTAAGTACCATGATTTTTGTTATTTGATCTTGCATATTTCGACACTTAACATGCATTTTTGAAGCATTTCTCATGCATATTTTAAGGTTTCTATGATGCATATTATACTGTCTCTAGTCATGACACTATCACTAATAATAGTGGAAATCCTGCAGTGCACAGTCTGAACATTATTCCTATAAAGTTGGGGACACCTACGGTAAATAGTTTTCCGTCTATACTGGCTGAAATAGCGACAGATCAATTATAACCACCCTGTTCATCGGTCACTGGTTATTGGACATTAATATAGGGTGTGTCCACCTTTCGCTATTCTGACGGCTTCAACTCTGCTAGGGTTCTTTCAATCAAGTGTCTGAATGTCTGAGGAGGAATGGCAGCCCATTCTTCCTCAAGAGCTGAAACCAGAGAGGGTAGGGTTGAGTTATGTTGGTCGCTGGGCTCGGGAGTAAAGTCGACGCACAGCAATTCCTGTTGGGTTTGAAACCGACAGCCATCGAAAAACCATAACACTCGTCCTTGGCTCCTCTCGATTTTTTTAGGCCCTGTCAAATAGCTGAGTGTGGTACACAGCTCCTCGTCCAGTAGTGCATTCCTCCTTGTACCTTGTAGACAGGATGGACGGTTTGCGATGATACACCAACAAACTGGGTAACTTCATTCACGGTGTGGTCATGGGCACGTCAAAATACGATAGCTCTTGTCTGCCATTCTGGCACGCCTCCCCGTCGGCCCATGTTACTGCGCAGATGCCGTACAACCAACAAACACATGCACATCACTTCACCGCCATGACGAACGTTAGCATCGGTAGGTCACATGACGGGCTGATACCAGATCTACAGCGCTGCGAAGCGACCGCTGTGTTTTTTTTAAGGGGTGATTAATATTTTGGCCGGGGAGCTTATGTGCGTGGCGTTAGGTTCTTTATCTCAAACTCTCCGTCATCTCCGAAAGTTTAAAGTCTGAGTCAGAAAAAATTTTTCTGTTTCTTGCAGTTGAGTCAATTTACAATTCGGAGTCGATTCCCAACTATTCGTACAGTTTATCTTATTTATTATCTTTTCTTTAACGTCTATAAATAGTCCACACGATCCTTCGGATGCCACGTTAAATTGTATATCCTACTATATCTAGCTGAAAGATTGGAGGAATGAAATTACAGGTATACAGGGTATTTCAAACACCTTACCGACAAACTTTGAGGAATGATAGGTCAGACAAAGAGGATCATTTTTAGTCAACGAACATATGGTCTTAAGCGCTTCCTTAACGTTATATTAATGAATAAATAGAATTGCACAGAAATTACTGTTTATGATTAGCCGTGTTCTGAGAGCAGTTTATGTTACTCGTTCAAACAATACGCCCTGTGCCTCAACACATGATGTACACCTTCGTATCAGTACTCATCCAGTTGTGGAGAGCATGTCAGGATTCCGTCACATTTGGTGGAATGCATCAGTGAGTCGGGCTATCAGTTCAGCTCTTGTGGCAAATGTTGTAACGTAAACCACACTCTTGACATGTTCCCAAAGAAAACAACGAAGGGGCATCAAGTCAAGCGAATGCACCAGCAACGCAACATGTCCTCCTTGTCCTGTGCATTGCTGCCAGAAGTCAACAGTTAGCTGTGCTCGCGCGTCAATATTGAAGTGTCCTGAGGCTCTATTACGCTGGAACCAGAGGCGTCAGCACACAGCAAGTGGTGGATTTTCCAGCAGTTCCGGAAGTATTGTCTGCAGGACATGTAAGTAAGCTGCTCCAATTAACATAGATGGCAGTATTACTGGTCCTGGAAGATGTTTATTCACAATCCCCTCCCACAAACACACACACACACACGCATATTTACGGCGAACCTTCGTTGATGTGATCTAACGGTAACTGCATGCTGGTCCTCATAGTCCCAGATATGGATACTGGTGAAGTGAAAATACTCGACACACCTAACGAAGGCCTCGTCCGTAAATAAAACGTGTTTGGCAGGCAATATCATTCACTCTTTGATGTACCAACCACTGGACAAACCGCATAAGATGTGAGTACTCAGTGAGTCCTAAAATCTGTTTTCTTTGAAGAAGGTATGCGTGTAGGTTGTACTCCAGCAATTCTCTCAAAACACACGTGACCTCATAGCATGGGCTATAACACGCGTGCTGTTTGAAGGTTCATTGCTGACTCTACAGGTCACTTCCCCCTCAAAATCTGGTGCTCTCATATTACGCCTACCACCACCAACATGCTGAGGGCGGAAACTCCCTGTTTCTTGTAAGCGGTGGTGTCAGTGGCTTCTGTTAGGGAACCGATTTTCGTAGATACGAAGACCTACTCTTCCATTTCCCCTCGCCTCACTGTAACACATAATCATGTCAGTAACTTCATCCAATCCATCCTCCATGTTTCTTTGAGTACTCACGGCAAGAAAACCTGAATTCAGGACTAGTAAGATGCACGCGTCCGGAGAGGCACGATTACAAGCTGAGTGACAGGTTGTGTACGATTTCACAGAATAAAAGCCTGCGCAACAGGTCGTTAGATGACAGTAAATATCATGGGCATGCACATAACTCATACGCGTCAGACCAAGACGTATACAGGGTGTTACAAAAAGGTACGGCCAAACTTTCAGGAAACATTCCTCACACACAAAGAAAGAAAATATGTTATGTGGACATGTATCCGGAAACGCTTACTTTCCATGTTAGAGCTCATTTTATTACTTCTCTTCAAATCACAATAATCATGGAATGGAAACACACAGCAACAGAACGTACCAGCGTGACTTCAAACACTTTGTTACAGGAAACGTTCAAAATGTCCTCCGTTAGTGAGGATACATGCATCCACCCTCCGTCGCATGGAATCCCTGATGCGCTGATGCGGCCCTGGAGAAAGGCGTTTTGTATCACAGCCGTCCACAATACGAGCACGAAGAGTCTACACTTGGTACCGGGGTTGCGTAGTCAAGAGCTTTCAAATGCCCCCATAAATGAAAGTCAAGAGGGTTGAGGTTAGGAGAGCGTGGAGGCCATGGAATTGGTCCGCCTCTACCAATCCATCGGCCACCGAATCTGTTGTTGAGAAGCGTACGAACACTTCGACTGAAATGTGCAGGAGCTCCATCGTGCATGAACCACATGTTGTGTCGTACTTATAGAGGCACATGTTCTAGCAGCACAGGTAGAGTATCCCGTATGAAATCATGATAACGTGCTCCATTGAACGTAGGTGGAAGAACATGGGGCCCAATCAAGACATCACCAAAAATGCCTGCCCAAACGTCCACAGAAAATCTGTGTTGATGACGTGATTACACAATTGCGTGCGGATTCTCGTCAGCCCACAAATGTTGATTGTGAAAATTTACAATTTGATCAGGTTGGAATGAAGCCTCAACCGTGAAGAGAACATTTGCACTGAAATGAGGATTGACACATTGTTGGATGAGCCATTCGCAGAAGTGTAGGCCTACCCGTGGAGGCCAATCAGCTGATGATAGTGCCTGCACACGCTGTACATGGTACGGAAACAACTGGTTCTCCCGTAGCACTCTCCATACAGTGACGTGGTCAACATTACCTTGTACAGCAGCAACTTCTCTGACGCTGACATTAGGGTTATCATCAACTGCACGAAGAATTGCCTCGTCCATTGCAGGTGTCCTCGTCGTTCTAGGTCTTCCCCAGTCGCGAGTCATAGGCTGGAATGTTCCGTGCTCCCTAAGACGCCGATCAATTGCTTCGAACGTCTTCCTGTAGGGACACCTTCGTTCTGGAAATCTGTCTCGATACAAACGTACCGCGCCACGGCTATTGCCCCGTGCTAATCCATACATCAAATGGGCATTTGCCAGCTCCGCATTTGTAAACATTGCACTGACTGCAAACCCACGTTCGTGATGAACACTAACCTGTTGATGCTACGTACTGATGTGCTTGATGCTAGTACTGTAGAGCAATGAGTCGCATGTCAACACAAGCACCGAAGTCAACATTACCTTCCTTCAATTGGGCCAACTGGCGGTGGATCGAGGAAGTACAGTACATACTGACGAAACTAAAATGAGCTCTAACATGGAAATTAAGCGTTTCCGGACACATGTCCACATAACATCTTTTCCTTATTTGTGTGTAAGGAATGTTTTCTGAAAGTTTGGCCGTACCTTTTTGTAACACCCTGTATGTTACTTAACAAAAAATGATCGTCTTTGTGTGTTCTATCATCCCTCAACGTTTGTTGGTATGGTCCTGAAACACCCAATACATACTACTCCACTACGGCTATTCTAGTAAAGCACTGAGTTGTTCGAGCCAACATACCAGTTTATGATCGTCTTAGTTACATCTTACTTGGTGGGCAACATCTGAAAATTATCTGTCATCCGTTCACAATGCTAGTTCAGTCAACTGGGGGACAAAGATACCTACTATCTCAACTCTGTGGTAAATGCAGGAATATTTTTAATTTTTCACTGGATTATACCTATCTCGAGAAAGGACAAGGTGGAAGCAGATCACAACATTACGGTTTTCGGCACAAAGGCTTGGGGAACCGTTCAGACATTGTCATGAAACATTATATCATCAATTTAAAATTTCTAGTGAGGCTAACAAAGGAAAAAGACATTGTAAACGTTGTGCAAAAACTTACTGCGTGTATAATTCGACCTAAACTTAACCTTTACAAGGTCAGTGGTTTCCTAATAAGAAGGCCAGGCAACAAAACGATTTAATTGTTAACTTTATGCCAGTAAGCCTCGCAAAAGAAACGTCAATTCTACAATTTGTAAGCGCTTGACTAAGCTGGCGGCGTGGTAACCCAGTCAGTGAAGACAAAAACTGATCGAATATGGAAGATAATTCGTATAGTCGACGGTCGGCAGGTGATGACTGAAGTCACTGCGTTTGAAGGTCACTTTTGTAGATTTTCCTTGAATACCGCTAAAACCGCAGCCTCTAGCAAAAACATTTCACAATGCAAACTTAAACTACATAAAATTTCCAAAAAAAAAGTCTTTTTCATTTTTTTCTCTAGGACTAATAATTTGTGCAGAGAGAGCGAGAGAATACTGAAAATCCAACGCACATGCGCTGTAGCTTACGCGGTTTTCGTATGCCACTTTTAGCTAGTTTCTCAGCTTTGATAGACCACTTGTGTCCTGTATCTAACTGTTCATATCAACTTCCTGTAAGGCACTGTCTTTTATTTTTATTGAAAAGACAATAAGATCTCGAATGATAAACGTTAAGGTGACTGTGGATTAGTTCCACGAAAAACTGATGAACTGATGCTCCATAACAAACTGCTTGGTGCAGTTCGATGACACACGACAAGCACAAAGAAGGGTAAGTTAAGAATTCAAAGTTCCGTTGATGTCGAGGTCATTAGAGACGAAACGGATATCTTGGGAGAAGTGATTTACCGACGTAGACTGTTTTATTTTGACTCAGTGGCTTCATTTCATGATTTAGCTACTAGCTCATTTCGCCACCTAGCGTGTTTTCAAGGTAGCTCTCTTGCTTGCACCACAGTATAGATTGCAAGCATATAGCGTCAACCAAATCTAGATTTGATTTTCAGATGCTGACCATAACATGCGTTATATTGATAATATTTGCAGCCACTTTCCTCAGCTGCTACGTTCAGTCATAGTTTATCATGTAGATAAGAAAAGTTCCATCTTTTGCAACTGATTTTATTTTTGTGTCTCAAATATATTCTCCCCGTTCATGCTAGGCATCTTCAGTGATCTATAATACAAACAAGATTATTTACCTATACATATTTTGCATGAGATACGTAGTGATTCTTTGTTATACATGAGAGCTAAATGCTCATGGAACAGTTTTCTTCCGTTTGATATGTCACATTTAAACACTTCTTTATAAGGTAACCTATAGTGTAGCATACTATATACGTTCTTGTTTACATTCTTTAGGGCTGATTGATGGACGTTGGGAGGGTGAGAGTGGAGTGCGGTGATGAGGTGGGGATAGAAGGAGGGATGGTGAAGGTGCATTGTGCGTGTACGCGTTTTTAATTCTTTTTATGGTAAACTGAGAATAAAATTGAATATTGTTCTTCTGATACTACTCGTTTGATCGTTGACAACATTTTTATTTTTGTTTATGGCTTTCTGCATGAAATTTGCTTTCCATAGAGTAAGAATTCCCTTCTTTTGTTGTTAGGTCATAAGACATCCATCTCTGTTCTTATGCCAGAATGATAGAGAACTTTTTTTGTTGGGCTTTGTGCATATGTGGAGTGAGTACCTTCAATCCTGATGCCCTCATATTTTCTTCGTACGTGGTGTTAAAATTTCTTGCAGTCGTTCCGATATGCGTATGTTAATGTTTTGTAGGCTGAGTCAATAACAAAACCTGCACGAGGGTCGCATTTGTCTCTTTTTTACATATGGGCTTCGCTTTCCGACATGATGTACATACAGGTTGTAAATTTATCTGAAAATAACCAAGCATTTGTAAAAATATCACAAAGAATCTCGAGACAACACATACTACGAGGCTGCGGACAACAGTTCATCCCAGGCCTCTCACAAAGTTATAAGAAACTCCTCGGTAAATATGAGAAAGTACATCAGAAAGACGCTTTTAATGAAGAAACCAAAATATGCGGTGCACTACTGATGGAAATAGTAAATGAGGCGAAGCAAAATAGATGGATGGAGACTGCAGAGGATGAACGTGACACACAGCAGCAAAATAGCCTGAAGTCTTATCGAAAAGCTCAGTGGTGATCCAAAAGACTTTCGACAGCCTGCCAAAGTAACATCCAACCAAGAGGTCCAGCAACTCCTCCGAATAGAAAGTCCAATGTAGAACACCAAAAAGGAAAAATTAACAGGTTCCTACAATCGGAAGCTTTTCAAAATGAAAGAATTCAACCAGGGCCTCAATACTATGAAAAGCGATAAAGCGGCTAGAGTGGATGATATGACCATGGAGCAGGTCAAACATTTTGGCCAGAGTGCCAAAATGTGGATCTTACGTCCCTTCAGCCATTCTCGCGAAACTTATATCACCAAAATTTACAAAAAGGCATGGACAGTGGCACTGCTGAAGTCTGGGAAGGAACCACAATCGCCAAAGAACTATCGACTTATATGACGTCTTTCTCACCTGTACAGACTGTATGAAAGGCTCATTTTGAACCGCATGGCAGGCTCCATCCAAATGAAACTTTGGCCTCAACAAGCTGATTTTAGACCTGACAAATCATGCTCCAACCAAATTCTGTACCTGACAATATATAGAAGAAGGGTACGAAAATAGAAGATTTCAGGGCTAACACTGGCCGACCTCAACATAGATCTACATTCTTTGAAGTACTCTCATTAGAAGACAGGTTAAGGAAAGGTAAGCTAAGTTTATACGATTTATAGACTTACAGAAAGTTTTTGACATGTTGACAGGAATGCACTCTTCGAAAATCTGATGGTAGTAGTGAAAAAATACAGGAAGTGAAAGCTTATTTCCAATTTACGTAGAAAACAGATTGCACGTACGAAATCTAACAACATGAAAGGAAAGTCATTGTTGAGAAGGGAGAGAGAGAGGCAGCATTGTAGCCTATGCCCCCTGTCATTCGATATGTTCATAAGCAAAAAGTAAAAAAAAAAAAAAACCAAAACAAATTTAGAGAAAGGATTAAAGTTTGAGGAGCAGAAATTAAAAAAAAAAGGGTGTTTGCCGATGACATTGTAATTCCGTCAGAGACCGCAAAGTACCTGGAAAATCGGTTGAACGGAACGGATACTGTCTTGGAAAGAGGTTATAAGACGAATATCATCAAAAGTGAAACACGTAGTCAAATAGTCAGCGATACTGAGGGAACTAGATTAGGAAATGAGGTAACTGAAGTTGCCCGAAAAGAGGTTATAAAATATAGACTGTAAGCCAAAAGCATTTCATAAGAATTTGTTAACATCAAGTATACATTTTAGAGTTATAAAGCCTTTTCTTAATGTAATACTGTGAAGTGTAATCTCCTATGGAGTTGAAACGTAGATGATAAGCAGTTTTGATAGTTCAGACTTGTTTTGAAATGTGATACTGCAGAACAAGGCTGAAGATTATATCGGCAGATTGGATACGTACTGGGAAGGTATTATACCGGATTGAATAACAAAGGTATTTATGGTACAACTTAACTAAAAGAAGGGATCGGTTGATAGGACATATCTAAGGTATCAAGAAATCGTGAATTTGGTCCTCATACTGAGGATTACATCGGCAGATGGGATACGTAGTGAGAAGGTACTAGATAGGATTGAATAAAAAGGTATTTATGGTACAACTTGACTAAAACAAGGGAACGGTTGATAGGACATATCTAAGGCATCAAGAAATCGTGAATTTGGTCCTCGGACTGAAGACAACGACAATTTTCGAATTTGTGCACATTGACTCATCCATATTGCCATCTCTTTTATTTTGGTTGAACATCTACTTAGGTGCCTTCAAGACCCTGACATAAAAACCAATATACGTATATGTACTACTTTTGCAGCGCGTAATATTTCATGACATGTTAATATTCCGGAAAAACAGAGAAATAAAATCCGATACTTCCACGTAGTTTGTGTTGTTGAAGCCACGTGGGAAATCGTGAAGGATATTATGTTGACGTTTCACCATAACTATATTAACCCGTAACTGGTACACCTATAAATTGTAACACATAAGGTACATCTGGGTCCTCGGGACCCACCCAAGTTTTGAGTATATTTTGGTAAAAAAAACACATTTAAATGAAATTTAAATATGAAACTTTTATTAATGTTTTGTTACTAATGTTTTAAAACCACATTCCTCATTTATGGTCATACCTTAAAGATGTTACAAAAAAGGACAATAAACTGCATAAAATACGAAATGTGAAAAATATACTTTTGGAAAGTCCTGCACATCAGTTACAAATAGTAAGATAGACAACTGAAACTTCACGTTTAAACACAAAATGTACTATGCTTCACAACAGTAAGCCAGAAGAAAAGTTCAAAATCAATATAAAAATTTCTGCAGGCACAACTTTTGGATAAATTTTAGTACATTTCTCAGCTAAATGACTATGTGATCTTTGAAAATAGCAGAAATTATGACAAAATATTAGGTTTCAATTATACAGCATCTTCACCAGTCCATTTCAGTTATTTCATTCATCCAGACTACCGAAACAGTTTGGACATAAAGCAGTGGAACATTCCAAACATAATGGTGTTCGACATCTGGCACACGCCCGGGATGCTTTCCTGTCTTTTTTAGATGGGCACACTGAGCATCTTTTCCTCTTCGATTTAGTAGCACCAGCTTCACTGTGAACCTGGGATGTTCCTGATGCCTTGGAGGGGGTCATGCCTAGAATATCACAAATGGAATTTCGGATATCTTTTCTCAAAAATGGAGAATCCAATCTTCTTTTCATACAATCACTTATGAGTTGTGTACCTAGTTCAATGAGGAATTCTCTGCGTGTCACATCATCAGTATCTTCTTTCCCATGGTACAAAACAAAAGCATTTACACCTGCTATATCTAGCATAGTGTAGAAGACTGCCATAGGCCACCGCCTTGTTCTTCTAGAAGTCGTGTAATTATGCGTCTTTTCGTCAAGTGCGTCAACTCCACCTTTTGTTTTATTGTAGTCATGGATTATTTCAGGCTTATTTTCCACCATACATTCTCCATGGTGCATTGTCGATATCAGGTTGACAACCTTGTTCTTTTTGGGGACGTGTGAAAGTATTGTTACAGAACCAGAGTATCCGTAGATTGAAGAAGACACATTTCTGCCCTTTGCTGTTGAAAAGCTTGGTGGTAGCTCAGCCTTGTTCTTTCTCATGGTGCCAATATAAGTCAAATTACAGTTCGACAACTCATTGACCAACTCCACACTTGAGAACCAGTTGTCCCCTGTCACATTTCTGTTACTTCCCTTGATTGGTTCAACCAACCGCATGACAACAGCTGTTGGTAAGAGGACACGGCGCGGGATGGCTACAGCTGATTTTCCCGAATATATCTCTGCATTCAAACAGTAGTGCATTTTGGCATCAGCTAGAATAAATATTTTTATACCGTATTTCCGTGGCTTGGATGGAATGTACATCCTAAATGGACATCTACCACGGAATCCTACAAGCATTTCGTCAACAGTGACGTACTCTCCGACTGAATAGTTTTCTTGACAAGCTTCTATCAATGAATTGAAGAGCCAAGAGATGTGGTACAGTTTATCTGTGAGTTTCCTTGCGTCACGGGTTGCTGCATCATCAAAACGAAGGCAACGTAATAAAAACAGCAAACGTTTCAAGGGCATAGTTGCCCTAAAAATTGGTCTACCAGTGCCGTTTGTAGCATATAAACCATTCAGATCTTCGTTGTTTGACTTGAAGGCTCCCCACAAATAACAAAGACCTATGACAGCTTTTATTTCAGTACTGTCTGTTAGATTTGAAAAAGAATTCTTTTTTGACTCAGGTGGCAATGACATAATCTTTTCATTGGTTCTGAGTACTACCTCTGCAATCATTTCTTTGCTGAAAAGTAGTTCCCAAAATGCTAGAGGGGTCTTTTCTGTTACCTGTCTAGCTGCATTACGTATGCCAGGAAAGTGAATTGGAGCAATGATGTTGGTTTGAGAGGTTCTTCCACGTATGCTGGGTGTTGTTGACCACTTGAATCTGTTTCTTCCATAGATATAATTAGTTCCAGATTGTTCGTTGTTACTGTCTCCATCATCACTTTCATCACTTCCAGTTTCATGTTCACTAATTTCATAGTCACTGTCGCTTCCACTTATGTCTTCAATATCACTGTCCAATGGTTCGTTCAGATTATCTGTAGTATCTTCCTCGCTCATTTTTCTGAAGCACTACACCGTAAATCCAAGATACCGGAAATAATGCCACGAAAAGAAAACTTTCACTAACGGTACACCTGGGTCCACGGGACCCGATCACCTTTATAGAAACAAAACTAACAAAGAAACGCCTGCAACAATGTTGTGGGCTGGTAGCCAGTTGATTGTTAGGAGAGTACAGGGAGAGGGAAGTCAGTGCTACCACACACATCACGGAGCTGGAAAAAAGAAATTTCGCTCGGGTCCCTGGGACCCAGGTGTACCAGTTACGGGTTAAAATCTACAACTGTATAAACTATTTGAATAAACAAAAAGGGATTTTTTTGATCAAATTGTGCTTTAAACAATTGGAGTGTTGTGACCAATGTTTGTTAACTAAGTATATACGCGTTAATTACCACATTTATAAGCATAAGTAGCTTTTTGCTGTAGCTTTTCTCTTTGTTAATTCAGATTCTGCGAAACTCTTTTTCTCCTCCGTGGATGTCACTTTTGATTCCAGCGATCCACTAACGAACGCCCGTCCCGCACAATGGGACAGGACCCGCGGGCCCTCGCGTATTCACCTAAATAATACAAAAAACATGGCCACGGGTCCCTGGCCGCCAGCGGCTCGGTTGCTAACAATACTCAGGTTGAACGACGTGCTTCGGCTTAATTGTTTACATTCCATTACGCCATCTGGCGGCGCGGTATTTGCATTGTCGCGCGCAGATTCTGTTCAAACAATCGCGTTCAGCCCATGGCTGACCGGTATTTACTAAGCCCACCGGCCCAATTAGACATACTGTAGACAAAATAAGTGTGCTGTGTATACAGCGGCCCTGCAGAGAAGGGAGCGGCGAACAAGAGGCGAGGTCCGCTGCAAGTCGCCAGATTGGTTTCCACCGATGTCCGTCTGCCCCATTTGACGCAACATGCGTTGGTCGATAACTCTTCGACATTCTCGTGCCACTCATTCGATGACACTGCTCACGTTTTTCTCTGTTTCTGTTATTTTTCCTCTGATAGTAACGCACCGTGCTGTACCAGTGGAAAGACAGCGCAGCACTGAAGCAGAGCCACGTTCAGTCACTGACGCTGCGCGTGTTTTAGTTTTACGCCAAGAATTCACCGTCAAGGTTTGTACCTTCCTGGTTAATAACAACGAGACAGTATTAAGTGAAATCTGCAATTTAAAATATACGTAAGTCCCTGGCATAATGTGCTGGATTCCTCGAAAAACCCGTACACCTATTTGATTTCTCTTACAGTAAGTTATTGCACAACGTGAAAAATACAGATTTACTTCTGGCAGCAGCTGACGCTGTGTGAAATTTAAAATCTGACACTGGCAATACAAATCAAAATATCGTATGTAATGCAATAATTACGCTAAATATTTACCATAAGGATAAATAGAATCAAATGGTTCAAATGGCTCTGAGCACTATGGGACTTAACATCTGAGGTCATCAGTCCCCTAGAACTTAGAACTACTTAAACCTAACTAACCTAAGGACATCACACACATCCATGCCCGAGGCAGGATTCGAACCTGCGACCGTAGCGGTTGCGCGGTTCCAGACTGAAGCGCCTAGAACCGCTCGGCCACCAACGGCCGGCTAAATAGAATCAAACGGTGCCTAGTGACAGGTAGTAAAGCTGCAGTATGAAGTAGCACATCTCAACCTAACTGCAGCCTAAGTAGGGGCCACATATTCCATTATGCACGATCAGAAAAATATGGCAACTAGTTGGTCAGTTCATGACCTCTTTCTGCTACCAAACAATATCTACTTGAATTAAATTATTACAAAAGTACATTATGTTAGTTGTGTACTTTTGTAATAATTTAATTCAGATGGTAAACGCCATTAGTTATTGTTTGTAGCACTGTAAAGATCGTGTAAGGTTATTAGCAGCCATGGTTTTAATCACAGTGCACATACTACTCTGAAAAACGTAATTTGTGTTTTCTATTTACATTAAAGCACTACACAAACTTTACCACAATCAACATCATGTTTACATCCTGTAAGCAAGTTGAAGTTGTCGATTGTGGCACTAGTACTAACTCGTAAGTGGCATATTATTACAGCTGAAAAACACTTTTTTCTCAACGCATATTGTTCTCCAGAGCAAAATCAAAGAAGTATGGATATTACAGAATTAGGATTGTTTCCTTTCGAATACATATATAGAACTACCGTCACTGGTGCAGTTTGTCTACTGCAGTAACAAGGACATACTAAAGTTGGCTTGCAGAGAAGTACACCTTCCAGACAATCATGTCTGAGGAAGGATTTTAAAACTATGCTGTGTCTGCCAATAGTTTTTAGTTATTTACATGCAAGCTATGTGAAGATTTTTAATGCAGATTCCAACGAAGACGACGTATGTATCCTCATTACTGTCATTGGGCACACACACACACACACACGGGGTATTCACAAAGATAGCAAATATTTTAATATGTTATTCTACAAGTAAAACTAATGAAAAAAGTTCATATGAACATAGGTCCGCAAATGTTTAGTTACGGAGTTACGGCTAATGAAAGATTTTGCCTGAAATATTTCCAGGCTGACCATTTCCAATTTTTGAAAGAAGGCTGTTAAACTTCCCACACAGTCATGTCCATGCAATATATATGTTTTTTGGCGCTCGCTAAGAGAACCAGGCGACTCCCTGGCGTCAGAGGTGTTGCAGTCTTGTCTCCACTAAACACGTGCACCAGCCACACTGTTCGTATCATCCCAGCATCTAATGTGAGAAGGCATGGAGCTTTATGACATTCCCACCATTTGCACAAAGACTCAGTTTACAGTAGCCTCTCTTGAATTGCTTCCTCCACCCACTTTCCCCCAACTGCTCACCTTTCCAACTGACTGCCGCCAGGCCCAGGTAAAATGTTTTGGAAACTGTTGCCCTCCTCTCTGACCCTAAGCGGAAGGATTGCTATGGCCAGAAGTCCCTCTGCAGGTACGATCCACTGAGAGCTGCTTCCCAGAATCACTCACACAGCCTGGCTGCTGGACTCACAATAAATGGCCCCCAATCCATCACTCTCCCCTTGTTCTTCATCACCTCCACTACAGCTCCTCGGGTACAAGTTCTCTACGACTTACACATGCAGTTACACGAACGTTATGTGCAAAATTTACTCATGTAAAATAGTCATAGACCACACATACCAAATGTAGTACTGGGGAACACAGAGATCATAATCTAAAATATGAATATTAATCTGACTGACAATATTGTGAAAGTGAGAGAGTGATGTGTCACATCTCTCTACCTCCCTGTTATCCAATAATTTCTGCATTGGAAATGTCACACTTCAAGAAAGAGATTAGTATGACACAGAACAGATGAAATTGTGACACTCTAACTCAGTCTTTGAGAATGACATGCCGGACCATGACAGCTTTGCCAACTAAAATCCAAAAATACCACAGCCTGTCTTGACCTTATTCAACCTGGGTTCATACACCCTCTAACTGCTCCATGCCTGCAAAAGTTTTGTGCTTTACTTGGTGTCATAAATGTTCCAGTGGACCCTCAAGTCTTTGACGTTCACCCGTGACCATAAATACATTGACTAAATGGTTAGTTAAATGTCTTGCAGACATTTAACTAACCCATTCACACTGAAGCTGAGGTCAGAGATAATATAGGTTTCCCTAACCACAATACAGTATCACTGAGCATTGAGAATTCTCTGCCTCAGAGATTTTGATACCCCTGCCCAAGCATTCACAGTAATTCAATCTGCCATGGCGACAATAACATAGCAAAATCTACCAAGCATTCAGCAAATCTAGTTCTTTTAGTACAATGGAGTAAATGGTGCTAACACAAAATAAACAAATTAAATGACAAGTGTAACATAGTGAGACTTTACACAAATGACAAAGACATAATAAAATCATGAATCACTTTAAAGAAAAAAAATGAGGTTTGAATATTAGTGTATTTTTTGTGTGTGATATTTTGTCAATCTTAGATTTTAGATGAGAGTGACCTTGTGTCCCAGTACACACCTAAACATGGTGTTGACCCTCTCGACAAACATGTTAAAAAAGAAAAGTGAAAAAATTATATTTAACCTAATAAAATAAATACAGCAAGGCACACAAAAATAATAAAAGAAAAACACAAAAATGTGTAAACATAGGCTTCCGCGGCCGTCGTCACAATCAATAAAATTCTTCTGAATTTGAGGCTGCATTGTCAACTATAAAATTCCGACGTTTCGGCGACTGTTGCAAGACTCCTTCCTCAGGGTGTACTGCTAACTGTACAGTACACCATGAGGAAGACGTCTTGCAACAGTCGCCGAAACGTCGGAATTTTCTAGTTGACAATGCGGCCTCAAACCCAAAAGAATTTTATTGACTGAAACACAAACATTTTTTAAGTCTCCTACTACTACCTTCTGAAGGTTCTTTAGAGAATCCAAAAATTAACTTTAACATTATACACACAAATAAACACTGCACTACATTCATGAGGTGTGTAACAGGCTGGCTGTGGCAGATGTAGGGAGTGAATTGGTGCTAAGGATAGGGTTATCCCTTCACTTAACGGCACCAGTGGTGTCAGCAGTGTCTCTTGCAGGACCTGTCTCCAGTCTATGGCAGCAACAGGTAGGCGTCTGGACTATTGACAGACCAGAGATGGGGCAGTTACAAATGGTCACTCTTGTTTAGAAGACAGTCCTCCAGTAGCAGTTGTCAGTGTCAACAGCAAAGCACATGCGTATCGTTGCAGCAAACTGGCTCGAAAATGGTTCAAATGGCCGTCTTGGTTGCGCGCAATTCGACCTTTACCAGCGCTGCCTGATCTCGCGCAATCTGGGTATTTTTTTGCGCATCTCTTGCTACTTATCTGGTTGTGCTAGCCTCATGTTTGGACTCTGCCACTACTTCTCGCCTCTCATCTGAAGTTTTCTAAATGTCTTCATCCTCTGCCTTTACACCCTTAACTTCGTTCCTGACCTGATTTACGTTTTCGACAAACTCATCAGCCCTCCTTTGAATTTCATTAATTTCTTTCGTGACTTTGTCCTGTCTCTTTTCCTCCTCGTCTTGTCGCTTCTCAACTTCTCTAATTTCATTAATGAGGACTCTTGTCTTTGGTCTTCTTAATGTCGTCTCTTTTCTCCCATTGCTTCCTCTGGTTTCCTCCTCCTGTCGTCTCTCCTCTTTCTTTTCCTGTCGTCTTTCCTGTGCCTCTTGCATAAATTAAATGATCGATTCTGGACTAGAAGCACAAAAAAATGACAAAGACGGATCAGAAAAGGGATGGTGTCTGGCTGTAAAGCATTCGTTGAGGTGGAAGCTATACAAATCCTCCCCTGAGTTAACCCTTTTACAACGCAATCTGCCTTTGTTTACAGGAATTCAACACGACGCCTTGTCCGTGAAATCGGACTGTTACTTTCTTTGTCTGTTCCTCTTTCCGTATTTACAGAACTTACATAACCTGCCGCCTCGGAATCCTTTTCACTTTCATTGCCTGAGTGAACACAACCCTTATCATCGGAGTATTCTGCACTTGACATTTGCGCCCTGTTTGCAGACTGATTTAAATGAACTGCTTCCGCTGTTCTATGTTGTTCTGTATCAAGGGCTGACTCGTGTTCCATTTTGAAAGACAGTGCGCAACCTTTCTCATTACACACACGAATCTTGCTTCTCATAATCAATCAGATCGATTTCTACTTCCTCAAGCTTCCGACTCATATGCATCACGCGCCACAGCTCTAATCTGATCTTCTTTCGAATAATGCACATAATTATTCCTAAGTCCATGAAACAAAACCCACTCTAAAATGTACAATCCCCCTACACAAATTTTTTACACAAAAATTTGGACAACGCTGTTTGCAACGACACATCAGACGAGAAGTGACGCAGAAGTCACTGACAAGACACAATGAGAAATAAACAAACAAAAAAGAGACAAACAATACCTACACTGAAACAAAATGACCACAACGTGCTACAAGTTGCTGAGATACAACGTATGGCTCCAAACCCGAGTCTAAATGTTCTCAATGCATAGTCTCACTTCGGAAAAAAAAAAACACGCCCCTGTTCCACAAGATAACATACTATCTCACAAATGGAAATGAGCGTATGGCATTGTGGGCCGGGAGCCCCCATTCAGGGAAGTTCGGCCGCCGAGGGCAAGTACTTATTGCATTCGACGCCACATTGGGCGACTTGCGCGGCGGAGATGGGGATGAAATGATGATGAGGACAACACAACACCCAGTCCCAGAGGGGAGAAAATCTCCTGCCACAGCCGGGAATCGAACCCGCGGCCCTTGGCGTGGCATTCCGCCATGCTGACCATTCAGCTAACGGGGGCAGACACTATCGCACAAAAGTGCTATGATTCGAGATCCTGGCCAAGGGACGCCAACTGCAAGCCATCGTTTGCTTTCATCATAAACATATGTCTGAGGGATGATAAATGTTATTATCTTTACATAAAGATAATCGTGAGCTACATCCTTAATTTTATATATGAAATTAGTGAATTTACTCATGGCATTTTTGATGCCTATGCCTGCGGTCACTTTCAGAACACAAATTAATAATCAAATTAATTGATTTGATATACTGAATCTTAAATTGCTGGAGTACCCACGTACCATCGCAATAAAGTATAAACAATGAATATTTGGGGGAGTATGAATAAGAACGGTGGTGTGTTTAAGTTTACAAAATAATAAGTTTTATTAATCCTTTTATAGCTACAATGAGCTGATAAATCTTACACAAAAAATGACAAAGACGGATCAGAAAAGGGATGGTATTGGTTGCAAAGCATTCATTGAGGTGGAAGCTATACAAATCCTCCCCTGAGTTAACCCTTTTACAACGCAATCTGCCTTTGTTTACAGGAATCCACTATGAGGCCCAACTATGTTCATATGGAATCAACTATGACCAAGTATACCACAAACTACGGTTCACGGGAGAACAGGGAGCTGTGAATATCATTTAACAACCCTACACCAGTGCAGCAGTATTTTACCCATTCACCTTGATTCAGGCTGTAACCTCCCAACAGAAAAAATATTTATAGCATTCACATTCAGTGTAACCTCCCAACGGTTTATTATTCCGTAACCTCACAATAATAATGATGACTAACCTCTCCATGAAAATGTGACTCATATATCACCTTTCAATTATTAACTGACTATGAACCTAAACTGATAAATCCGGACGTCAGCAATGCTACGTCATGGCCCTGAAAAGTCATTCTGAATAAATTGAAAATT
The DNA here is from genome assembly GCF_023898315.1 of Schistocerca nitens. NCBI lineage: Eukaryota > Metazoa > Arthropoda > Insecta > Orthoptera > Acrididae > Schistocerca > Schistocerca nitens. The sequence goes on along the minus strand of NC_064619.1, from coordinate 561,501,045 downwards.
ATTACCTCAATGAAATCGCCGGATAACGCGTATATATCTGTTGTAGCACATGCTTTGACCTTATACTACATCGCTCAGGCACCGCCATCGCTCCCCACGACCAACCCCGCCAACTCCATACACCAGACTGCTAGCTACTACATACTCCTACTGCCAGAGCTACAACTACTACTGCTCTCTAGTCTGCGATTCTATTGTAGCTTACATATCGCAGGCAGCGCGTGAGCAATCCATCGAAATTACATCTGCTCGAGTGCGCTAGCAATAAATTCCTTAGTCATGGACCTCTTACAAGGCGGCAGCAGGAAACGGCGCGCTGCGGCACCTGTAATGTTCTGACGTGTCCATGAAAATTCCCTATCAGAACCCTGAAATACCGGCAGATTTCAGTGTGAGGTGCAACCATTCGTTGGTCTGACCAAACCGATTTGACACACAGGCACAACGGTGTGTACTGGAATTGTCAAACGTCATAAGGCCGACCCAGGACGATTAAGCTCACCCCCGTGACACACGATACGTCCGAGATGATTTGCAGTTCCATTGTCAGTATAGATGGAAACTGCCACTAGCTCTTAATTCGCCACAAGGTACAGACCACACGTCTCCCCCAGCAGGGAAAGACCTGAAGTTCTCCACCAGAGGAGCACCACAAGACGAAGAAAGCGAAGAACACAACCACTTTCCGCCAAGCCTCGGTACAGGAGCCGAATTAACAGAAACGAAACAGCCCCCACATTGCACGAACCAACCGAACTATCCTCTACTCATTGAATCTCCTCTCTCGACTATTCTGTTGACCTGGTAGGCAATCCAGACACAGCACCGGGATTCCCACGCTGGGGGAGCAAGTCATTGCTCTGCATATCCTAAGAGGAGCCAATCAGCGACTCCAGATCTCACTTGTCTGAAAAATTGAGATTTTAGGGCAGGGAGGTGTCATTCTCGTAGTAAGCATAGCCAAGTTTGGGCAAAAAAGTCTATCTAGATGGGACCACGTTGTCTCATTTTCAGAGAGATCTAATCTTTCCAGGTTGACCATTTCCAATTTCTGAAAGAAGGCTGTTAAGCTTCCCACACAGTCATGCATGTGAATTATATATATTTTTTGCGACTCGCTAAGAAGACCAGGCGACTTCTTGGCATCAGGGAAGTTACAGTCTTGCCTTCACTAAACACGTGCACCAGCCGCTCTGTCCATATTGTCCCAGACTCCATTTGCACAAAGACTCAGTTTACAGCAGTTTACGGCTTCCTCCACCTACTTTCTGCCAACTGGTCACTTTCGCAACCGACAGCCGTCCGGCCCAGGTAAAATGTTTTGTTACTGTCGGGCCGGACGTGGGGTCTACATCCTTCCACCATCCTTCACACCCACAAATCCTTAATCCATCTCATCCTCTGTTATGCCAGCGTAGCTTGGATCACCGCCCCTCCCCGGTTCTATAAAGCCCTCCAAATCCTCGAACGCCATGCGCTCCGCCTCGCCTTCCACATTCCGCCTTCTGTCCCCCACGCGCATCCTCTACGACCTCATCCCTTCCCCCAACTTCTCCTTTTCCTTGAACACATCCGCTCACTATATATTGTCCGCCGCCTTGATCCCCCACACACCCCTGGTGTCTCCCTTCCTCTCCACCCCCAACCAGTTGCCGCGCCTTTACCATTGCGTTCCACTCTCTCTCCATCTCCACACCCTCCATCTCCTTTCCCAACGAAACTTCCACCATCTACCCCTCCCGGACGATGAGCTTCGCCCTGACATCTACCCTTCCTACCAACTCTAACCCCATCTTCCTGCCTCCTCCTCAGGGCTCCCTCTCCTCCCCCTCCCTCCTCCTGACTGGCTTCCCCCTCCTACTCCCCCTCCCTCTCCTGTGCCCCCTTTCAGTGTCTCTGCATTCCCTCAGGCCTTGTCTTCCCTCTTCATCTCCTGCCCCACGTGTCTCCTGCCTCTTAGTGTACCCGCTGACGCCCCTACTCTCTTCATCCCGCCGCTTCCCCTGCTGCCCCTTGCTCCCCATCCTTTTTCATCCTCTCTGGCCTTTCCCTCGGCAGGTCCCACCTGGCAGTTTTATTCTTCGTCGTGTGTGCTCCAAGTGGGTTTTAAGTGTGTCGTTCCGCAGTGTTTTTAGTACTGTGGCCGATGTTTAACCTGTTCATGTGCCTTCAGTGTCTTCTCTGTGTTTTAAGAATCGCCAACTGTGTTTTTTAACTTTCTGGTGACTTTTTTAACAGTCTCCCATGAACGTCTCCATGTCAGTGTATTTTTACCTCCATTTTCTCCCCTTACTCTGTTTTATGTTACCCTTTTTTATTGCCTTATGTATGTAACATATTCTTCTTGTTTTAGTTGTCATGTCACTCGGCTGAAGAGCGGCGGATTGTACCGCTGACAGCCCTCCCCTGCCCATATGGGGCAGGGGAATGAAATCACAATAAAGAAAAAAAAAAGCTCAGCCAGCGAGTGTAATCGTTGCGTGCGTCTTGACATATCGCCTCGACAACAGACAGCGTGTTTACCGTTCTTTGTTTTCATTACTAGTGGACATCTTGCATTCGTTTGGTTGTCTCTGTCACTCTGTTGCTTCTTGCGTGTTTCGTCCTAAGGTCTCTCTCGATCGTCCGTCGTTGTTTCGTGTCCGTCGTTTCCGTTCGTTTGTTTATTCGCGGGCCGCTCTCCGCTTGGTCCCGCCGCGCTTTCTCGGCCATCCCGCTACCGTTCCGGTCGCGGTTACAACAGTTGTGGTTATATTTAAGTATATTTGGTTACGGCAAGGAAAAACTAGGAGTGAAAATAGATAAGAGGAGTTAAATTCGACTAGGAGAGAACATTTAAAAACATGGCATAAAAACGAGCACCTTAAGATATACACGTATCAACTTCATCGGATGACAAGTTCAAAAAGTTGCATAAGCCAGCAGGATAGTTCCTAGTGAATCGTACGAGGAAAAAAGGAGGAACCTTAGGGAACTGCAAAATAGGGACTGTTAAAAAGGAGTGTCACGCGTGCAGTGATCCAGCAAATGTAATTCCGTTTTGTTCTGCAGTGTCGAAGGCAAGTTTTCTTACGTCTGACATGTATAAAAGGAAGATTATCTCTTCAACTGGAAAAAATATGCTCCCCCAATTCGTCTGAACTTTACATTTTTATTTTCAACAAGCCCCTTACTTGACTCAGTACATTTTATACAGCGCGTCCCAGGAGGAATGGTCAATATTCAGGGTCATCACAGGAACGATCATTCAAAGCAAAAACATCTAGTAAACACGGACTCTAAAATGCATACCTTAAGAGCTATGATCACTTGTTCAGTAGATGCGCTTCACAGTAGCGAAGATGAACAAGTGATCCTAGCTCTAAGTTATCTACTTTAGAGCGTTTATTTACTGCACATTTTTTGTTTTGTTTTGGTCTATACTACCGACTCTCAAAATATAAACAAAGAGCTTGAAGTAGAAGATGTTCCTAGCACATCCTTGGATATTATTCCTCCTCGTACAATCTGTATGCATGAACATTTATTTCATTCCTGATCCCCATTTAGACATTCTGTTACAGCTAAATGCTATTCATTTGCACTCCAGTTCAGTAACGCCTTTTTTATGGTCATGTTGTAATAAAAAATAGTTATTTAATTAGAAACTAATAAGGAACGCGTTACCAAATTTGCCACTTCAATATAGAAAGTCAGAATGGTTCTACAAATAAAAAATATACTTTCTCTTCAAAATATGTTTATGTAAGTAACACAGTTCATCAGTACCTAAATTACGCTCATGTATTTCATCACACAGAATCATTTAAATTAAATCAGATATAAGCTGATAGTGACACATGAAAATTTGTACCAGACCGAGACTCGAACCCGGATTTCCCGCGTATCGCGTGCGGTCCCCGTAACTATTTCGGATATCCGAGCACACCTCTAGGACCGACCCAAACTTCCAGATGTCACGTACACTTCGAAGAATAAAATGTAATGACAACTGTACAGTATGGCAGCATGCGTCAACAACAAATACTTCTCACTCCCGCCAACATTAAACGATTACCAACTACTAACCACGAAGGACAAATTTTGTGTGTACATCAAACAAACAAAGTATCTTACTTTACAAATGGCTTAATTATTGATAATCTTTTTTGAAGTTATTCTGAAAGTTTATAATTAACAATTTTTAAATCTGATGATTTCAAATGGAAATAACATTAAATAAATGAATTTCGTAATAAATCCAACATATGGAAAATAATTAAATTATTTTAAAAATAATAAAACTCATCTTTTTCGTGTTATTAAAAGTACAAAATATGAAATAATAATAATTTTGAATTTGTTTGTATTGCATAGTAAGTTTACTATGCATCAGGAAATATTTTTCCAAACTATATCGAAAGGTTCTATAAGTAGCGAAAAATGGCCACTGATCAGGTCCATTAGAAGTTGGAGGAGTATCAGAGTCCCGTCCGCGCGGCGCATATTCCTGAATGCAATCATTGTTACACTATAAACACTGCTTTCAGTGTGTTTCAGACGCAAGATCTTGACTGATTCGAGTAAAGCAGCGCATGTTCGTGGGATGGCGGAGGGTTAAGCCAGCCGTGGTGACTGACCCACCCATCTGAAGAGATCGAGTTCGTGACGATCACCCCGCCGAGGCACTGTCCGATTACGTTAGCCCAGAGTCCAGGGCATATCGCTTTCCAACATCCCAACTTATTATTCCACCAATCGGGTCGTCCCTGATGGGCTAGCAGTCGGGGAAAAAAAGAAGAAATATATGTGTCAATTGTTACAATTTTGCACTTTCATTTACAACTAAAGGTAGTTTAACCAATACGTCAGCAAAGTACAAAGAATATGTTCTGCAAAACAAAGTTAAAATCCATTCATGTTTTTAAAAAATATTTTGTTGTGGACGTAAATGTTGACCGATATTGCCTCCTTCCTTGTTTACTTAATTTTTTAAAATTAATTCCTTGATTAATGTAATAATTTGAAGAGTGTACTAGTAGTGGCTACGTTTTACATCAGGTTCCGTTATTCATGTTATTCATTGTATTGGATTGGCGCATGAGTCAGTTTCACCAACAGTTTAAATAAATACAACAGATACATATAACAGAGACTTTAGTCACCAGTAATACGCCGGTGTCCACAAATGAAGCAACAAACGTTAATTTTAAAAGGTTGCGTTTATTTTGCCACAACAGTATGAACAGGTGATAGCAAAATAGAAACAATGTAAAGAATACGGAACGCAATCAACTGCAAGATGCACAACAGTAGACGAAAATTTTCTTCGTCTTTCAGTAACGGATTTGCACACGCATTCCGATAACTGGTTAATGTGTTCACTATGGAATGTGACCCACCTCTGGCAGCAATACAGGCCTGACAACAACGGAGTATGCTGTGATTGATGTCACCAATGTCATATTGAGGCAATAACGCCCATTCTCAATGCGGAGCTGCTCGAAAGGCTTGGAGAGTGGTTGGTGGATCATGACGTGATGCAAACCCGTCTCCCCAATGCATCCCAGACATGCTATATGGCATTCAAATCGGGAGAGCGAGCAAGCCACGCCATGTGTGCAGTATATTCCGTTTCCAAGAAAACGTCAGCAGTTCGTGCTCTATAAGGTCGAGCATTTCGTCCATCAGCACAAAGTCTGGGCGCACAGGACCTCGCAACAACCGCTTATGCCCCAAGACATCGTCACGATACCTCACAGCATTTAAAACTTTCCGATTCACCCGTAAAATTTCATGAATAGGTGTTCAAGTGGTCACGATAATCTCTGCCCACACCATTGGCGATATCGGTCTCTCTCCACAATGTTCGGGTCTCGAAATCGTGTTGCACATTCCCTCCAGATGTGAATCCGCCGAGAATCACTCTCCAGCCTAAAATGGGACTCATCTGTGAAAAGAACATTGGCCCACTGTTTGACTGTCGAAGTGGCATGTTGACGACTCCACTCTAGACGTTCGCTTCTGTGAAGACAGGTCTGAGACACACATACAGCAGGTGTCCAACAATAAAGGCCACGCTACCGAAGCCTTTCTCTACATCGTTTGCCTCGATACAGCACGTCCACTGGATGCTGCGAGGACAAATGCCAGTAGCTGCGTAGTTCAAAGGCAGTTCCATCGTGCCCTTACAGCCAAATAACGGTGCTCTCTTTCGGAAGTCACACGTGGTCAGCCCTGCCCTGGCCTTCGTGATACGGTTTCGGTCTCTATAAACTGTCGCCACATCCAAGAAACGACAGAACGATTCACGTTAAGCCATCGGGCCACATGAGTTTGCGACTGTCCTGCTTCCATTCTTCCCACGGCCCACCATCGCAGAGAATCTGGGAGGCGTCTTCTCTGTGCCATACTGCACTGTCTGTGACTGTGCACACAGCAATTGTGGATGTGGAACTACATGGCAAACACTACTCCATCATCGTTTTCGTGGCTTTCCGTTGACCGAAATGCCATCTTCCGTGCAGAACACGTTCGTACGGACATCTGTTGACAGTTTGTATTATTATATCGTGAATTAGACACAGGACGGGGAAATAGCGGTTTGTTGCTTTAATTTTGGACAGTGTATATTCTCCTTCAGTGTTTACAATAGTATGACAACGCTGGGGTAAATTTTCGATTCCACGTCTGTAGAAATCACGTGATTTTGTAGCTGTTGTTCGACAGAGAGCGGAAAAGGTTAAAATCTGAGGGTGTAAGATCAGATGAATAATGTGGGTGCGAAATAACTTCCCAACCCAACCCCTCTATAGTTTTTTTTTTTTTTCAGTCCATTGGAATGCGTACAGACTGTATCGTGGAGTAGCATTCTTCACGAAGTCTCAGTTGACAATAAATGTCAGCAGTATACGACAAGTCGAAAGAGAGAGAGAATGGAGAGAGAGGGAGATAGTGATATTTATACGTGCGTATGATAAACCCCTTTCCGTCAAAAACATTTATCTTCTTCATACCTCCTCTGTGATACCACAGATGACGTGTCGCTGATCTCATTTGTACTACGACTGCAGTGCACGCGAGGTGACTATTTGCTTCCACGATCCTGAGTGGAATGCATAGGTTCTAATAAATGTTCACCAACCTACAGTCTTCTATAGTTGTTGTCCCCTGCACAGAAAACAGCACGTAGGTCGTGAATTCGTAATCTTGAGGCTGTAAGAAACTCTTAGCGAGGAACTGTTATTTTAGAAATAATTAAATTTCCGATCAGTTTGTTTATACGGGATAGCCACTCGCTTTTTATTGGCAGAACACGATAAATTGCACAATTACATTCCATTTTAGAGTCACAAATACTTTCCATTCTTCAACAAAATAATAAACTGCTTATTTCTGTAATTACAATCACACTGTTCACAACTAGACATTGCAAGTTAAGTCTTAACTGATACCGCGGTAGACAACACGTCTGTCCTCCAAAGCTTTCCAACCAGCTCTACATTTACAAACTAGACAATGAAAATTAAGTCTTAACTGATACCGCGGCAGACAACATGTCCGTCCTCCGAGACTGCCGAACGAGCTCTGATGTTACAGCCGAACGACTTCGCCCACCGTCCAAGTTAGGCGCGATCCGAAGATCACCGAAGTGCTTCGTCTGCCTTTTCGTTTTGCAGTTGTTTATTATTCTGCTGGTTATTAATAATTGTGAAATAATTGAAGGATAGCACGCTATTGAGAGATGCTTTAACTTAAAATTCAATTAAATAAGCTGTTTAGTTTATCTAATACCACAATTTAGGCGCTCTTTCTCGAGATACCAGTACCGATCAAACCATCTGCCGTCGGAACCTCACACCACATTACATCTTGCAACTGCTGCCTTCCAAACTGCTCTAAGAGCAGCTTCTTGTAGCCGAATACGATGGCTGCAAAGCTATAACTATTACAAGTGACATTTACACTTCGGGGAAGCAATTCTTAGCTCACCACACCGTCGCTGTTCCACCAGATGCATAACATTATTTTTATTGTGGATGCGTGCAGCCTATTGTACGGGGAGTTGCTACTTTCTTTGGGCTCAACCATTCCTTTCTTTTCCTTATGTAAGCATAAAGGCACCATTTCTCGTCACTAATATCAATACAGGATAGGAATGATCGATGTTGTTCACGAGCCAACTGATGACAATCAAGCAGAGATGCATATATGGCCACCCACTGATTTTTGTGATTTTGGATTAGAGCACGTGCTCGCTACCTGTACACTCGATTTTTGAATCTTTCCCATAGCATGCATATGTCACACTATGGTGCAATTATCACAGTTCATTGCATTTGCTAGTTCTCTAGCACACTAACGTGGATCATTTTGTATTAATGCGTTTAAGCGACCTTCATCAAACCCGAAAGGTTTTCTTCAACACGGTCACGAATATCAAAACGATCCTCCTAAAAACGAGGAAACCGTTTTCTTGCCGTGCTCTGTCCACTGTCATAATCCCCATACACAGCGGAAATGTTTCTGCCTGCCTCTGCTGCTGTCAACTCTCTATTGAGATCAAACAGAAGACTATGTCTGAAATGTTCCTATTTCTTCACTTGGCACTCCATTTCTAGCGACCACAGCTCCACTCATTATCTCCAAATGACAAAGTGACAATATTTAAACTCAAATAGCAACAGTGTACTACAAATAAAGAAACGACAATCGGTAGATAAATCCATAGCAACCGGAATAACATCATGCAAAACAAAAGCGTTACGGGTGTATGCACCAACCTAATGTTTTATTACCTAATCGAGATTCTTGACTATTGACGCTCAAGCTTCGTTTTGTAGGCCGTTCCCGATCAAGCAATTCCTCCATGACACATTTTTATACATCCTGCTGTTGTGTTCTTCAGCCTGAAGTCTGGTTTGCGTTAATCATCCTGTGCTATCTCTACAAATATACATAAATATGGCAACGTAAATCTATTTGTATCTGCTTGCTGTAGTAATCCTTCGTCTCCCTCCACAAATTTTACCTGCCACACTTTCCTTGATTATTAAACTGACTATTAATTGATGTCTATCAACTGATCCCTTCTTTTAACTAAGTTATGGCATAAAATTTTCCCCCAGTTCCTTTCAGTACCTCCACATTAGTTACCCGAGCTACCCATCTAATCTTCAGTTTTCTCCTGTGTCATCCCTCCCAAAAAGCATCTTTTTCCTTTGAAGAGAACATGCTTCTGGTTAGTCCTGCCCGGAGATGCGGAATGTTTTACGCAAGATAATACCATCAACACTAAACCATACAATCGTAGTGCATGTACTCGCACACTACAAGGGGGCAATCAAAAAAATTCCGTTTGACGGCGTTGCTGCAGCGTATATGCACCGTAGCGCGACTCCGATGGAGGTACATAGGCACTGATATATGGGTAAGGGGTTAGTATGACATTCGTGTCTTTCCGATGTGCGTTCGGTAAGTGCGGAAATGTGGATTACGACGACGTTATTAGCAAATGCTTCCAAACAGAACCATCATGCTCTTATTATTCTCTTGGCTGCCAAAGGACAAATATCGGTAGACATCCATCGGAGAATGAAGATGTGTATGGGGCAGCATGTTTGTCGAAAAACCCACGACAAGGGGTGCTGCTGCTTCATGATAATGCACGTCCGCATATCGCAAATGTAACGCAGAAGTTATCCCATCTCAAATGGGAGACACTTGAGCACCCACCCACCCTGCATGTACATTTTCGCTCTACATGCTGTAAAACTGCGGCATCAAAAAAATGGTTCAAATGGCTCTGAGCACTATGGGACTCAACTGCTGAGGTCATTAGTCCCCTAGAACTTAGAACTAGTTAAACCTAACTAACCTAAGGACATCACACACATCCATGCCCGAGGCAGGATTCGAACCTGCGACCGTAGCGGTCTCGCGGTTCCAGACTGCAGCGCCAGAACCGCGCGGCCACTTCGGCCGGCCACTGCGGCATCAGGTACGATGTTTCAACGCATTACTTCATTACTACTAACTTTATTTGCAACATATTTTGCATACAGTATCCACACTTCACTAAATGTGTCGGCAAAATTATATTACCGTACGATATGTAGTTCAGGAGATATGAAGTCATAAACACTGAGATGCGTTCTGTACTTCTAAAGCTACTCGCAACACATTTTGCAAACGCATTAAAAATGTATTTAAAAGCAAGGGCGTATTCAGTACGACGTTGTGTCAGAATTTCAAATCAATTGGTCAAAAACTTTCCGGGATTTGCTATTAAGAATAAACGAATAGAAAATGTAAATGTTCCTAATTGCAACCCAATAATTCCAACAGACATGTCATTCGAGTTCAAACGCTTACAGTTTCCGGTGCGATTCGCATTTGCAATGACCATCAACACGGTGCAGGTACAATCACTATAAGTGTGTGGACTAAATTTGGAAAATCCATGCTTCTGACGTGGGCAACAGTATGTGGGTTGCGCACGCATCGGCAAACAATCTGACTCTTCGTGTACGCACCAGACAGAAAAACCAAAAATATTGTGTATTCTTTCCGTAGCACTGCAACGCATGCCGGGTATAGCTACTGTGTATGTAAATTGAGGCACGTGTGAATTCTACTGATCAGAAACTGCATCATTTACCTCCGTAGAAGTGGTTATGATCTCTGATGAAAAAAAAAACTAAGTGGCTTACAATTGAAAAGTGCAAATATTCGAAATTTCAAGTTCTTATAGGCCCATATATCCCGACTAGTAATAAATATTTCAAATTTCATGAAGACTGACTCTACGCTAAGTGATCAAAGAGCAAAGGTGTGTTATTACGAGATAGCAAAAACAATGCAGTTAAGCGTGATCTCTGGTTTAGTATAGCAACAGAATAATCGACAGATCCGATTGCTGCTGATAACAAAACTGTTACTTATTTTGCAATTAAATAACATGTGCCGGCCGCGGTGGTCAAGCGGTTCTAGGCGCGCAGTCCGGAACCGTGCGACTGCTACGGTCGCAGGTTCGAATCCTGCCTCGGGCATGGATGTGTGAGATGTCCTTAGGTTAGTTAGGTTTAAGTAGTTCTAAGTTCTTGGGGACTAATGACCACAGCAGTTGAGTCCCATAGTGCTCAGAGCCATTTGAACCATTTTGAAATAACATGTCACTTTATAGAACTAATGTCCATATTCAGACCGCGAGAGCATACAGGAATTTGTAATCACTGAATTATCTTCGTGTGCACGTCAGATACGATCTCCGAGAATGTAACCCGCGATCTGGGCGAAGAGTAGGTACGTCTTCTTAGATGCATACTGCTGACTGAATTATGAGTTTATCTCATATTAAGAGTGCCGTACCACTGCAGTCTATCAAGTCTTTAAATTTATCTTTAAAAGTTTCGAAAACTGGCACTATCTTTTCTGTGTGTACTGTTTTCCTACAGTTTCATAATCTGCTCATCTGCCTCATCACGTGAGCAAGAATATTGTTGTTCAGTCATGATTCCGCCATTTAAATTTTTAAACGTCCTCGGCTCGTATTCTGTGCAGAATTCACCCACATCCACTGCTATTGAAAGACTAGCGTAAATCGGCAGTGGGGCAGACTCTGACGAAAAAACCAGGGTGCAAAAATGGTTGGTCGGATGTCCCACGGTACCTACAAAAGGATCGGAAACACCACAGTCGGAAAGTTCAGGCACCCTACACGACTTACCAGCTTTCGTTTCTTCTTAACTAGCTCTGTGCACTCTGTGCATTCAGTACTTCAGTTATTGTTTTCTGGACCAGGCCATAATTTTGCTTGAAACGTTTAAAAAATCTTAGCCAACCGACTCAGACAAACTGGTATCAGCCGTTGAACTAATGGATTTGTATCCGGCTCGTCGCAGTGGCGGGTACAGAAAAATCTCAAGGGGCGCTAAAGATATCTTGAGCTATCTTTACTTTTACCGTAGTAAAAAATAATCAAGTCACTTGCAAAGTTTAAGAAAGTTTTATTTAAACTGACAATACACATACACAAGGCAATGCCATCTGACGATATAAAATAGTTATAATTGTGGTTATCTTCTTTAAATGATGAATTCCATGCACCTATTCTTCCTGAAAAATCGGTTAATTGCATCGTGAATAGGACAATCAATGTCAGGGTAAGTGTTCAACAGAGCTAAGCCATTAAGTCGATCCTCCTTCAATGTCGACTTCAGTCATGTCTATGTACGCCGCAATGGTGGAAAACTGTAGCAATAGATGCAGGTAGACAAGCAAATATTTTGTACTGCATGTGCAAAGTAGGATAGTCAGATCTAGGACAAATAGACAACGCTTGCATAACAGAATCACGATCATTAAGGGCGTTTATGCTCGTTTGCTTGTATTGAAGGATCTCTCCCATTAGTCTCTTTTTAATTACAAAGAGTGATTCTTCTTCAAAGAACGGTAGTTCAGTTAAGCACTTGATCAATTTATGTGCAGATCATTACCGTCATGTTTCAGTAGTTATGAGGTCAAAAGTATGTTGAATTTTAAGTGATAAATATTTTCTTCAGCAAAATGTTTCTCATGTTAGTCACAACATGGTCCAGTATTGGAATAAAAACAGTTCTTTTCCAACATGTCATAGCATCATCAGCATTACGTGTCGAGATCACTAGAAAGCCGCGACTTTTCTCGTAGGTATGTGTTAGCTATCTATGTGCCAGACAGAACCGCATAAATTACGATGACGCGGACGTACGTGCTACATAGGAAAGTACAATTACTCGATAGCTCGATTCAGTCCGGTCGACTGACGAAAGAAACGAGCAAATAGCGTGCGGGTTGACTGGCGGGAGCGGCGCGGGTGGCAATTGTGGCAATGTGGGCGGCCCTGCAAAAAAAAAAAAAAAAAAAAAAAAAGGGGGGGGGGGGGATGGGCGCCCCCCATATGTATTCGCCATTGGCTCGTCAACACCAGATTGTAGCACAAGTTATCCTTTTGGGATTCCAAAACCTTATCTGATAGTCTTTCATGTACCAAAACATCGCACAATGACACAGCTTCTGGAAAACTTCCTATAGTGCAAGAGCGAAACAATGATTACTGCAATGGATGTAAGAGCTCTTTGGCTGGTCTTGGATAAGGATTTCCTTCACACCGTTGTTCTGACCAGACATATTAGTTCCACCATAAAAACAATGGGCATGTATAACCTCCACTCTTGTGAGAGTCTAAGAAGGATGTCTAATGGCAGTTGCCAGCGATTGTGCTATAATTCCGTGAAATGATTTTTTTTTTTTTTGCTGCACAATATCTAGCTGGATCATGTGAGCCATAATTTCCAGTATTTTGTTTAATATCGTTGGTGTCAATCAAGTGTCACAGTGCTTCAACCAGACCCGCAGTTCTTTTAAATCGTTCTTCCTTCCATTGAGAAGTGTCATGAGGTTTCCACCTATCGATTCCTGACCTCTCAGTGCGATTCCTGTTCGAACCACGAACCTGAAAGAATTGACTGTTACCAGTAAGCTTTCCTCCAATCGGCTAGCAGATGCCGCGCGGCTTAGGCGATTACAGGTACTCTAGTTTCACGTTGCTGAATAATTTTAACCTTACAACAATTATTCCGTCGCAGTTCTCGATGCGACGTAATATGTGTATAGCTTTGGCGTTTCTGTGCTAGGTTCAATGGTATTGTTTCACCTGGATTCTCGGCGGCTCTCGGTGAGTGCGCAATTGTTTGCTTTGTTGTAATAGTAGGCAATGCATATTCACAGGCTGCAGTTAATTTTTTCTGTAAAGTTTCCTACTGTTTCCTGCCACAGACTGCTTGAGTCTTTGAGGCTGACCTTTTTGCCACTGACATTGATAGCGAAACGTGTTCTGAGTAGTACAATGCAGATCTGCTCGTACATGCTGTTCACGCGCTCTTACATTGTGGTATGGTGTCATCATAAACTCAAAAGTGTTTCTATGCATATATGCAAATAAACGAGATATTTTTGCAAATACAGGGGGCCAGTTATTGAACTATATGAAAAAAACGTAAATTAGTTACAAACTAAGGCATGCACACGCTTTATTCAACACGTAAATGTCACTACAGGTACTTGGATTTAGGTTATGACATGTTCGATATGACATGTTCGATATGCCTGCAATCATTGCCGATGTTATGACGCAGACGAATAGCGAAATTCCGCTGAATTGTCGGAACATCGATGCTGTTGATGACCTCCTGAATGGCTGTTTTCAGCTCAGCAATGGTTTTCGGGTTATTGCTGGACACCTTGCAGTCACACAAAAACAAGTCGCATGCGTTCAGATCCGGAGAATGTGGCGGCCAATCGAGGCCCATTCAAGTGGCGTCTGTGTACCGCAAAGCCATAATGCGGTCCCCAAAGTGCTGCGCCAGGTCATTAAACACTCTCCTGCTTCGATGGGGGCAAGCTCTGTCTTGCATGAACCACATCTTGACGAAATCAGGATTACTTTGGATAATGGGGATGAAATCATCACTAGTCACCGTGCCAACAAGGAACATCACACCAATTATTCCGTGACTGGGCACCCATTGAGGGTGAAGAGATTTCTTGATCGTGAAATGAGGATTCTCAGTCCCCCAGATGCACCAATTTTACTTATTGACGAACCCATCCAAATGAAAGTGGGATTCGTCGCTAAACCAAACCATGCATTCGCATACTAATGCCCATCATGCCCCGCGGCCAACCGTGCAGTTTGAACGTCCGAACGCAAACCGTTCAGAAGTTATGACGATTTTATATTATATAGTTCAATAATTGTCACCTTGTATTTAAGAATCATTACAGCCCACCCGTAACCCCACGCCTTTAACTATAAACATTCACTCATATCGCTTCGAAACAGCAAATCACATGAGCATGTCTTTGCTTCTGTGTACAAAACTGGAGGAAAATTACTGGATGGACTGCACACTTTTCAGGTTCGTCATCAGAAGAACAATGCGTGTCAGCGTAGCTATGACGTGAAAGGAGCTAAGAGGAGGAATTGTCAGAATACTGCCTTTCCTCACATTTAGCTTATCACGATGTTATTGTTTTCTTTAAACGTTGAATTTTTCTTAGTGCGGGGCGGAGCAGAAGTGTACCTGGCTGCTGTTTGGGCACTGTTGATTGGTATGTGCCATTGTCAAATGCCACGTTGCTTCTACTTGCGAATCAGCGAGTCTAATTAGCTGAAAAAGAGTTTTGCACCCATATGCGCGCAATTTGATTAATAGTCGCTTGTGAGGAACGGTACCGAAAAAAGCCTTCCGGAAATCTAAGAATATGGAATCGATCTGGGATCCCTTGTCGACAGCACTCATTACTTCATGGGAATAAAGAGTTAGCTGTGTTCCACACGAACGATATATTCTGAATCTGTGTTGCTTATGTATCAGTAAGTCATTTTCTTCAAGGTGATTCATAATGTTCGAGTACGGTGTATGCTCCAAAATCCTACTGCAAATTGAGGTCAGTGATATGGGTCTGTGATTCAATGGGTTACTCCTATTTCCTTTCTTGAATATTGGTGTGACCTGTGCTACTTTACAATCGTTAGGAACAGACCTTTCGCCAAGTGAGCGTTTGTGTATGATTGCTAAGAAAGGCGCTACTGTGTCTGCATAATCTGAAAGGAACCTGATTGGTATACCATCTCGACCCGAAGACTTGCCTTTCTTAAGTGATTTGAGTTGTTTCGCAACACCTAAGATATCTACTTTTATGCCAAGCTGTTCTGGTTTCGAATTCTGGAATATTTACTTCGTCTTCTTTCGTGAAGGAATTACGGAAAACTGTATTTAGTAACTCCGCTTTAGTGACGCCATCATCGGTAACATTTTCATCGCTATCGTACAGTGACGGTATTGACTGTCTTTTTGCCGCTGGTGTACTTTACATACGACTAGAATCTTTTTGGGTTTTCTAGCATATTTTGAGACAATGTTTCATTGTGGAAACTATTAAAAGCATCTCCCATTGACGTCCGCACTATTATTTCGAGTTTCCGTGAAACTTAGCCAGTCTTGGGGATTTTCCGTTCTTCTGAATTTGGCATGCTTTTTTTCGTTGCTTCTGCAACAGTGTTCTGACGTGTTTTGTGTACCATGGTGGATCAGTCCCGTCTCTTATTAACTTATGCCGTATGAATCTATCTATTTATGTCGATACTGCATCTTTGAGCCATATCTGGTGCACACTTGCATAATTAGCTTGGAAGGAATGGAGACTCTCTCTTAGGAAGGCATCAAGCGAATTTTTATCTGCTGTTTTAAATATATATATTTTGCGTTTATTTTTAGTGGTTTTGGTTGATATGGTTTTAAGCCTCGCTACAATGACCTTGTGTTCACTAATACCTGTATCCGTCATGAAGCTCTTATTAGCTCAAGATTATTTGTCTCTAAGAGGTCAAGTGTGTTTTTGCAACCATTTACAATTCGTGTGAGCTCATGAACTAATTGATCAAAGTAATTCTCAGAGAAAGCATTTAGTACAATTTCGGAAGATGTTTTCTGTCTTCCCATTCATTTTAAAGGATTACGACGATAGATCGCTAGACTGCCTTCTTTCCACAGACAGTCACTGGACCAGTGAACGCCCTTCATATTAAGAACAAATCGCGAAGGATACACAGCGCATACGGCACGATTCTGCCAAGCTGAAGAGATTGTGCCGACCGAAAAATTCCGCACCGAATGCTAAATGAAACGTCGCGCTCCTCCGGCCGGATACTTCCGAGGAGGACGAGCAAAGCTGAGTGAGAGGCCTGGCTTGGCCCGCCCGTGGCCCGCACACGCATGAAATTTGGCACGCCGTGGCCGGCCCTGCCTTAGACAGATCACAAAATTGGTGACGTTTTATTGTTTATGGATTTGAGGAGCTGGAAATGAAAAAATGACCTGTTCAGTTGAAATGCCCTTTTGGAGCCCAAACTGATTTTTATCAAGGATATCGTGTTTATTAAGATAATCCATAACACTCTTGGGCATATGCTTCTCCAGAATTTTAGAAAAAATTATTAGCAATGAAATTGGCTGGTAGTTGGAAATCTCAGCTTTATCACATTTTGTGAACAGTGGATACTCAGTAAATATGTGACAAAGAATTTTAAGAATAAATGTACGAAGATTTTCAATGTGTACTCACTGTATTTCACATTTATTTATCATTCCTTTAAAATTGCATAACTTCAATTAAACACAGTTCAATCACTCATTCTGCACATTTATTTCATAATTATGGCTCTTTTAAACTGCAAAACCTCTAAGAGTTGTCTTGAATCTTCACGATTCTCTCTCAAGAGCCTTGGTGTGCATAGATACGTACAGCAACCAGTAATCAGAGTCTAAACTGCTTCTACAAAATCACAAGGATTATTAAACATTTTTGCAGTTTCTAATTACAAGCAATGTAATTGATAGAGTAGTATTGCTAATATTTCCTGTAATGAAAGCCACTCAGTGGGGGATGTTTCACATTTGCAAGAACGATTTCACTTAAGTAATTAAGTTCTTCGAAAAACTTAAAAACTAACATCTCGTCTGACGAAGACAGTCTAAAGACGCAGTGGCAATTTCTCCAGATCTGCTGACAATGATATTTTGAATTATCGCTATACTGAGTGACTGAAATGTAGTTCGGGTACCTGTGAACATAACAATACGTTAGAATTAGTTTTCTAAAAACGAACTATTAGGGTACTGTATGGCTTCCTACATATTAATTACATTATTAATATGTTCACAATTGTTTCTTTAATACAAAATTAAAGCCAACGGAGGATCAAATGAAAAACATACTTATTAATGACACTTTTGTTGAGATGCAATTTTCTGTGTGAACAAGTGTAACTTTTTCACACGGTGATAAATCGCAGGAGTCACAGAAATCGCAGGAGTCACAGAAACCGCAGAACAGCAGGAGTCGCAGAAATAGCAGTGGTAGAGTACGGAGAGATACAGGACCTGGATTCGTTAACTGCGACAAATCACAGTCAAGAATAACAGATACTGAAAAGTAGCATTCACAGAAATCAATGATATCGACAGCAGGAGTCGCAGAAATAGCAGTGGTAGAGTACGGAGAGATACAGGACCTGGATTCGTTAACTGCGACAAAACACAGTCAAGAATAACAGATACTGAAAAGTAGCATTCACAGAAATCAATGATATCGGAAAATCGCAGCTTAGCCCATCACTAGTTTTCTTCTTGTTTCCCTCCCCCCTCCTCCCTCTCCCCAATCTCCTCCTCCCCCTCCACCAACACCACCACCACCTCCACCACCACCACCTGAAACGTCAGCTTCTGGCTATCTATCCTCTGGTGATATTTCCTGGAACATGTATTAACAGAAATGTTTTCTACTTGTTGCAGCATTTATCGACTGAACAACTTTGGAAACAAATCGCGAAGGCATCTGCATTCAGACTGAATTTTCCTAATTGTCTGCAAGCTGGTAAACATGTCTCAACTATTTCGCCACCTGATGCGCTATCTTATTTGTTCAACTGCAAGCGGTTCCACAGTCAAGTTCTTTTTGCCGTTTATGTTGCTAATTATAAACTAATTTGCTTTCATTGTGGGACAAATGACCGTGTATCTGACGGTGGATTAGATTAGATTAGATTAGATTAGATTAATACTAGTTCCATGGATCATGAATACGATATTTCGTAATGATGTGGAACGAGTCGAATTTTCCAATACATGACATAATTAGGTTAATTTAACAACATACTTAAGTTAATATAACAACTTTATTTTTTTGTGTTTTTTGTTTTTCTTTATTTTTTATTTTTATTTTTTTAATATTTTTTTCTTTTTTTTTCTTAATTTATATCTAAAAATTCCTCTATGGAGTAGAAGGAGTTGTCATTCAGAAATTCTTTTAATTTCTTCTTAAATACTTGTTGGTTATCTGTCAGACTTTTGATACTATTTGGTAAGTGACCAAAGACTTTAGTGCCAGTATAATTCACCCCTTTCTGTGCCAAAGTTAGATTTAATCTTGAATAGTGAAGATCATCCTTTCTCCTAGTATTGTAGTTATGCACACTGCTATTACTTTTGAATTGGGTTTGGTTGTTAATAACAAATTTCATAAGAGAGTATATATACTGAGAAGCTACTGTGAATATCCCTAGATCCTTAAATAAATGTCTGCAGGATGATCTTGGGTGGACTCCAGCTATTATTCTGATTACACGCTTTTGTGCAATAAATACTTTATTCCTCAGTGATGAATTACCCCAAAATATGATGCCATATGAAAGCAATGAGTGAAAATAGGCGTAGTAAGCTAATTTACTAAGATGTTTATCACCAAAATTTGCAATGACCCTTATTGCATAAGTAGCTGAACTCAAACGTTTCAGCAGATCATCAATGTGTTTCTTCCAATTTAATCTCTCATCAATGGACACACCTAAAAATTTGGAATATTCTACCTTAGCTATATGCTTCTGATTAAGGTCTATATTTATTAATGGCGTCATACCATTCACTGTACGGAACTGTATGTACTGTGTCTTATCAAAATTCAGTGAGAGTCCGTTTACAAGGAACCACTTAGTAATTTTCTGAAAGACAGTATTGACAATTTCATCAGTTAATTCTTGTTTGTCAGGTGTGATTACTATACTTGTATCATCAGCAAAGAGAACTAACTTTGCCTCTTCATGAATATAGAATGGCAAGTCATTAATATATAATAAGAACAACAAAGGACCCAAGACTGACCCTTGTGGAACCCCATTCTTGATAGTTCCCCAGTTTGAGGAATGTGCTGATCTTTGCATGTTACGAGAACTACTTATTTCAACTTTCTGCACTCTTCCAGTTAGGTACGAATTAAACCATTTGTGCACTGTCCCACTCATGCCACAATACTTGAGCTTGTCTAGCAGAATTTCATGATTTACACAATCAAAAGCCTTTGAGAGATCACAAAAAATCCCAATGGGTGGTGTTCGGTTATTCAGATCATTCAAAATTTGATTGGTGAAAGCATATATGGCATTTTCTGTTGAAAAACCTTTCTGAAAACCAAACTGACATTTTGTTAGTACTTCATTTTTACAGATATGTGAAGCTACTCTTGAATACATTACTTTCTCAAAAATTTTGGATAAAGCTGTTAGAAGGGAGTAATGAAGAGTACAGATTTCTACAAAAACCTTGTGAATGGCAATTAATGATCATTCCTTCGCGGGGGACCAGAGTTGTGAAAGGAATTTCCGCCATTTGACTGTTGATTGTTCATTCATTTCAAACAAAAATGATTTCAGCCTTACAGCCATTCTGAAGTGGATGTTGTAATGTTAAAATCTGTATAACACGTCTGTGACATGTCATTGTCGAAAAGATATTTCTGGCCTTACACATCAGTTGTTGTATTACAGGATATGAGTACACATCGATCACACATAATATGGCTAACACTGTTCACAGTGAAAAATAATTAACATTTAGTATGGCGTATTTAACAGCCTATATAGTCCTGCGATCTGCATTCGTCACTTCTGTTCCGCAACTGGGTCAGTTATGGAGGTCACGGGAATATATTGGCTGTTACAGATGCCATACTGTGTATTACGCGTTTTTCACTGCGCACACTGTTGGTCATATTATGTATCTTCGATATATATTCGTATCTTGTAATACGACAACTGGTCTATAAGGTCAGAAATATGATTTTTCGACGATGACATGTAACAGACAGGTCAGACATATTTTAACATTACAGCATGCACTTGAGAACAGCTATAAAGCCGAAACTATCGTTGTGTAAAATAAATGACCAACTAACAGTCAAACGGTGGAAATTTCTTTCAAAAAATTGTGAATAGCATGTTGAAACTACTTCCACCATCTGAGGTGAACGGATACACACTAGCCTACGTATCTATCGGGGATAAAGCTTTTCGATTAGGTAAAAACTTCGTGAACAAATGTCGATTAAATAGAGAACAAAAGTTTTACAATTATCCACTGTCATTTTGAATGACTGCTAGATTCAGAAGGCCTGAGACTCAAATCAATCTAAATCTGGACAATGTATCCTCAGTTGCAATTTGCTTGTTCTACGATTCGTAATTTAGGCAGAAACAGTCCGCACACTTATTCGTCATCAGACTGCTTTGACAGGGAAAATTACGACAGAGAAGTGACCGAAACAGGATGTCACTGAGAGTTATTGGGGCTTCAGAAAATTGGAGCTAAGTCCAAAGCTTCTGGTCAGCAAATACAAGAAGTTTATGTCCAATACTTCAGTGATGTTGGCAGTGTAATTTGGCAAGACAACTTTGTTTAGTATTCACTAGCTTGCACATAATAACGACCGTATACATTTTCTGTTTTTTTTCATTTGCTACATTTTGTACTGCAGTACTTGTAACAGCCGTCATTAAAGATAAAAATAAATGGTACTGACTTTAAATCACTGCTACCTCATTCTTATATTTGAACTAATTTTATAGCTCCTATGTAGTAACCGTGATAAATAGGAATTAATTAGTAATTTCCTCACCTCAATCATCGAACAGGCTGTTGAGGAATAGTGATAAGCAGCGTCCTTTATAAACATAAAGTTATTGAAATACCACAGTTGTGGTGTACATATTTGGTCTAGGTTGCTCTCCCAGACACTAAAATATTTTCCACTTCCCTGCACTCTTTCTTAAAAACAGGTCTCAAGTTGTAAATTTTTTAAATCAACTCCTTTGTTGCTGCGGAGTCCATTTCTATAACTTTTACGAGCGGGAACACTTCTATCTTTTTAATTTTCACTTTCTGGGGCGGTTCCTGTTCACGGGTTATCATTTTCGCAAACATTATTGTAGCTTTCTCTACAAAAGCCCTTGACTGGTTACTCACATGGTTAAGGACTACCACGGATCGTCGATTATTAGTAAACTCTTTCCTTATCAAGTATGTTTGCTGTGGGACTGATGATAACAGCCGGCCGCGTTGGTCTCGCGGTTCTAGGCGCGCAATCCGGAACCGTGCGACTGCTACGGTCGCAGGTTCGAATCCTGCCTCGGGCATGGATGTGTGTGATGTCCTTAGGTTAGTTAGGTTTAAGTAGTTCTAAGTTCTAGGGGACTAATGACCACAGCAGTTGAGTCCCATAGTGCTCAGAGCCAGAGAGCCAGATGATAACATTGTTGTTTATAAACAAATAAGTCGCTACTAACCAGCCAGGCAGCGATATTACGAGTACTATGCGTTCCATCAAACTGCCTTGGATTTCCATGCGATCAGTGGTATTTCCCCGCACAAATGCGATCTACGAAGCAATCAGGACTGGTTAAAAACCCACGCGACATAGACGTCACTTGAGGCGCCAAGCTGAGTGGGGTGCCAGGGTACCCAAGAGCAAAATTTGTATACTACAGTTGCGAGGTGCCGGGGCTAGTAGTGTATTTATCACTAAATTCTACTAGAATCCACATGTGTAAATCATGCTCTAAGCCCCCCCTATTCTAACTCCGACTTTTGCTGTTGCACAAGGATAAAACAAATACGCGAACTGACTCTAATCAACCCTGCTAGTGGAGTAGAAGAGAGTTTGGCACCTGCAATAATTTAATTTGATAAATAAGTTAAATAAACAAAGGTTTCATTAGCATAGTGAGGAATGATAGGGTTGCTCTATTGATTAACAGAAAGAAAGTTCTGTCCAAAATAACAATATGATTTATTAAGATTAAACGCAGAATAGTAAAAGAGACACAGGAAATATAAAACATCAAATTGGCTAAAATTGGAGATTCATACAAACACAGTAAAGGTGAAGTTGTCCCTAACTTAGATCGTGAGGTTTAAGACGAAGTGGTATGTGGAGCCAATTCCTTTCCACTCAAATCTCAAGAGAGACACACAGCTAACCCAATAGTAATTGCTGCTACTCGAAACTGAACAAAGTTAGAAAAGGATGAACAGGCGCGCTCTGCTGAGCTCTGATTATCACCTAGGAAAATCCCTATCTGCCGGTGCTGCGGACGTACATTACCAACAGTCTTCTTATCTCCCAGAACACGATCTGGCGTACCGCAGGCGAGGGCTGGTTGCTCCGACGTCCTCGACCGAAAGGCGACTGCCGACTACCCAGAGCACCCGTACAGGCCGAACACCGAACATTCCCGCCCCCACGACAGTGGCCGTGGTTACGTTCCAATCAGCAACTCGAAAACCGGCGGAAATTCCACTCCATTGCCGGAGCACTACCATTCCACCAATGGAGATTCTTGGCGCCAATTTCTGTGCTGATTTTGCAGAAAGTGCGGGAATTTTCCCGCCACAACTGCGTGGGTACACAAGTCATTCCCACGCCTCGCTGGTAGCCCGCCAGAAAGTGTTTTCGCAAAGTTTCTCTGAAGTAACGGAACCTCTAGCCCAGCCGCTACTTCACACCCCAGCGGGCGTGTCTCTTGACAATGTCGGCGTCTGAAAAGCATTCACTCGACTGCCTCACACACGTCGGCTTAACTCTCTCCAGTTCCACAGAGCCCGCCTGTCACCGGCCCACCCGGGTGACGAGAGACGCTGCGTGGGAAGTACGCGTGTTAAGGAAAAGCAACCCTCCACCGCATGCAACTAGAGAGGAGAATCGTAAGATAGAAATATGAGAGGGGGCTCATGCCACCTCTCATTGCCCCTACGCCATTTTAGATTGTAATTGGTGAGCGGTTGGCTCACTTAGGAGCAAGGTAGTGAGTCAATCGCCCAAGAACAATCTTACAAAGTGACCCCACATACCGCACTCTATAAAAAAGATCATTGCAACTAAAAAATGCAACTCATAGAGGGAGGATTATTTATGATGTAGCCAACTTCACCTTCTTAATATGGAACACTAACACTCACATCACACATCCATACCCAGGGAGCCCCTTCCAAACACCGATTCACGCAGACATTCACGCTCTAAACATGGCCCGGGCATCTGAGCCAAATATGGAGCAGTTTATTCTTTACAATCAGAGTTGGAGTGCTCCGCAATTAAATGCCCAAGATGTTACAACAATTTTAATCATTAAACTAACCTGACCTCACTCACACATGATACTATATAAGTTAACAATCTCTTTGTGAGCTTTCAGAATCTAATTACAACCTCCGATTCATTCTGTCTCCCTGCAGCAAGAATAACCTTTACAAAATGTTCCCTGAACTGATGGTCCATTCACAATGACAGTGGTGGTATCTGCTTCAGTTTATGGGGACTTCAGGCACACTGTTTGCATACACACAACAATAAACACAAAATACAAAAAAAACATGGTGTGGAGAACAATACAGTAATCTGTAATAAGAATTACAGTGTAAAACACAAACGCATACAAGGTATGACATACATTACCAAAACAACATAAGAGAAAGAAATTTAAGAAAAAAAACAAGGTTCATGGGGCATCAAATTGTGCGTGCACATTGCACAAAGTTCACGACTGTGCTGAGAATGAGGCACTAAATCACATTGTTAGAAATATCCGTGGCACTTCACTGATTCCACTGTACTGACATCACATAAGGCTAAACGTCGGTTGTAGTTGCTACGTTGTGGCAACAGCAATAGGGAGTTCTGGAGTGTCTGCAGTACGCTGTTGAGATTGTAGTCAGACCCACGCATATGATCACGGCCGTATGGTAGGAAGACACAGTGATAGGCTCTCCTCACGTCGATTAATTGTCTCTGAGGTCTACTCGTTGGGATACATCACTAGTCTAGGTCTCTTCTCTCGCTGGACAGAACTTTATGTTTCCCAATATTGCAGTTCGACGAGGGATGATGGCACGTGGAGTGACTCCACAAGTGTGTGAGGTCATCCATACAGGATCGAACTAGGAGCGACTATTGTTAAAAACTGCTCTCTAATAGAGAGGAGAAGTAAGACATGAGACCATACATTTGTTAGTGTGGCACGATACTGCTTTGTGTATGCAGATCGGCCAATGCTAGTGAGTTGTAAAAACCCAACCAGGTGAGTATAGAGCGTCCCTTTCTGTCCTGAGGCACATGAGGCGCAGGTTCTGACACGATATGTGATCTTCTTCGTGTACTCACGACAACGTGGTCTGCCGCAGGGAATCCCTCCAAGCGGCTGCCGCGTCCGGAGAGCTAGCAGGCTGTCGCGTGTCAGGGTCAACGGCCAGCCCCACTTTCGCTTGTGGCGGGGCAAGGGTCCCGTGTAATCCCTCAGGTAGGCAGCCGGGTGACTGTCAGCGTGTAGGACGGGACGCTCGCCCTCTAGCAGGTAGCCGAAGACCTCTTGTTTTTGCGCTGGCTGGCCTCTGCATTGCCACGTTCCTCGTCATCTGTACAATTCTTACAAAAGTCTTATGCCTAACTTTTTCCCATGACCTTCTATGTTATAATAAATTTACCTAATGAAACATTGATGGTCTGTCATTTCAGACACTCTTATTTTACTTTTATAGTTATTAATCTATGGCAATCATTATAACATCTAATCTAGACATGGAAATAATTTATTTTGATATACGTGTAGAGACCGATCTCAGTAAGTACATGGTGTGTGATAACTGATGCTTTGTAATGGATGAACAACTAAATGTGCGGGCCCGCACTAATATTACTATTAATTATATAGATCGACAGTAGACATGCTTCAAGAATTAACTACCATATCCCAACGATCTACATTCTACGTCTTTTAATTAAATTATGTTGTTATGCAGGTCTAAGTTTTACTGTGCTATAAAGAACATGCAACTACGCTACTTTCGCTCGCCCGTCGTCCCTCCATCTCGGGTCTGTGGTTTGGTGACCTGAAAAATAGCAACTCAACAGGCGCGCGCCACACTTGTGGTAGAAAACCCCCACAATATTAATCTAGTTATTGTTAAATCCTACAGTTTAACTTATCCTAGTATCGTACTTTCCCTTTTATTTATTTATTTATTTATTTTATTTTATTTATTTATTTATTTATTTATTTATTTATTTTTTTTATTTACCTTATACAATACCCTTACATAGTTCCTGTTACGCTGAGATGTCTTGCTGCTCGCCGCTATTGACGACAGTGATGTGCGCGCCGTACGACATGACCTCCGAGTTTTCATTACGCCTCACTGAAACTCCAGAGACTGGGTTAGCCATGGCTATACACGACAATAAATTTATAGTTGCAACTTCCTTCTCTATGTGAAGCGGTTTTCGCGATCGAAGTACACCTTTCCAGAAGCAATGTAATATGACCAAGCCAGGACTGGTTCCTGTTGAGGATTCAGACACCCAACACACGCCAGCTACACAGTATGTCACGAATATCCAAGTACAATTCCTTAGTGATTCATCTGTGACAAAAACGAGCAGCACGCTAAATCCCCAACCAGCACATTAGCATGGTAGGCTTTTATGCCCTCATTTCTCTCGTCTAGGGCACCATTAGAGTCAAATGCTCACAGGTTCACCCCGACTTGCAAGACAACGATACCGGCGCAGCTCTGCAAAAACTATACTGCCCATATTCACCCTCGAAATCGCGCAATATACCACAATCGTGCAGTGCACTGACGCGTGCCTGCAAGCATTGGTATGAACGTCTCACGAACTGGTTGTGGCCGCTATGGAGCGTATCACGACCTCTCAGAACGCTTCTAAGAGCACGTTCTTGTATGCGCCCGTTTGTGCGACGTCTCGTCACTCATCCTTATCCCTTAACATGGACACCAGATAGGAAAGGACAAAAACATTGCTCATGAAAAGGTAGTGTCTCCTACTCCATCGACATTGGAGATCGCAAACATAAACAAAAAGAGGATAGCAGCAGTAAATTCTTATGCAAGACAACGCAGCGTGTTAACACTTTAGCAATCTTAATCTATTAATGCAACGGTTATTGTTCCCCGAAAAAAGGTTCATATCTTTGCCTATTCTACTATGTACATTTCTTACACTACTACTATTCTACGAACTCCTTTATGTGAGAGAAGTGGTGGAGTCCTATGGACTAGCGTCAATCCCTTCTTAGACTCCCCCTCCTCTGACGTGCATTAGGATTTGGAGGTCTAATTTCAATCTCCTGGCTCTCCTGTTGTCCTTGATTTCGCTCCCTCCAATTACGGTCGCTTTGCCGTTCGTCATTCCTCCTGTCCCAGATTGCTTGTCTGGATTGACCCTGTTCCCTGACGTTCTGGTTACCGTGTCTCTGGTTTCCATAACCTTGAATAGCGTAACCTTGATCTCGGTAACCCTGGTTTCCTAACTGACCAGTGCGATTATGCGATCTGTTGTCGTCTTCCCTTGCTGGCCCGTGGTATTTGTTATTTTGCGCCTTCTTCCTGTCCTTTGCGTCTTGTTTATCGAAGACTACTTCGAGTTCGCGCAGTAGACTCTTGAATGCATCTATGTCAGATCCACACTTCCCGACAAGTGTCTGTTGATACCTAACTGGCAATTTCGAAAAGCAAAATTTAATAATTTCTCCGTTGCTGTATGGACTATCTAAAAACTGATTCTTCTTGAGTAAATCATCAAAAAATTTGGTTGCGCTCTTATGCCCGGACACTTCCAGTTCAGGACAAAATATTATTTCCTCTTTAATCCTGTCTTGCGTTTCCTTTGACCAGTAGGTCCGCAGGAATGCACCAACAAATTCCTGATAAGTCCGACACGTCGCTGCCACGCCCCGCATCTTTTCCGCGGCTTGGCCTTCGATGTGTCCACACATGAATTCTAATTTGGCCTGGGTTGGCCATGACGACGGTAATGAATTAGTAAATTGCATCACCCAGCTCTTCGGATGCATCGACCCTCCATTATCTTTGAACTTCTGGAATTTGAGTATCGACAGGAAGTGATTGTGATCAAAATTCTGTCCGATCCTCGCACTGGTGTTGTCAGACGTTTCCGATACTTGCACGTCTGCGGAGTGTCCTGATCTATCTTGCTGATAACTGTGATGTGCTACGTCTGTATCACAGTGGAAGTGGCATTCAGCATTCACTCTTCTAAGTGGGCTGCAATTATTGGAGCTATTACTCGCTGTTTCTGCGTGTGCATTGTTTGTTCCGCACGCTGTCACTGGGCTAGAGCACGGCGGGCTTTTCCTCGGAGACACAATCCTGTGTGCTCCATCATTGGTATCCGAACGCGCAGTGCTCGTGTGCCCATTTCGCTCTAGTTTTGCTATCCGACTCTCTACTTCTTTCATTCGTTTCGTGATGTTCGTAACCGCAATATTACCTTGAGTCTTTAAGGCCGCTAGGGATTTCGAGTGGACTTGTGTCGCACGTCGCAAGCGCCCTGCGAGTTTAAGAGTTACTCTTGCGATTTTCATTGCCCCTGTTGCTGCAGTTTTGGCTAGGCCTGCTACTTTTTGTGCTACCATTGACATTTGTTTTGCTTCTCCACATTCTTTCTTTATTGTTAATAATTCCCCACGAATTGCCCCTATATGCGAGATTATTGCCTCAGTGTCCCTCTTACGCTGTTCGTCAGCTTCTTCCTTCTCCTTCTTACGTTGTTTCTCCTCTTCTTCCTTCTCCTTCTTACGCTGTTCGTCAGCTTCTTCCTTCTCCTTCTTACGTTGTTTCTCCTCTTCTTCCTTCTCCCTCTTACGCTGTTCGTCAGCTTCTTCCTGCTTCTTACGCTGTTCGTCAGCTTCTTCTTTCATTGATCGTAGGAAGCTCAGTATTGGGTTTACGTCATCTTCTTGATCCTCTTCAAACATGGGCGATGTAACTCTGGACACCTGGGCGCTAGAGCTCTGACGTGACCGAGCTGGCCTCTGTCTGCACTCGTTCGTTTGACTATAAACTTCTGCTACCGTCTCGACCTGTGTGCCTGTCTCTGTTTCATCCTCTACTTCACTATCATAATCACGGCCGCAACGCTGCTCTGAGATCGCGTCCAAATCACCTTCCTCATCAATGCCCCTGGCGTCCTGTCCTGCTAAAAATGTGCCCATCTCATCTCCGAACCTATTCCCGTCAGTAAACTGCCCCTTATCCATTATGCTATCCTCTTTTGTTTTAGTTTCGCCCGATAATAGTCGTGCCTTACTTCTCGTTATCATTCATAAAAACAAATTCATCTAAAATGCACAATGAAATTAATCTACTCCATATATTTTTTTACACATAAACATAAAATTTCAACAACGCTGTTCCAACGCTGTAATCACAAACACAATTTGATGTGGTACAGAAACCGCACACAAATCCGACAAAGTGCGATGCGGTACAGACACCACATCAGCGAAACACAAAAAAAACAATGAACAAAAAAATATATACACTGAAAACAAAAACTGTAGTCATGCGCCGCTACTTAAAACTAAACGCGGAACTACCAAAAAAAACTTGGGTATTAATCATTAAAAAAAATAGAGAGAAAAAAAATTGAATGTTCCTACTAAGAATCCTGTTTGTTTATCAGAGATTCACAGGAAAGATCCGAGGCCAAGGGTCGCCATATTATGCGAGGTGCCGGGGCTAGTAGTGTATTTATCACTAAATTCTACTAGAATCCACATGTGTAAATCATGCTCTAAGCCCCCCCTATTCTAACTCCGACTTTTGCTGTTGCACAAGGATAAAACAAATACGCGAACTGACTCTAATCAACCCTGCTAGTGGAGTAGAAGAGAGTTTGGCACCTGCAATAATTTAATTTGATAAATAAGTTAAATAAACAAAGGTTTCATTAGCATAGTGAGGAATGATAGGGTTGCTCTATTGATTAACAGAAAGAAAGTTCTGTCCAAAATAACAATATGATTTATTAAGATTAAACGCAGAATAGTAAAAGAGACACAGGAAATATAAAACATCAAATTGGCTAAAATTGGAGATTCATACAAACACAGTAAAGGTGAAGTTGTCCCTAACTTAGATCGTGAGGTTTAAGACGAAGTGGTATGTGGAGCCAATTCCTTTCCACTCAAATCTCAAGAGAGACACACAGCTAACCCAATAGTAATTGCTGCTACTCGAAACTGAACAAAGTTAGAAAAGGATGAACAGGCGCGCTCTGCTGAGCTCTGATTATCACCTAGGAAAATCCCTATCTGCCGGTGCTGCGGACGTACATTACCAACAGTCTTCTTATCTCCCAGAACACGATCTGGCGTACCGCAGGCGAGGGCTGGTTGCTCCGACGTCCTCGACCGAAAGGCGACTGCCGACTACCCAGAGCACCCGTACAGGCCGAACACCGAACATTCCCGCCCCCACGACAGTGGCCGTGGTTACGTTCCAATCAGCAACTCGAAAACCGGCGGAAATTCCACTCCATTGCCGGAGCACTACCATTCCACCAATGGAGATTCTTGGCGCCAATTTCTGTGCTGATTTTGCAGAAAGTGCGGGAATGTTCCCGCCACAACTGCGTGGGTACACAAGTCATTCCCACGCCTCGCTGGTAGCCCGCCAGAAAGTGTTTTCGCAAAGTTTCTCTGAAGTAACGGAACCTCTAGCCCAGCCGCTACTTCACACCCCAGCGGGCGTGTCTCTTGACAATGTCGGCGTCTGAAAAGCATTCACTCGACTGCCTCACACACGTCGGCTTAACTCTCTCCAGTTCCACAGAGCCCGCCTGTCACCGGCCCACCCGGGTGACGAGAGACGCTGCGTGGGAAGTACGCGTGTTAAGGAAAAGCAACCCTCCACCGCATGCAACTAGAGAGGAGAATCGTAAGATAGAAATATGAGAGGGGGCTCATGCCACCTCTCACAGTGTGTATCACAATAATCAGTAGCGAAAACTGCCGTTGATGAAAGTGCGTGAGGGAAAAGAGGGGAAGGTGGCGCCAAACGATAAGTCACTTCTCTGGAACAATGTTCTCAAAGCGGCCCGGGAAACAATCGGTCGCCCATGCGACGGATCGCTGAAGTCCGTAGCTAGTTGGTGTTTTTTTTTTTTTTCTTTTTTTGCAGGTTACTAATACACACCGTCACCGGTTCAGATCCGGTCCAACTGTCTCGGTGAACAAGTAAAAGTAGACTCAAAGCAACGGCTGAATAAAAGCGTCTAGAACCGCTCGGCCACTTCGGCCGTAATGCGCCAGCTCTATGGTCAAGGAGAAAAGTGGCTGGACGTGGCCAGGCCACTGCTAGTGACTGTACGAAACGGGCAGGAAAACGTGGTCGTATTGGGCCTATCGTCAGTCACAGCCCGAATCCGAGTCCTCCAGGACGGTGAAAGGAACGAGGTGTCGATGCCAGCGCCGTGGAACTGTAGTGCCGATGGATTGGAGTCCAGCGATTGCCTCGCGGAGGACGTCCACTTTTCTGTACAGTTGGCGAGCCTTACGGCGAATGGTCGTCATGAGAAGGGCTGTATTTGTCTCCTCACGCAGAGTGACAATCCTGGTGAGCGGAGGGGCGTGAAGACTCCACCTGAGAACTTTATTCTGTAGGCGCTGGAGCGCAGTATCCGGGACTTACTAATCGTGGCCCACGCATAGGAACCATACGTTAGTCAGGGTAGGACAACGGAGTGATACAGCCGGAGCTTCGTATCTAAATTCAGGTCTCGGCTGGAGAAGAGCGGGTACAAGTTTGTGGGGCCGTTACAGGATATATTTATACAACTATAATTAGCTCAGCTTTTTAAGCCTATATCATGCATGTTCAACAGTTGTCCATAATTGTCAGAAAGATGTCCGAAGTTTTGCTTTATACAACTTATGTATGTGTGTTTTTCGATCATAAAAAATCCAGTTGCATTCACAACTAGATCTAAAGCTAGAAAATCGTCGGCTGCGTGAATTCAAAAAGGAACTACGAAGCAAGGTGAATACACAGTAAAACGGAACGGTGAAGTTTTGATTTGCCAAGCCATACATAGAGCGCAGCAGTTACCAGAAAAGTTGTGATATCGGCCATGGTACCTGGAACTCCAATTTGTTGGGCAGAAATCAACATTCAAGTGCGCCGATGTAAAATTCTCTTTCCTTTGTTGACGATTTATTAACATTTTTAATCATTTCTGCTGCCTTTTCATTATGGAAAGACAAGCGATATTTCCTCGAAACTCGTGCGTCTCGTAATATCACAGCCCACAGGCGTCTCGTGTTGCAGGCAAATAGCAACACAGCGTACTGTCGTTAAATGGCTACTCGTAACATAATTGCAGCGAGTGCTTATTTCGCCATGTAAATTTAATAGCGTTTCAACGAAAGTTTTACCTTAAGTGGAGAATTGTGTGGATACAGAATACCACAGCGATACTGAAAATTTATGTCATATTATTCGCAACATTATGTCTGAAGTATTCACATTAGCCGAAACTATATTTGCTTTTTGAGTTACATAACAACTCGTCGCATAAAAATGAAACGTTACACTTGAAGCCATGAATTCTCTTATCTGTTAAAGGTCAGTGTTCAGTATGTTCGTACCTCTAAAGTTTTGTGAAAAATGCATACATTCATCAGTAAAATTATTAGACTTTCAGAGTCCAATCGTTTTTAAAACTGCGAAGTTTAGCGCACCGTCTGCTCAAGAACCTACTAAATACTCGCGACAAATGATTGAGCTAAAAGATCCCAGAGAACTGGAAAAGCGTCAGAAGTTTTGGGAGATGGAGAAAGAGATGGAGTCGAAGGTTCAGTACGCTCAGCTGACTGCAGAGGAAAGAATTATTCACGAAGCACACGCAGAAGCGGTTCGGCGTGGTCATTTCACATACGATGATCCAGCAACGGGAGACCGAATCAAGACACGTTTGCGCCACTTTCTGAAAGGAAGATGTTGTGGAAAAGCTTGTAGACACGTATGTATCCTTACAATAATCATGTTCCTTCACTGTAACAGACACCATTTGCGTATGGTTCGCCAATGTCAGATAGCGTCAGCTTAGAGCATTGACAATCTTTATAAACTCAGTATGCACAGCATTTCCTAGTCCACTCATTCCCAGTGGTTCAAAGGCAAAATTGGTACTATTATATTCTTGCAGTTTTAATTAATATTGAAACAATATTTATTCCTCTCCCATCATTAGCTCTCTTGTATTTAACTGACTAGCAACTGGAATCTTTGTTTAAGAGACAGGAGGAGCTACCAAGAGAATTTAGTTGCAGCAAAACCGTGTACGGTACTTAATATCATTTACAGATTTTAAGGACATGACAAGGACAAAACAGTGTGAAATATGGAGCTTACTGTTATATTCATGCGTAATATTTTAAATGGAAATGCAGCAGTCTCACATGCCTAAGACAACACAACGTAAATTGCAGCTTACCATTACATTCAGACATGATTTTATTGGTAGTGCAGCAAAGTCACAATGATACCACATGATTTAAAGGCAGAGCTCAGTATTTTCTCACCCATTAGTGTGTTTACTTAATTATAAATTGGAATTCATGTTGTTTACCAGACAGATCATTATAAGTGTTAAGTGTTGCTAAAACTGATTACTTAATATCATCTACAGTTAAGAGGAACTTGCATAAGGCAGCAGGATCTTCCATCTTGGGACTCATTAGCAAAAATAATTTATTTTAGAAATGAAAATAAGAGGACTTACCATGAATATAAGAAACATTAACATGTAAGCATGTATCAAGAATACATTGATCCTTATGTGAATTCATAATGAATGATACACTGGCAGGAGTTACATTAACACACATTTAAATTCCTAAATTTTGTCATCTCACTCTGAAGTCTGCAGCAGATAGTAATGGTTAAAGTGTTTTACCCACTTCTTTAGCAATTATAGCACGAGGAAAGTGCTTATCTGTATTTTTTGCTGCAAGCTAATGTACATTTGATGTTAGAATCTGACCATGCCATTAAAGAATATCCACTCAAGCAAGTTTTATGCATGGGTACTCATTTATTCATTGTATTCTGTAAATTCCTTCAAGAAGACCATTCAGGTAAGTGGAACCAGTTGCAGTATATGTAAACAAAGTGAAACAGCTGTTAGAAACTGCATAAAAAATTTGCTGTGCTTAATCATCATAAGTTGTTTATGCCTCCTCAGTCAGAATTCAACATAGTAAAATAAAAGGCAAGTCAGTACACTGAAAAAAAAGCTGACTGCTTTCTCAGTTATATTAAATATCTACTG
Organism: Schistocerca nitens; assembly: GCF_023898315.1. Taxonomy (NCBI): domain Eukaryota; kingdom Metazoa; phylum Arthropoda; class Insecta; order Orthoptera; family Acrididae; genus Schistocerca; species Schistocerca nitens. The sequence continues at coordinate 561,466,983 of NC_064619.1, read as the reverse complement.
TTTATCTCCTTAGTAGCTATATGACAGCTTGGATATTTATCATAGATTTTATCTGTACCATAACAGTAAAGACCACCTTAAATTAGCATTGCTACTTGTCATACTGTGAATAGGACTCTTCAATCTGTGAATATAAATAATCAGATAATTTTTAGAATTAGTGGCATATTCTTAATTTTCTTTCCATTTCTAGGAATTCTAAATTTCTTACTTTATTCTTATTAGAGCATTTATTAGAGATCTTACACCACAATATAGAAATCCACTCCGAACCTTAAACAAGTGGACAAAACTTTCATGGATTTTATTTTACAGTATTGTGCTGGGGTTATGTAAATTACAGTTCAGTTCAAACATTTTTTCTTTCTGTAATAGCAATTAATACAGCTGAGCAGTAAATGTACAGAGAAAATGAAATTAACTGAAGCCATTTATGCCACTTTGCAAACTCTCAACCAAACTACAACTTTTCAACTTAACCTAGACCTCTAAGATTCCATATTCACATTAACTGGCTTCTTCAAGTAATAATCAGATTGTCACTTTTTGACTAAACTTATGTCTTGGGCTACTCTATTGCTACAATCTACATTCAAAAAAAGCAATATAAACACAAAAGAATATGGTCAGTATCCTATTTTCTTTCTATTTGGATACAAATGACAACACATTTCAGAACACTCTTACATTATGGGATAAATCCAAAATCCGGCATTGATAACTTGAATTCACCTAATGTACGCGTAAGAATTTCAATATCTTCAACAGATGTTTACACAATATTCTTACTGAAAACTACAGCAGAATAAACACTTTATTGGCTTAATCTACATTTCCCCAGAATACAACACCTTAAGATGAAAGGGAGTAAAAAAGTACCCTAATCATGAAGTCAGTGCAGTGAGACACACTGTTAAGTGCAAAACTTGTTGAACGGTACGACTCATTACTTTATCTGTGTGGTGAAACCATTTAGGCTTGCTGCCTGGCTCTATCCCAAGGATATTTACACACAATATCTAATTGTCGTTCCAGCAGCTTGTTTTATATGTTTTAAATTGCATAGTGACAGCCTTTGTGAGATGAATATTTAAAGTATTTACTGTAAACCTGTTATGCAATCATCTGATCTTTGAATTGTTTGGTAGAGTTTGGTCCTTGATTACTCTGAATGACCACAGTGGCACCGAGGTTAATACTCTGGATTCACAGTTGAAAGGAGCAGCATTCAAATGTCATTCCTGGTTTCTTTTTCCTTGGTGTCCAGTCCAAGCTTGTACTCAGCTGCACTAAGTGGTCAAATCAATAGAAGTGAACTGGCATTCAATCCAGAATGTTGTATGTGATTTTCCTAACCTGATAAAAACAAATTCGAGGATAGTTCCTCTTACTAGCTCTCACTCATGTCAACGCGGGGTAGCCGCTCGGTCTGAGGCACCTTGTCACAGTCCATGGGGCTATCCCCATCGGAGGTTCAAGTCCTACCTTAGGCATGGGTGTGTGTGTTGGCCTTAGTGTAAGTTAGGAACAAGTAGCGTGTAAGCTTAGGGAACGATGACCTCAGCCGTTTGGTCACATTGACCTTACCACAAATTTCCAAAAAAATTTCTCTCTCACACATGTTCCATAAATCCCATCATAAAGGGTGTGGAAAGAGTCCAACTACACATTAATTGATTGAAGCAGCCACTGTGTGCTACTGCTGTTTATTATATTAACATCTAGTTATGAGTAGTGCTAATCTATTTACATAGATTATTATGAAAATTATTTCTAAATTAGTTTAAGAATACATGATAAGCAGCTACTTAATGGTTTTTGCCCTTTGTCTCAAGCTTTTTCTGTGGCTGCTTTTATCTAATACCTCATACTAAGTATTTATGTAACGTGACTAATCCAGGTAACATTGTCAGGCTGCCTATATACTGGTAAAATTAAAACCTGCTCAATGTGAACATTAGCGTTGAATGTAATTTATGATTGCAGAGTCAAAATATTTACACTGATTATAAAAGGAGTAATTAATAATGTTTTACTTTAGTCTGGAATATGCTGAACTCTCACTAATCCAGTACTCCGCAGTCTGGCCTCTCAGTAATCTGGCCCATATACAGACTCCAGGCCCTTAAGCAGAAATGACACCCACAACATTGATTATCATGTGCAACTGTGTTAAACAAAGCTAAATATATTTGAATATGTGGCCTTCCTTTGCAGTTTAGTATCATGGTTCAAAAAAGGAAACACTTTATGGTAGGTCTTAAGCAAAAACTCAAAATTTTAGATAAGCGGAAACAAGGTTCTTCACGAGAAGCCGTTGCTGCTGAGTACAGAGGTGGTGGATGAGCAAGTATTTGTGACATCAAAGAGAAAGAAATTACACTACTGGCCATTAAAATTGCTACACCAAGAAGAAATGCATATGATAAACGGGTACTCAATGGACAAATATCTTATACTAGAACTGACATGTGATTACATTCTCACGCAATTTAGGTGCATAGATCCTGAGAAATCAGTACCCAGAACAACCACCTCTGGCCGTAATAACGGCCTTGATACGCCTGGGCACTGAGTCAGACAGAACTTGAATGGCGTGTACAGGTACAGATGCCCATGCAGCTTCAACACGATACCACAGTTCATCAAGAGTAGTGACTAGCGTATTGTGACGAGACAGTTGCTCGGCCACCATTGACCAGATGTTTTCAATTGGTGAGAGATCTGGAGAATGTGCTGGCCAGGGCAGCAGTCGAACATTTTCTGTATCCAGAAAGGCCCGTACAGGACCTGCAACATGCGGTCGTGCATTATCCTGCTGAAATGTAGGGTTTTGCAGGGATCAAATGAAGGGTAGAGCCACGGGTCGTAACACGTCTGAAATGTAATGTCCACTGTTCAGAGTGTCAATGCGAACAAGAGGTGACCGAGACTGTAACTAACGGCACCCCATACCATCACGCCGGGTGATACGCCGTATGGCGATGATGAATACACGCTTCCAATGTACGTTCACCACGATGTCGCCAAACACGGATGCAACCATCATGATGCTGTAAACAGAACCTGGATTCATCCGAAAAAAATGATGTTTTGCCATTCATGCACCCAGTTTCGTCATTGAGTGCACCATCGCAGGCGCTCCTGTCTGTGATGCAATGTCAAGGGTAACTGCAGCCATGGCCTCCGAGCTGATAGTTCATGCTGCTGCAAATGTCGTTGAACTGTTCGTGCGGATGGTTGTTGTCTTGGAAATGTCCCCATCTGTTGACTCAGGGATCGAGACGTGGGTGCACGATCTGTTACAGCCATGCGGATAAGATGCGTCATCTCGACTGCTAGTGATACGAGGCCTTGGGATCCAGCACGGCGTTCCGTATTACCCTCCTGAACCTACCAATTCCATATTCTGCTAAGAGTCATTGGATCTCGACCAACATGAGCAGCAATGTCGCAATACGACAAACTGCAATCACGATAGGCTACAATCCGACCTTTATCAAAGTCGGAAATGTGATGGTATGCATTTCTCCTCCTTACATGAGGCATCACAACATCGTTTCACCTGGCAACACTGGTCAACTGCTGTTTGTGTATGAGAAATCGGTTGGAAACTTTCCTCATGTCAGCACGTTGTAAATGTCGCTACCGGCCCCAACCTTGTGTGAATGTTCTGAAAAGCTAATCATTTGCATATCACAGCATCTTCTTCCTGTTGGTTAAATTTCGTGTATGTAGCATGTTATCTTCGTGGTGTAGCAATTTTAATGGCCAGTAGTGTATTTGACAATACGTAACCCAGATGGGGAGTGAGTTGGGAAACTGCACGATTATGTGAAATAATGAGAATGAAGAACTGGTTCTAGCTGTTTTTAATAAGGAGAATGTGTTGCTAGTGGCTGAATGAGGAAAACAGAGAGATACATCAAACTTTAACAGATGAAGAAATAATCGAAACTGGGCAGAAAACTTATGAAGAAATTGATGAAGTAGAGGACATAGGAGGAGAGAGCATGAACATTTCTCACACAGATAGCGCTGTAGCGGCACAAATTTTCCTGGAGTACATTATGCAACAACCATATACATGCAGTATTGATGTTGATGCTTGTAAAGCAATTGCACGATAAAGCATTCCACTATTCCTTATTATCATTGTGACAACTAAAAGTTTGTGACAGTTATAGTACTGTAAATGTTCAAGCATGTATGTTTATACTTTCAGTTTCTACAAATATGAATTTTCCTTGGATTTAATAAAGTGTAGTCTTTTTGTGTTTAAACTGAATTTCAGATCTCTCAACAATCTGGCACTTCTGCTAATTTGGCACCCATATGTGCTTGGAATGGCCGGATTAGTGAGAGTCTAGTGTACTTGGGAATTTTCAATTTCCTTTCCCATTCAGAATGAACTTTCCACTTTGCAGTAGCCTATGTGTAGTTTTGAAGCATCCTGGTAGATTAAAACTGTGTGCTGAACCAGAACTCAGCCCAGGACCTTGCCTTTTGTGGGTAATGTTCTTACTGACTGATCTGTTACAGCACAATTCACAAATCATCCTCACGGCTTCCTATCTGAGGTTGGCTGGTATTCAGTTATCAAATTTTGCCCCAGAATATAAAACTCCATTTGGAATTCCACATAAGGATGCACAGTCTATAGATATTTCTTATACTTCCAGATTATTTGTTTTTATTAATGAAAATAATCAATTTTTGAAAATATAATGCAACTGAACCGATAAAAAAATCTACTCACCAAGCAGAGACAGAAGAAAACACTTATTAGGGTATTAAAATTTGCATGCTTTTAGAGCCAGTGGCTCCTTCTTCTGACACAAGAATGGAAGGGGAAGGTAGAGGAGTGAAAGGAAAGGACTGTTGAGGTTTAGGGAATGGGGAGAGTTTGGAAAAGTCACCCAGAACACCAGATTGGGAAAGACACACCGGATGGAATGAGAAGGAAAGACTGACTGCTAGGGACTGCACCGGACAAGATGTGGAAACATGAGAGCTTAAATGTGGAAGACAGGGTAATATGGGGTTCTGAGCAAGTTTTTTGAACTTCCCCCATTTCCTAAACTTCAGCAGTTCTTTTCCTACACCCCTCTTCCTTCCCCCTCAACCCTTCTGCCAGAAGAGCTTGCAAATTTCAGTATTTTCATATGTGTTTTCTGCTGCTGCCACTTGGTGGGTTAATCTTTTATTCATCCAATTGCAGAGTATTTAATTTGAAACAATAAACATGCAAGTGTACAAAAAGTTCGGTATATTCTAGTTGCAACCACAACCTACAAGTGGCCATTATTTGGAACTTACTGGCAGTTTTTCCACAACAGTGATGTTTCAGTCCCACTAGCATATTTCTCTCCCACTACATTGTGTATTATGCCTCTTATTGCCTTCAGTTTTATTACAAGTTTTCAGGGGCAAAAATTTTCACTAGAGTGTGGCTCTTACAGGAAGATGTCATCCAAATTTTATTGGACTTACTATAAAGCTTGCTTCCCTCCAGTCTGATGAAATGAGTTTTAAACACACGCTATAAGTTGTTAATTACTACATGCATATTGGAATATAAAGGTGACTGATGCAAAAAAAGTATAAGTTTGCAAAAAAGTGGCAAACCTCATTCCATTCTACATCAGCATCTGTACTCTGCAAATCACTGTGAAATGCAAGAAACAGGGCATTTTCCATTGCACCATTTATTAGGACTTCTTCCTGTTACATTCACATATGGAGCACAGGGAGACTGACTGTTTAAATGCCTCTATGCATGCTATGGGAGCAATACATAGGCATGCTGTAGCATATTTGTAGTCATCATTTAGAGTTGGTTCTCAAATTTTATGAAAAGGATTTCACAAGATAGTTTGCATCTATCATCAAGTGTCAGTCAGTTCAATTTCTTCGGAATTTCTGTGACACTCTCCCATGGGTTAAAGATATCTGTGACCATTTGTGATGTCCTTCTCTGTATACATTCGATATCTCTGTAGTTAGTCGTATTTATTATGGGTCCCACACAATTAATCAGGATTCTAGGATGGGCTGCATGGGTGATTTGTAGGCATCTCTTTTGTAGACTGATAGCATTTCCCTAGTATTCTAACAAATAAACTGAGGTCTGCCACCTGCTTTACCAAATATGTGATTGATCCATTTCATATCCCTAAAAAGTGAGCCAGGTATTTGTTTGAATTGACTGATGACAACTGTGACCATTGATAATGTAGTCATAAGGTACTAAATTGTTTCATTTTGCAAAATGCAAAATTTTATATTTAAAAAAATTTAAAGCTGTTTGTCAGTCTTTGCACCACTCTGAAATCTGATCCAGCTAAATATTTGTGCAGCTTCTCTCAGACTGTACTTTATTGTAAATAACTGCATCACCTGCAAGAGTCATAGGTTACTATTAAGGCTGTTCGTATACAACCTGAACAGCGAGGATCCCAGCACACTTCCCTGGGGCTAGAACTGTTGATAACTCTCCACCCAAGATAATACACTGTGTACTCCCTATCAAAAAATGTTCAAACCAGTCACAAATATCCTACACAGTTGCATATTTGCTAATAAGCATAGGTGTGGTACTCAGTCAGATGCTTTTTAGAAATATGTGGAGAAGTTCATAACAAAGAGACACTAAAGAGTGTGGAAGGAGTCCTTTGAGCACTTGCTAAATCTGAATGGACTTGGAGATGATGAAAATAAACTAAAGCTGAAGGTGGTAGAAGTAAACTCGGGGAGGGGAGGGGAGGGGAGGGGAGGGGAGGGGAGGGGAGGGGAGGGGAGGGGAGGGGGGGGGATTCTGACAATGAAAGAAATGAAAATGGTGCTGGACAAGATGAAAGGGGGAAGGGCACTACATTTGGATGAAGGAAGTGTCAAAATTGTGAAGGCAGCAGGGGAGGTTGGGAAACAGTGGCTGTGTCGCATGATGAGGGTAGTGTGGAAGGAGAAAACTGCAGAAGATTGGAACAGGGCACTAATTGTCCCTATATCCAAGAAAGGGAGTAGAAACTACTGGGGTGTCACACTGGTAACGCACTGTGACAAGGTTTATGAGAAGATCCTGGAGAGCAGAATCCAGACAAGAGTCGAGAACAAAGTGGGAGAGGAACAGCATGGCTTCAGACCTGGGAGATCAACTCTTGATCTCATATTTGCAGTGAAATAGCTCCAGGAGCATCTCTATTAATCTGACGAAGATCTAGTGGCATCCTTTCTTGATACAGGAAAGGCATCTGATAGTAGTGTCTGTAGAAGACAGGTCTGCAGAGCACTAGAAAAGAAGGGAGTGGAAAAAAAAAATAAAAAAGAAAAAAAAAAGCAGAGTGGAGGGGGCATAGTGTGCAAGTCTGGGTTGTGTGAAAGTGGGAAGTGAAAGGATGGATTGGTTCCAGCAAACAAGTGGCATGAAACAGGGCAGTGCACTGTCACCTTTCCTCTTCATTGTGCTCTTGCATGAGCTAATGACTAAGGTGGCACGAAAAACTGGAGAAGACAGTATGACGGCAATGTTGTTCACAGATGACTTGATGCTCAGGGAAACAGGGAGGAGGAGATTCAGGAACAGCTGAATGCTTGGCTAGGGAAGAAACTGCAAGACACTATGGATTGATCTGTAATGTAAACAAATGTGAGATCCGGGTTACAGCTAGAAAGAAAGATAGACCAACTATCGGAATAAGGATTGCAAATGAACAATTGAAGAAAGTGTAAAGTGTCAAGCACTTGGGAAGTGTGGCAGATGAAAATGTAAAAAATGAGAAAGAGATCAGTGGACATATCAGACAGGCTGACACATTCCTGTGATGTGTTAGGAGCCTGGTTTGGAATAAAGACATCCCTAAAAAATGCAAAGAAGTAATATATAGAAGTTACCGCATCTCAGTATTGACCTAAGCATCTAAAGCATAGGTAATGAAGAAAAGAGATATAACAGTAGTAACAGGCACATTAAATGAAATTTGCCAGAACTAGGATAGGAATAATAAGGAGAGATAGGATGAAGAATGAAAGGGTAAGGGAAATAGTGAAAGAAGAACCCTTGCAGAGCAGGATAGAATATTAAAGCTTATATGGCATGGGCACTGAAAGAGAATGGAAAATAAGAGGATACATGAAATGGTGATGCAAAGGAAATGAACAAGAGGAAGACAAAGAAGGAGGGGAGTGTTGAAAACATAGGCAAGGACTGATCCAGAGTGAACATAGAAAGATTGTGGGAAAACAGGACTAGATGGTGAGATTTACATCCCAAACAGACCCAGCCTGGGAGTGAGAACTGTTAAAGATGATGATGGCTAGACAAATTGTTGTACTGCTTGCTTGAGAAAGTCCTTATCATTAACCAGAATTATCCAGGACCTTTTCATCATACCAGATAAATGTAACACTTTTGCCGTTAATACATAAAACAAATGGAATCCACATATTGGAAACACAAGAAAAATTTTCTCCCTACTGCTTTATTTTCTTTCCTTCACAGGCACTAGCAGTTTTACCCTTCTCTCACCCTCAAAGCAGACTCTTAAGTCTTGTTGTATTTTAGGTGATGATGGTCAATGGATTAGAGACAGTTGTGGAGGGCAGTGGGCCACTGGAGGGGGGGGGGGGAGGGAGGTGGTATCTGACTGCTACTGCTGGTCACCACCACCCCACCACCTCCTCTCTCTCATCCCACTTGCCTACTCTGCATATGATTCAATGCCAGCTTTGTCTTTTATGCAACTGCGAATAAAGGCAACAAAAACCGGAAGTAGCCTTGCTAGGGTGGTAATGCCACTGCTTGCCTGTTTGTATAACTATAATAATGTTCAGCACATAAACAGACTTCTTTCCCTCATCCTTCTTAAGTCTTTCTTATCACTTGCATTCCCATGAAAACGCTGAAACCATCACCATTATTTATCAATATTTTACATAATTATTATGAACATAAAACTATTCATTGGAGCATCAAACTTTTGATTCCACCTCCGTTTCAACAAGTATTACACCTTCCAGGTTAAAACTTTTCATCTTAGCCAGTTCTTAATTTAATGCATTTTGGTCCTTTCTAATTTACGCTGGGACTTGTGTATCAAAACGAAGTAATTCTCCAATAAACTAGTGTTTTGGGACATGAGCAGAAAAAGTCAAACAAGTGAGACAGCCATAATGTTGATTTATTATTAACTGCTGCTTACACAGTTTGTTCATTATGGGCACCAAGGATGTTTATGAGATGCTATATAATGCCAGATTTGCACCTTGTGGCCAGAATCGGAACCAACTTTTTTATAGCCTAAATCAGTTCCGCATTAGTGTATCCACCAAGCTTCGCTACCATTAGATTAATTTGCCCCAGACTGGACTTCTGTGAGAGCTGCACTTTAATTACACACACACACACACACACACACTAGCACTCGCAGCAATTTACTCCATCACTTATGAGAAATTTCTTTTTCTCACTAGCTAGATTACAAAACAGAATAACATCCCAATAGGTAACATGCAGAACCTTAGCACACTTTGAAAAAAATGATAAGCCAGGGAAGAGAGGGGGTTGGCCAGCAAATTAGTACCTAATGTGTCCTGTAAAAACAGACTATATTGTTGAGGCCCTGTAGCCTCGTGTTGAACACACCACCATTTGACTGTTTCAGTCTTTTATGCCATTTTCAAGTATTTGATTTTATGTATTTAACATATATTCCAGGACACTTAACATGTTGTCAAGCTCAAAGTTGGCCATAGATTAAGAAAAATATTGGCTCCCCACGAAATGCCAAATGTAAAATCACCATCTTGTAACAGGCCATTAAATAATCATAGGAGCACATCATATTTAGGAAAAGCAGGCTTTGTTGGTTAATAAAAGATGAACACATGTCCTTATGCTCATCTTTTATTTGGCAACATAAGGCTGTTTACACTAAATTTGACTTGCTCCCACGATTATTTAATGATCTGTTACAAGATGGTGATTTTAAATCTGGCATTTCATGGGGAGCTAATTTTTTTTTTTTAATTTATGGCCAAGTTTGAGCTTGACAACATGTTAAGTGTCCTGCAGTATATGTTAAAGACATAAAATCAAATACTTGAAAATGGCATAAGAGACCGAAACCTAGGTCGTACTTAAATAAACAATAAAGCAATCAAATGGTGGCGTGTTCCCTAAAAAATAAAAAATAAATAAAATGAAATTAAAAAATTGTATGACTGTTGCTTAGCAATATCAAAAACTTTTTCCTCCAGTTGAGTTGGAATGCATAGGTCTCATATCCAGAATCAAAGAGAGATGTGGTTCACACCAGAATTCAAGGAGCCTTCATGGGAGCTACTAATTCCAAGTTATACAATAATTTATACTTTCCTCTAACTCAAGGGGTCATGTAATTTTTATGTTTGTAAATGGGCATGGATAGGCAAATTACATGTCACTGCCACATCTCAGAGGAATGTACGGTAGATTATAGCTGAAAGAGGGGCTTACTCAGCTGCAGATTCGCTATAGAATCTGATAGGGATTCCATCGGAACCTGGAGCTTTATTCAATTATCTGACACTAACATATGTATCACTCACCTTTCCAGTGGTGCGAGAATTAAATTGGGAATCAATAAGAACACTGAATAATTGCTGTATTGGTCACTAAATAAGAAGCCACCAAAGACTATTTGATTCATTTCAGGTAGAACCCATCTTTAGTTTGTCATGAATATCTTGGTGATCAGATGTGTATGTAACAAACAAAGCTGTCATGCCAGACTAAAGACTTAATTCAACGTTTATGCTTTCACTTTTCTACACTCAATTTCAGTCCCTGTCTCATGCCTGAGTGTCTGGACACCAACTTTGGTAGCACTAACTGCCTTTACATATGATCAGTATTTCTTTGGGTTTTCTGAGAGGTCCTTCAATATAATTCTGCAACAGCAGTTGAAGGCATCACACTTTCCCTTCTTGACAGCCAAACTCATTTCCTTCAGCATCTCTCTATCTCTAACCCTAAGCTTTGTTTTACACGTATTATGCAGTAGTCTCTAAGCACCATAGTCAAATTTAAGTTTGGTACTTACTGTAATAACTTCATTGGATTACTTATGGATAAAGCACTAATATCACTTCATTATTTGTTTCAGTGCATTTTTGACCATGAGAAGGTACCTGAAGCCAAGAAGAAAACTAGCCGATTTAACTCTTCCTTCTGGGTGTATGATGATGATGCAGCGGACAAGGAGAATGATGAGAAAATGAAAGCATTGTATGGCTTATAGTTAACAGGGAAGAATTTTTTCAGTGCAAGGTATAAAATAAAAAAAGAACATGTCTCTCCTCACACAACTATATTTTTTGTCATTGTATGTGAGGAGACGATTCAGTGGCGGATGGTGATGCAGTATTCAGCACTATTTGTTAGATTGTTTCATAGTTCTGTTTAAATCTGTGTAAATGTGATATGACTGTCAGTATTATGCTACAATTATATCTTAAAGAACTCCGAATGAACCTGTTTAAATTATTTGTGGGTATGTGAACTGTATATAAATAAAAACAGATGTCATTTAATGCTCATTTGTCATACAACCATTAAGTGTAATTGTCTGTTACCAGTAACATCCAGGATAATCCCTCTCATTATTTTAAACACGGGAAATATGTCTCCTACACTGTTTTCAGAGATAAATGTTGAAAAACTGCTACAAGGGCAAGGTGTAAACTTCTTAGCCTCTCAGTGAAAGATTGTGATTGTAGGTAAAAAATTAATTTTTTTTTACATAGTCCTCTTTTATGTCAGTACAATTTGCCCCTTGTTTCTTCCACTCAGTTAATTCAGCTCAAAATTGTGATGTGCGGGCTCTGTTGGAAAAGTAACCAAATCATCTTTTTTATGCAGGAATTAAGCTTTTAGGTAGATGTTGATGGCAATACTTTATCTGTTGCCGTTTCCTGACCCATCATATTGTTGTCATCACATTTAATTTTGGAAATATTATTATTTTAGGTGAAGGTGGTATAGTGTCAAGGTTTTTGCAAGGTCTAATTCACAAGAGCTGTCATGCGATATAAAATGTAATATGAAAGTGGGAAACCTTTGACCTGCTGAAGAAAGCTTATTCAAAGATGTTGCTCTAGGTCACACACAATGTTATAAATGGTTATCAGAATTAAAAAGTATTTGTTAATCAGCTGAAGCTTATTCTGCACCAGGAAGGTGTTTGGCTTCAATTGATGGCACTTGCTTTCAAAATATCAGCAGTCTGGTGACTTCCAACCATCATTTAACTGTCAGAGAACTTGCAGAAGGGAATGTAATCTCAAATGGTCCTTTTTCAAACAGGTACATGAAAAAATTTGTAAAGAGAGACCACAGTTGTTGCAAGACAGCTCATGGTTTCTTCATAGTGACAATGTGTGTGCCTGTTCAGCAGTCACATTTCTGTCCTCCCTCAGCCACTGATGGGCAAACCAAAAAGTGACTGAACATCAGAGAGTAGTAGTTTGATGGAGACAATAGATACACATCAGTAAGTTGAATAAAAATGTCAATAAAAAGTTTATTTAATTTATGTAACCATCTAAAGTGTTTGCAACCTCTTCATCATTCTCAAAACACTTTGTAGTCACAAATTTCTAGGCTCTAGGAATAAGTGAACTGTAATGGATATCGAGTCTGGTGAACCTGGTGGATATTGTAACAAGCCATTCTTCTAATCCCTGTTTTCTCACTGCCAAAGCAACATTTTTGGGGAGGCACATTGGCCCAATAAGTGATGATTTTTTGTCCTCATCCTTCTGCGGCCCACACCTTTCCTTGCATATTTTTTCATCCATTTTGTTCAAAAGACTGGTAGAGTATTCTCCAGTTATTGTTTTGCCCTTCTCAAGATAACATTCAAGAAGAATTGCATTTGCTCCCCCAAAATCACTGGTCTTAGCTTCACCAGCAGACCATATACCTTTCACATTATTGTGTAGTGCCAATGACTTACACCTGCTGCTTTAATTACCGCTCCATTCCCAGCATGTAGTAAGCGACCCAGACCCAACAGTGCCATATGTTAGCAGCTATTCAAAGTATTTTGGAGGTTTTATATAACTTTTGTATAAAATTATTACAGCTGGTTGTACGTCTTTCGATATAGTCCAAACAGAACAGAGTAGTTTTTTCATCTGCTTTTTTGGTGACCATTCAACAAAAGTGGCTCCCATGGTGCACAAAGCCTTCTCAAACAGGATTTCCAGTGAAGGAGCCCCAATTTTAAAATTAAATATCTTGAAAACTGCGATTGATAGACAAGTGCAACAAATGGTATGCATATGGTGAAAACTGTAAGAATTTTATACAGAATCTTCGAAATTGTTTGGGAAGCTGCTAACAGATGGCGCTTACATAGTCAGCTCTGCAACCATTCTTTGCAGTCACATCACAGTCTTTCTAATTGTGCACCACTCACTGTAAGGAGGTGGCACAAATGAAGAATGAAATTTACCATCACATCAGGTAGTGTCCCAGTGGAAATGGATTCAAATGCCACAGGGACCACCAATTCGAGCTTGTCCCAGCATAATGGGATGGTTCCAATAGACAATGACTTTCAATATGCCCCCCAAAAAGTAGTCACAGGGCCTCAGATGGGGCGAATACAAAGATCAATCCATCCCTGACTCAGTAAATTTGCAATAATCCAATCCAATGACTGTTCCCAAAGTATTCACCAAGAAAGTGAAACACCTGTTCAGTGCAATATGATCTGGCCCCATCTTGTATTAACTACTCAGTGCCTGCTCAATCCTCAATCACTAGTTGTGTGGTGACAAAATGTTGCAACATAATGTTCACTAGTGATTGTTTCTAGTGCTACAAGAGAGCCAAAAGTGCCTCTGCTACATACCACAGCACAAACAGTAACTTTGGGAGAATACAGTAGTTTCACTTCCCACAAATGGGGATTTAGTTGTAAGTTTTGTGTGTTCGCAGCTCCATTCCAGTGGCAGTGTGCTTCATCTGTGAAGCAGATGCAGGCAACAAGAAATCCTTCATTATCAATCATTTTGATAATCTGGTTAGCAAAGTCAGCTATTTGTCACACACCTCATACAGGTGTGGCCTGGTGGCTTTGCATTTTGAATGGAAATGTGTATGCTCTGTCTCGGTATTATCTGCCTGCAGGAACACTTCAAACCGATCTCTGCTGCAGCTTAGACAGATTTCCTTGGATTTTGCTGAATAATTCCAGAAAACATAGAGACATTTTTAGGAGTAACTACAGCTTGTCTGGGGCCAACATTCCCCTCTATGTACATCATCAGCCATGCTGCTGTCCACCAGAATTTGGCAAAGAGCTTGCAAATGGTTTATGGAATATTAAACTATCTTTGAAAACTTTGTTTTGTTGTTGTTGGACTGTTTTTTAAGCTGTGGTGTTCCAGTAAAACATTTTGTTCAATGGAATACATAATTTTAAACTCTTCCTTCAGTATGTTAATCTCCTTTCACATTTTGCGGTGGAACTGATTGCTCTTGAGTAGCGATGTATCATTTACAGGTACTATGCATTGCAATTACAGCACCATCTTTAGCAGCTTTTCAAACTATTTTGAAACTTCTGTATAAAATTCTTACAGCTTTTACAATAAACATACCATTTGTTGCACTTGTTTATCAATCTTAGATTTTGAGATATGTAATTTTTAAATCTGGGGCTCCTTTGCTGGGCACCCTGTAGTTAACACATAAAAAGATATATCTATGGCAGCAGCTAGTTCCTACATTTTTAATTGCCAAAAGTCCAATACCATGCAAATGAGTTGCCTAGTAACACATGTGTTATAGATGTTACTTTCGAAATCTCTAATTTTATTAAATGATATGAATTAATTTAAGAAGTGCTTGAATGAACATTGTTCACTAGCATGGTCCATTAGACAGCTTACTTTCAGTGACAGAAAATGTGTGGCCTGGGCTCTATAAGCTGCACATACCCAAGTTTTAGTAATAATATGACAATAAATTATTGTCCCTCTCCTGTCGACAACCCACCGTGTTTGCAGAAACCTCAGAGGTGAGTGGAAACTTTGAGCCAGAGCTCCAGCCATCTACAAGCAGTGACCAGTGGACACACTTCGAAATCCTCCACCAGAAACATTAGACAAAGCCACAAGGTTGTTAACCAACTGAAAGGTTAACACAGGTCTGCAACTAAAAAACTGCATGGGATTTTTTAACATATTCTTATAGATTTTGACCTCTCAAAAACAGGAAAAATATTTAAAAAATTCTATCACATAGGTATTTATGTATATTGCAGTATTTATGTTCATTGGTAATTAACCTGTGTGGTTTTTTAATTAAATAATTATTAAAAATTAATTGGTAAAATAAACTTTAATTTAAAAAATTTACAATGTTAACTATTCTTTGTTACCACTTGCAGGTTTTGCCATGAACTCCTGGGTGCCAGAAGCAAATGCAATTAATCTTATTGTTCAGTTTTATCGTGTTGTGACAAGTCAAATGATGATTTGTACCTCGCATGAAATGAAGAGAAACTCTCAGTAGGCATATTGCTATTCAAGTGGACAGTGATGTTGTTTCTGTCTAGTCATGGCTACAAGAGGTTGTGTTATTTCTCCAAACAGTTTTTATTATATCTGTGGTGAATACACTATTAAAAGTCAACAGAGAAACATAAGTGGTTTTCTGAGGAAAGTTTATTTTGCTTACTTTAAATTAAAACTTAGTGATGAAGGTAAACCATGGGCCCCGCATAAGGTGTGTAGAAGACGTGAAGAAGATCTTTATTTGTGGTTTAAGGGTAAGAAAAATGCATTTCAATTTGGAATTCCTATGATATGGTGTGAGCAGAAAAACCATACCACTGATTGCTACTTCTGTTCAGCTGATGAAAAGGGATTCAATTCAAAAAACAAAAGAAGCATAAGTTATCCTAATCTTGACTCAGCTATACATCCAGTGCCCCATAGCTCTGAAATACCTATCCTACAGCCACCTTCCAGTTTGGATGAATACCCGTGTGAGTTGGAGGATGAAGTTACGAGGCATGTTTTTTAAGTAAGTACCGTTTTGAAATTTAAAAAAGACGTGCTAAGATATCTCAATAATTTTATTTTTATATGAAAGCCTGCACCTTAATCTATGCACTGACACCATTACAGTCTGATTCTTCCTTGTTTACATTGTGTATTGAATGTTTAAGATGCCTCCGATAATCATGAGTCCCGTCGACTGTGAAGTACGGGCTGTTATAAGATTTCTTAGTGCTAAAGGCCTAAAAGCGATCAATATTCATTGTGAGATCTGTGCAGTTTACAGAGAAAACATTACGAGTGATGCAATGGTAAGAAAGTGGGTGAGAGCTTTTAAAGATGGCCGCACAAATGTGCATCATGAACAATGGAGTGGGCGTCCTTCGGTCGTTAATGAAAGTTTGTTGCAGGAAGTGGACAATAAGGTGAGAGGAAACACACACTTTATGATTTCCTCCTTGCGGGATGACTTTCCTAATGTTTCTCATAGTGTTTTGTATGGCATTGTGACAGAGCACTTGAATTACCGAAAATTGTGCGCACGCTGGGTACCGAAATGTTGACTGATGTGTACAAAATCAAAAGTTTAGACAGTCCATTGACTTTCCTTGAGCAGTACCACAACAACGGTGGTGATTTCTTAAGCCAAATTGTTACGGGCGATGAAACATGGGTGGCCTACGTCACACCAGAATCAAAGCAACAGTCCATGGAAGTTGAGCAAGGGCATCGTTTTGCTGCAAGACAATGCCCGTCCGCATGTGGCGAATCAGACCAAAGATCTCATCACATCTTTTCGATGGGAAACTCTACATCATCCTTCGTACAGCCCCAATCTTGCGCCCAGTGACTACCATCTGTTCCTGCACTTGAAGAAACACCTGGGCGGTCAGCGTCTTCAAGACGATGATGAAGTCAAAACAGTGGTGATGCGGTGGTTAACAAGTCAGGTGGCAGACTTCTATGAGGAGGGTATTCAAAAACTGGTACAATGTTATGACAAGTGCCTCAATATTGACAGAAATTATGTAGAAAAGTAGATTAAGGTACAGGCTTTTCTGTAAAAATAAAATTATTGAGATATCTTAGCACATCTTTTTTTAATTTCAAAACGGTACTTACTTAAAAAACACGCCTCGTATATTACCTCCTCAGGGTGGATCAAGCTCAGATTTTTCTTCAGATGCAGATGAAAGGCATCAACTATTTTCTCAAAGTGAGGTCAATTATCTAGTAAGAGATTTAGGTCTTTCAATAGATGCAGCCCCAAACTGTTAGGTTCCAGATTAAAAAATAAAAACCTTTTATCATCTGGCACCACATTTTCATGGTACTGACACTGAGAAAAAGAATTTACCCAGTTTTTCTCAAAATAAGGAAATTTAGTTTTTTGCAATGATGTGGAAGGAGTATATAGAAGGTCTATACAAGGGCGATGTACTTGAGGACAATATTATGGAAACAGAAGAGGACGTAGATGAAGATGGAATGGGAGATACGATACTGCGTGAAGAGTTTGACAGAGCACTGAAAGACCTGAGTCGAAACAAGGCCCCCGGAGTAGACAACATTCCATTGGAACTACTGACGGCCTTGGGAGAACCAGTTCTGACAAAACTCTACCATCTGGTGAGCAAGATGTATGAAACAGGCGAAATACCCTCAGACTTCAAGGAGAATATAATAATTCCAATCCCAAAGAAAGCAGGTGTTGACAGATGTGAAAATTACCAAACTATCAGTTTAATAAGTCACAGCTGCAAAATACTAACTCGAATTCTTTACAGACGAATGGAAAAACTAGTAGAAGCCGACCTCGGGGAAGATCAGTTTGGATTCCGTAGAAATGTTGGAACACGTGAGGCAATACTCACCCTACGACTCATCTTAGAGGCTAGATTAAGGAAGGGCAAACCTACGTTTCTAGCATTTGTAGACTTAGAGAAAGCTTTTGACAATGTTGACTGGAATATTCTTTTTCAAATTCTGAAGGTGGCAGGGGTAAAATACAGAGAGCGAAAGGCTATTTACAATTTGTACAGAAACCAGATGGCAGTTATAAGAATCGAGGGGCATGAAAGGGAAGCAGTGGGACAGGTTTGTAGCATATCCCCGATGTTATTCAATCTCTATATTGAGCAAGCAGTAAAGGAAACAAAGGAAAAATTTGGAGTAGGTATTAAAATCCATGGAGAAGAAATAAAAACTTTGAGGTTCGCCGATTATATTGTAATTCTGTCAGAGACAGCAAAGGACTTGTAAGAGCAGTTGAACGGAATGGACAGTGTCTTGAAAGGAGGATATAAGATGAACATCAACAAAAGCAAAACGAGGATAATGGAATGTAGTTGAATTAAGTCGGGTGATGCTGAGGGAATTAGGTTAGGAAATGAGACACTTAAAGTGGTAAAGGAGTTTTGCTATTTGGGGAGCAAAATAACTGATGATGGGTGAAGTAGAGAAGATATAAAATGTAGACTGGCAATGGCAAGGAAAGCGTTTCTGAAGAAGAGAAATTTGTTAACATCGAGTATAGATTTAAGTGTCAGGAAGTCATTTCTGAAAGTATTTGTATGGAGTGTAGCCATGTATGGAAGTGAAACATGTACGATAAATAGTTTGGACAAGAAGAGAATAGAAGCTTTTGAAATGTGGTGCTACAGAAGAATGCTGAAGATTAGATGGGTAGATCACATAACTAATGAGGAAGTATTGAATAGGATTGGGGAGAAGAGAAGTTTGTGGCACAACTTGACTAGAAGAAGGGATCGGTTGGTAGGACATGTTCTGAGGCATCAAGGGATCACCAGTTTAGTATTGGAGGGCAGCGTGGAGGGTAAAAATCGTAGAGGGAGACCAAGAGATGAATACACTAAGCAGATTCAGAAGGATGTAGGTTACGGTAGGTACTGGGAGATGAAGAGGCTTGCACAGGATAGAGTAGCATGGAGAGCTGCATCAAACCAGTCTCAGGACTGAAGACCACAACAACAACAACGTGGAAGGACTCATGCATTGCTTTGATATGCAGTATGACTCATCTGAATGGTGCCTATTCATTGATTCATCCAAAACTAGTCTTAAAGTAGTATTATTGCACAATGGAAATAAATTTGCATCACTTCCGATGGGACATTCTGTGCATATGGACAAAAACTGTAACGATTTGGCCATTATCCTGGAAAAAAATCAAATATCAGGACCATCAATGGATGGTTTGTGGGGACCTCAAAATACTCATGATGCTTTTGGGTCAGCAGGTAGGCTATACTGAATACCCATGCTTCTTATGCTTGTGGGATAGTAGAGCCAGAGAACAGCACTGGACTAAAAAGAAACTTTAAAACCTGGAGAGAAAAATGTTATCAATACTACTTTGGTACCACCAGAAAAGGTTTTGTTGCCCCCTCTCCATATCAAAGTGGGGTTGATGAAACAATTTGTAAAATCGCTGCAAAAGGAGGGGGACTGCTTTAAATATCTATGTACAAAATTCTTGAAGCTGTCAGAACCAAAGTTGAAAGAGGGAGTTTTCACTGGCTCCGACATAAGAAAACTTTTAACTGACACACTCTTTGTGGAAAGTATGAATGAGAAGGAAAAAGAAGCTTGGGTATCGTGCAAGGATGTAGTGCGAAAGTTTTTGGGAAATACTAAGAATCCTGACTACAATACCATTGTTCAACGGATGCTAGCAGAATACAAAGCTCAAGGCTGCAAGATGAGCTTGAAGGTCCATTTTTTACACTCCCACATAGACAGTACCCTGAAAACCTGGGAGCTTACAGTGAAGAACAAGGGGAGTGATTTCACCAGGGTGTCTGTGATATTGAGATACGGTACCAAGGAAGATGGGATGTCACTATGCTTGCTGACCACTGTTGGATGCTTAAGCAGGAAACTAAAGATGGAATCGGAAAAGGACTCGGCAAAGTATCAAGGAAAAGAAGAAATGGTTTCATAAAAAACACGAATAAGTATAATATTGTTACTATATATCTCAAAATAATGTTTCATGGGTTGTAAAAAAAATTATGTTTGATAATTTTGAATAAACTAGTGCTTTTACCAATTTTTTGTGTTTGAATTTGCAAAAAAACCTTGTGCGATAGAAGAAAATGGACATCACTTCTGAAATCAGTGCATGCTAAAACATATAATTTAGTAAAAATATCTAATGCAGCTGACAAAAAAATTTTTTGCAGACCTGTGTAATACAAATCAATTCAACATCATGGGATACCACAAATGTTACCATGGCCAACCCAGCTCAAGAATACTACTACTGAAAGTGACAGAACGAGGATGATGTGGAAAATCAAGAAACTTAGAGATAAGACAGGACCCAGAAATGGTTTCCAGCAATACTTTACCTAACAACAACAACCAGTGAGGGTAGTCCGGTAGCAAGTAGTGTTCCAATAAAAATGTTCCAGAAGCCCAAGTACAGAGTTATGAACACAAGGTTCTGTAAAGTTTTCATGGGAGAAAAGGATGAGAACATAAGGAAACTTCATCCTATTACTATCAATAAACTATGTTTTATCTCAAAGTCATTAGTAAAGTTGGTAATAGAAGGATTCAAATGGTATTGTGGCTGATTTCAGTTTTGAAATGCTAGTGACACAAGTATCTGGTCTATACTGCAGTTAAAGTGGTTCATAGTCAAGGAGGAGTCATCTATTATCAAAACACATAACTGTTAACAACATTAAATGAACTCTACATCAAATGTGTCTCTTGACAGCTGAGATGTAACTGGTTTGATAATGTACTATCCTCCACCAGATTCATACAGAAGTAGGCCAAGCAATACTTTGTAATATTTTTTGTTTATTATGTTGATGTATATTTATGATTATGTTTCTTTCTGTTACACATATTAACCAGTATTTAACATCCTTTTAAGTAATCTAATGACCTGCATAGGACAAAGTTCATCATCTCATTTCTTATGCAAAGTTATGATACAGTACAAACTGAAGCTCCATATGTACATGTTTCTCGTCAATCAATTCACGTGTTTCAAGTCCAAGAAAACAGAAATTCGTCCATGTAATGTAGTTTTTCCATAAAATACATAGAATTTTCCAATAAATGTTTCTGGAAAACACTGTAAAATGTCTCCGTCAAATGAGCAAAATGTAAACATTTAGAACATTCATCATCTCTTGCATGATTTTAAAGACATTTCTTTGTAAGAATTAACAGGACTTTAGCTTTCAGAATGCAGAAAATGTATGCAACTAAAATAATCAGTTCACATACCTGAAATTCACAAATTCCAAAAACAATTGTTAAAATGCAAAATATTTCATGTGTGAACATCCGCAGCTGAGAAACATATTAATAGAATAAAAACCCACTTAAGTTGCTAGTAATTTCTTAATTTATTTAAAGATCGGTTTCAAAGCTTAAAGCTTCATCTTCAGGTGCCATCAAATAATTATGATGGGGAACATAAATGTGTGGCAATCAGTCAGTCGTGGTGGGTCTCACCCATGTCATACAGATGCATGGGAATGCACGACCAGCAACCACAGTGCCTGCCTAGACACCACAACACAGATTAAGGAATTACTTGCAACTGAAGCGCATTTTTATTCTATAAATAAAATACAAAAGTTTACAAAGTCCATAAGGGACATGCTGTTGATGGGACTTTAAGGGGCTCCGGAAAGGCTCAAAAATCATGAAAAGTTCAATTTTTACTTTTTTTGCGTTTTCTGAACCTGCAGACTATTACCTTTTAATAGATATATAATTTATTCAATTCCGAAGACTACAACTATTTTTAAATTTTTTTTGAAATGTGTTCTACATGGGCGTGACCCTCTGTGGCGCTGTTAAACTGCTGTCAAATGGTATTATTATTAACGTCCGTGTTCATCAGGTACATTTTAGTGATGTGAGATAAAGTATGTGTTGTGGCTAACCTGTGATGGTTCAATATATATCGCTGGTGTGATTGTCGATTGTTTCATGTTTATTTACTCTGCCGTTATATCGAAAATATTTGTAATTAATTCTGTATCTTGAGTCTCTGTTTTGTTGAAGTATAATAATGAGTAAAAGTAAAGTTATTAGAAATCCTCTGAAGGCTTTTAAGAAAAGGAGAAATGTTGGAAAGCCAAAGGTATGTGTTATTACTGTAAACAATAAAGACGATAACCAAGTGAGTGAACCTAACCTCTCAGGTACACCTGCCCATAGCAGTCAAAGTGGGAAAGAAAATACTTCACAGAAGAAGCTTGGTTCAATGAGTGAAAACTATGAATGTTTTATGGGCGAATCGGATGTGAATGAAATATTTGATATGTCGGTTCTCAAAGGATTTTTTTCAAACTGTGTAAGATGTATTCATTGTAGTGAAGTTGGTCTGGAACTCTCCATAATAAAGCACGTAGGACTTGCTAGTGAAATACAACTGAAATGTGATAAGTGTTCATACATGACCACCTTTTGGAACAGTGTTGCAGTAACTGAAACTGAAGAAAATGGTAGCAAAATCTACGAACACAACAACGAGCGATGCTTGCTTTAGACAAGGAACGCCTTCGGGCTGCAGACAGGGCTGTAAAGAATCTAGAAATACAAGCAAGAGTAAACAGGAGGAGGAACAAGAGGAAGCTGGACGAGGAGTTTGCAGAGGATGAAGATAATCCATCCTATGGACCTGGAATGCACTAAAAAGTTAATCCAATCTTTGTCGCTCGATTCCCAAAACTTTTATTTTCTCATACTAATTACATGTTTTCTAAGGATCTTCCAAACATATTTGTTTCAAACTTTCAGTAAATGTTACACAGTACCTTCTGCATAATTTAACACAGCCTTTTTCCAAAAAACTGTATATTTTTGAATATATAAATAAAAAATTGCAAAAAAATGTTGTGAATTTTCATTACAATTGAAAAAAAACATCTTTAATAACTGAACTAAAATTTTGTAAAATCCTTGTGTTAAGTTGTAGCCCATATTCCAATAAATAATCTGTAAAAAGTTCAACTTCCTACCTCGAATACTTTGTGAGGAAAGATGTAATTTATAAGCGTTATTTTAACATTGCAAGTATAGGGCGTTCCGGAGCCCCTTAAGCTCTAATCTTCCTTCCTCCTTCATGTGTTGTTATGATTTTAAGGAAAATATGTAGTTGTACTTAAAACTTTGCACATTTTTAATTCTTTATTGTAAATCAAGACTAGTTAAAATTGTAATTGTTACCTCTTTATGAAAATACCAGTGTGAAGTTAATGGTAAGAACAATTACTGATTTGTTGTTGAAAAGTCATCAGTTTTTATGTTATGTGCCACACTGATTTGGAACAAAAATGCATTACTCTTTAAATAGTTTATGTGAACTTCTTTGGTGCTGTTTTGAATAAGTCAACACATAATTGTATGACATAAAATGGTATCCCAGACTGTAGTTTGAATCATAACATGGTGGTCCCATCAACTGTAGACATTGTGCCAACTTTAGCAAGTAAGTATTTGTCAAGAGTCTGTATATTCCTCCTGTGGCAACAGTACATGTGTGGGAACACTGCTCTGACAACAAGCATTAGTAGTGGTTGACCAGAAACGCAGTCGGAGACAATCTGACACTCAGTCTGGCTTATGGCTTCATTGTGTTCAGTCATTTTGCTTGTGTATGTTCTGTGTGATAATAAGAGTGTTCTACGTTGTATTCGGGTTATGTGATTATTTGCTACTGTCATCACCTATATCCTGTATAACTACGTTGGTGACACCAGACAACTGTGTTTGCACACACTTTCACCGTTTCCAACTCTAGGGCATCTACAATGCTGCCATTGTGTCCCTATTGTGCCTCACAGATTACGTCTATGGACACTGTTTCTTATCCAATGACATCAGACACTACGTATAACACCACACATGCAGATCAAGCAATAAAAAGTGACAGTGATACTTGCCTGGACAGTGCTGTGTTGTGAGCAACACTGCTCAGCAATGGAATGTAACAAACAATGCACTTTGTGATCATGCTTGGGGCCCTGCTCCTTTTGCAAACTGGGCTACATTTGAGCCACAGCAATCCAACCAGTTGGACTTGTGCCTACTCACTTTCAAAGAGACATCAACCATGCTGCATGTGAATGTGATCGCTCCAGACCTCATGCAGCTGGCTGCATCACCTCCCACATCAACTACCATGTATCATGTTGTGTCACGTATGGACAATACATGTTTGGCCATTCTTTCACTACGAATATTGTCTTGACAACCTATGTCTTGACAACCTACTGGCCACAGGAAACACCTCAAACTACCACCCACCATTCCAGCCAGACCATCCCATGTTATGGTTCACCACTGTGGACAGCATCTTCTCTTCAAGTGATAGCACAAAATTGGTTACTCTATCAACTCACTTGAGGAACACAGAGACACAAGAAGTGAAATCATACTCCCTTCTCCAGCAGACAACAAGCATGAGACTGTGAAAGCAACACTGCTCTCCTCCGGAGGAACAGATCCATCACACATCATTTATGACGAAGTTTTTAGTGACAAGACTCCATTGCAATTATGGCATCACCTCTGCAGTCAGATCAACTTTCATCTCATGGCTGACCATAGATTATGGATCCTGTGAGTTATGAAACTCCTCACTTAAGTCCAACTAGCCATGGCTGCACATGAGCATGAATCTTTGGACATATTCCTTCAACCTGCTGATCAAATATACTCCTTCATACAGCATGGATAGCACATTTATAATGTTGAAAACAATAGTGGTGGGCTTGACTCACAGCTTCAACAGTAGTAAAAGCAACAGCTCATTAACAACAAGCCAACCCAAACTCACCCGATTTTTGCCACTGCCAATTTCACTGCACCTGGCCAGAACAGTGACCTTCACATGGTATCAACAAAGCCCCACTTCTCCCCTATGTGCTGTGCTCACATCTGTGCAGAACATGACAAGCTGCACTGTGTCCACACATGCACAACATGTCACCAACTACATTGCGCTTGCATTGATTTCCAAGATGACAATGATGGATCATCTCTGCCTCACCTCCTTCATAATAACAGACTTTTTGCATGTGACCATATCAGTGGCTGGCAATACCTCACTGATACAATCTCAGGGGTGAGCACCTCACACCCACCTCATCAGGCCATTCATCATAGCTGGTGCTACTCAGCCATGGCGATACACCCTCTGTGCTATCATCCCCAGATATCAACACGCACTCACGCTACGGCCGACCTGCCTCCATGATTACCACCTGTCTGCCATCCTGCATATTTCACTGTCCGACGACCTCACTGCTGCAGACGACAACACACCCTGAACACCTGTCTGTGTCTGTGAAGTCCCACTACACAGCTTCCCTTACAGTGCTTAAAAAGGGGGGGGGGGGGTAGGGCTCTATGGGAACACTGCACTGACAAATATCATGCTGGCAGTTGGCCAATACCTCAGGCAGAAATTCTCTAACAGTCAGTCTGGCTTATGGCTTTGTTGTGTTCAGTAGCTTTGCTTGTGTATGCTCTGTGCAATAAAAATTTGTTCCACACTGTATTTGGGTTTTGTAATTATAAGTCACCATCATTGTCTATACCCAGCAGTATTACACATGCAGACATGATTATTTCAAATGGGTTGCACTGCTGCAGCTATACATTAACCTGTAAACAGAATGATCTATTAGACAGTGTAAAAGTAGTCACCAAGGAGATGAAGCAAGATAAGCGAAATCATAACACTGAACTTTGGACATGATTCCTGAAATGCAGTTTTTGAGAGTTACCAATTTGTGAAATTATTCATCGGATATGATGTTAGGTGTCACCATATAATTTCAGCATAAGGTAGTGCTTTAGAATCCCAGCAAATAATGAAAGAGTCAAGCCACTTGTTCTAAATGTAGTGGTTACCACCCAGTTCATTCTTGTAATGCCCTTTATATTGTATGTTCCAACTGGAATGGAGAGCCTTTTGCTGCAAAAAAATTATGTACATGATATCATAGAATTAACTGTTGTTTACAAAATCTCATTATGAAACTGTCTGTCTCTGATAGATTCTCATTCATACACTAAGCAAGTGGCCAACATTGGCAGTAAATGAGTTTCAACCAATTCATGACAGAACAGCTGTTATGAGACTAAGAGGTGGGTTCACAAATATATCAATAGTTATGCTGCACATTCCAACTGAGATAGCAGAGGACAAAAAGAATATATGCCGAGAGAGAGAGAGAGAGAGAGAGAGAGCAAGACAGACCATGTCCTGATAGATAAAAGACATGAAAGCAGTGTAATGAATATGAAAACTATAAGAGGAACTGAGGCAGACACAGATCACTACTTAGTCATGACAGAGATAAAACAATGAATAGCTATAGAAAAACCAAGGGGAGGAAAGAACATAAAAGAATTGCATATTGATGCAGACAATGTGAAAGATTATGACAAGGCATAGGAATTTGTCGTTATGCTTTGAAATAAATTTGAGTTTCTAAACATGGAAAACCACATTGACATTGAAGGCCTACACAAAATGATAAAAACAAATGTGAAGAATCAGCTTTAGAAATGTATGGAAAAAGAAAAAGGGGAAAAATCCATGGTTCTCAGAAGAATGTAAGCAAAATGTGAAGGAAAGAAGAGCAGTGAAGGAAAAGCACCTACAAGAAGATTCCAATTAAAGCAAAGAAGCATATAAAAGAGGTAATAGGGAAACTAAGACTCTTCTCATAAAAATGAAAAGGCTAATTAAAAAGCAGAAAAGCATAAAACTGCAGAGAATGCAAGAGATTTGTACAAGTCAATTAGGTTTGTCAGAAACAGAATATATCCTGTGGATGGATAGCATTGATGATTAAAATGGCAATACAGTTCTGGAAAGAACAAAATGTACAGAAATATGGAAGGAATATTTTGAGGAGTTAAAATG
This sequence comes from Schistocerca nitens, assembly GCF_023898315.1. NCBI lineage: Eukaryota > Metazoa > Arthropoda > Insecta > Orthoptera > Acrididae > Schistocerca > Schistocerca nitens. The sequence continues at coordinate 561,439,994 of NC_064619.1, read as the reverse complement.
TTGAAGACAGAAATGAAGGAACAACATAAATATCAGAACCTAGATCACCTTGTTTCACCCTCAACAATGAAAGGGACAGTTGACAAAATCAAAATACTAAAACTGAACAAAGCTCCAAGGAATGGTGGAGTAATAGCTGAACTATTTAAAAAGGGAGGACATATAGTTGCAAAAGAAATACACAAACTCTTGACCTAGATTTGAAATTTAAAAAAAGCATGCTGTTTGAGTGGAAAGAAGTAATCATAGAAACATCCATAAAAAGGGCAACAAACAAGAATGCAGAAATATAGAGGCATCTCATTAAGTAACACAGCCTACAAAGCATTCTCCAAAAGATTGGAACCATATTTAAAAGAGGTAACAGATGGGAAACAAGTGGAATTTATGAAAAACTGATCCACCTCTGATCAGATATTTGCACTAAAAGAAGCCATATCAGAATACTGGGGATACAACTAAACTAAGGCAATATTGTTTGTTGATGTTAACCCTGCAGTAGTTGCACCATGTTTCGTACCACTAATAGTTGCTGTGAACTGTCAGTCCGCAAGGCAATAAATATAGATTTATAAGTAAAAATTAATGAAGTAATTAAGAATACGCAGTTTACTGTGTTTAATTTTAATGTGCTAAGTGCATACTTTTTATAAAGCTGTAAATTCTGTCTAGATCCACTGAAATTGTAAGTTTCTGAATATGTTTCAATATTTATATGCCAAATGAGGTGATACACAATTTGTGGATATGAAAAAGATGTATAATAATATTGTAGACAGGAGGAAAGGCACACAGTGGTTACAACAGTTCTTCAGTTTATACAGCTCAGTCACAATCTTCCATGTCTTCCCCCGGTAGCTGAGTAATCAGCCCAACAGAATGTCAGTCCTAAGGGCCCAAGTTCGATTTCTGGTTGGGTCGGAGATTTTCTCCACTCAGGGACTGGGTGTTGTGTTGTCCTAATCATCATCATTTCATCCCCATCGACGCGCAAGTCTCCGAAGTGGCGTCAAATCGAAGGACTTGCACCTGGCGAACGGTCTACTCGACGGGAGGTTGTACTCGCTCGACATTTACATTTTACAGTCTTCCATTTTTGAACATTGTGAACAAATAACACTTGCATGTTCCAAACAGAGATATTTACTACATTTGCAGCAAATGTACCTGGTAGGTCTGTTCTTTCTCCTATCACAGCATGTACAATGTGCTCTCTTGTTGTTAGGATGCTTGGTAGGCCTTGCTTTCACCTCCACTTGGAAACTTTCACAAATCCTTGAAGGAATATTAGATAGTATGTAATTACGGCACCTCGGACTTGCACATGTTCTGTAACAAGCTCATAAGACAACTGATGCAGAAAATCTCTTCATGGAGTGCAGCTGTATGGGTTGTTAGCAGCATGAATCACTACAGAACTGTGTCCTCCAACATTCAGGAATGAATAAAATATGACCATAGGCCATCAGCGAGTGCATCTTGTGCCACTGTAGACAGCACACAACTCATCACACATCTCTACACCTCTTTCCATCTTGTTATATGTGGCTATCATTTCTGCTATGCCTGTCTCTTTGTCAACACTGTCATCCTGGTGAAGACTGGGTACCACTACAAAACTTTTGCCTTTCTTAAGCATACATGATACAAGAGTGCAAAATTTTCTAAAGGAAAACATATTTGAACCCACTTGACACTTATTTGGCTTCATGAATTCAAGTGGCAATTCCTTTTGTGTGTGTGTGTGTGTGTGTGTGTGTGTGTGTGTGTGTGTGTGTGTGTGGTTCCTCCTAAAGTTAACTGAAAATAATTTTTCAGAGTTCAACCAACGGATGACTGGTAAACCAGTTACCCACTGTGATATTCCTGCCAGTTCCTTTGATGGAGGTACACAGTCTCTGAACTATAGCAGCTGGAGTATTATTTACATAAAATGGCCTCTCCAGTTGTCTTTCTACATACACTTCCATTTCAATAGTAGAATACATCCTGGCATCACAAAGAGCAAAGTTTTTATTCCGTGTTTGCTCAGCTTGCTAGGTAAATACGGTATAAACCAACAATTGCCTCAAAATTCCTCTAACTTCTCATTGATTGTGAAGTGTTTGGAGGGAGTATATGATGTTTTGCCATTCTGGACAAACATCTCAAAAATGTTTCTTGTAGAAGCTAATTTGTCATATTTCAGTCTTTCTTCTCTGTTTACTTGTCGTCAAATCACAGATATCTGAGAACGAAGTGAAATGTGCACAGTGACATGGTGATCCTGAGAATTTCTACCCCTGTGCCACCAGTCTTCCACATATTATCTGCATTTAGATGGTTAGCCTTCATCATTCCAGCCAAATACAGTAGACCTATTAGAGCTTAAATTTTACTTGCAGTTGTAGCATTGCAGTTCCTGTCTCTGGAAAATTTATCTCTCTGTGACTTAGTAAATAGGTTTGTGTTTTCTGCTATTGTTCTGATAATATCATCAATAAAAAAGTGCTTCAAAATTTCAGTTGACATTTTCAGATGTTTTACAGCAAGAAGGTGGGTTATTATATTTTTGGACCTGGTTCTAACATTTTTTGGAGGTACTTATTTATTCCATTTCATTACCTGATTTTTTTTCCCAATGCACATTGGACTGTTTGTGATATTGTCAATAATGTCTTCACCATCAGACGCCTCTTGTTTTGCATCGTAATTTTCAGGTTGCTCTTCTACCTCATCTACGAGGGTTGTTTTTTAAGTAAGGGCCGTTTTTATTTTAAAAAAAAGATACAAATACTTTTGTAAAAAAACTTTTATTTTCTGATTCTACACACTTTAACCTATTTTTCTACATAGTTGCCTTGTTTATTTAAGCACTTGTCATACCATACAACTAAGTTTTTAATTCATATATCTAAAAACAAAGATGTGTGACTTACCGAACGAAAGCACTGGCAGGTCGATAGACACACAAACAAACACAAACACACACACAAAATTCAAGCTTTCGCAACAAACTGTTTGTCAGGAAAGAGGGAAGGAGAGGGAAAGGCGAAAGGATGTGGGTTTTAAGGGAGAGGGTAAGGAGTCATTCCAATCCCGGGAGAGGAAAGACTTACCTTAGGGGGAAAAAGGACAGGTATACACTCACACACACACATATCCATCCACACATATACAGACACAAGCAGACATTTTTCCCACGTGGAATGTTTCCCTCTATTATATTATGTTTTTAATTCCCTCTTCAAAGAATTCGGCCGCCTGCTCCGACAGCCAAGAGTTCACGACCGCTTTCACTTCATCGTCGTCATTGAAGCGCTGCTCGCCAAGATGGTGTTTCAGGAACCGGAAAAGGTGAAAATCGCTAAGAGCAAGGTCGGGGCTGTATGGTGCATGGTCCAAAACTTCCCAGCCAAAAGAATCAATCAAATCCCAAGTCTTTTGAGAGGTGTGAGGCCTAACGTTATCGTATAGGAGCAAAACTCCTTTTGTCAGCATGCCGCGCCTTTTGTTTTGAATTGCTCTGCAGAGCTTCTTTAGAGTTGCACAGTAGGCATCTGAGTTGATTGTCGTTCCTCGTGGCATAAAGTCCACTAGCAAAACACCGCGCCGGTCCCAGAACACAGTTGCCATAATCTTGCGCTTTGACAGCGTCTGTTTGGCTTTGACCTTGACGGGTGAGGTTGTGTGTCGCCATTCCATCGATTATCGCTTGCTTTCGGGAGTGATATGGGATACCCATGTTTCATCTCCAGTGACAATTTGACTCAACGTGTCATCCCCTTCTTCCTCGTAACTAATCAAAAAGTCCAATGAAGTGGCAAATCTCTTCCCTTTGTGGTCCTCTGTGAGGAGTCTGGGTACCCAACGAGAACACAGTTTCTTAAAGTTTAGGTTTTCAGACACAATTTTGTACAAAACCGATCTTGAAACTTGTGGAAATTCCAAAGAAAGAGTGGAAATTGTGAATCTTCTGTCCTCACGAATCTTTGTTTCGACTGCAGCCACCAAATCATCAGTGATCACAGAGGGCCGGCCTGAGCGTTCTTCGTCATGGACGTTTTGACGGTCATTTTTAAACTCTCTAACCCATTGACGCACTTTACCTTCACTCATTGCATTCAAGCCATAAACTTCTGTTAACTGATGATGAATTTCTGCAGCTGATAGGCTTCTCGCGGTCAAAAAACATATCACTGACCGAATCTCACACGCGGCGGGCGATTCAATAATCGTAAACATTATAAAGTAGCACAGCAATGCGTACACGTCAGCTACAGAGCTGCAACTTGCATCAGTGTGAACGGGAAGGATGCCGGCAAGTGGCGCGGTGGCTTGTTGCGGCGTCCGCACGAACTACGGGACTATACGTGCGAACAGCCCTTACTTAAAAAACAACCCTCGTATACTTTCTTCGCATTAACCATCATAGTCACCTTCAGGATCACTCTCTGCCAAAACCTCAGCAAGCAACTTTCTAATTCTTTCAGACTCTCTTTCACATACATCCATTCTGCAAAAAATATATAAATAAAATAATTAATTAACCTGAACCTAACAAAACAATACAACTAATAGAAGGTAACACTGCAATAATAAAAAACCCTTGAGAATTAACAATAATATGGCAATAAAGGCTAATCTTTTACTATTACTCCTAAAGCCAACACCACAAATTACATAGAATGTCGTTGATCATGCAGGACTGTGAGTCCACAATTGTTGACCATTCTACCACCACTGCTACGGTTCAAATGAAACAAAGGAGTAACATAGTACTGCTTATTGTAGGAGAAGATACACAGGTCATGTGATTCCTACGTCAAACAAGATTAAAGGAAAGAAAAAAAATTCATCCATGAAGACTGCCAGACCACACGCAACTACTGCAGGATTAAGGAAGCCTATGACAGGATGAATAGATAAAAGTTGCAGAAGGAAATGGAGAAGTTTGGGGTACCAAAGAAGATGACAAACTTTGTAAACATTACACTGGAAGGCTCAAAAGGAATAGTGAAAATACAAGCAGAATAGTCCAAAGCTTTTGACATAAAACCAGATGCCAGGCAAGGAGATGGAGCGTCACCACTCTTGTTCAACAAAATAATACAGGGAGCACTGGATACAGCAATCAAAGCAGAAGGGGAAATAAGCATGTGAATCAAAAGGAATTTTCATACTATTTCAAATTACAGTGGAATCTTAATTTTACATTCTCCGTGAAAAAACCATAAGATCAATGCCAAAAATTCCCCAATTTTAAATTTCTTCCTAGTACGGTTTACCTTGATTCTAAGTTCTTACTTGATGTCTCACTTGACTTTGTCCCATTTTCTTCCTATTGACATTTGATGTGACTAAACAAGTTATAAGTGATGGTTCGCACAATGGGTGGTGGTGGAATTAAGGGAATATTTCACGCCATTGTGAAGAGGGGAGATGTGAGAGAGGAGACACTGATGGTGTTGCCAACACAACTTGCAACATTTAGCTTCACCACACAGTTATTGTATGATACAACTCCTGCTAGGACACAGCAGTAATGAAAAACCAAGAAAGTTGATGCAAAGTGTTCCAGGCCAAGCCAATACATGGCAAAGGGGTCCAGCCACCACCTTTTCTTGTGCCACTTATAACTCAGTCTCATCTTTTTGCACGAATTTCCAATGTACTGTACCTCAGCAGCAGTATCAATCGTCAACCTTTTAAATTCAAACACTGCGTCTCGAAGAATATGATCAGTCATAATCAAGGAAATGTCACCCATTTCTGGCCAGTGAACTCTTGTTGGCTGTCAACATGTTAAGTCACCCAATAGCCAACACAGCCACCACACCACACTTACACATGTAAAGTAAGCTCACCTACTGGTTGTGTGGAGAGAGGGAGTGACCCTTCAGAAATGGGAGTGCAGGTAGGAGTGAAAGCCTTTTATGAAGTGGTGAAAATATAATTTTTGTGCAGGTGATGTGCTATAACAGAGATGTCACATGAAATAGAACAAAGCTTTAGTGATAGCACATTTAAAGAGTTTCATGTTCAAATCTGACATGATACAGTTCCAACACTGCCTGTTTATATACTTGGCACCACACACATCACGCACTGTAGATTGTAAAGATTGGCAGCAGTGATAGAGGGCATGAAGCGAAACTGTAGCATCTGAGCTTTATTTCAGATTTACATTTTACCCAGTGTACAGAAATTCACTGAGCTGACTCCTAACAAACTTGTGACGTCAATTGGGGAAGTAAACACATTTTTTCATGTCTCATCAAGCCTAAAATAACACTTTAACGTAGCATATGAAGTGTGGCTCATAAGAAAAGCATTAAACAATAACAGCAATAATGACAAAGTATGTCATTAAGTAAAAGTTCGCATTTATGCTTATGGTTTAACCACTTTTGGTTTAATTCAACATGTTCATCAATTTCTGCTATTTTCTGGGTGAGCACAAAGAATGATCTCTCAAAAACGTGTTTTGAACATATAATTTGTGGTCATAGAGTGTTGGAAAATGCTCGATTACCTTTTACCCAGATACTAATATCAAGTTTTTGATGAGTTTTCATTTGCTGTTACACATCTGTGATTTTTTAAGAACTGAGGGAATTCATTACGACAAATTATTGTGTAAACATTGTATTGTACATTTAATTTCCTTCACTTAGACAGATTTTATACAAAGTATTGGAGAGGATTGTGATTTCTAATCATATATGCCAATTAAATGTGTTTTTGCTCTAATTTTGGAGGGTTTTAACATTTTCCTCAATTCTGTATTTTCCTCACTTTTCCGTTTTGTAAGTATGGGCTGCATGAAAATGTAAAACAGGGGTTTCACTGTATGTAGTTTTAAACTGTTGAAAATACTTGCAAGAAAGCTATTTAAAAAAGCAAAATTCATGAGTGCTGAAAGAAAGAAATTACAACCGCATGTTTGAAGAAGTAGATGAGTTTAAAGGTCTGGTGGTGGCACTAAACAACAGAAGTGATCAGAAACAAGAAATGAAAGAACTCAAAGCAGCATTCAGAATGTCATACTCCTTCATCAAATTACTGTCATCCAAATTTTTTCAAGAAGAATCAAAATAAGGATATATAAAACTATAATCAGAACAGTGTTATTATCTGGGGCAGAAATACGAGGAACAGTTAATTATTCAGAGAGAAAGATAAAGGTTTTTGAAAATAAAACCCTGTAAAAAATATTTGGATCAGTTTGTGAGGGAAGACAATGACAAAGAAGAAAGAACAGGAAGCTCAGGAAGGAATATAATGAACCAGATGTTGTTGTGGAAACCAAAACAAGGACAATTAAAGGGGCTGATCTCATCTATAGCAGAAAAGAGGGTTCAGGACTGAGATGACTGTCAGAGAAGAAACCGGATGGTCGAAGACCTTATGGCAGACCAAAAATAAAATAGAGAGACAGGTGACCAAAAGTCTTCAGATATTTGGAGCAAGGAAAGAACATGCCAAGGATAGAACACTACGGAATAGGCTACTTGACAAGGCAGAAAACTGACAGCCGTTTGTAGAGCCAGAAGAGTGAAAGTAAGTAATGTGAGCGAGCCTTCCCGGTTGGTTATGCGGTCTAACGCAAGGCTTTACGGGCGGGAAGGAGCGCCAGGTCCCCAGCACGAATCTGCCCAGCGGATTTGTGTTGAGGTCCGGTGAACAGGCCAGTCTGTGGATGGTTTTTAGGTGATTTTCCATCTGCCTTGGTGAATGCGGGCTGGTTCCCCTTATTCCGCCTCAGTTACACTATGTCAGTGATTGCTGCACAAACAAGTTCTCCACATACGCATGCACCACCATTACTCTACCACGCAAACATAGGGGTTACACTCATCTGGTGTGAGACGTTCCCTGGGGGGTCCACCGGGGTCCAAACCGCACAATAACGCTGGGTTCGGTGTGGGGCGGCGGAGGGGTGAAGTGGACTGCGGTAGTCATCGTGGGGTTGTGGACCACTGTGGCTGCGGCGGGGACGGAGTGTCTCCGTCATTTCTAGGTCCCCGGTTAACATACAATACAATACTTACAAGTAATGTGAGCAACCCCCAAGAGGACTCTCACTGTTAGTTATGTGCATAGTGAGAAGGTCCCATGCCATGTAGCATTAGCTTCCTAATTTAATTTTTTTGTGCTGCATTCTTTAATCTTGCTACCCATCTGTCTATCAAGCTTTATCAGGAACTGTCTACCTACATATGATCAAGAGTTTTGAAGCCTGTGCAGCTATACTGTTCCAGCTGAAAGCACAATGTTGGGACTCCTGTTTGGCAAGTAGACTGGGGTAAGGGGTTGTGTAGGGTAAAGTGTGCAGAGAGAGAAAACAGGCAGGAAGCAATATAGAGGGTTTGCAAAGGATAGCTGATGGCCTGGTGGGGGGCAGCAGGATATACAGGACAGGATTGTAGGAGGGAGAGGTAGCAGGTGCAGTAGATAGGAATGCAACACACAAGCAGCATAGTCAGTGTGTTCATGCAGTGCATGATAATGATGTCAAGGCAAAGTGGATCTGAGAAGAGTTTACAGGACAGACTAAGGGGAGACTGTTGGGTAGAGGGTGGGTGCAGCAGGTGAGAGGATTATGAGAATGAAGGATGTGTTGCAACTCTCATCCATGTAGTTCAGAAAAGATGGTGCTGGGGAGAAGGATCCAGATCGTACAGGTTATGAAGCAGCCACTGAATTTGAGTATGTTGTGCTGAGCACTGTTTTCTGCCACTTAGTGATCAACCCTGCAGCATGCTGCTCAGTACACCTTGCTCAAGTTCAATAGCTGCTTCACAACCTATGCCATCTGGTTCCCCAGTATCAGCTTTTCTGAACTATATGTATGAGAGTTATTCTTGGAACACATCCTTCAACCTGTAATCCTCCTGGTCTCAATCTCCACTAACCCACTGCACCCACACCTTCTACCCAACAGTATACCCTTTCTCTGAACTGCCACCCCATCCCAAACCCTTCCACTACATCATCATCATCATCATATTCTGCATGAACCCACCAGCTCTGGTGCCTGTGTGTTACATTGCTATCCCACACATCTGCTGCCTCTCTGTGCTTACTGAGTACAGTGTTACAAGCCAAGTGGCATTATTTTTTCATTTTTCTTCCTTCTGTGCTACACAGTCTCTTTCTGTTTTCTCCATCTATTACAATTATCTTTTTTCTATCTAGCTGTATGCTAGGACATGATTATGACTATAGGAGCAACGTTACTTACATGCATATGAAGTTATTAACCTTTGATACAGAAAATGTGTTTATTTATACATATGTAATGCAAACCCGGATTGCATGTGGTTATTTTATTTTTGTGCTACTGTTATTTGACAGTCGTAATGTCACTATCTGCTTATCAACTTGGACGCTGTAATGTTGATAGTTAAATAACAGTCTTATGCAACAGAGGTAAATATATTATTTTTGTGATGTTGATGAAAGCATTATGGTCCATACTATAGAACCTATCAATGGTTCTAAAGCAATGCTGAACTGTTATAAGAAATTGGGGAAAAATGGAAATGAGAGAAGACTATGTCTTAGGAGATGTGATCTAAAGATTGATCTTGAAAAGGAAAAAATGATGGACTGCCAGGCTTCATGAAAATCATAATGTTTTCTTTCTTTATTTTCTTTTCTCTTAAAGAAATATGTTCATTGCGAAAGATTATGTTTGTAATGAGAGCCATTGTACTACAATTGTGACAGGATTCTGACCTATGCCATTGGATTCTGACACAATCCAACTCATAGCACATTATGAGTGGAATTCTGGAGGGAAGGGTCATTGTAATATTAGCAGGGTATCAGACAATTCATTTATAGTTTGTCAAGACACAGAATATTGGCAGTCCATTTGCAAAGTTTTCAAGGTGTAAGATATCAAATAGGAGTTGCTAAGCTGTATTATTTCCCTTTGCTGTGGTGCCTTCACAGCCTGTTACATCATTGAAAAGTGGTAGCGTTCATTGAGACCACATGGCAAACAGATGTGAGACATGGAGAATGATTACCAGTGCACAGTATCATACACGCCGGTCAGCCAGAACATTATGACCACCAAACTACTATTGATATAAACTCCTCCAGGCAATAGCAGCATCATCTGGCAGGGAATGACTGCTAGTCAGACACATGCACAGTGAATGTAGTATCAGTGAGTGTGCTGTCTGTGTGTAGAATGGGGAACAAATTATTTATGAATAAAGCACTGTGTCATGGACAGATACACAAACAAAAAGTACCAAGCGTTGCTTTGCTAACTTTTGGAATGAAATTCCTTTGTCAAGCTGTAGGAGAAACATGCGCACACACGCGCATGCACATGCATGCACGCACGTGAGTGCATGCGCGCGCGCGCCCGCGCGCGCGCGCTCACACACACACACACACACACACACACATATATATATATATATATATATGCCTGTCTCCCTACATTGTGCTCATCCAACTGCCATCTCTTTCCTGGCCCTTGGTGAGTGTACTGAGATGAGGTGGGGGTACAGGGTGGGGTGGGATGAGGGATGGAGAGAGATGGGAGGCAGGGAGGGGGTTGGAGGGAAGCATCTAGCAGCTCGTGGGAGAGTGGGGAGCCATCTGTGGGCTAGCTATGGGTGCAAGTAGAGGGGGCAGGTGGCAGACAGCTGAGCACATGATTTCACAGACTAGGGCGTGAGGTGGCAGCACACAACTAGCTGACATGTATTGGATGGGGGTAGTGGTAAAGGGATGGTGTACACACACACACACACACTATTGGGTAGGGTGGGGGAGGGGGGACAGCAAGTTACCTTTGGTTTAGGCCAGAGAGGTTATGGGACCAAAGAATGTGCTGTAAGGATAGCTCCCACCTGCACAGCTCAGAAAAGCTGGTGGTGAGGGGGACGAACCAGATGGCACGGGTTGTGAAGCAGCCATTGGAATCTCGCCTGTTGTGCTTTGCTGCATATTGTGCCACTGGGTGGTCCATCTTGTTTTTAGCAACAGTTTGATGGTAGCCATTCATTCTGGTTGACAGCTGGTTTGTTGTCATGCCAATATAAAATGCTGTGGATTGGTTGCAGCAGAGCTGGTACATAACATGGCTGCTTTCACATGTGGGTTGGCCTGTGATGGGGTAGGATAAGCCTGTGACAGGACTGGAGTAGGAGATGCTGAGTTGGTGGATAGGGCAGATCCTGCATCTGGGTCTTCCAAAATGCTATGATCCATGTGGCAGGGGACTGGGGGTGGGAGTGGCATAAGGATGGACTAGGATTTTGTGGAGGTTGGGTGGGTGGTGGAACACCACTTTGGGAGGGGATGGAAGTATCTTGGGTAGGATGTCCCTCATTTCAGGGCACGGTGATAGATAATCAAAGCCCTGGCAAAGGATGTGGTCCAGTCATTCCAGTCCCAGGTGGTAAAGGGTGACAAGGATGGCACTTCTTTGTGGTTGGTTCTTGGGATGGATGTGAGGAGAAGGTGCGTGTGGGTATTGACTGTCAGCAAATGCCTTTGTAAGGCCTTCAGCATACTGGGCGAGGGATTTCTCATCACTGCAGATGCATCTGCCACAGGTGGCCAGGCTGTATGGGAGGTATTTTTTGGTGTGGAAGGGGTGGCAGTTGTCAAAGTGCAGGTACTGCTGGTGATTGGTGGATTTGATGTGGACTGGGATGTGGATGGAGCCATCTGAGAGGATGAGATCGACATCTAGGAATGTGGTGCAATGGGTGGAGGAGCACCATGTGAAGTGGATGGGAGCGAAGGTGTATGATCCTATCTAAGTTTGCCTGAGGGCAGATTGTGATGGGTCGAGGCTCGGCACAAGCATTTAGGAAACTGTAGTGTTAGCAGTTAGCCAACGCTACGCACACTACTTGGTTGAGGAGGCCGAATGCACGCGTTAACTCACGCAGGCTAGCGTGAGGTCTGAAACAGGATACGTAATGAATGCTATAAAGAAAAGTACGTAGCTGCTGGAATACTTAACTTTAATCCATCATTGTTGTACATCGCTCTTGACGATACAAGTGAGACTCTGTAGATACATGCAATGTAATGCTAATGGCGCCTTGCTAGGTCGTAGCCATTGACTTAGCTGAAGGCTATTCTAACTATCTGCTCTGCAAATGAGCGAGGCTTCATCAGTGTGCATCGCTAGCTAAGTCGTCCATACAACTGGGGCGAGTGCTAGTAAGTCTCTCGAGACCTACCGTGTGGTGGCGCTCGGTCTGCGATCACTGACAGTGGCGACACGCGGGTCCGACATGTACTAATGGACCGCGGCCGATTTAAAGCTACCACCTAGCAAGTGTGGTGTCTGGCGGTGACACCACAGAAACTGCACAACTCGTTGGCTGTTTGAGGAGTGCTTTAGTGAATGCCTTCAACATCTGATGAAACCAAGGTGAAATCACATCCAGACATCGTGGGGCTGGGCAGCCACCCCTTGTTGCAGATGTGGGACGTCATAGGCTGGGCAAACTGGTAAAACAGGACAGGCGATGAACTGTGACAGAACTAACATCAGAATTTAATGCTGGGCAGAGTACAAATGTGTCTGAACACACAGTGCACCAAACAGTTCCAACAATTGGTCTCCACAACCGACGACCCATGCACATGCCAATGTTAACACCCTGACATCGGCAACTACGACTGAAATGGGCACATGACCATCGGCAATGGATGTTGGGGCAGTGACAGGGCACTGCATGGTCTGATGAATCCTGATACATTCTTCATCATGCTGAGGGGATGGTTAAAAAAAATGTGTAAAGGCTTTTTTTCCAGTGAAACATTATAAACTGTTTTTCCTTTTTCCCCCTACCCTGTTCCAGGGGAACAGCTCCTTGACACCTGTACTGTGGGATGGAGACAAGCTTGCAGCAGTTCCATTATGCTCTGGGGAACATTCACATGGGCATCCATGGATCTAGTGGAGCTCTTGCAAGGCACGATGTCAGCCAAGGAGTATTGTGCACTGGTTGCAGACCACTTACACCCTTTCATGACAATCATGACTCCTGATGGCAGTAGCATTTTTCAGCAAGATAATGCACCATGTCACAAGGCCAGGAGTGTGATGGAGTTGTTCAAGGAAACCTGTGGTGAGTTCCTGTTGATGTGGTGGCCCCACAAAACTCGCCAGATCTGAACCAATCAAACACATCTGGGAAGTGATTGAACGTGGCGTCAGAGTTCTCTGCCCCCCTTCCCGGAATTTACAGGAATTAGGTGACTTGTGCATGCAGACATCATGCCAACTCCCTCCAGTGACCTACCAAGTCCTCAATGCTTTCATGTCATGAAGCATCACCATTGTTATCTGTGCCAAAGCTGGACATACTGTCTATTAGATTGATGATCATAATGTTCTAGCTGATCAGTGTATGTGAATAACACCAAGGATAAACAAAGTAAATTTTGTGAAAAGGCATTTGAAGAAAGTTATTATTTTTAATATAAGCAACCACAGAATAATTGTTGTTTATCATTCATTTATCACAATGAACTCTGGAGAAGATTATATTGGAACTCAAACAGTGAAGATTCATTTTGTTGAATAGACAAGCTAAGTATTACTTTTTTCAGTTAATGTTGTTCTTCCTGACTATACAGATGGTTTTTCTTTTTCTTTTTTTCTTTTTTTTTACGTAACATGCATAATATCCATTGAAGCTTGGGATAACTAGCTTTTCTGCTTCTTGTGTCATATGATAGGAATTTGTTTACTGCCTGCTGTAGCAATATAGAACAGTTGGTGAATGAGCAAAAGCCTGGTGCAGCATTCCCTGTTTTGAATTTTTATCCATGTGCTAGTCTGTCAGCAACGGCCATCAACTGTACATGACATTTAATTAAAAAGGGTAGGGGGAAAAAGGAAAAACAGTTTATAATGTTTCACTGGAAAAAAAGCCTTTACACATTTTTTTTAACCATCAACATTGTCCTTGTAACCCACCACAGATAAAACTGGGGGATACTAATCTCAATTTTACAGAGGCATTGAGATTTTTGGCCCTTACAGTCAACATAAACTTATGTGGATGCCTTGTGAAGTAGTAGAGTTATGGGTGCATTATATGTGATTCACTATGAGCTACATACCTTAAAATGTTCAACCCAGAACATAAGGAGAGCATCAGATTAGTTACTGGCACTCACAAGACCAGTCCTGAATCCAGCTTATGTGTAGATGTTGGAGAGCTGTCAACAATCTTCTAGTGTCAGTCACTCATGGTGGAAAATGTCAACAAGATCCAAACACATTATCATTCATCTATTTTCACTACTGTTAACTATTACCATGAAGAACGCTAAACAAATATCTCAACTGTATAGCAATGTGAATTAGGGTAAACTGCTATTCATCACACAGAGAAGGAACTGAGCAGCCGACATGCAATTTAAAAGTAGCCCAAAATGCCCCCTTCAGATTTAAAAAAACACATATGCAAATGGATATATATGATTGTGTGTGTTTCTCTACATCTGAAGAATGACTGTGTTTAATAGTTTTTAAATGTGCCTGTCTGTCAGTCAACACCTCCTGTATGTGGTGAGTAGCACTTTGTTCTAATTCATTTTGTTGTTATTCCATTCTGAATTTTCCATTGTTTGATTTTAAATCAACTGTATGATAGTGTACACTGATGGTGCCAAAAACAGATGACATGACTGCCTGTGCCATCATATTCCCCTACTGTGTCATCAGAGTACATCTGCAAAATGTATGCACATTGTCTGGTGCTGAACTTCGTGTGATTCTATGAGCATTGGAGTGAACAAAATGGGATCAGGCTCAACAGTTACTCATCTGCTGTGATTCACTAAATGCTCTGCAGGCCATTCAGCAGGCAATTCAGTCAAAAGCACCCTGGATGTTCTCTTCCATTTGCAGACGTTGGGAAAGGTGATGTCATTTCTGCTGTGTGTCAATGCCATATGTAAATCAGGGGAAATGAACGGCCAGACACAGGATCACAGAAACACAGCTGAAGGTTTAACGTCTAAAGGCAATTGAAAGGAGGACAGAAGAGGATCTACTACAATACTCTGTAGTACACCCAAATCACTCAAAACAGTTTTGCACCATCCGCAGGTTTGAAAATATGTGTGTGGTTTGTGGGGGGTGGCAGGTAATGTTCATTGTGTCAATGGCATTCAATAAGTCACAAGTGCCTCCTGGATTGCACCTTCACCAGTTGAATCCGAGTTTGCACTAGGGAGTGCTGCCAACTACTTCAGAAACCACTGTGCAGCACAATGATGGAACATTGTGTGTCACAAAGAATAAGGATCTGGGCTTAACTGCTTGGATCATGAGTATAGTACAAGCCTCCATAAAAAAAAATATCAACCTTGAGGTGCTACGTGCCAGTGGGGTGGATAGCTGCTGAGATTAAACAGCTGTTATGAGAAAACACTTGGGCACCTACTGCACTTCAGTAGGGTTCAGTCTGGGTGGACTTTCACATCTTTGATGTGGTTTCAGCTCTCTGAGACTGCAAATGTGTGTGCAAGTTGCATTTGCATAAGTGTGTGTGTGTGTGTGTGTGTGTGTGTGTGTGTCTACTGCTGACAAAGGCCTTAATGGCCAAAAGCTATAACTGTGTGAATATTTTTGTTGTGCTGGTCACGACTCAGCATCTCCGCTATATGGTGAGAGCAACTTTCCTTCTCTGGTATTGTTACATTCTGTCCTGGATTTTCTATTGTCCATCTTCAGTTGCTCATCCAGGTACTGCGACAATTTCTTCAAATGAAGACACTCCCAGTGGTATGAGTATATTGTCTATGAGCAACAAGATCCATTCAACAACAGGAACTTTAGATAGTCTATCAAGATTTTCAGCTCCAAAAGGAATGCAGTTGAGTAATAGGACAACTTAACGTGTCTCAGAACGTAGTTTGATCATTAAGAGACAGGAAGGAAGTTTTGAAAAAGTGTCACATTTTTATATACATAAAGGGCTGCAATGTCTAGTAGGTACACTGAAATCAAAGATGCACATGTGAAATGGTATACAATTGGTGGAAATAGCTACATCACATCAACTAAACAAACGTGGAAAGCAACATCTTAAACTCAAGTAAAGAGGTCATATCATGTAGAAACTTGAACATCACTGAGAAAATTTCATAAGATTTTCAGAGATATTTTCTGAGTGTTTTGATGTAAGGGACCCATGGTCTCTAGTCATACCAAAGCAATTGCATGTTGTCTGATTCCTTACCCTATTTATCTTTATATCTGTTTTGGACTGAAACTATCCACACAACACTGCAAATGTTGATGGTACACACTGTGTGTCTTGTTTGGAAAAATGCTATTCCAGCTCTCACTTTAAGGCCAATAATAATTATTGAACACAATTACACCTGTTGGTCAGTCGTGGAAACTACACATTCATAAGTTGAAACACTATGCACACAGATCTACATCAGTCCCAGTGAACAGCTGCAGTGGCTGGAGCTGACTGGTAGAGGCTTGTTAGGTAACAGCAACTGAGGCAGAGACTGCTGCCAGGTGGCCTTACATTTGCCCACTATAGAAACCCATGTGACTAGCCAGCAAAATGGATAGTGTACCCACCACAGGTGCCCTTACGAGATGTGGCCATTTGCACATCCATTGGTGTTACTAAACAAACTAGTTCCTTGTAATATTTCTTGGTTTGCAGCCATCATATTCAGGTACTATAGTTCAATTCTTTTATCTTGGCAGCTCGCGCATGCCTGCCCAGACGCGGGAGAGTGCTGCGTTGCCAGTTGCACGCGCCAAGAGAAGCAGCCCATAGTATAGTATTGTTCACACACTTACGTTTAGAGGGAAGCACACAGTTTATGAAGTAAAGCCATCACGGCCGCATTAACTCTTTTGCTGCTTCAGAGACATGCTCACCGAATTCCGCGCTGTGCGCGATTTTGTCATCAGTGCATTGCTCGCCTGTGCAGACACATGGTGTTCCGACTGCTTTGACACACTCGATGTTCAACGCAGTTATTGTGCAGCATTAAATGTGGTAAACCATTGCACGAAATATTGAAGAGTTTGCAGTCCACTGCGTATACTTTCCGTATAGTCGATTTTAGTTGCCACTAGAAATTTCAAAAAATTACATTCAAACGAATAAAATTCATGAAGTAAGACAATTCAAAATTGTTTTTAAATAAAGAAAATATTATGCACCAAACAAAATTTGAACTCAGAACCTCTTGAGTAGCAGCCAAACACCTTAACCATTATGCTAACATAGCGCATCGTTCAAAATATTTCCTGGAGTACTTTAAACAGTCACGCAAAATACCTACAAACACTGTTGGTATGACTATGAATTACTCACATTTTGTCAAAGTACAATAGAAAATAAACAATTACCACTGTTCTTTATTGCGAAAAAGCGGTTAGTGAGAATGAATTTCCTTGCTATCGCCTGAATTAGGAGGCTTATTGCTTGTTTGGTTTAATTAATTAATAGAATATTAAGCAGTTGATGTAAAGAATGCTTTTTCCAAACTTTCTTTTATAGAAAGTCTGCAATCAAGACATTGCTTTTGTTCAATTACTTTATTTATGACTGAACGTTTCTAAAACTGAAGACACTCATCCGTGCTCTGCACTGCACTCGAGCTCTGGTAACGTTGTTCTCTGTCCATTGGCTGACTGTGTTTTGTGATGTCAGATGCGCAGGATGAACTTAAACTCGGCCGCTGTCGTAAATGATGATCACTTTAGAAGCTCTTCTTAGTTGAGAAGGCAGCAATGGGAAGATGACGTAATGTGATGTGAGGTACTGATGACAGATGCTTTGTTCAGTAAGGGTATTGTGAGAGAGACCACCTAAATTGTGGTCTTCTCCACGACTGGCTCCTGCATTCGGATGTTGCACACCAAAATCATAATCTTATATTATTAATATTAGACAAACTAAACAGCATATTTACTTGCATTTCAAATTAAAGCATCTCTCAATAACATGTTATCATTCCATAATTTCACAAGTATTAACAACCAGCAGAATATTAAACAACCGCTAATCAAAAAGGCAGATGAAGCACTTCAAAGATCTTTGGATTGCAGCTAGCTTGGATGGCAGACGAAGTGGTTTGGCTGTAAGATCAGAGCTGGTTTGGCAATGTTGGAGGACAGACATGTCTGCCATGGTGTCAGTTGAGACTTTATTCGCAATGTATGGTTTGTAAATGTATAGCTGGTTCAGCAGTGTTGGAGGACAGACATGTTGCATGCAGCAGTCGGTGTCAGTTAAGACTTTGTTAGCGAACTCTGGTTATTTGGACATGTACTTGAGAACAGTGTGCTAGTATTTACATAAATATGCAGTTAATTATTTTGTTGAAGAATGGGAATTATTTGTGACTCTAAAGTGGGATGTAATTGTGCAGTTTCTTGTGTACTGCTAATAAGAAGCAAGTGGCATCCTGTATAAACAAAATTCATTGAAAATTTAATTATTCACATAATATCAGTTCCTCGCTAAGAGTTTCTTACAGCCTAGAAATAACAGATTCACAACCTATGTGCTGTTTTCTGTGCAGGGGACAACAACTACAGAAGACTGCAGGTTGGTAAACATTTATTAGAACTTATGCATTCCACTCAGGGCAGTGGAAGGAAATAGGCACTTCACGTGTACTGCAATCTTAGTACAAATGAGATCAGTGACATGTCATATATGGTAACACAGAGGAAGTATGAATGAGAAGTTTTCAAGAGAAGGGGTTTATCATATGCATGTATATATCACCCTTTCTTTCTCTCTCCCTCCCTCTCTTATTCAACTTGCATTTCAGATTAAAGCATCTCTCAATATCATGCTATCAGCCCATAATTTCACAAGTATTAATAACCAGCAAAATATTACACAACTGCTAAATGAAAAGGCAGATGAAGCACTTTGGAGATATTTGGATCATACCTAACTTGGATGACAGGTGAAGTGGTTTGGCTGTAAGATCAGAGCTGGTTCAGCAGTGCCGGAAGCAGATATGTTGCATGCCGCAGTCGATGTCAGTTAGGCCTCTGTTAGAAAACTCTGGTTGTTTGGACATGTAGTTGAGAATAGTGTGATAGTATTTACGGAAATATGCAGTTAATTATTTTATTGAAAAATGGAAATTTTTCATGACTCTAAACTGGGATGTAACTGTACAGTTTCTCATGCTCTGCTAATAAGAAGCAAGTGACATCCCGTATAAACAAAAGTCATCAAAAATTTAATTATTCACATAATATCAGTTCCTTGCTAAGAATTTCTTACAGCCTAAAGATAACAGGTTCACAACCTACGTGCTGTTTTCTGCACAGTGAACAAAAACTGTAGAAGACTGCAGGTTCATGAATATTTATTAGAATTTATGCATTCCCCTCAGAGAAGTGGAAGCAAATAGGCACCTTGTGTGTACTGCAATCTTAGTACAAATGAGATCAGTGACACGCCACCTGGTAACACAGAAGAGGTATGGAGGAGAGAGGTTTTTGAGAGAACAGGTTTATCATATGGACATATATATCACCCTCTCTCTCTCCCTCCATCTCTTTTTCAACTTGCCGTATCCTTTCACTCATGATACCTGCTACTGGCAACAGTAATGTCCACTTTACTCTTCACCATCATGCCTTCATTCAGAACTGTTTGGTTCTGTCTCAGATTTGTTAGTTGTATGTTAACAGTGATACATAGTAGTACAATAAAACATCAAGGTGTTCAAGATCCATCTTCCAGTCTTCCAGTCTACCAGGATTCGATCTCAAGAGAAATGAATGGACACAATTGAAGAGGATAAGGATGGGTCAAATCAGGTGCAATGTTCTGACACACAAGTGGGGCTCCAGGACTTTCCAGCCTGTGATTGTGGGGCTCAAGAGCAAACCGTTCAGCATACTGTCGGAGACTGCCCTCTGAGAAAATGCACAGAACCACAGTGATTCTATTAACACTGCTCCCTCTGCTATCAACTAGCTTCGTTCAGCAAATGTTGAACTCTGACTAAATGTATCTATTTTAATTAACAATCTTAATTTTATAGTTTAAATGTCTTCCTTTTAGTATTATTGAATTATTAACTTTAAGAATTTGAACATACTAGTTTTGTGCCGAAAGCCTTAAATGTATAATTATAAACTTTATATGTTACTCAATATTTGCTGTTGTCACTGTGGTGTCACCGCCAGACACCACACTTGCTAGGTGGTAGCCTTTAAATTGGCCGCGGTCCGTTAGTATACGTCAGACCCGCGTGTCGCCACTATCTGTGATTGCAGACCGAGTGCTGCCACACGGCAGGTCTAGAGAGACTTCCTAGCACTCGCCCCAGTTGTACAACCGACTTTGCTAGCGATGGTTCACTGACAAAATACGCTCTCATTTGCCAAGACGATAGTTTAGCATAGCCTTCAGCTACGTCATTTGTTACGACCTAGCAAGGCGCCATTATCAGTTACTATTGATATTGTGCATCATGTACCGTCCAGACCGACGTTCACCATTAATGGATTAAAGTTAAGTATTCCACCAGCTACGTCCTTTTTTCTAAAGTCTAATTTCCTTGTCCTGTTCCAGACCTCACGCCAGCCTGCGTGAGCTAAAACGCGTGCCCTTCGGCCTCCTCTAGTAACCCGGTGTTGGCTCTCCTGCCAACCAAAACAGTCACCATATGGTAAATAACATAAATAAATAAGTAGTACAAATAGGTTTCCTGATGAAGAATCAGCTGATATGCACCTCTTCTACAGGTTCACTGAATGCAGAATGCAATGGAAGAGCATCACAACTCTGTGCCAAGATGTTCCTGCAGCAATGTAAATCTTATCATAGTACTTCTGCATCTGTATGCAGGGACCTACAAGAAAGTGGATCTTTCCCTATTTTGGTGACTGCGTATTACAGGCTTTTTCATTATTTTGAAGGTATTTTCACAGAAACAAAGGTAAATTGGGTAACAAAATCAAATATATTGTAATTATATTATTATTCTGTAATGTGCCATTAATGACCACAGGTTCATTACACCAAAATGCTCAGAAAACATCTTTAAACAACCTCTGAAATTTAGTTGGTGGAGTTTGGATTCGCCTTGCAGGTGTACAGGAACTGAAGGAAGAGAGGCTGTTTTGTTGGTTCATTTTTTGGAGTTAAATGGACCAAGCTGAAAGGTCTTCAGTCCCTTCATCCTATATGAATCCAACCAAGAATAATCCTCAGAGGAACAATACAACAGGCAAATCCTAGGAAGCCTGATTGCAGCCAAGATACAATAAGACAGAGATAAAAGCAAGGAGAAGTAGGAGAGGAGTGAGAGGGAGCAAGGTGGGTGATTCGTTTTGCCCAGAATGCAGTAAGAGGACCCCAGGGCACAGCACGCAGTGGGAGAACCTACGGGCACTACCTCGCCCTCCATTATTCACGAAAATGAGCAATACAGATGAGATGATAAAATTTTAGGAAAGACAAAACATTAAAAATAGTGAATATAAAAGAATTTGGAGAATAAAAAGGTGGGGAGGGTAGGAGCCAGGCTAGACCACAAAGCAAGGGCTGCTGTGGGACCCCTGGGCCAGAGCAGGCAATGAGTACCCCTCCAACCCTTCAGGCAGTCAATGAGGCCAAAGTGCCCCATCTCACAGAGACAAGTTGAAACCACCATTGTAGGTAAAATGTGAAACCAAGTGAGCTTCTTTGGTGTCATTCACTAGCATCAGATGGAGTGTGTCAGGAAGTTTAAGATATCACCACAAAGCAGTCTAACAGGATGTGGGCCTCTGTCAGGCGAGCACCACATCAGCAGAAAGGTGGGTTCCCATGTCAAAGACTGTAGCCATGGGTCAGCCAAGTGTGGCCAATGTGTAGCTGACAAAGGAAGGTGAATTCTCAATGAGAAGCACAAAAGAAAGACTGCCGCGTGGTTGGCATCTCCTTTATTGCCCTCAGTTTCTTTGGGGAATCCAGGGTGGTCCATTCCGAGTTCCAGACCTCTAACAATTGATGGCATAGAATCAACCCAAGGTCCAGTTCTGTGACCCCTGTTTCCAAAATCAGCATCCAGGTAACCAACTTTGTCAACTGGTCTGCATGTTCATTCCCTGATATCCCAACATGATCAAGGATCCAAACAAAGACAACTGACTGTCCAGCTTGATGGAGGTCAGAAAGAAGATCCTGGATAGTCGTGTGGATAATCATGACAAGTGGGTGACAAGGATAGCACTGGTCTATAGTTGAAGGCTGTTCAAAGAGTCACTGTACATTAGAAGCATCTTGCTTGTTCAAGAATGAGTATGGCAAGAGCTCGTTTGATGGGCACCAATTCAGCAGTAAAGACACTGCATTCATTTGGCATGGAGCATAGTTCAATGCACCTTGCATGTGTGTATGCAAAACCAGTTCGTCCATCAACAGTCAGTGTATACCACTCTCCAACCCACAAAAGCATCGAGGACCAGCCGGAAACAAGTGGCCAAAAATTGTGGGGTTAACTGAATCTTTCAGTACAACAGATAAATCGAGACAGATCCGAGGTTGGGGTACACGCCATGGAGACATATACGATTGCTCCCTGATGAGGCAACAATGGGGGACATTGGAGTTCAGAGCAGAGACGCTGTGTTCGAACTGCAGCTGTAACCCTAGTTCTGGATCTCTGTTGTGGGAGGTGGATCTCCATATTAGGAAAAAGGACACAATACTTTGGATGCTTAGGGGAGTTGTGCACATGTGTAGCATAACTAAGTAGCTGTTGTTGGAGGCTGATTCATAGTGGAGGGACCCCAGCCCCCATGAATAGGCTGTTCACAGAACTAGTTCAAAAGGCTCCTGTTGTAAATGGTGTATCAGGTCCAGTGAGCACAATGTTGAAGGCAGTGCCAAACCATATGCCAGACTCCAATAATCTGGAGAGGGCAGGATCTGGGCTTTGTAAAGCCACAGAAGGGTACAGTGGTCTGCACCCCAGCTGGTGTTAATGAGACAATGAAGCGTATTAAAGTGTAGCCAGCACTTTTGCTTAAGTTGGCGAAGACGGGGAAGCTACATCGACCAGGCATTGAAGACCAGTCCCAAAAAGCAATAATCTCTACCACGTTACTAACTGGTCATTGAGGTAAAGTTCTGACTGTGAATGAAAGATATGACATCAACAGAATTGCGTGACACAAGGCTTGGCAGGTGAAAACCCAAAGCTGTGGGTGAGGGCCCATGACTGCATTTTTCAAATGGTGCCCTGCAGCTGGCATTCAGCAACACCCTTACTACAGGAGCAACAGTAAAAATAAAAATCATCAGCATACAAGGAGGGTGATACTGAGGACCCCACAACTGCTACTAGTCCATCGATGGCCCCTAGAAAGAGAAGGACACACAACACAGAGCCCTGTGGGATCCCCTTCTTTTGGATTTGGGGGGACACTACGGGAAGCACTAACTTGAACCCAGAAAGTACAGTGTGAAATAAGTTCTGGACAAAATTCTGAAGCGGGCTCTGGAGACCCCACTCATGTAAGGCAGCAAGGACATGGTGTCATCATATATTATTATAAGCCTCAAAACCTGTCTGGAAGGTAGACTCCAGCCAAAGCAAATTATCAGCAGTGGAATGGCCTTGGTGAAAACCACCATGGGGTGTAGCCAGAAGGCCCCAAGACTCAAGGAGCCAACACAGTTGCCAGCTCACCGTGCAGTCAAGCAACTTACAGAGAACATTGATAAGACTAACTGGGTGAAAGCTGCCCATTTCTAGGGAGGTGCGTACCTGGTTTCAGCCATTGAGGTGGGAGATCGCCCTCACTCGACGTACTGTTGAAGGTGGTATGGAGATGACACTGACATTCCACCGACAGGTGATTGAGCATGTTGTTATGGATAGTCTGGCCCTGGGGTTGTAACTGGGTCAAGAGCTACAACAGTGAAGAATTCCCACTCACTGAATGGAGCATTATATGGCTCCAGGTGGCGTGTGGTGAAGAAGAATTGCATTTGCTCCGCCTGCTGTTTGAGGACTCGAAAGGCAGGTTGATCGTTCTCAGATGGAGAGGCTTGGGCATAACACAGAGCAAACTGTTTGGCAATAGCATCTGGATCTGTGAAGACAGCATCTTTTGAGGAAATATCAGATACACCTGCAGGGAACTGGTCTCCATAGAGAAACCTGATCTTTGCCCAAACCTGCCAAGGAGGGGTATGTGATCCATTGGTTGAAGCATACCATTCCCAGCAGTCTTGCTTCCATCATTTTATTAGGTGACGGAGTCAGGCACAGA
Source organism: Schistocerca nitens (assembly GCF_023898315.1). Classification (NCBI taxonomy): domain Eukaryota; kingdom Metazoa; phylum Arthropoda; class Insecta; order Orthoptera; family Acrididae; genus Schistocerca; species Schistocerca nitens. The sequence continues at coordinate 561,415,723 of NC_064619.1, read as the reverse complement.
GCCATTTAAAGGCAATGAAGTGCTCTATCGATGGATGCCACTTACACCACTGAACAGCCCTCCTGCAATCTCTAACAGCCTCAGCTACCAAGGTACTATCTTTCAATGGGAGGATACCGAAGAATAGGGGATTGCTAAGTCAGATGCTGATAGAATGGCCAGCCATGTCAGTATCTCCATGTAGTGGGGAACTAAGGACAACAGTGGAGGTAAAAGCATCATGGTCAGTATTGTTAAGAGCTCATTTGGGTGCACACCCAGGTGAGTGATGCTGAGGGATGGAGAGAAAGATCAGGAGGTAGTCAATACCGCACAGATCATTGTGGATTCTCCAGTGGATGGATGGCAGAAGGCCAGAGCTGCAAATGGAAAGATCAATGGCAGAGTAAATATGCCACACTGAAGTGTGTGGGGGGCCCCAGTATTCAAGACACAAAGATTGAGATCTGCCAGTAAGTTCTCAATTTCTCTACCACGGTCAGTGATTGTGGCTCCAACCCAAAAAGGGCTATGGCATTGAAATCACTCAAGATTAGGAAGGGAGGTGGGAGCTGGGAAACCAATGCACACAATATGTTCTGAGGCACTTCACCATCAGAAGGGAGATAAACATCCTGAGATGCCCTTACTCAAACAGCCACAACCTCCAAAGTTGTACCAAAAGGCACAAGTTCACTATATATAGAGTCCAGAACATATGTATAAACTCCATCCAGCACCCTATCATAGTCGGCACAATTCTTAAAATATCTCCAGTAGCCATGAAGGTCAGTGGTCTGCGTTGATGGAAACCAAGTTTTCTGAAGGGCAATGCAGAAAGCAGGAGAGATTCTTATGCAATGCCGTAGTTCAGTCAGGTGGTGGAAAAAATCAGCTACAATTTCACAAGAGAATCATGCTGTCAATATACTACGAAAGTGTGAAGGGACCAAGGAGGCAGCTTATGCCCCAAGGTCACCTGCTGCAACCGGTTGAGAGGTTATGGTATCAACACACACAGGTTCTGAGACAAATTGCGTGGTGCAATCTGAGGCCCCAGGGGTCATGAGGATCTCTGCCTCAGCCACAGAAGCAGAACATGAGGGATACAGTGGTGTGAGTGCCACCGGAATCTCCTTCCTCTTCGAATACTTCTTTTTATCTTTCTTCTCCTTAGAGAGTTTAGATGAATGTGAGTGATTCTCTACATTATTTTCAGGGAATGAGGAAGATTGTGATGCCCTACAACCAGCAGCCAGTGGCTTCTTTGGCCACTGGCTGGTATCCAGTTGCAGACTGGAAGAAATCTTGGAGGGGAGTCTCCCATGGGATCCCTTTGTTGTGTGAGAAGCCAGAGAAGGATGCTGTGTCTCCACCTGAGGATGGGGATTGGTGTCCCCAGCAAGTGGGGAGCCACTGCTCCTAAAGTGGTTGTGGGAGTAGTGGCAGGAGAAGAGTCCCAAGCCATCAGGAGGTCAGACGTAGCCGAGTAGCTCTCAGGGCCTGTTGTAAGAGGTATAATGGGCAAGAGTACTGTTATCAGAGAGGACGATGTCATCATAGCTGTAGCGTACATCATTGTCAGTGGACAGGATGTAGACACTCACACTTTTTCCTTGCCTCTTGGTATGTCAGTCTGTCCAGGGTCTTATATTCCTTTCTTTTTTTCCTCGCTCTCTGAAGGACCGTATAATCTGGTGAGGAGGGAGAATGGTGCTCTCCTCAGCTGTCACAGATGGGGGAGGGGCACAACGAATGTTCATGTGCAAATCACTCACAATCCCTACAGAATGGGTTGACACTGCAATGTGAAGACATGTACCCAAATTTCATGCATTTGAAGACTGCAAGGTGGGAGAAGGGGGCATTGTGAGAGAGGGCAGAGGAACATACAATTTCACATCACATCAGTATATTATCACTTTGACATTTTCAGTCAACAAATCACCCTCAAAGGCCAAGATGAAGCCCCCCCATCGGGCAACCCTATTGGCCTTTGGTCCTCTATGGACACAATGGATGAAGTTGCTCCAAGTCACTCCAAGTTGCCACATAGCTCATCATCAGCCTACAAATGGAGATCACAATGGAAAACGATATCTTGGAACATATTTAGACTATTATGGGGAGGGATAGTCATCAGAATATCAAACAGCTTGTCACGAGTGAGCAATGCCTGTGACTGGGCATGGACTACTGTTTTAATCAAAACTGACCCACTCTTCATTTTGGAGATGCCTGCAACTTCCTCAAACTTGTCCTCTACATGCCCTACAAAGAATAAAGGCTTTGTGGCCAAAAAAGATCCCCATCAGTCCTTGTACGGACCAGGTGTTTGGAGGTAGGGGCCTAATATTTCTCTGCTTGTTGCTTAACCCTACACTCCTCCCACGGCATAGCCAGGGAAGAAAACATTTTGGGGGTCATATCTCTCTGCACTGAATGAGTTCTTTCTTTCTGAAGAGACTGCTTGGGCTGTGTGACCACCAGCACGAGAAAGCTTCATCTGCTTCAGGCACAAGTCATCCGCCATGCTGCCACCCACTCCAAATAGGGGCTCTCTCACATGGTTGCCACCCAGCCTCAACAATGGCTACCTGTCCAATAATCTGTTGCCTGGAGCTCCATGCCCCAGTCATGATAGGCACTACACATTCACAAAATTCATCACTAATGACACCTATCTTCTTCAAATTAGTCTTGTGCCTTGCCACTCCTGTTCTTAATATGTTACTGAGGGTCTTCCATGTCCCTTATTGAAGATGGCAGCTAGAAGTTAGCTTCTTTTTTGCTGTCTATAATCCTCCAAGAGACGTTGTTCTCCACAACTCAGTCCAGTGGACTTCTGCTGAAGTTGGAATCAGTGCTGTTGCAAGTAGGAATATTTTTCTGGATTCCATTTGTGATGGATAAGCATGAGTTCTGAACAATATATGCCTTGGATCTGTTTATTACTTATTCACTTCATTCCCTGCTGCTACTTGTCTTCTTACTTCTGGAGGTGCTATTCCCAGGAGTGAAAAGATTTTGTTTATTGTGGTCTGGCACCATGTGCCTGTCTGATGAAGAGCCATATAAACTTGGTTAGCATGTGCAGAGTTCATCCAGACTGGAGTGGCATACTCCATAGCAGAGAAACACAGAAAAAGTTCAGATGTGTGGAGGATATTGGGCCGCATTCCCCACACCAATAAGATTGCTCCTAGTGCATACCTTCTGTCTAGTGTCTATACAATGTGGTCTGTATATTAAGGCATGATCCAACTTTAACCCTAGGTGATGGGGGGGGGGGGGGGGGTGGCCATAGTGATTTAGATTGCGTCCCTTGCAGGTGATGAGGTGATGTTCAGCTTTCTCTTGCCTCCTTATTATGTAGTTGGAATGTATACACTTAAGTTTTACTTGGGTTCAGTTTCAAGTGATTGTCATCATAGTAGATAGGAAGTTCTTTGGGAGTAAATGTTAGCTTGGATTCTACTTCCTCAAAAGCTCCTCCCCAAGCAGCGACAGCTGTATCACCTGCATAGATGGAGGACCAGGTTCCAGTGTTGAGTGGCTGATCATTTTTATATACGTTATATAAACCCAGAGCCAGCAGAATTCCCTGGGGAAGGCCAGTCTTCTGAATTCTCCATCAACTTTTTTTGTCATTTATAGTGGCAAAAAATCTTCTGTTCTACAGCAGATACTGAATAAACTACACCAATCAGAAGTCCTCCATTGTTGTGTACAGCTTCTTTCTTTGTTTCTTATGATTCATGGTACAATAAGCAGGTGTAAGATCAATGGAACAACTCCTATAATCTGCTTTCTTGCATACCCTTTGTCAAAGTGCTGCATTAAATTAAATATCTGACAAATACACAATTTTCCTGGCCTGAAACCTGACTGTTCCTTAATGATCCTCCTGTTGAAAGACTCAGAAATTCAATTCAAAATCATTCTCTTCAGAACTTTAAACAGATGGCACAGAAGTGAGGTACATCTGAAGTTCTTGAGGTTATTCAGTTCTTTTCCTGAATCAAGCAATCCCACAACTTTCAGCCAGATTTTTTGTATTCTAGCAACTTAAGTGTTAATCATTTTCAGCATCCAATTGATGGTTACAGGGCTAAAGTTCTTTATTTGCTCTGATCTCATGTCATTCAAGCCTGCAGCTTGGTTACTCTTGTGAAGATCTCTACTAATCCCATCTAGCAGGAGAACTCTGTACTACGTCTACAAATGGCAGCATCCTGTCAGTACAGTTTATTTGGGTCCAATCTCATAAACCCATGCATTCAGCCCAGTTTTCTAGTTTTTTTGCCATTTGTGCCTGTCTTCTTATGTGCCCAAGAAATGCGTATTCCTTATTTGGTGGCTTGTAGACAGGTGTAATAGTGCAAGATTGAATTTCTACTGTCAGGTTTTTAATATCATCTACACATTTCATATCTGCATATGGTATATGAATGTCCAGTTTTGTGAAAAATGCAATCACATATTGCTCATTAGCTCTCCCTAAGACAAGTTTCATTCCATTCACCCTTGGTCAACAGTCATTTGGTCCTCTGTGAGTTTCTTGGACCAGTAATATATCAAAGTTATGTTTCATGCAAGTGTTGGACAGTAGTGCTTCCTCCTCTGCTGCTCCCCTCAGTAGTACTGGAGATTGTTACTATTGCTAGCATTGACAAATGCTGATTCAAGCACACCACCAGTGTCTTTGGGTGCCCTCAACATTGTCCAGGGTATGGCTGAATGTTTCATAATCTTCAGGCATGCATCTTCGTTATACCCTTCTTGTGGTAAATCGGATAAAGGTGAAATTACAGACAATATCAAGCCTGAATTCTCCAATGAACCCCCTTCTGTCTCAACACACCCACTCAGCAGAAAGATAGTGAGCAAAGAAAGAACAAAACTGCGCCATAAATATGGCTCCTACTTTACAGTGGAATGTAAATGAGTTCATTAAGTCAGACTTCTAGCCCAGAACACATCTTGGTGCTTGTGTTTGGAAGGAACACATTTTACATTAAGTGATGCTCTGTGCTGTTCACAGAGTGGACAACCTAAGTGGGGAGATAGCTAGAGGAGTAGTAGACATCTCTGTAAAAGATACCCCTTCTCACCTACCCCTGTCAGCACAAACATGCAAGCTGTTGCTATTAGAGGTCACTTGCTGCATAAAGTTACTGTACATGCTCTCAAACACCCTCCCCCTCGCCCTCCAGCATAATCTAATCCGTTAACTCCCACCAACCTTATCAAACAACTCTCCAAGTCTTTTCTTCTTTGTGGGGATTTTAATGAAAGCTATGTGCTGTGTACATAGTCATGTGTTACACTTTAATATCAACAGATAGCAATAACAAGAGATAGCAATACCAAGCAAGCACTCTTCATACCACCTGTATGGTGCTTACAAATTGGAATATATTTATGCTTCTGCCAAGAGACTCTCAAATAATCATCTCCATCTGCCTGCAGTAATGGCAGCTACCATGGAGAGTGCTGATACCTGGAACTACTTTCCTCTTCTGCATCATAGAGTTCAAATGAACACCATTCCACCTGTCGCAGATAAATGGAGATGAACTGCATACACTCAACCAGTTGTGGTCCATCAGTTGCAGTTCCAGTTGCCAACAGTTCCAGTTCATAGCCAGCAAAAGTTTTAATCAACAGTCATCGCCAACCGAAGCAGAGCACCAGTTGCCACTGTTATAGCTAGCCGCTATAAATGAGTGATCACCGGAGATAAAACCTGAGTGTATATGCGATATTCAATTCTGGGTCAGAACTGAAAAATGTTAGAGACAGCAGTCCAGATTCACCTTTTTTAGATTAGACAGTTCTCTTTCAATATGTTGGGCTAGAGTAGCACATAGGTCTTTAACTACAAAGCCATACGTCATACAAATCTGAAAGCTAAGTATTTTTTATAAATTTTTGCATAAATGAAAGGAGAGTACCAGTGAGGCTTTAAAAAGGGAGGAACTGTACAGAACAGATATTTGGAATAAAAATGGCAATAGAACACAGACACAGGAAAGGAAAAAAGAGAATAGTGACATTTGTGAACTTCCAAAAGGTCTAGATTCAGTTGACAGAAGTAGTCCGCTGATGTGTTAGAAGATAGAGGACTGAATGCTAAAACAAATGCAATAATAATGGAAACATTAAGTGACACTACTGCCAGGATCAGGCATCGCAGTATGCTGTCAGACAGCTTCGAAATAAAAACAGGAGTCTAGCAAGGGGATGGACTGTCACCAATTTTATGTAACCTGGTTTTGGATGAAGTAGTGAGACAGTGGAGATAACTAAATAGTAACATGAAGATCAAAGGTGTGGAAATAGGGTACAAGGTCAAACATAATGCAACAGTGGACTGCCTGGCATTCGCATATGACATGGCACTCTTAAATGAGACAGAAGAAGAGGCAAAGACAGCACTAAAAAATCTAGCTGAAACAGCAGAAAGGTCGGACTGAAGACTGCATACAGAAAGACCAAGACATTGAACACTGAGCCTGACTGGAAGGCCAAACGGTTGAGAAAGTCAACAGTTTTCATTATTTGAGGGAGAAGATAACTGGTGGCATACAGAGCAACAGTAGTGCAGTAGACAGGGCACAGCGTTTGCAGAAGCTTCGGTATGCGGTGAAAACAACATATGGCAAGAAAAATCTGTCATGGAATGCCAGATTGTGACATTACACGACTGCAAGAAATGCTGCTCTGTATGAATCAGAAACGATCACACTCAGCAGGAGAGCTTGTATACAGTTGGAGAAGGATGAGTGAAAAATTTTGAGACATATGCAGCACCAAAAAACATCAGAATATCTGGATACACAGAACACGACAGGAACTGTATGAAAATATTGAACCCATAGCGAGTGAGATACGGAAGAAGAGGTTACGATTTATTGGGCACATCATGAGGATGGACGAGGAAAGGTTGACTAAGAAAATATGGAATGCAACATGTCACACAGGAAACAACTGGGTGAAGGAAGTCAGAGATGATGGAAGGCTGTAAGAATAAAAGAAAAGAATCTGCAGGCAGAAGTACAGGACAGGGAGAAGTATAAAGGGTTGGTGGATAGTACAGGTGACCGGACACCAACATCAAAGTTGTCTTAACAGAAGAAGAAAGAAACAGAAGAAGCAAGAGAATGAAGACATATTGGGAAGAAAGAAGATGTGCAAAACAAGCCACACATGATCCTGAAGGGTCCTAATGAAGCAGAAAAAGGAGAAAAAAATGTTTATTACTTGTTTCATTTTGTGTTGCCCTTTTTTATTGTTTTAGATATAACATCCAGTGATCACATCTGTTGCAAAAAAATTTCTGTAGAATGAGGTTTCCTTCCTGCTGCCTTGGATGTTGGATTTTAGATTGTTTTGATGAATACAACACACAGTGTTGCCAAGGTTGTTTCAACTGCACTGCAGAAAGTTTGCTGGGAAGCCCTTACAGGAAGCCCTTACACACCCTTCACACAGTCTTGATCTCTCCTTATGCGATTTCTATGTGTTTAGAGCACTGGAGAAAGACTTTCATGGCCATCGATTTGTTACATGTGAAGATGAGTAGACTTGGGAACAATCATGGCTCCACAGCCAGCAACAAACATTTTTTCATGAAGACACTGACCATCCTGTCTCACAGTGCAATAAATGTATTAACAGTAATGGCGATTTTTTTGATATAATAAACAATCTATATACTTTTTTTCCATCTGTCTCATTTCCATTTGATTCCCGTTGCATCATATAGATGCATGTGTCATGGGTGATGGGTAGGAGATGTAGAAGATAGGAGGAGGGAGGTGTGGTGTAAAAATGTATGAAAGATATTGTTGGAAAGGTTTAATGCAATTAGTTTAAAACTAAGAAGCAATTTGGGTGATGTACCTAATATTAATACATGAGATATATTCTTAAAATTCATAATTAATTTAAAACATCAATATAAAACACTAAGAACATAAAGCTTTCACTACAGGGCATCTGAGGTGTGTTTTTCTACCCGTGTACATTTTAATACCGCACAGTATTGGTGCCTTTCCTCTCCCTCTCCCACCTTCCTCCCTCCCCTATCCATCATCCATTACAGATGGGTCTATATTCTCTGATAATTATAAAGAGCAGTTAGTTCATTCGCAGACTCAAATAGCAAACGGTTATGGAAACACACTTGACCTCTTAGCAACAAATAATTCTGAGCTAATAATGAGCATCAAAACGGATACAGGGATTAGCGAACACAGGGCTGTTGTAGCAAAACTGAACACCATAACTCTCAAATGCACTAAAAATAAATGAAAAATATATCTGTTCAAAAAAGCAGATAAAATCTCGCTTGGTGCCTTCCTGAGAGACAATCTCCACTCCATCCAAATTAACAATGTAATTGTAGGCCAGATGTGGCTTGAATTCAAAGAAATTGTACAAACAACAATTGACAGATTTGTAACAAATAAATTAACAGACAATGGTGCTGATCACCTACAGTACACAAAACAGGTCAGAACAATGTTGCAGAAACAATTAAAAAAAGCATGTCAAATTTAAATGAACGCAAAATCCCCAAGATTGGTGATCTTTAGAAGCTCGAAATTTAGCTCGGGCTTCAGTGTGAGATGCTTATAATAGTTTCAACAATGAAACTTTGTGTCGGAGCGTGGCAGAAAATCCAAAGAGGCTCCGGTTGTTTACAAAGTATGCTAGCAGCAAGACACAATGCATACCTTCTACGCATGATAGCAATGGAAGTACTATTGATGACTGCTGCTATAGTAGAGATACAGAACACAGCCTTCCAAAATTCCTTCATCAAAGAAGACAAAGCAACAAGGAAATATTCCAGAATTCAAATCAATAACAGCTGCCAACATGAGTCACTTAGAAGAGGATAACCTCAGAGTAGTGAAGCAACATAAATCACTTAATAAAAGCAAGTCTTCTGGTCCACACAATACAGCAATTAGGTTCCTTTCAGAGTATGTTGATACAATAGCTCCATACTTAACAATCATACACAACCACTTGCTTGACGAAAGACCCATACCCAAAGACTGGAAACTTGCACAGGTCACTCCAATATTCAAGAAAAGTAATAGAGTAATGAACCATGGACCTTGCCATTAGTGGGGAGGCTTGCGTGCCTCAGCGATACAGATGGCCGTACCGTAGGTGCAACCACAACGGAGGGTATCTGTTGAGAGGCCAGACAAATGTGTGGTTCCAAAAGAGGGGTAGCAGCCTTTTCAGTAGTTGCAGGGGCAACAGTCTAGATGATTGACTGATTTGGCCTTGTAACACTAACCAAAACGGCCTTGCTGTGCTGGTACTGCGAACGGCTGAAAGCAAGGGGAAACTACAGCCGTAATTTTTCCCGAGGGCATGCAGCTTTACTGTATGGTTAAATTATGATGGCGTCCTCTTGAGTAAAATATTCCGGAGGTAAAATAGTCCCCCATTCGGATCTTCGGGCAGGGACTACTCAAGAGGACGTCGTTATCAGGAGAAAGAAAACTGGCATTCTACGGATCGGAGTGTGGAATGTCAGATCCCTTAATCGGGCAGGTAGGTTAGAAAATTTAAAAAGGGAAATGGATAGATTAAAGTTAGATATAGTGGGAATTACTGAATTTCGGTGGCAGGAGGCACAAGACTTTTGGTCAGGTGAATACAGGGTTATAAATACAAAATCAAATAGGGGTAATGGTGGAGTAGGTTTATAATGAATAAAAAAGTAGGAGTGCGGGTAAGCTACTACAAACAGCATTGTGAACACATTATTGTGGCCAAGATAGACACGAAGTCCATGCCTACTACAGTAGTACAAGTTTATATGCCAACTAGCTCTGCAGATGATGAAGAAATTGATGAAATGTATGATGAGATAAAAGAAATTATTCAGGTAGTGAAGGGAGACGAAAATTTAATAGTCATGGGTGACTGGAATTCGAGAGTAGGAAAAGGGAGAGAAGAAAACATAGTAGGTGAATATGGATTGGGGGTGAGAAATGAAAGAGGAAGCCATCTGGTAGAATTTTGCACAGAACATAACTTAACCATAGCTAATACTTGGTTCAAGAATCATGAAAGAAAGTTGTATACATGGAAGAATCCTGGAGATACTAGAAGGTATCAGATAGATTATACTAAGGTGAGACATAGATTTAGGAACCAGGTTTTAAATTGTAAGAAATTTCCAGGGGAAGATGTGGACTCTGGCCACAATCTATTGGTTATGAACTGTAGATTAAAACTGAAGAAACTGCAAAAAGGTGGGAATTTAAGGAGATGGGACCTAGATAAACTGACTAAACCAGAGGTTGTTCAGAGTTTCAGGGAGAGCATAACGGAACAATTGACAGGAATGGGGGAAAGAAATACAGTAGAAGAAGAACGGATAGCTCTGAGGGATGAAGTAGTGAAGGCAGCAGAGAATCAAGTAGGTATAAAGACGAGGGCTAGTAGAAAGCCTTGGGTAACAGAAGAAGTATTGAATTTAATTGATGAAAGAAGAAAATATAAAAATGCAGTAAATGAAGCAGGCAAAAAGGAATACAAACGTCTCAAAAATGAGATCGACAGGAAGTGCAAAATGGCTAAGCAGGGATGGCTAGAGGACAAATGTAAGGATGTAGCAGGGTGCGATTTGTGCTTTTACCAGTGGGGGGGATGTCTTAGGGGGTTAGTAGAATTATATATGTTACTAGCTTGGACCGTGGCATTACGCATGGTTAAGCAGCTATTTATAAAAAGATGTTAATGCCGAAACTCACTATTCACGCGTATGCACTATCAGAAAAGCCATCCCTTGTTATATCTTTAAAAGTATATTATAGGTAAAGCTTATTTACAAAATCATCTACATACAGGTACACGAGGGGAATTCAAAAATTAGAGGCACATTTGTGAAAAGCTGTACTTATTCTGATGATAGAAAACTGAAATATATTAATAATATTAATAGTAAGACTTATTAAAAACTTTCAGTGTTTGGCTCCACAAATTTAAATTATATGTAAAGTTTTACTCCAGTGCGTGGGAAATAAACATCCCAGGTTGAGATGCATAAACTAAAACCAGAGGAGGGGATGGTCTGATGCAGAGGGGGGGAAATCCCCCCCCCCCCTGCAAATCGCACACTGGGATCTAGAGGCTTATCTCACTAGGGGTAAAATAGATACTACCTACAGGAAAATTAAAGAGATCCTTGGAGAAAAGAGAGCCACTTGTATGAATATGAAGAGCTCAGGTGGTAACCCAGTTCTAAGCAAAGAAGGGAAAGCAGAAAGGTGGAAGGAGTATATAGAGGGTCTATACAAGGGCGATGTACTTGAGAACAATATTTTGGAAGTGGAAGAGGATGTAGATGAAGATGAAATGGCAGATACGATACTGCATGAAAAGTTTGACAGAGCACTGAAAGACCTGAGTCGAAACAAGGCCCCGGGAGTAGACAACATTCCATTAGAACTACTGATGGCCTTGGAAGAGCCAGTCCCAACGAAACTCTACCATCTAGTGAGCAAGATGTATGAGACAGGCGAAATACCCTCAGACTTCGAAAAACTGGTAGAAGCCAACCTCGGGGAAGATCAGTTTGGATTCTGTAGAAATGTTGGAACATGTGAGGCAATACTGACCTTATGACTTATGTTAGAAGAAAGATTAAGGAAAGCCAAACCTACGTTTCTAGCATTTGTAGACTTAGAAAAAGCTTTTGACAATGTTGACTGGAATACTCTCTTTCAAATTCTAAAGGTGGCAGGGGTAAAATACAGGGAGTGAAAGGCTATTTACAATTTGTACAGAAACCAGATGGCAGTTATAAGAATCGAGGGGCATGAAAGGGAAGCAGTGGTTGGGAAGGGAGTGAGACAGGGTTGTAGCCTCTCCCCGATGTTATTCAATCTGTATATTGAGCAAGCAGTAAAGGAAACAAAAGAAAAATTCGGAGTAGGTATTAAAAACCATGGAGAAGAAATAAAAATTTTGAGGTTCGCTGATAACAATTCTGTCAGAGACAGCAAAGGACTTGGAAGAGCAATTGAACAGAATGGACAGTGTCTTGAAAGGAGGATATAAGATGAACATCAACAAAAGCAAAATGAGGATAATGGAATGTAGTCGAATTAAGTCTGGTGATGCTGAGGGAATTAGATTAGGAAATGAGACACTTAAAGTAGTAAATGAGTTTTGCTATTTGGGGAGCAAAATAACTGATGATGGTCGAAGTAGAGAAATTTGTTAACATCGAGTACAGATATAAGTGTCAGGAAGTCGTTTCTGAAACTATTTGTATGGAGTATAGCCATGTATGGAAGTGAAACGTGGACAATAAATACACTCCTGGAAATGGAAAAAAGAACACATTGACACCGGTGTGTCGGACCCACCATACTTGCTCCAGACACTGCGAGAGGGCTGTACAAGCAATGATCACACACACGGCACAGCGGACACACCAGGAACCGCGGTGTTGGCCGTCGAATGGCGCTAGCTGCGCAGCATTTGTGCACCGTCACGGTCAGTGTCAGCCAGTTTGCCGTAGCATACGGAGCTCCATCACAGTCTTTAACACTGGTAGCATGCCGCGACAGCGTGGACGTGAATCGTATGTGCAGTTGACAGACTTTGAGCGAGGGCGTATAGTGGGCATGCGGGAGGCCGGGTGGACGTACCCCCGAATTGCTCAACACGTGGAGTGTGAGGTCTCCACAGTACATCGATGTTGTCGCCAGTGGTCGGCGGAAGGTGCACGTGCCCGTCGACCTGGGACCGGACCGCAGCGACGCACGGATGCACGCCAAGACCGTAGGATCCCCTGCAGTGCCGTAGGGGACCGCACCGCCACTTCCCAGCAAATTAGGGACACTGTTGCTCCTGGGGTATCGGCGAGGACCATTCGCAACCGTCTCCATGAAGCTGGGCTACGGTCCCGCACACCGTTAGGCCGTCTTCCGCTCACGCCCCAACATCGTGCAGCCCGCCTCCAGTGGTGTCGCGACAGGCGTGAATGGAGGGACGAATGGAGACGTGTCGTCTTCAGCGATGAGAGTCGCTTCTGCCTTGGTGCCAATGATGGTCGTATGCGTGTTTGGCGCCGTGCAGGTGAGCGCCACAATCAGGACTGCATACGACCGAGGCACACAGGGCCAACACCCGGCATCATGGTGTGGAGAGCGATCTCCTACACTGGCCGTACACCACTGGTGATCGTCGAGGGGACACTGAATAGTGCACGGTACATCCAAACCGTCATCGAACCCATCGTTCTACCATTCCTAGACCGGCAAGAGAACTTGCTGTTCCAACAAGACAATGCACGTCCGCATGTATCCCGTGCCACCCAACGTGCTCTAGAAGGTGTAAGTCAACTACCCTGGCCAGCAAGATCTCCGGATCTGTCCCCCATTGAGCATGTTTGGGATTGGATGAAGCGTCGTCTCGCGCGGTCTGCACGTCCAGCACGAACACTGGTCCAACTGAGGCGCCAGGTGGAAATGGCATGGCAAGCCGTTCCACAGGACTACATCCAGCATCTCTACGATCGTCTCCATGGGAGAATAGCAGCCTGCATTGCTGCGAAAGGTGGATATACACTGTACTAGTGCCGACATTGTGCATGCTCTGTTGCCTGTGTCTATGTGCCTGTGGTTCTGTCAGTGTGATCATGTGATGTATCTGACCCCAGGAATGTGTCAATAAAGTTTCCCCTTCCTGGGACAATGAATTCACGGTGTTCTTATTTCAATTTCCAGGAGTGTAGTTTGGAAAAGAAGAGAATAGAAGGTTTCGAAATGTGGTACTACAGAAGAATGCTGAAGATTAGATGGGTAGATCACATAACTAATGAGGAGGTATTGAATCGAATTGGAGTGAAGAGGAGTTTGTGGCACAACTTGACAAGAAGAAGGGACCGGTTGGTAGGATATGTTCTGAGGCATCAAGGGATCACAAATTTAGCATTGGAGGGCAGCGTGGACGGTAAAAGTCGTAGAGGGAGACCAAGAGATGAATACACTAGCAGATTAAGAAGGATGTAGGTTGCAGTAAGTACTGGGAGATCAAGAAGCTTGCACAGGATAGAGTGGCATGGAGATCTGCATCAAAAAAGTCTCAGGACTGAAGACCACAACAACAACAATAGAGTAATCCAATAAATTATAAGCCGATATCATTAATGACGACATGCAGCGGGATTTTGGAACATATGTTGTGTTTGAACATTATGAATTAAATTGAAGAGCATGGTCTATTGACACACAGTCAACACAGCTACAGAAACATTGTTCTTCTGAAACACAATTAGCTCTTTACTCATATCTACATCTACATCTATACTCCGCGAGCCACCTTACGGTGTGTGGCGGAGGGTACTTATTGTACCACTATCTGATTCCCCCTTCCCTGTTCCACTCACGAATTGTGCGTGGGAAGAACGACTGCTTGTAAGTCTCCGTATTTGCTCTAATTTCTCGGATCTTTTCGTTGTGATCATTACGCGAGATATATGTGGGCGGTAGTAATATGTTGCCCATCTCTTCCCGGAATGTGCTCTCTCGTAATTTCGATAATAAACCTCTCCGTATTGCGTAACGCCTTTCTTGAAGTGTCCGCCACTGGAGCTTGTTCAGCATCTCCGTAACGCTCTCGCGCTGACTAAATGTCCCCATGACGAATCGCGCTGCTTTTCGCTGGATCATGTCTATCTCTTCTATTAATCCAACCTGGTAAGGGTCCCATACTGATGAGCAATACTCAAGAATCGGACGAACAAGCGTTTTGTAAGCTACTTCTTTCGTCGATGAGTCACATTTTCTTAGAATTCTTCCTATGAATCTCAACCTGGCGCCTGCTTTTCCCACTATTTGTTTTATGTGATCATTCCACTTCACATCGCTCCGGATAGTAACTCCTAAGTATTTTACGGTCGTTACCGCTTCCAATGATTTACCACCTATGGCATAATCGTACTGGAATGGATTTCTGCCCCTATGTATGTGCATTATATTTCATTTATCTACGTTTAGGGAAAGCTGCCAGCTGTCGCACCATTCATTAATCCTCTGCAGGTCTTCCTGGAGTACGTACGAGTCTTCTGATGTTGCTACTTTCTTGTAGACAACCGTGTCATCTGCAAATAGCCTCACGGAGCTACCGATGTTGTCAACTAAGTCATTTATGTATATTGTAAACAATAAAGGTCCTATCACGCTTCCTTGCGGTACTCCCGAAATTACCTCTACATCTGCAGATTTTGAACCGTTAAGAATGACATGTTGTGTTCTTTCTTCTAGGAAATCCTGAATCCAATCACAAACCTGGTCCGATATTCCGTAAGCTCGTATTTTTTTCACTAAACGTAAGTGCGGAACCGTATCAAATGCCTTCCTGAAGTCCAGGAATACGGCATCAATCTGCTCGCCAGTGTCTACGGCACTGTGAATTTCTTGGGCAAATAGGGCGAGCTGAGTTTCACATGATCTCTGTTTGCGGAATCCATGTTGGTTATGATGAAGGAGATTTGTATTATCTAAGAACGTCATAATACGAGAACACAAAACATGTTCCATTATTCTACAACAGATTGACGTAAGCGAAATAGGCCTATAATTATTCGCATCTGATTTATGACCCTTCTTGAAAATGGGAACGACCTGCGCTTTCTTCCAGTCGCTAGGTACTTTACGTTCTTCCAGAGATCTACGATAAATTGCTGATAGAAAGGGGGCAAGTTCTTTAACATAATCACTGTAGAATCTTAAGGGTATCTCGTCTGGTCCGGATGCTTTTCCGCTACTAAGTGATAGCAGTTGTTTTTCAATTCCGATATCGTTTATTTCAATATTTTCCATTTTGGCGTCCGTGCGACGGCTGAGTGCTGTTGACAGGAAATTTCAAATTGATTTCGTATTTCTATATTTCCAGAGCAATTTTGACACTGCACCTCACAAGCAGCTTGTGACCAGATTGTGTACTTGTGAAATATCATTTCACAAGGGTAACTCCCTATGGCACCCTCTTCAGACTTAGTGGTAAGGGGGCCCAATGGACAGCCCGTCGAAACCTGAACTCAGATCAAGCATGAAAACAGGAAGAAAGTGTACTGGACTCTGAAGAAAAGCAAAATAGAAACAGTGAATGGTCCAAGAACAAGAAGCGCAATATAGAGCAGCCAGGAAGAGAAACGGTGTTGTGGTTAAGTGGTTACTGCATTGGACTGCCAAGTATATGAGCCATGTTCATTCCTCCCCTACACCATTATTTTTTTTCCACTGTTAGCTTTATTCAAATTTGTGTCTGTGTCATGGTGTAACGTGCGATTGCAACAGGAAGGTGTAAGGTAGGGACCTATAATGACAGTTGATTCTGCACAGCTACGCTATTAGCAGCTGAAAGGAAACGGCTTTCAAATGGGAACCGCAAACATTTGACTACAAGGCAATAAGTCTAGCAAATTCTCCACCAGAAAACACATCTGGTGTGTTATACATGCCATTAGTGACAGTACGTGTGCCATCTGATAGGAATCTCTTAACGACATACCTAATTTGTATCACTGGTAAGTGAGAGATGTGCCCCCTTGCCCAATGTAGGTGTTCATACAAATGTGAATGTTATCATTCCCAAGGAAATGATGAAAACATAATAAGTTTGTCACATAAGCTGCTACAAGTGAATGCACCAGTTCCACAATCACACAGTTTCTCTGTGCTCTGTCAAAACATATGTTTTTGACATTTTTGAAGTTGCATTCCATTTGGAAGTCTTGACACCTGAATTCCTTTGTTGTAATCTAGTTCACATCTGTTTATTTATTTTTTTCATTTCTATGAGACATGTATGTGCTGTCTCACCTGTTCTCACTATTCATCACATTTACATGTACGGTAATGTATTCTTACCACATGACTCATATTCTATAACCAATGTATAGTATGACAACTGCCAAGACTACAGAAAGAGAACAAACATTTCAATGACCAGACGGACAGTTCATAATGTTGTGAAAAACAAATCAATAAATAAATAAAAACAAATGGCACAAGGGAGTTTTGCACATGGCTCACCTGCTTGGCAGTCTAACACCATGACCCATTATCCATGACACCATTGCTATTCCCGGCTGCTCTTTATTGCATTTCTTGTCCTTGGACCATTCACTGTTTCTATTTTGCTTTTCTTTTTTACAATTCAGTACACCTTCTTCCTGTTTTCAAGTTTGACCTGTGTTCAGTTTTTGACAGGCTATCCACTGGGCCATCTTACCACTAAGGGGGATGCAATGGGGTGTTTCCCTTGTCAGTTAGGCAACTGGATTCATGATTTCCTGTCAGAGACAGAACAGTCATAGTAATAGACAGAAAGTCATCAAGTAAAACAGAAATGTTTTCTGGTGCTCCCCAAGGTAGTTATAGGCCCTCTTTCATTCCTTATCTATACAAATGATTTAGGAGACAATCTGAACAGCAGTCTTAGGTTACTAGCAGATGATGCTGTCGATTATCATCTAGTAAAGTCATCAGAAGATCAAAACCAATTGAAAAGTGATTTAGATAAGATATTTGTATGGTGTGAAAATTGGCAATTGACTCTAACTAATGAAAAGTGTGAGGTCATTCACATAAGAGCGAAAAGGAATCCGTCAAATTTCAGTGACACGATTAATCAGTCAAATCTAAAGGCCATAAATTCAACTAAATACCTAGGAATTATAATTACAAACAACTTAAATTGGAAATAACACACAGAAAATGCTGTGGTGAAGGTGAACCAAAGACTGCGCTCTATTGACGGAACACTTGCACAATGCAACAGTTCCACTAAAAAGACTTCCTACACTATGCTTGTCCATCCTCTTTTGGAGTACCACCACACAGTGTGGGATCCTCACCAGACAGGATTAATGGAGTATATTGAGAAAGTTCAAACAAGGGAAGCATATGTAGCATTATCGATAAATAGGGGAGAGATTGTAGGGGACACGATACAGGATTTGGGGTGGACATCATTAAAACAATGGCATTTCTCATTGTGGCATGATCTTCTCACTACATTTCAGTCACCAACTCTCTCCTCCGAATGCGACAATATTTTGTTGATGCCAACCTACATAGGGAGAAACAATTATTGTCATAAAATAAGGGAAATCAGAAATTGCACGGAAAGATATAGGTGTTCGCAGTGGTGACTGCTGCATAAGAGCACAAGAGCATGTAAACACCCTAACTGTTGACACCTTACATATTTATTAGTTATTTTTCTTTGAATGCTGTTACACGTAATATAGAAAGATCGACACTTAAACCTACCATGCTACTACTGCTCTAGACTCCGTGAAACTTCACATCAGGGTCACAAGCACACATTCAGTTACTGATGTTACAAGGAGCTTTTACGCATGTGCAACTCACGTGACATAATTTCCTTATGGGCCAGATACGTATGGATTTTATAAACAACGTGCATGGTTCACGATGGGCACAGCTAGCCCTTGCCACTCAACTAGAAGTTTATGTCAGTGCCACCAGTTGGTAGCACATTGCGGCAGACTTTTATCCTCGTTCGCTTGGCATAAATCCTGCTAGATGATAGCACACTCTTCAGACCTGCTAATTCACTCACTATGTACTGTAGTAAAATTAGATTGGATGTCAGTTATGTTGAAGTTGTAGTGACAGTAAACCTATTTTGTGGGTTTCTAAATGAGTCATAGTATATTAAGTTATGAATTTTACCATACAATAATCCATTTGAGGTGCTGAGAACCATAAGGGCCTAAAGCACATCACTGTCAGTTGTAGCATTCTGTTGAGCTTATGGTGAGTCAGGTTTATCTGTAATGTAGGCCCACATTGTATCTATGAAAATTTGCAAAAAGCTGTATCACTGGTTTCTCTGATAGTCACTTAAATGTGGGATCAACAGTGGTGTGCTTTAGGCTGTTATGGATCTCAGTGCCTCATTTGTAGTCTAGTCAAGTGACCATGTTGGTAGACATTACTACTTGAGTTCAATTGTTTTCACAAATGGCACTTTATGTTTGGAGTTGGTTGTTTCTTGTGCAGGAAGTGACTTTCATGTGCATGAACTATGTTGAATCTATTTTAAATGCTACCAGAAAAGTAAAGCTGTGAGGATGGGTTGTGAGTCTTGCTTGGGTAGTTAAGTCAATAGAACACTTGCCTGCAAAAGGCAAAGGTCCCGAGTTTGAGTCTCAATCTAGCCCAAAGTTTTAATCTGCCAGGAAGTTTCATATCAGTGCACACTCCACTCCAGAGTGAAAATCTCATTCTGGGAACAGAAAAGTAAAGTACCAGGAAAAGTCAGCTGCAGAGGAACTAGGGCCTCTTAGAACAGATTCTTTCATTGAGAGAGTGACAAAATCAAATAAGCATGACTACAAGCAAACCTTTAACAAGGAATTGTAAAGTTAGCATGAGTCCTTGTGTGGGTGCAGTGTAAGAGTATCCGATTTTCAGCATGGAAGTAAATTTGCAAACTAATACATCTGTTACAGATCTTGTACATTTGTCCCAAAAAATTGAAAAGCATGAAACTTCCCACTTACACAAAAATGCAAAATGGAGAGTTGCAAAACCTTACACATCATTATGTTATTTCCATAAACTGTACTCAATTATGTACAAAACAACAAAATTCCACAAAAACAATTCTTTCTTCTGTAAGATAAGTTATACATGTTATTATTATTATTATATTCCTTTCTCAGACGTTATGTCTGGTTAAAAATGGAAAGTGACGTGGACCTTGATGAAGCGTGACTTCCTTTTAACTGTGTGGTATATGTTACATTGCATTTAGGAACTTTCGAGTAATTGAACGTGTATCAATAATTACAGATTTCTGTAGTTGTATATATACGTTTGGATGTAGCTGTATTGCGTTGATGTACTGGTGGATATTGTGTGGTATGACTCCTGTAGTTGATAGTATGATTGGTACAATGTCAACTTTATCCTGATGCCACATGTCCTTGACTTCCTCAGCCAGTTGGATGTATTTTTCAATTTTTTCTCCTGTTTTCTTCAGTATATTTGTTGTATAGGGTATGGATATTTCGATTAGTTGCGTTAATTTCTTCTTTTTATTGGTGAGTATGATGTCAGGTTTGTTATGTAGTGTTGTTTTATCTGTTATAATGGTTCTGTTCCAGTATAATTTGTATTCATCATTCTCCAGTACATTTTGTGGTGCATACTTGTATGTGGGAACGTGTTGTTTTATTAGTTTATGTTGTATGACAAGTTGTTGATGTATTATTTTTGCTACATTGTCATGTCTTCTGGGGTATTCTGTATTTGCTAGTATTGTACATCCACTTGTGATGTGATCTACTGTTTCTATTTGTTGTTTGCAAAGTCTGCATTTATCTGTTGTGGTATTGGGATCTTTAATAATATGCTTGCTGTAATATCTGGTGTTTATTGTTTGATCCTGTATTGCAATCATGAATCCTTCCATCTCACTGTATATACTGCCTTTTCTTAGCCATGTGTTGGATGTGACTTGATCGATGTGTGGCTGTGTTAGATGATATGGGTGCTTCCCATGTAGTGTTTTCTTTTTCCAGTTTACTTTCTTTGTATCTGTTGATGTTATGTGATCTAAAGGGTTGTAGAAGTGGTTATGAAATTGCAGTGGTGTAGCCGATGTATTTATATGAGTGATTACTTTGTGTATTTTGCTAGTTTCTGCTCGTTCTATAAAGAATTTTCTTAAATTGTCTACCTGTCCATAATGTAGGTCGATAGACACACAAACAAACACAAACACACACACAAAATTCAAGCTTTCGCAACAAACTGTTGCCTCATCAGGAAAGAGGGAAGGAGAGGGAAAGACGAAAGGATGTGGGTTTTAAGGGAGAGGGTAAGGAGTCATTCCAATCCCGGGAGCGGAAAGACTTACCTTAGGGGGAAAAAAGGACGGGTATACACTCGCACACACACACATATCCATCCACACATAAACAGAGGAGGATGCTAAGTTCACCGGACTTGGAATATACAAGGTTACTGGAACATTTAAATTCACATTATTTGCTGTCAAATGTTCAGTTTGGTTTTAGAAATGGTTTAACAACTGAAAATGCTATATTCTCTTTTCTCTGTGAGGTTTTGGACGGATTAAATAAAAGGTTGCGAACGCTAGGTGTTTTCTTTGATTTAACGAAGGCTTTTGACTGTGTTGACCACAAATATTACTGCAGAAGTTGGACCATTATGGAGTAAGGGGAGTAGCTTACAGTTGGTTCGCCTCTTACTTTAAGAACAGAAAGCAGAATGTAATTCTCAGCAATATTGAGAGTATCGTATCCAAGTCCGGTGAACTTAGCATCCTCCTCTGTTTATGTGTGGATGGATATGTGTGTGTGTGCGAGTGTATACCCATCCTTTTTTCCCCCTAAGGTAAGTCTTTCCGCTCCCGGTATTGGAATGATTCCTTACCCTCTCCCTTAAAACCCATATCCTTTCGTCTTTCCCTCTCCTTCCCTCTTTCCTGATGAGGCAACAGTTTGTTGCGAAAGCTTGAATTTTGTGTGTGTGTTTGTGTTTGTTTGTGTGTCTATCGACCTGCCAGCGCTTTCGTTCGGTAAGTCACATCATCTTTGTTTTTAGATATATTTTTCCCACGTGGAGTGTTTCCCTCTATTATATTGATGTCTATAATGTAGGCTTTTTATGTTGATAAATCCCCTTCCTTCTTCCTTTTGCTTAATGTGAATCTTTCTATTGCTGAATGTATGTGATGTATTCTATATTTGTGGCATTGTGATCGTGTAAGTGTATTGAGTGCTTCTAGGTCTGTGTTATTCCATTTCACTACTCAAAATGAGTAGGTCAATATTGGTATAGCACAGGTATTTATAGCTTTTGTCTTATTTCTTGCTGTCAGTTCTGTTTTCAGTATTTTTGTTAGTCTTTGTCTATATTTTTCTTTTAGTTCTTCTTTAATATTTGTATTATCTATTCCTATTTTTTGTCTGTATCCTAGATATTTATAGGCATCTGTTTTTTCCATCGCTTCTATGCAGTCGCTGTGGTTATTCAATATGTAATCTTCTTGTTTAGCGTGTTTTCCCTTGACTATGCTATTTTTCTTACATTTGTCTGTTCCAAAAGCCATATTTATATCATTGCTGAATACTTCTGTTATCTTTAGTAATTGGTTGAGTTGTTGGTTTGTTGCTGCCAGTAGTTTTAGATCATCCATGTATAGCAAATGTGTGATTTTGTGTTGGTATGCTCCGGTAATATTGTATCCATAATTTGTATTATTTAGCATGCTGGATAGTGGGTTCAGAGCAAGGCAGAATCAGAAAGGACTTAATGAGTCTCCTTGGTATATTCCACGCTTAATCTGTATTGGCTGTGATGTGATATTATTTGAATTTGTTTGGATATTAAGTGTGGTTTTCCAATTTTTCATTACTATGTTTAGGAAGTGTATCAATTTAGGATCTACTTTGTATATTTCCAATATTTGTAGTAACTATGAGTGGCGTACACTATCAAAAGCTTTTTTTAAATCAATGTATGCATAGTGTAGCGACCTTTGTTTAGTTTTAGCTTGATATGTCACCTCTGCATCTATTATCAGTTGCTCTTTACATCCTCATGCTCCCTTGCTACAGCCTTTTT
The DNA here is from genome assembly GCF_023898315.1 of Schistocerca nitens. NCBI lineage: Eukaryota > Metazoa > Arthropoda > Insecta > Orthoptera > Acrididae > Schistocerca > Schistocerca nitens. The sequence continues at coordinate 561,393,062 of NC_064619.1, read as the reverse complement.
GTTCTTCATTTATAATTTTGTTCTGTGTTGTATGTGTCATTAACTTCTGTGTAATGACTGAAGTTAGTATTTTGTATATTGTTGGTAGGCATGTTATGGGGCAATATTTAGCTGGGTTTGCTGTGTCTGCTTGATCTTTAGGTTTCAGATAAGTTATTCCATGTGTAAGTGTATCAGGGAATGTGTATGGGTCTGCAACGTAACTGTTAAATAATTTAGTTAGATGTGAATGTGTTGAGGTGAATTTCTTTAGCCAGAAATTTGCTATTTTATCTTTTCCAGGGGCTTTCCAATTGTGAGTAGAATTAATTGCTCGGGTGACTTCATGTTGCAAAATTATCACTTCAGGCATTTGTGGTATCACCTTGTATGTGTCTGTTTCTGCTTGTATCCACCGTGCATGCCTGTTATGTTGTACCGGGTTTGACCATATGTTGCTCCAGAAGTGTTCCATGTCTGTTATGTTTGGTGGATTGTCTATTTTAATGTGTGTGTTATCTAATGTCTGGTAAAATTTCTTTTGGTTTGTGTTGAATGTTTGGTTTTGTTTCCTTCTATTTTCACTTTTTTTGTATCTTCTAAGTCATTTATTATTATTATTATTATCATTATTATTATTATTACTATTATTATTATTACTATTACTGTTATTATTATTCGCAGTGGCTGTAGTTAAATAAACTTGTTGATAAGCGTAACTGTTATACAGCGGATGCTATTAATTTCACATTCTCAAATTTATCTGAATCTAAAAGTTTGTGAACAACCAGAATATATACTCATGAGCTGCTACTGAAATAACAGAAAATTGTTTTGAATGTGGTTTGATGAACCCTCTGCCAGGCACTTAAGTGTGTTTTGCAGAGTATCCTTGTAGATTTAGATATGATACAAAGTGGGTATATAGAAGGCTGGATGCCACTGAATGTTGTCACAAGCGAACTAAAGTGCTGTTCATCTACATCTAGACAAAGATGATGTGACTTACCGAACGAAAGCGCTGGCAGGTCGATAGATACACAAACAAACACAAACACACACACAAAATTCAAGCTTTCGCAACAAACTGTTGCTTCATCAGGAAAGAGGGGAAGGAGAGGGAAAGACGAAAGGATGTGGGTTTTAAGGGAGAGGGTAAGGAGTCATTCCAATCCCGGGAGCAGAAAGACTTACCTTAGGGGAAAAAGGGACGGGTATACACTCGCGCACACACACACATATCCATCCACACATATACAGACACAAGCAGACATATTTAAAGATATATAGATATTTAGATATATTTTTCCCACGTGGAATGTTTCCTTCTATGATATATATATATATATATATATATATATATATATATATATATATATATATATATATACCCCCCCATGAACCATGGACCTTGCCGTTGGTGGGGAGGCTTGCGTGCCTCAGCGATACAGATGGCCGTACCGTAGGTGCAACCACAACGGAGGGGTATCTGTTGAGAGGCCAGACAAACATGTGGTTCCTGAAGAGGGGCAGCAGCCTTTTCAGTAGTTGCAGGGGCAACAGTCTGGATGATTGACTGATCTGGCCTTGTAACATTAACCAAAACGGCCTTGCTGTGCTGGTACTGCGAACGGCTGAAAGCAAGGGGAAACTACAGCCGTAATTTTTCCCGAGGACATGCAGCTCTACTGTATGATTAAATGATGATGGCGTCCTCTTGGGTAAAATATTCCGGAGGTAAAATAGTCCCCCATTCGGATCTCCGGGCGGGGACTACTCAAGAGGACGTCGTTGTCAGGAGAAAGAAAACTGGCATTCTACGGATCGGAGCGTGGAATGTCAGATCCCTTAACCGGGCAGGTAGGTTAGAAAATTTAAAAAGGGAAATGCATAGGTTAAAGTTAGATATAGTGGGAATTAGTGAAGTTCGGTGGCAGGAGGAACAAGACTTTTGGTCAGGTGATTACAGGGTTATAAATACAAAATCAAATAGGGGTAATGCAGGAGTAGGTTTAATAATGAATAAAAAAATAGGAGTGCGGGTTAGCTACTACAAACAGCATAGTGAACGCATTATTGTGGCCAAGATAGACACAAAGCCCATGCCTACTACAGTAGTACAAGTTTATATGCCAACTAGCTCTGCAGATGATGAAGAAATTGATGAAATGTATGACGAGATAAAAGAAATTATTCAGGTAGTGAAGGGTGACGAAAATTTAATAGTCATGGGTGACTGGAATTCGTCAGTAGGAAAAGGGAGAGAAGGAAACATAGTAGGTGAATATGGATTGGGGGGAAGAAATGAAAGAGGAAGCCGCCTTGTAGAATTTTGCACAGAGCATAACTTAATCATAGCTAACACTTGGTTCAAGAATCATGAAAGGAGGCTGTATACATGGAAGAAGCCAGGAGATACTGACAGGTTTCAGATAGATTATATAATGGTAAGACAGAGATTTAGGAACCAGGTTTTAAATTGTAAGACATTTCCCGGGGCAGATGTGGATTCTGACCACAATCTATTGGTTATGAACTGCAGATTGAAACTGAAGAAACTGCAAAAAGGTGGGAATTTAAGGAGATGGGACCTGGATAAACTGAAAGAACCAGAGGTTGTACAGAGTTTCAGGGAGAGCATAAGGGAACAATTGACAGGAATGGGGGAAAGAAATACAGTAGAAGAAGAATGGGTAGCTCTGAGGGATGAAGTGGTGAAGGCAGCAGACGATCAAGTAGGTAAAAAGACGAGGGCTAATAGAAATCCTTGGGTAACAGAAGAAATATTGAATTTAATTGATGAAAGGAGAAAATATAAAAATGCAGTAAATGAAGCAGGCAAAAAGGAATACAAACGTCTCAAAAATGAGATCGACAGGAAGTGCAAAATGGCTAAGCAGGGATGGCTAGAGGACAAATGTAAGGATGTAGAGGCTTGTCTCACTAGGGGTAAGATAGATACTGCCTACAGGAAAATTAAAGAGACCTTTGGAGAGAAGAGAACCACTTGTATGAACATCAAGAGCTCAGATGGAAACCCGGTTCTAAGCAAAGAAGGGAAGGTAGAAAGGTGGAAGGAGTATATAGAGGATTTATACAAGGGAGATGTACTTGAGGACAATATTATGGAAATGGAAGAGGATGTAGATGAAAACGAAATGGGAGATAAGATACTGCGTGAAGAGTTTGACAGAGCACTGAAAGACCTGAGTCGAAACAAGGCCCCGGGAGTAGACAACATTCCACTAGAACTACTGATGGCCTCGGGAGAGCCAGTCATGACAAAACTCTACCATCTGGTGAGCACGATGTATGAGACAGGCGAAATACCCTCAGACTTCAAGAAGAATATAATAATTCCAATCCCAAAGAAAGCAGGTGTTGACAGATGTGAAAATTACCGAACTATCAGTTTAATAAGTCACAGCTGCAAAATACTAACGCGAATTCTTTACAGACGAATGGAAAAACTGGTAGAAGCTGACCTCGGGGAAGATCAGTTTGGATTCCGTAGGAATGTTGGAACACGTGAGGCAATACTGACCTTACGACTTATCTTGGAAGAAAGATTAAGAAAAGGCAAACCTACGTTTCTAGCATTTGTAGACTTAGAGAAAGCTTTTGACAATGTTGACTGGAATACTCTCTTTCAAATTCTGAAGGTGGCAGGGGTAAAATACAGGGAGCGAAAGGCTATTTACAATTTGTACAGAAACCAGATGGCAGTTATAAGAGTCGAGGGGCATGAAAGGGAAGCAGTGGTTGGGAAAGGAGTGAGACAGGGTTGTAGCCTCTCCCCGATGTTATTCAATCTGTATATTGAGCAAGCAGTAAAGGAAACAAAAGAAAAATTCGGAGTAGGTATTAAAATTCATGGAGAAGAAGTAAAAACTTTGAGGTTCGCCGATGACATTGTAATTCTGTCAGAGACAGCAAAGGACTTGGAAGAGCAGTTGAACGGAATGGACAGTGTCTTGAAAGGAGGATATAAGATGAACATCAACAAAAGCAAAACGAGGATAATGGAATGTAGTCAAATTAAGTCGGGTGATGCTGAGGGAATTAGATTAGGAAATGAAACACTTAAAGTAGTAAAGGAGTTTTGCTATTTAGGGAGTAAAATAACCGATGATGGTCGAAGTAGAGAGGATATAAAATGTAGACTGGCAATGGCAAGGAAAGCGTTTCTCAAGAAGAGAAATTTGTTAACATCGAGTATAGATTTAGGTGTCAGGAAGTCGTTTCTTAAAGTATTTGTATGGAGTGTAGCCATGTATGGAAGTGAGACATGGACGATAACTAGTTTGGACAAGAAGAGAATAGAAGCTTTCGAAATGTGGTGCTACAGAAGAATGCTGAAGATAAGGTGGGTAGATCACGTAACTAATGAGGAGGTATTGAATAGGATTGGGGAGAAGAGAAGTTTGTGGCACAACTTGACTAGAAGAAGGGATCGGTTGGTAGGACATGTTTTGAGGCATCAAGGGATCACAAATTTAGCATTGGAGGGCAGCGTGGAGGGTAAAAATCGTAGAGGGAGACCAAGAGATGAATACACTAAGCAGATTCAGAAGGATGTAGGTTGCAGTAGGTACTGGGAGATGAAGAAGCTTGCACAGGATAGAGTAGCATGGAGAGCTGCATCAAACCAGTCTCAGGACTGAAGACCACAACAACAACAATATATATATAACACAAATTAGTTACAAACTAAGGTATGCACACACTTTATTCAATATGTAAAAGTCGCTACAGACATTCGGATTTATGTTATGACATGCTCGATATGTCTGCCATCATTGCTGATGATGTGGCACACATGAATAGCGAAATTCTGCATGACCCGCTGAAGTATCGGAACATCAATGCTGTTGATGGCATCCTGAATGGCTGTCTTCAGTGCAGCAATGGTTTTGGATTTACTGCTGTAGATTTTGTCTTTAATATAGCCCCACACAAAGGAGTTGCATGTTTTCAGATCCGGAGAATATGACAGCCAATCAAGGCCCATGCCAGTGGCCTATGGGTACCGCAGAGCCAGAATGCGATCTCCAAAGTGCTGCTCCAGGACATCAAACACTTTCCTGCTTCGATAGGATCAAGTTCCATCTTGCATTAACCACATCTTGTCAAAATCAGGGTCACTCTGGATAATGGGGATGAAATCATCTTCCAAAACCTTCACATACCATTCAGTTGTCATCGCACCATCAAGAAATATAGCACCGATTATTCCGTGACTGGACACTGCACACCACACGGTCACTCGTTGAGGGTGAACAGACTTCCCGAGAGCGAACTGTGGATTCTCAGTCCTCCAAATGCGCCACTTTTGCTTATTGATAAACCCATCCAAATGAAAAGAACAAGGTGCGTGAACATGCACATACTAATTCCCATCATACCCCGTGGCCAACCGTGCAGTTTGAACATCCTAATGCAAACTGTTCAGAAGTTATGACAATTTTATTTCATATAGTTCAATAACTGTCGCCCTGTGCATACATCTCAAACCAACAGCTTTAGGTGAAACCAAGTTAATCGTCTGCTGTGACAGTTCTAGAGTCATTCAAAGAAAGTCTATGGTCACTAGCATGTAAATACTCAGACCATGCAATACTAGTTGGAGGCGACTTCAAGCTGCTGAGTACACACTGGGATGATGATGTATTCACTGTGTGGGGTACAGATAGACAGTCATGCAAAATGCTTCTGAACACATTTCCTGAAAATTGTCTTGAGCAGCTAACTCGGCAAGCCACTCACAATGGGCCTCGCAATTTTTAGGTAAAATTGCTTACTGTCACAAATTTATTCTTGGTGTGTCTATGCTGGCTCGCCCACACAATAGGTTATCCAAAACAATGTTACTTTTCAGTGGATCCTGGCCTGTGAGCATGCATTCATGCTTTTGAAATCTAAATTACATTCTGTCTCTTGTTTGGCTACTTTCCGTCCTGGCCACCATCTGGTTATGGCTATGGACACCTCTCACTGTGGACTTGGGGTCATTCTCACATGCCGATATGAGGATGATTCTGAGCGTCTGATAGCTTAAGCATCAAAAACACTCAACTATACTCAGCAGTGCAACTCCAAAGGAGAAAAGGGAGTACTTTTTACCATTTATGCCATCAAAAATTTTCATGTGTTTCTGTATGGGTCTAAGTTTCACTTCAATACTGGCCACAAGCCCTTGGTTTCATTATTCAGTCCTTCTGCTATATTGCCCAAAAACATGAAAACCACATTCACTGTCCAAAAGATTTCATCTGTCATCTCAAGAACTTGCGACTTCCACCATCAGATATCCTTGTTAGTTTCAATGTGGTCTCACTTTTTACTCGAGTGCCATTGCATGAATCATTGTTTTTCATTGGCAAGAAGCTGGAAGGGGAACTTATTGATTTGTTTAAGCAGTTGCTCACCTTGACTTACTTCTTATTCAGTGACTAGTACTGGTCATCAAACTGCAGCCTGAAGGCTGCATGCAGCCTAAATCAAGTGTTCGTGCTACCAGCAGTTCTCAGCTGTGTTTTATAATACCATCCTTCCTGCAACTAACAGCAGATATCCCAAAAACATCAATGTTAACAATCTTCTCAAGATTGAATTCTTCTTTCTCAATAACAAATATACATGCAGGTACAGTAATATTTGAAGATGTGCTTAATTTTAATTGACATTCATGAATGAGTTAAGTAAACTTTGCTGCCTACCTCAGGGGCAGAGTGGTAAGTAGCATGCCCACTGTGGGGTTAATAGAAGTGAGAAGGCGAATGTTTTATTGTTTGTCTTCCAATGTTGACAATTCACGAGCATGTGGAGCTAGTACCAATCAGCTGCTGTGGCACAAATATCACATGGAATTAACAGGGATTTGTGAATGTGCATTATATAGATGGTCATCTTCAAATGTGGTGCATCAGTACACGTTAGTAGCAAGTAAGATGAAATCAAATTAAGGCTGTTGTAATACAATGTAATGAGTAGAAGAAAAATGACATTAAAATCATTTAGTAAACATCTGTGATGGTGTGTCACATTTTAGTTTCTTTTATTAATTAATACAAGATATTGTAACGAATTAGTAAGGGAAGGTGTGGTAAAGTCACCAAGATGGGAAAAATGGTCACTGCATATTTTTTACCCTGAAAAGTGCTGCTGCCTGCCAAGAATTGGTCACACTAGTTCTAAAATACATCACCGTTGTTGTCAGTGAGATGACAGACAAAGCTCATTTTGTTACTTTTTAGTAAAAACTTTTCTTTTTTCTTTTCGAGTTGTCTGATGTAAGACATGTCAGTCGTATCATTCTTATTACCTCATCTGTATGGAGAGTATTGATTTTTTACAATATCAATGTTTAAACAAAGTATTTTGGCCTACAAATGTAGTTCCTTATTATTTCTTTTGTTAGGATCTCCTGTGGATCACTAATGCCAACCAGCATGGTGTCCTCTTGGGAAAAGTGGTAACACTACTCGTAAGGAAAAGTGAACAAGATGCTCACCCAAACAACAGGTAGTTACCTCCAAACAACACACATAATACAACAGATAAAAATGATTTCGGAAGCCTTTTGTATACACAGCTATCATCCACGATTCTATCACTTTTTGGTAATTTGAAATTAATTATCTCACATTATTTAAAACAGTTTCAGTTCTGTTACATTTGGCCTAATACAAAAGTCCTGCTGAAAATAGTCTGCTGCAGTAATTTGGTATTCTTTCAGATAGTAAAGCATGAAGATGCCTGGAAGATATGCATGAAAATCAGAAAAATGAACACAAGATATTGTTGTGATGGCACTGACCACTTAGGTATGGGAAATTGATCAATCACTACATAAGCCTTCAAAAAAAAATTGCATGTAATTTCAACATATTATTTTTCCCCTAAAAATACAGAGTGTATCAAAAAGAATAATCCAATTTTAAAAAATCATAACTATTATGTCATTTGAGATGTGTGAGTGAACAATGTACTGTTGGAGAGAGCAAACTCACTGCTGCTCATGTGCCTCCATTACCAACAGTAATGAAAGAACTGAGACATCGCATTACAGCAGTTATGGAAGCTGTAATTCAAGACATGCTCGCTGCAGGGTGGGAACAATTTGAATACTGTATTGACAAATGCAGTGCATCTCAAGACGGGGGGATATTGAACACCTATGAAAAGGTACAATAAAAAAAAAATAAAATAAAATAAACTTTTGAGTTTCCCGTTCATCAAAAAACAAAATTCATTGTATATGTTTATTAGTTTCAGAAATGTAGATGTGCCAAATCAGATGATTCCTTTTGATACACCCTGTATTATAGTCACTGAGAAAACAAGAGAAATCCTTGCAGAGAAAGTAAATGAAACCCTCAAAAACATTTACAATTAGTCAATATACAATAGTGACACTGAATACAAAGAAAACAAATGCCAATAATTTCAGTTTGAAGAGGTAAAATGACACTGTTAAATTAAATGTAGACAGCACCTCTATAGAATGCATAAAAACTAAACTAGACTAAACTCTATCTGAACAGGCCTCGAAAGGCCCAATGGTACCGACCAGCTACCTTGTTATCCTGTGCTGATAGGCATCACTGGAAGTAGATATGGAGGGGGATGTGGTCACCACACTACTTCCCCAGCCATTGTCAGTTGATGTGACTGGAGATGCGACTTCTCAGTCAAATAGCTCCTCAATTGACATCACAAGGGCTGAGTGTCAACGAAGTTTGGCAGACCTGGACAGCTCCCGATCCAAGTGCTAGCCCAGCCCGAAAGCGCTTAACTTAGGTGATCTGATGCATATCAGTGCTACGGCTGCGGCAAGACTGTCAGCACGTACAATGCATAATAAACACAAAATTTTTAGGACTGAATATTAACCCTCAGTTGAAGTGGTGTGAACACGCAAAAGATAATTGCAAATAGAATGTACTCAGCATGTTATGCTCTTGAGAGTCCTTTACTTAGTTTGTAGCAGCTAGTGTGTTTTAGTTACATACTATTCATATGTAAGCTCATTTCTTAGCTATGGAATTCTTTTCTGATGAACAAATGCCCAAAACATGAACACCATTTTCAAACTACAGGAAAGGGCCATAAGAATAATAACCAAAAATAGTAGGTGAGCTCATTATAAAGATCTGTTCAAAACACTGGGGATTTTAACTACACCACATGAGTGTGTTTACTGCTTGTACAGATAAAAAATAATACTGTTAATTATGGCAAAAACAGCTCTGTCCATGACTACAGAACAAAAGCTCGACTGAATATACATTCACCAAGCAAGAATTTGTAAACATAAATCTCAAAACAGTATTTTCTTTCAAGAGATAAAACTGTACAATAAATTGCCCAAACAGCTTAAAGCAATTACTAAACCAAACTTCTTTAAACAGACAATTAAAAAATACCTATTCAGCAAAAATTCCATACATTGACAGGTTACTAAGATAACACACAGGAGCAGTCTGGTAAACATGTTACACATAGAAATAATAATAACATAATAAAACATATCATTTCACATATCACTTTTACACTATGTTTTTTTTTTTTTCCTTTTCTGGAAAAATTTACTCCCAAAACTATACTGTATATAATACTAACAACTTATATTTAATCTCAGCTCAACATCTCACTCATTACAGAGGGGCGCAACTCAATTTTTCAGGCAAGCAAATGGGAAGTTGCAGTACCCAAACTGAAACAGACATCACTGCTATGTCCCTGAGATCAGACGAGAGTGGGTTATGATATGAAAAACACGCCTATAGTGTATGCAGTGACTGGGAGTAAGAAGTGAATGAACAATGTAGCACTAGCCTTTTACATTATTAAATACACTGACTCTTTTGTAAAACTATGGTTAAACCAAATGAGGTAGCTCTGTTTTAAGCACCTGGACTTGTATTCAAGAGGGCGGAGGCTCCATCTTCATCTGGCCATCATGATTTAGGTTTTCTGTAGTTTCCTTAAATTATTTCAGGCAAATGCTGGGATACTTCCTACTTGTCATGGCCAGTTACCTGTCCCATCCTCGTCAGACTTTGCCCTATATTGAATCTGCCCAGTGGATTAGCAATGAGGGTCAGTGTGCTGGCCAGTCTGACTGTGGTTTTTAGCCAGTTCCCCACACCCAGTTAGGTGAATACTGTACTGGTACCTAAGTCCCACATAGTTATACAGTTTGCCACTACTTACAAAACTTTCACTCACTTTCCCATGAATAATAGTTCATGCAGACAACTGGAGGTACACATATATCTGTCCCAGGGGTAACGGAGAAGCGGCAGGAAAGGCATCATGCCACCGCTTAAATTAACCATGCAAAATCTATTAACAACCATGCTGACTCCATGCTGATGTGGAAGAGAGACTCCAGAAAGCTACGTATGATGACTGCTGTTCTTAAATTCTAATGGCAAGATACGTCCACTATCCTTATAAAAGTGATATATGGATGAATAAAATTACTACTACTCAACATCAAGTTATTGTTATGGCCATTCCAAAAAGATATTATCTTGCTTGTTTTTTGCTGTGTAAGAGAAGAAATCTAGGAATTAAATAAATTATATAAAAAATTCTACCAAGTCTTCCCAAATACATACTTCCTTGCAGTGGATGATATGGCCAGAGAACATTATACAAAACATGGCATACACTTAAATGGAAATGGGAAAGTCCTCAGAAGTCAAAAAAAAAAATTAACATTTAATTGAGATATTTCTATTTAACTGTGTGCAGATCCCAAGATCTTACCTCAAACTGCTGAATAAACCTCACAGTGCAAGGAAGTGGAATGCAGCCCTCCATCACATATCCCCCTACCCTGCAAGGAAGAGCAAACAGACTGTTCATGGAGCGAAAAATCCAGGAACCACCACCACTAGCAAGCACACAACAAAGGTACATAAGGCCTGGGACACTTGCTGCAGTAACCGGAGCAATATCACAACTATTCTTGACCAACAAATGTGGTTTTCTTTTTGTGCTGCTAAATACCTTTGTACACTGAATAATCCACAGTTTCTTGGCAATCTTTCAGTCAGAGAAGTAAGTCTCATCTGTCAAACAATGGAAAGCAACAATATTACGAAAATGATATATGGTTACTCACCATATACAGGAGATAAGTTGCAGACAGGCACAATAAAAGGCTGCTAAACAAGCACAGTTTGCACATGCATGACCACTGTGATGCGACCATTGTTTAGCTGTCTTTTTGTTCTGCCTGTGCAGCTCAACATTCTTGTTGTATGATGAATAGCAATCTATCAGTTTCATCCATATTGGTTCACACTGACTGAAGCAAATCAGTTATGAGAAGAGAGTAGCCACATCACACAACAAAATAAAGACAGTACGGAATGTAGTGAAGAAGGAGATTGGTTGAATCAGAGGTGAGGATGAGCAAATAATTTGAGTAAATGATCCATTAGTAAGTACTTTATGTCCATTATTGATAAGACAGGAGTTTACAACTAAGTAAGTGCTGCTCTGGAATACTTGCCCTTACAGATAACTTCAGTGACATGTGTATGACTCATGCTATACTAGAACTACTAATATTTACCATAAAATCTTTAAAATTGATATATTATAGTGAATGCCTATATGAAAAAATAGAAGGGTAATTAACAAGTGACCTTCTTACTTTCGTAACATCTTCAGCTATTTGTGTGAAACAGTCAGTTATCATCAAAATATTTGGTCAACATGCTGAAATATGTTGAAATTAAAGCTCAGTTTAACGATGCAAACATTCACTCATACCTGTTTTGGTCCATCTCTTCAATGAAAGTTTGAATAAAGCTGTGTTTCCATTTGAATTAAAATATACAATAGTCAAGCCATTGCACAAAAAAGGTAGTGCGACAAAGTCGAGAACTACTGACCCATTAGCTTAATTCCAATTCTAAGCAAAGTATTAGAAAAGATTAATTCACTACAGTTAGAAAAATTTCTTGTCAAAGAAAAAGTGCTACGAGAAACCCAACATGGTTTTAGGAAAGGCTATTCAACATAATCTGCCATATGTGATGTAGTACATACTATACTTACGAAATTAGATGAAAGAGATAGGGTGGCATGTTTGTTCCTAGATTTATCAGGTGCATTCGACACAGTATCTCATGAGATGCTACTTGAGAAACTGGAAACTTATGGTATTAGAGGAATAACCAAAAGTCTCATACAGTCATACCTACAAGACAGATATCAGGTCACACAAGTCATGCACAAAGTGGGCAATGTTATTAAGAAGTACAGTTCAAGTCCAGCTGTAGTAAAGTATGGTGTGCCCCAAGGGTCAGTTATGGGTCCTTTATTGTTCATACTATATGTTAATGATCTGCCCACAGAACACAACAGCAAGATACTTAACTATGCGAATGACACAACCGTTGTTAACTGGGGAACCGACGAGAATGATTTGGCCCAAAATTTTTCTGATGTCTTATTTGGATTGAAGAACTACTTCCAAAACAATCACTTAAGCTTAAACATCAATAAAACAAATCTAATGGAATTTCAAATACACCACAAACAAGATGAAATTCAATGGAGTGTTGTGTCTGATGATGGTTCAGAAACAACATTGAAAGATAAAACTTCCTTCCTTGGCGTAATGTTAGATCAGCATCTCTCTTGGGAGCATCATATTGATTTCTTGTGCCAAAAACTTAGCAAATCAATTTATGCAATGTGTACAATGTCACACTTTCTTAAATACGAGCAAATGAGTATAATCTACTATGCTTTAGTGTATCCCTATGTCATATATGGAACTGAAGTATGGGGATGTGCTGCTGCCAAACATGTAAATAGGGTATTCATCATTCAAAAAAAGGCAGTTAGAATCATGTATAAGCTTAGATATAATGAGTCTTGCAAAGCAATTTTTAAAATTAAGAAACTATTAACACTTCCATCACTATATATTTATAAAGCTGTTCAGCTGATGCTAAAATACAAGCAGTACAATCATCTAAATAGAGAAGAGCACATGCACAATACTAGGAGGGACTATGATTATCACATGGAAAGAAATAATACAAAAAAATGCAGTCAAGAGCCCCTATTACATGGGGATCAAATTTTATAACAAACTTCCAAAAAAATTAAAAAGCTCATGTGGAAGCTGCCTCGAAATTGCCTTGAAGGAGTTCCTCAGCAATAAGTGTATTAAGGAATTCCTCTCAGAGGAGTAGAATACTTTCATTTGTATGAATAGTATTTACATATACAAAAAAAAGCAACATCATTTTTTATCTGTTAGACCTATTGTACATAATTGTTCCCACAATGTTATAAGGGGAAATGATCAATATGTAAACTATCCAAAACAAATCCTTGTGTTTGTTCATGGAGAAAAATAAATAAAAAGTGAAAGTAAAAGACTGAGACTGTGAAACGCAAATATTCTGAACAAAATTATATACTTGGAACTGTATATCTTTTTACAGAGCAATGTACAGTTATTTTTTAAATAAAATATATGATGTATCAGTGTCATGAAAAGCAGTTTCAGTTACATTTTATACTTTGTCCATAGCGTTACCAATAATTTTCACTTTACTGCACATTATAATTTACTGATATCCTATACACAATCAAACGTCTTGTGGGTCATTTTTGTTAACATGTACTACATAAGGAAATATACAGGGTGTTTAAAAAATAATCACATATTTCTGCAGGAGATGATACCAATGGAAACTAGAAGAAAAGTTCCTATAATTCTATATCTCGAAACCAATATCTGTTGAGATATGGGCCATTTCACTTGTGACAAGTTATGTGTAAAATTCCATGGTGTGGACCAATTTAATGCTGCAATCCATTGTTGATGAATTATCAGCACTATAGAAGAATGTTACTCTTGCAGAAAGATAATAACTGTGGTTTATGTCCAATGGGGCACCACCATATTTTCTGCAGTGTGTGTGACAGGGACCTCATCAGAGTGTCTCATGGGCAATTGACTGGTTGATGAAGTCCAGTAGTGTGGCCTCCCCATTAACTGGATCTGAATCTGTTTGATTTCTAGGTATCTTCATCTACATGTATATTCTGCAAACCACCATGAAGTGCATGGCAGAGAGTATGTCACATTGTACGAGTTATTAGGTTTCTTCCTGTTCCATATATGGCAAGAATGATTGCTTGAATGCTTCTGTGCGTGCTGTAATTATCCTAATCTTAGCCTCACAACCCTTATGTGACAGATACATAAGAGCTGTAGTATATTCCTAGAGTCATCATTTAAAGCTGGTTCTTGAAACTTTATTAATAGACTTTCTCGTGGTTATGTATGTCTGTATTCAAGAGACTGCCTGTTCAGTTTCTTCAGCATTTATGTGCCATTCTCCCACAGGTCAAACAAATTTGTGAGCATATGTGTTACCTTTTTCTGTATAGGTTCACTATACCCTGTTAGTCCTGTTTGGTATGGGTCCCACACACTTAAGCACTACTCTAGAATGGGTTGGAAGAGTGATAGTGTTAGCAATCTTCTTTGTAGACTTCGTTGTAGACCCAGTATTCTGCCAATAAACCAAAGTCTGCCAACTGCTTTACCTAGAACTTACCCAATGCGATAGATAATTCCTTCATATCCCTACAGTGTTACACCCAGGTATTTGTATGATTTGCCCAATTCCAGCTGTGAATCATTGATATTATAGTCGTAGCCTACTACTTTTTTTCGTTTTACGGAGTTCTATGGCGACATTTAGAGTCATTGATTTATGCCTAACCAATCGACAACATGCACACATTTCAAGGGAGTGTGCCCACTGCCTATAATGGGTTGAAGGATATGTCACGATACGCGGTAACCAGGGGCCCACTGCCAATAGAGTCTACTTCTATGTACAAGAAAGGAGGGAATGAGAAGACAGACTGGCCTATGTCTCCAACAGGTATTGGTTTCCGGACATATCAATTATGGAAACTTTTCTTTTAGTTTTCACCAATACTACCTCCTATAGGAATATGTGACGCTTTTCCTAAACATCCTATATAAACAATACTATTAAATTCAGACCATTTTTTCAGGATATTAATGTATAATACTTAATACACAATAATGGCCACATAAATCAACCACAACTAAGCAACACAATTAAATTCAGACTATTTTTTCAGGATATTAATGTATAATACTTAATACACAATAATGCGCACATAAATCATCCACAACTAAGCATTCTTTGTTGTGTTTTAAACCTGCTACCAGTCTTCTTAAGTCTCCAGCCAATAGTATTCTTAAGGTACTATAGTTTACAAAGTCGTCCGTATTTTCTGATCACAACATTCTAACCGTGTCAACATTCTAACGGCAACGTGTAACCCAAACAGAAACTTCAAATGAACCGCTGGGCCTGACCGACTTTCTGCTGTTCATTTGCGGTCGATACTCTACTGCCGACTGCAAAAGGAGTATTATGGGGTATGCGAAACGTGGGCAGTTACTGCAATGCATCGGAGTCAGCAGTTAGCGAACTCTTAACAGTCTTTAACGAAGTAGAAAATTACTGAGAGCATAAACGTATTTTAAAGTAAAATGAACGTTATTGACTAACATTCGACTAGCCGAAAAATCGATCATCATATGGCACTGGTCGCAAAGCAGTGACAATCATTTTCTCGAACATGATTGTTTATGTTGGAAGCCTTGCTTCAACAAAGATTGTGTGCCACATGAAGTGCAGAGACGTGGTTAGCATCAGTCTCGTGTTAATTCCAAAATAATGAAGGGGGAAGCACGTATCGATGAACTGGTGCAGTGTGTCAGTTTGCATATCCCAAGAAAATTGCTTTTCCATGGATACATTCTACCGTTTATGTGTCTTTATGGACTGTGGATATATATTTGGGTTACCGTGTACGGAGTTGAGGAATATTATGAAGCCGGTCTGATAGGAGTGGCGGTGATCGGTTTGCTGCAAATATTGAGCTGCCTTTGCTGCCACTGGTCTGTACATGTACACTGCTTTCTAACATGCAAAAGTGTAAGTTTGTTTTTGAGTGCGTCCTGTAGTGAGAAATACATTGCTGACGTTGTGTCAACAGCTGGTACACAACTTGTTTACAGTTGTTTTTAGAAAGCTTTCATCTGATAAACTGTTAACTAATGAATGTGTTAGAGCTTGCTGTAAAGTTTGATTTTTTTTTTTAATCGTGTACAGTTTGCTTAGTACCTTGAATAGGAATATTCAGAACAAAAATAGTATTGTTGTCTAGCTGTGAAAAGACATTCATCGGCAATAATTTCGTTAGAGGTCCAACCCCTTCTGGCTTCTAATGAGTGATCCTATTCACATAGTTAATTACCTAAGTAATTTTTATAAGACTGATGTTGTGTAAATCAGAGAGAAAACACGAAACGTTTTTTCACATTTTTATATGATATATACTATAAACGTAATAAATTTGGTGACTAAAGTATCCTTGTCTGTACAATTTTTTTGAAAGAAATATTCAGTTTCATAGTACTCTCAGTAATTTTATACATACATAAATGACCTAGGTATCTGTGTAATCTTATATGGCAACATGATGTTTTCAGCATATTTAGCATGGAGCAAATGGCAGTATCTCTATTTATAGTGTTAATTTCAACTACAAACCCAAATTATGAGAGTAGATAAATTAACTTGTAAACGCGAAAATATTCAAGTATTGGGGGTTAAGACAGTTGATTCTGGAGAAAGATTTGTTAGTGTAGAATTTAAAAGTCATATCAAATAAAACCTCATGTAGAGTTGCATATCTCAAACTTAGCACATTATTAGACTATTACCTAGACTGACATCATAGTAGTTGTTATACTACACACGGTATAGCCCATCGGCTTTTACTCGTGATGTAACTGTGTGGCGTTGTCTGATGACATTTTTAGGTGCAGTGTGTTTGAAATGGCTTTGCAGAAGACCAGCTTCCGGTAATCCACAGGTATTGCATTTAGTTGTGAATATCTTTTAAGACAGTAGGCTGTTGCTGATACGCTGTTTAATCCTATTTTTAAGTTTTGTGTTTGTTTCACAGCCATGTGATATTTATACTTTAGTTTTCTATGATGACATAGCAAAAACAACTTTGATTAGCAATACAAATTTGATGCGGTATAAATTTGAAGTTACTATTACTGACAGTTCATAACATACTGTCTTTAGCAGAGAGAGGGCTGCACAGTGCTGCAGCCAAAAGTTTTAATCACTTACCGAATGATATAAAATGTCTGTCAAACAGTAGAGTAAAATTTGAAAACAAGCTGAAAAAAATTCTCCTTGACTATTTCTGTTTTGTGGGAGGCAACCGGGTAGATGCAGTGTTTCTTGATTTCTGTAAAGTATTTGAGTCAGTACCCCATCTACGCTTAATGTCAAAAGTACAATCATGTGGGGTATCAAGTGAAATTTGTGATTGGATTGAGGACTTTTTGGTAGGGAAGACACAGCATGTTATCTTGGATGGAGTGGCAGCATCAGATGTAGAGGTAACTTCACGTGTGCCCCAGGGAAGTTTGTTGGGATCCTTGGTGTTCACATTGTATATTAATGACCTTGCAGACAATATGAATAGTAAAATCAGGCTTTTTGCAGATGATGTAGTTATCTATAATGAAGTACTATTGAGAAAAGTTGCATAAATATTCAGTCAGATATAGATAATATTTCAACATGGTGCAAAGATTGGCAGCTTGCTCTAAATGGGGGGATGTTGAACGTATACAGAGAAGGGCAGCATAAATGGTCACAGGTTTGTTTAATCCATGGGAGAGTGTCACAGAGATACTGAATGAACTGAAATTGCAGACTCTTGAAAACTCATAAACAATCCTGAGAAAGTCTATTAGCAAAGTTTCAAGAACTGGCTTTAATTGGTTACTCTAGGGATATATACAACCCTTACGTATCATTCACACAGGTATTGTGAGGATAAGATTAGAATTAATTACTGCACTCACTGAGGTATTCATTCTTCCATACGTGAATGGGACAGAAAGAAACCCTATTAACTATTTCAATGGGATGTACCCTCTGCCATGCATAGTGGTTTACAGAGTATAGATGTAGATTTTGTGCTATTGTAATGTGTGAAAAAGTTGGTGGGTGAGGATTGCGTACAGCTTTTTTCTTATTTATTTATTTATTTATTTTTAAGAGAGAGAGAGAGAGAAACAAACTAGTAAATGGTCGGCATGTTGCCATATTTACAATTTAATGTGTGATGGGAATGGAAAAGATTCCAGGTCATGATTTATTGTGCAAATAATTTATGGAACATGAAACTAACCAACTGTTTTGTAAATATTTTCAACTTTGCATTATGTTTGGGTACCTGATAATGCCAGAATTGTGATGATTTTTGTATCAAGGGACTCGTATTTTTCATATGTTGATCAGAACCTATTCCTCGTGACATTGCTTTTCCACCTTCAGTTGAGCTATTACTGGTAATCTTCCGTGGATGTCATATATAAAAAAATCTTATTCAATTTACTCAATTGACTGAACAGTAAAGAGTCACCAAAAGGAAAGACAAGGTATTGGTTTTTACATTTATGTATCAAATGTTGATTTCTGTTATATTTCTGACTCAATAGAAAGTCATGAACATTGGATGTCCTGCAACATTACTTTATTTTGTGACCAGATTTATGACTTAAAAGGCCATTGTCAGACAGTATTTGTCAACACAAACATCTTATTATGACAATGTGAGCAAAAAACCAAGTCATTAAATAAATTGGTACTGTAAAGCATCCACAGTTTGTATTTTTCATTGATAAATATGAAATTTTTCAACCACACAGCAATGAAAAAATCTATCACAGTGGTGTTCATAATGCAATTTGCAATAGAAGTTGCGAAGAGAGGCTGTCTTCAAGAATAGGGGATGGTTTGCTGTATTTATCTGTTGTGGAATTGTACGTTGGCCCTACTACAATAATGGATGGTAGTTGTGAATTCCTGCTCTGCTAATGGTCCTGTGACATATATGTGCAAACTGGAAGAAAATGAAACACTGACAATATTTTTTGAAATGCGGGTTGTGCGGTTTACCAACTAACCTTTAGTGTAGCCTGATGCATAGCTTTGATTGGACGTTGACAATTTATTTCTACATGTACACCTATACTCCACAAACCACCGAGAAGTGCATGGCAGAGGGTACATTCCATTATATTTGTTATTAGGATTTCTTACCATTCCATTCATGTACAAGGTGCTGGAAGAATGATTGTTTTGAATGCCTGTGTGCATGCTGTAGTTATTCTAATTGTCCTCACAATCCTAATGTGAATGATACAGAGGTGCTGTGGAAGAGTAATCACTTAAAGCCAGTTCTTGAAGCTTTTAGTAGATAGACAGCTGAAAGGTATTTGATTTGACTATTTTCCAAATCATTATTTTATTGGGCTATCAGTTTCGGCGATTTATTATACCATCTTCAGGCCCCCTGACCAGTGTGTAGGAAGTTTCCAGCCTCAGTTCTGGTCAAAATAGGGGCCAGCATTCAAAGACTGGTACCTTTAAATAGATTTCTGCTTGATAAGCAATCACTTCAACCTGACTGGAACAGAGCTTGGAATCTTCCTGCATGTCAGCCTGAAGGTGGCATAATAAATCGCCGAAACTGGGAACCCAGTAAAATAACAGTTCAGAAATTAGATGGCTGAAAGGTGTTTGATTTGACATTCTGTGCTGAACAGCTGAGCCCCACAACCATCTCTAAAAAAATGGACATACAGAGACTTTTAGTAGACTTTTTCAGGGTAGTGTACGTCTTGTCTTCAGGAGTCTGCCAGTTCAGTTTCTTCAGAGTCTCTGTGACACACTCTGATGAGTCAAGCAAATCTGTGACCATTTGTGCTGCCCTTCTGTGTATATGCCCAATATCCCTTGTTAATACTATTTGGTAAAGGTCCCACACACTTGAGCAATATTCTAGAATGGCTCCCATGAGTGATTTGTAAGCAATCTCCATTGTAGAATGGTTGCACTTCCCCAGTATTCTACCAATAAACCAAAGTTTACCTCCTGCTTTACCCACAACTGAGCCTATGTAATCATTCCATTTAATATCCGTACAAGATATTACAACCAGGTATTTGTACGGTTTGGCGAGTTCCAACTGTGACTCACTGATATTAAACTCATAGGATACTACGTTTTTTTGTTTCGTGAAGTGTAAAATTTTTGCGTCTCTGAAACATTTAAAGTAACTTGCCAATCTGTGTACCACTTTGAAATCTTTCCAAAATCTTACAGAATATTTCTGCAGCTTCTTTCAGACAGTATTTCATTATCGATAACTGCACCATCTGCAAAAAGTCTGAGGCTACTATTAATATTGTCCACAAGGTTATTAACATACAACTTAAATAGCAAGAGTCCCAGCACTCCTCCCATGGGCACACTCAAAATTACTTGTACATCCATCCAGGATAGTATGCTACAGCCTCCCTACAAAAAAGTCCTCAGTACAGTGCAAATTTCAATTGATACACCCTAAAATTGTACTTTCGACTATAAGCATAAGTGTGGTATTGAGTTGAATGCTTTCCGAAATCAAGAAATACCACCTCTACCTTACTGCCTTGATCCAAAGCTTTCAGTACGTCATGCGAGTTGGGTTTTGTGTGATCGATTTTTTTGGAATCCATCCTGGTTGGCATGTAAGAGGTCATACAGTTCAAGATACCTCATTATGTCTGAACTCAGAATAAGTTATAAGATTCTACAAGAAATTGATGTCAAGGATATTGGACAATAGTTTTAACAATCACATATACTACCCATGTTGTAGATGGGTATGACCTGTGCTTTCTTCAAACTACTAACTCATCTGCAAATTCAGTAAAGAATCTATTAGGGATTTCATTAGGCCTTGGAACTTTGGTCTGTTTTAAACTGGGTTTTACTTTGTAAAGGAACATTTGAAAACAGATTTAAGGATTGCAGCTTGTCTTTACTACCCTCAGTTTCAGTGCCTGTCTCATTTACCAGGTGTTGGGCACTAACTTTGATTCCACTAACAGCCTTTACACATGACTTGAATTTCTTTGAGTTTTGTGAAAGATCATTGGACAATATTCTCCTACGGTAGTCATTAAAGGCTTCACTCATTGCTCTGGTTGTGAGTTGGTGAAGCTAACAAATGTGAACATGAAATCTTGTGTCTGATGACTTACTCCCATATCGCAAACCAAGCACCAAAAGTGAAATATTGACGAATAAAATTAATCATTATGAGTAAAAGACAGCCTGTTGCAGCTTTTATTATTGAAGTAAGGTTGGGAGAATTTGATGAGTAAAATTTAAAGATATTATTGCATTTTGCATTTCAATAAATAGAAAATAGTCAAAAACTGCACTGGTTTCTCAGTTCACAGAGGCTGCTTTAATATCCATCTCCTGAAGTTGCCAATGTCAGAAAGTTGTGCAGTAAAGTGGAAATTGTATCAAATAGCTTTCCTGCCTTAGAATATGCCCCTAGCTGTTGGTCTGAGGAATTGCAGATATTTATATTGATAGAAAAGAATAGGTATGAAAATTTACAACAAGCCTAATTATAGGAACGTGAGAGAGAATTTGCAGTGTGAAGATGAGTGTTCACCTACAGCTGTGTGTGTAATGATGAAATACGTGGGAGGCATAGGAAATTGATGACGCCAAATAGGACATTTATAACAGTAGGACCTACAAAGAGTGAAAAACTTAAAATCCATCCCACATCTCAAAGACACATAATCAACCACTTGTCATGGTGTCCAACAGTGTGATAAAAAGGGCAAGAGAGAAAAAGTGACATTTGTTGGAAAAATCAACAATCCCCCAAAAGTGTGTAGATTATTCAGTAGATAATTGTACCAAGTTGATGGTAATTCAACAAATATTCAAAATTTGAAAAAAATTGGGAAAACACTAGCAGCTAATGAATACATTTTTAGATACTAGCCTACCCTAAGTAAATACATGCTAATTAAGTCAAATAAAGATGTTAACTGTGCTATATTAGGATTCAGTGTTGTGCTTCCTTCATTGTCATTTATTATGTTATTTGTGCATTGCTTTGTTGTATTATAAGTACAGTATTATTGGTATAGGTTATTTAAAAGAGTGTATTACTGTTTTTCAGACTAATGATCCTTTCAAAGTGAAAGTGGCAAAAGTTGTACCAACAGCCAACAATGGGTCCTCTGAACTAGTGTCTGTACATCAAGCTAAGGTAAATCATCTGAGTTACACATTAACTTATTTTGGAACTATAATAAATATTCCCCAGAACCATTGGAGTGTTGTATTCTTTTTGTTTGTTTTCCTACAGTGCTTCTTAAGCCCATATTTCACTCATCATGTGTAGTGTGGGGTCTATGTCTTGACCATGTAATGACTACTGCTGCCAGAAAAATAGGATAGGGGCAAGAAAATTTCTTTTTATTATACACTCTCTATCAGTGTTATGGTTTACCAATTTCAGTGACTTTTCTTTGTCAGTTTTGGCGTTATTTTCTGTCTGCTTATTTTTCTGGCTTGTTTATTTTTACCTCGAATCTATGGCAGTGATCACCGACTTGCATGAATCTGATAGTTGACACTTCATGTGTTGGAGTTGGTTTCCTCCAATTAGAGCGCTCAACATCACACCCGAACCATTCGCTGTTGCGAAATTACCACAACAAGTGGTCAGTTCACTTCCAATTCCATGTCCAGGATTTTTTCTTGATGTATTTTGATTTTAAATCATGGGTCTGTCAGTTTTATTTTGTATTTCATCGTACATGATAACCACATCACAAACAACACACATACACCCCCAGGTGGCTCACAATCCTTTTGTGAATACATACTTGGCTACCACGGGCACCCAGCTTTTGCAGCATTACTTACTTTCCATGCTGCCTGCTTATATATCCACTGCCCCATTTCCTCACTGGCTCTTCATCAGATGGTTTTCTAGCTGCTGCCCCTGCTTGGACCTGGTTTACGATTGGGCCACTAGTTTCCACTTTCAATGTATTCTATGACTTTTCATTAACTAAACACATAGTCCGCATTGTTGGGTTTGACCTGCCACCAATTTTCAAAATTCTCCAGCAGTGCGAGTGGTGTTGGGCAGGTGGCCCAGTGCGATGTGTGCTCGACATTTGTGGCATTCCATTTGTGGCGGGAAACCATCAATCCCCAATGTAGGTGTGGGGGAAGCAGCAAGAGGGAAATCCCCAACCATTAGGGGGCTGGCATGGTTGAGTGGCCCTGAGGGACTGCTATAGGAGGTGTAATGGGCAGGGGTACCGCCATTACGTTAGGCCTGTGGGCTTGGCACAGTTGATGATGAATTTCAATCGGCACTGTGTTCTGTGCATTCAAAAACTTTATGACGGTACCCCTGCCCATTACACCTCCTATAGCAGTTCCTCAGGACCACTCACCCATGCCAGCCCTCTGATGGTTGAGGATTTCCCTCTTGCTGCTTCCCCCACACTTACATTGGCGATTGATGGTTTCCCGCCCACTGGGGATATTGGTCCCCATCTCCCAGCCGGATGGAAATCACCTTCCGGCAGCTTCTGTTGCCAGGAAGGGGTCCTTTGGGACACTTCCTTACAAGGTTTCTACAGCTGGACATCACCCAGTGGCTGAAGGAGCCACAGACTGCTAGTCACAGGGCTTAGCAATCGTCATCTTTACCTGAAACTGATTCGTAGAAACTCTTGCAGCCATCGAAATCCTTTAAGGAGAGGAAAGGCAAGAAAAGTCCTCCAAGAAGGAGGACAGTACGGTGACCCCCATGCCACTAGATCCCACCTGTTCCACTCGTGTGACTGAGGCAGAGATTCCAGCTTCCCCTGAGGACCCAGTTCGTACCACACAGTGGAACCTAAAGCTATGTATTTTGATGTCATAACCCCTCAACCAGTGGTAGCAGGTGACTGTAAGGCATAACCTGCTCCTTTGTCCCATCATGGCCTCACTGTACATCGGCAGTGGAATTGTAGCAGTTTTTTCCACCATATGGCTGAGCCACATCATCTTTTAAACATTCCACTTGCCTTCTGCATTGCCGTTCAGGAGACTTGCTCTCCAGCAAAGCAGACCTCAGCCCTATGTGGATACTGGGGATGATATAAGAATCATGCTACTAATGGCGGGGTATTGGGTACAGTTTGCACGTATGTCCGAGACACTGTATAGTGAACTCACGCCTCTTAATACACCTTTGTAGGCTGTGGCTGTTCGGGAAAGGACATTTCAGGACATTATCATCTCTAGTGTTTACCTCCCTCCGAGATTGTGATGTATCTCAGAACATACTGTTTGCACTGGTTTCTCAGCTCCCCCCAACTTTCCTAATCTTGAATGGTTTCAGTGCCCATAACCCTGTGCGGGGTGGAATCATGGTCACTGGCCATGGTAAAGACCTCGAAAATTTACTGGCACAACTTACCTTTGCCTCTTGGATATTGTTACCCTCACACACTTCAGTGTGGCAGACGGAAGTTTTTCGGCCATTGATGTTTCCATTTGCAGCCTTTTTCTTCTCCCGTCCATCCACTGGAGGGTCCACAATGACCTGTGTGGTAGTAACCACTTCCTCATCGTCCTACCCCTCCCTCAGTGCCATTCCCCTGGACACCTGCCCAGATGGGCTTTTAACAGTGCTGACTGGGATCCTTCCACCTCTGCTGCCAACCTTGGATCCTTGCCACTTGGAGATATTGATGAGGCAGTCCAGAATACAACTGCAGCCATTCTTTTGGCAGCTGATTTAGCGGTCCTCTTTTCCCTGGCCTGCCCCAGTGCAAGACAGTACGTTAGTGGTCCTTGGAAGTAGCAAAGGTCATTCAATACCATAGGCTGGTTCTCCAATGCGATAAGTGTCACCCATCAATGGAGCATCTCATTGCCTTTAAGTGACTCCGTGCCTGGGTCTGCCACCTAATAAAAAGATGGAAGCGAGAATGTTGGCAACAGTACATTTCAACCGTGGGACCACATACCTCTTCTTTGCAGGTTCGGGCTAAGATCAGATGTCACTATGGATACCAGACACCTGCAAGCGTACCTGGTATTACCTTGAATGGCACTGTCTGCATTGATCCAGATACCATTGCTGAACATTTTTCTCTGCACTAAGCTCAAGCCTCAACATCTGACAATTATCAACCTGCCTTTCAAATCCTAAAACAGCAGATGGAGCGAAAGCAATTGTCTTTTACTGCAAGCTGCCTGGAGCCACATAATGCTCCATTCAGTGAATGGGGATTGGTCAGTGTCCTAGTCCACTACCCTGATACAGCCCCAGGGTCGGATTGCATCCACAACTTATTGATCAAGCACCTACCTGTGGACTGTCACCTTCATATCCTTGCCATCTTTATCCACATCTGGAGTGAGGGTGAGTTCCCATCACAGTGGTGAGAAATACCATTCTCCCAATACTGAAACTGTGTAAGCACCCTCAAGGCAGGGACATTATCACCCAATAAGTCTCAAATTGTTTTCTGTAAGTTGGTTGACGCATGGTGATCCAGCATTTGTGTTGGTTCCTTGAATCTCGGGGTCTTCTTGCTCCATCCTAGGATAGGTTTCACCAAGGCCATTCCACTACTGATAACCTGGTTTACCTGGAGTCTGCCATACAAACAGCTTTTGTCTGATGTCTACATCTTATAGCTGTCTTCCTCGACTTCCAAAAGGCTTATAACACCACATGACGACACCACATCCTTGCAACCTTACACAAGGAGGATCTGTGGGGTCCACTCCTGATTTTCATCAAGAACTTCCTGTTGCACTGTACGTTCTGGATTCGAGTTGGTGCTTCCTACAGTACCTTCCCATACCAAAGAGAATGGGGACCTGCAGGGCTCTGTACCGACTGTCCCTTTCCTTCTAGTAGCTATCAATGGTCTAGCAGCAGCTGTTGGGTCCTCAGTATTACCCTCCTTGTATGATGACGAGTTTTGCCTCTACTATTGCTCCTCTAGTGTGGGTGCCGTTGAACGTTGACTGCAAGACATCATACGAAAAGCACAAGCAGCGGCCCTCACACATGGCTTTCAGTTTTCCATCGCTAGGAATCACGTCATGCGCTTCTGTCGATGTCTTACTGTTCACCCACAAACAGAACTTTACCACGATGAACAATTACTCAGTGTGGTGGAGACTTATCGCTTTTTAGCACTGGCCTTCGATTCTCAGTTGATATGGATTTCCCATCTTCGCCAACTGAAGTGAAGGTGCTGGCTGCACCTAAATACAATTCACTGCCTGAGTAACATCAGCTGGGATGTAAAAGTGCCAAGCAGCAACTCATGCATTCACTGAGAGGATAGTTTCAAGTAACCAATGATAGCAAGAAAGTACAGTTCACTTTTAACACTGAAACTGAACTTTTTCTTTCTTGAGTTTGCTCGTAGAGGTTAGCTTTAATAGCTGTGAACAAAGCAACGGTGATTTTAGTTCTGCCACAGAATGTTGACCAATACTTTCTCAGATACATCACAAGGTTGAGGTTAACTTAGAACACGAAGTTGCAATTCAGGGCTACAAAATGCATCTCCTGCCGCAACCCCTTAAAATCAGCAGTTGACATGCTATCTCGCATTTCCAAAATATACCTTGCAGTGGCCACCTTCAACATTACTCTGCATTACACATTAATAGCATAATTTGTGAAGTAACTTGCCGTGTTTGTGTGTTGTCTATAACTGAACAGTAGCTGGCAGCCGATGTGGCAAAACTGTAGTGGCAAGGGACAGAGATCAACTATCAAGTAATTTTAAACATACTATCGTTTGGAGGTGCAACCAGGTGCATTGCAATATTTCCTTCATCTCTGCCTGAAGCTGTTTCTCTTCATGTGGTTCAATAAGATGCTTGTTATACAACCAAAAACTTTTTTTTTTCACAATAATGAAGCTATCTCAAAGCTTTTTGAACTTGGGTTAGAGTTCATGAGAAACAGGGTATTTTGAAGACCAAACATACAGACAAATTCATTAGCTCCCCGATGAGGTTCTTTAACAGACGTGGCCTCCACAAGAATATAATTTTTTTCTGCCTTGAAAAGTAGGTTAAAATAACATTTGACAGCTTCCCCATGTTATTTTTGAAGAAGAATTCCACTATTTCTTCAAAATATTGTCATATAAATGCCTGTAGGAAGCTAAGAATGTCAGTAGTACAATACTGGAGAGGGAAAAACCTTTGGGTCTACCGTCTTCTCATTCAAAAATTCAAATTACAATGCTTTCTCTTTCTTACCTTTAGTAGGAAAGCACAATTTAAGTTAATTACTGCAGTGTTCAACTTAAAAAATTTTCTTAAAAGTTTGGAAGCCAGTTCATTGTCTAGTAATGTTAGTAGCTTTTATTACTCTCAAAAGCAAAGTTTGTTATGCATATTCTTGACAAAGGCCATTTGGTAAATTCTACAAGCTGGCAAGGCACTGAAAGAATACAAAACTGTACAAACATTTCAAAATGTCAACATTTATTTGCATGAGAAAATAAGAGGGTAATCCCAAAAGTAAGGTCTCCTATTTTTTTATAAGTACAGAACTCTGTTTGTGTGGCAGTTGGTCACACTGTTGTGAAGAGTGCTTCATGCGCTGTGTGTAAACATGCGCACGCCACGCTGAGGCGCTCAGTCTTGGCTTGGCAGCCGTTGAGAATGGAGCTTCCGTTGGATGTTACCACCAAGTGCGAATTATTCGGTTTTTGAACGCAAAGGGCATTGCGCCGATTGAAATCCATCCCCAGTTGACGAAAGTGTATGGTGAGTCGTGCATGGATGTCAAAAATGTTTGTTAGTGGTGTAGAGAGTTTGCAGCTGGTCGGACCAAAATTCACGACGAACAAAGGAGTGGGAGACCATCAGTTTCTGAGGAGACAGTGTTGAAGGTTGAGCAAAGCAAGCATGAAGATCGGCGGATCACCCTGGATGATCTCTGCACGTTGGTACCTGAAGTTTCCCGAAGCACCGCTCACAGAATTTCAATGGAAACATTGCACTACCGGAAGGTGTGCGCATGGGTGCCACTCATGCTGACTGAGCACCACATGCAACAACGAGTTGATGCTTCCCACACATTTCTTCACTGCCTTGCGGCCGAACAGGACAACTTTCTGGACTCAGTTGTCATAGGTGATGAAACCTGGGCATACCACTTTACACCTGAGACCAAGCAACAATCATGCCAGTTCATAACTTTCTGAACAGCATGGCGGCGAGCTGGTATGACATGGGCATACAAAAACTGCCACAGTGTCTACAAAAATGCATCGACATAAATGGTCATTATGTCGAAAAATAGCTAAATGTTCAATCTGTAAACTGATGTAAACCATTGTAGAAATAAACAGGTCTATGTACTTATAAAAAAATAGGAGACCTTGCTTTTGGGATTACCCTTGTACACTGAAGAGCCAAAGAAAGTGGTACACCTGCCTAATGTGTGTGGCTTCCATGAGCATGCAGAAGTGTGGTAACATGACATGGCATGGACTCAACTAATGTCTGAAG
Source organism: Schistocerca nitens (assembly GCF_023898315.1). NCBI lineage: Eukaryota > Metazoa > Arthropoda > Insecta > Orthoptera > Acrididae > Schistocerca > Schistocerca nitens. Next base: position 561,364,521 of record NC_064619.1, on the reverse strand, counting down.
TAGTGGTGGATGGTACTGACACCATGAAGCCTACAGGGCTGTCCAGAATATGAGGGGATGGAAATTTCTTCTGAACAGCATGTTGCAAGGCATCCCAGATATGCTCAATAATGTTTGTGTCTGAGGAGTTTGATGGCCAGTGGAAAACCCCATATTGATGATGTTTCATTGAACGGTTCGCACGCTGATGTTTGTCGATGGTCCAGCGTTGAAATCTGCAGCAGTTTGCAGAAGGTTTGCACTTCTGTCACCTTGAACGATTCTCTTCAGTCATCGTTGTTCCCGTTCTCACAGGGTCTTTTCCGGCCACAGCAATGTCAGAGATTTGATGTTTTACCCGGTTCCTGACATTCATGCTACACTCGTGAAATGGTCGTACAGGAAAATCCCCAATTCATCACTACCTCGGAGATGCTGTGTCTCATTGATCATGCGCCAGCTATAACACCACATTCAAACTCACTTAATTCTTGATAACCTGCCATTGTAGCAGCAGTAACTGATCTAAGAACTGCACCAGACACTTGTTGTCTTATATCAGTCTTGCCGACCGCAGTGCCGTATTCTGCCTGATTACGTATCTCTGTTTATAAGAAAGCAAATGTCATTTTTTTCTTTATTCATTGCACCTTCTTTTCTTAGCCAAATAACTACTGTGAAAGGTTTAATATCATATATCAGTTCTGCTGCAGTTTCTTCTCAGTATTTTATGTGGGCATAACAGCCATCTGTCCACACTATTTGGTAGTGGCTTGATATCAACGGCCGACTGGTCAGGACAGCCATCGTACAAGAGATTTTTCCTTGACGGGTGGACTGTAACAAATGCACTTGGCCTCATGGTGCCAGCTGAATATCTACTTGACCAAATCGTCACAGCTTCAGGACACAAAAAGTGAAAACAGCTGGAAGAGTGGTGTGCTGGCCTCACGCCCTCCATACTGCTTCGAGTGACACCATTGTCGGAGGATTACATGGCAGGTGGTCAGTACTGATTGACCTGCCAGGGCCTGTGGATGGAGTTTATGATTCACAGCTCATCCCATTTAGATCTTTCTATGCCAGCTTATCTGAATTATGTATCTGTGAGTTGTCCTTGCAACACATCATTCGATCAGTAATCCTCAATCTCTGCCAGCCCCCTGTCCCACACCCACCTCCATCTCTGTCCCAGGATCCTAACTTCACTCATCCTACATCCTCAGTATTTTCCCCACAAACTCTTCTCCCTGTCCATCACCCCACCTCCAAGCCACTCCTACATGTAATCAAGCACTGCATGAGCTCTCTGGAATGTGTGGCTGTTCCACATAGCAGCCTGTGCACCCATTGCTTCTCCCTCCCAGCTATCAATCACCCTTCCCCCAACTGACCTCCTGCTCTCCAACTTTGTGCGCTCGCCCTCTCCTCCCAACTCAACCACCTCACGCTTGTCAAGTTGCAGAATCGCAGTGCTGGTGCGATGTAGTCAGCCTGCTCAATGTGGCCGTGAGTGGGAGGGGTTGGGGGTGGAATGAGGAGTTTTCATCTAAAAGCTAGTGAAGTTTTTAGTCTTGTTTGTGTTCCTTTTGACAACTCAACATTCCTGCTATTTGATGTGTTGTTATCTTTACTCCTTAAATTATTTTTGTTTCACCAGGACTTTCCATTACAATGAAACATACACTCCTGGAAATTGAAATAAGAACACCATGAGTTCATTGTCCCAGGAAGGGGAAACTTTATTGACACATTCCTGGGGTCAGATACATCACATGATCACACTGACAGAACCACAGGCACATAGACACAGGCAACAGAGCATGCACAATGTCGGCACTAGTACAGTGTATATCCACCTTTCGCAGCAATGCGGGCTGCTATTCTCCTATGGAGACGATCGTAGAGATGCTGGATGTAGTCCTGTGGAACGGCTTGCCATGCCATTTCCACCTGGCGCCTCAGTTGGACCAGCGTTCGTGCTGGATGTGCAGACCGCGTGAGACGACACTTCATCCAGTCCCAAACATGCTCAATGGGGGACAGATCCGGAGATCTTGCTGGCCAGGGTAGTTGACTTACACCTTCTAGAGCACGTTGGGTGGCACGGGATACATGCGGCCGTGCATTGTCCTGTTGGAACAGCAAGTTTCCTTGTCGGTCTAGGAATGGTAGAACGATGGGTTCGATGACGGTTTGGATGTACCGTGCACTATTCAGTGTCCCCTCGAAGATCACCAGTGGTGTACGGCCAGTGTAGGAGATCGCTCCCCACACCATGATGCCGGGTGTTGGCCCTGTGTGCCTCGGTCGTATGCAGTCCTGATTGTGGCGCTCACCTGCACGGCGCCAAACACGCATACGACCATCATTGGCACCAAGGCAGAAGCGACTCTCATCGCTGAAGACGACACGTCTCCATTCGTCCCTCCATTCACGCCTGTCGCGACACCACTGGAGGCGGGCTGCACGATGTTGGGGCGTGAGCGGAAGACGGCCTAACGGTGTGCGGGACCATAGTCCAGCTTCATGGAGACGGTTGCGAATGGTCCTCGCCGATACCCCAGGAGCAACAGTGTCCCTAATTTGCTGGGAAGTGGCGGTGCGGTCCCCTACGGCACTGCGTAGGATCCTACGGTCTTGGCGTGCATCCGTGCGTCGCTGCGGTCTGGTCCCAGGTCGACGGGCACGTGCACCTTCCGCCGACCACTGGCGACAACATCGATGTACTGTGGAGACCTCACGCCCCACGTGTTGAGCAATTCGGCGGTACGTCCACCCGGCCTCCCGCATGCCCACTATACGCCCTCGCTCAAAGTCCGTCAACTGCACATACGGTTCACGTCCACGCTGTCGCGGCATGCTACCAGTGTTAAAGACTGCGATGGAGCTCCGTATGCCACGGCAAACTGGCTGACACTGACGGCGGCGGTGCACAAATACTGCGCAGCTAGCGCCATTCGACGGCCAACACCGCGGTTCCTGATGTGTCCGCTGTGCCGTGCGTGTGATCATTGCTTGTACAGCCCTCTCGCAGTGTCCGGAGCAAGTATGGTGGGTCTGACACACCGGTGTCAATGTGTTCTTTTTTCCATTTCCAGGAGTGTATTTTTAGCTATTTATGTTCTTATTTGTGCATAGCGTAGGCTTTTTCTTTGTTCAGGTATTTTAGAGCCTAAATAATGTTTTACTTTCAGATGTTTAATCTCTTTTGTGGGAGAACAGTTTAAAGAAAAATATGAATTGTTCAGGTCTCCTTTGCAGTATATCATAAAAACAGAGAAGCAGTAAAATAAGTATTAAGAAGTCACAAGAGCATAAAATCCAATACTATAACCTGAGCAAGTGCTGTGATAATTGATTAACTTCCAATGTTATCAGATGACATGATTGTGAAACCTTACTTTCCAATAAAGCTTGCCTAGTCTGTATGAAATGCATTATGGAATCATCTTTTCTATGACATCCTTTGTGAATCATCTTTAACTACTAAAGTAAGCTGCGGTATGATATAGCCACCCTTTCAGTCCAGTGTCTGTCAACTTATACTGTAGATTGAAAGTTAGGTAGGCAAGAGCTGAAAAAAGTGTGTGTACTCACAAGTAATAAAGTATCGTGAAACTAGCACATACAACATTAATTTATGGACATCTGTTCAAATAAGTCTGTTTTTGCGGCTTGCTAACTAAGCGTGTGCCTCCTTGCTCATTCTTTCTTGAATAGAAAGTCCATTCTTCACCTGTGGTCTTATTTTAAATATTTGAGTATTATGCAGCTGATTGATGGTTTTACAATAACTTTTTACATTTAATGCAGCTACAAAAAGTAACATACAGTTTAGTATTTTTCTCGGATTATCTTTCCTACATGATATATCTCTGAAGACAAGAAAATTTTGTGACATATAATGAAAAATTGGTGGCTTTTAATGAAATGTTGGCAAATTTGGCTTCTATCCCATTTCCTTGTAAAAATGTCTTAGATCATAGGGCAACAGTTCATTAGTATTGCTAACGGATTGCTATTTCATGTTGAAATTGGATCTTGACTTTTCCCTCAAGGTTGTGGTTTGCATACAGTCGTAAAGTGACTGTTTATTATCTGCATAAAGAACTGATCCCTGAGGTGTGATGTCCGAATACATGATGAAAGCCCAACTGGAAAATAGCGTGCTTTGACAGTGAGATGACATATTCGCTTCCTAAATAAATACAACCTATTGACATGTTCAGATTTATCTTACTGTGATGATTGTAGGCAGTTGACATATTTGATGGAAATTTCTGTTACGTTAGGTGTAGACAGAACCATATGTTGTTTCCATGTTATCCTGGGTCAAATAATTGGAATGACCTTTATAAAAAATCTGAGAGACTTTTATTATATTTTAACATAATGTGTCATCAACATTTGGTGTAGTGGATAGTAGTGCACTGTAAAAATGGCTTGAGTTTATTTGGATAAAGCTGTTAATATTGGTATGTTTGTGGTGATTAGTCACAATAATCTTGGTGTAGTTGTGCTCTTGCCATGTTTCTCTTGTTTCTCATGAAATGTGCCACATATTATGTCTAGAACTCAAACTAAGAGTTGTAAATGCCAGATGCCAGTAGTTGTGCCTTCAGCCGTAAAAAAAACAACAGTTTCATCATCTGTTTAAATATTGGTACAATATAAGTTCTTCAACAATTAGAAACATAATGTTATTGAGCTGTTCTTTTTTAGTGCAACATTTTCTTGTTGCGTCTGGGATTGTGTGTCTACAGTTGGTAATTTTACGGTATTTGTACTGCACTGCAGTGGTATTAACACTCTTTCTTGGAAACTGTCAATTTGTGCAGAACATTAATTTTCCTAATAAATACAGCAATTGCTATGTTTATCTGCACATTCTATGAGCTCTTTTTTCCTCCTCAGGATGGAGTAACAAAGGAACCAGTCATATGGTTTATGTTTCAAAAAACTAAGTATGTTTGGGATCCTGAAAAGAAGCAGTTTCGTGGCTTACAGTTTCCCATTAGTCTCCCATTTGGGGATTACATGGACTGGAAAGGACATCAAGAAGACAGTGATGTGGCAAATGCAGACCTCAGATATGGAAGAAACCAGTAAGTTTCTTATTGTTGCTTTTTTGTTTCTCATTTTTTGGGGGTAAAACTTTTGGTAAAAATGAGGAAAATTGTATTGAAGACAAAAAATAGAAAGAAATATAATTTGTTGTCCCTACCATATTTACTCGAATCTAAACCGCACTCGAATCTAAGCCGCACCTGAAAAATGAGACTCGAAATCAAGGAAAAAAAAAAATTTCCGAATCTAAGCCGCACCTGAAATTAGAGACACTAAATTCGAGGGGAGATAAAAGTTTTTGGCCGCATCTCCAAATCGAAACAAAGTAGGTCCATTGTAATATGAGACACAATTTAGGTCGAATGAATGATGATACAGCTACAGTAGTTTGGTTCGAGTCGTAACGTTAGCAGTTGAGCTTTACCAGGTAGCCATTGCTATGCGTCAGGCGCTCCGTCCGTATTTGTATGGGTACCATACCTTTTTCACGTGCTTAGTCTGGTTTGAATTGATTGCTTATTTTTCTTTGATCTGCTAAGTGCCGTTTTCTTTGTTATAGGTGTTTACGTCACTCTAAGTTGAAACTGCATTACTGTACTGTGTGATGCATCGTCTCATTAGCGAGACAATGGCAAGATACTGCTATTTGTTGTTACTTACACTGCTGATTTCTTTGATAATGATAAACAGGAACCAAATAATAGACTGCGTATGTAGATGATGTTCTGAACGAGAGTTTAGCGAAAAAGTTTCTCCGTTTGAAAATCTTTGCAGGCGCCTCCTTAGTACATTACATTCTGCACAGAAATTAGAGTCATCTTAGATTTAAAAATCTAGTCAATTGCCGTGCTTCATTTCTGACTGTATCACTATTGGGCATCAGAATAATACGAATATAAACATGACATGATATGTATATTCTTCCGCGTTTTCTGTTGTCTCACTCTAGTTTCATAGTTTATTAGGCAGACAGGATTTAAATGAGACAGCAGTAAACACGAAACAATACATGGCAAAATGTTGATATTCGTATTATTCTTATGGTGAAGAGAATACTGCATGTGATTCACAATTCATAAAAGTTCCTATTAGCAACCATCTCTTCTCACAGGTAGCAAAAATTCAGAGCGTCGAGTTGGCCATATTGACAAACATCCCAGTCAGTCTTGCCAGTCAGATTTTCATAGTACATTGAAATACTGCTACATTCGAAGATGAACAATACGGAATTTGTATTTACTTCGTTGGATAATGTATGAAAATGAAAATGCAGTGGTCGAAACTCGGGGCGGAGAAAAAACAGCTCGTCTTCCACCTTTTCATTAAATTTATTTACTGACGCAGAGGTTTTGGCGTCAGTATTTATCATTGTGCCTACAAAGCATGCCTGTGTAGCGCTACATATATTCGACGGCAGAAGTTAGTTGTGGCGGCATCCACCAACATTTTTCAAAACTTCCGCTTGCTTTGCACTCGATTCTAAGCTGCAGGCGGTTTTTTGGATTACAAAAACTGGAAAAAAAGTGCGGCTTAGATTCGAGTAAATACAGTATACCTTGAGAGAAAAGTGTACACAGATCATTTCTTTTCATGGCAATTTTTAGCAGTGTAGACAGACAGCACCATACAAAAGCTATAGTTCAGCAGTTCTGAAAATATAAGGTTCATTCCTCTTACATTTAATTGAAAAAAAAAAAATTTAAATTTGAAAGTAAGACCAAAAATTCAAATTTTTCAAATTCAAAAATTCTCCTTGGTGTAGTCATTGTAAAGAAGCAGAGGCTACCATACAGTAGTGCAAAACAAAGTATATAAATATATCTAAAAACAAAGATGATGTGACTTACCAAACGAAAGCGCTGGCAGGTCGATAGCCACACAAACAAACACAAACATACACACAAAATTCTAGCTTTCACAACCAACAGTTGCTTTGTCAGGAAAGAGGGAAGGAGAGGGAAAGACGAAAGGATGTGGGTTTTAAGGGAGAGGGTAAGGAGTCATTCCAATCCCGGGAGCGGAAAGACTTACCTTAGGGGGAAAAAAGGACAGGTATACACTCGCACCCACACACATATCCATCCGGAGTTCGGATAGGTTGGTGTTGGTGGGAAGTATCCAGATAACCCGGACGGTGTAACACTGTGTCAAGATGTGCTGGCCGTGCACCAAGGCATGTTTAGCCACAGGGTGATCCTCATTACCAACAAACACTGTCTGCCTGTGTCCATTCATGCGAATGGACAGTTTGTTGCTGGTCATTTCCACATAGAATGCGTCACAGTGTAGGCAAGTCAGTTGTTAAATCACGTGGGTGCTTTCACACGTGGCTCTGCCTTTGATCGTGTACACCTTCCGGGTTACAGGACTGGAGTAGGTGGTGGTGGGAGGGTACATGGGACAGGTTTTACACCGGGGCCGGTTACAAGGGTAGGAGCCAGAGGGTAGGGAAGGTGGTTTGGGGATTTCATAGGGATGAACTAACAGGTTACGAAGGTTAGGTGGACGGCGGAAAGACACTTCTAACCTTCGTAACCTGTTAGTTCATCCCTATGAAATCCCCAAACCACCTTCCCTACCCTCTGGCTCCTACCCTTGTAACCGGCCCCGGTGTAAAACCTGTCCCATGCACCCTCCCACCACCACCTACTCCAGTCCTGTAACCCGGAAGGTGTACACGATCAAAGGCAGAGCCACGTGTGAAAGCACCCACGTGATTTAACAACTGACTTGCCTACACTGTGACGCATTCTATGTGGAAATGACCAGCAACAAACTGTCCATTCGCATGAATGGACACAGGCAGACAGTGTTTGTTGGTAATGAGGATCACCCTGTGGCTAAACATGCCTTGGTGCACGGCCAGCACATCTTGACACAGTGTTACACCGTCCGGGTTATCTGGATACTTCCCACCAACACCAACCTATCCGAACTCCGTAGATGGGAACTTGCTCTTCAATATATCCTCTCTTCCCGTTACCCACCAGGCCTCAATCTCCGCTAATTTCAAGTTGCCGCCACTCATACCTCACCTGTCATTCAACAACATCTTTGCCTCTGCACTTCCGCCTCGACTGACATCTCTGCCCAAACTCTTTCTCTTTGAATATGTCTGCTTGTGTCTGTATATGTGTGGATGGATGTGTGTGTGTGTGTGTGTGTGTGTGTGTGTGTGTGTGTGTGTGTGTGTGTGTGTGCGCGAGTGTATACCCGTCCTTTTTTCCCCCTAAGGTAAGTCTTTCCGCTCCCAGGATTGGAATGACTCCTTACCCTCTCCCTTAAAACCCACATCCTTTCGTCTTTCCCTCTCCTCCCCTCTTTCCTGACGAAGCAACCGTTGGTTGCGAAAGCTAGAATTTTGTGTTTATGTTTGTGTTTGTTTGTGTGTCTATCGACCTGCCAGCGCTTTCGTTTGGTAAGTCACATCATCTTTGTTTTTAGATATATTTTTCCCACGTGGAAAGTATATAAATATATAGATAGAAAGCTACTAAATGGGCTATCAAGAAGGCAATGAGTGAAACCTTAAATGATTACTATAGCAGAATATTACTGAAAGATCTCTTGCAAAACCCAAAGCAATTCTGGTCATATGTAAAGGCTGTCGCTGGTACCAAATTGATGTACAGATGCTCATGTATGATGACACAGGAACTGGAATTGAGGGTACCAAGGCAAAAGCAGAAATTCTATATTGCATTTCATTCTCTCACCACTGCAAAGATCAGCAATATACATATTAGTGCCGTTGGCTGAAATCTATAAAATTGAACAGAAGTCTAGGACCCTATCCGATTCTATACAAAATTTGTGCTAGAGTTAGCCCCTCTTTTTACCTATAATATATCATAGATCCCATGTATAAAAATTTTCCTCAGAGTTGGAAAAACACAAGTCACTTCTGTCAACAAAAAACATAGCCGAAGGGATCCACAGAAGACACATCCAATTTCCTTCACATCCATATGTTTTAGAATCTGAGAACATATTCTCAGCTCAAGTGTAATGGGTTTACCTCATTCGTCGGTCGGGGTGGCCAAGCAGTTCTAGGTGATACAGTCTGGAACCGCGCGACCGCTACGGTCACAGGTTCGAATCCTGCCTCGGGTATGGATGTTTGTAATGTCCTTAGGTTAGTTAGGTTTAGGGGACTGATGACCTCAGAAGTTAAGTCCCATAGTGCTCAGAGCCATTTGAACCATTTTTTGGTTACCTCAGTCAGAATGATTTTCTCCATGCCAACCAGCATGAATTTCAGAAACAGTCATGTGAAATCCAAGTCCCACTTTTCTCACGTCACCCTGAAAGTCATGGATGAAGGAAGTCAGGTAAATGCAATATCTCTGGTCTTTCAAATAACATTTTCTTTGGAACCATGCTTAGCCCTTACTAACAAATTGCACTTATATGGGGTATCGAATAAAATTTATGACTGAATTGAAAATTTCTTGGTTTGATTGATGCAGCATGCTGTCTTGAATAGTGCATCATTTATTTCCATTTACATACATACTCCGCAGGCCACCATACGGTTTGTGGCAGAGGGCACCTTGTACTGCTACTAGTCATTTCCATTCCTGTTCCACTCACAAATAGAGCAAAGGAAAAACAAATGTGTATACGCCTCCATGTAAGTCCCTACTTATCTTATCTTCATGGTCATTATGTGAATTATACATCAGCAAAAGTAGTATTAGTTCTACAGTCAGCTTCAAATGCCAGTTCCTTAAATTTTCTCAATAGTGTTCCTTGAAAAGAATGTCTACTTCTTTTCAGCGATTCCCATTTGAGTTCCTAAAGCTTCTCCATAACACTTGAGTGCTGTTCAAATCTACCAGTAACAAATCTAGCAGGTCGCCTCTGAATTATTGCTGTGTCTTCCTTTAATTTGATCTGGTGCGAATGCCAAACCCTCGAGCAGTACTTAAGAATAGGTAAGACTACTGTCCTATATGCAGTCTCCTTTTACAGATGAAACAAATGTTCCTAAAATTCTTCCAATAAGCCAAAGAAAACCATTTGCCTTCCATACTACAAGACTTACATGCTCGTTTCATTTCATATCACTTTGCAACAGGTTGCCTAGGTATTTAATCAACATGACTGTGTCAAGCAGCACACTATTAATCTGTTAATGCTGTATTCGAATGATACAGGATTGCTTTTCCTATTCATTTATATTACCTTACATTTTTTCTACATTTAGAGCTAAACCTCCTCTACAGTTTCTACCCTCTACAGTTCCTTCTACTACCAAGGAGGTCTTAACACATATCTTATCATCCTCTCTCTTCTTATCATCAGTGTTTTCCATATAACCCTTTCCTCACCAATTTTGCACAGAACCTCCCCCTTCCTTACCTTATCAGTGCACCGAATTTTCGGGAGGACGACGGTTCAATCCCGTCTCCGGCCATCCTGATTTAGGTTTTCCGTGATTTTCCTAAATTGTTTCAGGCAAATGCTGGGATGGTTCCTTTGAAAGGGCACGGCCAATTTCCTTCCCAATCCTTCTCTAACCCGAGCTTGCGCTCCGTCTCTAATGACTTCGTTGTCGACGGGACGTTAAACACTAACCACCACCACCACCACCGCACCGAATTTTCAACATTCTTCTGCAGCACCACATCTCAAATGCTTTGATTCTCTTCTGTTCCACTTTTTCCACAGTCCATGTCTCACTACCAAACAATGCTGTGCCCCAAATGTACATTCTCAGAAATGTCTTGGTCAAATTAAGATCTATGTTTCATACTAGTTGACTTCTCTTGGTCAGGAATGCGCTCTTTGCCTGTGCTACTCACCGTTTTATGGCCTCCTTGCTCTGTCTGTCATGGGTTATTTTGCTGTATAGGTAGCAGAATTCCTTAACTGCATCTCCTTCATGATCACCAATCCTGATGTTGAATTTCTCGCAGTTCTCATTTCTGCTCCTTGTCATTACTTTCATCTTTCTTCAATTTACTCTCAAACTATATTCTGTACTCATTAGATTGTTCATTCCATTCAGCATATCGTGTAATTCCTCTTCACTCTCACAGAGAATAGCAGTGTTATCAGCAAATCTTATCATTGAAACCCTTTCACTTTGAATTCATTCCACTCTTGAACCATTCTTTTATTTCCATTATTGATTCTTCAGTGTATAGACTCAACAGTAATGGTGAAAGACTGCGTCCCTGTCTGACATCAGTTTTAATCTGAGCACTTTGTTGTTGGTCTTCTACTGTTATTGTTCCCTCTCGACTCTTGTACGGAATATCCGAGTATGTTACCCGTCTTTCCCTGTAGCTTATCCCAATTTTTTTTTCAGAATTTTGAACATTTTTGACCATTTTACATTATCATAAGCTTTTTCCAGGTCGACAAATCGTATGAGTTTTTCTTGATTTTTCTTTAGTATTGCTGCCATTATCAGCCACAGCATCAGAATTGTGTCTCTGGTGCCTTTACATTTTCTAAAGCCAAACTGATCACCATCTAACACATCCTCAGTTTTCTTTTCCTTTCTTCTGTGTATTTTTGTTGTCTTCAATCTGGAAGCATGAAATGTTATGTTGATTGTGCGATAATTCTCACACTTGTCGGCTCGTTCTATCTGCAGAATTGTGTGGGTGATGTTTTTTCGAAAGTCAAATGGTATATCACCAGCCTCGTACATTCTACACACCAATGTGAATAATCATTTTGTTACCACTTCCCCCCAATGATTGTAGAAATTCTGATGAAATGATCTCTCTCCCTTCTGCTGTATTCGATCTTATGTCTTCTAAAACTCTCTTAAATTTTGATTCTAATACTGGATCCCCTATGTCTTCTATATCAATTCCTGTTTTTTCTTCTGTCATGTCATCAGACAAGTCTTCCCCCTCCCAGAGGTCTTCAGTGTGCTTTTTCCACCTATCCGCTATCTCCTGTGCATTTAACAGTGGAATTCTCATTGCACTCTTAATATTAGCACCCTTGCCTTTAATTTAATCAAAGGTTGTTTTAACTTTTATGTGTGCTGGGTCAGTCCTTCCAACAACCATTTCTTTTTTGATTTATTTATTTATTTCACTTGTAAGTGACTTGCCGTTCTGTATTCCTGAATTTCCCTGAACATTTTTGTACTTCCTTCTTTCATCGATCGACTGAAGTATTTTTTCTGTTACCCATGTTTTTTTTTTTTTTTTTTCCCTTCTGTGATTGCACTTTCCAGAGATATCCATTCCTCTTCAACTGTACTGAGCTATTCCTTATTGCAGTATCTATAGCCTCAGGGAACTTCAAGCATTATCTCTCTGTTCCTTAGTATTTCCATATTCCACTTGGGTGTGCATTCATTCTTCCTGACTAGTCTCTTAAACTTCAACCCACTCTTCGTCAATACTGAATTTTGATCCAAGTCTGTATCTGCTGCTGGGAATGCCTTACAAACCAGTATCTGGTTTTGGAATTTCTGCTTAACTATGATGTAATCTAACTGAAATCTCCCCATATCTCCCGGCCTTTTCCAAGCATACCTCTTCCTGTTGTGATTCTTGAACTGAGTACTCACTATTGTTAGCTGAAATTTATTGCAGAACTCAGTCTGTCTATCTCCTCTCATTCCTAGTACGAACGTGGCGCAACCCTTTCTTTTACTGCATCCCCGACAACCACATTCCAATCCCCCATGACTGTTAGATTTTCATCTCCCTTTATGTACTGAATTATCCGTTTAATATCCTCACACACTTTCTTGTCATCTTTGGTTTGAAATGTTGGCATGTATACCTCAACTATCATTATCAGTGTTGGTTTGCTGTAGATGCTGATGAAAACAGTGCTATCACTTAGCTGTTCATTCTATCTATCTATCTATCTGCACTACCTTCCCGTTCATAATGAATTATTCTCCCATTATTCCATTTCCTGCTGCTGTTGATATTACCCTGTACTAATTTGACCAGAAATCCTTTCTTCTTTCCATTTCACTTCACTGATCCCCACTACATCCAGACTGAGCCTTAGCATTTCCCTTTTTACATTTTCTGACTTCCATACCATGTTCAAACTTCTGACATTCCACACCCTGACTTGTAGAATGTTGTCCTTTGATTGACTATTCAATCTTTTTCTCGTGGCCACCTCCCTCTTGGCAGTTCCCTCCTGTAGATATGAATTCTAATCCAGAATCTTTTGCCAATGGAGAGATCGTCATGTCACATTTCCAATTACAGGCCACATGTTCTGCGTATACACATTATGTACCTTTAATGCAGTGGTTTCCATTGCCTTCTGTTTCCTCATGCCATTGATCATTGCTGATTTTTCTGCCTTTAGGGAGTTTCCCACCCTCAGGGCAAGAGATGGCCTGAACCTCTGTCTGCACCTCCCTCCTCTTTGACATAGCTTTAGCTGAATGGGGTGACTTCTTATGTCGGAACTCTTTTGGCACCATTGCTGATGGTTTTTATTCAAAATTTAAGCAGTGATGCGGTATCCTCCTTTGGTCACTCAATGATCACACCTTCTCGTACATCAGAGCATCATCAGCCAACAGCCGCAGATAGATGCTAACCCTCTCCGCAAGATCATTTATGTATATAGAAAATAACAGCAGTCCTATCGCACTTCCCTGGGGCACTCCTGACAATACCTTTATCTCTGGTGAACATTCACCATCTAGGACAATGTACTTGATTCTGTTACTTGAGAAGTCTTTTAGTAATTCACTTATCTGAGAATCTATTCTGTATGCTAGTACCTTCGTTAAGGCTGCAATGGGCCTTCACATCAAATGTTTATTCAGAAATCTAGGAATATGAAATCTGCCTGTTGCCCTTCATCTATAGTTCACAGGTTATCGTGTGGTTAAAGGGCAAGCTGAGTTTTGCACAAGTTGTGCTTTCTAAAACCATGCTAGTGTGTGGACAGAAGCTTTTTGGTCTCAAGGAGATTTATTATATTCAAAATCGGAATATGTTTAAGAATCCTGCAGCAAACTGATGTTGAGGATATTGGTCTGTAATTTTGCGGGTCCTTTATTGTACTCTTCTTATATACAGGAGTCATCTGCATTTTTTCTCTATTTACTTCAGAGTTAGTGCTGGGCGAGAGATGCACAATAAATGCTCGCTAAGTAAGGGGTCAGTGCAGTAGAGTACTCTGTAAAAGGGACTTGGGATTCCATCTGGACCTGGCAACTTATTTTCGACTCTTTCAGTTGTTTATTCCTGGAATGCCTATTACTGTGTCCTCCATATGGGAGTCTGTCCGGTGGTTGAACAATGGTATGTTTGTACAATTCTCCTGCACGAATAATTTCTTAACACAAAATTGAAAACTTCGGCTATCCTTTTGCTATCTTCTGTTGACACCAGATTGATCAGCAAGTGACTGGATAGAAGCCTAAGACCCGATTAGTGATTTTGCTGTGGATCGGGTTTTCAGGGAGATCTTTTGCTAAGGTGTGACAGTGGTGGTAGTTGCATGCTTTGAACATTGATCTTTACACTGATGCACAAATCTACACTAACTTTTGCCTGTCATCATTTGTGCATTCTCTTTTGAACTGAGATTGCTACAGCCTTGCTTCCTCAGCATTTTTTGACATTCGTTGTTAAACCACAGTGGATCTTTTACAGCCTTAATCCATTTACTCTGCACTAACTTCTCCAGAGCACACTTTACAATCTGTTTAAACTGTGCCCACAATTCCTCTACATCCATAATGCTGGAACTAAATGATATCAATTTATTGCCTAAGTGGTATGCTAACAACTGCTTATCTGCTCTTTCTAGCAGAAATACTCTCCTAGCTTCATGATTGTCACTTACAAAGATATCCCAGGTGTGCTAGGGAAATGTTTGGGATGCTCGTTATTCATGTTTTACATTAGTGATCTTGTAGATAATATTAATGGTAACCTCAGATGTTTTGCAGATAATGCTGTTGTCTACTGTGAATTAGATGGAAAACAGTTGCAAAAATATTCTGTTAGATCTTGATAAGATTTCTGAATGGTGTAAGATTGATGACTTGATTTAAATGTTCAGAAATATAAAACTTCATACTTCTTAAAATTAAATAATAATAATAATAAATTGTAATATCATGTAACTGCAGTGTGAATGATTCACAGTTGGGATCAGTCAACTTATACAAATACCTGGGTGTAACAATTAGTAGGGATATGAAATGTAAATATCACATGGATCCAGCAGTAGATATAGCAGGAGGCTGATGTCAGTGCTTTACAGAGTACTAGAAAATGCAAATAGTCTTAAAAGTAAATCACTTACAAAACACTCGCGAGACCCATCGTAGAATATTCGGTTAAGTGTGTGGGACCCACCTCCATATATGCTGTGTGATTACTGAAGCCTCTTCCAAGGTTGGCAGCTATGCTATTCTTACTGACTTTGTGAAGTTCTGGTATTACCATTTAGGTTTGCCATTTCATGTTACGTATTCCAAAAATAATTGAATAATTGTTTATTGATGGACAACTGTAGTTAACTTCGTACTTTTATATGCCTTTGCAAAATATGAATTCATGGACTTTTTATTGAAATCTGACCATAATTTATGCTTTGAATGAGCAGTTAGTGCTCAAATGAGGCAACACATATGTAGTGCTGGAAAACAAATGTAAACCATAATTTTCGTTGGACGGTTCAGTTTTATAACAGTGGTTGTACTAAATCAAATTGTTGAATTACTTCATATTTATCACATTGTTGGTGATTCTCATAATGATAATCTCCTGAACTGGTATTAATACCAGTAAATATCAAGGAAATAAGTTATCATAAGACATGTAGAAAGTTATGTGCTGAACAGTGAAGTGTCCATAGAGCTTCTTTCTCATATTGTTTATTTATTAGGTATTTACAATGCAGAATAAAAAATGTGTTTTGTCCACTGTATAAAATTTGTTTCAGGCTTGACATGGTTATACCAGAATTCATGGAGCTTTTCAAGGAACGTGCTACTGCGCCATTCTTTGTTTTCCAAGTCCTCTGTGTGGCACTGTGGTGCTTGGACAAGTACTGGTACTACTCACTCTTTACACTTGCAATGCTTATTTTATTTGAGTGTACACTGGTCCAGCAGCAGTTGAGAAATATGGCTGAAATACGCAAGATGGGTAACAAGCCATACATGATGCAGGTATTTTTGCTATTGTAGTTATTTTCCCCTAAACTCTGCTTTGCTTTTTGCTAAGACTACAAATTTTTTTTTACACAGTAACATCAATGAAATTTTGTTATTATTGCTTATTTATAATGGGTATGATATTAAAAAATGTACTGATGTAGTAATAGAAGTAAAAAAAAGTGTGTTTGAAAGGAAAAGAAAACTCCAGAATTCTATAGCTAAAAGCCTCCCCATAATATATATAGATGGAATGTGCATCTACACAATGTATGTGTGTCCACAACATCTAATATTCCTGCCACTATGACATTTCAATGTGCAGTCAGCACATTCAGGATCCTGTAGTGAAAGTCGCGGATTAATCTCCAGGAGACAGACTTCTTCAGAGCAGCATTTGGTGGGCAATATAAGATAATAGAATAGGCTCAATTGTACTCATAGAGATGGCTCTTGATCTCAGCTTATTAACAGGCAGGGTGTGTAAGTGAACAAGGAATGTTCAATGTGACTTTCCTGCATCTTTTTCTTAAATTGTTCCACAATTCTGGGTCCGAAATCTGAAGATGTCATTCTGTCCATGCTATCTCATTTAATCCTTGGATCCTTTTTCTGTGCATCCAGAGTAATAGAATCTTTTTGTGTGAGCAGAATTCTCTGAAGTGGGCTGTTTATTTTGCTATTCATAGCAAGATGTGGCATTTGAGAATCATCTAGGTGGACAACTCCCAATGCTGGCAATTCTGAGTAATTTTACTTGGCTCCACACATCAGCTTTTGTGTTCAAGCAGCGAAAGTTGAAGTTGAGTGCACAACTGAGCTTTATCCCAGATGATTGAGAGTGTATCTGTGGGACAAAACATGTTTTCTTTAACTTTCTGTTTTTGTATCTGTATCAGGTTGTGTTTAAGGACAGTATTATGAAAAGAGTAGATTGCTGCTCACCATATAGTGGAGATATTGAGTGGCAGACAGCTACGGCAAAGAGGCTACTAAACAACTGAGCTTTCAGCCAAAAGACCTTCCTCTGAGTTAGATAACATACATGTACACAGTCTTTATCATCATTTTCATCAGATGCTCATCTCCTCCCAATATTATTTCATTAAATGCCAAAATTGGAGAGGAGAAAATTGATGCTTTGAACTAAACAAGTCAATATGTAATTTGAATTCTGGCCTTCCAGAATTTATCTCGGGTCTTCTGAATGATGGTTACAGGTATATAGAAATAGACGATGGAGACCCATCTTTACAGATCAGTTGGTGCCCGGAGATATTGTGTCAATAGCAAGATCACAGAATGACAATTTAGTACCTTGTGATCTGTTACTTCTGCGAGGCCCTTGCATTGTTGATGAGAGCATGCTAACAGGTAAGTAAAATAGTGATACGTTCTTACAGATTTTGTTACATACCTCACATGTTATCTCGTTATTTCTTTTTGTGTGCACAGGTGAATCTGTTCCTCAGATGAAGGAACCAATTGAGAATTTAGAACAGGAGAGAATCCTTGACCTTGAGACAGATGGAAAGCTACATGTGTTGTTTGGAGGGACGAAGGTTGTTCAGCACACTCCTCCCAGTAAAACGTCAGCTGGCCTAAGAGGTAAAAATATATTAAAATAGTAAACAAAGGTAAATTGTGTCGGGAAGAAATGTAAATTAACAATATTAATGAAAACATTGACTCTCATTTATTCTCAAGATCTGTTTGTAATGCTTTTTCCTGTGAACAATGTATTAGATGAATAGAAGTTATTAGTGAAAAATCAATCTGAAGATAAGAGCAATCCAAAATCCTGGCAGTCTGAAACTGTGTGCTGTGGATTGGACTCAAACTCACTCACTGTAACATGAATTTGGGTGCTCAACATGCATTCAGGTGGAGAGCATATGGAATTTATCATGGTTGGATTGTGGATTTGACGTTTAGGGAACTGGTCAGACTAATTTGGATATTTTGAAGTGGAGGCTGTACACATTTAGATTGAGCAGAAGCTCACAGATGCTTAGAATTATCCTAAACTATTATCTTGTCCTAACACACTGTGAAGCACAGGAATGCATTATAGCTCTCAACTTCATGAAATTCAGTTGCAATGTCTTCTCAGTTTAAAGCAAAGGGGAGGGGTGGGGGGATTGTGTTTTTTATCTCATTATTTGGCACTATGTACTAAACATTTATCTTTGTGGGTGTCTTACCCTATACAATCTGTCAACAAAAATAATCAGTTTTTGAAAATGTACTGTAATTAGATGGCTAAAAATTCTACTCACCAAGCGGCAGCAGGAGAAACATGTAAAAGTTGAGGAAATGTGCAAGCTCTCTGAGACAGTGGCTCCTCCACCTGGAAAAAGGGATGAAAGGGAAGGAAGAGGGATGATGGAAAAGGACTGATGAAGTTTAGGAAATGGGGAGAGTTACAAGAAAGCTGCCCAAAACCCTGGGTCAGGGGATACTTCCTGGGCAGGAGGAGAAGAAAAGACTGATTGTTGTGGACAGCACCAGATGAGATTTGAAGAACTGGGAGCTTAATGGTGGGAGATAGAGTAATAAGCAAGGCAGAGATTACTGACAAAACATCGTGCAAGAGTTGATGAGTGTGAAAAGCTAAGTGCATTATATGTGGTTAGTGTGTGATGAGTGTTGGGGAAAAATAGACAGGACAGAAAATAAAAAATATAGAACACTAAAAGGGAGTGAAAAAGGAGTACTTACTGGAAAGAAGTGCTGAGACTGAAGAAATTAACATGAATTGAGTCCAGGTGGGTGGTGAGAACCAAGGACATATTGCAATGCCAATTTCCAACTGCATACTTCCAAGAAACTGGTGTCAGAGGAGAAACCAGATGACATGTGTGGTGAAACAGAACCAAGTTCATGACTACCATGTTGTAGAGCAGGCACAGCAACAGGATATTGTGTTGTAGCATAGACACTTTGTGTATGACCATTCATCCAAACTGATAACTTGATCGTAGTCATACCAATGTAGAAGGCCCAACAGTGTCGACATAGCAACTGGTACATGACATGTTGTTTCACAGGTGGCTCTCCCTTTGATGGTGAATTTTTTGCAAGTTGTAGGGCTAGTATAGGTGGTGGGAAGAGGGTGCATAGGATAAGTCTCACAGCACGGATGGTCACAAGCATATGTGCCATAGCGTAAGGTAATGGGCGCAGGAGCAGCATAGGGTTTGACCAGGATATAGCGGACATTTATGGTGGAGAGGGAGCATGAAAAGATATGGATGTGCTGGGAAAAATGCCAGAAATAATCCTATAATTTATGCCTTGGACAGGGTCCATTCGTGTGACATTTTGCCCAGCACAGTTAGATTACCTTTACCTCCGCCCGCCACCCCTCCCAATCTCTGCAATATGCTGGTCCTTCTGACCCATTACCTCAATGTATGGCACCTAACCCTCTGACTGTCCCTGCTGCAAGACTTGTCTTATGCATCCTGCTCCCACCACATACACCAACCCTGTAACTGGCAAAACGTATACCATCAAAGGGAGAGCCACCTATGAAACAAAACAGATCGTGTATCAGCTGTTATGTAAACACTGTTTCGCCTTGTACATTGGTATGAGTACCATCAAGTTATCAGTTTTGAGGAATGGACATAGACAGCATGTGTATACTGGCAACACAGTATCCTGTTGCAGAGCATTCTCTAGAACATGGCAGTCGTGACTTTGGTACCTGTTTCACCACACGAGTTCTCCCCCCAAAACCAGAATTACGCAGGTGGGAAACTGGCATTACAACATGTCCTTTGTTCTTACCAACCATTTGGCCTTAATTTGTTAATTTCTTCAGTCTCAGCATTTCTTTTCAGTACTGGTAACTATTCCTTTCTTCACTACCTTTTAGTATTCTGTATTTTTTGTTTTCTGACCTGCATTTTTTCCCAATCCCCCCTCCAATACATCTACCACTTATAATGCACTTAGTTTTCCACTCTTATTAACTCTTGCACAATGTTTTGTCAGTAATCTCTGCCTTGCTTATTACCCTATCTTCCACCTTTAAGCTCTCAGTTTTTCAAGTCTCATCCAGTGCTATCCCCAGCGATCAGTCGTTTCTTCTCGTTGTCTGGTAAGTCTCCCCAGACCTGGGGTTCTGGGTGACTTTTCCATAACTGCCCCATTTCCTAACACTAGTTCTTTCCCATCAGCCCTTCTGGCAGAAGAAAGAACCACTGTCTCGGAAAGCTTACACATTTCCATAACTTGCATGTAATCTGTGAATTGCATATTTGAAGCAGATTGATAATTTGCACTGAAAAAAATTGGAAAATCATGTCTTTGACTATTGGATTGTCAGTAGAGTACAAAATGCTCCTGAAATTATTTTTAAACTTTGTCATATTTTAACCTTTCCTACTTAATAAATAACATATATTTTTAGGTATTTTCTTTCTGTAAAATGGGAAATTTGTTCCTTAGTTGTTGTTGTTCTGTCTTTTCACAAAATCTCTGATGTTATTTCAGCACAGGATAATGGTTGCGTTGCTTACGTGTTACGAACTGGATTTAATACCTCTCAAGGAAAGCTGCTTCGTACAATATTGTTTGGAGTTAAGCGTGTAACGGCAAACAACTTGGAAACGTTTGGT
This sequence comes from Schistocerca nitens, assembly GCF_023898315.1. Lineage (NCBI taxonomy): Eukaryota > Metazoa > Arthropoda > Insecta > Orthoptera > Acrididae > Schistocerca > Schistocerca nitens. Next base: position 561,343,716 of record NC_064619.1, on the reverse strand, counting down.
TTCATCCTTTTTCTCTTGATATTTGCAATTGCTGCTGCTGCCTATGTTTGGGTAAAGGGTGAGTAACATAAAGATAGATTTTTAGTTTTCAGTACGTGGTTAAATTTGTATTGGTGTGTGCAATATACACTGAAGCGCCAAAGAAACTGGTATAGGCATGTGTATCCAAACACAGAGATACATAAACAGGTAGAATACGGCACTGCGGTCAGCGACGCCTATATAAGACGACAAGTGTCTGGCACAGTTCTTAGTTTCTTCTCGTTGTCTGGTAAGTCTCCCCAGACCTGGGGTTCTGGGTGACTTTTCCATAACTGCCCCATTTCCTAACACTATTACTGTTACTGCTGCTATAATGGTAGGTTATCAAGAGTTAAGTGAGTTTGAATGTGGTGTTATGGTTGGTGCAGGAGCGATGGGACACTCTGAGGTAGCAATGAAGTGGAGACTTTTCCATATGATCATTTCACGAGTGTACATGAATATCAGGAATCTGGCAAAACATCAAATCTTTGACATCGCTGTGGCTGGAAATAAATCCTGCAAAAACAGTGCCCACAACGACTGAAGAGTCATTCAGTGGGACAGAAGTGCAGTTGGCGTAGTCCATATCAATTCAGGCAGGCTAGGAAAAAATCTTACCTTCAAATCTCAGATGTTATTGAATTTAGCATATGATAAAATGAAGGAGTAAGTAAGGAACACACATTTTTTTTTTGTTTTCTCTAAAAAGAATTCTGCTCCAAGATACAGACCTCCAAGATGACACTGCACATACCATTTTGGAGATACGAATTTTGGAAAAAATTTAAAAATGCTTTTAGGTATTTCGTTGGTTTTGTTTTATTTGAAAGATAATTACTTCATGATTACAAAGAAATCCTCCTTTTGGACTTACCCGTCAAAATTCTTTTACTTTAGTGTTCTGAACTTTTCTTATAAATTACGGACTCCCCCCCCCCCCCCCCCGCTTTTTTTCCCCCTTCAAAAATGCCAAACCATAACATTTTAATTTTTTTCTGTTGATTAGTACCATAGAGTTCAACATTCCATGAAAAGGAGAGCTTCCACTTTTAGGTTGGACAGGTTTTATAAAAAAATTGAAATTTTTGCTGTACATAAAACCTGTTTTATTACCACATTATCACATAACAAGCTCATAAAATTCAAAACAAAGTTTTAGTTTTGAAAGATGAGTAAGTGTGTCATTTTGAATGGTTCCAAAATGTATATGAAAGGTCCAAAGACTTAAAGATTTCAGTTTACACAACTTCTGTGCACTCTATTTTGTACTGAAATTAGCCAGTCAATGAACTAAAAATGTGCTCCACTACTTCAGTATCTTCTTTTGATACAGAAACTGGAGCACTTACGATCTTCAAAACATTGTGAACCGGAAGTGAGCACTGTTGGCATTGTTGCTGTCCTTCCTGCCTCGTGATGACTGGATGTTGTGAGATGTCCTTAGGTTAGTTAGGTGTAAGTAGTTCTAAGTTCTAGGGGACTGATGACCATAGATGTTAAGTCCCATAGTGCTCAGAGCCATTTGAACCATTTTTGTTGCTGTCCTTCAGCATTCTGAATCACAGCTGTATTTGGTCTAGAAAGATTGTGTTTTGTAGCATGGTGCTTCAGCAGGCCGCCTACACTATCACAAGGCGGCTTACCGTGACCAGTAGCACTGTATACCCAGTCAGTTGGCACAAGCGACTTACTCAATTCAAACAGCTAGTAACCATTTTTAAAATGACTAGGAGCACCATGAGAAATAATTATGATCTTCTCTACCCCTGTTTGCAGTTGAAGAATTTTGCTGAGTCATGTCCTGTGTCATCACTTACAACTGCAACACTTTTGGACTTGTTTTGAAAATAGGTCACTCGTGTTAAAATTGAAACCCAGTCATTACTCCAATGATACCCTTGTACTTCTTGTGGGAAAGTTACAGACCAGTTCTCAGTAAAATCACAGTGAAGCACTAAATATATTTCTTCAGCCTGTACACACCCTTTCACTTCTGCAATGTGTTGTTCTTGCAATTTCTTCAGATGCGGTGTGTTACTGCTTTCACTGACCATTTACCAAGTTCATCAATGAAAATGTCAAAGGCAACAGTTTTCTTAATTAATTTATTTTCTTCCCATGTCTCATGTGTAATTTCTGCAGAGTTATCTGCTACATCTTCCAGACAAAGTGTCTGTGAAGACAGTTCTCCCTTTCCAGGGCAGTCACCACATTCTTGAAACAAACAAGTCATCTCGCTTTGTCACAGACTACTAATGACATCACACGCCCAACCAAGGTCATTTGCTCCAGTAAGTTCTTCGAAGTTACCACACAAAGTTCAAAATTTGTGCAGTACACACACAAACAGACATCTCTAGGTTGGTGTGGAACTACCCACGTTGGTTGTAGTGCATACAATTTTGATCTTCCAATATGTGAAGTTGTATAGTTGCTCTTATAAATTGCAAAAGTTTCTTAAATACTGTGAGTCATGTACCTCTTCACTTCCACAACTTTTTAACCTTCAGCTGTTAAAGTTATAGTGTCTTTTTTGTTGGCACTCTGGCGAGAACAGTCCCACTTATATTCCTAGAACAGTCCCACTTATATTCCAGATAAAATGACTTCACTATTTGTACTTGAGCTGCTTCTACAGGATGACCATAATAGGGATGTGGTCTTTCAAAGACTTCTTTTAAAAACTCACATTTCTTGATTTGTATACCATGTACTTCGATACTGATGCAATGTGGTTCAAAATTGTCTTCTTTGAAAATGTCTCTGGAATAATAGTTAAAACTTGCACGTTTTCACTGTAGGATGCACAATATTCAACAGCTAAATTGATATTTGTGAAAAATTCCTGGCAAGAGGTGCAAGAGTGCTGTGGTTCATTTTCTTCTGAAGATAGAATTTCTATTTTGAAGAGTGTGGTCAGTTTTGCTGTAGTGTATTCATCCATTGCTTTAGTAATTTCTCTGTGCTTTCTTGATGTATAGAGCTTATGACTCGACTTGACTGACCACAGTTTCTTAACAGAACGAACACCTACCTCTGTAGTTGACTAATTTAGGGTATTTAATTCTTCCTCTATTGATGCAAAATCTGCATCATCTGCACCATGGGAGGTTTCACCTTGTTCAGATACTATCATTGTTGTTATTCTGTCAAAACATTTAGAACACAAAAAGTCATCACTGGAAACATATTCACTTTGAAGCAGAGTCTTTAAATGAGAACACTTATTCCGAACCTGAACAAAGTCTGGTTTTTTGTTTGTCTTATGTATCACTCTTTTACAGATATGCAAATAGTCAGCACACTTCACTCTCCTGTGACTCTAGTCAGAAGACATTTCAAACAGTCCTTTTCACAAAACACACTGCAACTATGTCAACTGGCAAATTCCTCACGAAAACACAGATCTCACTGGATGGTCTCAGATTTCTTAGAAGCGTCTTCAGTAAACAAATTAGCACTAAACAACTACAATACAGAAACCTACAATGAACAACCACGACAACAAAACTGACAAGTAATTATAACAAAGTGAAAAGAAATATCTGCAACTATGAAAGTGAAAAGAAATATCTGCAACAGAGAAAGTGATGAGAAATAACTGCAACAAAGACAGTAGAAATAAACATTGTAACAAAGAAATTAGTAAGAAACAACTTCAGTGAAGACATACATTACCCTTGTGTTGTGACTCGCCGATCATTCAAAGCGCCGCCGCGCAATTACATGCGTCCTCTACGTGCGGCACTGTCTGCCAGCCATGTAGCAGCTGCGCCACCTAAGCGGCCAGCCGAGCAGCGTCCACTAGACTGGGACTCGGTGCTCATTGGAATGCTAACATGTACACATGTCTTGCTTGTCAACTTACTCTGTGACTTATATGTGTTGTGTCGTTCTGAAATATATTTGTTAAACTTGACGTTATAACAATTGGCGATGAGGTAGTGGATTTTTCCTTTTCACCGTTGACCCACAGGTTTCCATGGCTACTGTCGAGCAACTATTGCAAAATCTCCTTGAACAGCAAACGCTTCTAACAGTGGCGATTCGCGATTTCGTCGCGGCGTCAAATGCGAGGCGTTTCTCGTCATTGGCCGTACCTCCTTTTCCTCCTCACGACGAGACGGCGGAAGACTGGTCTGATTATGAAAAACGTCTTCGACAGCACTTCTTGGCATTTCATGTCACGGACGAACAACCATGTAAGTCTGTGTTCCTTTCCTGGATTTCACCTCAAATGTATCGGTTGTTGTCGCAATTGGCTCCTTTGAAGGATCCTGCATCTTTGTCCTTCGCTGAAATGTGCTCACTTCTGTCTGTCTATTTTCAAAAGCAAATGCATGTGGTAGCCTCTCGTGTTGCCTTTTATCGTTGTCGAAAACAGCCACATCAATCCTATCGCGCTTGGGCTGCTGAACTTCACAGCCTCAGTCGAAAGTGTCAATTTGTTACTGACGCTCACAAAGAATCCTATGTCGATTCCATGGTACGGGTTGCTATTATCCGGTCGGCGCCCGACAAAGAAGTTCGGCAACATGCCCTTCAGTTGGCGAATCCGACTCTAGATGAAGTTCTCTCCATTGCGCAGTCTTTTGAAATTTCTCACGCTGCGGGGGCGCAAATAGAGGCGTGGGGTGATGTCGGGGAAATACAACCTCCGTGCGCTGTTGACGACGCGTGCAGCACATCCCCGCCGGCCGACGTAGCCACAGTGCGCTCCCACGCGCAGCCTCGGCGTAGCCGTAAACAACCCGCTAAGAAACTGCAGCAAAACCCCTGGCTACTTCCTTCATGTCCGCGGTGTTTTACGAAACATTCACGCGAGGATTGTCCCCAACGTTGGGCTGTGTGTCACAATTGCAAAAAGAAAGGTCACGTGTCTTCCGTTTGCAAATCCGACCGCATACATGATGTTTATGAATATGACGCTGATTCTGATTCTGTGTTGTCTGTCAATTGCACTTCTTCCCTTTCAGGGAAGTTATTCCTCACTGTTCAAATCCTTGGTCGAGATGTTCACATGCAAGTGGATACCGGTTCTGCTGCCACTATAATTAATTCTCAGACGTATCTTCAGTTGGGTTCTCCACTCCTGTCACCTGTCACTTGGCAATTACGGACATACAATAAACAGAAGATTTCTCTCTTGGGACAGTTTAATGCTGAGGTATCTTACGAATCCGTCATTCGCACTGTTCCCATATTTGTGGTCGACCAGAGCAATGCAGAAAATCTTTTTGGTTTCAATGCCTTTCGCGTTTTTGGGTTCTCCATAGATGACTCTGTCAACATTGTCTCTGATGCTATTCCTTATGCTCAACTGGATTCCTTGTCAACGACATTTTCGTCCCTTTTTTCTCCTGGGTTAGGCCGTGCAAACGACTTTGAAGCTCATATCACGCTCAAACCCAATGCTCGGTCTAAGTTTTTTCGGGCTCGGCCCATTCCTGTGGCCCTTCGTGATCGGGTGAAACGGGAGTTGGATCGTCTCACTACTTCAGGGGTCTTGCTTCCTGTCACTTCCAGTGAGTGGTCCTCTCCTGTTGTTGTCGTTGCTAAGCCAAATAGTGATATTCGTCTCTGTGGCGATTTCAAAGCCACTGTAAATGCTCAATGCCTCATCGACACTTACCCTATGCCCCGTCCTGAAGAACTGTTCACTAAACTTGCTGGAGGCCAGTATTTTTCTAAAATTGACCTGTCAGAAGCTTATCATCAACTTCCTCTCGACGCTGCTTCCCGGCAGTTTCTGGTCCTTAACACGCCTTTTGGCCTCTATCAATACCAACGCTTGCCATTCGGGGTTGCTAGCGCTCCTGCTCTCTTTCAGCGATTCTTGGAACAATTATTGCTCCCTGTCCCTGGGTGTATCAATTACATGGACGACATTGTTGCCACTGGCTCCACCACTGAAGAATATCTTCACAATCTCCGCACACTTTTTCATGTCTTACAGACTGCCGGTCTTAAGTGTAATCTTCAGAAATCACAATTTTTTCAGGCATCTATCACATACTTGGGGTTTCAACTCTCTCAGGATGGTATTCGTCCGCTTCAGCAAACTGCCGCTGCGATCGATGCCCTTCGTCGCCCTACATCTGTTAAGGAACTGCGGGCCTTCTTGGGGAAAGTAGCATACTATCACAAGTTTTTACCGTCTGCGGCTTCGGTGGCTCAGCCGTTGCATCGCCTGTTGCATAAAAACGTGCCTTTTCACTGGTCCGCGTCATGCGATGCGGCTTTCCAGAAATTGAAGACTATGCTTAAACAGGCCCCGTGCCTGGCTACTTATCGACCTGGCCAACATCTTGTTCTTGCCACAGACGCCTCTCAATATGGGGTCGGTGCAGTCCTTGCGCACCGTTTTTCTGACGGTTCGGAACAACCCATTGCTTATGCCTCCAAAACGCTCATGGATGCCCAACAAAAGTATTCTCAAATTGAAAAAGAAGCTTTGGCCATTATTTATGCTCTTCATAAGTTTGGTGTTTTTCTCTATGGCTCAAAATTTCATCTTGTTACAGATCACAAACCACTTGTTTCCTTGTTTCATCCATCAACGTCACTTTCCGACAAGGCTGCACACCGCCTCCAGCGTTGGGCTCTTTGCTTGTCTCGTTTCAATTATGAGATTCATTTCCGGCCAACGGCTCAACATGCAAATGCTGATGCTCTGTCTCGCCTTCCCATGGGTCCTGATCAGGCATTTGATAGGGACGAACTTTTGTGTTTCCACCTGGATGTTGCCGAGCAGCGGGTTGTGGATGGGTTCCCCATCACTGGGGACAGGCTGGCGGCTGCTACGGGTTCTGACCCTACCCTCTCCCGCTGTATTCAGAAGGGTTGGCCAGATCGCCCGTCCGCTAAGACTTCTGATCCGTTGCGGAACTACTACGCTTTGCGCTACCACCTCATGGCTAGGGATGGTGTTATCCTCCTCTCCACTGACAATGCTTCGCCGCGTGTCGTGGTACCTGCGTCTTTGCGTGCTTCGGTCTTGTGCCTCCTTCACCAAGGGCACTGGGGTGTGTCTCGCACAAAATCTCTGGCACATCGTCATGTGTACTGGCCTGCCATCGACTCTGAAATAGCACACATGATCGCTGCCTGTGGCCCTTGTGCATCACAGGCCGCTGCCCCGAAGTCATCTTTGTCACCGTGGCCTTCGCCTGAGAAGCCCTGGGAGCTCATTCATGCTGACTTTGCGGGACCCTTTTTAGGTACTTATTGGCTCCTCGTAATTGACGCCTACTCTAACTTTCCTTTCATTGTCCAATGCACGTTGCCTACCACCGCGGCAACCACCAGTGCTCTCGCCTGCATTTTTCCTTTGGAAGGCCTCCCCTCTACTCTTGTTACTGATAATTGTCTGCAATTTGCCTCTTCCGAATTTGCAGATTTTTGTGCTCGTCACGGCGTTATGCATGTCACGGCCCCGCCGTTCCATCCACAATCCAACGGTGAGGCTGAAGGACTGGTCCGCACATTTAAGGCTCAGATGCGGAAACTTCTGACTTCTTCTGCTGCTGATGATGCGCTTCTCCAGTTTCTGGCGTCTTACCGTTTCACCCTGATGGGCGACCACAGCCCGGCTGAGCTCTTACATGGCCGACAGCCCAGCACGCTACTTCATCTTCTGCGGCCTCCCACCTCACAGCCGCGGGTGCCTTCCCTTGGCCGGTTCACCGCCGACGACCTCGTCTGGTTACGGGGATATGGCAGGCGGCCAAAATGGAGCCCGGGGCGCATCTTAAGACACCGTGGCAGACGCCTGTACGAAATCCAGACGGACACGGGTGTTGCAGTGCGTCATTCGGACCAGCTTCGGACTCGTGTGCTGGCAACACCTGTTCCGAATGCCGCTACACCACCTTCGGCTCTACCTGACGCTCGGGATCTTGGCATCTCTCAATACTCACAACGCAGCCCTCTCACCGTCATCGCTATGCCAGCACAAGAACGGACGCCACCAGGAGACGTGCCCATGCAGGAACTGGATGACCATCCTCTGTCAGAGCAAATCTACTCGCCTCCTCCTCCAACGGACGCCGACACATCGTTCATGTCTCCTGTCATATCAACTGGACTTGCCGCAATGGGCAAATTGGTGCAGGGGGCCCCAGCGGATTCAACCCCTACGTCTCCTGTCATCTTGACCCGTTATCATCATGGAGACTTCTGTCCGTACGGGAAGCCTCCTCCTCGAGACTTTACGGCGAGTCAAACAATGCCTATGGACGTTAGCCATCTCTAGGACACCTCCATCAAGACCAGTGCAACAATTTCAAAGGGGGGAAAAGTGTTGTGACTCGCCGTTCAGTCAAAGCGCCGCCGCGCAATTATGTGCGTCCTCTACGTGCGGCGCTGTCTGCCAGCCATGCAGCAGCTGCGCCACCTAAGTGGCCAGCCGAGCAGTGGCCACTAGACTGGGACTCAGTGCTCATTGGAATGCTAACGTGTACACATGTCTTGCTTGTCAACTTACTCTGTGACTTATATGTGTTGTGTCGTTCTGAAATATATTTGTTAAACTTGACGTTATAACACCTTGAAAGTTAATTTTTTTTTTTTTTAATTAAACCTGTCCAACTTAATAGTAGAAGGTATCCTTTACCAAGAACATAGTACTACATATTACTAATCAACAGAAAAAACATCTAACTTTTCTGGATTGGCATTTTTGAAAAAAAAAATTTCTGTAAATTATAAAAAAAAAATTCAAAAGGCAGCAGTAAAAAGAACTTTGACAGACATGCTCAAATGGAGGATACCATTGTAATCTTAAATAATCTTTCAAATAAAAAAAAAACTATCAGAATACAATATCTAGAACTGTTACAGAGATACAGCATTTTAAAACTTTTTTCAAAATTAGCATTTTCAAAATGGTGTTCACAGTGTCATCTTTGGATGCCTGTACCTCGGGGCAGGAACTTTTTGGACAAAACAAAAAAATACGTGTTTCTTACTTACTCTTGAATTTTAACATATGCTAAACATATCTGAGACTATGAAGTGATATGGATTATGCCAACCCTTCTGAAAACTGCTGCAGATTTCAATTCTGGGCCATCAACAAGTGTCAGCGTGCAACCCATCAAAGGAAACATCATCGAAGTGGGCTTTCGGAGCCGAAGGCCCACTCATTTACCCTTGATGACTGCACGACGGAAAGCTTTACTCCTTGCCTGGACCCTTCAACACTGACATTGGACTGTTGATGAATAGAAACATGTTGCCTGGTCGGGCAAGTCTCATTTCAAATTGTGTTGAGTGGATGGACGTATATGGGTATGGAGACAACCTCATGAATCCATGGACTCTGCATATCAGCAGGGGACTGTTCAACCTGGTGGAGGTTCTGTAAAAGCATAGAGCATGTGCGGTTGGAGTGATATGGGACCCTAGATACGTCTCTGACAAGTGACACGTACGTAAGCATCCTGTCTGATCACCTGCATCCATTCACATCCATTGTGCATTACGATGCACTTGGGCAATTCCAGCAGGACAGTGCGGCACCCCACACGTCCAGAATTGCTAGAGTGACTCCAGGAACACTCTTCCGAGGCCCCCCCCCCCCCCCCCCCCAGGGGATCCACAACTCTTTTGTGGATACGTGCGTAGCGAGCACGGGACCCCGAGCTGATGTGGCCTTCCTTCCTTTCCGGGCTGCATACCTTCCCTTTCCGCTTCCTTCCCCATCCCCCATCTTCGCCCCCCCCCCCCCTTCACCTCTGGCTCTTTCTTTCCCTTTCTCTGGGGTTATGGTTTGTGCCTACGTCCGGAGACGGACGCTTGTAAATATACTACATTCTTCGCCTTCCTTCCTTGCTTGTAAGTCTTCATCCTTTCTTTGTCCTTCTCTTTTCCTTACCTCTCCTCTCTACCTTCTCCGCTGCGGCGTTTGAGACCTCTCTCCTTTCCTTTCCCTTTCTCTTTCTTCCTCCCTGTGCGTGTCTGAAGGCCAACCCACGCACTTCCATGCGTAGCCGGTGACGGGGTAACGCGTAATTCCCCACCCTGGGTAGACAGGTAGGACACGTACGTACCCCCTGGTAACGGCCAGGCCCAGGGAGGGGTGATTACCTGAGCTGATACCTTCCGAAAGTGCCGATTGGTCCCTCCGTCCGTTTGTCGGGAGGTGTGACCTGAGGTGTGAACAATCACCTAAGGCGGGAGTGCCGTCAGAGAGGGCCCCCACAAGGGAGGAGCGCGCCATCGGAGACGCCGGTAATCATGGGGGATTCTTCCGCAATGGTTTCCTCACCTTCCACTATGTCTGCTCACAAACGTAAGTTCACTGAGTCTCAACCACAGTCAGTTCTTCCATCATTGCCACAGTTCCTTGTTGTTTCTCGGTCTGACGAAGGTCACGACTTCTCCACGGTCAACCCTTTCATTATTCAGAAAGGTGTCGACGCAATTGCAGGTCCTGTAAAGTCTTGTTCCAGATTACGGAATGGCACCCTGTTGTTAGAAACAGTCAGTGCCCTCCAGGCACAAAAATTGCTGCGTACCTCACTACTACACACCTTCCCTGTCCGGGTGGAACCGCACCGTACCTTAAATTCCTCGCGTGGAGTCGTTTATACACGCTCCCTCGATGGACTGTCTGACGAAGAAATTCAGCACTACCTGTCTGACCAGGGCGTAACGGCTGTTCATAGGGTTATGAAAAGGGTTGACATGAACATCATTCCAACCCGCACTGTCTTCTTGACATTTGACAAAGTTCAACTACCATCGAAAATCAAAGCCGGCTACGAGATAATTTCCGTTCGCCCTTACGTCCCAAACCCTACGCGTTGCTATCGGTGCCAGCGGTTCAATCACACCAGCCAGTCCTGTTCCAATCCGGCCAAATGTGTTACGTGTGGCAGGGATGCCCATGAGGGTGCTTGTCCACCTCCATCCCCTCGCTGCATCAACTGTATGGGTGACCACACCGCTTCCTCTCGAGATTGTCCCGTTTTTAAGGACGAAAAGCTCATCCAGGAAATTAGAGTAAAGGAAAAGGTGTCAACCTTTGCTGCTCGAAAATTATTCGCCAGTCGACAGCCCACCGTGCCTCAGAAAGGAAAATACAGCACTGTCCTTGCTTCTCCTCGGCCAACAAAGGAGGCGGCCACGCAGACTTGCGACCTCACCTTTAGTGCCACGGTCGTCAGATCGGCCAGCGCAAAGATCGCCCGTTCAACCTCACCACTTTCGCCTGCCCACTCTCTGGCTCACCCTTCGTCGAGTTCTGCTAAATCTCGAGCCCAAAAGTCAGACACCAAGACTTTGAAAAAAGAGCATACTCGTGAAGAGTTTTTACGTACGGCAACTTCCCAACCATCGGTTCCTCCTTCCTCTAAACATCATACTTCCAAGAAGGCTACAAAGAAACCCAGTTCCTCTCCTTCTCCGCCAAGGCGTGTCCCATCTACAGCACCACCTGGCGGAAGTCGCCCTCGGCCGTCTTCTGTGTCGCCGAGGCGCACTGCTGGCGGCCGATCAACCGGCCGGTCGCTGGTGGCAGGAGCTGCTCCTGACCAACCTATGGATCAGGATCTTCTGCATTCGGCTGAATGCCATTCCATGCTGTCGGTCGCAAGCTCGGAGCAGTCGTTGAGTTGACAGCGACCTTGGTCACATTCCTCCATTTCCTGTTCACCCTATGTCCATTATCCACTGGAATATCCGCGGTATTCGAGCCAATCAGGATGAATTGTCGATCCTCTTACAATCCTACTCGCCGGTCATCTTCTGTCTTCAGGAAACAAAGCTGCGTCCCCATGACCGCTTTGTTCTCCCTCATTTTCAGTCCGTCCGATATGATCTCCCCTCTGTTGCAGGCACTCTAGCACATGGAGGACTCATGATTCTTCTCCATGAAACTCTCCAATATCACCCAATCCATTTAAACACTTCCTTCCAAGCTGTCGCCGTCCGTCTTTCCCTTTCCGGATACACGTTCTCTCTTTGTACTGTATACATTCCATCGTCCACACCAATGGCACGAGCTGATCTCCTTCATCTTCTTGGTCAGCTTCCACCCCCATATTTGCTGGTTGGGGACTTCAGTGCCCACCACCCGCTTTGGGGATCTCCACATCCTTGTCCACGTGGCTCACTATTGCTAGCCGTCTTCCACCAAGCAGATCTAGTTTGCCTCAACACTGGGGTCCCTACATTTTTGTCTGCCTCCACGGCAAATTTATCTCATTTGGACCTTGCGGTCGGTACTGTTCCGCTAGCTCGCCGCTTCGAATGGTTCGCCCTTGATGATACACACTCGAGTGACCACTTTCCATGTGTCCTTAGACTGCAGCCTCAACAGCCATATATGCGCCCGCGACGCTGGAAGTTTGCTCGAGCCGATTGGACACTTATTTCGTCTCTAGTGACATTCGATGACCGTCACTTTCCCAGCGTCGATGATGAGGTCACACATATTACCGACGTTATTCTTACAGCTGCGGAACATTCAATACCACGCACCTCTGAATTGCCCCGGTGCCCCCCAGTTCCTTGGTGGAACGAGGCATGCCGTGATGCACTACGTGAGCGGCGACGTGCTCTCCGCGTTTTCCGCCACCATCCTACTTTGGCCAACTGTATCCGCTATAAGCAGCTCCGAGCGCGATGCCGCCGTGTCATCCGCGATACCAAGAAGGCAAGCTGGAAATTCTTTATTAGCTCATTTAACACCTTCACTCCCTCCTCGGAAGTTTGGAGTCGGCTTCGACGGTTCTCAGGCGCGCCTAGTTTCTCCCCGGTCTCTAGGCTCACTGTCGCGCATGACACATTAGTGGACCCCGTCGCAATTTCTAACTCGTTGGGTCAGCACTTTGCTGACATTTTGAGCTCTTCAAATTACCCGCCAGCGTTTCTCCCGAAGAAACGTGCAGCGGAAGTGCGACCTCTTGCTTTCTCCTCTCAAAATCGCGAAAGCTACAATACTGTTTTCTCCTTGCGGGAACTCCAACATGCACTCTCTTCTTCTCGCTCCTCCGCCCCAGGACCAGATGGTATCCCCGTCCAAATGTTGCTGCATTTATCAACCCATAGTCTGCATTACCTCCTTCGCCTTTATAATCGAATTTGGACCGTCAGTACTTTTCCCAGACGATGGCGGGAAGCTATCGTTGTTCCTGTTCCGAAACCTGGAAAGGACAAACATCTCCCCTCTAGCTATCGCCCCATTTCTCTCACGAGTAGTGTCTGTAAGGTTATGGAGCGTATGGTGAATTACCGTTTAGCGTGGTGGCTGGAATCCCGCAGTCTTTTAACACCTGCCCAATGCGGATTCCGAAAGCATCATTCTGCAGTTGACCATCTTGTTGCTCTCTCCACTTATATCATGAACAATTTTCTCCGGAAACGCCAAACGGTAGCAATATTTTTTGATCTGGAGAGAGCATACGATACCTGTTGGAGGACAGGCATCCTCCGCACACTGTTCTCTTGGGGCTTTCGAGGCCGGCTGCCCCTTTTTCTTCGCGAATTTATGGCAGAGCGCACATTTAGGGTGCGGGTGAACACTACTCTCTACCGCACTTTCTCCCAAGAAAACGGGGTACCCCAGGGCTCCGTGCTGAGTGTTGTACTGTTTGCCATCGCTATAAATCCAATTATGGATTGTCTCCTTCCCGATGTCTCGGGCTCCCTCTTTGTGGATGATTTTGCGATCTACTACAGCTCTCAACGGACCAGCCTTCTTGAACGACGTCTTCAAGGATGTCTCGATTGCCTCCACTCTTGGAGCATTGAAACAGGCTTCCGTTTCTCTCCCAGTAAGACCGTTTGTGTTAATTTTTGGCGACGTAAGGAGTTTCTTCCGCCCTTCTTACATCTAGGACCTGTCAACCTTCCGTTTTCAGACGTCGCTAAATTCTTGGGTCTTATGTTTGACAGAAAACTGTGCTGGTCCTCCCATGTTTCCTATCTTTCGGCTCGCTGTCTGCGATCGCTTAACACCCTCCGTGTCCTGAATGGTACCTCCTGGGGAGCGGACCGAGTGGTCCTTCTCCGCCTCTATCGCGCCTTCGTGCGCTCGAAATTGGATTATGGAAGCATAGTCTACTCCTCTGCTCGGCCGTCTATTCTTCGGCGTCTCGACTCTATCCACCACCGTGGATTACGTTTAGTGTCTGGAGCTTTTTACACCAGCCTTGTAGAAAGCCTTTATGCTGAGACTGCTGAACCTCCGTTGTCCAATCGGCGAGCGGTCCTTCTAAGTCGTTATGCTAGCCATCTGTCTTCCATGCCTGCTAATCCAGCCCATGCCCTTTTTTTCGACGCCTCATTTGATGTAGGGTATGCAGGCCGCTCCTCCTCCCTACTAACCCCGGGAGTCCGCTTCCGTCAACTGCTCCATTCTCTTTCCTTCCGCTTTCCTAAAACCACCTTGACAACTTGGGGTACAGCACCGCCTTGGCTCCGTCCCCGGATCTGCCTGCTCCGTGACCTTTGTCGATTTCCCAAGGATGGTACCCCTACACTTGTTTATCGTCGGGCATTTGCTGCTCTATGTGCACAAATGACAGACGCCACATTTATTTACACCGACGGCTCGAAAACATCGTTATGTGTAGGGAGTGCCTATATTGTTGGCGACACCCCAAATCAATTTCGGCTTCCCGACCAGTGTTCGGTGTATACTGCGGAGCTTTACGCTGTTCTCCAGGCTGTCCACTACATCCGCCGCCATCGGCAGATACAGTACGTTACCTGCTCAGATTCTCTCAGCTCTCTCCTCAGTCTCTAAGCTCTTTACCCTGTGCACCCTTTGGTCCACCGGATTCAGGACTGTCTGCGCTTGCTCCACCTGGGGGGCGTCTCGGTGGCGTTCCTCTGGCTCCCGGGACACGCTGGTATCTGTGGGAATGAGGCGGCCAAGGCTGCAGTCTCTCTTCCTCGGCCAGCTATTCAGTCGCTTCCCTTCACCGATCTACGGAGCGGTTTATGTCGCAAAGTTGCTCATTTATGGCATGCGCATTGGCCAACACTTCCCCATAATAAATTGCGGGAAGTGAAAGCCCTTCCTTGCGCTTGGACCTCTTCCTCCCGAACGCGTCGTCGGGAGGAGGTGATTTTAGCTAGACTCCGGATAGGGCACTGTCTTTTTAGCCATCGACATCTTTTAAGCGGCGATCCTCCCCCACTCTGTCCCCACTGCTCTTAGCTGTGGACGGTAAGACACCTTTTAATTGAATGCCCCTATTTTAATCCGTTACGCTCCCGTCTACAGCTATCGCCTGATCTATCGTCGATTTTAGCAGATGACACGCGCTCAGCCGACCGCGTTCTCCAGTTTATTAGTGACAGTGAAATGACGTCAGTCATTTGAAGCCTTTTTTGGGGACAACCAACCCCTTTCTGTAGTGGATTTTTAAGCATTCCTTCTGCTTTTAGTTTCTCCAATTTTATGACTTTGTTCCCATTGCTGCTGGTTTTCAATTTCGGTTTTTTACTGTTTCCTAAGTCACGGGCTGGGCACTAATGACCATAGAAGTTTTGCACCCCAAAACCAAAACAAACTCTTCCGAGCTTAAGCACTTCCAATGGCCACCACTCTCTCCAGACACAAACATGATTGAGCATATCTGGGATGCCTTGCAATATGCTATTCAGAAGAGATCTCCACCCTCTCATACTCTGGATAGCCCTGCAGGATTCATGGTGTCAGTTCCCTCCAGCACTACTTCGGACATTAGTTGAGTCCATGCCATGTCATGTTGTGGCACTTCTGCGCACTCGTGGGGGCCCTACATGATATTATGCAGGTGAACCAGTTTCTTTGGCTCTTCAGTGAATAAATAAAAACTAGATAGGAATAAATACTTTCTGCTCGATTTTCGAACACTTAGTTCTTAAAAGCTTTCGCTTCCTAAATTGTTCCAGCTGTAGTGTTTATTGTTCAATTAGTCCATAATACAATATGATGGTTATTGTGTTAAAAAGTGTCCAAATTACAAGTAATAATCATGGTAACTCCATGAAGACAAATGCGTCTAGTTTTGATAAGTTAGCTTGTTGCCCTAGCTGTTGTTGTTTGTCCACAAGAATCAGTTCTAAAAGTCACAAGTTTTTCAAAGCACTTTTTTTGTGTTGTGGCGTAACAAGCTAGTCACGCCACACTGAGGAGGAAGCCGAAAGGCACGCGTAAACACACGCCGACTGGCGTCAAGTCTGGAACAGGATACGTATTGAATACTATAAAGAAAATACGTAGCTTTGGAATATACTTAACTTTTAATTCTTCCTTTGGTACATCTCTCTTGACTATACAAATGAGACTCGTAAGATACATGCACTGATACAATTGGCGCCTTGCTAAGTCGTAGCCATTAACTTAGCTGAAGGCTATTCTAACTGTCTCTCGGCAAATGAGAGCAAAGGCTTCGTCAGTATAGTCGCTAGCAACGTCGCCGTACAACTGGGGCGAGTGCTAGTAAGTCTCTCGAGACCTGCCTTGTGGTGGCGCTCGGTCTGCGATCCTGACAGTGGCGACACGCGGGTCCGACATGTACTAATGGACCGCGACCGATTTAAGCTACCACCTAGCAAGTGTGGTGTCTGGCGGTGACACCACATTTTGTGGCACTGCCATTGAGCTAAATCGAGCATGTTAAGAAATTGTATCACTTTGTATTGGCATGTGTCCACTTCAACAGATACTTCAAACTTTATTTGGTCCTGTAAGCACCATTTGGTGCAAATGAGGTTTAAAACTGTCCCATGTAATTATCACTGGTGAAGAGTGATGCATAATTTCCAGAATGAATCTTCCACTCTGCAACAGTGTATGTGCTGTTTTCAAAACCTGCTGACAGATTAAAACTGCCAGACTGGAACTCAAACCCACTTATAATACAATTTACGGTGCTCAGCAAACATATGAATAACATCTAGTTTCGTAAACACAAGTTACACGTGACTTAGTGGGGTCTTGCCTAGGTTTATTTACTATACAGGATGTTTATCGGAAACAGCACAAGCTAACTTGAGTCCGTATTGCGAAGCAAAGTCCAGTCCATGTTGTATCAGAGTTCCAACCATGACAGATAGTGTCCATGATATTAGTATCTAAGCCAAATGTGTATCATACTGAACACACACTCCACAGATTGCATCACAACTTATTCAGACCAGCCCTTGACCAATTCATATGCTAGATTCTGGCATGGTCCCATAGGAGGGAGCTCCTGATGACTAGGGCCACTCTGGATAGTGGTGCCACAGCAGCTGACAGTAATTTTGTGCCAGCTATTCAATTTACATAGTGACATTAGGGAGAACCACAGGTGGCATGTGGTCCGAATAAGCTTCCACTGGGAACAGCGGTAAGTCTGTGTCCATGGGCATAGATGTGGAAGGCTGATGCAAGACGAGGCTTGGTGGAAGTTGCACTAGTCGCCAGGGGCAGAAGAGCTAATGATGGCTGCTGACCAGGATAGCAGTGGCAGAGTTAATTGTGGCAGCACCTCCGATGTTCATGGACAGAGAGAACCGTAAATGTCAAGGGCACTTGACAGGCAGAGATCATCTCAGAGATCCAGGTTGTGGGGCATTGGGACTCGCATACCCACACCCGTGTGACCACCTGTCAAGGAAAGGCTTCAGCAGTGACATGTTCTGGCGGTGGTCACGGCATGTTCAAGGCCTTGCAGTAATGGGCAGCCATGAAACCACTCCACAGGGTTGCAGCCTTCAATCAGGGAGACTCTAAAAGTTGCTAGAAAACAACAGAGGGCATTAACGTGAAGGAGCATGTGGTCAAAGATTTGTAGGATTGCATCCCATGAAGTCTGCAATTGCTACAAATGACCTCTTGCACAAATGTCCCTTTTATCCACACCTGTGGCATGTTGTGCTCCAGTGGAGGCACACACTACGTATGTGGTGAAAGAGACACTGTTTACATCTGGGTAACTGCACTGTCACTGATATGACTCATTGCTGTAGGGGTGGTGATTTACAAGTTCATCTGGGCCATGGAACAGATGGGGGCCTGTCAGAAGTGGCATCGTGTCTAGTGTGGTCGGTGCCATAGAGCTGACCATCTTTCTTCCACCATAACAAACTCTGGGTTGTGTGGGCAATTTCACAGGCTTGAACTGTTCACATTACTTCCATCAGAGGCAGACCTGGTTTCCTTCATTTGTGGTTCCACATTTCTGAGTCAGGGGTAAAGTAAATTGTAACATCCCTGATAAGAAAGTCTGCATAATTCCATGTATAAAAACATTTAAAATTGAAATTCCTGCTTAATATGACTAAGTGTCAGCAGTAAGTGTCCCACAATTATCTTGGTCATTGAATGATACAAAAGCTATAAACAAGGGTGTCACAGAAAACTTTCCTGCAGCATTTGATGATGCTTGCAATGCCTGTAATATAGCTCTTGTTAGCTCCTGATAAACAAAATTTTCAAAGTCCATTTTGCACGCACACAGTTCCCGGTGTGTTGCCAAGTTTCTGGAGATGAGATGCACAGAGTTAGCAGAGACGTTTGGCCTTGTTTGTTTGCAATGGGAGGTATATACAGAATAACTTGGAAACAACACAAGCTAACTTATGTCTGTATTACAGACCGAAGTCCAGTCCATGCCTTTGACACAGTCCACAATATTAGTACATAAGGCAAACTGGTAGCATACTTGCCACACTCTCCATAGATCATATTACTGCTCACTAAGACCAGCTCTGGGCCAGCTTAGCTGCGAGATTCTGGCAGTGTCCTGTCACAGGACATCCCTGAGGAGTGGCTCCATCTGGGTATTGGTACCACAGTGGTCAACAGTAATGTCATGCCAGCTATTTGGTTTCCATACTGACGGCAGGTGATGCCACTAAAATAACCTTGCTCCTTGTCACTGTTTGCATCAATTTGGTACTTTGACTTTTATAAGGACAGACTTGTGGATATTTAATACTAATACCATGGGACATGTATTCTGAGAGGGGTTTTACTTTTGACAACTAAAAGTAGTTTAAATGAGCTAGGTATATTGAATTCGCTTGATTGTTAAACCCAGTCAGACTTTCATGAAATTATGGAGGCTATTTCTTGACCATTGAGTGAATTCTTCTTTGCAAGTTCATTTCCCAAGTATTTGGGCTGATACTTGTACTTCATATTGTGTATATTTTATGAGATACCAGTTGTTGACTTTGTCAAAGGTTAAAGAACTACTGTGACCTTCAGCTTCCATTAGATGATTGGCACTGTTGCCACATATGAATATTGTGTTGACATGCAATTGACTATTTTTCCTTAGTTGTGGCCATTGTGTGTTGTTGTACTAGGAGCGAACGTTAAAGAGATCCATTTGTGGGAAGTCTTGCTTTTATGGAGGCTGTTTTTGATCTTACCTTACAAGCTTTTAGGATGTGTAGAGGGTGCTGGGTAGACTGTTTAAAACAGGAATCAATCTAGAGGTGCACTATTTTTGTGCTACAGCAACAAAAATTTAGGTTTCACTATCCTTTGTCTGCTGGGTGAAATAGCAATAGTGATTAAGTTCGACCAGAGAAATTACTACATTTACAGTCGAATAAGGTAGCAACTACCGGTATTTGTGATGCTAGCTACTGTATTGTGTAATAGGAGATTGACGTGAGGATCACCAGCAGAAGAGATACAGAGAGTGTCAATACTGTGCATGATATTTGCACTTGACCACTATGCTCTTCCATGATAATTACTTTAAGGAATCTTGTGCAGTATGATTAAATTAAGAATTCATTTACTGGGATAAAACCCCACCAATTCCAGACAACAGTTAAGGTAGGGCCTATATGTGGAACGGCTTGTGGTAGAATTTATTTTAGGCAAATGAAAGTTGGAAGGTAGGAGACGAGATACTGGCAGAAGTAAAGCTGTGAGTACCGGGCGTGAGTCGTGCTTCAGTAGCTCAGATGGTAGAGCACTTTCCCGCGAAAGGCAAAGGTCCCGAGTTCGAGTCTCGGTCAGGCACACAGTTTTAATCTGCCAGGAAGTTTCGAAGTTAAAAGTTTTGCAAAATAGATACAATGAGGGGAAGAAAGTGTTTGTTGTGTTATGAAACTATATTTTGTGTGAGTATTTTAAAATTTTTCTCATAAACAGCAGCATCTGAAAGAATGTACTTTCATTTTCTTTGCCTATCAAAACAAAATACAGGAAAACAAGGAGCACTTCATGAATAATGTTAAGTATCCTAGTGCTATAAGAAATATCTCTTTGTGTGTTCAAAGATTTAATTATATGTCAGTACGTATTCTGTTTTGCTGAAGATTTCTCATTCTTTGTAAGATTAGTGGACCAAAAGTTTATGTGAAAAATGAAACTATGTTGTTGTATCTGAGCTTAGTATGTCAGTCATTCTGTTGCACTGACAATAAACAGACGCTTTAGTCCTTTGATGTTGTTCTTTGTTTTGATAACATTACAACTTTTTGTATGATTAATATGAATGTTGCATTGTATAGGTTCAGAAGATCCAAAACGTAATCGGTACAAGCTCTTCCTTGAATGTGCACTGATACTGACATCAGTTGTTCCTCCAGAGCTTCCTATAGAATTATCGCTTGCTGTCAATACATCTCTTCTATCATTGTCAAAATTAGGTAAGTTTACAGTGGCAGATGTAGTACAAGAAGTGGGGAAAAAAGGCATAAATTTTCCATGGTTTCCAAATCAAGTTACAATATGTTCTTTTTACAGCGGTATTTTGTACAGAGCCATTCCGAATTCCATTCGCGGGGAAAGTAGAGATCTGCTGCTTTGACAAAACAGGAACACTCACAAGTGATAACCTTGTAGTAGAAGGAGTTTCTGGTCTTGAGTAAGTTTCAAGTGATTATTAAATCCTTCATCTTTCATTAATTTTATAATAATAATAATAATAATAATTATTATTATTATTATTATTATCTTATATTTTCCTTGATCTGTTTCTGTTAATCAAGCATGTTGTTCCTAGTTACTATGAGAGAGATGAGAGAGAGAGAGAGAGAGCCAATAACTCATTCATGAACAGAACAAAACAAATTCAAAGGCAGAAGACAGATTAATGTACAGTGGAGGTCCCATTATGTAAGAAGCATTAAAATATTGTTTTGAATGCCTGTTAATTAGATACTGGAAATGAAAAAGCATGGATGTTGATACAATATTATTTAAAGTTAAAACTAACAATGGAAAATCCTGGATGGAATGTAACAATATTAGAGAAGGAAAGGTGCCACTCACCATGTAGTGGGGACGGTGAGTCGCAATAGACACAACAAAAAGATTCACACAATTATAGCTTTCGGCCATTAAGGCCTTTGTCAGCAACACACACACACACACACACACAACTTGCACACACGTCTGCAGTCTCAGACAACTGAAACCACACTGTGAGTAGTAGCAGCACCAGTGCATGATGGGAGTGGCGACTGGGTGGGGGTAAGGATGAGGCTGGCAGGCTCTCCCTGTTCCCATTCCAGCACAACACAGCCGTCATTTCACTGCCACACCCTCTCTCCTTTCTGCTACTTACCCTCACCTCCCTCCCCACCTTCTCTCCTGCCCTCCGTCTAAACTGCAGCACTTCACTGTCCGCCACCCCCACCATACTACCCCTCCCCCTACCCTCCCCAGCCTCCTTCTTACCCCCACCCTGTAGCCACTCCCATCATGCATTGGTGCTGCTGCTTGCAGTGTGGTTCAGTTATCTGAGACTGCAGACATGTGTCCAAGTTGCGTTTACGTGAGTGTGCCTGTATGTATGTGTGTCTGTTGCTGACAAAGGCCTTAATGGCCAAAAGCTATAATTGTGTGAATATTTTTGTTGTCTCTATCGCGACTCATCATCTCCACCATATGGTGAGTGGCAACTTTCCTTCTCTAATATTGTTAAAAGTTTAAACTGAAATATGAGGAGTTACAAGAGGTAGTTTGGGCCATACTATCAGTCACAGAACAACAATTTTTATCATAAATATTTGGCCATTCTCAGTTGAGTGATAGGAGGAATAAATTTTTGATTAACTGTGTTGTTGCTAGAGAAATTCTGAAATAGGTGGACTAAAATGTTCAGTGGTACATGTCTGAGAGAGGGCTGGTATTCACACATGGAGAGTTCGGATCACCAGTGATGTAAGCCAGAATTTTTTTGTATGGTTTTGAGGTAGACCTTTTACACAGCAGAACAGTAGTAAACCTCATATGTAAACAGAGTATATAAATAAGTGCCTCAGTCAGCAGTTGAATTACTGTGGTATAAGTCAGTGTACCAAGTTTGTGATTATGCCCCTCTATATTTTTTTTATAACCGCGGTGACTGCTTATTTGTTGTTTTTGCAAGACTGTACAGTGAACATGATGATGCCAACTATTTGATTTCAAGGGCTGTTCTTAAAATTTCAGGTTTAATTCAGCACAAAGTTAAGCTTAATAGATTCTACTTCTAACTTTTATGCACTAGATGTAGGGAGCACTTTACAGGAATATTTACTGTCAGTCTGCATCGTGCTTCTGTCATTATTATAGAATGCCATAAACACTGCATTCTTTTGTTCATGGTGACTTGAAAATTCTCTAGCTGTTTTGGAACACAGACAAAAAATGCAACCTTTTTTTTTTAATAAAAAAAAAGAGATTGCTTTAGCAGTATGTAAAACAGTTTTATATTTATTTCAAAGTATTGGTGTTGTGTGCTTGTGAAGATAAAAAGTTTCTATATTAAAGAACAGTCAGATTTCAGCCCAGGAAAGTCATGTACTAGCCGTTATATCGCATTAACACTTGTCCCATATATTGTGAATACAGCATTTCATAATGATGTGGAACATGTCAATTTAACATAAGGTTTGATTACACACACACACACACACACTCAAATTATACGTACGTACAGTTACTACTTTATATTTAAAAATTCATCTATTGAGTAGGAGGAGTTGTGATTCAGAAATTCTTTTAATTTGTTTTTAAATGTTGGTTGGCTATCTGTCAGACTTTTGGTGCTACTTGGCAAATGACCAAAGATTTTTGTGGCAGCATAATTGACCCCTTTCTGTGCCAAAGTCAGATTTAATCCAGAATAGTAAAATCATCCATTCTTCTAGTGTTGTAGCCACGCACTTTGCTATTATTTTTGAATTGGGTTGGATTATTAACAATAAATTTCATAAGAGAATATATGTATTGTGAAGGTACTGTGCACATCCCGAGTTCCTTAAATAAATGTTTGCTAGGTGATGTTGATACTTAATCTAACCTAACACATCAAGGAAGGCTATAAAAGAAAGCAAATTACGAGAGTTGCTTTCATTGATCTTGCACCTGGTTATAGTGCCATGAATCATAGAAACTAACATAAAAGCTGTATACAACAAGGAAGGGATTATAGATTGATGCAGTTTACTCAGTGCCTGCTGTATAATACACAAATTTTGTCACTTTAAAAAGCCAGTGGAGAATGTAGACAACTGGCCTTAGCCAAGGAAGTGTGCTAGCTCCGATATTATATTACATGTATGCCAATGATCAGCCCTGCAACACTGGAAGCGAGTCCTTCATCTATGTAGATGAGGTAGCTGTCGCTGCTTAAGTAGTGGCAACATTCAAATAAATAGAATCCAACCTAACATTTGCTATCAAAGACGATAACCATGGTACCGATGATAACACAAGTGTGTGCATTCCACCTACTCAGAAAGGAGGCAAGAAGAAATCTGGACATCACCTGGAAAGGATGCAATTTAAATAACCATGTTCACCCCAACTCCTAGTGTTATACAGTCAAAACCCGCTTTTACACTTTTCAAGGGACTTCAAAAAACTAGTGTAAAATGTGGGAAATAATGTTTTAAGCTTTGGAAGTTATATATAGGATACCCTCTTGCACTTTATGTATGATGTATGTACATAACAGGCAGCAATAGACTTCTCAGTGACTTTTTTATTATGTAATAATGTACTGTATTGGCTAATAAAAACCGCTGATGTAACTGGAATTGATAACTGTCAGGGAAGTGGAAACGTTTGACTTAATTTCAAACATCATAATCGTTGTTTTTGGAAAGCCTGCAGCTGTCATTCATTATTTGAATTATGAAATACTGCACTAGTTACTTATCTTTTCATGCTTAGCATGACGTGTTTCGAGAATTTTTTCTCGTTGTCAAGTACAAATATGTAAACAAGTATTTTGTGTGGTGTTTGAATATATGTTATTCTGCGGCTTTTTGAGGTTATCAGGTACTGTGCCTCATCAGTTATGTAGAAAACCACACACACACACACACACACACACACACACACACACACACAAGCACAAGCACAAGCACAAGCAAACTATCACTCACATTGTTCGTTTGTGTAACATCACAAAAAATACATACGTAAATGCTGCACTTGACAATGAGAATAAATTCTCTAAACATGTTTTGCTCAGCATGAATACAATACATAACAGGCACTGTGTTAACATTAAAAACATTTGAGCAACACAAACTGAATGACTGTGTCAACTAGCACTCCACGTGGCCAATTGCTGAAACACGCTAAATATGGTTCGACAAAGGTGTCACGATGATCACAACAATCAAGAAACTGCATTTGCGCAGTAGACACAGTTTGGAAATGGTTGTGATTGGTCATGATATCTTCATTCGAATGAACTTACTTATATACTCCCATCAGCCACCACGCCACATAGAGCTGGCAGCAGCAGGAGATAAGGCACGAATAGCTACAACTTTTACTCGTTTACCCGTTCAAATCCACTGGATAGAGTGCCCTGGTGTCAAGAAACTTAACCACTTAATATTTGTAAACACTACTGGACGGCCAAAATTATGCCAGCATCATATTTTCTCCACAAACATTTTTTCGTAATGCGTAAATCACAGGAAAATTATAAATATGTTGATGCAAAATCAGGTGCAAATTAATATTGTGGGCTCAGGAAATTTGACGGGGCGGATAAAAAATGCTGTAAATGGCGGGAAAACATTAATTCCAGGAATGTAAAAGCTGAGTTATACTGTAATTGGCTGATGCCGTAACTTATAAACAACACGTATACACACCAGACAGAAAGTATGCACGAGGAATAAAGCCATCCACAAACTGTCAAACACCATATGGGAAGTGCAGCCCAGTGGTCACCGCACGTCTGCTCCTGCTCTGTGTTTTTCTGCTGGAGAGTATGCCGCTGCAGCCTGGAGGAACTCTGCACATTTTAATCAAGCTGACATGGCTGTTTGAGACATTGCATTGTCGCAGGATGCCTAAGGCCAACTCTAGTCACTAAGAAGATCTTTGCACTCATGGGAGTAGCACCACCAGGTGTAAGAAGATAGGTAGCAGTAGAGATTAAAAAGAAGCGAGAAACAGATCCTAGGCACCCATTGTCTGGAACTCATGCTTATCCATCATGATTGAAATCCAGAAAATCTTCGTCCTTGCAATACCACCAATTGCAGCTTCAGCAGAAGCCAGCCAAACTTAGTTGTGGAGCAGAGAGTTCATTGGAGGATTATGGACCACAAAAGAGAAACTACTATCAGGCTGCCATCTCCAATATAGGACTTAGAAGACACTCAACAGACTGAGAACAGATGTGACCAGATGCAAGACTAATGTGAAGAAGCTGGGTATCAGTGATGATGAGCTTTGTGTGTGTGGGAAAAAGGAGGATTCTGAACACATGTTGGTTTGCAGCAAAATGAGTGAATCATGTGACATGGATGATTTGTTTGCAGTGAATGACCATGCTGGTGTGTCATCAATATTAGATTGTAGTTTTAGGATTATATTATTATTGTTGTTGGTGTTTGTGTTTTCATTTACTTGGATGGATAAATAATTTGTTGTTGTTATTGTCTTCAGCCCTGAGACTGGTTTGATGCAGCTCTCCATGCTACTGTATCCTGTGCAAGCTTCTTCATCTCCCAGTACCTACTGCAGCCTACATCCTTCTGAATCTGCTTAGCGTATTCATCTCTTGGTCTCCCTCTAAGATTTTTACCCTCCACACTGACCTCCAATACTAAATGTCTCAGAACATGTCCTACCAACCGATCTCTTCTTCTAGTCAAGTTGTGCCAGAAGCTCCTCTTCTCCCCAATTCTGTTCAATACCTCCTCATTAGTTATGTGATCTACCCATCTAATCTTCAGCATTCTTCTGTAGCACCACATTTCGAAAGCTTCTATTCTCTTCTTGTCTAAACTATTTATCGTCCATGTTTCACTTCCATACATTGCTACACTCCACACAAATACTTTCAGAAACGACTTCCTGACACTTAAATCTATACTCGATGTTATCAAATTTCTCTTCTTTAGAAACGCCTTTCCTTAAGGCATTTGTGGTGTGAAGTGCTGTGTGGGATCTTGCATTATTTTGCTGAAAGATGCCATTTCTGGTACACTGGTCCTGGAGTTTACGACATGAGGGTTTAACATTCTTGCCATATTTTGAAGAGATGAACAGTCTTCACTGCAAAACAGGCTTTGTTATTTTATGTTTTGCCAATAATTCATTTCACCGTGTTTAAGGCATCTTCAGATTGGCTGGCTCATCAGATGTTAAACACATAGGCTGCTGTCCATGAAAATGTCTTAGCAGGCAAACACCGTTGTCTACATTTTAAGAACATTGCATGGTGCCCTGATATAAAATAGTGTTGATTAGAAGGAAAGTCACATTTAACGTACATAAAAGACCTCAGGAGGTAGTTACCCTTGTCGAATTGTAAGAGACTTGCACAGTGCACTTGTAGAATATGTAGCGTTGTCCAAAGATGTCAAAAGTGGAATCAGGCCTACAGAAATGCATCAGAAACTGTAAATATGTAAGAAATGCTCTTGTATATGTTCCGGCCACACAAACAATATTATTTGGCAAAATATAAAATAACAAAGCCTGTTTTGCAGCCAAAACTGTTTGTCTCTGCAAAACATTTATCACTAGTTGCTGTATCATTGTTCTATGAATTAGATAAAAGTTCTTCTTGCCATATGTTGATGAAAATTCAGCCTCCTTTCAACATTTACTAAGTCAGTCTTGTTGTCATATCCAGCTGCTCCCTGAATCATGATTCCCCCAGGTATGGGTTCCTGTGACTTTCCACCAGGTCGCCTATGGACACTTTGGAGTCAATCTGACTGTCACAAACAGAAGTGAGACTGGTTGCTGAATTACACAGAATGCCATTCAGTGTCCCTGTTGACATTGGCCAACATGCAAGTCTCTGTTGTATGTGCTAGGCGTTAGCAGTAAATGATGCATGGCAACTGGAAATCTCAATCCAGCTTCTAGTGATATGTTCCCGACAGTTCATGATGATGACATTCTGCTGTAACCCCTGTCTGGATTTCAGCTGTTGTCATATGTCTGTCAGAACCAATTGAAGAGATTCTTTTGCCACACTGTTGTGCTGAGTCCATATCACCACCACTCATTCTGTAGTCATTGCACAAGTCAGCATCTGTAAGATCTATCTGTATGATGCTCCTGTACCCTCATGCAAATATCCAACCTCAGTGACAATAAGTTGCATGTGCATGTCTTCTGGGCAAGCTGTGTTGCAGTCTCCACCTAAAAAGTTCCGGTACCAACACACACGCGCGCACACACACGCGCGCGCGCACACACGCGCGCGCGCACACACGCGCGCGCGCACACACGCGCGCGCGCGCGCACACGCGCGCGCGCGCACACGCGCGCGCGCGCACACGCGCGCGCGCGCGCACACGCGCGCGCGCGCGCACACGCGCGCGCGCGCACACGCGCGCGCGCGCGCGCACACACACAGTAGCCACTATGTATGTGTTCATACCTATTTTCATCTGCAGGACTGGCTTTTACCTATACTGAAGTAATCTCACCCAAGTGTGAAATTTAAAACAACTTACTCTGAAGGCATGGAAATACTAGATTATCAATTTTTCAGCATTTGTGGAATGTGTTCATTGTGTAACTATTTCCATTTCCATCAGTATAGTTGTGCTTCAGAAAAATATGATTTTATATAATTTCGTTTTTAATTTGCACTTCACATACTGGATATATATATGTTAGATAATCTGAAATCCGTTAAGCCTGTGTGTTTGTCTGCACAGCAATTAATTGCAAAAAAGTTTCAGTGTCGGGGACTCTTGAAGTGTGTGAAAACCTTTAACATCAAAATACTTTTCAGTAAGTTCTCTGACCAGAGACAGATGAAACCCTGCTGTTGACGTTGTTTTCACTCTATTGTTGTTCTGTGGAAGACATGACTATTTAAAATGCATACTTCTAGTATGCACGAAAAGAACTTCTTCTAAAGCTTCACAGTCCTCCTCATTGATCTGTCTGAACTCAATGACATGTCAGTGTGGCCAACTGTCCCCATACTTGAATTATAATCTGCAATGTATTGTGTTTTGAAGATTCTTTCACCATTCCTTCTGTCAGTCTTTTCCATTTAAAACTTTTCTGTGGTATTACAGGTGGCAGCATACAAACATTTCTTTTCTCGCACCACTTCATGCCATGCTTTATATCAGTGGACTTAAACTGATTTCACCTCATTTCATTTTGTCGTGTAGTTTTGACAAATTGTCCTTACAAAGTAGTGTTGTGGTAGTTCGATTGTCATGTAACTCTAAGAACAGGCCTGGACTCAAAACAGTGATTGTCAGCACATAGTGTGTGCCCCTGTTCCACATACAGCTTCATGAGTGTTGCCACTATGTCAAATCTTTTCCTCACATTGTGGCAGCAGATTTCCATTGTTGCAATTTTATTTATGATTAAATCCAGGGCATAACCACTCTGACTAGCGCACAGCTTAAATTTTTTTTATTGCAAATATACTCCATTTGGACAGAGTATGATTTTTGAATGATAATTGCTCTTTGAACAGTAATATTGTCATGAATGCAGAGCATTTGATATGACTGTAATTCACTATGGGATGTTGTATGGATTTAAAATTGTTGAAAAGGTTCTGGAAAGTAGAATTTTCATAGAAAATCACATACAAGATGCTAATGCGACCAAGCGTAGGGTATTGTTCCAGTGTTTGGGGCTCTATTGTGTAGTCACAACAATAGACATTGAATGAAATCAGAAACTTCGCTAGATTAACGGATTGGTGTAACCCATACGAAAGTGCAACAGTAAGGCTCGGAGAACTTAAATCAGAGTACTTGGAAGAAGGATGGCATAGTTATCAGAAAAACCTGTTGAGGAACTTAAAAGAACCTGCATTTCATGAAAATTGTGCAACCATTATGCTGACATTGTTGTATATCTTGCATAGAGATCATGATTGTAACACAAGGCACATTAGGACTTGTACCAATGCATATAGACTCTCATTTTCATCTTGCTCAATATGCAAATGAAGTAATACAGAAAATTGATAATATTAGCAGGAAAAACCCTCCACCTAACATTTTACAGCTCTTTGTAGAATACATATTTAGATGTAAATGTAGAAAATGCACACATATTTTCAGTGAAATTTAAATAAAACCTATTTAATCATCTGCTACAGATTTCATTTGTTCTTTGTTAGGAATATTAGAAAAAATGACAGATTGTTGGAATCTTGCACAACTGTACACAAATGACATTTCTTCCAGTCAGACATATCTCTAAAGCATGATCTTTCCCCACACATTTCACTCTCACGCTCACTCTCAGATGCTCCAGATTTCGAAGAATTTTCATCTCGTGTAGATACAGATGGATGATTTGTACATGTTGACATTCACAGCTCAAAACTGTTACTTAAAGATTTTGTCGAAGAGTCTTATTAAGGCGTTCAGTAAGCCCATTAGTTTGCGGATGGTAGGCAGTCATCATGTGATGAGTAATGTTGCACTGATGGTTTATCTCTGTCACAAGATTCAATTGAAAAACTTTCCCTCGATCCGTAACTAATGACTTAGGGGCACCGTGTTTTAATACAATGTCTTCCACGATGAATTTGGCTACCTCAAATGCTTCAGCCGTTATCACGGCTTTTGGAATGGCATAATGTGTCAGATAATCAGTGCAAACAATAATCCATCTATTGCCACTAGCAGACGTTGGAAATCGCCCTAGGAGGTCAATCCCAACACACTGGAAAGGTGTTTTGGCTGGTGGAATTGGTATGAGTTAGCCAGGTGGTTTGTGAGGAACTGCTTTTCTCCTCCGGCACTCTCGACAGTGCGACACATAGTGACAGCCACTCCTAAATAACCCTGGCCAGAAAAAAACTCCTGCGGATCCTATCGTATGTCTTAATAAATCCTAAATGTCCAGTCTAAGGTGCGTTTGGAATTTCTGTAGAACATCTAAGCACGTGTGTTTAGGAATCACTGGTAGCCACCTCTTTCCAAACGGATCAAAGTGTTTCTTGCAAAGTAATCCATTAACTACCTTAAATTGTCGTTTCACATCCTATGACCGATTTAAGGCTAGCATAATTTGAGATAACTTGGTGTCCTTCTTCTGCTCAGCAGAGAGATTCTTGAGTGCAGCGAGACAATCACTATCTTCATCAAAGTCTTGATGGTCTTGCACAGGGTTTCTTGAGAGACAGTCTACTTCTTGTTGTTTTCTTCCACTTTTGTACACTATGGTAATGTCATACTCTTGAAGATGTAGTGCCCACCTGGTGAGTCGTCCTGTTGGATCCTTAAGACCTGTCAACCAACAAAGTGAATGATGGTCTGTAACAACTGTGAATGGCCTTGCATAGAGATACTGTTGAAATTTGCACATGGCCCGGATCAGAGCAAGACATTCTTTTTCTGTAGTTGAGTAGTATCTCTCAGCTTTTGTACGTGTCCTAGAAGCATAGGCTGTAACCTTCTCTTTTCTATCCGAAATTTGCACCAGAACAGCACCGGTCCCATACCCACTGGCATCTGTGTGTAGTTCTGTAGGTGCTCTCTCATCATACAGACCAAGTACAGGGTCAATCATCAGAGCTTCTCGCAGCACATCAAAAGAATCTTGTTAAGCACCACCCCAGATAAAGTAGCATCGGCTTTTAACAACTCTTGGAGTGGCCTGGCTTCGATACAATCCGCCTTGTTGGAGACACTTAAGAACGGCCCTCAGTCTTTTTATGTGTTCATCAAACGTCTCTGAGAACAAAGACATATCGTCCACTTCAGGTGCCTTAGAAGATTATCCATCATCCATTCAAAAGTTGCTGATGCATTACACAAACCAAATGGCATTACCTTAAACTCATACAGGCCCTCAGGGGTGATGAATGCAGTTTTCTCACGATCAGCCTCATGTACTTTGATTTTCCAGTGTCCCAAGTACATTTGGTTGAGAAAAATTTAGCCCCCTTCAGACAATCTAATGTATCGTCAATTTGTGGAAGGGGCAAATGTCCTTTTTAGTTATCTTATTAAGCTTCCTGTAATCAACACAAAAGTGCCAACTGCCATTCTTCTTCATGACAAGAACCACTGGTGATGACCAAGGGCTCTGTAAAGGCTGAATGATGTCATTCTTCATCATTTTCTCTACCTCATCGCAAATTATTCAACATTCCGTTGCTGACACATGGTTTGCTTTCTGGCTTATTGGTTGATGGTCTCCAGTGTTAATCCGGTGCTTCACCATCAATTTGTCTAATTTGCTCTTCACCTGTGGATTGAAGCATTCAGAGAACTCTTGAAGAATGGCATTTAGCTTCTTCTATTGTTCCATAGTGATAGTCTAGCTACAAGATCTTGTCTCATAGTGGATGCTCAGCTGTTCGGCAATTAACAGCTCAGCGTTTGCTACACACGTGCATCTTGGAAGGATTGGCAGTTCTTGGCGACAGTTAACTATCCACAATTCGCCGAATCCATTCTTAAATGAGACGACAGAGGCTGGGATGACCAAGTTATTCTTCAGTGGTATTCTTCCCTTACATTCCACTAAAAGATCCATGGGTTGATGCACGGCATGACACATGACAGTTACTTTTCTAGTGCTGACTGCAGGAATGATCACTTCATCGAGCACACAGTCTCCACACACTCTGATGCGCGTCGTCCTGTCCACAGTATCTCATCTCGGCTAGCGTAATCTTCGAGCAACCACAATCTATATTTGCCTGAGAAGCTTTCAAAAAGTCCCATCTGAGAATGACGTCATGACTACACTCTCATAAGACAATGAATTCTAAGAGCTGTGTGTGGCCACTTGTACCCACGCGAATAACACATCTTCCTGTAGGTTTTACATATTTCCCATTAGCCACCTTCAGTAGAGATGTTTTGTTGTCGAGGAATACGATTTTCTGCAACTGGCGATGATACTTCTCCGAAATGACTGAATATGATGCTCCAGAGTCCGCAAGAGCTTGCGCTGGTCAGCCCTCCATGAGGATATCAATGTAGTTTCCTATCATTTTTGTAGTGACTGACGGCGGAGGATTTTTCTCTTCGGCAGCCTCACCTCCAAGGAAGGTTGCACCCTTTATTTCTCCAGGTTGCCGCGGCTAGGTGATCGGCTGGAGCTTCTAAACGGTGATGGAGTCCTTGATTGGTGTGTTGGGGAGCATCCTCTTCAGTGGCTAGCTTGCGGCGATAGTGACCTACATCGTCCTGTACCCACATCTTCGTGTTATTCTTTGCCATCCCGGAATTGGCGTCAGCTAAGATTGGTTTGCTGTCTTCTGGTGCGGGCGTGATCAAATATCCACCGCCTTTATTGATAATAGCGCACCACATGTCCCGGTCATCTGCAGTAGAAACATACTGGTTCGTTATCGTGGGTCCTCCAGACGTCAGTCTTCCTTGATGCCCAAACAGATTCCTCATGTAGCATTGTAGGAACGTAAGTTCGCCAGGGTCTAGACTTTTTCACCGTTTGACAGGGAATGAAGGACGAGAGGTTGGGTTCAAAGGCTGTTCCACTTCCTCCCTTAAGACTTCTTGAAGGGTCTTGGTTTTTGCTCGCTGTGCAATCCAAGTGCCTTCTGAACTTCCTCTCTCACTATCTGACGAAGAACACTTGTGAAATCAGTTCCTTCCTCTGTCACAGACATTGATATGAAGTTTGGAAGCCGTTCAAACTTCTTGCGTGTAATTCTTTTTTGATGCATTGTCTCGATATACTGGCAACATTTTATGAAGTCGTCTGCTGTCGAAACCTTCTTCAGGAGTAGGGCTTGATACATGTCCTCAGCAACACCCTTCATGAGAGTGCAACCTTATCTTCCTCCTTCATTCTAGGATCCACTATTTTACACAGCTTCAAGACGCCTTGAATGTAGGATGCTGTAGTTTCTCCTGGATGCTGTGCTCTGCACTTTAATTTATCTTCAACCTTGCACTTCTGTCATTGGGTGTTGCCGAAATACTTGCGCAGTTCTGCGTGGAATACTTCCAAGCTTGTGAACTTCTCCTCGTTGTTCTCATACCATTGCTTGACAGTGCCCTCCAAGTAGAAAAATATGTTATCCAAAGACATTGTGTCATCCCATTTGTTAAATTTGGCTTTTTTTTTTTTTTTTGTCATCAGTCTACTGACTGGTTTGATGCGGCCCGCCACGAATTCCTTTCCTGTGCTAACCTCTTCATCTCAGAGTAGCACTTGCAACCTACGTCCTCAATTATTTGCTTGACGTATTCCAATCTCTGTCTTCCTCTACAGTTTTTGCCCTCTACAGCTCCCTCTGGTACCATGGAAGTCATTCCCTCATGTCTTAGCAGATGTCCTATCATCCTGTCCCTTCTCCTTATCAGTGTTTTCCGCATATTCCTTTCCTCTCCGATTCTGCATAGAACCTCCTCATTCCTTACCTTATCAGTCCACCTAATTTTCAACATTCGTCTATAGCACCACATCCCAAGTGCTTCGATTCTCTTCTGTTCCGGTTTTCCCACAGTCCATGTTTCACTACCATACAATGCTGTACTCCAGACGTACGAAATTTCTTCCTCAAATTAAGGCCGGTATATGATATTAGTAGACTTCTCTTGGCTAGAAATGCCTTTTTTGCCATAGCGAGTCTGCTTTTGATGTCCTCCTTGCTTCGTCCGGCATTCGTTATTTTACTGCCTAGGTAGCAGAATTCCTTAACTTTATTGACTTCGTGACCATCAATCCTGGTGTTAAGTTTCTCGCTGTTCTCATTTCTACTACTTCTCATTACCTTCGTCTTTCTCCGATTTACTTTCAAACCATACTGTGTACTCATTAGACTGTTCATTCTGTTCAGCAGATCATTTAATTCTTCTTCACTTTCACTCAGGATAGCAATGTCATCAGCGAATCGTATCATTGATATCCTTTCACCTTGTATTTTAATTCCACTCCTGAACCTTTCTTTTATTTCCATCATTGCTTCCTCGATGTACAGATTGAAGAGTAGGGGCGAAAGGCTACAGCCTTGTCTTACACCCTTCTTAATACGAGGACTTCGTTCTTGATCGTCCACTCTTATTATTCCCTCTTGGTTGTTGTACATATTGTATATGACCCGTCTCTCCCTATAGCTTACCCCCTACTTTTTTCAGAATCTCGAACAGCTTGCACCATTTTATATTGTCGAACGCTTTTTCCAGGTCGACAAATCCTATGAAAGTGAAAGTGTCTTGATTTTTCGTTAGCCTTGCTTCCATTATTAGCCGTAACGTCAGAATTGCCTCTCTCGTCCCTTTACTTTTCCTAAAGCCAAACTGATCGTCACCTAGCGCATTCTCAATTTTCTTTTCCATTCTTCTGTATATTATTCTTGTAAGCAGCTTCGATGCATGAGCTGTTAAGCTGATTGTGCGATAATTCTCGCACTTGTCAGCTCTTGCCATCTTCGGAATTGTGTGGATGATGCTTTTCCGAAAGTCAGATGGTATGTCGCCAGACTCATATATTCTACACACCAACGTGAATAGTCGTTTTGTTGCCACTTCCCCCAATGATTTTAGAAATTCTGATGGATTGTTATCTATCCCTTCTGCCTTATTTGACCGTAAGTCCTCCAAAGCTCTTTTAAATTCCGATTCTAATACTGGATCCCCTATCTCTTCTAAATCAACTCCTGTTTCCTCTTCTATCACATCAGACAAATCTTCACCCTCATAGAGGCTTTCAATGTATTCTTTCCACCTATCTGCTCTCTCCTCTGCATTTAACAGTGGAATTCCCGTTGCACTCTTAATGTTACCACAGTTGCTTTTAATGTCACCAAAGGTTGTTTTGACTTTCCTGTATGCTGAGTCTGTCCTTCCGACAATCATATCTGTTTCAATGTCTTCACATTTTTCCTGCAGCTATTTCTTCTTAGCTTCCCTGCACTTCCTATTTATTTCATTCCTCAGCAACTTGTATTTCTGTATTCCTGATTTTCCCGGAACATGTTTGTACTTCCTCCATTCATCAGTCAACTGAAGTATTTCTTCTGTTACCCATGGTTTCTTCGCAGCTACCTTTTTTGTACCTATGTATTCCTTCCCAACTTCTGTGATGGCCCTTTTTAGAGATGTCCATTCCTCTTCAACTGTACTGCCTACTGCACTATTCCTTATTGCTGTATCTATAGCGTTAGAGAACTTCAAACGTATCTCGTCATTCCTTAGTACTTCCGTATCCCACTTCTTTGTGTATTGATTATTCCTGACTAATGTCTTGAACTTCAGCCTACTCTTCATCACCACTATATTGTGATCTGAGTCTATATCTGCTCCTGGGTATGCCTTACAGTCCAGTATCTGATTTCGGAATCTCTGTCTGACCATGATGTAATCTAATTGAAATCTTCCCGTATCTCCCGGCCTTTTCCAAGTATACCTCTTCCTCTTGTGATTCTTGAACAGGGTATTCGCTATTACTAGCTGAAACTTGTTAGAGAACTCAATTAGTCTTTCTCCTCATTCATATTCTCCTGTAACCTTTCCTTCTACTCCGTCCCCTACAACTGCATTCTTCTTCACTTTCAGTCAGGATAGCAATGTCATCAGCGAATCGTATCATTGATATCCTTTCACCTTGTATTTTAATTCCACTCCTGAACCTTTCTTTTATTTCCACCATTGCTTCCTCGATGTACAGATTGAAGAGTAGGGGCGAAAGGCTACAGCCTTGTCTTACACCCTTCTTAATACGAGGACTTCGTTCTTGATCGTCCACTCTTATTATTCCGTATTAGATTTTCGTCTCCCTTTACATACTGCATTACCCTTTCAATATCCTCATACACTTTCTCTATCTGTTCATCTTCAGCTTGTGACGTCGGCATGTATACCTGAACTATCGTTGTCGGTGTTGGTCTGCTGTCGATTCTGATTAGAACAACCTGGTCACTGAACTGTTCACAGTGACACACCCTCTGCCCCACCTTCCTATTCATAATGAATCCTACACCTGTTATACCATTTTCTGCTGCTGTTGATATTACCCGATACTCATCTGACCAGAAATCCTTGTCTTCCTTCCACTTCACTTCACTGACCCCTACTATATCTAGATTGAGCCTTTGCATTTCCCTTTTCAGATTTTCTAGTTTCCCTACCACGTTCAAGCTTCTGACATTCCACGCCCTGACTCGTAGAACGTTATCCTTTCGTTGATTATTCCATCTTTTTCTCATGGTAACCTCCCCCTTGGCAGTCCCCTCCCGGAGATCCGAATGGGGGACTATTCCGGAATCTTTTGCCAATGGAGAGATCATCATGACACTTCTTCAATTACAGGCCACATGTCCTGTGGATACACGTTACTTGTCTTTAATGCAGTGGTTTCCATTGCCTTCTGCATCCTCATGTCGTCCCCCCTGCGGGTCCGGGGTAAGAATAGGCCCGAGGTATTCCTGCCTGTCGTAAGAGGCGACTAAAAGGAGTTTCAACCGTTTCGGCCTTCCATGTGATGGTCCCCCTTGGGGTTTGACCTCCATTTTTCAAAATTCTACAGAAGTACGAGCCTTTTGGGGAAGGACACCTTACGTGGTGTACCACTGGTCCTAAGTGCACTAAGACCTTGGCACTCAGCATTGCACCGGCGTTGTAACCATACCCACTATTCCTCAAATTGGGCCTAAACGCCTGATGGGTTGTCCAAGTTACGCCCATAGTGCATCTCCATCTGCACCAGCAATCATGATGGACTTTCCATGGCACCAGAAATCCAGCACGGTAGCCAGCCCGTTGTGGTGGGGTCGTCATGTACCCTCTAGGTTGTAGCCCCCTGACAACACAGGGATCGTACTGCCGATACCTGAGCTGCACCCTCCCCACGTCGGCCAAGGAGTAGATGCCCGTCTCCTTGGGGCATCAGGACTCCCGGCAATGGTCATCCTGCCAGGTGGCCCATGCTGTGGCTGGGTGGCGCCCGTGGGGAGAGCCCCTGGTCGGAGTGGGTGGTATCGGGGCGGACGTTTCGCAGATGAAACGTCAACACGTATCAGGTCGCTCTGCGGCCGAGTCTTTCAAAAGAAAAGGTACCGTTTCTAGTTCTGGTTCTCCTGCCCTTTCCCCCTTGGCCACTCCATGGGAGGAGGGACAGGCCCGCCGGCTTGGGGCGAGGTACTTCCCCCGCTATTTGGTCTGTTCTCGAACCGATGGGGGGACATTCGCCACCTCCAAGCCCATGTTCTTTGTTCAGCACATTGAGGACATCTTCGGTGAAATCGAGGCTCTCAGCAAGATGCGTTCAGGGTCCATTCTTATCAAGACCACCTCCGCCACACAGTCGGCGGCGCTCCAGGCGTGCGACCGCCTAGGGGACATCCCAGTATCCATTGTCCCACATCTGGCACTAAATAGAACGCAGGGGGTTATTTTTCATCGTGACCTCCTGCTACAATCTGATGAGGAGCTCAGGGCCAACCTGGAGCGCCGAGGCGTGCATTTCGTCCGGCGAGTCCAGCGCGGCCCCAAAGACCGTCGCATCGACACCGGGGCCTTTATCCTCGCCTTCGAGGGGGACGTTCTCCCAGAGAAGGTAAAGGTGATGTGCTACCAGTGTGACGTGCGACCTTACGTCCCGCCTCCTATGCGCTGTTTTAGGTGTTTGCACTTTGGGCACATGTCGTCACGGTGTGAGGCTGAGCCCCTTTGTGGCGATTGTGGACGTCCTCTTCGTGAGGAACATACATGCACCCCACCACCTCGGTGCATTAATTGTCCTGGCGTCCACTCGCCTAGATCCTCAGACTGCCCCGCATATCAGAAGGAGAAGAAGATACAAGAAATCAAAACTTTGGATCGTCTCTCTTATTCTGAGGCCAGGAAGAAGTATGACCGCCTCCATCCCGTGCCATTGACCACTTCGTTTGCCTCAGTTGTGTCCACTCCTTCCGCGGTATCCTCACCCCTATCCTGTCCCCCCTCCGCCTCCTCCGCCCATCAGGGGGCTCTGCCTCCGCCTCCCAAATCCCTCCCTTCCAAATCCTCCTCCCCCGTGGCCCCCACCCCCTCTGCCCCAGGGGCCACCCTTCCTCCTCCTCCTGCCCCCACGCCACCTGAGAAGCGATCCTCTTCTCAGGCGTCCATCGGGGAAACGTTCCGGACCCCAGCTTCCGAGGTCCGGCGTTCCAAAACGGACCCCGCACGTGAGGACCTTCTTCGGATCCAGCCCACCATCCCTGTGCCTCCTCGGCCTTCCAAGAAGGCCTCCAAGAAGAAGTCTCTATCCCCCTCTCCACCCCGGCGCGTTTCGTCTGACGCTCCATCCATGAGTCGCTGCTCCCGGCCGTCCTCAGTTTCGCCGGGACGCTCTGCTGCCAGGCGCTCAGCTGGCCTTTCGTCGGCAAACGATGCTGCCCCTCCTACACAACCAGGTACAGCAGCCGCAGCTGGCGACGAGTCGATGGAACCGGATCCGCCTCCCGTCGGTTGTAGCGTTGTTCCCTCGCAACCTGGCCCTCCGCGGCCGTCGAGGTGACCAGCTCTTCCCTCGTCTCGTTCCCCCAACTTTTTGACTAGCGATGGCGTTGTTTCATTGGAACATAAGAGGTATTCGATCTAATCGGGAGGAATTACAACTGCTCCTCCGCCTGCACTGTCCGCTCGTCCTTGGTCTCCAGGAAACCAAGTTGCGCCCGACTGACCGTATTGCCTTTACCCACTATACCTCGGAGTGGTATGACCTCACCCCTGTGGACGGTGTCCCAGCTCATGGTGGGGTCATGTTGCTCGTTCGGGACGATGTCTATTACCATCCCATCCCATTGACCACCCCACTCCAAGCAATAGCTGTCCGCATTACTCTTTCTGCTTTTACTTTTTCAGTTTGTACCATCTACGCTCCACCGTCATCTGCTGTTAGTCGGGCTGACATGATGCACCTGATCGTTCAGCTTCCCCCGCCGTTTTTATTGTTTGGCGACTTCAATGCCCATCATCCCCTTTGGGGCTCTCCTGCATCCTGTCAAAGAGGCTCACTCTTGGCGGATGTCTTCAACCATCTCAATCTTGTCTGCCTCAATACTGGCGCCCCGACTTTCCTCTCAGACTCTACTCATACCTACTCCCACTTGGACCTCTCGATCTGTTCTACCACTCTTGCCCGTTCGGTTCGAGTGGTATGTCCTTTCTGACACCTATTCGAGCGACCACTTCCCCTGTGTCGTTCGTCTCCTGCACCACACCCCATCCCCACGTCCTTCGAGCTGGAACATACTGAAAGCTGACTGAGGACTTTACTCCTCCCTGGCGACCTTTCCGGACCACGATTTTCCCAGTTGTGACAGTCAGGTCGAATACCTCACGGCTGTTATCATCACTGCTGCCGAACGTTCCATTCCTCGTACTACTTCTTCTTCACGTCACGTTTCCGTCCCCTGGTGGAACGAGGCTTGTAGGGACGCTATCCGTGCTCGACGACGTGCTTTACGCACCTTTCGCCGCCATCCTACGTTGGCGAATTGTATTGAATACAAACGACTCCGAGCGCAATGCCGTAGAGTCATCAAAGACAGCAAAAAAGCTTGTTGGGCCTCTTTCACCAGCTCCTTTAACAGTTTTACTCCCTCTTCCGTCGTTTGGGGTAGCCTGCGCCGGCTGTCGGGCATTAAGGCCCACTCCTCGGTACCTGGCCTGACCCCAGGTAATGAGGTCCTTGTTGATCCTGTGGCTGTCTCCAATGCCTTTGGCCGCTTTTTTGCGGAGGTCTCAAGCTCCGCCCATTACCATCCTGCCTTCCTTCCCAGGAAAGAGGCAGAAGAGGCTCGGCGACCTTCCTTCCACTCGCTGAATCTGGAAACTTATAATGCCCCCTTTACTATGCGGGAACTCGAACGTGCGCTTGCACTGTCCCGGTCCTCTGCTCCGGGGCCAGATGCCATTCACGTTCAGATGCTGGCACACCTTTCTCCGGCGGGCAAAAGCTTCCTTCTTCGTACCTACAATCGCGTCTGGACCGAAGGTCAAGTCCCCATGCGTTGGCGTGACGCCGTTGTTGTTCCTATACCCAAACCCGGGAAGGATAGACACCTTCCTTCTAGTTACCGCCCCATTTCTCTTACAAGCTGTGTCTGTAAGGTGATGGAGCACATGGTTAATGCTCGGTTAGTCTGGATTCTTGAATCTCGACGGCTACTTACTAATGTCCAATGCGGCTTTCGTCGCCGCCGCTCCGCTGTTGACCACCTTGTGACCTTGTCGACGTTCATCATGTACAACTTTTTGCGAAGGCGCCAAACGGTAGCCGTGTTCTTCGACTTGGAGAAGGCTTATGATACCTGTTGGAGAGGAGGTATCCTCCGCACTATGCACAGGTGGGGCCTACGCGGTCGCCTGCCCCTTTTTATTGATTCCTTTTTAACGGATCGAAAGTTTAGGGTACGTGTGGGTTCCGTATTGTCCGACGTCTTCCTCCAGGAGAACGGAGTGCCTCAGGGCTCCGTCTTGAGCGTTGCCCTTTTTGCCATCGCGATCAATCCAATTATGGATTGCATTCCACCTAATGTCTCAGGCTCTCTCTTTGTCGATGACTTCGCGATCTACTGCATTGCCCAGAGAACATGCCTCCTGGAGCGCTGCCTTCAGCGTTGTCTAGACAGCCTCTACTCATGGAGCGTGGCAAATGGCTTCCGGTTTTCTGAAGAGAAGACGGTTTGTATCAACTTTTGGCGTTCCTTGCGCCATCCTTACATCTCGGTCCCGTTGTTCTCCCATTCGTGGACACAACTAAGTTTCTAGGGCTCACGTTGGACAGGAAACTGTGTTGGTCTCCACATGTCTCTTATTTGGCGGCCCGTTGTACACGTTCCCTTAATGTCCTCAGAGTTCTTAGCGGTTCATCTTGGGGAGCGGATCGCACTGTCCTGCTTCGCTTGTATCGGTCCATAGTCCGATCGAAGCTGGATTATGGGAGCTTCGTCTACTCGTCCACTCGGCCATCCCTCTTACGCCGGCTCAACTCCATCCACCATCGGGGGATACGTCTTGCGACCGGAGCCTTCTACACTAGTCCTGTCGAGAGTCTTTATGCTGAAGCTGCCGAGTTACCATTGACCTACCGGCGCGACGTACTGCTGTGTCGGTATGCCTGCCGGCTGTTGTCTATGCCCGACCACCCCTCTTACAAGTCCTTCTTCGCCGATTCTCTCGACCGTCAGTACGGGTTGTATGTGTCTGCCCTGCTGCCCCCCGGAGTCCGCTTCCATCGCCTGCTTCGACAATTGGATTTTGCCCTCCCTACCACCTTCAGAGAGGGTGAGAGCCCGACACCACCTTGGCTCCAGGCTCCGGTTCATATTTATCTCGACCTCAGCTCACTCCCGAAGGAGGGTACTCCGGCTGCAGTGTATTGCTCACGGTTTGTCGAACTTCGTGCTCGACTTGCCGGTCACACCTTTATTTACACCGATGTCTCCAAAACTGACGATCGTGTCGGCTGTGCCTTTGTCGTCGGGGCCGCCACCTTTAAATACCGGCTCCTCGACCAATGTTCCAGCTTTACGGCCGAGTTTTTTGCTCTCCATCAGGCCGTTCAGTATGCCTGCCGCCACCGCCATTCATCGTATGTACTCTGCTCTGACTCACTCAGTGCTCTTCAGAGCCTTGGAGCTCCCTATCCGGTCCATCCCTTGATTCAACGGATACAGCAGTCCCTCCATTCTTTCGCTGATAATGGTGGTTCTGTCAGCTTTCTGTGGGTTCCCGGACATGTAGGAGTACCTGGGAATGAGGCTGCGGATGCTGCAGCCAAGGCTGCAGTCCTCCTGCCTCGGCCAGCCTCCCATTGTGTCCCGTCATCTGACGTTCGTGGGGATGTATGTACGAGGCTTGTGTCGTTGTGGTGGGATGCTTGATCATCCCTCCAAGGAAACAAGCTCCGGGCAGTAAAACCGCTCCCAACTGCTTGGACAACATCCTCCCGACCATCTCGGCGCGAGGAGGTCCTTCTGACCAGGTTGCGGATTGGGCATTGCCGGTTTAGCCACCGCTACCTGCTCTCCGGTGACCCAGCCCCGCAGTGCCCTTGTGGTCAGGCATTAACAGTGCGCCATGTTTTATTGTCGTGTCCCCGTTTTAGTCAATTTCGTGTTGTCCTGTCCCTGCCATCTACTTTACCGGATGTTTTAGCTGATGACGCTCGAGCAGCTGCTCGTATTCTGCGTTTTATAACTTTAACTGGCTTGTCCAAAGACATTTAACCTTTTTACTTATTTTATGTGCATCTTTGTCAGGTCCTTCTGGTGTCCCCCCCATCGCCTTGCGTTTTACCAGATTCCATGTGCTCTCACAACAGTGACTGGGCGCTAATGACCTCAGCAGTTGAGCGCCCTTAAACCCAAACAAAAAAAAAAAAAAAAAAAAAAATCCTCATGTCGTTGATCATTGCTGATTCTTCCGCCTTTAGGGGCAATTTCCCACCCCTAGGATAAGAGAGTGCCCTGAACCTCTATCCGCTCCTCCGCCCTCTTTGACAAGGCTGTTGGCAGAATGAGGCTGACTTCTTATGCACCGGAAGTCTTCAGCCGCCAATGCTGATTATTTATCAAAATTTAGGCAGCGGCGGGGATCGAACCCGGGACCAAAGAATTTTTGATTATGAATCAAAGATGCTACCCCTAGACCACGGATACCTATACGCTCATATACCTTCATCCACTTGTTTGCATCTTGGCAATCATCAGCAGAGAACCCGGAAGGATGTTTCATGTGGTGTCACACAGTTGCTGTCATCGTAACAGCCTTTTCTTCTTCTGTCCCTGATAGATTGTGATATGTTGAATATGGCTTGAACTCTGGTTTCTCGCCACGTAAACGGCGGCTCTGTCGTGGCCTGATGGGAGCCACTGTGTCATTGATAATGTGCACTATCACAAGTTCCAATACCCAGTGTCTCCACCAGAATAATGTTACGTAGAAGAAGGTGTAATTAGATGAATGACAAATACAAACTTTACTTAACGAATTTTTATTCAGCACTTGCATATACAAGAGCGTGGAGCGAACTGCCTCTAGCCAAAACGCATACAGTAGATATACAGTTACAGAACATTCCAGTACAATGATTCATGCCATTTGTGGATACTTCTAGAATGTACTTGAACTGAATATAGAAATTAAAGTTTTCAGTTCTGGTGAGTTTGGAACTCACGACCCTCCATGCAACAGTCTAGTATCATAACTACTACACCATGGTGACTGTGCTACTCAGCTTCTTCTGCAACAACATGAAAAGTATTTCATTGTTATATATCAAGAGTGTGTAAAAATATTAGAAGCAAGCCATCAAAATCTTATATTGTAATTGTGAGTGATTTATGTCACTTATTTTGAAAGCCCATATGTTTGTGGTGGTGATCTAGTGATGGAATGGATAGCATCGCAGAGGTAGTAATATCGTATCAAGGAAAGTTTACACAAGGGTGGTTGATGCTGTTACTGATGATGACAATGACTGTTCTCTTCAACACAGTATAGCTCATGTAGTAGTGTGGTGTGCATCCTGGCCAAAGTAGAATTTGCTAAATGTCAGACATTGTTTCATATACAAATTTTTTTCTACATACACACTGCAGTGTTTGGTAACTGAACAGAATGCTCATTTTTCTTGTGGATGTGTGTTTTATATACAGGATTAAGTGTTTTATTCCTTGTATTCAGCTTCTATATTACTTAAGCTTATATACGAGTGTAGATTTGTTTCTTGTAGGGGCCGTTCAGGCGTGACTCCCATGTCGGAAGCTCCATTAGAAAGTATACAAGTCCTTGCAACTTGTCATGCCTTAGCACAACTTGATGATGGTTTGGTTGGTGATCCACTGGAAAAAGCTACGCTAACTGCTGTGGATTGGAATCTTACCAAAGGTATTTAGGTATCCAATCATTTCATTTTAATCTTACGAATGTAATGCAAATTTAACAGGTAATTTTTTTCTTGTAGATGCTACTGAGTGCACATATAAAGCCAACATGTTGTTGCAGATTTTGTTTCTTTTTATGGGAGGTGGTGCTGAAAAAAAGCTTTCATTTTCCTTTTTATGTATTTGAAATAGCACCATATGCAGAGCTTTCTTCGAATTGTTTATGTTTTGTCAATCTACTTCATTGGGCTTCCAGACCATTAAAAGTATCTAAGAAAGGGTTTTGAGTGAGCATTCCTTCCCGTAGATCAGAATTTGGCATCTGCCTTCCCAATGGCTTGATGTGTGTGGTTGCTCCATCCTAAATTGCTGTGAATAGGTACTCTTATAAAGTTGTGGTTGATTCCAAAGACTGATAGCAGATTCAAGTAACATGAGATCTGTTCATCTATTTACATGTATTACATTACATTTATTTATGCTGATAG
Organism: Schistocerca nitens; assembly: GCF_023898315.1. Taxonomy (NCBI): domain Eukaryota; kingdom Metazoa; phylum Arthropoda; class Insecta; order Orthoptera; family Acrididae; genus Schistocerca; species Schistocerca nitens. Next base: position 561,298,979 of record NC_064619.1, on the reverse strand, counting down.
TTGGCTGCCAGCTATTGCACTAGGAGGTAATAATCTGCATGTGTCTTCATTTTATAATAATTTCAGTAAAATGTAACCTCCATGTACATAATTCTACAATCTACAGACAGCCTTGTAGAGCTACAGACACCATCTACCTGAGCATTAATACACATCATGAACCATAGCTGTACTATTACACTACCTTCACGGATGCTGCTCAACACTTTTTCTTCTGATAATGTTCCCCAATTAAGGATGAGTGCTGAGTTATGTCGACTGTGAAGTCTTAACCAATTGTATTCCTATTAGAACGTTCCATACACTTTTCTTTTCCCTACAGGGTAAGTGCTATGAATTGTATCAGAGGCTTTCTGGAAATAAAAAATTGTGACGGTAACCTAAACATCATGTGCTGGATGTCATGAATTAACAGAGCAAGCTGGGTTTCACACATGACTGAGTCTATTCTCTTGCATATTTGGTACTCTAGCTTAAACAAAGCACACCATCTGGTCCATTGGACTTTCTTCTGTTGTGCTACATGAGCTGAATTTCAATTTGACAGCCTCTTGTTGCCATGTAACTTTCATATTTGTGCTGTGGCTGGAAGTAGCAACTGCACTGCTGTCTCTTTCCATTTTAAAACATTCATTTTGGCACCATCGTGCTGGAGCACCTGGACAAATGATATGAATTTTATCCATTGTCTGATCTCACATAGTACCAATACTTTTTTAGTACTTTTTTGACAGCTCAGTAGGTAAGTGCTTCTCCCATAACTGTTCTTATGTTTTCTGATACCCCAACTGATGTTTGGGTTTTTAGTGACTAAATAAATCTTGAACAAGAAAATAGCCAAATAATTCATGCATTTCTGTCCATGATGTATTCAATTTATTGATTGAATAACCTTGTATTTTTCCCTTTATACATCATATTTGTGTGTACGTGTGTGCGTGCGTGCGCGCGCATGCGCACGCTAAAAGAGCAGTATATGGTATTCATGTCAATTATTTCTTTACATTTTGTCAATAATTACTCTTGTTATAGGTGATGCTGTGATTCCCAAGAAAGGTAAAGCTCCTGGAATGAAGATTTTTTATCGGCATCATTTTTCATCAGCTTTGAAAAGAATGTCTGTTATAGCTGGGTATACGTTATCTGGAAGCACAGATACAACATATGTAGCAACAGTGAAAGGCGCACCAGAAACACTTAAGTCCATGGTGATGTTTTGCTTTCAATCAAGAAAATCCATAGTTATCTGCATGTACAAGTTTTGACTAATCTGTGCATTCCTTTAATGAAATTACAGTTCTCTGTCATTCCGGACAACTACGACTCAGTTTATCTGGAAATGTCTCGGCGAGGTGCAAGAGTATTGGCATTGGGTTGGAAAGAGATTGGTCGTCTCACTCCACAGCAAATACGCGAATTTTCAAGGGAAGACATAGAATGTGAATTAAAATTTGCTGGATTTGTAGTCATATCCTGCCCACTTAAAACTGATTCAAAAAGTGTAATAAAAGAGATTCTTAATGCCTCTCACCAGGTACATGAAAAAAAACCTGTTTCCTATCTTAGCAGTTAAATGCATTACAATATTAATTTAGGTCCTTGTCCTGTTTACAGGTTGTGATGATCACTGGGGACAATCCATTAACGGCATGCCATGTTGCAAAAGAATTAAAATTTGTTCAAAAATCTTTAGTTCTGATTCTAACGAATAGTGAGAATGAATGGCATTGGGAGAGTATTGACCAGACACAGAGGCTTCCAGTTCTCCCAAAAAATAATTACAAGGACCTTGTTTCTAAATATGACCTGTGTGTCACTGGAGAGGTTAGTCTTGCTACCAATGTTTAATGATAAGTTCTAAAGATCTGAATCTATGTAATCGTGAACTCTTATGACAAAGAGTAAGTAGCATGAAATCACTAGGGATCGACAAATAAATCTTAAGGATGACAACATTAAGTTCACTTTTTAACATTAAAACATTGCATAAAGTAAATTTATTAATTTCTACATCATGTTCTTAGGATCCCTTCATGAAGGAGAACTATCTAAAGTATTTGTAACATTTAAATAAAAAATTGTTCGTTTGTTTGTTTTCTATGGCTTTGTACTTTGTTTAGCCATCAAGAACACATGCTTACATAGAAAACATAATTGTACAGAGAAAACACAAAAATGCATACATACATAATCGAAAGCTCAGGCCATCAACTTTTTCCACAACAAATATTTTATAATTAAACTAAACTAGACATATTTGTGTTATCAGTCCATGGTACTTCTTAAATTTAATAATAAGTGATACAGATAAATAATAATGAGTCTTACAGATTTTACCCTATACTCTTAAGAAAACCGTCACTTTATACAGGCGGATATCTTTAGAAGTCAAAAGAGAAGACTCTGAGTGAGGGGAGAACCCGTTCTCGTCAGAGTCTCCAAACATTCTGATCATTCATTGTCAAATTTGAAACGTGGAAACAAAACGGGGTTACATCAGCTTCTGACTCAGAATTACACTCATGTGCAGGGGAATCATAAATTTTAATTCTAAACAGATGTAGAAGAAATGAGGCATAGTTAAAGCGGAGTTGAATGATGGTGGAAATCTTAGATCGGTCCAAATGCATCCTCATGAACCACGGCCTTGTGGTAATTTGAGGTTGTAATGCTGCATAATATCCACCTTTCATTTGTTGGGATACATTTCACATCTCTTGCCAGTGCTGCTTTCTGTGGCTCTTGACTTCATTTAAGCAAATGTGGGCTTTACCGATTTGAATCAGTGGACGTAGAAAAGCACATCCAGTATATTACTCTTGTGAAATTTTGGATCCATCAGTATATGTACAGATATAACCAGACCACTGAGCATCAATGAGACAATTAAATCTGCATTTAACCTCAGTGAGCTTGTTATATTATAATAATAGATTGGAATGTGGCAGCTCAATGTGTCAAAATCATACTCAAATAAATTAAACACATGCTATTGTGTTCACACTCATTTCAGTGTTTTGCATCATTAGCTAAAAGCACATATTTTCTAATTATACTCTTTAGCTGATGTTAGTTTGTGATGACATAGTGGGCTTGGACAGTAATATAGAAACACAATGAGAATTGCATGTGTGAATGTAAATGCAAATGCTAACCAAGCCTACAGGATGCACTGTTAAATTTGACCACAAACGGCAGTTGTGCGATGTTCTCACCATTCTGCAAGTGTCAGTCATGTTCAAAGCAGTGGTGTATGTAATGAACTGAATCCAAATGTTGGCAATTTGTTGGTGCACATATGGTGGGTCCTACTGTAACCAAGGTAGCCAAAAGGTTCGGTGTTTCAAGAGACACTGTACCGAAGATTTATATCACATACTGGAAAAGAGAAAAAAACATCACACACTGAGCCATGGTGCAGATGAAAAGTGTGTGTGGAGTGATAAAAAAAGGTCATTTTGAGGATTGTGATGAAAAATCAGAGGATGTCAGCTGCAAACATCTTTCAGGACTGCATGTCACACTCGCGAACCCCTTCAGTAATAGAACAACATTAAGGGATCTCCAAACCAGGGAACTGCAGAGTGAGCTGGAATTCCAAAGCCACTCATCAGTGATGCAAATGGCCATAAGAGGAAAACTTGATGCAGATTCCATAAAACCTCAACTATGGAGCATTGGAAGAAAGTCATTTTATTAGATGAATCTTGTTTGACACAATTTTCAACTTCTGGCCAAGTTTACATCCCAAGAGTGAAATTAGACTGCAGTTCACTGATGATTTGTACAGCCATATCATGGTATTCCATGTGCCCCATGGTTATTCTTCAAGGTAACATCTCTGCCAAGCATTATGTGACCATTCTCGTAGGTCATGTCTATCCCATGGTACAATGTTTGTTCCCCAGTGGTAATGCTGTGCTCCATGATAACAGGGCCCCTGTTCACATACTTTCTATCATCCAGAACTGGTTTTTTTGAGCACAAGAATGAATTGTTGTATCTCCCTTGGCGATTAGTTACCAGATCTGAATATTATTGAATTTTCATGCTATACTTGGAAAGAAGGCTGTGTGATCACTATCTGCGCCCATCATTTTTACGTGAACGCGCCACATTTTGCTGGAAGAATGGTATAAGATTCCTGTGAAAACCATGCAGGACCTGTATTTGTCCATTCCAAGATGACTGGAATCTGTTTTAAATGCGAGTGGTTTTCCTACACCATATTAGCCAACCATAATGTATTGTGTTTTAGTGTTTCCATATTTTTCTCCATCCCCTGTAACTTAATATCACCAATTATTTTCAGTAATTTTTCAGTATTATATGATGGTCTGCAATTTATGACAACAGTGTTTTCTTTTGAAGAAATCTTCTAGAGTTATCATCCAAGTCATATGATCATGTTGACAATGCACCAATGAGTTTCGTACTTGTCTTCATCAGTCATAGATGAAGCAAGCAGAGTAAACCATGGGGAAAGGTGGCTATTGCTTGGGTGTGTGTATGTATATAATAGATGGAAACATTCCACATGGGCAAAATATATATAAAAAACAAAGAAAGCGCTGGTAGATAGACACAATAAAAAACACAAAAAAACTCTCACAAATTTCAAGCTTTCGCAACCCAAGGTTGCTTCATCAGAAAAAAGGGAAGGAGAGGGAAAGACGAAAGGATGTGGGTTTTAAGGGAGAGGGTAAGAAGTTGTTCAAATCCCGGGAACGAAAAGACTTACCTTAGAGGGAAAAAAGGACAGGTATACACTCTCGCGCTCGCACACACACACACACACACACACACACACACACACACACACACACACACACACACATGGGTGTGTGCGAGTGTATACCTGTCCTTTTTTTTTTTTTTTTTTTTTTTTTTTTTTCAGCGTAAACCAACACTTTTTCGACTTTTTTCACACCAGAACTCCAGTTGCTTTCTAGTTCACCTTTATCTCTCCCCATATACACTCCTGGAAATTGAAATAAGAACACCGTGAATTCATTGTCCCAGGAAGGGGAAACTTTATTGACACATTCCTGGGGTCAGATACATCACATGATCACACTGACAGAACCACAGGCACATACACACAGGCAACAGAGCATGCACAATGTCGGCACTAGTACAGTGTATATCCACCTTTCGCAGCAATGCAGGCTGCTATTCTCCCATGGAGACGATCGTAGAGATGCTGGATGTAGTCCTGTGGAACGGCTTGCCATGCCATTTCCACCTGGCGCCTCAGCTGGACCAGCGTTCGTGCTGGACGTGCAGACCGCGTGAGACGACGCTTCATCCAGTCCCAAACATGCTCAATGGGGGACAGATCCGGAGATCTTGCTGGCCAGGGTAGTTGACTTACACCTTCTAGAGCACGTTGGGTGGCACGGGATACATGCGGACGTGCATTGTCCTGTTGGAACAGCAAGTTCCCTTGCCGGTCTAGGAATGGTAGAACGATGGGTTCGATGACGGTTTGGATGTACCGTGCACTATTCAGTGTCCCCTCGACGATCACCAGTGGTGTACGGCCAGTGTAGGAGATCGCTCCCCACACCATGATGCCGGGTGTTGGCCCTGTGTGCCTCGGTCATATGCAGTCCTGATTGTGGTGCTCACCTGCACGGCGCCAAACACGCATACGACCATCATTGGCACCAAGGCAGAAGCGACTCTCATCGCTGAAGACGACACGTCTCCATTCGTCCCTCCATTCACGCCTGTCACGACATCACTGGAGGTGGGCTGCACGATGTTGGGGCGTGAGCGGAAGACGGCCTAACGGTGTGCGGGACCGTAGTCCAGCTTCATGGAGACGGTTGCGAATGGTCCTCGCCGATACTCCAGGAGCAACAGTGTCCCTAATTTGCTGGGAAGTGGCGGTGCGGTCCCCAACGGCACTGCGTAGGATCCTACGGTCTTGGCGTGCATCCGTGCGTCGCTGCGGTCCGGTCCCAGGTCGACGAGCACGTGCACCTTCCGCCGACCACTGGCGACAACATCGATGTACTGTGGAGACCTCACACCCCACGTGTTGAGCAATTCGGCGGTACGTCCACCCGGCCTCCCGCATGCCCACTATACGCCCTCGCTCAAAGTCCGTCAACTGCACATACGGTTCACGTCCATGCTGTCGCGGCATGCTACCAGTGTTAAAGACTGCGATGGAGCTCCGTATGCCACGGCAAACTGGCTGACACTGACGGCGGCGGTGCACAAATGCTGCGCAGCTAGCGCCATTCGACGGCCAACACCGCGGTTCCTGGTGTGTCCGCTGTGCCGTGCGTGTGATCATTGCTTGTACAGCCCTCTCGCAGTGTCCGGAGCAAGTATGGTGGGTCTGACACACCGGTGTCAATGTGTTCTTTTTTCCATTTCCAGGAGTGTATTTTTATTTTCACTCTAGCCTCAGTTACACTTTCCACCTTCTAATACCATGTCACCCTCACAACATCCACACAACCACCCCATTAAGTTTTATTTACATTCCATCTGCAAACATTCCTTCGCCCTAGCCAGATTACGCTCCCATATTTTATTCACTCAGGCTTGTCTGACATTTGGCCTCACACTTAAAGTTCCCATCTCTGGCTGTAACCCTTCTTTCCATCAGTCCCTATACCAGTTCCAAAGTGAACAATCCGTAGCCCTCACCTGCCTAATCCTTCACCTACACATCAACTCAGCCAATGAACACACCCGTCAACTCCTATCCCTAATCAAAGTCCTCAATCTTACCTCTCCCACATCCACACCGGCTGTTCAGAGCATCCTCCTACAGGCCAACCGCAAATTAGAACAGCATGCCACCCTCCACCTTAAAAAACTATCCGATCTCCTGGTTTCCCACCTCCGGAAAGGCAACTCACTCACCCTCCACAACCTTTCCAACAAACCTCAGCCTCCTCTCATTGCATACAGACCCAGTCTCTCCCATGTACTCAATCTCCCACTTCCAGCTCCACTCCCCCCAAAACCTCAAAATTCTAGTCAACACATTCTGGAACCACAACATCCCAATTCAGTAGTTAACCTTTCCTCCAAACCTCTCTCCCAGTCCGAAACCTCTGTCGTATCCAAAGGCCTCACCTTCAGCCCCACTCCCAGACTCAACCAAACAGCCCTTGTCAAAGATTTACTGTCCTACACTCGTAGTCTCTGCTGGAAATATCACTTTGCCATGAAGAAAAATAATCCTAATCCTACTCCTAATGATCCAACTCCCCAAGACACTATCCAAATTGAACCCTGCCTGGAACGGTTCCATCCTCCATCACAGCAGGACCCACCTCCTCTTCCTCAAAATCACCCTCTCCAAATCTTCCAGGAATTTCTCACTGCCAGCCTTGCCTCTCAATCTTTCCTGAAAAATCATAATCCTACTTCCAACATCACCACAGCTGAAGTCCAGGCTATCCGTGATCTGAAAGCTGACCGATCCATCGTCATTCTTCCGGCTGACAAGGGTTCCACGACTGTGGTACTTGATCGTTGGGAGTATGTGGCTGAGGTACTGCGTCAGCTTTCAGACAACACTACATACAAATTTTGCCAAGGTAATCCCATTCCTGTTGTCCAGGCAGAGCTTCAAGGAATCCTCAGAACCTTAGGCCCCCTACAAAACCTTTCACCTGACTCCATCAACCTCCTGACCCCACCGACACCCCGCACCCTTACCTTCTACCTACTTCGTAAAATTCACAAACCCAAACATCCCGGCTGCCCCATTGTAGCTGATTACCAAGCCCCCACAGAACGTATCTCTGCCTACATAGATCAACACCTTCAACCCATTACATGCAGTCTCCCATCCTTCATCAAAGACACCAACCACTTTCTCGAACGCCTGGAATCCTTACCCAGTCTGTTACCCCCAGAAACCATCCTTGTAACCATTGATGCCAATTCCCTATACACAAATATCCCGCACATCCAGGGCCTCACTGCGATGGAGCACTTCCTTTCATGCCGATCACCTGCCACCCTACCTAAAACCTCTTTCCTCATTACCTTAGCCAGCTTCATCCTAACTCACAATTTCTTCACTTTTGAAGAATTAAAGGGAGAAGAGCCATGGGTACCAGGATGCCCCCCTCGTACGCCAACATATTTGTGGGTCACTTAGAGGAAGCCTTCTTGGTTACCCAGGCCTGCCAACCCAAAGTTTGGTTCCATCAGATTGACCTGGTCCTACTCCAAATCCCATGCCACTTCCCTCGACTTTGACCTCCATCTGTCCAATGGCCAGCTTCACACATCCGTCCACATCAAACCCATCAACAAGCAACAGTACTTCCATTATGACAGCTGTCACCCATTCCATATCAGACGGTCCCTTCCCTACAGCTTAGGTCTTCGTGGCAAACGAATCTGCTCCAGTCCCGAATCACTGAACCATTTCACCAACAACCTGAAAACAGCTTTCGCATCCCGCAACTACCCTCCCGACCTGGTACAGAAGCAAATAACCAGAGCCACTTCCTCATCCCCTCAAACCCAGAACCTTCCACAGAACCACCCCAAAAGTGCCCCACTTGTGACAGGATACTTTCCGGGACTGGATCAGACTCTGAATGTGTCTCTCCAACAGGGATACGACTTCCTCAAATCCTGCCCTGAAATGAGATCCATCCTTCATGAAATCCTCCCCACTCCACCAACAGTGTCTTTCCGCCGTTGACCTAACCTTCGTAACCTCTTAGTTCATCCCTATGAAATACCCAAACCACCTTCCCTACCCTCTGGCTCCTACCCTTGGAACTGCCCCTGGTGTAAAACCTGTCCCATGCACCCTCCCACCACCACCTACACCAGTCCTGTAACCCGGAAGGTGTACACAAAGGCAGAGCCACGTGTGAAAGCACCCACGTGATTTACCAACTGACTTGCTTACACTGTGAAGCCTTCTATGTGGGAATGACCAGCAACAAACTGTCCATTCGCATGAACGGACACAGGCAGACAGTGTTTGTTGGTAATGAGGATTACCCTGTGACTAAACATGCCTTGGTGCACGGCCAGCACATCTTGGCACAGTGTTACACTGTCCGGGTTATCTGGATACTTCCCACTAACGCCAACCTATCAGAATTCTGGAGATGGGAACTTGCCCTTCAATATATCATCTCTTCCCGTTACCCACCAGGCCTCAACCTCCACAAATTTAAAGTAGTCCCCCCTCGTACATCACTTGTCACTTAACAACATCTTTGCCTCTGTACTTCTGCCTCGACTGACATCTCTCCCGAAACTCTTTGCCTTTACACATGTCTGCTTGTGTCTGTATATGTGTGGATGGATATGTGTGTGTGTGCGAGTGTATACCTGTCCCTTTTTCCCCCTAAGGTAGGTCTTTCCGCTCCTGGGATTGGAATGACTCCTTACCCCCTTTGCTCAATAATAATAATGATGATGATGGAGTGACACTCATTGAAATGTTGCAGAATTTCAATGCGATCACCTGAATGGAAGCCTGAGAAGATTTTTTTCTGTTTCAGCTTTTTGCTTTTACTCTTCTCAGTACCATTGTTCATGTAACAACAATTAAATAGCTTCAGGCTTCCTTCCAGAACATACACTTTAATTGTTGCGAGGTGATCTTGAGTTACGCCTGTTGTGTATGTGCTACTGAACACTAGATAACAATTGTTACCATGTCCAAGTACAAGGAGTTTCATTTTGCAGCAACTGTTGGAGGAACTCTATTAAGTTGTGTGGGAAGTTTTCTTTATTTATTGATGAAAAGTTTCGGAGGGCTTGTCCATATCAAATCATCCATCCTGCATTACTTCCAGATGTGCAGATAAGCTACTAGCCAGAAAACATATAAACACGGCAATATATAATGTAGCATCCACACATGAACATTGCTGTTTATCAAAGTGTTTCTTGTTGGTTAGCAACAGTAAACATTTTCATCTCAATTTCTGCTCACACACATTACCAACATGGAAAGTGGACTCACTATTATGAGCAGGAAGTCTCCTTCATTTTTGCCTCAAAAAGGATTTGTTCCAGAGGGAGCTCTACATACATCCTCACAAATGCTCTGCCATAGGGAAAGCTGAAGAAAAAATCCTGTGTCGATGCTACTATGACTTTTACAGGCTTATGCTTATGTTGCCAATAGTTTTAGTAAGAAAACTAAAATGTGTTCTCTGTTTCATGGATGTAGTCTCGTTGTCATAACAAAGCAGTGGGTTTAATTATCGGACTACTGACATAGCTTGATGATGACATGAGCTGAAGTTCAGGTGATTGATGAGGACACTGAAACTGACTGTTTACCTCAGATCACCAAGCTATTCATGCTCTAGGTCTACTCAGATACCTGGGGATGTGGCATCATTGGCACAGTGAAGCTTTGTGAGAGGGGTCACAGGTGAGATAGCTGATGTGGGGGAGAGAACTGACCATACAATCATGTCATTTCAGACTTACCCCAAGGGTGCAGAAGCACATGGTTGGTGGTCTCTGTCGCATTACTGTCACCTTTGGTAACTGGTGTGTACAAAATGCCATTGTCCTCGAAGGCATTTACCATGATGCATGTGGGAATGCATATACTATGGAGATGAAATAAGACAGGCATCTCATCATTGATGAAACATTGCAGATACTCTGTCCAAATCCTGTTGACATGGCTGCTGGTGCTTACTACAGAATGCTCAATAGTCAGGTGTTGCTCAGTTCAATGAATCTCATACTTGAGGTCCTCCTAACAGGCTACGTCCTCAAAATTGCTAAAGAAATGGGGACCACAGCTTACTGTGGAACGGACCCAAACAGTTCGCAGATGATATGCCCAAGCCCATCTCCAGATGATGGAGCACAGAAGTGCTCCTGAGGGGTATTATTATGAAGTAAAAGCCATTTATAAACTGTCTCACATGACTCCACACATTGCTTTGAGATCATCCTTGTTGTGGGAGTGTGACAGTGCAAAGCTGTGGAACAGGCTAAATGCTTGTAGTGGCTGCTGTGGTTTAAGTGGCAAATATATGAAGATGTTCAAGCCTGATTACCACCCAGATAGCATCATAATGGATTTTTGATGCTTAAGACTGCAGCTGTAGTGGAGAAATCTAAGCAGTCTGCTGCAGGCAAAAGTTATTGGCACCGCTGCACGTAAGTAATTGTTAAGGACCTATAAAATTCTCACATGCGATAAATGCAAATTCTGCCTAAAAGTGTGAATTTGCCATATAAATACTATTTCATAGATAACTGCATGCACATGAACTATATTATATGAGGCTGTTTGAAAAATTTCTGTTTCTGTATGTAAATAGAGAAAAAGTAACATCTTTTTGGTTAGTAGTATTGCACAATATCTGTTTAAGACCAGGTTGGAAAGAAAATGTGCTTAAGGAGGTTTCTGCAAAATGAATAGCACACCAATGCAAGAATGCAGTTACATATCACTTGCACGTGAAATTATGCTCTGGTCTCATGTTGGAGTTGAGTGATATCTAAAGGTACACTTCACATATGCCGACGTTTGCTTCAGCCAGAAATGTTTACATTTGTCTGTGGATAAGTGTTGGTATATGTGGATACTTTATCATGGCAGTTTTAGGTGCAAAGTGTTTTGAACTATTGTTGCATATGATACTGGTAGATTGTGGGTCTGAACTACCTAGTTTATGACACTGCCAACCTCGGCAGGCTATTGCACTGTAGCTGTTACTGAATGCTTTGTGCACTCTGCTTTGCCTTACATTGTGTGTAACTGGGTGTTTCCTTTCTTATTTTGAAATGAGTGGTGGACTAATCCTCGTGAGACAGGGTTCATGCATGACACACACAATGCCAAGAGGGGTCAACTATCCACATGACCGTGTCAGTTCTGCTTCACAGAAACAGAAAACATGTCTGTACACTGGCTACCCTGTGAGAGAGAGGGAGAGCTTGTTCCCCTTGCACCTCTCCTGTAGCCTAGACCAATCAAACTTCTTGTTTGTTTACACTAGCGGATGAATGCCACATGGTATCTACACTATAACAACTATAGAAATCAAAATCAGTCGATATATTTCGACCACACTGAGAGTCTTCCTATAAAATTACATATAGAATTATTTTTGTTTCTACTTTTATGGCAAGACCTTGTTGGTCCTGTTTGTAGCCTGTAGTGATACATCCTGTCCCTGGAATGGCAGGTATCATGTCCTTAAAGACACGTCGGAGGAAAGATGTTAGTGACAGGTAGTCTATAAGTGGTGAACACCCCGCTGTTGGGAGGTGTTTTAAATCATAGGTGCTGATGCCAGCCCGCATCTCGTGGTCGTGCGGTAGCATTCTCGCTTCCCACGCCCGGGTTCGATTCCCGGCGGGGTCAGGGATTTTCTCTGCCTCGTGATGGCTGGGTGTTGTGTGATGTCCTTAGGTTAGTTAGGTTTAAGTAGTTCTAAGTTCTAGGGGACTGATGACCATAGATGTTAAGTCCCATAGTGCTCAGAGCCATTTTTGCTGATGCCAGAGCTAACAATTCATTGACTGTACGGAAGTTGGCAGCAGTCAGATGTACCTAACTGCTGAGGTGGAGATAGGAGTTCCATGGATATGTTATGTACGTAGTATAGAGAGGCAGTGTGCAGTCATGTACTGAGTTGTAATTTTGAAGATAATAGAAGGAGGTCAATTGCATCTAGTGGATGTGAATGAGAAGTTAATTTTCAGCACCTTTATCTGCTGCCTGCAAAGAGGCGAAGTCTGAGCCAAGTTGGAGGAAGAAGGCACACGGATTCAGGGCACAGACTAGCTGGACTTTGATTAATGGTACTTACCTGTGACCAAATATTCAGTAAGCAACATTCATTGTATATAAAAGGAGTGTTAAGGTAGCAGTGTATTTAAGTGTTTGGCACATGAGGTGAAGTATAAAAAACCACCACACAGCCCAAGCCAACCAGAAACACTTCAAGCCTTGACAAATATATATCACACAGCTACAAATGCTCATGAATAGGCCTTGCAATGCACTAATCAGAGTTTATATGCTACAAATTCAAAATCATTGTTCACCAGCTTTGCAGTTAACAAACTGAATGGGAAAAAAGATAATGTTGAGAAACTCCTTAAATCGGAGAAACACTGTGTTAAACGGCGAGAAAATTCTGCTACTTAAAAAAAAGGAAAAAGAAAAAAAACTTACAACTGCTTTTTGAAACTAAAATTGAATAAAAAGAAGAGAACAAACAGAGGCCATTTCAGAAAAAAAGATAATCATAAAGATGCCAAATGGGATCCCAAGCATCTTGCTTTTTTTAAATTTTTTTTATTTAAAAAAAAAAAAGCAGGTAATGATTCTTGCAGGATCTGGAGAATAAGTAAGTTCCTGACTCATCATGTTCCATACTCATTCAATTGGTGAGAGATCTGATAATCTCGCCTGCCAGGGCAGTATTTTTACACCATTAAAAGCATGTTGTACAGCAGCCATGAAGTCTGGGAAGGGACTTCGACATTGTGGGTGAATGCACTCCGGAATATACAGCTTATCAGGTCTACAGTGTACACATTTACATTTACCACTTGCATACAGTCAGAACCTATTCTCAAGACAATAGAGTGGCATTCAGTTATCCATTCTACTCTTTGAGGACACCAGAGAAGCCATGCTTGCTGATGTCCGTTTGGTTACTACAAACTGCAGGCAGAAGCATCAGTGAGTTATTGCAACACTAGAAACAACTGTGCAGAACATTTGTTCTCCCTTTGTGGGGAATTTCAGGAAACCTTGTGTATATGTGCCACAGAATGCTGCTGTGCTCCCACGCATGGCCTCCCGCTTGTTGTTTTCCCGTGTGCTGTGCATGCTGCTCCACTATAGTCTGGGACCAAGACACATCTCAAGACTCTACATAGAGTGCCCAGCAGGTCAGCATCGTATTAAACATCACAATGTTGAAAAGCAAACAGTCATCCAACATCTCATCACAGGGCATCAAAGCACACTGTTAAATTTCAAGAGTATAGCTGGCAACCAAAAACACCTTGTCGATTGACTAAAGTCAGCATATGATACCAGGGCTGAGGATTTAGCAAGCAGAATGGTTTGAACACCAAGTAGGTGACTGTGGAGCTTGTGCAGAACTTCTGATCCAGCAGGATGGCATACAGTAGCCTTGGCAGGGCTTTCTTTAGGAGATGGCTTAACTGAAGTGGCATCAGACAGTCCAAGCCTGGCCACTTTGACTTAATCAGTGACAAGCTTTTGTAGTTCCTATCATGTTGCTTCTCAGTAGTATACAAGCATCCCATCACCTGGCGTGGCCATGATGTATCGTGGAACTGTTAGTGAAGTGCACCCCTAAATTGATGAGGCTTGGAATAGCCATGGATTTTCATAAGACCAGGCTCAAAAAGGCATAGTTCTTGAGGAAGGGTTTGTTACTCATTATGAACTGCAATATGCACCTCTGATTCTTCCACCTAGTTGGTTTCAGATGATGATGTTAATGTGAGAGTGTCGGCAAGATTCTGGTTTTCTTTGTGTGCTCTGCTGCTCGCTGTGCTCGAGATTGGAGTGGCAATCTGTAGTTAAGTGATGCATGTCACTGATCTTCATATGCTGGAGCAGAACGTTCAGAATCATCATGAAAAGCCAATGTGGGCCAGTTGTGGCCAGAGACAGGACATCAAGGAAAGATGTTATCACTGTCACTGGTGCTGCTTGTGTTGGGCACTGAGTAAATCTCGAAGCGTCTCTAGAAAAATCTTAAACCATTACTGATAAATATCTTCAATTTGTATGAATGTAAGAGTTGTTTTTGCTGCATGAACACAATAAATGAAGTGGTTCCGCCCCCCCCCATACACCACCCCCACCCCCACCCCCGACCTAAAATAAACCTATGTCATGTTAGAAGTGACTGAGTGCAGTGCAATTTGTCATCTAATGTATAACAGTTCTAGGCTTAAATTAAAATCAGATATGGATCTTATAAAAAATGTTCCCTTACCATCTGTACGAAAAATAAAAAACCAATTAGGATTTTGTGTGTTTCCCCTCAATCTACATAAATTAAAATCCAGAAATATGCAACTTGCACATCAGGACTAAAAATTATATGTCATAATCGGTATCAGTTATGGGTCAAATAAGATTATAGTGTTCATAAAAAATAACTTTTTTTCTTCTTAAAAAGTGTGTATGCTTTTGTTAAATTATTTTACAGAGACAGACATAAGAATTAATATGAAAATAACCAGTCTATTGTAATAGTTTTCTTAATTTATAAATGTATGTAATGTGCGTAAATAGTTAAAAATTTAATTGAAGTGCCTGTTACAACTTGGAAGATGTTTGTCTCTGGAGGTGTTTCCATTGTTCTCAAAGCAATATCAGAGAGGGGACAACTTGCAGAACAGTACACGTGTTCAGTAGTGTTACATTATTTTGATATTTTTGTGTTGTTCATTATGTGATGTCTGTTGAGCATGTTTTAGTTTAGTGGCTGTTGCACATAATAATGTTAATGAAAAAATATGTAATAATTTTGTTTTAGGGATTAACATTTTTAAGCACAGAACACAAAGGATTTCTGTTTAAAATCTTGCCACATATTACAGTGTTCGCACGAGTTGCACCAAAACAGAAAGAATTTGTCATCGTTACATTAAAGTCATTGGGATTTACAACTCTTATGTGTGGTGATGGAACAAATGATGTTGGAGCATTGAAGCATGCTGATGTAGGTATGTAGATATTTCTTTAAATGTTACACAAAAAAGCAAGATACAGAATCAGCTGAAGTTATTATTGTCATGTAATAAATTAGAGCATCATTACTTTTCTTACTGTATTGGAATTTCAGTGTAACGTCACTTGAAATTCATTTATTTCTCCATATGCAGAAAGACTATTCTCTTTCTCTTCCACTCCCGTCCCTATCCCAATTTATAACTCCAAAGTAATTCATATACCTCTACAATGTATTTCCTGTTGATCAGCTTGTGGAAAGATTGCCCAGCAGTTTCCAATTTGAAAACCTCATACTTCTAAAATACAAGGCTTTGTCGTTATCTATCATGTAGATTTTGATTTACAACTATCTTTAACCTGCTGCTGCCCCCCTCCCCCCGCATCCTGTCAGTTCAGAGTTCAGTCACTTTCCTGGGCTTGTACATCTACATCGATGTCCATACTCTGCGAACCACTGTCAAGTGCATGTCACAGGGTACTTCCCCTTGTACTAGTTATTAGGAGTTCTTCCTGTTCATTCACATATGTAGCTCAGTTAGAACAATTGATTAAATGCCTCTGTGGCTGCTATAGTTAGTCTAATCCTGTCTTCACAATCCCTATGGGAGCTACACACAAGGGTTGAAGCTTTGTAAGCAGACTTCCACAGGATAGTTTACATCTATCTTAGTGTCTTCTAGTTCAATTCTTTCAGCATCTCAATGACTTTCTCTCGTGGGCAGACAAACCTGTGACCATTGGTGTTCCCCAGTTTTGCATACATTCAGTATCCCCTGTTAGTCCTCGTGGTATAGGAGGGTATGCACCCCACACAATTCAGCAATATTCTTTCTATGTTTGGCTGCACGAGTGGTCTTTAAGCAAACTTCTTTGTTGTCAGGTTACATTTTCCAAGTATCCTACTAATGAAATGAAGTGAACTGTACCATTAACTTTACCTATGACTGAGGCAGTGTGATCTTCCACTTCACACCACTTCAAATTGTTATGCAAAGGTATTTGTATGAATTGACTGACTCCAGTTGTGACTGACTGAAATTGTAGTCACAGAATACTATGTATGTTGTGTTTTTGTGAAGTGGAGAGTTTTACATTTCTAAACATTTAAAGTAACTTGCCATCGTTGCACCACTTCAGTGTCTTATCAAGATCTTACTGAATATTTGTGCAACTCTTTCCAAATAGCACTTCACTGTAAATAACTGCTTCATCTACGAAAAGTCTGAAGTTACTATTAATTTGTCTTCAAGGTTGTTAATATACAACATGGTCAGCAAGGGTCTCAACATATTTTCCTGGTTCACACATGAAGTTACATCTGCATCTGTGCATGACTCTTCAAGATAGCGTGCTGCATCCTCCCTGCTAAGAAATCCTCATTCCTATCACAAACTCCATTTGCTTTTCAGAAATCAAGAAATACTACTGCATCTACTCTAATGCCTTGCGAAAGAGCTTTCAGGATATCATCTGAGAAAAGTGCGCGTTGGGTTTCACATGATCTGTGTCTTCAGAATCCATACTGGTTTACATGGAAGAGGCCATCCTGCTTGAGATACCCTATTATGCTTGAGCTCACAATACGTTCTAATATTCTAAAACAAATGTATGTCAAGGATATTGAGTGGTAGTTGTGTGGCTCACTTCTGCTTCCCTTCTTGTAAATGTCTGTTCTGTGACCAGTGCGTTTTTCCAACCCTTGGGTACAATTTTCTGTTAGAGCGATTTACAGTATATTATGATTCAAAGGGGGCTAACTCAGTGACAAATCCTGTGGAAATTTTGATAGGAATTTTATTGGGCCATAGAGCTTTGTTCAATTTTAGCAATTTCAGTTGTTTCACAGCATCACTAATATCTATTTCACACATCTATGCAGTGGGGTGAGAATTAAATTGGTACAGTACTCCTGAATTTTCCTTTGCAAAGGAAAATTTGAAAATAACATTCATCCAGGATGCAATATCAATATGAAGTACGATAGAAAGCTACTCACCACACAGAGGAGGGGTTCACACACACACACACACACACACACACACACACACACACACACACAAAGGCCTTTGTCATATTGGGGTGCTGAGGCCTGACTGAACTGAGGTGATCATGGCTGTGGTGGGTAGTGAGGTACAGAAGTGGCAGGGGGGGGCAGGTTGGAGGTGTCTATCACATCATGCTGGTGAGAATTTTCCCCACTTCTTACATTAAGACATAAATGTGATTTATATAGATTACATGATATATGTATTTTTTAAATAAAGTTCTCAATAATTCAAAATAAGAGTATAGTTCAGCACTACTACACAACTAATGAGAGCTATTCATAAAAGTGAAGTTACTAACACTGCAATATAGAGGGCAGTTATGTTAGTACTTCATTGTGTTCTTATCTGTGTACCTCATAGATCACTTTCTGCAAACACAAATGATTTTCTATTCAGGGCGAGACACCTAAGACTGGTCACACTCAAAATATATCCAGGATGAGTAAATATAGTAAGGTACAATTTTTGTCAAATTATAGCAAGCAGTGGACTGAATTTTGTGATGCACAGAAGTAATTTTTAACATTTATGACTGCCAAATTATGACAGTGATTTTTTTCTGCGGCATATATTTCGAACTTGAAAAAATAGTGATAAGATAATGGTGCCATAAGCCACTGTCATATCATCAGAAGAGGCCCCACAAAGGTTTGTTCCACTGTTTCAAATATAAGCGCACACAAAACTCAGGTGGAGCTCATGTATTTATTATTGTGACTGTAGTCTCAAGTGCTTATATGTTGATCTTGAGCTTTGATACATCTTATGAAGCCATGTCAGACAGTACCGCACATGAAATGGCATGTTCACTCATTCCAGTACGTGTGTTAAATGACATTTCATGTTTTCAGGAGTTGTTAGTGTTTCGCTTTAGATCTCTTGTTTTACCTCCATGCATCCCCCACCCTCTCCTCCATTCTCCCTCAGAGACAGGTAAGTGTGGTAAGTGTGTAGCTATTTGTGGTTCCTGAATGACCAATCAAACAATCTCCAAATGTTTTGCTAAGGAAGCCAGTGATTATCCATGGGGAATGTGCAGGACATGTATCATGTTGTTGCCACTTAAATTACCTTATGCCCAGTGGACTGCCTTCCAATAACTACTGCAGAATCTGTCAGCAACTATAGATACTGTGACTATTTAGACTACTGATAATAAAACAGGAACCAGTAATGGGATTCTTCAAAAGCCCATATCAGATGCTGACGTACAAAAGTTGTTGTCTATCTGCTTCTCTCTCACTCAACCTCTGTATGTCACACACTCAGATTGGTACCAAACATTGTATGTTGATAGAGTATCAATCAAAACTCCAATTTAGTTTGTACTATATGCTCTCATCCAGCATAATGGGCATAAACATTAATTAAAAGTAGCACCAGGACTACAGAGCACACAAATTGTTGTACCAAGGTTGCTCCGTCATGCTGGAAAATTATCCATGGTTGATATTCTTCTAACTGTTAGGCAATGAACTGTTGAAAAATGTCACACACACTTGTTCTCTTCTTTTTGTCCATTAACTATTATTTTTACTTTTACAAAATTTTATGTTGTGCTCTATTTGTTTTAGGTGTTGCTATTCTTTCAAATGCACCAGAGAAATTGCCAGAGAGGAAAAAGACAGAAAAGAATGAGAGAGAAAGGAGTAGAATGCCTCCATCATTGCCAAACTCGGTTACACACACCAGACAGGTAGGTTTTCTTAACAGATGATATGTTGAAAATTGTTTTGCACCCACTAAACTGTGTGATCACTCAGTCACATTGTTTCATGTAAACATATTAGAAGCTTAAATACGATAAATTCCCCTGAAAGAGAGTAGCTTCTGTCCACATATTGGTCAGTTTTAGAAAGCATCACAAGTACAAAACTCTCCGTGAACTCGTATGGGAACCCCTCTAGTCAAGAAGGTATCCTTTTTCGAAATGCTATTGAAAGCTTAAAGAACTGGCAATTGTGACAGACTACTAAACGATTCTGTTGCCACCAATGTGTATCTCACGTGAGGGCTGTGAAGATAAGATAATAGAAATCAGGGTTTGTACGGAATCATATAGAATGTCACTTTTCCTTGGAATGATTGACAGTGGTTCAAGGTGCCCTCCACAGTGTACTATATGATGACTTGTGAAATATGTATGTGGATGTAGACTGCGATTGAGAGGTATAAGATATGCATTTTCCAGCAAAATATTGTTTTCTTTTTGATGAAATGAACTAATTGGAAAAAGTATTGTGTATATTATGGCCATGGTCATGATTCTAAAACATGGACATTATAAAACTGTATATGAGTAATTAACAATACCAGGAAAGTGATAGATTGCTACTCACTGTAAAGATGACATGTTGCGTAGCAGACAGGCACAACAAAAAGATTATTACAATTTAGCTTTTGGCCAAAGCCTTCTTCAGAAAAGAAAACACATGCACATTCATTCACAGAATCAAGCACACCTCACACACACGTGACCACCATCTCTGGCATCTCAAACTGGAATATCAACTTTCAAGGCATCCTGCTGATGCAGTGCATAAACTGGTATCTTGGTATCCTAAATGTGTATTTTTTTACTTGCGGAAGGCATAACTCCAGATTTCTTACACACACACACGTTACAAAATAAAGCATGTGCATATTTGCTTCAGGAGTTTTGCCTTTTTTGCAGAGCACATATAGCTTTGTGTTTTGAATCTGTTGAAAATATTTTGTGTAGCAGTGGCTGAAAACCAGTATAATCATATGTAAAACATGTTATTGAATTTTAACTGAACCCCGAGAAGGTACAGTATGGCTACATTGACCCATCAGTCTTCGAATGATGCTTCAGTCTTTTACTTCAGCATGTCCCTGTTGACTACTGGTGAATCTGATTTTGAGCACTTCATGTTTTAACTACTTATTTTCCTCCACAAGGATTTGCTGTGTGTGTGTGTGTGTGTGTGTGTGTGTGTGTGTGTGTGTGTGTGTGTGTTCCTTAGGAGCTGAACACTGCCCCTTCTTAGACAGCCACAGATAGTCTATATACTTGTGTATGAAACTTTATGACTCTGAGTTTTTTGACCATTTAATTATTGAATTATGGATTGTTTATAAATATCGTAGTTGAAATTCCTCACAGAATGTAGATACAACATCTGATGGTCAGAACTGTCGATCGGGCAACACTGAAGACTCACAACACTGCACCTGCGTAGTGGCCAGTGTTGACAACCTGCCCCCACCGTAGTTCAGTTGAGTGTTGTGTGTGTTTCGTGTTAGACCTGTTGCACGAAGTGCTTTGGTTCTGAACTGAGAACAGGAAAATGAACAGGCAAAGGATCAATTTAAAGTTTCATTATAAGCCTGACAAGACAATGAATGAAATGCATGCAATGCTGGTACATGTGTATGGGGATCAAGCACTGTCCATTAAGTGTGTGTACGAGTGGTTTGCCCATTTTTTGAGGAGGCTGAGAAACTGTTTCTGGCAATACCTGTAGCGGACGACCGGCGACCACTGTCAGTGACGAAAACATTGAAAAAGTGAGGACATTAATCACGAATTACTGTCGAATAACTGTGCGCATGATAGTGGATGAACTGCAGATTAACCGTGAAATTGTGCGACAAATCCTTACCCAGGAGCTAGGGAAGAGGAAAACGTATCGTCATCTTGTGCCACAGCATTTGTTTTGACGATCAGAGGCAGGCATGTTTAGAGGCTTCACTGGATTTTGTCGAAATAGTGGATGCGACACCCAATTTCTTTAACCATATTGTCACTAAGGATGAAACCTGGTGTCTCCTGTACGACACTGAAACGAAACGGCAAAGCGAGGAATGGCATTCTCCGACATCACCTCATCAGAAAAAGGTCAGAGCTGAAAAACTACGCATCAAAATGATGCTCATCATCTTTTTCAATAGTCAAGGCATTTCTACCTGAGGGAACGTCATTGAACACTGCATGGTACGTTGAAATATTGACCTGTTTCGTGTGACGTCTACACAGGACGCACATCAAGGTTCCTGGTTTTTTGTTCATGACAGCACTCGCCCACATACAGCCAGTATCATCAAGCAGTTCCCAGCAAAAAACGGGGTGGTGCAACGTGAACATCCACCAAACTTGCAGGATCTCAATTCTCCAGACTTCTTCTTATTCCCTTGACTCAAAATCACTTTGAAAGGAAAGAGATTTGACGATAGTCCTGACATCCAATGAAACATGATGTAGCTTTTGAACACCATCCCAAAGGAAGACTGTGCAAAGTTTCCAGGACATGTATCGCTGAGCTCAGGGGTGCATAGTTATGGGAGGTGACTATCATATGACATTAAGGTAACTGTAGTTCCACTGTGCCAGCTGAACTTGCAGTGCCGAAACTGCAGTTTTGCAGCTTGACTGTGGTGAGAGGCTGTTTTTAGTGGAGTGGATGAGGGGAGAAATGAGGCAGGGAACGGGAGGGAGGGTTGGGAAGAATTGACAGACAGCACAGAAAGAGGTAGCAGGTGCATGGGATAGGAATACGGGAGTTAGAGGCAGCAGACACTTGGGATAGGAAAGCAGCACAGTCACCGACACAGATAAGTTATTGCAGCGCACACTGAAGACTACGTGGAGGAGTGCTTTGAGAGGGGGTGGTAGAACAGAGGGTGGGGAGACTGGGGGAGCCCTGAGGCAGTGCGAACATAAGTGTGAAGCAGGAAGTTAGCAGAAATTCAGACCAGGAGGATCACGGGAATGAAGGATGTGCTGCAAGGAAAACACCCATCTTTGTAGTTCAAAAAAACTGGTGTTCGGGAATAGGATCCAGATAGCACAGGTTGTGAAGTAGCCATTGAAATAAGAGTAAATTGTGCTCTGTAGTATATGTAGTATATTCTGCCACTAGGTGGTCTTATCTACTCTTGGCCACAGTTTGGCAGTGCTGATTAATTTGGGTGGATAGCTGGTTGTTGGTCATATTCACATAAAATGCTATGCAGGAAAGGCAGCAGAACTGGTATATGACGTAGGTGCTTTCACAGGTGGACCTGCCTCTGAAGAGGTAGGATAAGCCTGTAATGGGACTGGAATTGGATGAATTGGGAAAGAATTGCTCCTGGACATTCCACAGAAGTATGACCCATGTGCCAAGAGATAAGGATGAGTGTGGCATAAGGACACACTGGGATATTACGAAAATTGGGTGGGAGGCAAAATACCACTTTTGATGTGGCGGGAAGGATTGTTGGTAGGATGGTTCTCATTTCTGGGCACAATTATAAATAGTCAATACACTAGCAAAAAAATATGGTTCAGTTGTTCCAGTTCAGAATGATGTAGGCTGATAAGAGAGGGTGTTCCTTTGCAGCTAGTTCTTACTGGAAGGATTAGAGGTGTGGGTATATCGTGCAGGAAATTTATCTGTGGATTAGGGATTTAGTGCCTGTCTGTGAAGACCCTGGAGACCTCCTGCATGTTGGACAAGGGAAATTGCCTTTACAAATTTCTGCTGGTGTCTGTGTATGTGCGGAGGGATATGTGTGTGTGTGTGCGAGTGTATACCTGTCCTTTTTTTCCCCACTAAGGTAAGTCTTTCCGCTCCCGGGATTGTGATGACTCCTTACCCTCTCCCTTAAAAACCACATCCTTTCATCTTCCCCTCTCCTTCCCTCTTTCCTGACGAAGCAACCGTTGGTTGCATAAGCTTGAATTTTGTGTGTATGTTTGTGTTTGTTTGTGTGTCTATCGACCTGCCAGCGCTTTCGTTCGGTATAGGAGACATAGATACTTGCAGCTTGTAGCAGCATAAAAACCAACAAAGTAAGTTTTGTACCAAAAAAAAATAATAATCATTTCAGTGTGGGTTCCTTTCATAACCCATAAAATGTCTAGACAGTGCTGTGATGGAAGCTATTGTATCCACAGTTCTTCTAGTTCTTCTGTGGAGATTGCCAAAGTCACGCACAGTCCACGTAACCACACGGGAAGAAATGTCCGAAGGTCATGGTAGCCACTTGGTTGATCCATCACGTCCTATCCATTCTGTGGAAATGTTTGGACCAGGAAGTTGTGAACATGTAAAATCCAGTGTGGTTGTGCACCATCATGCTGGAGGATTACTTTTGGCAGAAGATGAGGGATACTAAATTTCTTAAGCTTGTCCAAATAAATGGTTCCGGTTCCTGTTAATGTTTGCTCAGTGAAGAAAAATGGTCCAACTATGCTGTATTTCGTCAACACATACCACACTTTCACCTTTTCACTGTCTTCGACATGTTCCCAAAAACTGTCAGGGATTTCCGGACCCCAGGTGTGCATTCAAGCGAAGTCATTTGTGCAGCACCTTGTGAACTGTTGAGCAACAGATGCTTAACTCTTGTGATGCTGACTTTGATGGACTTCTTTGTATGGTCTCTCTGATCCCCTCTACCATCTCGTCAGATGTGTGTTTTCTGCCAGAAATTGACTGACTGTTTACTTTTCCCGTGGCTAGGAACTTCTCATACCAAGCCTTAATTGTAGTAACATCTTATGGTTCCCTTTTGAAATTCACATCAGTAATTTCTTTGGACAGCAGTGGGTGATTTCGTTTCTGCAGACCATACCACACCGCAACTTGGGCTCTTTAATGATATGTAGTTATTTTTGGTAAAAATTTAGCACCTGAAACAATACTAAAGGAATCGAGTAGGGAAAAGATAAACAAAATTTTCTGAGTTAACTTGCATGATGCTTCAAACTGCAAGTACCTATGTCTCATAGTTTCTTTTAAGTCAGGGAGGTTTCACTCAGACATACTGTATTGTTATTAAGTTTCTTTCCTTTATAGAGCCCTTAAACAAATTCCTTCTACTTTCCAGTGCCCACCCGTTTGCTTAGTGCTAGCTTCGCATCGGAGCACTTATTGTTCATATAGCTGCTGCTTATTTTACCAAAGGTTTCTTTAATTTTCCTTCTTACAGCATATATGTTTCCTAAAGCCATTCATGCTTCTACAGTAGGGCTGGCCACTGCATGCAAAACTGCATGCATGCACGATGTGCTGCAATGAAGTGCAATGTTACACTTTCTTCTGTCCTTTTGTACAGAATTTTTCAGTTGAAATAACTTTTCTGAGTTAGGCAGAATCATTTTGTCAATGCTGTTTATCCTCTGCAGTTTCTTTGTGGTGTAAAGGAAGTTCACAGGTGCAGTGCCTGTTTGCACAAAAGGAGATAATCCAGCAATCTGTCATCATAGGTCTCTAAAAATGAATGCGTATTGCAGAAGAGAAGGTTGAGAATTCTCATTATGTATTATGCTGTTGCGTAATTGATGGCTCCCACAAATTTGCTATGAAACTGTATTATATCACCATGCGAAAAGAATTTAAGGATTTAGTTGACCATGAAAGAGCAAAAAATTACAATGATCAACAGATGATTTGTACAGGATTAATTGTTCTGTACTATGTGCTAAATTTGTGGGTGTGGAGCACATGATGAAATTGGTGCTATGAATGATAAATGGTCTGAAGTTGAACGCATTATTACATCAGTTGCAAAAATTTTTGATGAAATTGAACAAAAAAAAATTGTTAAATTTCTGATGGAAAAAGGAAAGCAAGAACAAAAATTAAAAGATGTGGAATGGATTGCATATGTCATGTTTTAAACTGAATTGGCTGCAAGCTGGCCTTGGTAAGACATTACAAGGTGAGAAGCAATTTATTTATGATTTCAAGGAGAAAGTGGGTGCACTTGAAAAGAGAACTGCATTCTGGAAGGAACAACTTGTGACATAAAACATCGTCCATTTCCCTAAGCTCACTAACATTAAAGAAAATGCAAATTTCGAAGAATTTATCATGGTGTTGAAAGAATTACAAGCTCAGTTTCCTAAACCTTTTGAGGATACTGTAAATTTTATATCTGTTTTTGAGTTATTTTTGAGATCATTTAGCATTTCATTTTAAATGGCTCCTGTTCACGATCAGGTGGAACTTGTCGATTTGCCTCGTAAATCCCATTTAAAAGGCAAATTGCTTTGAGTAGTACCAAATTTTTTGACGGGTTTAATGCAACTATATTATAGCCAGAAATCATTTATCGTGAGCAGGTTATCATGTTCATCTTAGGCACCAGTAAGCACGTAGGTCTCCTGTTAAGTTGGTTTCCTAAAGATTGAACTTCAGTGTTTTGTTGTTCAATGAGAGCAATATTCTCATTCTTGTGTAGGGAAAGAAAAAAAGAGACTTAATAAAGGAATGCAATTTTTGACATGGCTTGAAAAAAATTTCCAAGAGCATACGTTCCTAGAAGAAACAATCCACCTATTGCTTCATTCTACGTACATCTCACAAAATGACCAGGGAGGTAAAATTAGAGAGATTCAGGCCTATGTGGAGGCTTAGCAGCAAACGTTCTTCCCGTGAAACATTTACTACTGGAACAGGAGGGGGGATGTGGTAATGGTACACAACATACCCTCTGTCACACACGCAAGTGACTTGCAGAATATAGATGTGGATGTACTTAATGTTTTGTGACGCTGAGATTTTTGTAATTTTCCCTTTCTGTAACCAATGTTTCACTGTCACAAACAAATTAGAGTGAAAGATTTTATACATCACTACATTTTAAAATTTGTATTTTATTACAAACCATAGTTACCATTTCTTCATGTTTATATTGCTGATAATTCCTAGTGTGATGGATGCTTCCTGCTTTTATTCCTCAAGAACTGTGGATGTTAATGAAACACAATAATTTTTAGGGCCAGTGGAGGCCCCATGGGAAAGATGCACAAGCTCAAACAGAGGAGAAAAGGTTCAGAAGAAACTTCTCCAACGAAAGTAGTTCTGGAGGAACTAGGCACCATGATAAGGATACTCTAGAAAAAAGGGTAAGTATATATGTGACAGATTTTCAGAATGTAGCCCGATTTTTAGTTTTTTTGTTCAAATTAGAAATGTCTTTCATTAAGGACAAGCAGCTCCAGTATTAGAATATTCAGGTAAGTTCATAGACTTGGATTATGATTATTTGGTTGCAGATGCATTTCAGTACACTTGTGGAACAACAAGTGTTCGTGCCTCATTAATTTAATTTCCATTATGTGCAAGTGATCCATTTGAAATTGTCATGCAACAACTTGAAACTTAGTTGTAGATATTGCTGCAATAAGAAACATCCTAATTCAGTAATCAGCATGATTACAAAATATTTGGCATGTCACCAGCATCCTTAATTGAGTAGGTAAATAGGAGAACTAAAAAAGATAAATGGATAGGTTGAAGTTAGGCGTATTGGGTCTTAGTGAAGTTCAGTGGTGGAAAGAACAGGACCTATGTTACGTGAGTACAGAGTTATAAATATAAAGTGAAATGGGGCAGTACTGGAGTGAGTCTAGTAATGAATAAAAAAGCGGGAGTGCAGTTAAGCTACTGTCAACAGTGTTTTGACCAAATTATCATGGCCAAGAGAGATACTAAGCCAACATCCACCACAGTAGTAAAAGTTTATGTGCATACTATACAGGATGTCCCACTCAAACCTCCCTGATTTCAAGGACACAAGAGAGAAAAACCACAGTAGACACAACAATGAAAAATGCACCATATTGTAGAGCATCTCAAAGAATTTATATTCCCTCATCAGAAGTTCCAAGTATCATTGCCAGAGTGCAGTGAAGTGAAAATGCCAAATCCACAGCAGCGTGTGCAAGCAGTAGTGTGGTTTGCAGAAACAAAATCGCCGATTACTGTGCAAAGAAATGATCATGATCGTGATGAATGTGATCCACCTGATGTGAAAACAATTAAGGAATGGTATAGGAAGTTTCTGGCAACAGGAAGTGTTCTGAAACATTCTGGCGGTGCACGCAATGGAGTTTCAGAAGAGACAATGGAGGACATCAGACTCACGTTTCTCAGAAGCCCACGTAAGTCAATTCTTCAATCATCTAGGCAACTTGATGTACTTCGATCAACATTGCATCGTGTAGTTCACCAGCATCTTCGTATGTGTGCTTACAAAGTGAAAATTATGCAACATCTGATGCCGAACGACAAACCACACCAACAACAATTTGCTTCGAATATGCTGCAGCGTATTGATATGGATGCCGGCTTGCTCAAAAGATGTTTATTCTTAGATGGGGTAACCTTTCATCTATTAGGCAGGGTTAATAGGCATAATGTTCGAATTTGGGGTTCGCGAAATCCGCACGTCATCATTGAACATGTTTGTGACAGCTCTAAACTAAATGTCTGGTGTGGGCTAATGTGAGACAGGATTGTTGGACTGTTCTTCTTTGCGGAACAAACACTGAATGGGTCAGTGTATCTTTACATGTTGGAGCAGTTACAAAACTTGCAACCCAACATCATTTTTCAACAAGATGGAGCTCCACCGCATTGGTTAACAGCTGTTCGCAAGTTCCTGGATAGAAAATTTCCAAATCGTTGGATCGGACGCCATTACCTGGCCACCACTTTCACCTGACATTACGCCGCTTGATTTCTTCATGTGGGGATTCGTAAAGGACCACGTGTATGCTACCAAAGTGGACGATATTCCTTTGTTGCGACATCATATCACTAATGCGATTGCAACAATAACAGAGGAAATGTTGCAAAGAACTTGGCAAGAAATTGAATATAGACTCTATATTCTTTGTGCTACAAATGGTTCACATGTAGAGGTGTACTGATGACAATTAAATAAATTCTTTGAGATGCTCTGCAATGTGGTGCATTTTTCATTGTCGTGTCTTCTGTGGATTTTTTCCTGGGTCTTTGAAATCGAGGAGGTTTGGATGGGGACACCTTGTATCTGCAAATGTCAAAAGAATTTATGATGAAATGAAATAAATTATTCAGATGATCAGGGAGATAAAAATTCAGTTGTAATGGGAAACTGGAATTTGATATTAGGAAAAGGAAGAGAAGGAAAGGTAGTAGTACATAAACTCAGGAAAAGAAATGAAAACAGAAGCTGCAAGTTAGAATTTCACAGATAACAATTTAATCATTGCCAGTATTTGGTTTAAGAATCATGAAAGAAAGTAGAATACATGGACGATACCTGGAGGCCTCAGAAGGTTTAAGATAGGTTAGATAATGGTATGTCAGAGATTTCTAAATCCAATTTTAAATTCAGTAAATTGCAGAAAGGTAAGAAATTAAGGAGGGGAGACATGAATAAATTGGAAAAACCTGGAGTTATTGAGGGTTGTAAAGGGAGCATCACACAATGATAAAATGGAGTGGGGGGATGAGTACAACAGCAGATGAAGGCTAGCTTTGAGAGATGAAATAGTGAAGACAACAGAAGATCAAATAATCAAAATGACAAGGTCCAATAGAAATCGTTCGATAACATGAGATATTGAATTTAATGAATGAAAGGAGGAAATATAAAAATGAAGCAGGGACATGGTATCACAGACACTAAAAAAGAGACAAGTAGGAGGTGCAATGTGGCAAAGCAGGAATAATTAGAGGAGCAATGCAAGGCTAGAGAAACATGCATAAATAGCAGAAATATAGAGGCCACATACCGGAAAAATTAGATCTTCAGAGGAAAGAGAAGCACATATATGAGTATTTAAAGCTCAGATGAAGGCTGAAAAATGGAAGGAATGTGTAAGGGCTATACAAGGGAAACAAACTTAAAGATCATCTTACGGAAAGGGAGGAGGAAGGGGATGAAAATGAGATGAGAGAGATCATACTGTGAGAAGAATTTGACAGAGCACTGAACCACCCAAGTCAAAACAAGACACCTGTAGTGAACAACATTTCCTCAGAATTAATGCAATTGTTGTGAGAGCCAGCCATGACAGAACTTTTTCGCCTGTCTCATATATTTTGCACAGTTTTCAAGAAGAATGTAATAATTCCAGTTACAAAGAAGACAGATGCTGAACAGTGTGAATACTACTAAACCATCAGTTTAATATGTTGCACATGACAAAAAGGCTCTTGTGACCAACTCAGCAAACTGATGTCATACGGAGGGGTGTTGTAAGACATCTGACTAATTAGATGTACTGGTGCAAGAACGTGTAAGCAGCAAGCTGACATTGCTGAAGATACTTCCCAGTCCTCTGAAAAGAGGAGCTGCCATCCATTACAAAACCTATAGGGCCTCTGGAGGAGCCGACAGGGTGAGAAAGCTGGGGCAAATGACGTTGTGATTACCCGATGATAACACCCAGTGTCTGTGACCTGTTATGACTTAGAGGCCAGGAGTGCTGTTCCATCAGAAACACTAGCAGACAAGGCTTAAATGCATATATTTGGAGAGCTAGCACACAGTCATCACCAGCCACTAGCAGCCAGAGGAGATCCAAGCCAGTATCCACAAGAGGTGGTCCAAGCCAGTCTTTGAGCCAAGAGGAGTCAGCAGGCTGCACAGGCTACTGCCTGTGCTAAGCCTGGATGCAGCTGACTTTGTGCCCTTCCACCAGTGGGCCACCCACTGGGTGACTGTCCATCTGCAACCAGTCACCTTCCTGGTGGCCTGGAGTTCAAGCTTGGGCCATCTAGCTGTCCAGCTGATACCATCTGAGTGGGCAAATACTTTCACCATTCACCATCCCCCTTTGAGCACACATGCCACCGTCGTCATGTATTCTGGGGGCCATATAGTTTGGTCCTGTCTTACCCGATACACTTTGTGCTGAGCAACGGGGGCAGACCAGCAGATGTGGGCATTGTGCACTGTGCAGTGCATGTCTCTTCAATCCTTTTCTGAATCAGGGCTGCAGCTGCAATGCTGATGGCATTACGTAGCCAGCTGTCAACATCCACCTGACACCTGTCACCACGCCAATGTGGCCACACCCAGGGTTGTGAACATCTGATATCCTGACCTATCACAGCTGACCTCACCACCTACTGTACTGGTCACCCACATCATTGCCAATAAGTCATGGTTGCAAAATAGTGACACAAACAATTTACAGAAGAATGGAACAGCTGGTTGGAGCTGACCTAGGGTGATGCTCAGTTTGTGTTCAAGAGAAATGTAGAAACAAATGAGTCAGTATTGGTCATACGACTCATCTTAGATGGTAGCTTGAGGAAAAGCAAATCTTCATTTATTTGTACAGAAAATAGGCTGCAGTTGTAAGAGCTGAAGAGTGTGAAAGAGAAACTGTAGCTGAAAAGGGAGTGACTGGATTGTAACCTGTCCCCAATGTTATTCAGTTTGTATGTTGAGCAAGCAGTGAAGAAAATAAAGGAGAAATTTAGAAACGTAATTGAAGTTCAGAGAAAATAAATAAAAACTTTGAGGTTTACCAATGATACTGTCACTGTCAGAAGTGGCAAAAGACATGGAAGAGCAGTTTAACGAAGATAGTGTCTTATAAAGAGATTATAAGATGCATATCAGTGGAAGTAAAACAGCATTAATGAAATGTGGTCTATATAAAAAATCAGGAGATGCTTGTGACATTCATTATAAAATTAGACACTTAAAATAGTAGATGAATATTTTTTTTATTTGGGCATCAAAATAACTGCTAATCGCTAAAAGAGAAAAGGTATAAATGTAAACTGGCAGGAACAGAAAGAAAATCATTTCTAAAAAGGAGAAATAAGTTTGTTAAGTCTATTCTGAAGATAATTTTTCAAAGTGTAGCCTTATATGTAAGTGAAAGTAAGTGAAACATGATTGGTAAACAGTTCAGACACAAAAAGAATAAAAGCTTTTGAAATTTGGTGCTGCAGAAGAGTGTGGAATTGGATAACTAGTGGAGAGGTACTGAGCTGAATTAGGAAGAAAAGCGATCTGACACAACTTGACCAAAAGAAGAGATTGATTGGGTAGGGCACATCAGAGAGGAATATATATATATATATATATATATATATATATATATAGAGAGAGAGAGAGAGAGAGCGGTGGGGGAGGGGGGGGGAGACATTTCACGTGGGAAAAATATATCTAAAAACAAAGATGATGTGACTTACCGAACGAAAGCGCTGGCAGGTCGATAGACACACAAACACACACACACAAAATTCAAGCTTTCGCAACAAACTGTTGCCTCATCAGGAAAGAGGGAAGGAGAGGGAAAGACGAAAGGATGTGGGTTTTAGGGGAGAGGGTAAGGAGTCATTCCAATCCCGGGAGCGGAAAGACTTACCTTTGGGGGAAAAAAGGAATGGTATACACTCGCACACACACACATATCCATCCACACATATACAGACACAAGCAGACATCTCACAAGCAGACATATTTAAAGACAAAGAGTTTGGGCAGAGATGTCAGTCGAGGCAGAAGTGAAGAGGCAAAGATGATGTTGAATGACAGGTGAGGTATGAGTGGCGGCAACTTGAAATTAGCGGAGATTGAGGCCTGGTGGGTAACGGGAAGAGAGGATATATTGAAGAGCAAATTCCCATCTCCGGGGTTCGGATAGGTTGGTGTTGGTGGGAAGTATTCAGATAACCCGGACGGTGTAACACTGTGCCAAGATGTGCTGGCCGTGCACCAAGGCATGTTTAGCCACAGGGTGATCCTCATTACCAACAAACACTGTCTGCCTGTGCCCATTCATGCGAATGGACAGTTTGTTGCTGGTCATTCCCACATAGAATGCATCACAGTGTAGGCAGGTCAGTTGGTAAATCACGTGGGTGCTTTCACATGTGGTTCTGCCTTTGATCGTGTACACCTTCCGGGTTACAGGACTGGAGTAGGTGGTGGTGGGAGGGTGCATGGGACAGGTTTTACACCGGGGGCGGTTACAAGGATAGGAGCCAGAGGGTAGGGAAGGTGGTTTGGGGATATCATAGGGATGAACTAACAGGTTACGAAGGTTAGGTGGACGGCGGAAAGACACTGTTGGTGGAGTGGGGAGGATTTCATGAAGGATGGATCTCATTTCAGGGCAGGATTTGAGGAAGTCGTATCCCTGTTGGAGACACACATTCAGAGTCTGGTCCAGTCCCGGAAAGTATCCTGTCATGAGTGGGGCACTTTTGTGGTTCTTCTGTGGGGGATTCTGGGTTCGAGGGGATGAGGAGGTGGCTCTGGTTATTTGCTTCTGTACCAGGTCGGGAGGGTAGTTGCGAGATGCGAAAGCTGTTGTCAGGTTGTTGGTGTAATGGCTCAGGGATTCCGGACTGGAGCAGATTCGTTTGCCATGAAGACCTAGACTGTAGGGAAGGGACCATTTGATGTGGAATGGGTGGCAGCTGTCATAATGGAGGTACTGTTGCTTGTTGGTGGGTTTGATGTGGACGGACGTGTGAAGCTGGCCATTGGACAGGTGGAGGTCAACGTCAAGGAAAGTGGCATGGGATTTGGAGTAGGACCAAGTGAATCTGATGGAACCAAAGGAGTTGAGGTTGGAGAGGAAATTCTGAAGTTCTTCTTCACTGTGAGTCCAGATCATGAAGATGTCATCAATAAATCTGTACCAAACTTTGGGTTGGCAGGCCTGGGTAACCAAGAAGGCTTCCTCTAAGCACCCATGAATAGGTTGGCATACGAGGGGGCCATCCTGGTATCCATGGCAGTTCCCTTTAGTTGTTGGTATGTCTGGCCTTCAAAAGTGAAGAAGTTGTGGGTCAGGATAAAACTTGCTAAGGTGATGAGGAAAGAGGTTTTAGGTAGGGTGGCAGGTGAGCGGCGTGAAAGGAAATGCTCCATCGCAGCAGGCCCTGGACGTGCGGAATATTTGTGTATAAGGAAGTGGCATCAATGGCTGGGGGAGAGGTTGAGGAGTCATTCCGGTCCCGGGGGCGGAGGGGCTTGCCTTGGGCGGAGGGGTGGACGGGTATGCACTCGCACACGCGCACGTGTCCGTCCGCACATGCGCAGACACAAGCAGACATTTGCCTCTGTATATGTCTGATTGTGTCTGTATATGTGTGGTTGGATATGTGTGTGTGTGCGAGTGTATACCCGTCCTTTTTTCCCCCTAAGGTAAGTCTTTCCGCTCCCGGGATTGAAATGACTCCTTACCCTCTCCCTTAAAGCCCACATCCTTTCGTCTTTCCCTCTCCTTCCCTCTTTCCTGATGAGGCAACAGTTTGTTGCGAAAGCTTGAATTTTGTGTGTGTGTTTGTTTGTGTGTCTATCGACATGCCAGCGCTTTCGTTCGGTAAGTCACATCATCTTAGTTTTCAGATATATTTTTCCCACGTGGAAAATATATATATATATATATATATATATATATATATATATATATATATATATATAATAGAGGGAAACATTCCACGTGGGGAATATATATATATATTAGAGGGAAACATTCCACGTGGGGAAAAATATATCTAAAAACAAAGATGATGTGACTTACCTGCCAGCGCTTTCGTTCGGTAACTCACATCAATATATATATATATATATATATATATAGAGAGAGAGAGAGAGAGAGAGAGAGAGACAAACATTCCACATGGGAAAAATATGTCTAAAAACAAAGATGTGTGACTTACCGAACGAAAGCGCTGACAGGTCAATAGACACACACACACACACACACACACACACAAAATTCAAGCTTTCGCAACAAACTGTTGCCTCATCAGGAAAGAGGGAAGGAGAGGGAAAGACGAAAGGATGTGGTTTTAAGGGAGAGGGTAAGGAGTCATTCCAATCTCGGGAGCGGAAAGACTTACCTTGGGGGAAAAAAAGGACAGGTATACACTCGCGCGCACACACACACATATCCATCCACACATATACAGACACAAGCAGACATCTAACAAGCAGACATATTTGAAGACAAAGAGTTTTGGGAAACATTCCACGTGGGAAAAATATATCTAAAAACAAAGATGTGTGACCCACTGAACGAAAGCACTGGCAGGTCGACAGACACACAAACACACACACAAAATTCAAGCCCTTGCAAAAAACCGCCGCCCCACCAAGAAAGAGGGAAGGAGAGGGAAAGACGAAAGGATGCAGGCTCCTAGGGAGAGGGCAAGGAGCCACCCCAATCCCGGTAGCGGAAAGACCCACCTTAGGGGGGAAAAAGGACAGGCACAACTAGCTCGCGCGCGCGCTCGCACGCACGCACGCGCGCGCACACACACACACACACACACACACACACACACACACACACATATACAGACACAAGCAGACATATTTAAAGACAAAGAGTTTGGGCAGAGATGTCAGTCGAAGCAGAAGTAAAGAGGCAAAGATGATGTTGAATGACAGGTGAGGTATGAGTGGCGGCAACTTGAAATTAGCGGAGATTGAGGCCTGGTGGGTAACGGGAAGAGAGGATATATTGAAGAGCAAGTTCCCATCTCCGGAGTTCGGATAGGTTGGTGTTGGTGGGAAGTATCCAGATAACCCGGACGGTGTAACACTGTGCCAAGATGTGCTGGCCGTGCACCAAGGCATGTTTAGCCACAGGGTGATCCTCATTACCAACAAACACAGTCTGCCTGTGTCCATTCATGCGAATGGACAGTTTGTTGCTGGTCATTCCCACATAGAATGCATCACAGTGTAGGCAGGTCAGTTGGTAAATCACGTGGGTGCTTTCACATGTGGCTCTGCCTTTGATCGTGTACACCTTCCGGGTTACAGGACTGGAGTAGGTGGTGGTGGGAGGGTGCATGGGACAGGTTTTACACCGGGGGCGGTTACAAGGATAGGAGCCAGAGGGTAGGGAAGGTGGTTTGGGGATTTCATAGGGATGAACTAACAGGTTACGAAGGTTAGGTGGACGGCGGAAAGACACTGTTGGTGGAGTGGGGAGGGTTTCATGAAGGATGGATCTCATTTCAGGGCAGGATTTGAGGAAGCCGTATCCCTGCTGGAGAGCCACATTCAAAGTCTGGTCCAGTCCCGGAAAGTATCCTGTCACAAGTGGGGCACTTTTGGGGTTCTTCTGTGGGGGATTCTGGGTTCGAGGGGATGAGGAAGTGGCTCTGGTTATTTGCTTCTGTACCAGGTCGGGAGGGTAGTTGCGAGATGCGAAAGCTGTTGTCAGGTTGTTGGTGTAATGGTTCAGGGATTCCGAACTGGAGCAGATTCGTTTGCAACGAAGACCTAGGCTGTAGGGAAGGGACCGTTTGATGTGGAATGGGTGGCAGCTGTCATAATGGAGGTACTTTTGCTTGTTGGTGGGTTTGATGTGGACGGACGTGTGAAGCTGGCCATTGGACAGATGGAGGTTAACGTCAAGAAATGTGGCATGGGATTTGGAGTAGGACCAGTCCAGAATCCCTGAATCATTACACCAACAACCTGACAACAGCTTTCGCATCTCACAACTACCCTCCCGACCTGGTACAGAAACAAATAACCAAAGCCACTTCCTCATCCCCTCGAACCCAGAATCCCCCACAGAAGAACCCCAAAGTGTCCCACTTGTGACAGGATACTTTCCGGGACTGGACCAGACTCTGAATGTGGCTCTCCAGCAGGGATACGACATCCTCAAATCCTGCCCTGAAATGAGATCCATCCTTCATGAAATCCTCTCCACTCCACCAACAGTGTCTTTCCGCCGTCCACCTAACCTTCGTAACCTGTTAGTTCATCCCTATGAAATCTGCAAACCACCTTCCCTACCCTCTGGCTCCTATCCTTATAACCGCCCCCGGTGTAAAACCTGTCCCATGCACCCTCCCACCACCACCTACTCCAGTCCTGTAACCCGGAAGGTGTACACGATCAAAGGCAGAGCCACATGTGAAAGCACCCACGTGATTTACCAACTGACCTGCCTACACTGTGATGCATTCTATGTGGGAATGACCAGTAACAAACTGTCCATTCACATGAATGGACACAGGCAGACAGTGTTTGTTGGTAATGAGGATCACCCTGTGGCTAAACATGCCTTGGTGCACGGCCAGCACATCTTGGCACAGTGTTACACCGTCCGGGTTATCTGGATACTTCCCATCAACACCAACCTATCCGAACTCCGGAGATGGGAACTTGCTCTTCAATATATCCTCTCTTCCCGTTATCCACCAGGCCTCAATCTCCGCTAATTTCAAGTTGCCGCCACTCATACCTCACCTGTCATTCAACATCATCTTTGCCTCTTCACTTCCGCCTCTACTGACATCTCTGCCCAAACTCTTTGTCTTTAAATATGTCTGCTTGTGTCTGTATATGTGTGGATGCATATGTGTGTGTGTGCGCGCGAGTGTATACCTGTCCTTTTTTCCCCCTAAGGTAAGTCTTTCCGCTCCCGGGATTGGAATGACTCCTTACCCTCTCCCTTAAAACCCACATCCTTTCGTCTTTCCCTCTCCTTCCCCTCTTTCCTGATGAGGCAACAGTTTGTTGCGAAAGCTTGAATTTTGCGTGTGTGTTTGTGTTTGTTTGTGTGTCTATCGACCTGCCAGCGCTTTCGTTCGGTAAGTCACATCATCTTTGTTAGATATATGAAAAGCAGAGATGATGTGGCTTGCCGGGCGGGGGCGCTGGTGGGTTGATGGACACACGGACGGGCACGGGCATGCACGCGGGATTCAGGCATTCGCGGCGGACTGTTGCATCGTCGGGGTGGGGGGGGGGGGGGGGAGGAGGGTGATGTGGGTTTTGGGGGGGAGGGTGGGGGGTTGTTCCGGTCCCGGGAGCAGGGGGACTTGCCTTGGGGGAGGGAGGGACAGGTGTGTGCTCGCACACGCACGCATGTCCATCCACACATATGCAGACTCTGTATATGTGTGGATGGATATGTGTGTGTGTGCGAGTGTATACCTGTCCTTTTTTCCCCCAAGGTAAGTCTTTCCGCTCCTGGGATTGGAATGACTGCTTACCCTCTCCCTTAAAACCCACATCCTTTCGTCTTTCCCTCTCCTTCCCTCTTTCCTGATGAGGCAACAGTTTGTTGCGAAAGCTTAAATTTTGTGTGTGTGTTTGTGTTTGTTTGTGTGTCTATCGACCTGCCAGCACTTTCGTTCGGTAAGTCACACATCATTGTTTTTATATTTATGAAAGTGCTGGCAGGTCAACAAACACAAACATACACACAAAATTCTAGCTTTCGCAACCAACGGTTGCCTCGTCAGGAAAGAGGGAAGGAGAGGGAAAGACGAAAGGATTTGGGTTTTAAGGGAGAGGGTAAGGAGTCATTCCAATCCCCGGAGTGGAAAGACGTACCTTAGGGGGAAAAAAGGACGGGTATACACTCGCACACACACACATATCCATGTTTCCTACGTGGAATGTTTCCCTCTATTATATATATAGAGAATGTGTGTGTGTGAGGGGGGGGGGGCATGTTAAAAATTTTAGCATGAGAATGAGGCATGACTACAGCAAGCATGTTCAGATGTGGGTCACAATAATTATGCAGTGATAGAGATTCTTGCACAGGATGGACTAGTGTCACAACACTCAACGTATGTTAATATGTATGTGCCCTGACATTTATCGGCTATAAACACGGGTGTCATGTTTGGAGGTGTGCAGATCTGGCAAACCCCTAAAAGAGTATGTACAGAGTTCTCCTGCGTGGCATCTTTTATGAAAGATGTCTCTCTTGCAGCAGATAACAGCTCCAGGTCGTGGCCTTGTTGACTCATCAAGATGTCGGAGTATTGTTAAGTGAAGATTGTAGGCTACTAAGTAACTTGTCTTCAGTAATAAACACTTCAAACAGATTTTTGGTAGAGATGTCAGTTTTAATCACTGTCTGCAAGTCTTACTGCAGAACAGTATCAAAACACTTTACACTCGCTAATAATATACAGCACATTAATCCAAAAATGCCTAACTACACTTTCTCAAACAGTTGAGCTGTAGATAGGAATAACAACAATGTAGGAAAAGACAGATTTCTACTTACCGTAAAGAAGACGCATCAAGTTGCAGACAGGCACAATTAAGACACACAAAGCTTTCGGCCACAGGTAACACACACACACCTCACGAGCACACAACTGCCAACTCCAGCATCTCAAGCTGGAATGCAACTATCACCTGGGATGCAAGTGGCAGTCTGCGGGGGTTGGGGAAGGGAAGGATAGTAGTGTATGGGTGAGGAGAGAGACGAACACTGTGTGGAGAATGAAGGGACTAGACTGCCAACAGGCACAGCATCAGGAGGTTGTGGGGCAGGGAGGTGAGGAAAAAAGGAGCAAAAAGGAGAGTGGCGGGGAAAGATGAGCAGTTGCTTTGGCAGAGGGCTGCAAACAAACAGAGTGGGAGATGAGAATGGGGAGGAGATGACAGGACAAGGGGGCGGGGGGGGGGGGGGGACTGTTGGGTGGAGGGTGTGGGGGACAGTATGTTACTGTAGGTTGAGGTTGGGATAATTATGGGAGTGGAGAATTTTTGTTAGGATAACTCTCATATGTGCAGTTCAGTAAAGCTGATTGTGGAAGGAAGGATCCAGACGGCTCAGGTAGTGAAGGAGCCATTGAAATGAATTGTGTTATGTTCAGCTGCATGTTGTGCCATAGGGTGGTCTATTTCGCTATTGGCCACAGTATGGCGATGGCTGTTTAAACTGGTGGACAGTTAGTTGTAGTCATACCAATATAAAAAGCTGTCAGTAATTGCAGCAGAGCTGGTAAATGAGAAGGCTGCTTTCACAGGTGGTCCAGTCACTGAGGGGGTAGGAGAAACCTGTGACAGTACTGGCTTTATGTACATGTCTTTTAATTGTGCCTGTCTGCAACTTGACATGTCGTCTGTGTGGTAAGTAGTAATTTGTCTTTTCCTACATTGTTACCTACACTTTGTGATATGTGTGACTCTCAACCATCACATTCCTGACCAATTTAGTAATTGTGATCATCATCAGTTTTGCGACTGTTCATGTTGTCTTTTAACAATGATTTTTAGTTCGATTGACAATAATTAAGCTGTTAGGCAACACTTTGTATGACATGCGATCAATACGCAACCGTCTGCTTAGGCATCACTGTGAGACACCCTAACCTGTGACTATGGCATTCCTGATCAAAACTCTTTGGCCAATCAGAGGCCTGGATTTTTCTTATGCCCATATAAGTTTTGGTTTCTGTTAGCCAATAGCTAGCCAGCACATCATTCCCACCATGCTGGAGGCCTCACATCACCAAACTGCCACGTGCTTCTGCTCGGACTGAAGGTCTGGTACCTTACGATCCATTCAACATAAATGTTACACTCTGGAGAGTTGCATCAAACCAGTCTTTGGACTGAAGACCATAACAATTACAGATTGTGTCTGTATGTCTGTTATCATCAGAGACATAACGATAATAAGTGATTCAGTCCAAACAGTATTTGTATGGACATGTGGTAGTTTGGCACTGCTGTTTGCACTACTCTTACTTAAGGTGTTAAATGGCATTGTGGTCTATGGAAGGTCTCACTGAGCAGCTGAAGGTAAAAAGACAGTATTACTTGGAAATCGGGTGCTCCTTTTGGCAGAAGAGAAGCAAAGAAAAGATTAGAGTAAGAAAGAGTGGTGAACCTTAAGGATTCTGCAAAATTAGTGTAGGACTGTTGTTAATGAGAGAGAGGATTACTCAAGTGGACAAGATATAATTTTTGTAAAAAAAAGTTCAGTGCATTGGTAATTTTCACAGCTACAGCGGGCATGTGATCTACAGAAATCTACCAAATTTACAATTATGATACATTGCTGGTTTGAAAATTGTTTTAGTTTTAGTAAACTAGTAGCAAAGAAGCATTCATCATTGACATCAATTGGACCCCAAATATAGATATTAAAGTCAATTTCTCGAAAATGGGTTACAGAATTTAAATTTTTAGGACACATTTTGAATATATTCCACATAAATTTACATAATGATAGTGTTTTTGGAACTATCAGTAGTCAGAACAAACAACCTATTAAGTAAAAGAAAAAAATCAGAACTGCAAAAAATACATGTATTGTAATTATGATGAAAATCTGAAAACAATTAAAGAACCTTTTTTTGTGAAGTCACATTCTTATCCATTCATTGTGTTGCCCAAGTGTTTACAAAGCTTCATACAGCGAATTATAATGAGACCAGAGTGACTTCAATTAGTGTGTGTTTTGCTTGCAGACAACTGGTAGAAGAAAATATAGTTAATTGACTATGTTGTAAAAGGAATTGGAAGACAAAAGTCACTTCCTCAATTTGAATTTTAGCATGGAAGCCCGAGGAGAATGATGGAGAATTGTCTGCTGTTAACATATTTTGTGCCAATCTTATACAGAAGGAAATTTTTGTATACAGTGGCCTTTTGTGCTTCTGTCAAGTGTGGTGAAGACACCAGTGCTTTCGCTTTGGAGCTAAATTACAGAATTTTGGGACCAGACTCTTGGCCACCCAAATACCCTAATATTATTTATTATTGTTGAGATCTATAAGGTAATCGTTTCTTTCACCATTTGTAGGTTGACTTCGACCAGATCCCATATTGTTACTTATTGTTGTGGAGATATATAAAAAACAATTTTTTCTACCATTTTTGAATTGACTTGTTTCAGCTAAAGACGAAAAAAAAAAGAAACATAAGAGCTGTCATTAATTTTGGGCAGGAATATGCTCTGAAACATCTTCAGGATGAATTTAGTGTTGTCTTAATATTTATGTTGCAATTTAAGAGGGATATGAGCAACAATTTTATTATAATTGATGAAACACAGAGACTTACTGGATATTTAATGTTATCTTATATGTGCAGTAATACATATAATTGTTTCAAATTGGATATTTCATTTAGGAACACTTTGTGATAGCAGTATGTGAGAACCACAGCTAACCTAGTACCATA
The DNA here is from genome assembly GCF_023898315.1 of Schistocerca nitens. Lineage (NCBI taxonomy): Eukaryota > Metazoa > Arthropoda > Insecta > Orthoptera > Acrididae > Schistocerca > Schistocerca nitens. The sequence goes on along the minus strand of NC_064619.1, from coordinate 561,257,534 downwards.
CTACACTCCTGGAAATAGAAATAAGAACACCGAGAATTCATTGTCCCAGGAAGGGGAAACTTTATTGACACATTCCTGGGGTCAGATACATCACATGATCACACTGACAGAACCACAGGCACATAGACACAGGCAACAGAGCATGCACAATGTCGGCACTAGTACAGTGTATATCCACCTTTCGCAGCAATGCAGGCTGCTATTCTCCCATGGAGACGATCGTAGAGATGCTGGATGTAGTCCTGTGGAACGGCTTGCCATGCCATTTCCACCTGGCGCCTCAGTTGGACCAGCGTTCGTGCTGGACGTGCAGACCGCGTGAGACGACGCTTCATCCAGTCCCAAACATGCTCAATGGGGGACAGATCCGGAGATCTTGCTGGCCAGGGTAGTTGACTTACACCTTCTAGAGCACGTTGGGTGGCACGGGATACATGCGGACGTGCATTGTCCTGTTGGAACAGCAAGTTCCCTTGCCGGTCTAGGAATGGTAGAACAATGGGTTCGATGACGGTTTGGATGTACCGTGCACTATTCAGTGTCCCCTCGACGATCACCAGTGGTGTACGGCCAGTGTAGGAGATCGCTCCCCACACCATGATGCCGGGTGTTGGCCCTGTGTGCCTCGGTCGTATGCAGTCCTGATTGTGGCGCTCACCTGCACGGCGCCAAACACGCATACGACCATCATTGGCACCAAGGCAGAAGCGACTCTCATCGCTGAAGACGACACGTCTCCATTCGTCCCTCCATTCACGCCTGTCGCGACACCACTGGAGGCGGGCTGCACGATGTTGGGGCGTGAGCGGAAGACGGCCTAACGGTGTGCGGGACCGTAGCCCAGCTTCATGGAGACGGTTGCGAATGGTCCTCGCCGATACCCCAGGAGCAACAGTGTCCCTAATTTGCTGGGAAGTGGCGGTGCGGTCCCCTACGGCACTGCGTAGGATCCTACGGTCTTGGCGTGCATCCGTGCGTCGCTGCGGTCCGGTCCCAGGTCGACGGGCACGTGCACCTTCCGCCGACCACTGGCGACAACATCGATGTACTGTGGAGACCTCACGCCCCACGTGTTGAGCAATTCGGCGGTACGTCCACCCGGCCTCCCGCATGCCCACTATACGCCCTCGCTCAAAGTCCGTCAACTGCACATACGGTTCACGTCCACGCTGTCGCGGCATGCTACCAGTGTTAAAGACTGCGATGGAGCTCCGTATGCCACGGCAAACTGGCTGACACTGACGGCGGCGGTGCACAAATGCTGCGCAGCTAGCGCCATTCGACGGCCAACAGCGCGGTTCCTGGTGTGTCCGCTGTGCCGTGCGTGTGATCATTGCTTGTACAGCCCTCTCGCAGTGTCCGGAGCAAGTATGGTGGGTCTGACACACCGGTGTCAATGTGTTCTTTTTTCCATTTCCAGGAGTGTATATCTGAAGAGCCATATTTTTTAGGAATACCTCTTGCTGCTGTTCTATTTCATAAGCTCTTGTGTGTACCATTTACTATATTGTAAACAGAATTTTTTAAAAAATCTCATTTTATTAAATGTAACTCTTAAATGATTTTGGAATTTTTTTCATGTAATTAAATTTTAAAACTCCCTATTAACCTTTTTGCAGTGGTTTTAGCTATGAGTAGTTATTAGAACATTAAAATGAAAATTTTGTTCTATTTTCAGAGTGTTGCTCAGATTCAGAAATTATTGAAAGAAATGGAAGAGCAAGATCAAGCTCAGATAGTTAAACTTGGAGATGCCAGTATTGCTGCCCCCTTCACATCAAAACTATCTTCCATCATGTGTAGTAAGTTATTATTGAAATGTCACCACAGTTGGAGCTAGAAATTGTAATGTAGACAGTTGTTTGAATTATGTTAATATCATCATACCTCAGGCGTGACTCATAGTTAAGGGCTCTGAAGTGGAGCTGCGCCAAAATATTTATTAAAATACATTTCTCAATAATGGATTACAGAATTTATATTATTAGGACACTTTCGATTACTTCCCATGTGAATTTACATAATGACGCTCAACATTTTTGGAACTGTTGATGTCAGCTGATGTTTTTCAAACAGGTCTAGTCTTAAGACTGTACTTTGAAATTTCACTTAGCTATATGTAGCAGAGGTTTGAGGGAGTGACATCTACAGTGTACAGTTCTTGTAGCCTTCTGAAGGCTCAGTCCTTCATTCTAGCCATCCTATTTCAAATCTATGTCACAAGCAGAACTTTGGAGACACCATATTGGATTTCATCCTTATCAGTTGAAGCCCATATTTCATGGATTTCTTATTATAACTTACATCCTTTGAAAATTGCTGTTTCAAAGCACCAGAACATAGAAAATTTCTCAAAAATGCATCATTATTTGTATGATTTGCTGTAAGAAATGATGGTACACATCATATTGGTAGTTAAGAATTTTCATATTTCATTGTTTTTGTGTTGTAACTTAGGTGTTATGAAAGTATGCTGTATCAAGGCAATGGTGCACTGAAGATGTATCAAACACATTGCTCTTAATATGATAGTTATAATTAAAAATCAGTTAATGACATACTGGCAATTATGCCTTCATGGGCTCACATAAAATAAGACACATATACACGGAAGTTTACCACAAATATAGCAAAATAGGCATAAAATCACAGAAACATCACCATTTTGCCTTGGATTGAACACACATAAAACATTAAACATCTCAAGTTTAGAACTGAAAACATGAAAAACATTAAGCACACAGTGAAGCTAACATATGCAGCCTTAAAGACCTCTCCAGAACACTTTTTTTAGTATGATTTGTTGTGATAAAGTGTCTGGAGATTTGACATCAGCAGATAAATAAGCTACTTACAGATATTAACTTGGAGTTAGTTTTTGATGTTATTTAGCAGTTGATTGTGATAGGGAAAGATGGATAGCCACAAACCTTTGGCTAGGGTGTGATATTGCTGCTGCCCTTTCCCAAAATCTTAGTTAGTTATGGTGATAAACTTATTTGCAGTGTATTTAAACTGCTTCTTATTTTCCCATTTTAAAGCTTCACTGTTCCGTATTTTAATTCTTAAATAATAGTTCAGTGCTTTATCTTCTCCTTACACCCAATAGGCTATTTACCCATGTTAAAAATTTGGTTTAGATTGTTGTTATTCTGTATGATTATAACATTCAAATAGCATATTTGGTCAATATTCTCACAAAATATCTGTTATTTTTATGTAAATAAAACTTAAGAATAATTAAATTTTCAAGATATGTTCTTGTGATAGAAAACACACTGTCACTGGCTGAAGCTCTAGTGGTGTCAGAGGCTAGGAGTAAGACGAAGCTAAACGTGTGTTGTAGGAGTGTTAGCCAAAGTTGCTAGTGTTTATCCGTACTTTTTCTGCAAATAGTGTAGTTATTTAGTCATGGAAAACTTGTTTACAACTTTTAAGTAACAGTGGAAAGGAATTTTGTAAAGGCTGATTGTGGAAATCTTCCTGAAGTTGATGAGTCTATGGTCTCTTTGTTCTTCAAAAACACAACACAGATTTTATCATCCAGAAATAAGAAATGTGAAAATTGCATTGCGTGTTGACTGGAATGGAAGTACTGTGACAGAGCAATAAGTACCAAAACATCTTAAAACTAAAGGAATCTGGAAATGGATTATTTGATTGGATCATGCTGAGAAGGTTTTTCCAGAATAACTTTTGAAAGCCAGCACAATAAAACACAGTCAAAAGTTTTTCATCCAGAAGATAATTTGGTTGTTAATTGCTGTGTTGTTATCAGAACTACTACTGTTTTCCAGATACCTCTCTTTATCAATTTTCATATTTTCAGACATTTTTATTGTGTTTGCGTCCAACAGTTTTACACATTGCTGTATTTCTGTTCCTCTAGCTCTTTAATTTAATCAACTGGAAAAATATGTCTATAAAATACACACTTGATGCAGCAGAACCTTAAAGGTTTTTTCTACTGCATATTTAACTGCTGCTGAAGCATCATGAGTTAAAAGTCTTAAGCTGGACCAGCTTTCATTTTAACGTAATTCCCTGATCTTAATGCATTTTCTCGTAGCTTCCAAGCAATGGTCAATTTTTTTTCTTTGTGAGGCCCCTTTACAACAGGCTCAATGGAGACTGTTGGAAGTGGCAAATTATCTCCAATGACTTGGTTAGGAAGAATAATGTTTCAGAAATTGTTAAATGGTTTCTCAGATTCTTCAGACAAAGAGCTACTTTAGGTACAAAATACAGTTTCTTTATGCCCTCATCTTGATTCCTCTCAAATTGATCAGGTGTAAAATGAAGCTAATAAAGGAAAATAGATATTAAAATGTCTTATGATATAGGATTTAAAGCTCTTACGTAAATGTATCATAAATAAAAAAAGACTGCAGTATCCTTAAAAAACCTTGCTCCAAATGAGGATCGATCCTGCAAACATTACATTGGAACATAAAAGGACAACATGTTAATATGGAGTGCTTACTTATATCAAATTGAACCTCACAGAAATAAAACCACATAGTTACTACTATCCCATTTGGATCTCTACGAGGGAGTTGCAACCACATTTTATGCATCTTCTCCTTTATGAATGAGACTTTCACTCTGCAGCGGAGTGTGCACTGATATGAAACTTCCTGGCAGATTAAAACTCTGTGCTGGACCGAGACTAGAACTCGGGACCTTTACCTTTCGCGGGCAAGTGCTCTACCAACTGAGCTACCCAAGCAAGGTAGGAGACGAGGTACTGGCAGAAGTAAAGCTGTGAGGATGGGGCATGAGTTGTGCTTGGGTAGCTCAGTTGGTAGAGCACTTGCCCACGAAAGGCAAAGGTCCCAAGTTTGAGTCTCGGTCCGGCACACAGTTTTAATCTGCCAGAAAGTTTCATCTTCTCCTTTGTTTGAAGACTCAAAAGCAATTTGTCAGCAGTTTTTATAGATGTACACAAGGCACTATACTCCATTTGTAACCCATTTTCCGAAATGTAAATTCCAAAAACAAATATCACTGTGGATGAACTTCGACAGTAGGAGCAGCATGCTAGCCAGTGACATCACTAGGTATCACATGACTATAAGGAAGCGTTTTAGCGGGTATTCAGAGTTTTTAAATACTGAAATTATTGAGGGGGAAAAAGCATGCTACGAGCATAAAATGACATAGTTCACCATTTAAAATGATTACCAGGAAACAGTTAACTACACTGATGCCCTCCTACCATCTTTCAAACTTGTCACTTCCCTCACATGTTGTCTCTGGTAAAGTGTCCATAATATTCAAATCTGCCAGGACATTTTATTGTCTAAATTTTCCTTTGTAAGTGTGATTGGATCTACTCATCAAGCAGTGGCAGGAAAACACACATATAAAATGTATTACGTGTGCAAGGTTTCAGATCCAGTAGCTCCTTCATCTGTGAGAAGGGTTGAAGGAAAAGGAATAGGAGTGATGGAAAAGGATGGATGAGGTTTAGGAAAAGGGGTAGAGTTCGGAAAAGTCACCCAGAACTCTGGGCCAGGCAAGACTTACCAGATGGAGTGAGAAGGAAAGACTGATTGTTGTGCAGCGTTGTGCAGTGCATGACTGCACGAAACAAAGGTTTACACCTCACCTGGGCCCATCGACACTGGACTGGTGGTGACTGGAAATAAGTTGTCTGGTCAGACAAGTCTTGCTTCAGATTGTATCGAGCGGGTGGACATGTACAGATATGGAGGCAATTTCATGAAGCCATGGATCCTGCATGTCAGCAGGGGACTTCAAGCTGGTGGAGGCTCTGTAGTGGTGTGGGACCGCTGATACATGTAGATACGACAGGTAGATAAGACAGGTGACTTGTACCTGTTTGATCACCTGCATCCATTCATGCCCATTTTTGAATTCTGACAGACTTGGGCAGTTCCAGTAGGACAATGCTACACCCCACATGTCCAAAACTTCTACAGAGTGACTCCAGGAACACTTTTCTGAGTTTAAACACTTCCACTGGCCACCAAGCTCCCCAGAGGTGAACATTATTGAGCATACCTGGGATGCCTTGCAACATCCTGTTCAGAAGAGATCTCCACCCCCTCTTACTCTTATGGATTTATGGAAAGCCCTGTAGGATTCATGGTGTCAGTTCCCTCCAGCACTTCTTAAGACTTTAGTTGAGTCCACGCTACATTGTCTTGCGGCACTTCTGTGTACTCGCAGGGGCCCTACACTATATTAGGTAGGTTTACCAGTTTCCTTGGCTCTTCAGTGTATAACACACAGTTGTCAAGAAAACCTTTTTTTAACTGTCAAGTTCAAGACAACTGAAACTACCTTTCACTAGTTTTGATACAGATAGTGCTGTAACTTTTGTATATTATTGTGTTAATAAGTAATACGACCTGATAGCTAATAGATATTGTTTTTCATTTTCAGTTTGTCATGTTGTGAAGCAAGGCAGATGCACCCTGGTTACAACATTACAGATGTTCAAGATACTTGCACTGAATGCCCTTATATTGGCTTACAGTCAATCAGTTCTGTACTTAGATGGTATTAAATTTAGTGATACACAAGCAACTCTTCAGGGTCTTTTGTTAGCTGCTTGCTTCCTCTTCATATCTAGATCAAAAGTAAGTTAAATTATTTTTAGTATCCATACTTTATTACTTTCTTCCTTTGGTTGCAATGAAAGAAGGTAATAGAGATATTTTTTCAAGAGATTTGAGCAACATAATTTTTCATATATCCATGGAAGGCATTGATGGAGTGAAATAATGGCAATTACGTTTGATCCAGGGGAAAGATCAGTGTAGTGAGGAAATTATAAAAATGATATTGTAGTGAGAACTAGTGATAACTGAAGCCCCGATTTATATACAAAAACAAATTGCTAACATACCCACTAAAAATTCATGAAATGTCCACTACTCCATTCAGAGAAGTATGTCCTCTTTTCTGCCAACTTCCATCAAGTGCAACTGCAATATCCGAACATCCATCATTTTCTTCCACTGCTTCTCTAGCAGCCAGTTTCATGTTTTCCTCACTGATCCCACATAAAGCTTTCTCTAATATTGCAGTCAGTTTTTCAAATTTATTTGGTGGTTGGTGTAAGTTCATCACTAAAAAAAATGTTCTCCCTGCAGCCATGCCCTTGCCTGTGGATCATAAGGCATAAACTAATCTAGTATTGGTTTCCCAAGGGCCACTTGCTTCTGGTTTTGAAGAACTCATAAATGAAATCACAGCTGAGCATTTAGTGCAACTTAAATCCAAAGCAATTGCTAGGCCTTTTCTCCCACTGGCACACCCTTAAATTTTCACACTCTGTGACTGACCACACTGTCTACATTGTACAAATTTAGAAATTACATCTGATAATATTCTCAAATTTATAATAATGTTACTGCACCCCTTGTCACTTACAGTAAATTTGTTGTAACTCTCTTGAAATGGTGAGAGCTTCTTTGATGATGCACTTGTTGTTAGAATTGCAATTAGAAACATTGTTACCAGGCGACATAACCTCTTGTACAGAAAGCTTTCTAAACTTGTTTCCTCTAAATTGTTGTTTCTTGAAAATGCCTTTACGTTTTGTCATCTGCAATAAACACAACAAAACACACACAGACAAGCACTGCAAAAGTAAGTATAACAACTACTCGCAATCACACTTGAACAAAACTAACCGCGTGTTTGAAAGTGTGTTGTTTACAAACAGCAGAAACAAAAGAATACCGACCATTGCATTCCAAGGATAGCCAACACACTCGGTAATAAAAAATTTAAAAAATCCCTAACGTGCATTGCAGGGGATATAAAGATCTAAAATATATGCAAAAAAGTGGGCGTGGCACATAAACACACGTGGTAGGAAAATGCTCGGAAAATTTTTTTTTCAGCAAAATCCTTTTCAGAGTATTTAAATAAAACGTTAATCTATCAAATATGATGAAAACCGAAAATCGATTTTTTTTTCAACCTGAATGACGGTGTGGTCCCCTTAAAGCCTCTGTAGTTGGATGATTGGTCTCCTTTACTCCTTATCATGTACACATTGCCAGAACTTTCCTTACTAAAGGTATAAATTGCTGTTATCTGATCATCACATAACACAGGTTTATTTATGGAAGAAGAAACATCTTAAATAACGGTCACTCTTGATTGCAGAAAAAGAGGTCAGAGGAGGGGGGGGGGGGGCAGTGATAAGCTGAGAAATAAGCATGATGACAGCAGTATAGTTGAAGAAAGAAACACTAGATACTAATAAAATGCAGATATGAGCTACACAAAATTAAAATTATTCTTTCTTAAATCAAAATATAGAAACTTAAATTCAAAATTGTCTATCGAAAAGTAGCTTTGATTCATTAATGGGGTACGTGGGACAAATGTTAAAGTAAACTCAAGAAGTTAAATGTAGTAGTCATGTAATCATCCTAATAAATCTAGCTTTTAAATTTAGACCAATCCAGTTTTACATATGGTTTATAATTATTAGATCATCTACATGTAAGAAACATTAATTTTTATTTTGTGTGTGTGTGTGTGTGTGTGTGTGTGTGTGTGTGTGTGTGTGTGTGTGTGTGTGTGTGTGTTTTATTGACATCTATAATGATATTGATGATGATTATGATGATAATAATAATAATAATAATAATAATAATAATAATAACAGCCCTGCAGCCAGGCGACTAGAGCGAGTTTTGGTGTTCTCGTAAAGATAAGTCATTTTAGATTATAAAACATATAGATTAGTACTGATTATGTGGTAAATAAGTGTATTAGTGTGCTGTTTAAGTGTACCATTAAAGGTTTCATTTATATTACGTAATATAGCAGAAAACGCGAAAAGACCGTACAGTCGTATTTTCTGTTTACGTTCTGCTGAAGCAAATCTATAGAATTTCGTTTAGTTGTTCCTTGCTCTATCCAGCAATTTAACTTAGCGTACCTCTTCATTATTTAACTAGCATTTCCGGAAAGTAGCGTAAAGTTTAAGTTGTTGTTTCAGAAACTTTGCACTTTTGTTTTTGTTTACACACAGTTGCGTAAACAGTTGCGTATAGGCCAAATTTGTGTAACCATATTTTCGTGTTTATCTGTAATTTAACTGACTTACTCTTAATAAACTATTATGTTTATCATGAGTGAAAAGTGCTTGACTTGCCGTAGAATTGTTAGGTCGGGGCTTTGGTGTGATGGGTGCTGTAGTTTTTTCCATGTGGGTGACTGTAGTGGCGTGGGAATAGGGGAAGTAAATGAGACTCATCAGTGGTTTTGTAGGATTTGTAGTAGAGATAGGAAGATAGTAGAACAGGAGGGGAAAATTGCCGCCCTTCAGGCTGAGTTAGGCAAGGCCAGGGGAGATCTTGACAGGTTAAGGAGGGAGAAGGGTAAAGAGAGGTGGGAAGTGGCAACAGGAGCAACAGGCCTAGAACTTTGTCTGACAGCTTTATGGTGAATGTGGAAAATAGATTTGACCTGTTGCTTCAGTTAGAAGCTGGTGAGCCTCAAGCAGTTGCAGGTGTAGACAGGGCACAACAAACTTTCAGCAGCAAATTGAAAAGTAAGAATGTAGGGAAATCAGTAAAGAGAAAGAAAGTGTTATTGTTAGGTAGTTCCCATGGAAGAGGTGTTGGCCAACTTTTGCAGGATGAACTAGGATCAGAATACCAGGTCACCAATTTTTTTAAACCTAGTGCTGGTCTGGAGCAGGCAAAGATTTCACTAAGGAAGACACCGTGGTTATAGTGGGTGGGGCAGGTAACAGTATTGACAGAGATCCTGGGTACAGTATAGAGTGTGACCTGGCGAAGATTGCATCAGCATCGAAGCATACTAGTGTTGAGTTTGTATCTGTTCTTGGGCGCCATGACCGACCTCATTTGAACTCTTCTGTCAAGAGAGTTAATTTGGTGCTGGAACGGCTGCTCATGTCGGGTGCGGGGTCACACATTGGTGTGGTTCATGTTGATTCTCTCAGTAGTGGGATTATACTAGGCATGGCCTTCACCTCAACAGGAAGGGGAAGGGTAAATTGGCTGGGGAAATAGCAGGAAAGTTAAAGGGGGGAGGCACTGTCATGAGTGGTAAAATAGCAGTGGTTATAGGATTCAGAAAAGACCCTTTTTTAGGGTAGGGAGGACAGAAAGCAAGCAAATTTTAAGAGAGGTTAGAACTGAGACAAACCTTCAGTTTGAGAAAGAAATCAAAAAACATAATTCCAGCTTATTACATCAGCATAAACAGCCATTGGTTAAGAATTTTCAACTGTCAGCAGATATTTTAACTCCACCCAATTTTAACTCAGTCAATGAGAAATGTCAGCTATCTTTATTGCATCAAAATATTCGAGGACTGAGAAATAAAATTAATGAATTAACTATCTGCATAGATGAATTAGAGTCTTCAAACCCAGCTGACATAATCTGCCTCTCTGAACATCATGTGACCACTGGTATAGAACTTTTAAGTGTTACAGGGTTTAGGTTAGCATCTCACTTTTGTAGATCAGAAATGGAGAAAGGAGGAGTTGCCACATTCATCAGGAACTGTCATAAATTTAAGAACATAGACATTCATAAATTTTGCCTAGAACAGCATATGGAAGCATGTGCAACAGAATTAGAATTTCACAAAAAATCCTTCATAATATTAAGTGTATATCATGCACCTGCAGGTAACTTTAATCTGTTTGTCAACCACCTTGAAGCTGTACTAGCCCATTTAACAACCAAAAACAAAGAAATAGTGGTTGCTGGTGATTTCAATGTAGATTTCCTTAAAGACTCTCCCAATAAGAACTTATTTGAGTTAGTAACACTATCATTCAACTTAATTCCCACTGTAAAGTTCCCCACTAGGATAGCCACTTGCTCGCAAACAGCCATTGATAATATCTTTATAGAAAAGTCCAATGAACAAAATTATATTACAAAACCTCTCAGACCATGACATGCAGTTCCTTCTGTTAAATGTTAATACTGAACAGGATATAACATCTGTTAAATCTGAGCTCAAGAGGGTAATCAGTAAGCCAAAAATTGATTATTTTAGGACACTCCTCAGAGACATTCACTGGACTGATGTTTACAGTGCTCATGGCATGAATGAAAAATATAACATTTTTGCTAATAAATGCTTACCTTATTCGAACACTGCTTTCCCCCAAAACTTACCAAGGTTAGAGCAAAGTCTACAAAGAAGCCATGGATTACTCGAGGAATAGGGGTATCTTGTAAAACAAAAAGAAAACTGTATCTGTCAATCCGAAACATTTCCAATGTTGATGCTATAGCACATTATAAGAAATACTGCAAAATATTAAAGACTGTAATACGGATGTCAAAGCAAATATATTACAAGGAAAAGATAGTCATATCAGATAACAAATAAAGACAATATGGGATGTAGTGAAGGAGGAGACCGGTAGAACCAGACATGAAGAGGAACAAATAGCATTAAGAGTAAATGATACATTGGTGACAGATGTGTATAGTGTTGCAGAACTTTTTAACAAACATTTTATAACTGTTACTGAAAAGATGGTGTTGTCAGGTTCGGTAGATGCTGCTATGGATTACCTTAGACCAGACATTTCAAGTAACTCCCGTAATATGAATTTTACCCTCACTACCCCAACAGAAATAATGTCCATCATAAAATTTTTAAAATCAAAAACATCTAGTGGGTATGATGAAATATCAACAAAGTTAATTAAAGAATGTGATTCTGAGCTAAGTAACATATTAAGCTATCTGTGTAACCAGTCATATATTAGTGGAATATTTCCTGAATGGCTGAAATATGCTGAAGTTAAGCCACTGTTTAAGAAGGGAGATAAAGAAATAGCATCAAATTTCCGTCCAATTTCACTGTTACCAGCATTCTCAAAAATTTTCGAAAAATTAATGTACAGTCGTCTTTAGAACCATCTTATCTCATATAACATACTGTCAAAGTCACAGTTTGGATTTCTAAAAGGTTCTGATATTGAGAAGGCTATCTACACTTTCAGTGAAAATGTGCTTAATTCATTAGACAAAAAATTGCAGGCAACTGGTATATTTTGTGATCTGTCAAAGGCATTTGACTGTATAAATCACAATATCCTTTTAAGTAAACTAGAATATTATAGTATAACAGGAAATGCTGCAAAATGGTTCAAATCTTATATCTCTGGCAGGAAACAAAGGGTGTTATTAGGAAAGAGACATGTATCAAGCTATCAGGCATCATCCAACTGGGAACTAATTACATGTGGGGTCCCACAAGGTTCCATTTTGGGCCCTTACTTTTTCTTGTGTATATCAATGACCTTTCATCAGTAACATTACCAGATGCCAAGTTTGTTTTGTTTGCCGATGATACAAACATTGCAATAAATAGCAAATCAAGTGTAGTCTTAGAAAGATCAGCCAATAAAATATTTGTGGACATTAATCACTGGTTCCTAGCCAATTCTTTGTCACTAAACTTTGAAAAAACACACTACATGCAGTTCAGAACTTGTAAGGGGTGTCCCAAGAGTATATGTCTAACATACGATGACAAGAAGTTAGAAGTAGTGGACAGTGTTAAATTCTTGGGATTACAGCTTGATAATAAATTCAACTGGGAGGAGCACACCACAGAACTGCTGAAGTGTCTTAACAAATCTCTGTTTGCAATGCGAATTTTGTCAGACATAGGGGATATAAAAATGAAAAAGCTGGCATACTATGCTTACTTTCATTCCATAATGTCATATGGGATTATTTTTTGGGGTAATTCATCAAGCCAAGCTAAAGTTTTCCGGGCACAAAATCGTGCAGTAAGAGTTATATGTGGTGTGAACTCAAGAACATCCTGCAGAAGCCTCTTTAGGGAACTAGGGATACTAACTACTGCTTCCCAATATATTTATTCCTTAATTAAGTTTGTCATTAAAAATATATCACTTTTTCAAACCAACAGCTCAATTCATGGAATCAATACTAGAAATAAGAATAATCTTCACAAGGATTTAAAGTCACTTAGTCTTGTACAAAGAGGTGTGCATTATTCAGGAACACACATTTTCAATAACTTGCCAGCAGCCATAAAAAGCTTAACAACCAATGAAATTCAGTTTAAGAGAAGCCTAAAGGATTTATTGGTGGCCAACTCCTTCTACTCCATTGATGAATTTCTTAGTAAAACCAACTGATTTGTATATAAGTACAACATAACTTCTGCACAATATCAGTGCAGTAATGTGTTCATTGAAAATTTGTGTGTGTGTGTGTGTGTGAGTATAATCGATAACTTCTGCACCATTTCAGTGCAGTAATGTGTTCATTGTAAATAAGTATTACAGTAGTTGTATTACCTTATAAATAAATAAATAAAAAACATTTTTATTTTAAATTCAGTGCATTAGTATTTGTAAAATGACTCTTAGTGTTCATTAAAAAATGACGATCATTCCACTTGGGACCTGTGGAATGGTACATTAGCTTATTTGTTTCAGTTGTAAATATTTGTCATGTATTGTTGTTTTTCTGACATGTTCAACATCCTGGAGGACCTCCTCACTACGGATCAATTGGAATGAAAGTTAATCTAATCTAATCTAATAACAGTGTGGGTCTTACTGTTAATCCAAAGTGATTAGTTAGTAATAAAAAAATCATATTTCATACAAATAATTGTACTCCAGTGATTGACTTGTTCGTATCAAATGATGATTGTTTTTCTCTCATTTCAAGCCACTGAAGACATTGTCAAAGCAAAGACCTCTTCCAAACATCTTCAACCTTTACACTATTCTAACAGTCTTACTTCAATTTACGGTACATTTTGTGTGCCTAATATACCTAGTGCAACAAGCATCACTGAGATCACCACCAAAGTAAGTGAAAATTGTTAACAAAACTACCAAATTGCTTTTGTAAGATTTATTTATTTATTAAGAAATAGGGTACCACATTTGCTTCTTGTTGTTTGTAGTGGTATGTCAAACGTATTACAGCAGACATAATGTGTAGAACATAACTGAGTCAGCCTTAACTTGTGCATCCATTTCTTAAACAAGGTATATACATACATTTGAAATAGTATATATGTAGAAGGTCATTCTCAACACCATTTGAGGAAGCCCTCTAAGCTGCTTACATCCTTCTATCCCATTGGAATTCCACTGTCTCTCAGCATCTTGTCCATCCCATTCTGAGACAAAGTTAATTTAATTTCAAGGTGAATGAGCTCAGTGTGAACTTAACGTTTGTTAGGCTTGGTGTTGAAGACAAAAAGATCAGGCTTGCAAGTACTGAAAGTGTTAGTCACCAGTAACTCTGTGGTAAATGTCTCGTAGTTATCTTCCTCACACATCCTCTTAAGAACAAATCACAGTCTACTAGTACCAGTGTGTAATGTAGCACATGCCATGTATCAATGAGCACTGTCTTATTTAAAGGCTATGGTAATATCCTTACCAATGAGAAATAAAATATGAAAACACATGATTTGAAATATATTGGGGTGGTGCTGATTCTCACTTACAAAAAAATCAACAACAAACTATAATCTGCCTCCCCTTTACACAGAAACATCACTGCAACTGTGATGCATGTTCAGAAAGTAAGTATATTGTGACCGTAATGGACTGTGGTTTTTTGAGGGTGGGCAACACTGAGTGGTAGAGGGGTATCCTCTGATAAGAGCGAGCATCACAGGAACAAGATAGTACATTAACTCATGTTGTAGTGTCCAGCTGCATGAAAGAAGTTGATAAGAAGTTCCACCAAGTGCAACCCACATTCTGTGATCCACTTCCTATTTGTAGAAGGAATAACATCTATCATAATTTTTTTGCGAACAAAAATAGTTTACTGCAAAATTATTACGAACAGAATGAGTCTTTTTAAGTGGTTTATGTAGTTTAGTGGAAGCAGAACAAGTGTTGATAATGAACAGAGGACACTTGCAGAAACACTGGGATACTTGCAAGTGTACTCAAGATGGGTTTCAAAATAGCTGACAGAATAGCACAAGAAAGGTCGGGTCAGTAGTACCTGCGAATTACTTGAGTGACTTGAATTGGATGGTAAGGATTTGCTGAGTTCTATTGTGATTTGATAAGGAATGTGGGTAGCTCATTACATGCCTGAAACCAAAAGACTGTCATCACAGGGGCATGACACCAGTTCCCTATCTGCCAGAAAATTCAGAACTACAATTTCGGGCAAAAAAATCATGACTTCAGTATTTTAAGACTGAAAAGACATCATTTTAGTCAAATTTCTTCCTTGGGAAGAAACCATCAGTGCACAATGATATTGAGAGGCTATAGGTAGCAATAGTTATTTGGAGATGAAGAAGCTTGCACAATATAGAATAGCATGAAGAGCTGCATCAAACCACTCTTCAGACTGAGGAACTTAACAATAATGTAATCTTCCCATTTTGGTACCCTTGATGTTTAGTTCAGTTAGTTTGGGTCTTTCACATGTTCGCAGATCATATTTGGAAAAACTCAGCATGATGTATGGAATGTGTCAGTAGGTCAGTAGATATATTTTCTCAGAGAAAACATGACAACTTGCTGACCATTTACATAACCGGGTTTCTTGTTTTAATCTTAAACCATGACAAAATTTGATAAATGTAACCCAATCATATAAGAGGCACATTCATAAAATAAATTTCCCTGGGTATTGTGAACAGGTACAAAACAAAATGTCACTGAAAGACTTATGGGAACAGATAAAGCAAGTGTTGATCTGCTTTTAACATATTCACCATCAGAATTGTTATACCATGGAACCAACTTTTGTATCCCTTTGTCGTAGAAGTCTGCTATCCGCAATTGACAACCATCTCTGCCCCTCTGTCAGTCTGAAAATGCTAACTCAACTGGACAGGAATTTCTTAAGGTTTCAGATGAGTCACTGGGAGTGAAGTCCGGGCTGTAGCATGGATGATCAAACTCCTCCCAGATGTATATTTGCAGGAGCTCTGTTGTCCGTCAGGCCTTGTGCGACTGTGCATTGTCATGTTCTGAATGACGTGTCACAATTTCTGCGTTGTTTTGCTACCATGCTCAGTGTTCACCGTTTCACGTGTGGTCAGGCGTTTGAGGAGGAGAGCACCCTGTCTGTCCCAGAACACTGAACACAACACTTTCCACACTGACACAGTCTGCTTGAATTTCATCTCACAGGGAGAGCTATTGTAACACCAGTCCCTTGACTGCTGGTTGGCTTATTGTGTGCAACCCAAATCCCATCACCTGTGATGATCCAGTCTAAAAACTCATCACTGTGATCATGGTACCACTGCAGAAAAGTCAAAACTGGCCCCATGCACTTAGCTTTGTGTTCAGGTGTTAGTTGTTTCAGAATCCAATTCATGGAACAGGTGTTCTTGACAATTTCGGGCAACAAAGAGCAGACATCTGTGGAAACTGACTGCTGAGTTCCTTGGTTGTGAAGTGATGATTCTCCATACATGGGTAACTGTAATAATGGATGGCCTCCTGTGTTGTGCTCATCATCATGAACGTTTTGGTGCATCCTGTAAAGTCTCTGCATCAGTGATACATCATCTGCTTGCTCATTACGTTAGGCCTGTGGGCTTGGCACAGTTGATGATGAATTTCAATCGGCACTGTGTTCTGTGCAATCAAAAACTGTCTCACGTCACACATGGTGGGGGCTGGAATACAAACCTCCATTTTCAACTGCTGCTGCAAAGTTAACGTGAGATCCCAGGAAGTTATGTTAGCACATACACCATATCATGTCATATGGATTGCTAGCTGTGGAACATGTGGGAAAACATATTTTATGGACGCACCTCATATATACTACCTAATCAGAAATACATCTATGGAGTAGAAGGAATTCTCATGTAGAAATGATAGTAATGTGTTTAACTTCCATTATCTGCCAGAACCTTTAATTCACAAGGGTGACTCCCGTGTTCCCGGGTTCGATTCCCGGCGGGGTCAGGGATTTTCTCTGCCGCGTGATGACTGGGTGTTGTGTGATGTCCTTAGGTTAGTTAGGTTTAAGTAGTTCTAAGTTCTAGGGGACTGATGACCATAGATGTTAAGTCCCATAGTGCTCAGAGCCATTTGAGCCACAAGGGTGATGGTCAAATATTTTTATGGCAGCATACTTCTTCCTCTGCAGGAGTAATATTAAGAAGTGATTTTTTGTTCCTAGTGTTATATCTGTGAATGCTACAATTATTTGCAAATATTTCCTGATCCTTAATTACAGACTTCATTAGAGAGTAAATATATTGTGAGGCTGTTGTTACTACACCTTAATTTTTCAAGCAGTTGCCTTTATGAAGTTGCTACTTTCAAATTACTTTCAAAATATAGAGCTCGCAACAAAAAGTCTGGGAGATTGAAATTTCTAAAGGGTGAATCAGACAGCAAGCAGTGTTGATGGGTAGTGCTGTTGGTCGATCGACATGGGACGGTTAATGCTGGTTTTGGATGACACTGGAGTTGTCATCAGATGGTGTCCCATATGTGCTCGATTGGAGACAGATGTGGTGATACAGCAGACTAAAGCAACATGTCAACACTCTGTAAAGCACAGTGGGTTGCAACAGTGGTATGTGGACGAGCATTATTCTGTTGAAAAACATCCCCTGGAATGCTGTTCATAAATGGCAACACAACAGTGCCACAGCCATATGCTGAACACAGTGGTCTTCTCTCTCGGCAGTCTCACATGCCACAGTTGAGTGTTGGTAATGGTGTCTTGTCACTTTAAAGGAATTCTGGACTAACATCAGCTCACCACATCCAAACTCGCACAAAACAGAGTGTGTGTAAAGCAAACCTGATTTGCATCCTCACTCTTATGCAACAAGTCCAAAATTTGAATAGGTATCATCTTTCAGAAGTAGAAACACATCTGCCAACTTTTGTTTGCGTCACTCCTCCTTAGTGCTGCAATTTTTTTTTTCCATGAATGTAAAAATATACAATAAAATAGAAGAATATAAATGTGACATGTAGTCATGCTGGAGGCAGGTGACAATTATTATAATAATCAGTAGTAGTGCATTCAGGCTGACTGGGTCAGTGGTAAGTCAAACAACAGTCAAGAAATGACTTTATTGCTCATATGATGCATTTCAGAATTTGTCCATCATCAGATATCCAGGAGTGATTGCTGCATGTAGATGAAGAGTTTCCAGTTGTATGTGAAACAAACATTCACATGCAGCAGTCGCTCCGAATATCTGACGATAGATAAATTTCAAAATATGTCATATGAGCAATAAAGTTGTTCCTTGCCTAATTTTTTACTTTTACCATTGTGATCCAACCATCCTGAATGCAGAGCTACTGATTATTAAAATAGAAAAAAATTCAAGATGGAATATGAGCCAGAAAATATTTTCAAAGAACAATTAACTCATTCCTCCCCCTCCCCATAATTTAAATTTTTTTGGGTTGCTATTTCATATACATTTCTCTCAACCTTGTCTTTCTGATTTTATTATTGTTTTGCAGGGATGAAAAGCCCACAGAAAGTGTTGGTGATGTTGACAGTGAAGAAGAAGAATTTGCACCAAGCTTACTTAATAGCACAGTGTACATAATTTCAATGGCACTGCAAGTTGCAACATTTGCCATTAATTATAGGGTAAGTTGTAACTTCCACATTACAGTGAGTTCTTGTTTGACACATTCCATCTATTTTTTGGAACAATTTTCTGAAGCTGTTCACTACATATCTGAGATTATGGATGCATTGTCTTCTGGTTGTCAGCTGTATTGGCACAGACATGTATAAAGCTATTAATATGCAGAATCTTTATAAAATAAATAAAATTTTTTACACTGTAGCTGTACAATATTAATTTGTGTTGAGTAACAATTTGAGCATTAGGTATTTCCAAATTTCCTACAGTTGTTTCATTATTAGTTCTCTGTTTTCTTCTTCTTCTTCTTCTTCTTCATTTTTAAAATTCTGCTTTTTTGTCATTGTTGTTTGTCTTATGTCGAGAATAGAATGTATTTTATGCTACTTGAATCCTGTATTCTCTATGACGTATATTATGCTGTGTTTTACTTTATTATAATTTTTTATAGACTGTAAATTTTTGTAAGAAAGTGCAGAAGTAAAGATTCATTGTAAACAAAAAGGTATCTATTATACTACTTTTATTAGCTACTACAACTGTAATTTCAGTTGTAGTATTTTAGGTTACATACCTGAATTTGTCAGTCATTATGTACTTTCAGTAGTAAACAAAGCAGATTCATTGCTAGCACGCCACTGTTCATCTTAGATTGTGGGATGTGTCGTTGTTGTTTTTCTGCTGGTCTTCAGTCCGACAACTGGCGTGATGCAGCTCTCCACGCTACTCTGTCCTATGCAAGCCTCATCATCCATTTCAACTTGCTTACTGTATTTGACCCTTGGTCTCCCTCCAGAGTTTTTACATCTGTATCTGCCATTGTATGGCATGTGGCAGAAGGTACCATACACCACAAAGGGAATAATTACTGTCTATATGCCTCCATAGAAATCCTTGGGTAACAGAAGAAATATTGAATTTAATTGATGAAAGGAGAAAATATAAAAATGCAGTAAATGAAACAGGCAAAAGGGAATACAAACGTCTCAAAAATGAGATCGACAGAAAGTGCAAAATGGCTAAGCAGGGATGGCTAGAGGACAAATGTAAGGATGTAGAGGCTTGTCTCACTAGGGGTAAGATAGATACTGCCTACAGGAAAATTAGAGAGACCTTTGGAGAGAAGAGAACCACTTGTATGAATATCAAGAGCTCAGATGGCAACCCAGTTCTAAGCAAAGAAGGGAAGGCAGAAAGGTGGAAGGAGTATATAGAGGGTTTATACAAGGGCGATGTACTTGAGGACAATATTATGGAAATGGAAGAGGATGTAGATGAAGATGAAATGGGAGATAAGATACTGCGTGAAGAGTTTGACAGAGCACTGAAAGACCTGAGTCGAAACAAGGCCCCGGGAGTAGACAACATTCCATTAGAACTACTGATGGCCTTGGGAGAGCCAGTCATGAGAAAACTGTACCATCTGGTGAGCAAGATGTATGAGACAGGCGAAATACCCACAGACTTCAAGAAGAATATAATAATTCCAATACCAAAGAAAGCAGGTGTTGACAGATGTGAAAATTACCGAACTATCAGTTTAATAAGTCACAGCTGCAAAATACTAACGCGAATTCTTTACAGACGAATGGAAAAACTGGTAGAAGCGGACCTCGGGGAAGATCAGTTTGGATTCCGTAGAAATGTTGGAACACGTGAGGCAATACTAACCTTACGACTTATCTTAGAAGAAAGATTAAGAAAAGGCAAACCTACGTTTCTAGCATTTGTAGACTTAGAGAAAGCTTTTGACAACGTTAACTGGAATACTCTCTTTCAAATTCTGAAGGTGGCAGGGGTAAAATACAGGGAGCGAAAGGCTATTTACAATTTGTACAGAAACCAGATGGCAGTTATAAGAGTCGAGGGACATGAAAGGGAAGCAGTGGTTGGGAAAGGAGTGAGACAGGGTTGTAGCCTCTCCCCGATGTTATTCAATCTGTATATTGAGCAAGCAGTAAAGGAAACAAAAGAAAAATTCGGAGTAGGTATTAAAATTCATGGAGAAGAAGTAAAAACTTTGAGGTTCGCCGATGACATTGTAATTCTGTCAGAGACAGCAAAGGACTTGTAAGAGCAGTTGAACGGAATGGACAGTGTCTTGAAAGGAGGATATAAGATGAACATCAACAAAAGCAAAACGAGGATAATGGAATGTAGTCAAATTAAATCGGGTGATGCTGAGGGGATTAGATTAGGAAATGAGACACTTAAAGTAGTAAAGGAGTTTTGCTATTTAGGGAGTAAAATAACTGATGACGGTCGAAGTAGAGAGGATATAAAATGTAGACTGGCAATGGCAAGGAAAGCGTTTCTCAAGAAGAGAAATTTGTTAACATCGAGTATAGATTTAAGTGTCAGGAAGTCGTTTCTGAAAGTATTTGTATGGAGTGTAGCCATGTATGGAAGTGAAACATGGACGATAACCAGTTTGGACAAGAAGAGAATAGAAGCTTTCGAAATGTGGTGCTACAGAAGAATGCTGAAGATAAGGTGGGTAGATCACGTAACTAATGAGGAGGTATTGAATAGGATTGGGGAGAAGAGAAGTTTGTGGCACAACTTGACTAGAAGAAGGGATCGGTTGGTAGGACATGTTTTGAGGCATCAAGGGATCACAAATTTAGCATTGGAGGGCAGCGTGGAGGGTAAAAATCGTAGAGGGAGACCAAGAGATGAATACACTAAGCAGATTCAGAAGGATGTAGGTTGCAGTAGGTACTGGGAGATGAAGAAGCTTGCTCAGGATAGAGTAGCATGGAGAGCTGCATCAAACCAGTCTCAGGACTGAAGACCACAACAACAACAACATGCCTCCATATGAACCCGAATTTGTTGTATCTCCTCTTTGTGGTCCTTATGCGAAATGTACATTGGAGGCAATACAACCATTCTGCAGTCAGCTGCAAATCTCTCACCCCTAAATTTTCTCAATAGCATTTTGCGAAGAGAAAGTCTTCCCCTCACACTTCCCTCCATTACCAAATGATGAGACGTCATGCTTAAGGATTTGTCCTGCCATCCAATCCCTTCTTGTAACCAAGTTGTGACATTTTTTTTCCCCCAGTTTGATTCATTACCTGCTCACTGGTTCTCAGTTGACCCATGTAACCTTCAGGCAGTGGAAAGTCCAGGATGGTATAACAGTAATACAAAAACAATTATTGCTACTCACCACATACAGGAGGCATTGAGTCACAGACACACAGTGAAAAGATTGCTAAACTTTTAGCCTTCTCCAGAAGCAGAAAACAAAGACAAAAATGACTTGCATACACATGGATACTGCCTATGGCTGCTCGGACCCTGACTGCAGAATGTGCCAGCATCTAGCATGAGCGGCAATCTGGAGTGAGATGTGTGGATAAAAAGGAGGCATGAGGTGGGGAGAGGGTGGCAGGGTAGGGGTGGTGGAAGATGATGTGCAGCTGTGGTAGCAAGTATGGATGTTGGGGGGATAGGGCCGCTAGGTGCAGAGTCAGTAGCTGTGCTGTACCCCAGGGGGACCACAGATCTTTTGTGGCTACATACGCAATGTGAATGTGTCCCCGAGCTATTGCAGCCTTTATTCTTTACCAGGCTGCTGTACATTCCCCTTCCTTCTCCATCCCTATCCGTCTTCCTTTCCCTTTGCCCCTTCCTTTCCCTCTCTTGGTGTTCTTCTTTATGTTGGCCCAGCTATCCTTTTGACTTTGCTTCACCTTGTGGTTTTGGTTAGTTGCTTTTCCTCCTCTATTTTGGCTTTTCTGTTTTGGTCCCCCTCAGGCGTTTGACTTTCATCTCTAAATTTGAAATCTGTAGTGCGAGCCAGATGGGGAAGAACTCCCTCCCTAGCGTCTTTGGTGTAGGTTCCCCTCCTCCTCCTCCTCCTCCTCCTCGCCCTCTACCTTTTCCTCCCTTCGCTTCCCTCCCCACAATAACCCTTTTGCCTCCATGCTAGGTCAATCAGATTGGTAGCCAGTCTGTGTGGTAGGGCTGTTGTATACCCACCTGGGCCTGCCGACACCACAGGGATCACATTGCTGGGACCTGTCCTGTAAACGCCTTGTGCAATCCTATGAGTGCTTGCCCATCTTTTCTGGACATCGGAACACCCAACAATGACTGTCCTCCCAAGTGGCCGTTGCTGTGGCTGGGTGATGCTCACAAGGCGAGCCCCTGTTCGGAGTAGGTGATATGCGGGCAGATGTTAGGCACATGAAACATGTTAAACTCTCTGGCCCCTCTTCTGTGGCCGTGCCTCTTTCTCGACATAGTTCCGTCTCAGTTCCTGTTTCTGCCTTACCGGCCTTACCCTTCTTGTTTACCCCCTGGGAAGAGAGCCAGGCCCAATGGCTTGGGGTGAAACCCTTTCCTCAGTTCCTGGTTTGTACCAGGACCAACAGGGAGACTTTTGCCGCCACCAAACCCCTTTTCTTTGTGGACCAAATTGAGGACAATTTCAGTGAAGTTGAGTTGTTAAGCAAGGTGAGATCTGGCGCTCTACTTATAAACACAACTTCTGCCAGTCAGCCAGCCTGCATCTGTGGCTGCAACCGTTTAGGAGACATGCTCATGATTATCGCTCCTCACAAGTCACTCAGTATGACACAGGATGTAATTTTCTATAGGGACCTTCTCCTCCAGTCCGATGATGAACACAGGGCAAATCTGGAACAATGTGGTGTCCATTTTGCCCGGCATGTCCAGAAAGGTCCTAAGGACCATTGTGTAGACACTGTGGCTTTCATCCTGGCATTTGATGGGGATAAGCTGCCCGAGAAGGTCAAGATAATGGTGTGCAGATGTGACGTGAAACTGTACATTCCGCCTCCCATGTGTTGCTTCTGTTGCCTCAAGTTTGGCTACATGTCCTCGCAATGGTTTGGCCACATGTCCTTGCAATGCGATACCCCTCCCATATGTGGTGACTGTGGCCGCCCTCTTCGTGTGGGGAGGCCTTGCAACCCCCCCCCCCCTCCCCCTTACCGCCATCCTGTCCCCCTTCCCTTCCCATCCCTCACCCTCAGTGCCTCCTGTCCCTTCCCCTCCAGGAACAGCTCCTACTCATCCTCCTCCTCGGCCAGGGAAGACATCCTATGGATGGGGCTCCCTCTTGGAACACCCAAGTGTTTGTAGTACAGGAAGCTTGCACCCTCGGGTCGGACAAGAGACCCACACTCCAAGGGCCCCAAAGCCACTATCTCTCTGTCCAATCCCGACATCACTGCCACTTGTTCCCTTACTGATAATGCCTCCTCCCTCCCTCCGAGGAAGAAGAAGAAGAAGCAGTGCAAGTCAAAGGACTGGGCTTCCCGGGGGCTTTGCCCCCTTCTCCTGATCCTGAATCAGACCCAGTTATGCCACCCCATCCTCGTTGGTGAAGACCACCGACCAAGTGAAGTGACGTCCTCTCGGCTTCTTTATGTCTCACCTGGACTCTCACCACTTGATAATCCAGTGGAATTACAACGGATATTACCGTCACCTATTGGAAATAGAAGGCCTTGTTTCCCCCTACTCTTTTTTCTGTCTTGCTCCTCAAGAAACGCACTTCATGATGACCACTCTCCAACATTTCGTGGTTATCGTGTTTTCTGTCTGAGCCATGCCAGCTCCGGATAGCGTCTGGAGAGGTCTGCAATTTGGTTTGCGTTGATGTCATTAGTGACTGGATCCACCTTCATACCAGCCTGGAAGCAATACGAAAGTGCAGATGACTCGAGCAATCACCATTTGCAATGTGTACCTCCCTCCAGGGTGCTCTCTGGGGGAGAGCCACTTCGTCGGGTAGGGGTCTTCTACTCGACCAACTTATTGCAGACTTTGATTGTGTCTTCTCAATGACAGTTCCCCTACCCACATTAGTGCACCTTTGCTGCTATCGATCTCACAATCTCCTCCCTTCTCTTGTGACTTCCCTACATCTGTCACTCCAAGATGATCTTTGTGACAGAACCACTGGAAAGTGGTCACTATCATTCCCTTGCCATCGCCCGGCAGACGTGCCCCCACGTTGATCATTCCGTGGGACCAATTGGCTTTTATATACGTCTGCTGTGCACTTCCACACCTCTCTTTTGAATTGCATTGATGCAGTTGTGCAGGGAATCTCTGCCACTATTCTTCATGCTGCTGGCACTGCTGTTCCCCTATTCAGAGATCTCCCTCATTGTTGACCTGTTCCATGATGGACCAAGGACATAGCAGTCAGTCCTGGACTGCAAACGGGTGCTGCAGCGATTTAAACAACCCCCTTCACAGTCCATCCTCCTCACTTTGAAGCGTCTCCTTGCTAAGGCTTGTTGCCTTATTAAGCGGAGTAAAAGGGAATGCTGGGAGTGCTATCTTTGTTCCCTTTGCCTCTTCATTGCAGGTTTGGTCCAAGCTCTATAGCCTTCTGGGCCACCAGTGACAGTCAACTGTCCAAGGCCTTATCTTCCAAGATGCTCTGGCTAATGATTCATATGTACTTGCAGGACACTGTGCAACACACTTTGCGACTGCATTGGTGTCCTCTTGATATCCTGCTTCCTTTCTCTGGCAGAAACACTGAGTTGAACAGACCGCTCCCTCTGTTTCAACCCTCACCAAACTGAACTCTATAATGAACCGTTCACTGAATATGAATTCTCGCAGGCTCTTACCTCTTCCCATGACATGGCCCCAGGCCTGGATTCCATCCACAACCAGATGATGCAATACTTGGATGTTACACAGAGGCAGTATCTACTCAGGGTCTTCTACTGCATTTGGCTCACAGGTGCCTTCCCCTCGCAATGGCGAGACAGTACAGTTATCCCAGTCCTTAAGCTGGGAAGAACCAAACATCTCTCGGCAACTACCGCCCGATTAGCCTGACGTATGCACTTTGTAAACTTCTGGAGAGGATGGTTAGCTTTCGATTATGTTGGGCACTCGTATCTCGGACCTCTTGTCCTCGTATCAGTGTGGCTTCAGGGAAGGATGATCTCCAACTGACCATTTACTCAGAATGAATACTGCAATCCGACAGGTTTTACTAACTGCTGGCACCTTATCGCGGTCTTTTTGGCCTACATAAGGCATACGATATGGCTTGGTGCCATCACATTTTAGTTACCCTCCACGACTGGGACTTTCGCGATCCCCTTCTGATTTTTATTCGCGAGTTTTTATCCCACTGCCACTTCCGGGTTCGAATTGGCACTTTACTCAGCACCCCTCAGATTCAGGAGAAACGGTATCCCACAGGGTTCAGTATGAAGTGTCACACTCTTCCTCATAGCCATCAATGACCTTGTAACCTCAGTTGGGTCACTGGTTATCCTGCCATTGTATGTCGACAATTTTTGCATCTGGTGCAGCTCCCAATTTTTAGCGTCTGCTGAGTGCAAGTTCCAAGGCACCATCTGACGGACCTCTGTGAGGGCTACCTCCCATGGTTTCCAGTTTTCTCCCTCCAAAACACCAGTTACACATTTTTGTTGTCAACCCATAGTACACCCCAAACCAAAACTTTATTTAGGTGACAAGCTCCTAGATGCTGTAGTACAGTCGTGTGTCTTGGGCCTTATTTTTGATAAAAAGCTGACATGGCTGCCTCATATTGGCCACCTAAAGATTACACACATGCGGAAGCTTAATGCTCTCCGCCTCCTCACCCACATCTTGGAGTGCAGACCATGCTACTCTTCTTCATCTTTACCATGCCTTGGTGTTGTCCAGACTAGTTTATGGAAGTCTGGCTTATGGCTCAACAGCTCCTTCCACTCAAAAAACTCTTGATCCTCTTCACCATTGCGTGGTGTGTCTGGCTATCCTGTTGACAGTCTCCTTGCAGAAGCAGGGATTCATCCCCCCCCCCCCCCCTTACAAATATGATGAAGCCAACTCCTGGTTTCTTGCGCAATTGCCATTTACAGATTCCTTGACCATTTTGTGTACTGTGTTCTCTTTGCAAGCAAGGGACGGTACCACCCATGGGTGGGATAGCCTGTTGAAAGGTGTCCCACTTCCTTCTGTTGGGATCTCCATCTCCACTCACTGGAATGCGCCCTGTATCTTTTGTCTCAACCCCCCCTCCCCCTGGATGGTGCCTAGGCCATGGATTAGGACCAACCTATTCCAGGATTGTAAGGTCTCTGTTGCCCCTATGGTATTCCAATGTTTTGTACGTTCCATCCTTGCAGTTCCAGGGTGCTACCATCGTCTACACCGGAGGTTCTAAGGCAATAGATAAAGCGGGATATGCTTTCACATCTCCTACTGGCTTAGAACACCATTAATTGCTGGAATCATGTAGTGTGTTCATAGAAGAGCTGCTAGCCATTACCAGGGTGCTCCATTTTGTTACTCAGGCCTCCCTCCACAGTGTTTTAATATGTACTGACTGAATGAGCAGCCTGCAGGCAATCGACCAATGCTACTCTTGTCATCCTGTGGTCTCTGCTATCCATGAACTTCTCTGCTCCCTTGGCTGTGCCGCCTGCTCAGTTGTCTTTCTGTGGGTCCCAAGTCATGTGGGTATCGCAGGGAATGAACTGACTGATCGTTTGGCTAGAGAAGTCAATACTCACCCATTGTTTCCTTTCGTGCCTCCACCTGCATATATGTGGATCTATGTCAGATCTTTTTTGCCCAAAAGTGGGATGACAACTGGTGTGCTACTGCTCTCAACAATAAACTCTGCACAATCGAGGAGAATTGGCGCTCTTCCTTCCATTCCTCTCAGAAGGAGTCCACTGTTTTATGCCATCTACACATTGGTCACACCAGGTTCACCCACTGTTTCCTCCTGCGTAACAAACCATCCCCACAATGTGGATTTGGTGCCAGGCTGATGGTATCCCATGTATTGGAGGAATGTCCCCTTCTTTGGGTATCATAACTTCCTTGTTTTATAGTTTGACTTCCCTGACTGGTTCCATGCATTTGTTGCAGACCCTCTTTCATCCGTGAGTAACCCCGGAACTGCAGGACTGATGACCTCTCTCTTTGGCCCCATAAATCCTCTCAATTAATCAGTCAAGCAGTCAATCAGTAGCTGTGCTGGGGAAAAGGGAAAGAGAGAAGGGGAAAAGGGTGTGCGATGTTCCTCTTATCTGTTGTTGGTGCTGCATTTATTTTACGTAGCTCGAAGTCTTGTATCTTGCTGTAATGAAATGTTATTCTGTGAACATACTATGAAGGATAGTACCAAATGATGTAGACCAAGCAATAGATGAATTTTAAAACTGACTCCTCTCACTAATTTCACACTATAACTTTGTTGATTGCCAATTCTAGTTTTGAAAATCACAATATAAACAGATAGAGAGATGTGCATCTCTTCCTTTGTAAACATATCCAGAAGAGAACTAATACAACCATTAATAATAAACACCATATTTGTTGAATTTCACAGTGGCATAAGCTTGAGAGAACAAGTAAGAAGACACACAAAATAATTTGTAGTTAGATCACCAGAATTAATAACACTGTCCAGTAGATAGTGTTTGTAGAATATTAGCACCCAGAAGTTACATGTTTACTATTTCACACAAGATGTTATGGAGCAAATATCTTTCACAGCTGTGGACTCCTTACATTAACTGACATACTATTGTCATCCAAAAATTTGGTTACCATGGACTCTTAACATGATCTGACTGGGAAGTGTTACTCAGTTACTTACTAGTTGCAGATTCTAAGCTACTTAAATGTTTGTTGTTTACTTCCCGACCACAAACTTTCACTTTAACTGAAATGGAGGTGTGTCTGTCTAAAGACATATGTAAGAATATGATGTAATTTCTGAAACTGTGTAACACTGGAACCACTGACATGTGGTGTAACACAGAACTGTGGCTGGGTCACTTATGACCCAGGTATCTTTCCCTTTTATCATCTTGTTTCCATAGATTATTGTGGCTACTAATGCACCTAATCTTTGAAGTGCCGGATATTTTATTCTAAAATCAACAAAAGTAAAGTAGATATTCTTACATTATCAATTATTATTTAGAAAACTTACACACATTTGCTGTGTGACTTTCTGGCTAGCATCATGTAATGAGCACAAATAATAGTCTTTTGGTGTGCATTTATTGCAACAAGATTTCTTAAACATATGACACTTTACAAATGATTTGTTTCCTGCGCAATCAGGCTTTACAAGACAACATGTTCACATTTCTTGTCTCTCAGGAATGTCTTCTGGAGTGATGCAGGTACTAATCTTCCTGATTGCTGTTTGCTTGATGGGGATAAGCTGCCCGAGAAGGTCAAGATAATGGTGTACAGATGTGACGTGAAACCGTACATTCCAGCTCCCATGTGTTGCTTCCGTTGCCTCAAATTTGGCCACATGTCCTCACAATGGTTTGGCCACATGTCCTCTCAAACAGCATGAGAAATGTGTTAAGGAAAGCATTATATTTGTCATCTATTTAATTCACCTGCAATGCTCAGAAAATGATTATTAAATACTGTACATATATCTGACCCATCAGTAACAGAAATATTTTTACTACAAACTGACTTTATATCATCAACCATGTGCTGCTGACCTTAACAACTGACCATATAATTTTAATTTTATCATGTGAATTAGCCATTCTATTTGCATACCACATACTCGTTGCCTTCCTAATAACATTTTTAAGCACCTCACAATACTGTTTGTTATGGATTAGTGCAGCTTGATTGTGACTACTTCTAACATATTGATATAATTCCCTCTTTGTTCTACATGATATCCTTATCCCACTAGTCAGCTGCCTTTTACTGCTAGTACCCATTTTAGAATGTCTAATGGAAAACAACTCTCAAACAGCATGAGAAATGTGTGAAGGAAAGCATTATATTTGTCATCTATGTTACTGGCACTATAAACATCCTGCCACTCTTATTCCTTAACGAGGTTTAAAAAACACTGCATTGCTGTTGAATTGGCTTTCTTACATAGTTTATAATTATATGTGTCATTTGATTGAGTACAAAAGCCTTTTAAGTGTTGAAATTTGTGTGACATGGTCTGAAAGGCTGTTCACCCTTTTACTAACAGAATGCCCATCTAGTAATAGAGAATGAATAAAACTATTGTCTATGGCTGTGCTGCTGTTCCCCTGCACCCTAGTTGGAAAATACACAGTCTGCATCAGGTCATATGAGTTTAGGAGATCTACCAACATCCTTTTTCTTGCACAATCATATACAAAATTAATATTGAAGTCACCACATATAACTAATTTTTGGTACTCCAATAAAGTGAACCAAGAACCTTCTCTAGCTTGAGCGGAAATGCCCTGAAGTCAGAGTTAGGGGATCTATAGACAACAACAATTAGTAGTTTAGTTTCACTAAATTCAACTGCTCCTATACAACATTCAAATATCTGTTCAGTGCAGTGCTGTGACACGTCTATGGACTCAAACAGAATACTGTTTTTTAAGTGCATGGCCACTCCCCTACTCCACAAGGAACTCCTTGAAAAACAGACAGCTAATCTGTATCCTGGTAAAGAAAGCCTCTGAATTGTCAGATTATTTAAGTGGTGCTCCAATATGCCAATAATGTTAGTCAAGATCTATAAGCAGTTCACTAACTGTATCTCTAATACCTCTTATATTTTGATGAAATACGCTAATTCCTTCTGTACTTGGATACTTGATGTCCTCTGAAGGTGATTCCTTAGTTAGAGGGACTTCCTTTAAGCAGGTATACCTATCAACTGACACCAATCTAAAACAGGTGCAGCTCTAACATCAACTACTACAGAAATTTTTCCATGAGTGATTCCACCACCACTCACTACACTGTCACTTATAAGCTTTGCCCCGCCACCCCTTCCCGTACCTATTGAGGTGCAGGCCATGCCTAGTGAAACCCAGTCTACTGATAGACTTAACTGGCACCACTGCAATGTGACACATGCCCTCTGCCATCAGTGTCCCGTGTTAACACGCCTAACGGCTGCTTTAAGATGAGGCTGACCATGACGCTGAAACAGCTGCATGAAATGTACATTAGTGCCACCAATATGAGTTGCTATCTTTACCTATCGACCACCTACATCATATTCCCCGTTCCTATCAAGACTGTTTCCTGCTCCCCCCACTACCACTACCTGATCCTCTTTTGTAAAATTCCTACATACCGTATTTACTCGAATCTAAGCCGCACTCGAATCTAAGCCGCACCTGAAAAATGAGACTCGAAATCAAAGAAAAAAAAATTCCAGAATCTAAGCCGCACCTGAAATTTGAGACTCGAAATTCAAGAGGAGAGGGAAGTTTTATACCGCACCTCCAAATCGAAACAAAGTTGGTCCATTGTAACATGAGACACAATTTAGGTCGAATGGATGAAGATGCAGCTCCAGTAGTTTGGTTCGAGCCGTAAGCTTAGCAGTTCAGCTTTACCAGGTAGCCATTGCCATGCATCAGGTGCTCCGTCTGTATTTATACGGGTACCCTTCCTTTTTCACGTGCTTCGTCTGGTTTCAATCGATTGCTTATTTTGCTTTGATCTGATAAGTGCCATTCTCTTTGTTATAGGTGTTTACATCACTCTAAGCTGAAAATGCATTATTGTACTGTGTCATGCATTGTTTGTCACATTCTGATAGTGTTTACGACCTGTCACCGCTCGCGGCATGGCTTGATTTTGTGCACGCTACTGCCGCTTACAATAAAAAAAGAAAGGAATTTTCTCATAAGTGAAACGATGGCAAGGGACTGCTATTTATTGTTGCTTACACTGCTGCTTTATTTGATAATGATCAACAAGAACCAAATAATAGACTGCGTATGATAGAAGATGTTCTGAATGAGAGTTTAACGAAAAATTTTCTCCGTTTGAAAATCTTTGCAGATGCCTCTTTAGTACATTACATTCTGCACAGAAATTAGTCATCTTAGATTTAAAAATCTAGTCAGTTGCCGTGTGCTTCATTTCCGACTGTCTCACTATTTAGCATAAGAATAATACGAATTTAAACATGATGTGATATGTATATTCTTCCACATTTGCTGTTGTCTCGCTCTAGTTTCGTAGTTTATTAGGCAGACAGAATTTAAATGAGATAGCAGAGAACATGAAAGAATACATGGCATAATGTTTACATTCTTCTATCTTTTCTTTTAATTTATTTACTGATGCAGAGGTTTCGGTGCCAGTATTTATCTTTGTGCCTGCAAAGCATGCTTGTGTAGTGCTAAATATATTTGACGGCAGATGTCAGTTGTGGCGGTACCTACCAACATTTTCCAGAACTTCCGCTTACTTTGCACTCGATTCTAAGCCGCAGGCGGTTTTTTGGATAGCAAAAATCGGAAAAAAAGGGCGGCTTAGATCCGAGTAAATACGGTAACTCCCCTACGCTTTCAGTAACCTGAGCCAACCCTGCACAATGCTGGTGACCTGGTACTCACTCCCCAACACTTCCTGCAACTGCTGGCGCACACCTGTACCATGTGAACTACCTAGCAGCAGAACCTTCTTTCAGTTACACTTTGCAACTGACTTAGGCCTCCTAACTGCTGAGGACTACTGGATGTTTCCTACACCTACAGCTACAAGAGGCTCCTCTCCAATCAACTCTGACAATTGGTAAAATCTATTGCATGTATGCAACGTATAACTGTCTGAATACCTCCTCCTCCTAGCTGCCTTCTTGCCAACTGCCAGTTCCCATTCCCCACCTCCCTTCACCCTCTTCAACCTATCTAGTTCCTCCTTTGCATATTGTATAACTGCACATGAAGGGCACAGATCTTACGCCCCTGCTCCTCTATCAACTTATTTGTATTACAGATTCTGTATTTCCAGGAGAGGACCTCGCTATACTGCCCACTGGCTCTTCCCACCCTCCCCCCATGAAAATACTTCAAACGAATCCCACACTGTAATCCACTACTCACAAACCTATGACAAAGCCCACTCCTCTGACTTGTGGTAAAATTTTACAGTTACTGGAAAAAATATTAAATGTCTACATTGCCTAAGTTCAGTTGCACCAGAAGAACTATGTACAGAGTTAACAATAGTGGTCTCAAAATTCTCTCTCTACTTTTATTAACACTATTAAACCACAACTAATACCAAACCAACAGAATTTCACAAAATATATTAGCTAAAACTAAAAATTCAAGTGGTCAATGGAACACTCAACGTAGTTAAAATGGTGAATGAAAATTTTATTGAAATATTTCACTAGAAACAATAAGAAACGTCAGCTGGAAACTGTCGCTCGATATTTACTACATGACTTCAACAAACAGAAAACTCTAAAAAACACAGTGAACGAACATTTCCAAAAGTTTATTAAACTGTTATTTTGCCACAAACAGCAAGAGACACCGTTGAAAACTATTAAATTTAATAACTGTAACAGTGCACAAACAACTTTGTCAGAACTTAAGAACCATTCATATTCGGATGAACGATTGAAAACTACTAAATTTAATATTCTAATACAGTGCACAAAAATTTGACAGTACTTAGCTTTATAATCGCTACAGCTGAAACCGCATGCTGCAGGATGTAAACACACTACTGAGTACTGAGGCGTGAGACTAGGATGAATGACATAAGCACACTCACTATTAACAGACCACTTGAGTCAATAACACAGAAACAAAGACTTAGATGAATGAAAATCCACTAATAAGTTACTTTTACAGCAAATATTAACACAAATAAACTTTAAAATAAGTAACTGAAGACTAAAACTGTATAAAATCAAACATTTCCATAAATTTCATTGTGAATGTTCTTCTTCAGAAACACTCTTACTGCATTCATCTGATCCTCTTCTAGGTTGTATTTAGCAACCAAACCAAATAGGTTACAAACGGCAGCGGTGAGTTGATTTCATCACAGTCAGCACAGTTTCTTTGAAGCTATCCATTAACCACTAATATCGCCTTGTGCCAAGTTATTTCTATATTTTTAGTTTTAAATACCCCCTTAACAAGCTAAAATCCTTTTCTGTGAGAAAGATGTAAGAGTGACCACAATTTTATTTTTCATTAAGGATCCATTTTCTTCATCCATCATCTTCATCCAATTATCACTATGAGCAAATGCTGAAGCTTATTCAACAGTCTTACGACATTCAGACATGGAACTTAATGAAATCAACAGAGATCCTGTTTCTCTCTGTGTTGAATAGTCTGTATTCATTTTCAGAACTTGTAATCTCATGTCAAAATCTGTTGATTTTCATCTCTCAAGTATGTAGGCATCAACATCATTAGCTGGTTGCTACTCAACATTGTCGCAAATGCTTGTAATGAAACTATCATCATCATCATCATCATCATCATCATCATCATCATCATCATCATCTCTAGAATCATATTTGTGTTGCTTCTCTATTCTCTCTTGCTGTGTGGCATACCGTGAAGCAGTGCAGAGATAGTTCCAGTGTAGGATGTAGTATCTGGGCAGGTCCCAACAAATTCCGATTGATGGGCTATGGGGTGCAGCTGGTTCCAGGCCTGAAACTGAGCAAGCAATTGATTGCTGTCACTGGAAGTTGTGTTCTGCCTAAATATCTGACCATGTGATGTGCGGGCGTAGCTCTTTTTATATATATATATATATATATAGTTATAATATAGGGAAACATTCCACGTAGGGTCTGCTTGTGTCTGTATATGTGTGGATGGATATGTGTGTGTGTGCGAGTGTATACCTGTCCTTTTTCCCCCTAAGGTAAGTCTTTCCGCTCCCGGGATTGGAATGACTCCTTACCCTCTCCCTTAAAACCCACATCCTTTCGTCTTTCCCCTCTCCTTCCCTCTTTCCTGATGAGGCAACAGTTTGTTGCGAAAGCTTGAGTTTTGTGTGTATGTTTGTGTTCGTTTGTGTGTCTGTCGACCTGCCAGCACTTTCATTTGGTAAGTCACATCATCTTTGTTTATATATATATATATATATAGCAGCAGCACCTGTTTCCCATGCACACTCTGCTCGGAAGCATGGCTGGTGACACAGAGTGGTGTCTGTAACAATTGGTTTCTCACAGACTGTTCATAAACCATGTCATCTCACCACACACCATGTCCTTGTGTTATTTGTAAATAGTCTACTGAGAGAGATGCCTGCAAGAGAAGGGTAAATGAACCCATAGTGCAAAGATGTTTTGCTGAAAGTGTAACGTAGTCAGCCTACGACTGGTATACAACAGGGATATACGGCACTATCCTACGTTAAGATTGGCAAACTATTCCCTCTTACTATTCTTATGATGCCATTGAATTAGTCCTGATTGTGGGAGTGAATTTAGTTAAAATTTTAGTTTTCACACCATTATAATGGATTAATGTCACCCCCATTAGATTTATCAGTTTTCCACAAACATCTTTTCACTGCAGCAAGACTCACTTGTTAATTAAATACATTCATCCTATGTTACACATTTTTATTTGATCAGTAACTCTTCGTTTTGAAAAAATATCAGAGATATTATTCGTCTTTTGGTCATCAGTCTTCCAACTGGTTTGATGCAGCCCACCACAAATTCCTCTCCTGTGCCAACCTCTTCCTCTCCTGTGCCAACCTCTTCATTTCAGAGTAGCATTTGCAACTTTCCTCAGTTATTTGATGGATGTATTCAAACTCTGCGTTCCTCTATAATTTTTGCCTTATACTTCTGGCAGTCATTCCCTGACATCTTAACAGCTGTCCTATCGTCCTGTCCCTTATCCTTGTCAGTGTTTTCCACATATTCCTTTCCTCTCAGATTCAGCCCACCTATAACACCATAACTCAAATGATCCGATTGTCTTCTGTTCCGGTTTTCCCACAGTTCATCTTACACTACCACTGACATTCTCAGAAATCTCTTCCTCAAATTAAGACATATGTTTGAAACAAGTAGACGTCTTGTCCAGAAATTCCCTTTTTGCCAGTGCTAGTCCGCTTTTGATGCCCTCCTTGCTCCATCTGCCATTGCTTATTCTGCTGCCTAGGTTGTAGAATTCCTTAACTTCATCTACTTCATGACCATCAATCCTGATGTTAAGTTTCTCACTGTTCTCATTTCTGCAACTTCTCATTACTTTTGCATTCTTTGATTTACTCTCAGTCCATATACTGTACTCATTAGACTGTTCATTGCATTCAGGAGATCATTTAATTCTTCTTCACTTTCACTCAGGATAACAATATCATCAGTGAAATGTATCACTGATATTCTTTCGCTTTGAATTTTAATTCCACTCCAGAAAGTTTCTTTTATTTACATCATTGCTTATTCAGATTACGGATTGAACAGTAGGGACAAAAAACTACATCCCTTTCTTACAACCTTTTTAATCCAAGCACTTCATTCTTTGTCTTCCACTCTTTGTTATTCCCTCTTGTTTCTTGTAAATATTGTGTATTACCCATATCTCCTACTACTTATCTTTATTTTTCTCAGAATTTTGAACTTCTTGCACCATTTTACATTGTTGGATGCTTTTTCCAGGTTGACAAATCATATGAAAATGTCTTGATATTTCTTTAACCTTCCCTTATCAACTGCAGTGTCAGAATTGCCTCTCTGGTGCCTTTACCTTTCCTAAAGCCAAACTGATCATCACCTAGTGCATCCTCACTTTTCTTTTTCATTCTTCTGTGTATTATTCATGTAAGCATCTTGGATGCATGAGCTGTTAAG
Source organism: Schistocerca nitens (assembly GCF_023898315.1). NCBI lineage: Eukaryota > Metazoa > Arthropoda > Insecta > Orthoptera > Acrididae > Schistocerca > Schistocerca nitens. The sequence goes on along the minus strand of NC_064619.1, from coordinate 561,221,311 downwards.
CTGATTGTGCAATAATTCTCCCACTTGTCAGCTCTTACAATCTTCAGAATTGTGTGGATGATATTTTCCCAAAAGACAGGTGCTATTTCGCCACCCATCCATCTGTGAATAGCCATTTTGTTGCCACTTCCCCCAATGATTTTATAAATTCTGAATGTTATCTATCCCTTTTGCCTTATGTGATCTTAAGTCCTCCAAAGCTCTCTTAAATTCTGATTCTAATACTGGATCCCCTATCTCTTCTAAATTGACTTCTGCTGCTGCTGCTGCTTCTTCTTCTTGTATCACATCAGACAACTCTTCCTCCTCATTTAGGCCTTCAGTGTACTCTTTCCACATATCCGCTCTCTCTTCTGCATTGCATTGCACTCTTGATGTTGCCACCCTTGCTTTTAATTTCACCGAAGGTTGTTTTTGCTTTCCTATCTGCTGAGTCAGTCCTTCCGACGATCATTTCTTTTCGATTTCTTCACATTTTTAATGTAAGCATTTCATCTTAGCTCCACTGCAGTTCCTATGTATTTAACTCCTCAGTGACTTGTAGTTCAGTATTTCCATAAACATATTTGTACTTCCTTCTTTCATCAATTCTCTGAAGTATTTCTTCTGTTACTCATTGTTTCTTTGCAATTACCTTCTTTGTACCTGTGTTTTTCTGTCTTAAGCTCTGTGACGGCACTTTTTAGAGATGTCCATTCCTGTTCATCGGTTCTGCCTACTGAGCTATTCCTTATTGCTGTATGTATACCCATAGAGATTTTCAGGTGTATCTCATCATTCCTTAGTAATTCTGCATCCCACTTCTTTGCATATTGATTCTTCTTGACTAATCTCTTAACTTCAGCCTACTCTTCAGCACTATAATGTTGTGATCTGAGTCTATATCTGCTCCTGGGTATGCCTTACAATCCAGTATCTGATTTTGGAATATCTGTCTAACCAAGATGTAATCTAACTGAAATCTTCCCGTATCACCTGGCCTTTTCCAAGTACAACTCCTCTTCTTGTGATTCTTGAACAGAGTATTAGCTATTACTAGCTGAAATTTATTACAGAACTTAGTGTTTCGCCTCTCTCATTCCTTGTCCCAAGCCCATAGTCACCTGTAACCATCTCTTCTACTCCTTCCCCTGCAACTGCATTCCAGTCTCCCATGACTATTAGATTTTCATCTCCCTTTATGTACTGTATTACCCTTTCAATATTCACATAGTTTCTCTCTTGCCACCAAGGGGCTCGCTGCTCTTTAGTGGGTTTGTGCTTGGCTACCACAGGGCCCCGGCCTTTGCAGCATCTTTTCCCTTCTGTGCTGCATGTGTCTCTTCTTGCTATTCTTTTTCCTCTCTTGGGTAACATGTCTGGGATGTTGTTGGAAATGTGTTATGCATATTCAGTCATTGATTTCAGAACAGTCTCTCCACTGTCTTTCATTCCTTCTTTCTTTTTTTCATTCCCCTTCCCTTATCCTTCCTCCACTTAGGCGTTCAAGGCTCCTCTTTTTCTTCTTCATCCCTGTGAGCTCCTGAAGGGCATCCCATGTGTCTTGATGCATAACAGGTGACTGGGTAACATGACAGGCAGGGTTCACACATAGTCCCTGGTAAAGGCCCGGTCCAGAGAGGGGTGATTGTCTGAACTACTACCTTCCTAAATTGCTGATTGGTCCCTCTGTCAGGTGTTTAGGAGGTGCGTCCTGAGGTGTGAACAATCACCTAAGGCAGGTGCACCCCCTTCTGAGGGGAGCACCTCAGTTGGAAGGAGCGCACTATCGGAGATGCTGGCATTGACGGGGGATTTTCTCGCATTGAGCCAATCATCTTTTTCACTGTCAATGTATACCAACTGTAAACGGAATGAGGCTAAAAATTTAAAGATCCTCCCAGTAACGGTTCCACTCCCTCTTCCGTCGTGTGGGCCAACCTCAGACGGCTCTCTTGGATCGAGGGCCATTCCCCAATTTCCAGCCTGACACTAGCAAACCATGTCACAGTGGACCCTCTTGCTATCTCCAACACCTTGTGCCTCCATTTTGTGGAGATTTTGAGCTCCTCCCACTATCACACTGCCTTCCCCCATTGGAAACAAGATGAGAGGCTCCGGCCACACCTTTCTCTTCTCAGAATAGTGAGTGCTACAATGCTGTCCTCACTATGAGGGAGCTCGATCGTGCTCTCACTTCATCCCTACCTTCGGCCCCAGAGCCAGATGATGTTCACATTCAGATGCTGCAGCACCTTTCTCTTGCAGGCAAGCACTTTCTCCTTGTCCACCCCCAGTAGCTGAGTGGTCAGTGCGACAGAATATCAATCCTAAGGGCCCGGGTTCGATTCCTGGCTGGGTCGGAGATTTTCTCCACTCAGGGACTGGGTGTTGCGATGTCCTAATCATCATCATCATCATCATTTAATCCCCATCAACGCGCAAGTCACTGAAATGGCATCAAATCAAAAGACTTGGACCCGGCGAACAGTCTACCCAACGGTATGCCATAGTCACACGACATTTACATTTTTTTTATTTTTTTTATTTTATTTTTTTTTACTTTCTCCTTCATATGTACAACCGCATCATCATGAAGCCACTATCATACCCATACCTAAGCCCAGGAAGAACAAACACCTTCCTTCTAGCTGCCGCCCCATTTTTCTCACCAGCTGTGTTTGCAAGGTGATGGAACGTGTGATACATGCCCTGCTGGCAAGATGGCTCGAGTCTCACAATTTACTAACCACTGCACAGTGTGGATTTCAAGCACACTGTTCTGCAGTTGACCATCTCATCACTTTTTCATCCATGTTGTGAATAGTTTCCTGCAGAAATCCCAGAACTGTGGCAGTATTTTTCGATTTGGAGAAAACCTCCGACACCTGCTGGAGGTCCGGTATCCTCCGTACACTGTATACGCAAGGCTTCCATGGCTGCATTCCCCATTTTCTTCAGGAATTTTTAAAAGACCGAGTTTTCAATGAACATGTGGGTTCTGACTTGTCGGTCACCTTTAGCCAGTAAAACGGTGTGCCTCAGGGTTCCTCACTGAGTGTCGTCCTCTCTGCTAACGCCATTAACGCTATAATGACCTGTCTCCAGATTGGCCTTTCCAGCTCCCTTTTCATTAACAATGTTGCCATCTATTGCAGTTCTCCATGGACTTGCCTCATTTAGCAGTGTCTTCAGCGATGTCTCAATCGTCTCTACTCACGGAGCATCGACAATGGCTTTCATTTTTCCACTGACAAAACACCTTGTATGAATTTCTGGTGGTGCAAATGGTTTCTTCTACCATCTTTACATCTTGGGCCTGTTGCTCTTCCGTTCATTGAAACTACAAAATTCCTGGGGCTCATGCTCAATAGGAAACTTTCTCGGTCCTCCCACATCTAACCTGGCAGCCCGCTGTATGTGGTCTCTGTGTCATACGTGTCCTCAGTGGTACTTCCTGGGAAGTAGATCGAACCACCCTCCTCCGTTTGTACTGGTCACTTGTCCGTTCGAAACTAGACTATGGGTGTTTCGTTTGTGCTTCTGCACATCCATCCTTGTTACCCCATCTCAATACTGTCCACCAAATTGGCATCCATTTGGCCACAGGCGCTTTTTACACTAGCTTGGTTGAGAGTCTGTATGCAGAAGCTGCCGAACTACCACTTCCCTACCGCCGTGACTTTCTCCTCGGCAGATGTGCATGCTGTTTATCTACCATGCGTGGCCACCCATCCTAAGCCGCCTCCTTTGATGACTCCTTTTATCGCCAGTATGGGGTGTGTCTCTCTTCTCTGTTACCTCCTGGAGGTTGCTTTTGGCTATTGCTCCGGCAGCTTAACTTTATGCTACATACCACTTTCCTGATGGGTGTGAACCCTTCCCCACCCTGGCTTCATGCGGCGTCCTGTGTTCACCTTGGCCTTCATTCGCTTCCTAAGGACACTACTCCAGCTCTCATTATCGCCTTCAGTTTCATGAGCTTTGCCTGGAAATTCGCGATATTACCTTTGTGTACACCGATGTCTCTTGGATTGACCGAGGTGTCAGGTGTGGTTTTGTGATTGACACCAACGTTTTTTGGTATCAGCTTCCAGAACAATGCTCAGTTTTTACAGCAAAGCTCTTCACTCTGTATGAGGCCGCAAAGTACATCCGGCGGCACAGGATTTTCAATTGCTTCATCTGCTCCGATTCTCTCAGTGCCCTTCAGAGCCTCTGTGTGCTGTAAACCACCCATCCCTTAGTGCAAGGGTCCAGGAAAGCTGTCACTTGCTCACTCTTGATGGAGCCACTGTGATGTTTATGTGGGTTACTGGTCACATCAGTCTGACAGAATGTGAGGGCGCTGCCAAGACACAGTCCTCGTACCTCAGCCCACTAGTTCTTCCATTCCATCCAGTGATCTCTGTTTTGCCGTCTGTCAGCAGGTGGTGTCACTTTGGCATCACCACTGGTCCTCCCTTCAAAGAAACAAGCTCTGGTTTATTAAATGTCTCCCAGCAGCTTGGACAACCTCCTCTCAGCCCTCTCGCCATGAGGAGATCATTTTAGCTGGGTTGCTTATTGAGCACTGTCTTTCTAGCTATCGCCATTTGTTAAGAGGTGCTCACCCAACACTTTGTGCCCATTGCCGTCAGCCTCTGACAGTCCGCCATTTCCTGATGGAATACCCATTTTTCAACCACTTAAATTCTCATTTTTGTTTGCCGTCTCAGTTATCAACCATTTTAGTGAATGATGCACAGGCTGTCGACCAGGTTTTACTTTTTATCCATCGGAACAATATGGTGAAGGACATTTAATCTTTAGGTCAGGACTTCTGTTTCTCTGTGGCGTATTTTATAGACCTTTCTCTATGTACCTGTTTTTAACTGTCTTCTCTTCAGTCGATTGGGACTAACATATAGTCATTTTTAACTCCTCTCTTTGTCTTTGTGTTCTACAGTTCTCACATGGGTGCGTATAACCCTAGATGTTTTTGCGCCCTAAACCAAACCAAATCAAATATACTTTGTCTATATCTTCCTCTTCAGCTTGCGATGTCGGCATGTATACCTGAACTATTGTTGTTGGTGTCGATTGGCTGTCGATTCTGACGAGAACAACCCTCTCACTGCACTTTTTACAGTAACACACTTTCTGCCCTACCTTCCTATTCATTATGAATCCTATGCCTGTTACACCATTTTATGCTGCTGTTGATGTTACCCTACACTCATGTGACCAGAAATCCTTGTCTTCTTTCCATTTCACTTCACTGATGCCTACTATACCTAGATTGAGCCTCTGCATTTCCCTTTTCAGATTTTCTAGCATCCCTACCACGTTCAGGCTTCTGACATCATTCCCCACCCTGAATTGTAGAACATTATCCTTTCATTGGTTATTCAATCTTTTTCTCATGGTTACCTCCCACTTGGCAGTCCCCTCCCAGAGATCTGAGTGGGGGACTACCCCAAAATCTTTTGCCAAAGGAGAGATCATGATGACACTTTTTCAACTACAGGCCACATGTCATGTGGATACACGTTATGTGTCTTTAATGCAAGGGTTCCCATTGCCTTATGCATCCTCATGCTGTTGATCATTGAAGATTCTTCTGCCTTTAAGGGCAGTTTCCCACTCCAAGGACAAAAGAGTGCCCTGAATCTCTGTCCACTCCTCTGCTCTTTTCACAAGACCATTGGCTGAATGAGGATAATTTCTTATCCCGGAAGTCTTTGGCCACCAGCACTGGTTATTGATCCATATTTAAACAGTGGTGGGTCTCAAATCCGGGACCAAGGACATTTCGATTACTAATCAAAGATGCTACCCCTAGATCATGGGTTTTTATCTCTTTTTAAGGTATTTCTAAATGTTCATTCCTAATTATTTTTGTTTTTATCCAGTCTTGTTTTCTTTTGTAGCATGATGTAATTGTACGACTCTTTGTACAAAAAACTAGCTACCTAGATCACATATAATGTGTAACTACTGTCTGTGTAGTTCAGAGGCCGTCACTATGTGACATGCAAATTTTTCCCAAGCCTTGCAGTTACAATTGTTCTGAACCATTCTCCTTCAACTTTCATTTTAAATTTCTATGTAGAACTTTATCCATAACTTATTTATGGTACCAATTTCCCCCCATCCGTACCCCCTCTGCGCCCCCCCCCCCCCCTCTCTCTCTCTGTCTCTCTCTCTCTCATAACAAATTAACATTTAATGGAAGATTGTTTTCTTACAACTCAAACTTTTTAGTTTTTTAAAATCATTTATAAGCATTAGATGTTGTGAAACATTGTGTATGAGAGAACACAACTTTATTTGATAGATTATTAAAATAAACTTGTGTACTATTCTAAAAGTTGATTATTTAGTAGCCATAGATTCTGTAGAAACTACAGTGTGTCATCTACCAAACATGAATGTATTTTAGTGCAGAGTGTTCTAATTTTAGATACAAAATAGGTTTCAGTCTTACTCTTGAGCAGAGAGCATGTACATTCACCACAGGTCTTCTAGCCTGAAATGTATCTACACTCCTGGAAATGGAAAAAAGAACACATTGACACCGGTGTGTCAGACCCACCATACTTGCTCCGGACACTGCGAGAGGGCTGTACAAGCAATGATCACACGCACGGCACAGCGGACACACCAGGAACCGCGCTGTTGGCCGTCGAATGGCGCTAGCTGTGCAGCATTTGTGCACCGCCGCCGTCAGTGTCAGCCAGTTTTCCGTGGCATACGGAGCTCCATCGCAGTCTTTAACACTGGTAGCATGCCGCGACAGCGTGGACGTGAACCGTATGTGCAGTTGACGGACTTTGAGCGAGGGCGTATAGTGGGCATGCGGGAGGCCAGGTGGACGTACCGCCGAATTGCTCAACACGTGGGGCGTGAGGTCTCCACAGTACATCGATGTTGTCGCCAGTGGTCGGCGGAAGGTGCACGTGCCCGTCGACCTGGGACCGGACCGCAGCGACGCACGGATGCACGCCAAGACCGTAGGATCCTACGCAGTGCCGTAGGGGACCGCACCGCCACTTCCCAGCAAATTAGGGACACTGTTGCTCCTGGGGTATCGGCGAGGACCATTCGCAACCGTCTCCATGAAGCTGGGCTACGGTCCCGCACACCGTTAGGCCGTCTTCCGCTCACGCCCCAACATCGTGCAGCCCGCCTCCAGTGGTGTCGCGACAGGCGTGAATGGAGGGACGAATGGAGACGTGTCGTCTTCAGTGATGAGAGTCGCTTCTGCCTTGGTGCCAATGATGGTCGTTTGCGTGTTTGGCGCCGTGCAGGTGAGCGCCACAATCAGGACTGCATACGACCAAGGCACACAGGGCCAACACCCGGCATCATGGTGTGGGGAGCGATCTCCTACACTGGCCGTACACCACTGGTGATCGTCGAGGGGACACTGAATAGTGCACGGTACATCCAAACCGTCATCGAACCCATCGTTCTACCATTCCTAGACCGGCAAGGGAACTTGCTGTTCCAACAGGACAATGCACGTCCGCATGTATCCCGTGCCACCCAACGTGCTCTAGAAGGTGTAAGTCAACTACCCTGGCCAGCAAGATCTCCGGATCTGTCCCCCATTGAGCATGTTTGGGACTGGATGAAGCGTCGTCTCACGCGGTCTGCACGTCCAGCACGAACGCTGGTCCAACTGAGGCGCCAGGTGGAAATGGCATGGCAAGCCGTTCCACAGGACTACATCCAGCATCTCTACGATCGTCTCCATGGGAGAATAGCAGCCTGCATTGCTGCGAAAGGTGGATATACACTGTACTAGTGCCGACATTGTGCATGCTCTGTTGCCTGTGTCTATGTGCCTGTGGTTCTGTCAGTGTGATCATGTGATGTATCTGACCCCAGGAATGTGTCAATAAAGTTTCCCCTTCCTGGGACAATGAATTCACGGTGTTCTTATTTCAATTTCCAGGAGTGTATTAGCTGCTTATATTATTAAAACATTTCCATTTGTGTTAAAACAAATATGAACAATCACCAACCCTTCACATGCAGATGTTAGTGGTACACATGCACACTTAAAAGATAACACAATTTTTTGTGATCTTTTAATACTGCCTTGGCACTCATTTGTTGATGAGGGGTTGTCTGAGTTCAACAACAGATCATGGGTGTAAATAGAAATAAATACCACAATAGTGGGAATTTCAGAATGCTTATAACAAACATAAACTGAGCTATGTAAGAAAGTAGTCTCCTGTATAGTATTATTTATTCTGTTGGCATGGATAAACAGCAACAGTAGTCCACGATGATATACATTACTTATTATTTCCAAATGCCTGATGAAGTGACAGTATACTTAGAGCAACATTTTCCACCTGATTTTTAAATGCTTCATAAAAATCGTAGTAGGCAGAAACATACATGGAATAGAGGTACCATAAATAAATAAATGAAAGAGATTCAGAAAGAAATGAAAATGTTCCTTTTGCAACAATTTGGCTGTAATATTTTCATATTTTGCAATAATGTCAAAACATTTATTGCAATAACAGTTGAAGTCATTCTTTTTAAATCTTCCTCTGCACTGAAACTAACTTGGAAGTGCCACCAGTAATTGCAACATCTTAAATTTGGGTTATTTCTTTATTTTCAACACCTGAGACTGGGTAGAGATCATGGCCATCAGTGATAGTTGTAAGAAGGTCATAGGAAAATGCTAGATCTCTACAACTAGTGACCCACCTCTGACGACTTATCTGGCATAGTGGTAATTTTGTTTATGGGCCAGGAGAATACAATTAAAATACAGAGAAAAAGTTCATCATTTTCATATAAAGTATTGGACATGTATTGCTTTTTGTTAACTAATTGGTTCTGTCGTCATCATGGGGATACTGTAACCTCATCAGAAGTTTATAAAATAAAAATAATTGTTCCTGGCGTAGAGATCAGAATAAATAAATCTTAGGTTGAAGAGAGATGCAATTTTCAAAATAACGTTTACCAACTGCAATTTTTAAAGTTCAGTATTAACAGTTTATTCACCTTTATCACAAGACTAAAATGCAAACTGTGGATTAATGTCTCAGTTGGCAAATGAATTGAAAATAGCCCAAGTCCCCAATATAGTGGTTTGTAAACTCACCAAATATATTTAAATAACCAGTAACACTGCATGTGTTCACTGCTCAAAGTTGTTCTGTGTTCAAGTCAGCACTAAATGCAATAAATGTATGTCCGATGGACCCTACTTCCTGCTGCCTGACTGTGATGCCAGTTCGGTGTGAGCAGCTTCTGTTTACTGTCTGCCTGTCATAAGCTCCAGTTCAGAGAGGTCTACCTAACCACAGTGTAGTCTGGCACAAGCTACTGCCACTTGCAGGCCACCCGACTTCAGTGCCAGCTACATTTTCTGTGATACTTTTTCCCACATTTCCCTTCACTGTCCTTAAACATTATCTCTGTACCAAAAAATCTGTTCTTTTCAACTTTATATCATTTAGGAAGTCACAAGTAACTCACACTGGCCTCCTTGTTGCAGCATGATAATGGTAGCGGTAGCTCTCTCCAGCCTGGCACTACTGTTATCAACCTTACGTTACCTGTGCCTGCAAACCTTCCTCATGACTCAGTCAATCTACTGGTGAAAATCATATCAAAATCTCTACAGTAGTTTCTGAAATTGGCCTGAACATACAGACAGAAACTGCATTGGGAGACTTTAACCCTTTCGGTCCTTCTGGCTACAACTGTGTGCATTTACTTTTATTGTGTCTATTTTTCCCCTATGGAAACCTGAGATACATATTTGTGAATGTCCAGCCTTTCAATCATACACGAGTGCTGCCAACTGTTGGGCATCACTATAAAAATATCAGCAAGTCAGAGCTCATGACCAACAGAGTACACAAATGTGGTTGGTTTGCTATATTCCACTGTGTAATTGAATATTGTTATTATTTTGTGTGGTAATTATTGAATTATCATTTTACAATTTATTACAGTAGATAATATTTTGTAATTAGTTATTTTAGTCCATAAAATGAAGCGAAGTGCACAAACTATGTATTTTTGTATAAATCTTGCACCTAAAATCGGTTAAAAAATCACCTAAGAGCGTTACCACGTAAAGAAAAATTTTCCTTCCTCCAGAAAAAAAATTCAGGTCTGAAAGAGTTAATTTATGTGTGCAGGAAGATAGACTATGATTCTCTTGCTAATTTTTGTTGTTCATTTACCCTGCTACCATCACTTGGGGGATCTTAGGCAATATGTGGAAGATTGAGATTCACTTTACGTGTTACATAAATAACAAGAATGGAGAACAACCTAACTAATTGAGGCATTTGTGACTGTTTATTGCTGTCAAATTTCTCTTGGGCTCTTCAGTAGATGTTTGTATGTTTGTTTGATGTTTTGCTGGCATGATTTTATTTTCATTGCTGGTGAAGGACTGTCACAGCTATTGGAGGCTGCATCTCAGATAATAATTGCCAATCTTGCTGATGCAACATGATTAAGTTTTGAATTTATCAGTAGATCAAGTTGTAATTAGTACTAATAACATTTCTATTAGTTGTTATATTATTTGTGATTGACTTCTACAGGGTCATCCATTCATGGAAAGTTTAACAGAGAACAAAGCATTACTATACAGCATTGTTGGGTCGGCTGCAGCTATTTTAATTTTAGCTATGGGACTAGTGCCTGAAATGGCGTACCAGTTTGAAATAGTGGAATTTCCTGCAGAGGTAAGTACACCTATGCATAGAATTTACAGCAGTCATGCTCATTGATAATAACAATATTCAATTTGTTATTGAATGGTTTATATCAAAATAAGAGGTAAAACTGGCATTTATATGACATGTTTGCTCATAAAACACAGAAAAATGTAAAAGATTAATTTCTTTCTGATAGTTAAATAGAAATGAGATTATGGAGATGTTGTGACAAGATATGGCAGTTGGAAAATTCAGTGGGATGATTTTTTGGGGTGTGGGAGTGAGAGACTTTGCACAGTTTGTGACTATCTGTGGTTTAGCATGTTGTTACAGTTTGCTTTGAACCAAAGCTGAATAACTCAGACACTGGATGCAGTGATAAGATGATAACAAATGTTAAGATTCAGTTAACAGAAATTGTAAAACATTTTGATGCTGATGACATTACTGCATAGGTAAATTAGTGAAAGATTTGTCACTTATCAACAGTATTATGAAAGGGATTGATTGCTATTCAGTGTTAAGATGACACATTGAGATGCAGATAGGTGCATCAAAAAGACTGTTACATATTGAGATTTTGCCTAAAGCCTCCTTCAGAAAGAGAAACACACACACACACACACACACACACACACACACACACATATAAGCAAGCATCTCTCTCTCTCTCTCTCTCTCTCTCTCTCTCTCTCTCTGACACACACACACACACACACACACACACACACACATCCCCCCAGGGGGTCCACAACTCTTTTGTGGATACGTGCGTAGCGAGCACGGGACCCCGAGCTAATGTGGCCCTCCTTCCTTTCTGGGCTGCATACCTTTTCCGCATCCTTCCCTATGTCCCATCTTCGTCCCCCCTCCCCTCACCTCTGGCTCTTTCCTTCCCTTTCTCCCCCTCTGGGAGTATGGTTTGTGCCTAAGTCTGGAGACGAACGCTCGTAAATGTAACGTATTCTTCGCCTTCTCTGCTTGTATGTCTTCATCCTTCATTTGTCCTTCTCTTTTCCTTACCTCTTCTCTTTACCCTTTTCTCCGCTGCGGCGTTTGAGACCTCTCTTCTTTCCTTTCCCTTTCTTTGTTTTTCCCTTTCTCTTTCTTCCTCCCTGTGCGTGTCTGAAGGCCGACCCACGCATTTTCGTGCGTAGCCGGTGATGGGGTAACGCATAATTCCCCGCCCCGGGTAGACAGGTAGGACACGTACGTACCCCCTGGTAACGGCCAGGCTCAGGGAGGGATGATTACCCGAGCTGATACTTTCCGAAAGTGCCGATTGGTACCTCCGTCCGTTTGTCGGGAGGTGTGACCTGAGGTGTGAACAATCACCTAAGGCGGGAGTGCCCTCAGAGAGGGCCCCCACAAGGGAGGAGCGCGCCATCGGAGACGCCGGTAATCATGGGGGATTCTTCCGCAATGGTTTCCTCATCTTCCACTATGTCTGCTCATAAGTGTAAGTTCACTGAGTCTCAGCCACAGACAGTTCTTCCATCGTTGCCACAGTTCCTTGTTGTTTCTCGGTCTGACGAAGGTCACGACTTCTCCACGGTCAACCCTTTCATTATTCAGAAAGGTGTCAACGCAATTGCAGGTCCTGTAAAGTCTTGTTCCAGATTACGGAATGGCACCTTGTTGTTAGAAACAGTCAGTGCCCTCCAGGCACAAAAATTGCTGCATACTTCACTGCTCCACACCTTCCCTGTCCGGGTTGAAGTGCACCGCACTTTAAATTCCTCACGTGGAGTCGTTCATACATGCTCCCTCGACGGATTGTCTGACGAGGAAATTCAGCACTACCTGTCTGACCAGGGCGTAACGGCTGTTCATAGAGTTATGAAAAGGGTTGACACGAACATCATTCCAACCCGCACTGTCTTCTTGACATTTGACAAAGTCCAACTCCCATCGAAAATCAAAGCAGGCTATGAGATAATTTCCGTTCGCCCTTACGTCCCAAACCCTACGCGTTGCTATCGGTGTCAGCGGTTCAATCACACCAGCCAGTCCTGTTCCAATCCAGCCAAATGTGTTATGTGTGGCAAGGATGCCCATGAGGGTGCTTGTCCACCTCCATCCCCTCGTTGCATCAACTGTATGGGTGACCACACTGCTTCCTCTCGAGATTGTCCCATTTTTAAAGACGAAAAGCCCCATTTTTAAAGACGAAAAGCTCATTCAGGAAATTAGAGTGAAGGAAAAGGTGTCAACCTTTGCTGCTCGAAAATTATTCGCAAGTCGAAAGCCCAGTGTGCCTCAGAAAGGAAAATACAGCACTGTCCTTGCTTCTCCTCGGCCAACAAAGGAGGCGGCCACGCAGACTTGCGACCTCACCTTTAGTGACACGGTAGTCAGATCGGCCAGCGCAAAGATCGCCCGTTCAACCTCCCCACTTTCGCCTGCTCACTCGATGGCTCACCCTTCATCGGGTTCTGCTAAATCTCGAGCCCAAAAGTCAGACACCAAGACTTTGAAAAAAGAGCATACTCGTGAAGATTTTTTACGTACCCCAACCATCGGTTCCTCCTTCATCTAAACATCATGTTTCCAAGAAGGCTAATAAGAAACCCAGTTCATCTCCTTCTCCGCCAAGGCGTGTCTCATTTACAGCACCACCTGGCGGAAATCGCCCTCGGCCGTCTTCTGTGTCACCGAGGCGCACTGCTGGTGGCCGATCATCCGGCCGATCGCTGGTGGCAGGAGCTGCTCCTGAACAACCTATGGATCAGGATCTTCTGCCTTCGGCTGAATGCCATTCCATGCTGTCGGTCGCAAGCTCTGAGCAGTCGTTGAGTTGACGGCAACCTTGGTCACATTCCTCCATTTTCTGTTCACCCTTTGTCCATTATCCACTGGAATATCTGCGGCATTCGAGCCAATCGGGATGAATTGTCGATCCTCTTACGATCCTACTTGCCGGTCATCTTCTGTCTTCAGGAAACAAAGCTGCGTCCCCATGACCGCTTTGTTCTCCCCCATTTTCAGTCCGTCCGATTTGATCTCCCCTCTGTTGAAGGCACTCCAGCCCATGGAGGACTCATGATTCTTCTCCATGATACTCTCCATTATCACCCAATCCGCTTAAACACTTCCTTCCAAGCTGTCGCTGTCTGTCTTTCCCTTTCTGGATATACCTTTTCTCTTTGTACTGTATACATTCCATCGCCCACACCAATGGCACGAGCTGATCTCCTTCATCTTCTTGGTCAGCTTCCACCCCCCTATTTGCTGGTTGGGGACTTCAATGCCCACCACCCGCTTTGGGGATCTCCACATCCTTGTCCACGTGGCTCACTATTGCTAGACGTTTTCCACCAAGCGGATCTAGTTTGCCTCAACACTGGGGTCCCTACATTTTTGTCTGCCTCCACGACACATTTCTCTCATTTGGACCTTTCCGTCGGTACTGTTCCGCTAGCTCGGCGCTTCGAATGGTTCGCCCTTGATGATACACACTCGAGTGACCACTTTCCATGTGTCCTGAGACTGTAGCCTCAACTGCCATATATGTGCCTGCGACGGTGGAAGTTTGCCCAAGCCGATTGGACACTTTTTTCGTCCCTAGCGACGTTCGATGACCGTCACTTTCCTAGCATCGACGATGAGGTCACACATATTACAGACGTTATTCTTACAGCTGCGGAACGTTCAATACCACGCACCTCCGAATTGCCCCGACGCCCCCCAGTTCCTTGGTGGAACGAGGGTTGCCATGGCGCAATACGTGAGCAGCGACGTGCTCTTCATGTTTTCCGCCACCATCCTACTTTGGCCAACTGTATCCGCTATAAGCAGTTCCGTGCGCGATGCCGTCGCGTCATCCGCGATAGCAAGAAGGCAAGCTGGAACTTCTTTATTAGCTCATTTAACACCTGCACTCCCTCCTCGGAAGTTTGGTGTTGGATTCGACGGTTATCAGGCGTGCCTAGTTTCTCCCCAGTCTCTGGGCTCACTGTCGCGCATGATACATTAGTGGACCCCGTCGCAATTTCTAACTCATTGGGTCAACACTTTGCTGAGATTTTGAGCTCTTCAAATTACCCGCCAGTGTTTCTCCCGAAGAAACGTGCAGCGGAAGTGCAACCTCTTGCTTTCTTCTCTCAAAATCGCGAAAGCTATAATACTGTTTTCTGCATGCAGGAACTCCAACATGCGCTCTCTTCTTCTCGCTCTTCCGCCCCAGGACCGGATGGTATCCACGTCCAAATGTTGCTGCATTTATCAACCCATAGTCTGCGTTACCTCCTTTGCCTTTATAATCGAATTTGGACCGACAGTACTTTTCCCAGACGATGGTGGGAAGCTATCATCGTTCCTGTTCCGAAACCTGGAAAGGACAAACATTTCCCCTCTAGCTATCGCCCCATTTCTCTCACGAGTAGTGTATGTAAGGTTTTGGAGCGTATGGTGAATTGCCGTTTAGCTTGGTGGCTGGAGTCCCGCAGTCTTTTAACACCTGCCCAATGCGGATTCCGAAAGCATCGTTCTGCAGTTGACCATCTTGTTGCTCTCTCCACTTATATCATGAACAATTTTCTCCGGAAACGCCAAACAGTAGCAATATTTTTTGATCTGGAGAGAGCTTATGATACCTGTTGGAGGACAGGCATCCTCCGCACACTGTTCTCTTGGGGCTTTCGAGGTCGGCTGCCCCTTTTTCTTCGCGAATTAATGGCAGAGCGCACATTTAGAGTGCGGGTGAACACTACTCTCTCCCGTACCTTCTCCCAAGAAAACGGGGTACCCCAGGGCTCCGTGCTGAGTGTTGTACTGTTTGCCATTGCCATAAATCCAGTTATGGATTGTCTCCTTCCTGATGTCTCGGGCTCCCTCTTTGTGGACGATTTTGCGATCTACTACAGCTCTCAACGGACCAGCCTTCTTGAACGACGTCTTCAAGGATGTCTTGATCGCCGGCTTCCGTTTTTCTCCCAGTAAGACCGTTTGTGTTAATTTTTGGCGACGTATGGAGTTTCTTCCACCCTCGTTACATCTAGCACCTGTCAACCTTCCGTTTTCGGACGCCGCTAAATTCTTGGGTCTTATGTTCGACAGAAAACTGTGCTGGTCCTCCCACGTTTCCTATCTTTCGGCTCGCTGTCTGCGATCCCTCAACACCCTCCGTGTCCTGAATGGTACCTCCTGGGGAGCGGACTGAGTGGTCCTTCTCCGCCTCTGTCGTGCCTTAGTGCGCTCGAAATTGGACTATGGAAGCATAGTTTACTCCTCTGCTCGGCCGTCTATTCTTCGTCCTCTCGACTCAATCCATCATCGTGGATTACGTTTAGTGTCTGGAGCTTTTTACACCAGCCTTGTGGAAAGCCTTTATGCTGAGACTGCTGAACCTCCGCTGTCCAATCGGCGAGCAGTCCTTCCGAGTCGTTATGCTAGCCATCTGTCTTCCATGCCTGCTAATCCAGCCCATGACATTTTTTTCGACACCTCCTTTGATGTAGGGTATGCAGGCCGCCCCTCCTCCCTACTACCACCAGGAGTCCGCTTCCGTCAACTGCTCCATTCTCTTTCCTTCCGCTTTCCTAAAACCTTCTTGACAACTTGGGGTACAGCACCGCCTTGGCTCCGTCCCCGGATCTGCCTGCTCCGTGACCTTTGTCAATTTCCCAAGGATGGTACCCCTTCACTTGTTTATCGTCAGTCATTTGCTGCTCTATGTGCACAAATGAAGGAAGCCACATTTATTTACACTGATGGCTCGAAAACATCGTTAGGTGTAGGGAGTGCCTATATTGTTGGCGACACCCCAAATCAATTTCGGCTTCCCGACCAGTGTTCGGTTTATACTGCGGAGCTTTACGCTGTTCTCCAGGCTGTCCAATACATCCGCCGCCATCAGCGGATACAGTATGTTATCTGTTCAGATTCTCTCAGCTCTCTCCTCAGTCTCCAAGCTCTCTACCCTGTCCACCCTCTGGTCCACCGGGTTCAGGACTGTCTGCGCTTGCTCCACCTGGGGGGCGTCTCGGTGGCGTTTCTCTGGCTCCCGGGACACGTTGGTATCTGTGGAAATGAGGCGGCCGATATAGCGGCCAAGGCTGCAGTCTCTCTTCTTCGGCCAGCTATTCAATCGATTCCCTTCGCCGATCTACGGAGCGTTTTATGTCGTCGTGATGTTCTTTTATGGCACGCACATTGGTCGACGCTTCCCCATAATAAATTGCGGGACGTGAAAGCTCTTCCTTGTGCTTGGACCTCTTCCTCCCGAACGCGTCATTGGGAGGAGGTAATTTTAACTAGACTCCGGATAGGGCACTGTCTTTTTAGCCATCGACATCTTTTAAGCGGCGATCCTCCCCCACTCTGTCCCCACTGCTCTCAGCTGTGGACGGTAAGACACCTTTTAATTGAGTGCCCCTATTTTACTCCGTTACGCGCCCGTCCACAGCTGTCGCCTGATATATCGTCAATTTTAGCAGATGACACGCGCTCGGCCGATCGCGTTCTCGAGTTTATTAGTGCCAGTGAAATGACGTCAGTCATTTGAAGCTTTTTTGGGGACAAGCAACCCCTTTCTGTAGTGGATTTTTAAGCCTTCCTTCTGCTTTTAGTTTCTCCAATTTTTTGAGTTTCGTTCCCATTGCTGCTGGTTTTCATTTTCGTTTTTTACTGTTTCCTAAGTCACGGACCGGGCGCTAATGACCATAGCATAACCACTATCTCCATCCAAAATGCAACTGTGTCATGTCGAACGGCAGCAGCAGTCTTGAGTGGGATGGGAAATTGGGAGGGATAGCTGGGTATGAGTGGGGGAGAAAAGTCAGTGATGCCTGGAGGACATGCAGGGTCTACATGGTGGCAGGACAAGGCTGCAGTCGCACTTAGGTGTTGGGGGTGGGGGGAGGGGAGTAAAAAAGGAGAGGAGCAGGGGAGGAGAAAAGGCTGATGGAGGCCTTGGCAGAGAGTGGCACACAATAAGTGTGATAGGTCATTAATTTGGAAGAAGTGATGGAACAGAAGGTGCAGAAAGTCTTGCGAGGAGGATGTGGGGTTAGTAGGTTGACATAGGTTGAGGCCGGGGTGATTTTAGGAGTGGAGAATGTGTTGTAAGGATAAATCCCACCAGTGCAATTCATAAAAGTTGGTAGCGGAGGGGAGGGTCCAGATGGCTTGGATCATGAAGCAGTTATTGAAATCAAGCATTTTATGTTCAGCTGCATGTCATGTCACAGGTTTGTGCACTTTGCTCTTGGCCAAAATTTGGTGATGTGGACAGCTGTTTGCTAGTCATACCGATGTAAAAAGCTGTGCAATGATTGCAGCAATATTGGTATGTAACATGGCTGTTTTCATAGCTGGACTTGCCTCTGATGTTGCAGGATAAGCCTGTGACAGGACTGGAATAGGAAGTGCTGGGTGGGTCGATTGGGCATGTCTTGCAACTGGGTCTTCCACAGGGATGTGACCCATGTGGCAAGAGGCTGGGTGGGAGTGGCATAGGGATCGACTAGGATGTTGTGGAGGTTGAGTGGGAAACAGAACACCACTTTAGGAGGGGTGGGAAGAATCTTGGGTAGGTTTTCCCTCATTTCAGGGCATAGTGAGAGATACTCAGAGTCCTGATGAAGGATGTGTGTGGTTGTTCCAGTCTGGGGTGGTACTGGGTGACAAAACTGGTTCTTGGCTGTGATGGGAGGATTGAGAGTGAGGGGAAATGGCACAGCAAAGTTGTGTACAGGCTAAGTCTGGGGATAGTGACTGTCTCTGAAGGTCTTCTTGAGACCTTCATCATATTTGGCAAAAGAATTCTTGTCACTGCAGATATGCTGTCCCTGAGTGACCAGGTTGTATGGGGGGGGATTTTTGGGTTCAAAAGAGATATCAGCTGTTGAAGTGCAAGTACTGTTGGTGGTATTTTTGTTGTGTATGTATGCAACTCAATGTGTCATGTGAGTAGTAATCTATCATTTTCATAATATTGTTGATATTCCAACCTGGACTTTCCATTGTTATATTTGTTGCTTACAGAAGTATGTATATTATTTTTCAAGTGTATGACACACACACACACACACACACACACACACACACACACAGTGTTTCAGGAGGCATGGTTTATATGTAGGCGGTTATGACCAGTACAGATCATATATGCAGTGGGGGTGTGATCAGCTGATCACCAATATCTGTCAGAGAGGTATGTATGAATGTTTGCCACGTGGAGCGCTGTCTGCGTGCTTATTCTGTGCTGCAAACAGTGTCTACATCTACATCCATACTCTGCAAGCCACCTGACTGTGTGTGGCGGAGGGTACCCTGAGTACCTCTATCGGTTCTCCCTTCTATTCCAGTCTCGTATTGTTCGTGGAAAGGAGGATTGTCTGTATGCTTCTGTGTGGGCTCTAATCTCTCTGATTTTATCCTCATGGTCTCTTCGCGAGATATACGTAGGAGGGAGCAATATACTGCTGGACTCTTCGATGAAGGTATGTTCTCGAAACTTTAACAAAAGCCTGTACCGAGCTACTGAGCGTCTCTCCTGCAGAGTCTTCCACTGGAGTTTATCTATCATCTCCGTAACGCTTTCGCGATTACTAAATGATCCTGTAACGAAGCGCGCTGCTCTCCATTGGATCTTCTCTATCTCTTCTATCAACCCTATCTGGTACGGATCCCACACTGCTGAGCAGTATTCAAGCAGTGGGCGAACAAGCGTACTGTAACCTACTTCCTTTGTTTTCGGATTGTAGTTCCTTAGGATTCTTCCAATGAATCTCAGTCTGGCATCTGCTTTACCGACGATCAACTTTATATGATCATTCCATTTTAAATCACTCCTAATGCGTACTCCCAGATAATTTATGGAATTAACTGCTTCCAGTTGCTGACTTGCTATTTTGTAGCTAAATGATAAGGGATCTATCTTTCTATGTATTTGCAGCACATTACACTTGTCTACATTGAGATTAAATTGCCATTCCCTGCACCATGCGTCAATTCGCTTCAGATCCTCCTGCATTTCAGTACAATTATCCATTGTTACAACCTCTCGATACACCATAGCATCATCTGCAAAAAGCCTCAGTGAACTTCCGATGTCATCCACCAGGTCATTTATGTATATTGTGAACAGCAACAGTCCCAAGACACTCCCCTGTGGCACACCTGAAATCACTCTTACTTCGGAAGATTTCTCTCCATTGAGAATGACATGCTGCGTTCTGTTATCTAGGAACTCCTCAATCCAATCACACAATTGGTCTGATAGTCCATATGCTCTTACTTTGTTCATTAAACGACTGTGGGGAACTGTATCGAACGCCTTGCGGAAGTCAAGAAACACGGCATCTACCTGTGAACCTGTGTCTATGGCCCTCTGAGTCTCGTGGACGAATAGCGTGAGCTGGGTTTCACACGACCGTCTTTTTCGAAACCCATGCTGATTCCTACAGAGTAGATTTCTAGTCTCAAGGAAAGTCATTATACTCGAACATAATACTTGTTCCAAAATTCTACAACTGATCGACGTTAGAGATATAGGTCTATAGTTCTGCACATCTGTTCAACGTCCCTTCTTGAAAACGGGGATGACCTGTGCCCTTTTCCAATCCTTTCGAACGCTATGCTCTTCTAGAGACCTACGGTACACTGCTGCAAGAAGGGGGGCAAGTTCCTTCGCGTACTCTGTGTAAAATAGAATTGGTATCCCATCGGGTCCAGCGGCGTTTCCTCTTTTGAGCGATTTTAATTGTTTCTCTATCCCTCTGTCGTCTATTTCAATATCTACCATTTTGTCATCTGTGCAACAATGTAGAGAAGGAACTACAGTGCAGTCTTCCTCTGTGAAACAGCTTTGGAAAAAGACATTTAGTATTTCGGCCTTTAGTCTGTCATCCTCTGTTTCAGGACCATTTTGGTCACAGAGTGTCTGGACATTTTGTTTTGATCCACCTACCGCTTTGTCATAAGACCAGAATTTCTTAGGATTTTCTGCCAAGTCAGTACATAGAACTTTACTTTCGAATTCATTGAACGCCTCTCGCATAGCCCTCCTCACACTACATTTCGCTTCGTGTAATTTTTGTTTGTCTGCAAGGCTTTGACTATGTTTATGTTTGCTGTGAAGTTCCCTTTGCTTCCGCAGCAGTTTTCTAACTCGGTTGTTGTACCACGGTGGCTCTTTTCCATCTCTTACGATCTTCCTTGGCACATACTCATCTAACGCATATTGTACGATGGTTTTGAACTTTGTCCACTGATCCTCAACACTATCTGTACTTGAGACAAAACTTTTGTGTTGAGCCGTGAGGTACTCTGTAATCTGCTTTTTGTCACTTTTGCTAAACAGAAAAATCTTCCTACCTTTTTTAATATTTCTATTTACGGCTGAAATAATCGATGCAGTAACCGCTTTATGATCGCTGATTCCATGTTCTGCGTTAACTGTTTCAAATAGTTCGGGTCTGTTTGTCACCAGAAGGTCTAATAGGTTATCGCCGCGAGTCGGTTCTCTGTTTAACTGCTCAAGGTAGTTTTCAGATAAAGCACTTAAAAAAATTTCACTGGATTCTTTGTCCCTGCCACCCGTTATGAACGTTTGAGTCCCGGTGAAACTCTGTTATTTATATTGTAGTCAGTGACCCTATGTCATCAGCTTTGATGGTAAGTCATGAATGTATCAGTTCTCCGCAGTAAATGTTCTTGTTCCCTTTATGTTATTGTTTCTTGTGTAGGTGGAATTAAGAAGAAATTGCTATGATGAAATAAGTTCCAACACTCTTTTCGGTTATCCCACACACACATAACATGCATTTAATTGTGCCAAACTTGCAGCAGTACAAGACTTGCCTCAGGGATGTTAGTATAGACTAAATCGTAGAAAACTTTTTATGTAGCATGTATCCAAATTTTATTGGTTACAGAGATAAGTTTCCATTTTGTATGATGGTACTCCAATTGCTATGGTTTTATTTATCAACTGTCTTTATCATCGACTGTAATTTTTAATTTTTTGTTTTGAATGTTTAAAGTTCGATGTCTAAGGCTAAAAGTGATTTTGGAGAAGACTTTTTTAATTTAAGGACACGCAAAAAGTCAGTCAAAGCCATGGTGCAGGTTTTTTAGAAGTCATGGGATTGTGTAACTGATTTAAGTCTCAATCTGAAATTTCCATATAAAGCAGTTGAGCAATTTATATTCACTTGATATTGAAAATTTTGTGAATGTATGGCAAGTCTAGTGGAAAATGGGATTTGACACAGGAAGACAGTAAACACAGGTGCAACCTACTGTTCCGTCTGAAATATTATTTATAGCTTGTAATTTTACCAGAGAAAGTTATTCCACAATCCGCAGGTTGATGAGACACATATCTCATCTGCACATAACAACCATCATAGAAATTCTCTTCTGTGACAGCTATAAGTCTTTTGGAGATAAAAATCAGCTCATGCAACAAATATTAAATGGCAAGAGAAAAGTTTGCCACAGCTGAGAACATTACAACTCCAGTTTCCCCAGATCTTTGTCTGTCTTCAGACCACCAGTCTGAAAATTTCATTACTGAATGGAGAAATACAACCAAATCTGAAAATTGTTTGACAGTAAGTTTGTATAAGGAACAGAAATGTCATCATGAAATACCCTGTGGGCCACTCAAATTACAAAACCAGTATGAACAACAAATAATGAAATCCTGTATTTTGTGCCTATCCAGCATAGTAGGCAGAATACATGATTGAATTTGTGAGAATGGGGGAATATACTGCGTGCAAAATGTAGTACTCAAAGCTGCCATTTCTGGCAGCAGCAATGGAGTGAACCTGGCTGGCCATTGAGTAGTACTAAACTTGGATGACAGATACAGGTACATCATTCCATACTTCTTCAACTCTGTGCCAAAGTTCACCTATAGTAATGGCTGGTGATGGTGGCGTGCCATTCTTAAATCCATGACAAGGTGTCTTCAGTGTGAGAGAGATCTTGATAATATGCCAACCAGGCAACAGACAAACACTCTTTACTGGGGCAGGTCATGTGAGATCACTTAATATGTTGTCCTGCATTGCCTTATTGAAATATAATCTCATGGAGACCTTGAAGATGGAGCACAGACACTGGCCTTAACACATCAGATACGTAATAGTCAATGTGAAAATCACCAACTACGCAAATCAGAGGTAATCATGAATTGCAAGCAATGAAACCCAATGCCATGACACCAGGAGCTGGGGCTTTATGATGATAACAAATGCAGTATGGTGACATTGGTTCTTCTTGGAACCTTCATGAATCATACTGCTGTATGGAGAGGTGGGACTTGTCTGAAAAGACAGCATAGTGGCAGTACTGTCTGGGGAGCTGTCATTTGTCATTCCACTGTCACCATGTGTATTCTCTACTCCTGCTCCAGGGGAAGCCCTAATTGTGGTTGCTGTGCAGATAGGCTGTGGTGCTTCAGACAGTGTTGCACTGTGGGTACCTGTCTTGCTGCAAACAGGCCCAATTCCTGACTGAAGAGACTGTACAGACCTGCTCGACTGGGCAAACAATGTTTTTCCTCTTGAGTGCTAGTTGTGGGGACCTATTGAGATCCTAGATGACTTACCATTCCACATTGATGAAGATGCAAAGTTAGTTCTTTTTTCTGATGATACAAGTATAGTAATAACATCCAAAAACCAAGAACTAAGTGATGTAATTGTAAATGATGATTTTCACAAAATTATTCAGTGGTTCTCAGCAAACGGACTCTCTTTAAATTTTGATAAAACACAGTATATACAGTTCCGTACAGTAAATTGCACAACTCCAGTAATAAATATAGACTTTGAACAGAAGTCTGTAGCTAAGGTAGAATTTTCAAAATTTTTAGGTGTGTCCATTGATGAGAGGTTAAACTGGAAGCAACACATTGATGGTCTGCTGAAACATCTGAGTTCAGCTACGTATGCTATTAGGGTTATTGCAAATTTTGGTGATAAGAATCTCAGTAAATTAGCTTACATTCACTGCTTTCGTATGACATCATATTCTGGGGTAATTCATCGTTGAGTAGAAAAGTATTCATTGCTCAAAAACGTGTAATCAGAATAATTGCTGGAGCCCACCCACGGTCATCCTGCAGACATCTATTTAAGGATCTAGTGATCCTCACAGTAACCTCACAGTACATGTATTCACTTATGAAATTTGTTGCTAATAATCCAGCCCAGTTCAAAAGTAATAGCATTGTGCATAGCTATAACACCAGGAGAAAGGATGAGCTTCACTATGCGGGGTTAAATCTGACTTTGGCACACAAAGGGGTAAATTATGCTGCCACAAAAGTCTTTGGTTACCTACCAAACAGCATCAAAAGCCTGACAGATAACCAACTAACATTTAAAAACAAGTTAAAAGTGTCGTATTCATGATCTGTGGAACAAGTATTAATCTAATCTAATTTCTAATCTTGAGTACAGCCTTTCTGAATGCATTCATGCCATATTCGCATGATAGTAATGGGACCCAACATGTATGAGCAGCATTATTGTGGAATGAGAAACTGCAATCTTGACAGTCCACAATCCGGCTAATGTTGAATTCTGACATGTGCTGGTACACGTTTCTCTTTACATGAGGCATAACGTGGTCTTCTCATGAACAACCAACATTCAAATGTGATTTCTGAGTAAGAAACACATCGTGTAATCTTTCTTATGTAGCAAAATGTAGACGACGTTACTCCTACCTCCTCTTTGTGTGTGTGTGTGTGTGTGTGTGTGTGTGTGTGTGTGTGTGTGTGTGTGTGTCAGAGATGCTAATCATTTGCATATCCAAGAATAGTACACTTCATTCCAATCCGAGGTTCAGTTCTAATGGCCAGTAATGTAACTTGATCAGTAACAATGGGCATAATGATATTGAGCTGGAAGTGTGTTAAAATACTACAAAGGAATAAGACTGGTACTCTATAAACAATTACCAAGAAATTGTTTATTAGCTGTTCGTTATACTTTGTGTGCTCAGGGTTTACTGTAAGGTGTAAAGGCAGTTGTAGCTCCTGGAATAAACATATTATTTATTGTAGTATGTTGAGATCATAAAGGAATGACATACTTCATACTAGCACGTAAGTGCACATTTCTGTGCTGTGAATTTTTTGCAGCCATATGTAGTGAGGGTGAGGGAAGACAAAAATGAAGGAGCAGGTCCCAGAGAGTGTAGGAGATCAAAGATTCTCTCTCTCTCTCTCTCTCTCTCTCTCTCTCTCTCTCTCTCTCTATCTCCCTGACGCGTCCTCTTTCATTATACTTTTATATATGTCTGTCAGCTGTATTAAGAATTTCACATCTTGTACATAAATAATGGCCAGCCATTCTATTTGAGAATGGTGTTTCTTATGCTTGCAAGGATAAATATGGTGGAGTTAGTGCCATCAGGATCTTGGGTAAGTTTCAATCGCAGCAAGGTTGTAGGTGTGGTGCATATATTAGTATACAGGTGGCATCTCAGCGGTAACAAGAAATTGTGGTTCTGACTGTAAAAACAGTGGAGGAGTAGGGTGAAGTCTTTAAAGTAGGGACATATGCTACTGGCAATGGACTGCGTTAGTAAGAGATCCCAGTGAGGCTTCTCGGTATTTTAGTAAGTTATACCAGCCGAAACTTAATTCTGCTTACCTTTCTAGTTTAGTGTCTCTAGCAGTAATAATACATTGGTAGCTTTAGGATACTACTGATGTTTTCATGCATCACAGCCAAGTCCACAACTTCAAGCTATTTGGAAATGTCTTATATACAACACGAGAAAATTTAGTGAAAATTTGATAACAGAAATTACTGAAAACAAGAAGAGCATGAAAAATATCTGTACCATCTTCATTTTCCTGTGACATTCTACTGTTTAGCCTCTTGTGCAAATAAACTTAAACAGCCAGTGGAAGAACTCAATATAGCAAGTTTGCAAGTAGGCCTGAAAATTGATTACATTAAGGTTAAATAATGCTTACTTACACAATGAGAAACTGGTACAAATTAACAATGAAGTCATAGAACCATTTGAGGAGATTTTGTATTTGGGACAATGAAGCCACACTGCAAAAAATAAAATAATTAACAGAAGAGTGGAAACATCTTAATTTTGCATTTGTTAAACATATTATTTCACACATTTTTAATGTGAAAACAGATGCAAAGCTGAGTACTGCTCAGAGAAGAATGGGAAAATACACTTTAGAAGATACCAAGAAAGACAGAGAAACAAACAAATAGAACGGGGACCAGACCTGAATGGAAGATGAAGTAATGACTTTAACAGAAATGTGTTAATGTAAGCAGGTGAACAGAGAAGTTGTCTGGTGGATTCCAAAAGAAAATGAAGAACAGTGTTCAGTGGAAGACATTGCAAAACAGCACAGCATTAACAGTCTGGATGTGTATTGCTGTGGACAATATAGCAGCAAAAAGTTTATACAAGGACTGTTCAAAAAGTATCTGACTTTTATTTATAAAATCAACATTTATTCAGATAAAATTACTTTACACCAGTCACCTTCAAAGTAGTTCCCTTCAGCTCCTACACATCTCTCCCAGTGCTGTTGCACCTGCTGGAAACATCACTAGAAAGCCACTTTGGTATGGTGCCAGGTATGATGCCAGTTGCTCTGTCAAATTCTGCGTAATGTCTTCCTTGTTCTGAAGTCTGGTCCCTTCGTGTTGTGTACATAGTTCCGTGTAGTCAGCGTATACACAACTTCCCACTAGAGCGCGCCCCGCTAAGCACAACAGCGCAGGCACAGCGCTCGTCCGTCTCTGCACTACGAGATGGCACTGCCATACAGACGGACCAAATTCTGCTTCTGCCGATCCGCGTATTAATATGTAATGCAGTCAATGAGATTGCAGCTTACATAGAACCTTTTCTCCTCGCGGATCACCCTCGTGCAGTGATACATGAACGCGCGAGGTATTATAACGAGTGTACAGACCTCCGATTAGTCAGTCTGCATTTGTCTGCACCAGTCTGTACCAGTCTGCAATAGTCTGTACGAGTTCTACATTTGTCTGTACCAGTCTATAGTCAAGTTTCAGTCTGCGCCTAATAAGATTACCATATTCCTGTACATAGCCATGAAGATAAATGTATAGACACTTTTGTCAAGTATCAGAGATATATGCGAGAATAAGATTAACATACTAATACCAAAGGAACTTCAGATTGTCAATTGTAAATAGCATCCAGATCCAAGTTAAGTATTTTTTATGTTTGTTATTATTTTAATAAATGTGTGTGAAAATTAATCAAGTTCTCTGTAAAGTTGGTTACCGTCAATCTGATACTCTAAGTGTGCAAGTGGAATTTCTATCGTCTGACCTAACGGCAGAAGATAAACACGCCACGATAAGACCACGAGACATATTGCTGACACTTGCCTACTTCGTTAGAACGACAAGTCAAATAATCTGATGGTGTGTGTACTGAAGGTCTTACAGTACGCACACCACAATTTGAGAGTATCTTTCAGCTTAGGGAAAAGTCAGAAGTCCCTCAGTGCTAGGTCAGAGAAGTAGGGAAGCTGACAAACCACTGCTGTGTTGTGTTTGGCCAAAAGCTCTGAATTAACTGTGGACGGTGGTGGGTACGTTATTGTGGTGAAAGTGTCAACTGCTCACTGCCCATAAGTCGTGCCATTTTCATCTCACTGCTTCACGAAGGTGATGCAGAACCTCTTGGTAGTCCTCCTCATTGACATTAGTACCTCCTAGAGCCTACTCATGATGGACTACACCACTGGAGTAAAAAAAAGAAAAACAGTGGTCAGCATGGCTTCACATTGCTGTGGACGTGCCTCACTGATTTGGGTCTTGGGGATGATACCCATAAACCCAAGACTCATCACCAGCAACCTCTATGTTCAGAAAGTTGGGATTACTGGTCACAGTGCGATTTCTGAACAAAGTTGCTTCTGCTCAGTTTCTAGCAACCTTAGCACAAATTTTGCTTTGGTCATCCTGAGGGCCAAATGTTCTGTTAAAATAAAATGAATGAATCCAGTACTAATTTTAACCTCGTCCGCAAGTTGGCTGATCATGTGTCTACCTGCCTCACCAGAGTCCTTATGTGATCAATAACAATCTCATTTGTGGATATTGAGTGCCTATCTGAACATGCTTCACTCTTCACTGGTGAGTGGCCATCTTTGGTTGTACCACTCCTTTATCTGTGTGGTACCAATTGCTTCGTCCCCAGACACTCGTTGAATCTTGCAGATTGTTTCAACTTGAGAATCACCTAGCCTAAAACTAAATTTGATGAAATAATGCTGTTTCACTTTTTTGTCATTTTGCCCATAACATAAAATCTGACTACCACTTACACATGTTCACTTGTCAACAGCTAGCTAGTAACTGATTGTTTCCACAGTCATGAAAAAAATTGGGCATGTGCACTACATGTACTTCAAACAAAGATAGTGTGCGAGCCCCGACACTATTCTTGCTTTCAACATTAAAAAAATAAGGTTGGATACTTTTTTAACATCCCTTGTAGTAGTCCTTTATCCGGAAGTGTGTGTGTC
This sequence comes from Schistocerca nitens, assembly GCF_023898315.1. Lineage (NCBI taxonomy): Eukaryota > Metazoa > Arthropoda > Insecta > Orthoptera > Acrididae > Schistocerca > Schistocerca nitens. The sequence continues at coordinate 561,193,114 of NC_064619.1, read as the reverse complement.
ATGACCATGATTGTGATCTAACTTCTGAGGACAATCTAAAAACTCAAGTTACATTTGATTGTTTGAATATTGCAGAAATTGTTGGAGAATTAAAATGTGTTGCATTTCAAAACATCATATTATATGCTGCAAGAGAGAAAGTCACAGTTTACTCACAAATTGTGCACAAGAGGAATGATCACTTTCGTAAGTCGGACATAGCATTTGTCTCCTCTTGGAGGATAGTTATCACAATTGTTACAAGAATCGTTTTCCTGATGAGTAACTTTGTTTCAGTGTCACCCTTCTTAAATTGTTGTTTGTAAACCCTATTAGTCATATTTGATAAGGACTACAGATAAATCACATTCGCCAATACTTGAAAGTTTTATGAGTTGCGTCCTTCATAGACAAGTTAAAATTTTTCTGGATTATTCCAGTGAATATCATTCTGCTGTCTGATTACCAAACAGTTAAACTGTTGTTGCTGTTCTGTCTTAGGTCTGTATGTCTGGTAACACGAAAGAGTTGTTGTCTGCTTACATGCCACTTTGTGTTTGCTTGTATTGTGAATAAGTTGTTGATCTTGTCATTGATAGAGATTTAGTAGGTTCTGACAGATAGCGAGTTCATGATTGCATTGAATATTTGGTATGACATTCCATCTTTGTATGCCAAAGGCTTTCCAGAAATTGAAAAACATCAGTCAAATCGTAGTCCCGTTGTCCGTTCACTTCTAAATCTTGTAACAAGTGAGCAGCCTGAATTTTGTACCATCACTGCTTGTGGAATTCATGTTAATTTGTGCAGACATATTATTTTGGCCTAAGTAAATAGTCATAAGCAAGCACACAAGGTGCTCCACAACTCTAACAAATCAATATTAATGAGATAATCAAAAGATCTTGGTGGAACATAAATAATGGAAGGCGTAAGAGTCCACTCGGCAGAAGTAATTGATTTGGGTTGAATGGTTGAGATGCAAGTAAATGAGGCTGCAAACATTGTTAAGCTGTCAAATGATGTCCTTTTTCAGAGCTATTGCAGAATACACCTACAGACACATGCGTACACATTTATGGCTACATGTGCTGGGGTGAGCATGATGGGAGGGAGGTGAAAGGAGAGTTGGAAGGAAGGGTGGCTGACAGCAGTGAGGGAAAGGCAGCAAATGTGTGGATAGAAGTATAGTACTGGTGAGCTCGCTCTGCCACAGGCAGAGTGAGTTTCATGTGTTGTGGAATGGTGTGGAGGAAGGGACTGGGAGGCAAAACAGAACAGAGGAAGAGAGAGACTGCAGAGAGGAAGGTGTGGAATACATTATGGTTGAAGATCAATGAAAAAGTCAAAGGCTGTCGCTGCAAACCCCCTAATTTTATTTGAATGTCAGTTGCCCAACTAAAACTGCAAAGTCCCAATGAATTTTGAAACAGATTCAGATTTGTTTCAGAATGATTGTCAAATAAAGACAAATTTAGGCTCTGCAGCTCACTGAATTCCACAAATCTGTGACCAAAGTTTTCTAAATATACTTTTTTATTTTGTTACCTTTATTTTATTTCTCTTATAGCCCCTTTTTATTTGATACTAAGTAATTAATTTCAGTCTTCGATAGCCGTCTTTAGACCTCAAAATTATAAGACAGAGGCACTTAGCAGACTGCCGTGCAGTGGCGAATGAAATGCTTACAGTATTGGTTGTTTCCACTGCACATCCAGTTTACTTGAAAAGTATGTTCCCCATTTATGGAATAAACAAATGCTCAAAACTGTTTCATAAGAGTCAATAAAGCTTTCTACTACTTCACTCAATCAGAATGCTAGAATATTAAAATAAAAACACTGCAAAGACAAGGGAGACTTGATTTAACAGAAGTAACAGATATTACAAAACAAATTGTAAAAACATAACATTGCATTATTTAAAACAGTTAATGAACTAAAACCAGCTTGAAGGAACAACTTTGCTACAACATGAAAGCGATATAAAAGAAAAAAAAATTGTTTAGTACCTCGAAGCAGTAAATCTCAGTATGTTGTAACTACAAAAAAAAAAAAAAAAAAAGGTAAAATATCTCAAACGTCAGCTAGATGCCACCCGGACTACCGGACAAACTTCATTCAAACATAACGGGTAAACCAAGTGTCTCCCACTGCAGCTGGTACAAAAGTCTCATCCACACTGCCAGAACAAGGTGTCACACACTTCAACAGTTGGGCCTTACATTGAATTCTTTGCTGCTCTACATCAGTAAATGCACAATTTTGAGCTCAAAATGCACAACTTGAAATAATTTGTAAAATCTAATGCACACAGAAAAACTAAAGCAATGAATGTTCATGATTGTATATGCCACCTATTGACATATATAAAACTCAATATATTTCCCTTAATAGTTTGAGAGAAAGCAGGATATTAATATTTAAGACTTTTTCAAACTCTTTCTAACCAGAATCTTCTCATCCTTTGCACCTGTCATTACATACATGGTATTTGTTTAAATGGGCATTGCCTGCTCTGTGTGCTAGCGTTCATCAGAATATGTCACTTTGTTTATGATTTATGTACAAAAAACATTATTTCCTGACTTTAAGTGCCTCCACCACCACCACCACCACCACCACCACCACCACCACCATAAAATATATATCTAACCAAACTACACTACACTATGACTATACAGTATAGCTTTCCCAGGCTGATATGTTTGCCTATCTGGGAAATGTATAATTAGTGATTATTACAATTTATTCATGGATTTTAATTAATTATGGCTTGTGGCTGAGTACAATGCTTACCCTGAAATTGCATAGTGTCATTAAATAGTGCTCACTCGGCCAGATACAGTGGCGTGTCTCAGGGTGTTAACATTAATTATTTTTGGTGCTATTAATTTTCATGATATTAGTAAATTTATTATTCTTATATTAACTATAAATAATTATCCATGGTGTGGTATTTGTGGATATGCAGTGCAAGTGATTTAACTTAAAATTCTCCGTTCTATAGTGGTTTTGTAAGTTATATGACTATGGCACGTTGACAATCTTATTAATCGTATTACCGAGTTAATAAGTTTCTGCTAGTTCGGCAGTTTGGTCATTGGTGGAAATTGATGCTCTAGCTGCATTTACCCACTGACCAACATGAGTCAGACATGCCTTTTTGGTTTTGACTGCATTCCTAGCAGGTAGCTCCAGGGACTACACATCACTGACATCTGTCAATCTCATATTTTTACCTTGCTTTGAACATCTGATGGGTATCTGACTGCAGTTGCCCATCTTTCCACATTGCAAGATAGATTATCATGCTACCATGCATGGCTGTGGCTGCTTGTGGAGTAGGTCTGTGATAAACTCTTTAGCATACTAAGCAATGGATCCCTTGTCACTGCTGATATGCCTTCCTCGAGTAGCCAGAATGTTGGGTGAGACATTATAGAATTAATGGGATGGCAGCCTTTCTGAACTTTGTAAATGGAAATTGTACTGAACAAAAAAATTCTTTGATTTTAGTAGCCCCTGCCCCACACCTAACTCCACCCATGTCCCCCCACCCCACCTCCGCATGCACTATCACTCAGTCTATACTCACACCTTCCTCTCTGCAATCTCCCTATTTGTCCATTTTCTCTCTCTCTCTCTCTCTCTCTCTCTCTCTCTCTCTCTCTCTCTCTCTCACACACACACACACACACACACACACACACACACACACACACACTCCCCCACCCCAAAACCTATCGTCCACATCAGTGTGTGTCGCACACAAGTCCACCTGCTGGCACCAGAGTGAGCTCAGTTGGGCCTCATCATTATCCCACCGCCAACCACCTTTCTTCCCAATCCTTTCGCCCCCCCCCCCCCACCACCACCGTCTCCTTTCTCTCATTGCTCACTCCACAATACGCAACCCCTCACTTCAGTTGAGCTGCAATACCAGTGCAATGTAGTCAGCCGCACACTCATGCATGCAAAAATTAGACCTTTTAGCTTAGTGATTATCAAAATACACAGATCCAGAGTGCTCACTAACCTGTGACTTTTTCTTGTTTTCAGTTCCGGGTAATTCTGGTCCAAGTACTGATTGCAGATTTTGTGCTGTCATTCGTAGTAGACCGGATCTGTTTGTGGTTGTTTGGTGAAGGAAGACTGCATATTGATTAAGCCAGCATTCCACAATATCTCATGAAGGTATTCATTCATAATTATCTGTGATCACATTTTGTCCACTCTATTAAGTTCATGGAACTTGCAAGCAGTGTTACATCGTAATTTTTGAGAATATGCCATCAAATACAAATGTAAAAATTGTACATTGTAAATTTATCATCTTTGTATATATATTCCATGAAAGTATATTTGTATACAGAGTAACTTTATGGTACTCAGTAAATAAGATATATTTATGTAATAAAAATGTGTTATGTCAGAGCTGTTGCTGTTGACAATGTACAACTTGTTAATTGGAGGAAGAAAGTTATTTGTAAAATACACCTTTGATATCTTCTGTCTGCGAAACTTTGTTTCTAAAACTTGAACAACAAGACAGGTCAAGTATCTCAGAAACAATACATTTTTCTAAAGTTGCATCTATTTTTACAACATTTTTATCTCCTTTCTAATGCTAATATGGTAATGTTCAAGGGGTAAATGAAATTATTCATGTTGGTGACTAGTATAAATTTTTTAAAGCCGTGTTTACCTGCTTTGCAGTTACACGTGAGATATAAGAAAATATAAACATTGTCTGTTATTTACTCCCTGGCTGTTTTATTGCCACAAATTGTAACAGACAAAATAATGAAAATTCTTATCAAAGCAAGTTTGTTTATGTAGATGGAAGCTTAGAATCCATGATTACTCTAGTTATAATCCAAAGAAAGTCACATGTAATGCTACCAGTTTTCTGTTTTTTAATGTAAATAATGTTTTACTATTGTCTTAGAACCACTACCAAATACCATGTAATTTTTGTGTGTACTTTTATTTTGGTTATGAATAGTCTGTTGTTACAGTACAGGTTTAATATTGCTTCAGTACCAGCTTACTTTTATATTTGGTGTATATGAAAACAAAAAAAAATAATTTTGGAGTCATATGAAGGTATAACTAAAAAAAATGTAGTTTCATAAGCAGAGCGAGTGTAGCAATATGTTCAGCAAACTATAACCTGTTTGTATGTAAAAATTAAAATATATTTATGAGGTGAAAGAGATGCAGGTCATCTTTAATCAGCCGAGAAAAGATTGCAACAGAAGAAATCCAGAGGACAGTGCTGTTGGTTTGTGCAGATAATGTTAGTAGCATATTTGATGGGGGATGTTGTTGTTTGCCATACTGAGTGAACATCAGATGTGGCCCATAAGGAGGAAAATATTACTGTATTTGATCAAAAATGAGCCCTGTTGTTATTGTATCAGGAGAATTGTGCAATTTCAAACACACTCATGTTTTGTAGTTCATTATCAATAGTTTCTATAAATAAGCATTTTGGCATAATACATACTGCAGTTTAAAAAATGTTTACATGCTTGTTTAAGATACTTTTGAGAGGACAAAATAAAGGTAAAATCTTTGTATTGTGACATTCCATTGGTAGCTCAATGTCAGTCATCTATCTGAGCTCCATTATTGCATGTAAAAATATTAAGAGGTACTCTGTGTTGAAAACAATGATTCTGAGATGTCTTGCATTATCTGATTATAAGTGGAAGAAGAGGAACATAATTCTTTCAATAAGTTACAAAGCTCAAGAACATGGCTTGATTGTTGACTTTACTATCATGATAGGTTCCTTCATTTAATGATAGTACAAAATGTCTTGTCTGTAAAAACAGGAAATTTTTAAAATGATTCATGAACTTTTTAATTCAAATGTTATTCTGTTTTCTAAGTGGTGTTAAGTTTTGATATGGATATGTTGAATAAGTAGTAGTAAATTTTTGAGGAATGTTAGTGCTTGTCTGTAAAGATAACTGTGTCCTGAGAGCTGTTTCATTTATTTATTATCAAATATTCATTTTCTATATACTATGAGAATGAACAACATATTTTCTTGTTGTAATGTTAAAATGTTGATAAACAGTTTTTATGTAAAAGTAACCTGCTTTTTTTTACATTTGAATTATGATCAACTTTAGCCGGTGGCTGTAGTATTGCTGCAGTATTCCTTATTTATAATCTTTAATAAGTACATATTCACATTTATTCACTTATTATTACATTATAATGAAACTGCTGCATTAAGATTCTAATTGAGTTTCATATTATTAGTCATCAAAATGATTGTGCACTGCTTTCTAAATGTTGCAGCAATGGCACATTGAAGAGGAACGTAGAGTATTCTCTATCTTTGTCTAACGTATTGCTTCGTGTTTGTGCATTGTCAGTTAAATCTTTTACTGTGTTTGAATGGTTTTGATTAAATGATTTTATAAAGGTTAACATTTACTTTTTACAAAAATATGGAAGCAGTGTCACAACATGGTTATATTTAGTACATTCTTTCTTTTCACACCACTGAAAGTATTTTTATAATTTGAATTATGTAGTATTGTGTGGAAAGCTAATGCACAGCAGTGTCATTCCTGTTTTACCATTTAATGGCACACTTATAATCTTAGCGCTTGATTTAATTTTTCTCGTGCCTGCAAGTAAATAAACTTTTTTGTGAACTTTATAATGCAGTATTCACATTGATATGCTGCAAAGGTTTTAAATAATCCAGAATTGGTAACAGCTAAACCATTTATCTTTCACTTTATAATAGAATCAAACATAGCTGAGTAGTAGAATGAATGATATTATCACCACCTTAAGTAATTATATATAGTTGATTGCATTCAATAACATTTCACAACACAAATATCAAATCCAACATTTTAGGGGCCACTAATCGGGTTGGTGTCGGTTCCAATGACATTTCACCCCTGAGGAGGATATAAAGATGATGAATTTTAGGCTTAAATATGCAGTGTCGAGGTGTATACGACCCGGGAGATCCGGGAAAACCCGGGAATTTTTCCATCCGGGAGAAAACCGAGAAAAACCCAGGAATTGTTTAGAATTCCAGGAAATTTTCATTGTTTTAGTTTTCAGTTAAATTTTTGTTATTTTGACTGGTAAGAACCAATACTCTAACAAAGGATATTATTGTATCTCGCTACTGCAGAATGATACTGCAGCAACAAAACATGAACGGGGGGGGAGGGGGGACGAAAATAAAACTTAAGTTGCAAAGGAAATGCGCCGTATACAACAACAAAACAGTGCTCATACAAGCGTCTGCCAACATTAAAGTGTGTCAAAGGCTTTGGGAACACTATGCAATGCTTCATAACAACGAACTGCCTCCAATGAGCGTAACGCGACAACTGTTTAAATTAGATTCGTTTGAGCAGTTGCGAGCGGGCTCTTGCGCATGCGCAGTTGAGTCGCATATGAGTAGTACCTTCTCCCGCTTCTGGTTATGGAAGTGTGGTTGGGCGCCACTACTTAATATTGCCCCAATTCGGAAATATCGTAGATCCGGGGCTGATGCCCAAGAGCAGTCTGAGTTGTGGTGGGGAGGTGGGTCGTCTCCACGTGACCTGTGTTTACGTTCAGTGATTTTGTTGTTTCCTCTTCGTTTATTGCTCTCACTTTAAATGATAACAAAACGGATTTTTGTGGCCGGGAGCTATCAAATGAATTAAAATACGTTCGCATAATTACGGCAAGCTAAAATATGTTAATAGTTTCAGATTTTATTTCCACTTTTGGCAGTCAAGCATTAATCGTCTTACAGAACAATGAAGTTATTTTTGCTGATTTGCTAAAGAGATTTGGCTTTTATTAATTCTTTCTACTGAGGCAGCCAATGTATTTGAAACGAAGTGTTTAGTTTCACACTATTGGCTAGTTTCAACTGTTCGCTGCATTTCAAGTGCCTGTATGGCATTATGCTGTAATAAAGAACCAAGCATGAGTACTGGTACTCCAAGAAAATTTACATATGGATGTGCATTTTAAGCCGAATTATGCACTTTAGTATGGTTCACAAAATCACAACGCTCTTGAAGTATCCTTTGATGTCTCGTTTCTTTTATGACATAATGTGAGATCTTATAATGTTTTACACATATGAACATATGGGCTTCCTGCGTCATCGTAGCTGCGCAAGCGCGTTGACACCAGTTGTCTGGTGCTTTCTTGCAACTGCTGAAACAAACCTATTTCTAATATTGCGAATGGTGGTTTGAAAAGCGTTACATTCAAAGTAGATTTCATTTTACGCAAGATGAATTGTGTGCGAGAATGTACGATGAATTTCTTAAATCACAAAGCGTTTGACTCTGATTTAAAAATCAACTCATTGAGGACCACCATTTAGAAGTATTTCGAGTCCAGAAGATGAGACACTTGCGTCGTTATTAAAAATTTTACTGGCACATTTGTGTGTGTATCTTAAAGTGCAACATGCGCAAAAAAAAATAAACATTATATGTGGAAGCTTAGCTTCTCTTCCAACTTATTAATCTTCGAGACCAATATTATATGTGAATGCTATGTATATTAATTTAAGCCATTAACTTATCTTATTTGTGTATTCGCGCTACTTGAGAGTGATCTTGCTATTGGCTGACTACATCACGTGTCCTATTGCTGTTATCAGCTGGCGAGATCACGTGAATGAGCTATGACGCTTACAAAAGCGCATCACAATCTCAATTTCAATGCTTAGGAAAGGTGACATGCATTATTTGGTGGAATTCAAATTTATACCTTCGTAATACGAAAATATGCAGCGTACATGTTGCTGCACATCAAAGGTCTTTCAAAACGTGTTTCTCCCCCCGAGTTTTGTTTTCTCAAGTGCCGGTAAATTCTACGTCGGTATAAAAAACCATAAACATTCAAAGGATTGATGACTTTAACAGTGCTGAGGAAGAGTATACTGTCGTTTAACACGGAAAAAGTGTATTTTCATCCGGGAGAAAGTGTATTTTTAACCGGGAAATCTGGGAAAAATCCGGGAATTTTTTTTCTTTGTCCATGTATACACCCTAAGTGTTCATGACTGTCAGGCTTATTGGTATCAGTCCTGGTAACAATTGATCCATTGTGGTGAGTCAATATTGGGTGGAAGAGTCTCAACCAAACGTCTTACATGCAGGTAGATTTCATTCCTTTTTCCTATGCAGCATAAGACTGGGCACCATTGAGTTATCAACAAACATCAGTATATTTTTAACACTTCTTTTACAGTACACACTCTAATTACTTGAAATTGGAGTTGAAATCTTTTCAAGACGTCAAAGTTCATATTACCCTCTACCTGTTGGAAGAAAATATTCCTTTGAAGACATTAACTTCTAAACTTTTGAAAGCTATTTTTTGCTAAGTTTCACTTCTCAGTAAGTATTTTTCAACTTTTCGCCAGCCTATCCATTAGCTGGCAGTCAACACAAAGCTGAGCAGTTATCACTGTACATCCATCTTCTACACATGAGCATTAATCTGTTACCACATTAATGGTACCAGGGAAAAAGTAATTAAAGTTATTAATGTTTGAATTGCAAGACAGAGGGATGAAAACAATACACAGTTCATCTAACACAGGGATGGAATATTGTACACAAGAGACTTATCCTAGTAACAAAAGAAATAAGTGATACATTGCTTCAGTGCCAGCTGGGTAGTTTACTATACTTGAGCAAGATAACTGATGAAAGGCTTCAGAGATTATCACCAAGTCTTTTACGCAGATACACTGAAACAGATGTAACATAAAGAAAATATTTGCCTAAGAAAGCACTAATACATTGTGAAAACTGTTGCAGGATTAATTTCACAATTCAGAGCTATAAACTGTTAACAGAACAAGAGAAAAAATGCAAATGCTACAATGTTGGCCATTAAAATTGCAACATTGTGAAGGCAGCATGATACAAACAACAAAATTGCATGAAATGTACTTCCTGGGATATGAAAACAATTTACCACACAGTAGGCAGGGGTAACACATACACTCATTGTATAAAGATTGATTCTGCGCCAAGTTTTCACTCAGAATTTGCATATGAGTGTGGTTTGTTTGTGAGAAGATAGTGTTAGATCAGATGTAAGAAGAAGAAATGTCAACAAGTGTGTGTCTGAATTTGACAGCAACAGGATTGTGACTTTTCAAGAATATGGTTTACCATTCTACAATACTTGCATCTACATATACATCTACATCTTCACTCTGCAAACCACCGTGATGTGCATGGCTGAGGGAACATTCTATTGTACTATTTATTAGGGTTTCATCCCATTCCATTCACATACAGAGCATGAGAAGAATGATAGATTGAGTGCCTTTGTGCAGGCAGTTATTATTCTAATCTTATCCTCATGGTCCCTATGTAAGCGATTCTTAGGGGATTGTAGTATACTCCTAGAGTTATCATTTACAACCAGTTTTTGAAACTTTGTTAATAGACTTTCTCGGAATAGTTTATGACGAGAGAATAGAAGCTTCCGAAATGTGGTGCTACAGCAGAATGCTGAAGATTAGATGGGTAGATCACATAACTAATGAGGAGGTATTGAATAGAATTGGGGAGAAGAGGAGTTTGTGGCACAACTTGACAAGAAGAAGGGACCGGTTGGTAGGACATGTTCTGAGGCATCAGGGGATATCAAATTTAGCATTGGAGGGCAGCGCGGAGGGTAAAAATTGTAGAGGGAGACCAAGAGATGAATACACTAAGCAGATTCAGAAGGATGTAGGTTGCAATAAGTACTGGGAGATGAAGAAGCTTGCACAGGATAGAGTAGCATGGAGAGCTGCATCAAACCAATCTCAGGACTGAAGACCACAACAACAACATCTTCGAGAGTCTTCCAGTTCAGTGTCTTTAGTATCTCTGTATCAAACAAACCTGTAACCATCTGGACTGTCCTCTGTATACCGTATTTACTCGAATCCAAGCCGCACTATTTTTTTTAATCCAGAAAACAGCCCGCGGCATAGAATCGAGTGCAAAGTAAGCGGAAGTTCTGAAAAATGTTGGTAGGTGCCGCCACAACTAACTTCTGCCGTTGAATACATGTAGCCGCTACACAGGCATGCTTTGCAGGCACAAAGATAAATACTGGCGCCAAAACTTCTGCATCAGTAAAAAAATTTTAAAAAAAGGTAGAAGACGAGCTTTTTTCTCCGCCCATAGTGTCGACCACTGCATTTTCATACATTATCCAACAAAGTAAATAGAAATTTCCTATTGTTCATCTTCAAATGTAGCAGCCTTTCAAATATTCATAGCAACAAAAATAAATTTCTTTACACAAAAATACCAACAATGCAAAAGGCTTCAGGATTGTTGCACGAGATGATACGTTCGGGCTCAATAAGATTTCACGTAGGAGCACCTGTTGCTTCGTGGAATTTTGTGAAGTGCTTGTTGGTATTAGTGAACCATAACGAAGTGCTTTCATTATAGTGCCAAATTCAAGAGGCGAGTTATTTCTTTTGCAGAACTAAGTTCTAATCATGCTGCAGGTCTGCGATATGGGATTGATGAGAGCAACATCAGGTGATGGCGACTGCAGAGAGATAAATTATTTTAATGTTCAAGTAGCAGGAAAGCATTTAATGGTCCAAAGTGTGGCCGATATCGTGCACTAGAAGTGATTTTAAATGAATTTGTTACGGAACAGTGTCAGAAATTCCCGTCTGTGAATGCAGAAATTTTAAAAATTAAGGCACATGAAATTGCTAGAGAGCAAAAAATCTAAAATATTAAGGCTAGTCGCAGCTGGATTGATCTGTTTATGAAGCGCTGGGCTTTTTCACTTTGGAGGCAAACTTCAGTTGCACAGAAGCTGCCAAAAAATTATGATGAAAAACTTGTGGAATTTCAGCGCCTCATAATTAGGCGGCGCACAGGAAAGCAATAATACCTTTCTGGTCAGATAGGAAATGCTGACCAACTCCCGTATCTTCTGACACGCTGTCAAATTATATGGTTGATGCCAAAGGAAAGAAAGACATAAGTGTTCTTATATCAGGAGTGAAAAACAGCGGGTGTCCGTCATGGTTGCTTGCACAGCAGTTGGACATAAATTAACCCCATTCATAGTTTTCAAGCGAAACACTTAACCGAAATCGGAAATGTTTCCAAAAACTGTAATTGTACGAGCAAACGAAACTGGGTGGTTTTCGGAGGACGTGGTGCTGGAACGGATTAGGCGTGTGTGGAATCTTTGTCCTGGCACAATGCTTGGTTTACGCAGTCTGTTGGTATTAGATACGTACGCAGGCCATACAACACCTGCAGTAAAACGAAAATTAGAGGAAAGCAAAACGGACTTGGCAGTAATTCCAGGCGGGATGACGTCAATTCTGCAACCACTTGATGTCTGTTTGAGTAAACCATTTAAGGACAAGCTTAACCGCATGTACATGACTGGCTTTCAAAAAGCGACAGACAACTGACACCAACAGGACGTTTAAAATGCGCAAGTGTGCCAATGGATTTATGATGCATGGAACTGTGTTCCGAATCAGATTGTGCAACAAGCATTTAAAAAATGTTTGATATCCAATGCACTAGATGGTACGGAGGACGATGCTCTGAATGAAGAAATAAGCAACAAAGAATCGAGGGATAGTGATTCAGAATCGTGACTGATATTTTAAACATTTCGTATAAGATGTATTACGAATCTAATAAAATTTTGTTTTAAATTTCAGTGTTTAATTTCTAAATTATTTTCACTAGTTTATAAGTGTTGCTACTCTGCATTGCACAGGATAGAAACCAGTCTACGGACTGAAGACAACAACAGCAGCACACTGTGCATTTGAAGTCATCACTAAAAATCTACTACGAAAATCTGACTGGCAAGACTGTTTGGGATGTATGTCAATATGGCCAACTCTACATTCTGAATTTTTTCCTACCTGTGACAAGAGATGGTAATAGGAACTTTTATGAATCGTGAATCACATGCAGTATTCTCTTCACCATAAGAATGATACGAATGTAAACATTATGCCATGTATTCTTTTGTGTTAGCTGCTATCTCATTTAAATACTGTCTGCCTAATAAACTACGAAACTGTTTATATTCATATTATTCTTATGCTGAATAGTGAGACAGTCAGAAATGAAGCACAGCAACTGACTAGATTTTTAAGTCTAAGATGATTCTAATTTCTGTGCAGAATGTAACAGGGCTTTTACCAGTGGGGGGGATGTCTTCGGGGGTTATTAGAACTATATATGTTACTAGTTTGGTCCGTGGCGTTACGCATGGTTAAACAGCTATTTATAAATAGATGTTAATGCCGAAACTCACTATTCACACGTATGCACTATCAGAAAAGCCATCTCTTATTATATCTTTAAAAGTACATTATAGGTAAAGCTTATTTACAAAATCCTCTACATACAGGTATACGAGGAGAATTCAAAAAGTAGAGGCACATTTGTGAAAAGCTGTACTTATTCTGCTGATAGAAAACTGAAGCATGTTAATAGTAAGACTTATTAAAAACTTTCAGTGTTCGGCTCCACAAATTTAAATTATATGTAAAGTTTTACTCCAGTGTATGGGAAATAAACATCCCAGCTTGGGACGCATAAACTAAAACCAGAGGAAGAGATGGTCTGATGTAGAGGGGGGAAAATCCCCCCATCCCCCCCCCCCTGCAAATCGCACACTGGAATGTAATGCACTAAAGAGGTGTCTGCAAAGATTCTCAAACAGAGAAAATTTTTCGCTAAACTCTCATTCAGAACATCTTCTGTCATACACAGTCTATTATTTGGTTCTTGTTGATCATTATCAAAGAAAGCAGCAGTGTAAGTAACAACAAATAGCAGTCTCTTCCCATTGTTTCGCTAATGAGACAATTCCTCTCTCTCTCTCTCTCTCTCTCTCTCTCTCTCTCTCTCTCTAAACAATGCACGACACCGTACAATAATGCATTTTCAGCTTAGAGTGACATTAACACCTATAACAAAGAGAACAGCACTTATCAGATCAAAGCAAAATAAGCAATCGATTGAAACCAGACGAAGCACGTGAAAAAGGAAGGGTTCCCATATAATTACAAACGGAGCGCCTGACGCATAGCAACAGCTACCTTAACTGCTAAGTGTACGACTCGAACCAAACTACTGTAACTGTATGTTCACCCATTTGACCTAAATTGTCTCTCATATTACAATGGACCAACTTTGTTTCGATTTGGAGGTGCGGTCTATAACTTTTCCCTTGAATTTTGAGTCTCAAATTTCAGGTGCGGTTTAGATTCGGGAAATTTTTTTTCCTTTATTTTGATTCTCATTTTTCAGGTGCGGCTTAGATTCAAGAAAATATGGTATGTTCAATATCCCTGTGGTACAGGCCCCACACACTTGAGCAGTATTCTAGAACTTGTCGCCAAAGTGATTTGTAAGCAATCTCCTTTGTAGACTAATTGCACTTCCCCAGTATTCTACCAATAAACCAAAGTCTTCCACATACTTTATCCACAACTGTGCCTGTGTGATCCTTCCATTCAATAGTAAAATGTAAATGTTGCGTGACTAGGGCGTCCTGTCGGGTAGACCATTTGCCAGGTGCAAGTCTTTGACGCCACTTTATCAACTTGCGCGTCAATGGGGATGAAATGATGATGATTAGGACAACACAACACCCAGTCCCTGAGCGGAGAAAATCTCCGACCCAGCCGGGAATTGAATCCCTTAGGATTGACATTCTGTCGCGCTGACCACTCAGCTACCGGGGGCGGACGATTCCAATAGTAACTCACTGATATTATAGTCATAGGATGCTACATTTTTTTCATTTTATGAAATGCACAGTTTTACATTTCTGAGCATTTAAAGCAAGTTGGCAATCTTGGCACCACTTTGAAATCTTAACAAGATCTGACTGAATATATATGAAGTTTCTTTCAGACAATATTTCATCATAGATAACTGCATCATCTGCAAAAAGTATGAGGTTACTATTAATATTGTTTACAAGGTCATTGATATACAATATGAATGGAAAGGGTCCCAACACATTTCCATGAGGTACACTTGAATTTACTTATAAATCTGATGATGACTCTCCATCCAAGATAACACGCCGCGTCCTTCCTACCAAAAAGGCCTCAATCCAGTCACAAATTTCACTTGATACTCCATATGATCATGCTTTTGACAATTAGTGTAGGTGTGGTACTGAGTCAAATGCTTTTCAGAAATCAAGAAATACAGCATCTAACTGATTGCCTTGATACAAAGCTTTCAGTATATCGTGTTAGAAAAGAGCGAGTTGAGTTTAACATGATCAATATTTTCAGAATCCATGGCAGCTGGCATTGAAGAGGTCATTCTGTTCAAAAGACCTCATTATATTTGAGCTCAGAATATGTTGTAAGATTCTACAACTAATTAACATCAAGGATATTCGACGGAAGTTTTGTGGATCACTTCTACTACCCTTCTTGTAGATGTGACCAGTTCTATTTTCCAAGAACTGGACACATGTTTTGTTCGAGGGATCTATGATAGATTATAGTTAGAAGAGGGGCTAACTCAACCACATATTCAGTATAAAGCCTACACTGGTTGGGAAGTATAAAGCCTACACTGGTTGGGATCCCACGACTGTCATGCAAATATGGAATTGACAGGTTCAGGAGGGGCATACTCAACACTGTGCAGGATCTGATCAGCCCCACACAACTACCCCCGGAAAGAACAGACCACATGTTCACTCATCCATACAGTCATGTCGCATATTTTGAGTCAGGAAATGGGCTAGTTTGCAATGAAGCCCGCAGCACCACAGACTATCAGCACAGTGATCGTTATTGGGGCTTCCCTTAGTGCAGCAGAGGAGAGAAGTACTCTGACAGTAGCGACCCAACGACATCGTCATTGTCATACTAGCCCAGTACCTGATGAGATGGTGAGGGTCCATTGGGTACGCAACACGATCACCTCACTTTGTATAGTCAATAGTTTGGACAGCAGCCATTCCATTTCTGAGTGTTACGTCCTGTCCTCACTGGTCTCCATGTTATCTTTCAACAATACCATTTACCATCTGGAAAAACACTTGAAGACAGACTTTGTTCCTTTTTCCTGTGTATAAGGTACATTCAAAAATAGATGAGCTGGAGGAGTGAAAACTGCTGAAGGGATTGTAATGCCTCTGGCTGCAGGTGGTGTGGTCCACATAAGAGTGCTGAGGCCCCAAACTTGCCACTAGAGTGACACGGGTGCACACCCACATGGCGACCAAGTGAACATTTGTATGCGTTGACTGTCCACTGCACTCAATAGTGCTGAAAACAGAGAAATTGGGGCTTTAAAAAAAGAGCAAAGGAGTGTAGTGTGTTTCCTTACAGCAGAAGTGTGAGGTATGAAAATTCATTGATGAATGGCACAAGTGTGCAGAGAGCATTGCATACCCATTTCAGTTCCACTCTCAGTTCCATCTCTGGAGCAATGGAATGGCTACCACTGTAACTCACTGGTCTTCAATAATGAGGGCATCTACCTGCAGGACATGGTATTGGTAATGTGGTATGACATTCCAGGTCATGCGTCATTGGTCAATGACACCCATCCTTCCTTGAATAGCTTGTGCCACACCTTAACTCTTACAATGGACATGCAGTACTCTTCATACACATGTACCATTCTTTGATGAATTCCCCACACACCTTCCACTCTAAGAAAATGAGTTATACCTTTTCTGTCTTCATTTCAAATATCAAATTCTCTGTTTTCAGCACTAGTGAATTCAGTGGACAGTCGATGCAGGCACATGATCACTCTGTCACCTCATGGGTGTGCGCTCATATCCCTCTACTGGTTTGTTTGAAACCTCAGCACTCTTATAGGGATCACACCTTCTTCTGTAGGCAAAAGCATTAGAATCTCTTCAGTGGTTTTCATTTTACAGACTCCCCGCATGTTGCACATGCTGCCCTGACCTACCTCAATACTGTATTGAGCTACGTCAGGGCAGCATGTGCAACTGTTGCCCTGGACAGTATATCATCCCTATTCCTCATCTATTGGAACCATCTGGTAATGGGTCACCAAGAGAATGGAACATCATCACTCGCCAGGCACTACAATTGGTGAACTCTGACACAGAGTTGAAGCACCAGATGCTGTGACTTACCAAACGGAAAAGCGCTGGTAGATAGGCACAATAAAAAACAAACAAACACACACACAAATATCAAGCTTTCGCAATCCACGGTTGCTTCATCAGGAAAGAGGGAAAGACGAAAGGATGTGGGTTTTAAGGGAGAGGGTAAGGAGTCATTCCAATCCCGGGAGTGGAAAGACTTACCTTAGGGGGAAAAAGGGACAGGTATACTCTCGCACACACACACACACATATCCATCCGCACATATACAGACACAAGCAGACATATGTAAAGGCAAAGAGTTTGGGCAGAGATGTCAGTCGAGGCAGAAGTACAGAGGCAAAGATGTTGTTGAGTGACAAGTGATGTACGTGGGGCGGCAACTTGAAATTAGCGGAGGTTGAGTCCTGGTGGGTAACGGGAAGAGAGAATATATTGAAGGGCAAGTTCCCATCTCCGGAGTTCTGATAGGTTGGCGTCAGGGGAAGTATCCAGATAACCCGGATGGTGTAACACTGTGCCAAGATGTGCTGGCCGTGCACCAAGGCATGTTTAGCCACTGGGTGATCCTCATTACCAACAAATACTGTCTGCCTGTGTCCGTTCATGCGAATGGACAGTTTGTTGCTGGTCATTCCCGAATAGAAGGCTTCACAGTGTAGGCAGGTCACTTGGTAAATCACGTGGGTGCTTTCACACTTGGCTCTGCCTTTGATCGTGTACACCTTCCGGGTTACAGGACTGGAGTAGGTGGTGGTGGTGGGAGGGTGCTTGGGACAGGTTTTACACCGGGGCGGTTACAAGGGTAGGAGGCAGAGGGTAGGAAAGGTGGTTTGGGTATATATAATAGAGGGAAACATTCCACGTGGGAAAAATATATCTAAAAACAAAGATGATGTGACTTACCAAATGAAAGCGCTGGCAGGTCGATAGACACACAAACAAACACAAATATACACACAAAATTCTAGCTTTCGCAACCAACGGTTGCTTCGTCAGGAAAGAGGGAAGGAGAGGGAAAGACGAAAGGATGTGGGTTTTAAGGGAGAGGGTAAGGAGTCATTCCAATCCCGGGAGCGGAAAGACTTACCTTAGGGGGAAAAAAGGACGGGTATACATTCGCGCACACACACACATATCCATCCACACACATACAGACATATATATTCCATCCACACACATACAGACGCTAGCACATATATATATATATATATATATATATATATATATATATATATATATATATATATATATATATCCCTACTGATTTATACCCCTAAATCACCTAGAAATTTATCCATGTATTCTTTCTACTACACACCAACTAAAATTCTGTTGTTTGTTCTCCATCCTGGTGTTGCAGTTTCAATGATCAGCAGTAGCCTATAATTGATGATCACTTTATCAGATACAGTAAATCAGTATTAATTGTTAATTATTGTCATTGTTGTTGTTGTTGTTGTTGGTGGTGGTGGTGGTGAGTTTTGCCCATAAGGCAGATGCATCATTGCAAGTTTAAAATCATCCAGTCCTGGTTTTTCATCATCCTTTTTGTAGCTGTGTATAATATATTTATCTCGATGTTGTCAATTAGCTAGTTTCTTCTTCTTTGTGTCGTGTTTCTAGTCTTCATACCTTCTAGTGAATCAGTTATTATGCAGTACTTTCTAATCCAGCATCCTGGTCAGTTTCTTTTCCCTCTCGTAACCCAAGAACGATAAAGGGCAGAGAATGTTGTAGTGCTACTAAACCATTGTAAAGCTTACTACTCCACATTTTATTCAAAGGAATTCATAATTTACAAGTTATGCATTACTTAATTATAATTATTAGATCTCCAAAGGTATGTTACATACCAAATTAAATATGAAATGTCCTCTGTTTTATATGCTACTTCAATCATAAATTTTTACAAGGGTTTAGTAATCTAGGATTAAGTGTTTCGAGTATTTATCATTTTCATTTACACCTTCCATTCCTCTTCAAATGTGCTTCTCTAAAGCATCTAAGCATTTCTCATCTCTCTATTATAGTATCTGTATTTTGGCACCATATAGGGTAAAATGCCATACAAAACACTTCTGATATTTTCCTTGATTGTTTATTTAATTGACTGCAGAAAATACTACTACTTCTTTTTCAGTAGCTACTCTTGTTTATATTTATTGATGCAATGAAAGTTACTGGTTATTTTGCATCCTAGGTACCTGAAGAAACAATAGCATATACTACTAATTCACCAAGGTGAGTTGTGTATATCTATATGTTGCAAATACTTCTTGAATTCATCAATGACAACATTCATTTATTACACTGTGCTTTTCTTCCGCATGTTATTATTTGCCACAGAATATTAGCAATTAAGCATCATGATTCATTTATTCATTTGACTTGTTCCATAGATTCCATCAAGAATAAACACCTTCAGGGATATGGAACGAGTCAATGTATACATTAACAACAGGTTAGGAAACTGTTGAAACTTAATCTCTATACTGCATTAACAACAAACTAAGACAGTAATGCTTAATGCTGTTCATACTTATGCTTTACCTCTTAATTTAGTTGAGTAAATTTATAAGAAAGCTGCCGCACTGAAAAGAACTGCTGCCTCATCAGTTGTACTATATTATTGCTGTTTACCTAAAATGACAGAAAGGGACTGGAGCAGACTGCAAGCAGGAGAAATGAAATTTCTCAGAGCAGTTAAGGGAAAAACAAGAATGGACAAAGTAAGGAATGTAGAGATTAGATAGGACCTCAAACAAGAAAGTATGAGAGAGGAAATTGAAAGAAAGAGATTAAGATGGTATGGGCATGTTAAGAGGATGCATGGGCAGAGACTCCCCAAAATTATGGAAGAACTAAAGATGGATGGGAAAAGACCTAGAGGGCGCCCAAGAACACGGTGGAAAATGGGAGTGAGAATATCTGTAGAAAGGAGAGGTGTGACCTGGCTGCAAGTGGAGGAAGAAAAGTGGTGGGAGGACCGAGCAAAATGGAGAGGACTCATCAGCACCCAGATCCGGCAGTAGCTGGAGCAGGATTCGGATATAGATAGATAGACCTGGTACCGTAATATTAACTTAACTGCAGTAGCATATGTCAAAGGAAATATATTTATCTTTATGTATTGAGTTCTATTTACTGTACATTAATTCTTGTCATACAGCTTTGTAACAAACATTGCTACTTGCCATGTAGCTAACAGAAATTTTCAATCCAATATTTTGATAGTTTGTAGAAAGACACATTAATGAAGTTCGTTTTTAATTAGCTTCTGATTTGGTGAGTATTCTCAGATTCTTGCTACATGTTAGGATGGGAACTTGTTGAATATCTTGCATCCAGGGTACATAATTAAATTAAATTAATTGCGACATTGGAAAATGTACACAACAAAAATTTTAACTAGAAGTGAGAAAAACGTGTGTTTAAATTTAAATATAATTTTGTATTTTGTTAATCAGATTGCTTTATGGTGGGTGTAGAGATGATTTCTGGCAACAATTGGATTACATTTCAACACCATAAAATGTAAATAATTATTTTCAGTGCATGATAAAATGCATAATACACCACATATTTGGTAAAGGAAGAATGTACTTCTTATGGAAAGCACTTACTTGTAACATAGTTAAATTGAGTATATGATGAAAACACCGTCTTCCACTTAAATGTAAAAATATGTTCTCAATTTGTGGTAAAATGTTTGTGCTAACATGGCCACTTGTGTGATAATGTTGCCCATCTCTTTGAACAAGCTGCAAACTAAGATTGTTGTCTAGTGGTGTTGCTGACTGTTATTTACAGGTACAACATTAAAAAACGTGCAAGTGTAGTTTGGTCAAGTGACAGATGCAATACTTTTGTTGTTACTAACTGTTGCATTTCAGGCTGCTGAAGATTCATGTGGCATCATTCATGTGACCAACATTATGTAATCATAACTCACATTTATTATTGGTTTATCAAAATAATACACATGCTTCAAACATGTTTTAAATTCCACCTGTCTGTCTTCTTCAAGATCGTTAATAAGTATTCCCTCTTCTTTACTCACTGATTTGTTCAAGATTTTTTTATAATATATGCAACAATTCCAATGCCAACCATTTCTTTCCTGTGAGAACAAATTGATAAGTAACTATACAAAATAATAATATTTTCCAAAAAAGCAACTTTGTATTTCAAGATGCCTCCTTTCAGCTCAAATCACCACGCCAAATGTTTCCTCACTATTTTTTTTTTTTTTTTGTAATTCTCCTAAAAATACTATTGTCACAGTCTCCAAATTGTGAGTTTGTTTCTGCCATTATGTCTTCATCGGGCTGAGCCAATTTTTCATTATGTGATGAGTAAGAAGACGCTCAGAGCCAAAAACATTTTCTCCACCATATGGTATAATTTCTGTAACAATTTCTTGTAAAATTAATCCATTAATGCACAATAATATGAGCCTCTGCCAGATAGTCTATACATATTGCGTGGGTGAGTACTCCAAAAAACCTTAGCTGTGAGTTTTTGTGACAAAGATTTTTTTTTTTTTTTTTTTTTTTTTTTTTGAGCATATTTACAGTAAGAACTCTTCTGAGTGCATTGTTGTTTTGTTACAGGTTGAAAGTAATGGAAACGCATTTCATTAAGCAGAAATAATGCCACAATAAGACATTTGGATTGTTCTTGAATTTGTGTAAACATTCCTGTGAAGTGGTCACACAATTATGCTTTTCGTGAACTGTGAGAATTTGTGGCAGCCTTCCTCATATTCAAATGTTCATGCAGAATATTATGAGTTCACTTGAGAATTTTACAGTTTTGGCAGTCTCATGAATTTTTGCTTGGCAGTCTTCCATCAAAATCTCGTGAACTTCGTCCAACATTTCAGCAACTGTGACCTCAACTGAACATTTTGCGTGCCTGGTACCTCTCATGCTCAAACTGAAACAACTGCATGGAAATTTTTTGAACCATGCCATTTGATGGAGTATAGTTCATGTAATACATTCTCAGTGTTTTTCCCATTCCTTCGTTGTCTTACCATGTAAAACATAATGCTTTATCAAAATACAAAACTAAATATTCTCCATTTTTGCAAACAACATGCAACGATGCTTTCAGTTGCTTTCAAAAATGCACTAAGACACAGGTACATAATTCCATTCGAAAGCTGGACAAGGAGGCAAAATCTACATGAAAATTATTTTTGTGTTTTGTATTGTGACTGTGTATTTCACATTTCTTCTGACACTGATTTTTTACTATCAGCAACAAAAATCACTGAAGAGTAAATGTATTGGAAAGTGAGTGCAAAAAATTCCAACATCTTTAAAAAGGCTTCAATATTTGCATTAGTCACTTTCACTGAATAAACACTTTATCTAATTTAGATCAGGTGTGGCTTGTTCTTAAAGGCTTGGAGGTGGAGCCACCTCAAAATATATATTAAAATATATTTCTCAGTAATGTGTTTCAGAATGTAAATTATTAGGATGCATTTGGAATATTTCCCATACAAATAACAGTTAACACTTTTGAAACTGTTGATGTCCAGTGGCAATTTTTGAACAAGCAATAGCTAGTCTTACGGTTGTGCCTTGAAAATATGGTTAGCTCTTGTAATAGAGCTTGAGGATGTGGCTTCTATGGTGTATGAGTCTTATGGACCCAACGAAGGCTTTGTTCATATAGCCGAATGGTGTCCTACCAACTTCCACATGATTTTTATGTTCTGCTGCTTGCATCAAAAGGCGATGTACAGAACAGCTGAAGCTTCGCTATCAAATCTCTCTCTCTCTCTGTATGCCTCTATTATGCTTTATGAATCATTAATCAACATATAGTATTAATATTTTGATAGTGTTATAGTTTTTCCTTTCTGACATTGGCAATTCTGTCCACTGTAGTTAAGAGTCTGCAAATGTCTCGGTAGAGCCCACTAGAATATGATTAAATACATGTCGCCACATATCGAGACATTCATGAATAAACAGAGGAAATAAGCTTGCGAAAAATGTTCTGTTACTAATATTAGCAAGTTCCTTTTTGTAAATATATTGCACATGGAGTTGTAGTGAGTATTATTTTCTTTCAAATAACTGCTGTGTACCACAAATCTGAAAACAGCACAACATGAATTCAGTGCGCAATTTAATAGGCAAAAATTTTGAACATGAACTTGAATAAGAACTACTGAACCACCCAAATTTTAATGAAATGGTCATAGACCACTTTGCAACATGGGAGACAAGTTGATTTTGAGGACAAACAAATGAGTTAAGGTAAGCAAAATGTGCACTAACAGGTGATAAGAAGCACTTCCTTTGCTGTAACTACCTATTTGCTTACTAAATGAAATGATTAAAAATGGGTAGTAACGTGTTTTTCTACAAACATTGCATTATCTGACTATTTAGTACAGCAAACCTTACTGAAAATTATGCATTTCGGAATAATTTTAATGCAAGATCACTTGAACTACATATTTTCATAATACACGAGTACTGATACGAAAAACAACAAATACCATATGCTAGCTTTGCAAACACTTAAATCAACATGGTGGCTTCTTGGTTTGTTTCTGTCAACCAAACACAGCAAAAAATCCATGATGTTAGAGAAATGTCACTGTTTCACTTAACAAACTCATAAATGCCCCATATTGAACAATGTCTCAAGTTTAGAATTGTAAACATAAGAGTGTTAAGCATGCAGTGAAGCTAATGTGTTTCATTAAAAATCTCTCCAAAACATTTGTTGTGGCATGATTTGTTGTGATAAAGTGTCAGGAAATGTGACATTGAGAGATAAACATGCTACCTGTAGATCTTATGTTGGTTTAGCTCTTGATATTATTTAAAAGTTGATTTTGAAATGGAAATGAGTTAAAAGTATGTCAACTCTTGGCTAGAATATGATATTACTCCCCCCCCCCTCCCGCCATATTATGATGGTAACAGACTGATCTGTAGTGTAGCCCAAGGTCTATGGTAGTTTTGATCGGTAAAGATTGCAGCCTTTGCCAGAAAGTAAATCATGAGCCACACACGCTGTAGATGTACTGCCCCAGAAGATGATTCCATAAGACAACATATGAGACACCTTTACTACAGAATGTACACTATGTTTTGCAATCTCTGCATGTGTACAAATTTTATCTGTTCCCACAACGTTTTTGTTGCAAATTGCATTAGAGGAACTAGGAGACTTCAGATTGTAACAACAACAATATCAGGAATAGGTGAGAGTGCTACTCTCCGTGAAGATGACCCATATAGCAAAGGTGCTGAGTCACAGACAGGTACAACAAAAGATTACTAAACATGTAAGCTTTCAGCCTGTCTGAGACGCAACACCTCTGGTATTTGATCAGTAGCAATCTATTCTTTTCATAGTGCGTCCCATTAGCTGAATGGTCAGCGCATTGGAATGCCACACACGGGGGCCTGGGTTCGATTCCTGGCTGGGGTGGGAGATTTTCTCCCCTCAGGGACTGGGTGTTGTGCTGTCCTCATCATAATTTCATCCCCACTGTCGATGCACAAGTGGCCCAATGTGGCGTCGCACTCAATATGACTTGCACTTGGCAGCCGAACTTCCCGCCTGAGAACTGCTAAATACGAGGGCAATTGCTAAGTCCATGACTCTGAGGAGAAATCACACTCAAATCACAGATTTCTTACTGGCACTGGAGTCCTCTATTCTGTGTCTAATCACAGGAATTCAGCAATACCTGTGTCTTAGTGCATTTTTGAAAGCAACTGAAAGCATCGTTGCATGTTGTTTGCAAAAATGGAGAATATTTAGTTTTGTATTTTGATAAAGCATTATGTTTTACATGGTAAGACAACGAAGGAATGGGAAAAACACTGAGAATGTATTACATGAACTATACTCCATCAAATGGCATGGTTCAAAAAATTTCCATGCAGTTGTTTCAGTTTGAGCATGAGAGGTACCA
This sequence comes from Schistocerca nitens, assembly GCF_023898315.1. Lineage (NCBI taxonomy): Eukaryota > Metazoa > Arthropoda > Insecta > Orthoptera > Acrididae > Schistocerca > Schistocerca nitens. The sequence goes on along the minus strand of NC_064619.1, from coordinate 561,168,033 downwards.
GGCACGCAAAATGTTCAGTTGAGGTCACAGTTGCTGAAATGTTGGACGAAGTTCACGAGATTTTGATGGAAGACTGCCAAGCAAAAATTCATGAGACTGCCAAAACTGTAAAATTCTCAAGTGAACTCATAATATTCTGCATGAACATTTGAATATGAGGAAGGCTGCCACAAATTCTCACAGTTCACGAAAAGCATAATTGTGTGACCACTTCACAGGAATGTTTACACAAATTCAAGAACAATCCAAATGTCTTATTGTGGCATTATTTCTGCTTAATGAAATGCGTTTCCATTACTTTCAACCTGTAACAAAACAACAATGCACTCAGAAGAGTTCTTACTGTAAATATGCTCAAAAAAAAAAAAATCTTTGTCACAAAAACTCACAGCTAAGGTTTTTTGGAGTACTCACCCACGCAATATGTATAGACTATCTGGCAGAGGCTCATATTATTGTGCATTAATGGATTAATTTTACAAGAAATTGTTACAGAAATTATACCATATGGTGGAGAAAATGTTTTTGGCTCTGAGCGTCTTCTTGCTCATCACAAAATGAAAAATTGGCTCAGCCCGATGAAGACATAATGGCAGAAACAAACTCACAATTTGGAGACTGTGACAATTGTATTTTTAGGAGAATTACAAAAAAAAAAAAAAAAATAGTGAGGAAACATTTGGCGTGGTGATTTGAGCTGAAAGGAGGCATCTTGAAATACAAAGTTGCTTTTTTGGAAAATATTATTATTTTGTATAGTTACTTATCAATTTGTTCTCACAGGAAAGAAATGGTTGGCATTGGAATTGTTGCATATATTATAAAAAAAATCTTGAACAAATCAGTGAGTAAAGAAGAGGGAATACTTATTAACGATCTTGAAGAAGACAGACAGGTGGAATTTAAAACATGTTTGAAGCATGTGTATTATTTTGATAAACCAATAATAAATGTGAGTTATGATTACATAATGTTGGTCACATGAATGATGCCACATGAATCTTCAGCAGCCTGAAATGCAACAGTTAGTAACAACAAAAGTATTGCATCTGTCACTTGACCAAACTACACTTGCACGTTTTTTAATGTTGTACCTGTAAATAACAGTCAGCAACACCACTAGACAACAATCTTAGTTTGCAGCTTGTTCAAAGAGATGGGCAACATTATCACACAAGTGGCCATGTTAGCACAAACATTTTACCACAAATTGAGAACATATTTTTACATTTAAGTGGAAGACGGTGTTTTCATCATATACTCAATTTAACTATGTTACAAGTAAGTGCTTTCCATAAGAAGTACATTCTTCCTTTACCAAATATGTGGTGTATTATGCATTTTATCATGCACTGAAAATAATTATTTACATTTTATGGTGTTGAAATGTAATCCAATTGTTGCCAGAAATCATCTCTACACCCACCATAAAGCAATCTGATTAACAAAATACAAAATTATATTTAAATTTAAACACACGTTTTTCTCACTTCTAGTTAAAATTTTTGTTGTGTACATTTTCCAATGTCGCAATTAATTTTAATTTAAATTTGACTGTAAATATATTATTCTGTCAAAAACAATCTCGCATAAGCAAAATTATCCTTTGTAAATCAAACAGAAACACACAATATGACCATCCACCTTCACGCAGTCTTCAAACTATTTGAGAATGATGAATTAACAACAACAGTTTTCTGATAAGTTGTAAAATAATATGTTTATATATTTTAAAAGCACAGAAGTATATTATGCATTCTCACTTAATTTTTTTGTTTCTTTGTCCAAGGATATATCATTTTTCTTGTATCCTGTCATCCAGATAGGATTGGAATTATTATCTTTCACATTTTCTGGAAATTGCTGAGAACAGTTAGACATTTCTTGTTTTTGGGAAGCCAGGTCTGAATACGGGCACTCTACATTTTGTGGCAATGTACTGTCATTGTGAAGTGAAGCTATTGTTTTGTTATCAAGACACTCGGATTCCTCAAATAGTTGAATATTTATTTTGTTTTCTTGGTCAAGTCTTTTCATGGGGGGAGAAGGGCTAGTTTCTTGGCAAGTTCTCTTGCATTCACAACTTACTGTGTCACTGTCACATGTATTTTTCTCTGATTCTGCATTAACTGACAGAACAGAATCAGTTGCTAATTCAGAAACTTTTTCTTTATTGTGTAAGGCAAGGGCACACACATCTGCTTTACATGTGTCAATTGTAGTTTGTATATTGTATTCTAAAATGTTTCTAGTTTCACTTTCCAAATGTGCTCCTTTAGTAAAAGGTGTACAGTGTAATACTTGATCCCTACAGCAAGTTGTCCTTTCATCTCCGTAATCTGCATAATCAATCTGCTGCTCCTCTTTCTCCATTGCAATACATCCATCTTCTTTAGTCTTTTGGGCCACTATTCTATCAGCATCATATTCATCTGCAACATTATCTTGTTGAGGACCACAAGCAGATATTTGATTTTGAGCATCATTGATGACTTCAAGTTCCAGACAGCATAGATTTGTTGGTATATCACTATCATGCAGTAACATATTTTCCTCAGAGGCACAAAAGACAAGTGATTCACTGGCTCTGTAAACTTCTTCAGTAACATTACAATCAACTCTGGAGTTGTTACGACTTTCTTTTTCCAAAGCTCCATTGCTAGAACAATCTGGTTTCATTTTTTCAGGGGTGGAACTGCTAATATTGCATATTGTGCTGTTTCCTTCTTTTTGTACTGTAAACTGAATATCACATGAAAGATCAGGAACAACTATTTTCCTATGGCCTTTTACCGCATGTTCTGTTGTGCAGTCGTAAACTATTGCATTTCCACTATCACAGTAAGCCGAGCTATTACATTCACCTTCCCTGCTATCCTCCACAATCTTCTCCTCTTCTCCTGCTGTATTTTCATTGCAAACTTGGCAGAGTATTTGTTGCTCAGGATGTACAGAAACAATCTGACCACAAACAGAAGAAACAAATGTTTGATGATCATGTTGACTATGGGTCAGGCCAACTAGATCATCCCCGTAACTATATTCTACCTCAGTCTGTGTACATTCTGTATTATTTGCAGCACAAGTGTCATGTCTTTTGATTCCCTCACATACACTGGTCTTACATCCATCCATCTCATGTGTCTTTTCACATTGTTCCAAAGTTCCTAGATCTTCTTGTTCTCTAACCACTACAGTTCCTTTGTCATAGCTTTCAAAGGTGCTTTTATCTTCAGTATTAATCTCATTTAAACTAAATGCACAGTTGTTGGGGGCAACATTATGCGTGGACTCTGCATCATTAGCCTCCTTTAAAACCGTTGGCTTTCCAAGCTCTGAAACAGAATGAACAGTATTGGAATTACGTATGAGGCTCTGACACATATTACACTGATTTTGATACATTTCACTATTTACAATTTCTTTATATAGTGTCTTATTATATACTATACCTTGCACATTTTGTTCAGTTTTCTCATCATTAATGTTACTATTTTTTACACCTTCAGAATGGCTATCTGTAGTGTCTAATGGTGCATCTTCTGCCGTCCCAAAAGTGTAGGACACCTGGGAATATTCTGAAAATAGTAATGCAATACACTGCAAAGTGTCATCGGCTACTTGTGCAGCTCTCTCTGCAACCTTTTTGTTTCGCATTTCTATAAGTGCCAAAGCACTTCTGAGGCATCTGTCTTGCTCATCTTGTATAAATTTTTGCCTTAATTTCCTTTCTGCTTCCTCTCCACCTGCAAACCATGCTTCGGTGCACGCTCTGTCTTTATCAAATATAGGACGTTCATCTAGATGTAATAATTGTTTGCAGTTCATTATTAGTAGCTTTCTGTATGGGGAAAGGTGTTTGAGTACAGGATTTCCCGTCAGAGTCAGAACTCTAAGGTTTTCCATTGCACCAAACACATTAACAATGTCAGGGCTATCCAAACGATTGAAGGACAAGTCCAAAACACTCAGCTGCTTGCATTTTGCCAGAATTTCTATGTCTTCAACAGTTTCAAGTCTGTTGTGTGTTATGTACAATGAATTCAGTACTGGCAAAGTATCCAAATTTTCCAATTTTCTGATTGAATTATAGCTCAAATTCACTGTGTCTAACTCTTGCAGCACTTCTAAATTTTCGATTTTCTCAATTAAATTATAGTGTAAAAAGAGACATTTTAAATTTGTTTGCTTTTCCAGATTTTCAATCTTTTCAATGCCATTGTTTTGTAACCACAGACACTTCAGTCCAGTGTATTCTTCTAGGTTCTCTATTTTACTGAAACCTTTATAATGTAGATACAAAACGTCGTTTAAATGTGGTGTTAAATATAAGCTGGTTTCCTTGCAGATTTTTCGCAGGGACTTCTTTGTCATTCGTATTTCATCATCTTGAGAGGATCGTGTCAGGAAGTCACCACTTCCATCCATTGTGAAATACTAGTTAATTACGAATAGTCACTCTTAAAAAGGGACGCTACCACATCATACTTTTCAGCAGTGTGTTGAAAACAACTGATTTCGCATCGCCTTGACAACAGCATATAACGAAAGCAAGCATTAGCTTGACGGCAGTGTTTACGGCGTCAGTTGGCCTGCAGGTAGCGATCGTATCGGTATAATCTTTAGCTTCAGTAATCAGTATAATTTTTAGTGCGAATCTTTCGTGTTTACTAAAGAGAGAGAAACATAAACTGCTACATATACCGGTGCCGGTCTGAGAGTGTAAAAAATATTCGAACACAATGGATCTGATAACAAGATGAAATGACTTAAACAGCAAGTTTTACATGCATTTCTTTTTACGTACAGAACAAACAAAATACTTTGCGTCAACTTAAAAAATCAGTACGGTATCGGTAATGACATAAATGTTTTGTTTTGACACATTAACTTCGTTGCTCAAACTTGGGCCCCCTGATGTGGCCGAGCGGTTCCAGGCGCTTTAGTCTGGAACAGTGAGACCGCTACGGTCGCAGGTTCGAATCCTGCCTCGAGAGCATGGATGTGTGTGATGTCCTTAACTAACGTTAGGTTTAGGTAGTTCTAAGTTCTAGGGTACTGATGACCACAGATGTGAAGTCCCATAATTTGTTTCCACAATTTGGCACAAGAATAATACACGGCAACTTCCTGAGCATATACCTAACACTAAATCAATTCCAGACGGAATGCATGTTGTTGGCTCGATGCTTGTTCGGGTATTACTTTACGCTGGAAGAATAATTAACAAGACTTCTCATATAATTAGTACACAGTGAACCATCCTCTCCGTGCCTCTTCCGCCATGCGTAATCGCAGACGCACGGGAATAAGAGGACATTCACAAAAATTTGTGGAAAGAACGCATGTACACAAGACGTTCTCTTGTTCACACGTTGCCTCGTTGTGCATCCAATCTGCTTTGAATTTTCTTCTTTTCTTGGGAGCTTCTGTTGCGTTTATTGCGATGAAAAGGCGACAGAAAAAGAACACACAAAACCGACTGTTGGTAAAGAAGTACGGTATCTAAATAACAGAGGTACGAAAAATACAAAGTGACAACAATGTTTTGTCATCAAATTTCGAAGGAGGTCACAGCGAGATTTTACTTTTTCTGCTTGGGAAACTCCAACGATCTAAATAAAAGAGGTACGAAAAATACAAAGTGACAACAATGTTTTGTCATCAAATTTCGAAGGAGGTCACAGCGAGATTTTACTTTTTCTGCTTGGGAAACTCCAACGATAAGGTTCGCAATGAAATTTCGTTAGGCCGGCATTAAGGCCCGTCCACACGCAACGATCTGTCTGCGCAAATGTCTGCGCACATCACATCTGCGCAGACAGATCGTTGCGTGTAGACAGAAGATTTGCACCAACATGAGGTGTGTGCAAACCTGGAAGTTGGAGTTGGAGGTTTGAGCGAAACCTCTCAAATCTGTGGGTTCAAACCACATCTGCGCAGACAAGTTGGAGCGTGTGGACAGGAGATCGCCGCAAATCTGGCGCGAAACAGCTGTTTGCTCAGTCTAGTGTTTGTATTAGTGCACACAGGGCATTAAAATGGCTGATACTTGTCAGTGTTCTCGAGAGTTTGCAAGTGAATTCATTGAAATATATAGAAACCACCCATGTTTGTGGAAGATTAAAAGTAAAGAATATAGTGACCGAGATAAAAAGACAGCAGCATACAATGCTCTAATAGAAAAATTGCGGGCAGTTGACGCCTCGACAAACAGAGAAACGGTAATAAAAAAAAAATTCGTTGCGAACTGGCGAAATTATTTGCGGATGGATGTCGAAACTTATAATTATCTCTTAAAGCTTGTAACCCCTCATATTATGAGAAAAAAAATACTTGTATGAGAAGGGCAGTTTCTCCTTCCACTGTCTACACCATTTTGACCACTTTCTCTGTTTCCTGCGGTTGGTCTGAATGTTTTTTGCAACACAAGTTGCGAACACAGACCACAACAGAACTTCCTCCATTTCTATATTTCAAAATATTTGACGTTTGCCACTGATATTTCTTTTCTACACCGACAGATGGCGGGCGAGTAGTAGATTGGGGTTTGTGTCGTGTGAACACACAACATTTGCAGCGATCTTTTGCATGTACAGACATCTGCGCCGATGTCTGCGCAGACAGATCGTTGCGTGTGGACCGGGCTTTACACTATCATATTTCTTTGACAAAGAAAAAAGATCAAATATTCGTCAAATTTCGTTGACAATGATCTTTGGTGTGGAGCTATTTGGCGTATTACACTGTCGTCATATTTTTCGTCAAATTTCAAGATAGCAGATAACAACTATTTGTTATTATGCCCTGCAGTTGCTTGTACCACAACTGCATTGTGTGTACATTTGGAGGAAAAGCGACGGGAAAAAAAGGAAGCTTACTTGGGTGATGCCATGGGTATTACATCGCAATAATAAAAGCGTGCAGCAAAATTTGTTACGAGAGGACGTTAAGTCCTTACTGATGAATGGATGAGAGTGCATAGAGTATAATAGAATAGAATATTTATTAACCTTTAAACATGTTCACATGTAGTTGGTGTCGTCATATGTCTTATAGGTACAGCATTACAGTTATTTTACAATTATTCTTGCCTTAATATGTTGCAAGGAGACTTTTACGTAAGTAACTACTTCAGAAAAGTACATTGTAACACAAACTGATCACATTTTGCAAGCCAAATACAGTATGCATTTTAATATTTGCTCAGTAAAGGGACTTATCGTATTACAAAACAGAATACTCACTTGCGAAATGCTGTATGTGCAGAAGACAGGCTCACCGTGGCACTACGATTTCTTGATACAGGAGAGAGCTACTCTTGGCATTCCTAGAATACCACACTGGACATTAATCAAAATACATCCAGAAACGTGTGAAGCGATTTAATAAAGCAATGAAGGGGGAATATCTGACGGTAAATAAATGGTTAGTACACTATATGGGTACTAAGAACAATATTTACTTTTGAATAATTTGATTGATAGCTTTAGTATTCCAACAACTACAAAATTAATAAAAGTACTAAACAGATGACGCACTTTTTTAACTTGTGGTGTCCAGCGTTCAAAAATAGAGAAAGTAAAATGGAGAGCTAACATTTTTCTTCTTATTTTAGTGTGTGACCACATCTTCTATTCTGGCTTGCTGAAAAGCTTGGATGTTTCCAGATGTAGAGGTGGATAGCGGAAGCTGTTTGTGTGATTGTGAAGTCGCCTGCAGCGAATAATAGTATGCATTAGAGGTGGCAAAAAATAACGTAACTGATAGAAATAACCGGTTACTGAGATAACCGTTCCTCCTATACAGGCAGTTATTTCAATATCGGTCTAATCTCTATTGTCAACAGTGCCTCGCGCCATCTGTTGACCGAAGATCGTACTACACTTTCCCGTCAACTCATCGGTGATATGGCTAGGAACGAAGGAGTGGGTAGACCATTCTGAAGGCGTTCTATAGGCCATGGGAATAACTGTGAGACTGCGCGCCATCTGTTGATAAGAACTGTGTACTATATCGTGCGCCTTCGTTACTTTTAGCACAAACAATTAAATAAAGTTAATGTCCGAGCGGTAGCTGATAGGAGCTGCAGTAGAGGCATTAACAAGTACGGTCGTTCCCTTAAGCCACCGCCTCATATGTCAATATAGATTATAGGTTGGACGGGTAGTATAAAGAGAGGTACCATAAGGAATTCGAGCGACTATGGAAATAACTGTCAGAGATCGGTATTTTCCTCTGGCAGTTATCGTTATTGGCTCACAGTTCTCGCTCTCTGGCAGTTATCGGGCTACCAATACAGGTAGCCTGGAAGTTGGTAACGGAATAACTATGTGTGTGTGTGTGTGTTCCTGACACAGTGACTCCAGTCTTAGACCCCGGTAACTGGCGTCTAAAGCTAGCGAAATGAGGGATGCTCAACTACCGGACCCACCGATAGATGGCTCTACCAGCTGATTACTGTCGTCTGTATTGCCCGCCATATTCGAATTTGGCAAGAAGTTTCTCTCGGTCTGTACGGTGTATAAGGAATTAAGGATTATGGAAATGGTAATTTCTTGTTCCACTTTCAATTGTACGAAGCGAGGGAGTAAGGGAGGTGACTTACCATTTCACAGGTAATAGGATTACTGATACAATACAGACTTAGTGCGTTTGCTAATTAGATGTTTTTGAACAGGTTTCCTCTAAACCACCCAGAGCTGCTGAAGAAGTGGATTACTTCCGTGAAGCGGAAAGTTTTTAATCCTATGTCTTGCAGTTTTCTTTGCGGAAACCATTTCCGACAAGATGATTACGTAGTGAGCCCTGGAACGTGGAAGAAACGTCTCAAACCCGAAGCAGTGCCATCAGTTTTTGACTTTCCGACACATTTGATGCCACCAAGTAAACAGCCACGACGACATGTTGTTAGGATTTTGAGTGACAACGATGCTTCTCCATTTGAGGTAGCTAATTAATTTCCTTGCTATGTGTGTGCTTTTTGCTTTTGTGAACTTATTTTGTACGGACACAAATGGGCTACATAGGTCTAAGCAATGTTGTAATACAGGTCCATATTTTTGTTTTTAGCTTTCTGTCATGGAATCCGTGCTCGATTTGCCCACTGTAGAAGCTACTGATTGTGTGGAGAATGTTGTCAATGAGAATTCTTGCGTGGAAAGCATGACCCATTTATCCAATGCAGAAGCTGCGAATTGTGTCGAAAACGTTAGTATAAGGATGTTTTCACACCCCCAAAGTTTTCTTATAATATTTTTTCATCATGCCTTGAGTTATTTCAATCATATATAACGAAATTATTTCTTTATTTCAGAGTGCAGTTGCTTCTTCAGTAATTGATTGTGGTATACAGTCGAAAGTAGGAATGGAAGACAAGGCGACCGAAATTTGCAATTTTTTCTCAGACATTGTGCACGAATTAAAACGTAAACTGAAGTGCGTCCGTGAAAAACTTCTAAGAAGAGAGAAGAAAGTGTTTTCCATGGATGACATCATAAGTTCATTGAAGGAGGAGGGGCATCTTCCTGAGAAGTTACATAACTTCCTCAATCATCAGAAAGGAACACAAGTGGAATTAGTGTGCAATTTAGTGAACAACTCTCTCTCGTCAAAGGGTAATAGATACACAACAAATGTGAAAATGTTTGCGATGACTGTGTACTTTTATTCACCAGCAGCATATGCATACCTGCAAAAATTAATGCCTCTGCCCCATAAATCATTGATTTCCAAATTGGTGGCAAGTGTAGACTGTGAACCTGGCCATTTAAAAGATGTTTTTAAGTTCATTGATTTGAACCCAATTGTAAGGGACCAGTTCAGCGATTCATGTCTAATAGTAGACAGTATGGCAATTAGGAAGCAAGTAGTTTGGACCAAGGAACTAAGTGATACACAGGTTTTATGGACTTTGGTGGGGAAGTGCCTCAGTTAAAAGAAGTAATAGAGGCATCTGAGGCTCTGGTTTTCATGCTTGTCTCTATTAAAGGCAAATTTAAATGCCCAATTGCATATTTATTTATCAGCGGTGTACAGGCAAATAATCAGGCCACACTGATAAAATCTGCTTTAGAGAGGCTGCACAGTTCTGGCATTAGGGTTTGGTGTGTTACATGTGATGGCTGCAAGGTAAATATAAGCACTTTATGTTCACTTGGCTGTACTTTAAATTTTTCCAAGGGTGATTTTAAAAGCCACTTTCCTTGTGGAAAAATACAATGTTCATTGTATCTTGGACATGTCATATGATTAAGTTAGCCAGAAATGCTCTAGCAGAAGTATCTGCTATTGAGTCTCCAACTGGCATTATTGGATGGCATTTCATTGAGCAATTGAACAAGGTACAACAAGAAGAAGGTATGACATTTGCCAACAAACTATCAGGACAACATACAGCCTAAGTTTTGTAAATAGGAAAATGAATGTTTCATTAGCTGCACAGACTTTGAGTTCTAGTGTGGCAGATAGTATGGAGTTTTTGAGGAGGGTTGGTGATCTAAATTTTACAGGAAGTGAATGCAACAGTAGAATTTTTGTATTGATAGAATTTTTGATATTCTGAACTCCAGAAATCCATTAGGTAAAGGTTACAAGAGCCCCCTGAGACTTGACGACAATTCTTATTGGCTTGGTATTTTCAGAGACACTGAAAATTATATCAAAAGCTGAAAAATCATAGGTGTTCCGTTGCTGCTCCATGCAAGAAATACTTTTGCTTTTTGGATAATTTTCAATGTGCAATCAGTCAGGCACATAGCTCTGGCAAGTATGTTTCGTGTTGAATTTCCTCTGAAGTATTTGCTAACATATAAACTGTCACAAGACCACATAGAGGTTTTTTTCCCTGCATTCGGTCCAGAGGTGATTGGAACAACAATCCAAATGCATACCAGTTCAAATGTGCCATGAGAAAGTTGCTCTTTGGTAACAGTGTCACTGCAATGAATGGGAATTGCTCAAATTTTAATGTGTGTTGTTTGCCAACTGTTTGTGATTTTCATGCAAGAAAGCATGTAGCAGAAAGCGATGAAAGTGCTGCAGAAAATGAAGTAGAAAAGTGGTGTGCACTTCTTGATGATAAAATTAAGTTCTCATTTTACAAGCAAAATATACTCTATTATATTGCAGGGTATGTGTCATTGCACCTTTCAAGGCAGAGCACATGCAAAGACTGTCTTCACATACTGAAGCCACCAGTAGTTAAATCTGCATTAGAATGTGATGCTCTCTAAGCTTTTCCCAATATGGCCAATAAAAATGCATTTGTAAATTTTGTTAACCGGGGAAAACTGGTTAAAACGAGTGACTGCATGTACTCTGTTATAGAATACTCAGAGAAACCGTTTCAGATGTTTGTGATTGCTGGGGATAGGCGACAAATATATACAGGCCAAGATTTTGCATTGTGTTACAAATAAATTTGTAGTTTACCCATTTCCTGCTCTTGGTCATGATTACTATTATGAAATTGGGATTGAGGACTTACATCAGACTCAACTTGTTTGTAAGATTGCATCCCTGTACTCCTGCATATGCTTAAAAACATATGGAAAAAAAGTCTGCTGAGAAAATTTTAAACAACAAATCAAGTATAAGGCAGAAGTTAAACAAACTCATATTGTTTAATCATGTATAGTGCTCAAATTGGAAAAGATTATGTAATGGGACATTCCATGCAGATGGGTGTGACATTTTGACAGATTTTTTAAAACTATTTTGTCCATAGGTTTTGTTGTTGTGTAATGATGAACTTCAAAGGATGAATCACATTGAAGTAAAATTAACTCTTTACATCCTGTGTAGATATTGTAACAAAATTATAATTGTTTATTATATAAGCTTATTTTAAGATGTTTGGTGTTACAAAATATGCACTTGCATTAAAAACAGGTGATTTGTGTGAAATTAATGAAAAAAAAATGTTCTGAGACTTTTTTGACAGATGGCTTTCAGTGTGAGAAAATATTTCCCTCAATAACTATGTTAACTTGAATTTTTCACTTTAAGAAAACAGTTTAATCACAGGATGGGTGTGATCTAATGGAATATGCAGTAGCCCTATGTTTCAAACAGTAATGTTAGGTGGATAATCTGCAACATAAGAGCAATAAAATCATTACTCTGTTAATTCTTGTTGTAATACTTCCTAGAATGAACACAATGTTCCAATTGATCGTAAGCATTCTTATTACTTTAGAACCATTCTAGAATAATGGGGCCTGAGTAAGGCAAAACCTAATTTTCTGAATTTCCTGTGTAGGGGGGGGGGGGAAGGGGGGGGGGAGAATGCAAATAATCTTATAGAATTATCTTTCTAGCACCACAAAGTACAGAATACAGTGATTATAGTTACACTTGGAAATCTAGGAAATTTCAGTCTTCATGTTACATGCCTAATTTTCATCAACATTTACCTTAGTTATACAGTTACACTTTTTGCTGATTTGAAGTGTGTACTACATGTTAAAAAGATTTTGTTTGGTCATAATAATAAAAGCATTTCATTTTGTTAGTTCATATGTCCCATACGGACCTGAAATTATCAAGTTATGATAAAGGAAGGAATTAACATTAAGGAGTCTTACTTCACAGAAATTATGTAACAATGGTTACACTTTTTGCTAGTTAACTTTAACATAAACCATTTAGTTTTCCATTAACAGTGAAAGCAGTTGCACGAGTCATGTAAAGAACAAAGTTTTCCATAGGGAGCTAAAGTATTTTACATTTGAGTTATTGCAGACCCAAAGTATTGTGCTCTTCATATTCCTAATTAAAAAAGTTTGTAACTCAAATTCACAGACATTTTGGAATCTGAACATACACGTGTTTCTGGTTCAAATATAATTTATTTCATGAATTATCTTTAATACCAACCATGTCTGAATGCATTATTTACCCTTTAGAAGAAGAAATATTAGTGTACAGAATAACAAACCTCATGAAAAAAGCGAGAGACTGTTCAGTACAGAACTTGGAATGGCTCTTTATCAATAGCAAGTAAAAAGAAGGCTTCTATTAAATGTTCAAATAAACCAGTCAGTACCTCTTAAGTCACCATAGAGGTGATACAGTAATAAAACAATTTACTTTTTCAGAATTTCTGCTAAGTATTGAAAGTGCGAAGACCTATTCAGTTAGTATTTGCTTTACCAATAACCTGTAGTACAAGCACTCATATAAGCAGGTAATTATGGGAGTCAAGAGTTATGGTAAAATTAAAGATACTGACTGGTATTACTTGCTCACAAAACGTTGTAGTTGCTGTACAGTTTATGCTCAATGTGGTGTACCCAATGTGATTCCTGGAGGACATAATATTCTGTTATCCTATGGGAGTGCACTGGTACCACACCTATTGAAAGAAAGTTTTGCTGTGGAATAGTTGTATCAGACGTCTGTACCAGAAAACACCCTCATGTTCTTGGTATGCTATTAGCTATTATTCCAGGAATACTCTTCACATGGAGGAGGGAGAGAGAGATGGGAGGAAATCATGTTCTTAGGAGGAGCAAGCTTTAAAGCTTTACAGCAGCATATGCTGTTAAAGCATAATGAGATTTTCTTTTTCATCATTTCCAACATTGTACACAACTTTCTTGCACTTTTATGTTATCACATTTTCCCCTTGAGAATGGAGAAGAGACAGGGAAAAAAAAAAATTGAGCGAGCTTTCATAAGAACTGAAAACTATACTTGCGTCATTTGTTATTTTCAAAATGTTACTCTCTTTCCAAATACTGTTCTATTTCTTCAAACCAATTCTGAATTTTTCAGGTTATTACGTATTATTTACTGTACATTGTCCAGCAATACTTCTGTTGTTACGGGATAGTTTGTAATTTGGCCCTACCTTTGTGCCACTGGTATCGGCTAGTGTACTTTTGCAGAGAAGAAAATCGACTGGACTAGAATGTGCTGTCAGTATAGGACAGATTCAGACAATATGGAACTTTTTACACTAAATTTGCAATATAATGTCACCCTTGTCTCACACAGATTGTATCAGCCATTGGGGTGCCTGTCTGGCCAGCTTCTGCAGCTTTCGCTTTCAGGTTTGTTCTTTTCTTGGGCCCTATACTGACAACCAGTCATTCCAGTGATTGACACCATGTCATAAACTGGAACAAAGATTCACAGAAATAAAATTCCATGGTTGTAATTCATAGTGTAATTAACTTTGCTCATTGACATTTTTGAATTCAATTTTAAAATAAAACCATGGTACCAGTCATTGTTTGGGTGTCAGACAGGAAAATTACAGTTTTAAGACACCCCAACCTTAAAACTAAAAGCTGTGATCGATGTTATTTTCAACAAGTTCCTTCACTTTCTACATCATCATGGATCAGTCCAGTATCATATTATTACTAGACTTGACTTCCAAATGATGCAAGTCATGCATTTAGGAGGAGCCTTAACGTTGGCCTTTATGTTTCTCATTTAAATGTATTTCTTGTCTCGTATCAAAGACTGAAGCACTGTCAAAAACTGGTGCTTCTACCTTATTACTCAGTTAAAATACACCATGCCACGCACAGGCGTTAATAAAATCATGGCATTTACATTTCTTATCAAAGAGAGGGCCACATTCGTAAGTGCATGTTGCAATTAGTGTCAGCATATATGCAGATCGGTAATGCATCACTTCAGATAAAGAAAAATAACAATATTTCCGTTTATACGTAAGTAATACTTTAATAGTTCAATTGTAATTTCTGTTGTCAGTAAAGATACCCCTAAGCAAACTATGTCACCTTTTTTTTTTTTTTTTTTAAGAGACGTCTTCACTGTTTTCCAAACTTGATTTTCCGAATTATACCTGTAGTTAAAAGCTTTGGGAAGTAAGGTAATTTGTTGACCTCCATTGAATCTTAAATAGTGTTTGAATATGGGCAAATAAGTACTCATAAAATTAATAGTAAACGATTTATAGGTCAGCTTCTCAAACTTCCAAAACACACTCGAATTTAGGAATTTCATAGCAGAACTGTCACTGTTTTTTCTCGCTAGATCAGAAACACTTCATTATGTTGATGTGTAGATGTCTAGAACATCCAATATAAAAGACTTAAGAGGGCGCAGAACGAAAAACATTTTCATCCGTGTTTTGACACTTCGTTTTTTGCCAAATTCAGATATGGCGGACACCAGTGATTTCTGGCGAACACTCAATGTCCAATGATATGATCTTTTGCCGGCACACGCTAGAGCCATCTATCGGTAGGTCTGGTAGTTGAACATCCCTCATTTCGCTAGCTTTAGACGCCTGTCCGGTGATATATCAGTGACGATAGTTACTGGAGCGAACATATATTTACGTACTTCTTCGGAAATAGCCGCTGGCCATCGCAAATGACAAATAACATGTCAGAAAGTATAACATAATACAGTTGAATATAATAATTACTATCCTCATCATTTGTCAGGAGATTGTCAAAATATGTGAATATATTACAGTAACAGCTAATATTTATAGAATTGATACACTGTCAGGATAAAACACAGTTACGCACTTTTAATAAATTTATCATACACAGAATACACGATCTCGACTGTTGCAACCAAGTGCTGTCAAAACTGAAATATAGCAGAATTTTTACCTAAGCTGGTCTATCAGTCTCCGTTACGAAATTCATCTACAGAGTAGAAGGAGGGCTCAATGGAAGCGTCCGATTCCACCCGTCTGCTTCGATGTAAAGGTGTTGTGGTGTGTGAATGTCATCATGGCACGGTGTTTATGAGTTGGTTTTTGTGTGTGTGTGGGGGGGAGGGGGGGGGAGAGGGGGCTGGCCGACCTAGTTTGAAGTGTCGGAATTTGCTGGTGGTAATTAATTTTTTTTTCTAACTGTGATGATTTGTGTATTTATGGAGTATTGAATGTGATTTAATTTATGTAGGGATGATTGATTTGTGAACTTTTGGGATTCTGGTTTTATTTTTCGCAGTTGTAGGTGTTGGTTTTTTGGCATCAGTAGCTGTGGTGGACCTATATAGCTCACCGGAAATGACCGATTCCCATTTTCATAGTTGTACGTGTTGATGTTTTGGTATCATCTGAGGTATGTAGGTCAAGGGAAATGTCCGATTCCAATTTTCGTACTTTTAGTTGTGGGTATTGGTGTTTTGGTATGGTCACCTATGGTTGACCTATAGTGTTCAAGGGAAGTGTCCGAGTCCTGCAGATTTTTGTTGGTGTAGCAGAATGCTGTATTTTTTTCTTTTTGTACTTCATTTTGTGTTTTGGGATCACGGTGTGTTTTTTTACTAGCTTGTCCTGACCCTAAAACCCCCAACTTCCCGCAGTTGTCCCGTTGGTTTGATTGTATTTTTGGTGGGAGATGTTATTGTATTATTTATATGCATCTTCATGTTTGTTGCCATGTGTATGTAGTGACATCATAGACACACTTAAAATAGCCATTTCCGGCATATTGATGACAGGTGGAATCAGACACTTCTGTATCAAAAAGTCTTTCAAGCTCACTGTAAACCGTGCTTTATCTGAAACCAAGTTTTTAATGGTTGCTGACTTGCTGGCAGTTTATTGAAAATGCATGTTCCTGAATATTGGACCCCTTTTGGACCAAGGTAAGTGATTTTAGGTCTTTATGTAGATTGCTGTTCCTATTTCTAGTACTGATATTATGTATTGAGCTATTGGTTGGAAATACTTGTAGCAAATTTAATTAAGGAATAAATATACTAGGTAGCAGTGGTTAGAATACAAAGTTCCTTGAACAGGTTCCTACATGATGTTCTTGAATTTATACCACAAACGAATTTTATTACACGCTTTTACATGCGAAAAACTTTTGCTATGTTTCATGAGTTACCACAGATGCTCCCTTATGAAATAATAGAGTGAAAAAATGTGGTATTCCCTTCCCAACTGAATTTATTATCGAGTTGTAGCCCCAGAAATGTAACACTGTCAACCTTTTCGATCTGCATGTCTTCATATGTTGTAACATGCAGTATCTGGAGAAATCGAGCAGTTTCCAAATCTCACATAAAACTTGGATTAGCGTACTCACACTTAACCCCATGAGGACTACCTTTTACAGCACAGGAGTAAACGAATCTGTCACATTACGTATATTTTTTGTTGTATTACAAGGCTGTACACTTTATTCTATTATGTGAGCAGCACAAGAAATTATGCTTCGAATTTAACCAACAGTACTCAGTTTACATATTACTTTATACTTAAAAACGTTCGTTGTTAACATTTTACTTAAACAGTGCTGTGGCGTTGTTCCGCGTACTTTCTGTTGCAGCTGTGAAGATAATATTTCTAATAGGGACCGATAACCTACAAACATATAATATGAAGCACTAATAATCGTTCTAACATCAACTAAAATGTACCCGGAGTTAATAAGCTAAGATTATGACACGATTCATACGACATTCCTGCCATTTCACACTACTCGCAGTTATACTGATAACTAAACTGATGAATTCCAAATATGTCGTTATTTAACTGTAGCCCCTCGGAGTATTCGGTATTCGCTAGCGAAACATAACTTGGCTGTTACCGTTAACAATAACGGTGATCAAAGAATAACTGGAACTGTGATAATGGTTACTCCAGAATTACCGTTTGGCCCACCTATAGTGTGCATACTTGCATAGTAGTGGTGGGCAGGAAATCGCGTATCTGTTAGAAATCGCAGTGACTGAGAAGTCACAGATATCACAGTAGCAACTTTACAAAATCTAACTGCGATTTCAGTCACAGTTAGCAGTCGCAAGTAGTATTTCACATTCAAATACGTGAGCCATCTATTGGTCGAATTTAGCACAGCTTTCTGCGATTTCAGTGACAAGTCGCAACTAAGAGTCACAAGTAGCAACTAAAAAGCGCGGTTAACAGTGGCATCTGTTGGCCGAAGTTCGTACTACGTCCATCTCTGCAGTACGCTATGGAGTCTAACTGCGATTTCCGTGACAAGTCGCAACTAAGAGTCGCAAGTAGCAGCTAAAAAGCGCGGTTAACAGTGCCATCTGTGGGTCAAAGTTCGTACTACGCCCATCTCTGCGGTACGCTATGGAGTCTAACTGCGATTTCCGTGACAAGTCGCAACTAAGAGTCGCAAGTAGCAACTAAAAAGCGCAGTTAGCACTCCCATCTGTTGAGCAAAGTTCATACTACGCTATTCGCTACCGAGTCAAACTGCGATTTCTGTGACAAATCGCAACTAAGAGTCGCAAGTAGCAACTAAAAAGCGCAGTTAACATACTTTTCCTAGTGTCATCTGTTGACCGACGTACGTACTTCGTTATGAGAGCCTTGTGCCTCACGAGATCGATGTGCTGTGTGTGCATATGAAGGGCTTATTTCAATAGTGGTACAAGTCCATTTTTGTTAATTTTGAGATATAGAGTCGTAAAGTTACATGAGCGCTGAAAAATCTGCAGTTGAGATACCAGAAATATTCAAGCATATGGCTTCTTGCTAGAGATGAACCTTTATTTATGTTTGTTTGGATCACTAATTTCAGAAGCATTATAGACAGAAAAGTGGAGGTAATGGACTTGCACCACTATTGAAATAAGCCTTTCATATTATATGACGACATGCACATTCAGCATCAGTTATGGTTGGTCAAATACTGCTGTGACTCTGAATGTATTATATTAATAAGAAGCAACATTGCCGTTTTCTCCTGAAAATATCAAGTAACGTAACAAATGTGTTTGATTCTGCTTCCAATATGACAGTTTTGGTTAATACTCCACATGCCTACAGGACTTTGCAATGTTAACACAGCAGAACTCAGACATCTGTATAAGTGTAGAGAAATGAAAACAGTCATATGAATGCCTCACTTTTGTTACGACACAGTTCAAGACTCGGGAGAAAAGTTTTACACCTGGTGTTCTACATGGCAACTTCACACACAAGAACTTTTTGCCGACACTACTACCACCTACATAAGTAAGCTTTTCCTGTGTTACTTTCAAGTAATGCACTTAAGCTATTCCTGATTTAACTGGAAGATCTGTACTTCCCACTTTCATATCAACAGCCTCAAAATGCATATTGTAGACTTCGGGATATGTTACAGGTCAGTGTCACACCAAGATTGTGGAGAAAGGGGGCGGGGGGGGGGGGCATGTCGCTCTCCAACAAGTGTTTACCAATAAGTAAGTGGCGGAAAATTATGGGTATAGGACGGCTTAAACATGTGGAAAATGAGATTTTTATTATTCACTCACTGTATTTGACATTTATTATTCCTTTAAAATCGCACAACAACTTCGATAAAACACAGCTTAATCATTAACACACTTATTTCACAATTGTTTCACTTTTAAACTGAAAATCCTCTAAGAGCTGTCTTGAATCTTCACGAGTCCCTCCCAACAGCCTTGATGTGGATAGATACGTACAGCAACCAGTAATCAGAGTCAGAACTGTGTCTGCAAAAACACAAGGATTATTAAACAATTTTTGCTGTCATTAATTACTAGAAGTATAATTGACAGAGTAGATTGCTAATATTTGCTATAATGAATATCACATTTGCAAGAACGATCTCACTGAAGTAATTAAGTCCATCGAAACGCTTAGAAACTAACCTATCGTCTGACGAAAACGGTCTAAAGATGCAGTGGCAATTTCTTCAGATCTGTTGACAATGATATTTTCAGTTATCACTTTACTGAGTGACTGAAATGTAGTTCAGGTACCTGTGAACATAACAATATGTTAGAATTCATTTTCTAAATACGAACTATTACGGTACTGTACGGCTACTTACATATTAATTACACTATTAATATTTTCACAGTTGTTTCTTTAATACAAAATTAAAGCCAACGGAAGAAAAAACGTAAAACATACTTGCCAATGACAGGTTTGTTGCGATGCAATTTTCCGTGTTGACAGATGTAACTTTTTCATACAGTAGTAAGTCGCAGAAATCGCAGAAGTAGCAGGAGTCACAGAAATCGCAGAAGTAGCAGAAGTCACAGAAATCGCAGAAGTAGCAGAAGTCACAGAAGTAGCAGAAATCGCGGAAGTAGCAGAAATCGCAGAAATAGCAGTGGCGGAGGGATACACGACCTATGTTCCTTGACTGCGACTCTTAACTGCGACAAATCGCAGTTAAGAATAGCAGATACTGAAAAGTAGCATTCACAGAAATCACTGATATCGGAAAATCGCAGTTTAGCCCATCACTATTGCATAGTGCCCTTTACTCAACCCCTCCACCACTTCAGTCACAGCAAGGTCTTTAAAGAGTGCCTACAAGACTTGCCCACTGTTTCTATGTTTCGATACAGTGTATCGATACGTGGAACTGTTTCAGTGTTTTGAAACGGCTATGTTTCACTGTTTCGAAATATTGGTGTTTCGTTCCACTCTGTGTCGGAATACGGGACCAGATTCGATCCCGAGTCAGCCACAGAAACTGTATCGTTGTTTCAGAATAACGCTGTTTCAGTCCACTTGTGCTTGGAACAATGGAACAGACTAACTGTATCGAAACAGGCATGTTTCATTTCGCTTTGTCTCGGACGAGATTCGGGCACGGCACAGATACGGAAATACGTTTAATATAATACTTCATCAAACTCTTTCAAGAGTGTCGAAATCTTTTTGACACACAACAGCATGAAGCTTAAGATTTCCGAAAATAAAAAAAATTGACTGCTCTATTCCGAAATGGCGTAACATATGGTCTATAAACACTAACAGACAATAAAATAAAGCACACTATTCGCATTCAAAATAATAAAAGTGTGAAAAACATTCAGTTAAATTACACATCTCCTATAATATATGCTTCTCTGTTTATCTACCATAATCATATTAAACAAACGCAACTAAACCTACAACATTTTGAATTAAAAAAGGTGTAGAGTGGCAGTTTTTAGACATGTACGTAAATTGGATGTACTTTCAAGCAATGTGATTGACGGGTCATTGATGATGTAATGGTGAACAGGAAGGGCTGGGAAGCATGGTGGATTTACAGTAATGATTCGAAACACCTTGAGGGACAAAAATTTTTTTCTCTTATATTTTATTTATTCGAATTATGTGGCTTTATTTGTGAGTCTATTGTCAATGTGCTTATTGTCCACAATGATTTTTTTTGTGTGTGTGTGTGCATGGATATTAGCAGGCCGGGTATATATTATACATACTAACGGAATGTGGGAATCCCAGTAGCGTATCCATTGTTTCTGCAGTTTCTTCCTGCCTCCAGTACAGTTCGTGTTGGTTCTTCTGTCTTCAGCTATGGCATTACAAAGCCCGGTGTGGGATTATTTTATGAAGATAAATCTTGAGAAAATTAAATGTAACTAGTACTCGGCAGTGTTGTTGTTTAAAAGTAGTTCACCTTCTTGCTTAAACCGACACTTGCGACATAAACATCCAAACAGTTAATTTAAGTGAAACTCGTTCGAAATCAGTTTTTATGAATCTGGGCAGTGACGAAGCCAGTTCAGTTTCCACAGCAACTGTTCAGGAATCTGACATTTCAGTGCCAGTGCGTCAAGATGAACGATCTGTGAAAGAAATACCCAGCACTTCCACCAGTTCAGTTCTGGGTAGGTGAGGTAGACAAACAAAGATTACTGGATTTGCATCAAGACCAGTGCCATCATCCAAACGAGCCAAAATAGACGAACAGATTTTAAGACTTGTTGTTAAAGAATGCCTTCCATTTAATGTAGTTGAGAGTGTATCCAGATAGCACAGTAAGCCGGTTTCAAACTTGTTTCCAGATGTAAAGTTCAAGTATATAAGCTTGATCAAAGCTGGAATATTCAGGCCTGTTAGTTGGATTCAAGCTTGAAACAAACATCAAAGTTGGCAGAGTTCAAGCTATATTTCAAGCTTGACTTATCAAGTTTGGCTCCAGCTGTATCTACACACGTGGAATACAGCCTGGTATTTACGGCTTGTTTTAAGCTATATAATTATTAATCTGAATTCATTGAACCTAATTAATTAATTAAATAAATATCAGAATGGAAATGGTGTGAAAAAATTATCAAGACATTTGTGTTTAAAATTTTTTATTTTCAAAGTGTTTAAAATTGTTTTATTTCAAAATTTAATTAGTCTGACGCCCCTCCGGCCCCAGCACACAGACCAGAGCAGGATCAAATTTCGCTGACTTCTGCTGGTATAATGATCCTGTAACAGGTAAAAGAAAATGTTAGCCACACCTAAACATAACAAATGTAAAAAGTTGAAACTGATCAACCTAAATATGAAAAGTAATGTTACGCTTATTATGAATATGCTTAACTTTTGCCAAGCATGAGTCACAAGAAATTTTGTGTCCATCACCACAGAAAGAATTAACAGCTTCAACAAAATCTCTCAAGACTGATGGCGTAATAACAGACTGCAACTCTGATTTTACTGTTGCCCCAACTTTAAGACTTATTTGACTTGAATTTTTTGAGCATGTTTACTTTGTGCAAGAGTGTCATACTAACGGGAAGAAATTTCATATTATCGCAATTGAAGAGCAGTCAAAGCTACGTAAATATAAAAGACTGACACCTATGTAGCGACTGGTTCTTGATGTACTTTTTCCCGTTCATCATGTCATTACTATTTGTATTCATAAAGAAACTTTTCGCACTTCACGATTATTCATTCATGGCGTGCAGACGCGAGTACTTACAAGTAAACAAATGTAATAGGGCGATATATACAAAAAGGCGAGATTATAAAAATAACATTAAGTTTTAATTTATTGGTGCCACGTACTAGAGAGCTAGTTTAAAATGATCTCTTTTTGCTGAACAACTTGTAATATGTATTCTTAGCTGGTAATCCATTTCACTTTCATCCAGGCTCAATTTTTCTATGTAAAAGAATATGATATTTCTTTAGGTTCCATAATAGTATTTAACATTTGTAATATTAACGTACCACTAGAGAAAAATGCACCAACATACCTATAATACACTATATATCCTCTTCAGACCCGGTGTAGCAGTAAGGCACGAGACGCCACACACTTACCGAACTATTTTCCAGTATATAACAAACTTCACAACAGTCAACAATCATTAACGCGTGTCACAAAGGTAAAATGGCCGTAAAACTAGCAGAGTCAGTGCAAGGCTTATAAACGCTTGTGGCACTTCCCGTGGACATCTATGGAAGCTGTGCTGCACGCGCATCTGCTGTACAGCCTTCCAGGGAAATTATTTTAATACAAGCTAAATTTTTACAGCTTGATGTAAACTGTGTAACAGGTTGATTTTTCAATCTTGAATTTTCAACTGAACCTAAACTCAATATCCACCCTGAAATAAGCTGTGTAACAGGTTGATTTTTCAATCTTGAATTTTCAACTGAACCTAAACTCAATACCCACCTTGAAATAAGCTTGAGTGCTAGCTGGGTAGAGTTTAGAAAAATGACTTATTTATTAAATGAAAACTATGTACCTCCCAGTAGAAAAACACTCTCCCACAGTTTACTCTCTCAAGTGTTCGACAGCACACTGGTGCGAGTAATATCTGCAGTGCAAGCTGCATCCTACATCTGCATTACAACTGATATATCGACATTTGTGAAAAATGAGAATTATATTGCAGTGACTGTTCACTTTATTGATGAAAACTGCAATCTGAAGTAATATTTGTTATCTAGTTTTAAATTCCATGACAAGCATACAGCAGAAAACATTTCCAGTGAATTAGGAAATGTGAATTCAACTTGGGGTATTACCAATAAAATTGTAGCTTGCACTACAGATAATGCACCTAATATGGTGAAGGCAGTGATGATGTGCAAATGGTGGCATGTACCTTGTTCTGCAAATAAAGGGAATTTAATTGTGCAAGCAAGCCTTGAACAATTACAGACACAAGGGCAAAAGTGAAGTCAATAGTGGAATTTTTCAAAAGAAGTCCTCAAGCACTTGAGAAATTACACAACATTCAGAAGCAAGCTTCCCTATTTTAACACCAAAACAAGATTGCCTTGCGAGATGGAATTCCACATATGACATGCTTGACAGGCTTTTGAAAATCAAAGAGCCTTTGCAAAGCACTCTCGCCATCCTCAGTGTGATTCACAAACAAAACTGTCCAGTGCAGATTGGTCAGTTATTGAAAAATCTTGTGAAACACTATCTCCTTTTGAACAAGTCACAACAGAAATTGACAGTGAAAGAAATGTAACCTTGTCAAACGTTGTCTTATTAAGCAAAGATTTACAAAGTCATTGCCTGAGACTGAAAAACTCAGATCACACCAATGAAGCCACTAATACAGTAACTGCTAAACTTGATGACGGGATCTGTACCCGCCTCGTTCAAAAGTTTGCAGATAAAGCAATTGCTTGTGAAACAACATTATTGGACCCTCGCTTCAGGGAGCATGGTTTTCCAAAAACTGGGCATCGATTAAAAGAAACAAAAGATGCCATAATTAACAAGTGCTGTGCAATACGACAGAAACCCACTCGGTGTTCTACAGAAAATCCACCACCAGCAAAACCAGTTGTGGTGAGCACATTCACCTCTAGCAATGGCAACATTTGGCAGATTTTGACCAAACTGTAGGTGGCTTGATCCAAAGTGTAGACAAGCCACGTGCTGCAAGTACAGTCGAGCTTGATAAATATATGAAGATGCCACTGATACACAGATCACAAGATCTATTGCTCTGGTGGAAAGAAAATCGTGTTGTTTCCTACATTGTTTGAAATAATGAAACGACGTCTTTGTATTATGGCCACCTCTGTTCCATGTGAACGCATATTTTCAAGGCAGGGGCAAACAATAATAGACAGACGATCCCGTCTTTCAAGCGAAAAAGTATCATAAATGATATTTCTAAACTACAACTTAGAATAGGTACAGCAGATCTATTCAGAAATGAAACAGTAAAATTTCAATTGATTTTGTTCTTCTCTGGACAGAGTGCACTGAATTTATATTTGATTGTATTTTGTTTAGTCCACAAAAGTGTGCATGTAGCTACCTTACAAGAACATTTTTCTCAAATTTGTTGCACACAGAAGACACGTTTTTGCTCACCATTCAGTGAGTTTAAATTTTTTTAGTATGTTATTTATTCATTCATGTGTTTGAGAATAATTATCTGATTTGTGTATGTATATGTTTGTCAGTTTATTTTTGTAAATGTGCTGTGTTTGGTTATTACACTATAGGCATCTTGAACTTGTGTATGATAAATAATTCTCAGGCCAATCAACAATGGTACTTCGATACTTTTGTTTTTGGCGTTCAGACACTGTGATAAAAATCGCATTTCAACAGCAACGTAACTTCATCTCTGATTTCCTGGTGAAGTTTATAATAAAATGGTAATACATCTGCTTGCTATGAGTTCTTGAGGCAAACTCCATCTACCTGTACCTCAAACTAACTTCTTTAGCAAGAACTATAAGTGGTGTAGAGACAGATCTGCCATGATACAGGCATCACAAAGGCATTACACTCTATGAATTGTTTTAAATTTTAGTCTGGATTTTATACTTCAAAGAAACATACCTATCTCTGCATTTCAGTTACCTTGAAATTCCAATTCTATCAAGTGTGCTTACTATGAGATGTATCCAGCTAACTTGTGAATGTTTGATGAGAAACGGCCATACTTGACCATTGTGCTATATCCTCCAGTCTGTTATGGTGATTTTTTGATCTGTGTGCATCAGTCACTTTGCATCCTGCTCTGTGTGACAAACAATGGAAAATTTAACTGTGAGTAATAAAAGTGTGAGTGGCACACTCGTAAATGTTAATTCAGTGCCTCGCTTCCCAGAATGTTATCTCAATAAATTATATCTCACGATATGCCTTTTCAAGAGCAAATACAGATTATCACTCATAAAACCTATCAAAATTATGCATTAGAATACAGCGAAACGAATTTGGCAAAATCTGTTATGCCAAACATATTTAGTCTGAGGAAATATGGAACTGCAAAGACGCCTAAGTGAAACTTTCATACTTTCTGTTATATGATTGGCGGTCTCGCACCTCATTTGTGTTTTTATGACAATATTTATACAGCAGACACTCAAGATGATATAATGTGAAGGCCTATACTATTACAAAACACAAACTGTTTCACTGTTTCGAAACAGCGTTTCGAAACATTACATTGTACTGTTTCATTTGTTTCGAAACAGTTAGGTGTTTCAGTTGGCCCATCTCTAGTACCAACCAACACTGGTCTCACATTTGAAGCCATGTTTACAAACACACTACACAGACGTCATATAGCTGCAGCGGTCCAAGTGGTCACATTTCACATTGTAGTGAACAGAGACGAACAATGTTGAAGATTAAATCAACGGGGAGGCTGTGGATTTGATCATATTTCTTTGACGAAAGGCTAGATTTGACAAACGTCCCTATTATAGTCTCGAATTTCTTCGACATAGATATTTGATATACCAAGTTTGACAAAGAAATGTGATAGAGTAATATCGGCCAAACACACATGGGCTTCAGCTACCTGTCGTCTGCTAAAAAGCGCAGTGATTCCCACCGAATGCTGGTAGCAATGCGCCTTATTACGCACGGCCTCCATTTCCAAGAAATTACACACTCAAAAATGCCATGTGCAAAGTTGAACACGAAAAAGGCATCGTGTGGACGCAACTTAACTTTGTTAGCCAGAAAACATGTAAGCATTACTGCTTGCGAGGAAGCAAGCATTGGCGTCCCTGCGCCTTGGAATTCCCCGCTCTCTGTGATGGTGCTTACACGCTTGAGAGTTAAGAGCCGAGAGGACCTTGCGTCACTCAAAAGTATGTTGCTCGCAGCTATGAACGTAGCACGTGAGCTGTTAGATGTAGGGCTTCATTTCGGCTAGAACGGCGTTCCGATAAGCTCCAGGACATTTTTTTAACTCACTGGAACAATTCGGCACCGGGAATTTAAAGTAGTGCCCCTATATTTTATCGAAAGTATAATTTGCCATTGTGACGGCACCAGTGATCTTTTATTTATTTATTTATTTATTTATTTTGATCCAACATCAACTGATTACAAAAAAAGGTTTTTTTTGTTCCAGTCTTCTGGATAAGTCAGAGCCTTACTTACTAGGGTTACATATTATTGGCTGGCACTTTTATCTACACAACTTTTTTCTAAATTTAGTTGAGAGAACAGAATTACATATATGGACTATATTTAAAAAATTGTTATTGCCATACTTAGATTAAGGAATCTACAGTTTGTGACATAGTATTCATATCTGACATTAAAATATTTACAGTTTGTGACACAGTCTAAGATCTGAGATTACATATATTTTGAGATAGATGGTCTTCCATCATATGAGTTTACTAAATCTAGAAACTCATCTATTGAATATACAGGATTGTTTAGGAGCCATAATTTTAATTTCGTTTTTAGTTTTGTAATGGGCAATTTGGAGATAGTAGGATGGAAGCAATTCAGTAGTTTTACGCCTGCATAGTGAGGGCTTTTCTCATAGAGTGTTGTTCTGTGAGAGATGATGTGGGGTCTCTCTCTACTTCTAGTGTTGTGATCGTGTATTTCTTTATTAAGTGTTTTGTTACTGTTTACTGCCATAATGATTATCTTCAGCGCATACAGGTTATGAACAGTTAGTATTTTAAATTCTTTAAACAAATTTCTGCAGGACTCCCTGGCACATTTCTTTCCCATAATTCTAAGTGCCTTCTTTTGTAAGATAACTACACTTTTCATATTACCTTTACTGCTGGATCCCCATACCTCTATCCCATAACTTAGATGGGATTCAAATAGCGCAAAATATATTTGCCTCAGAGTGGTGAAGTTACAAAAAGGTGTCAGTTTTCTTAGGACATATGTGGTAGTACTTAGCTTTTTACAAATATCATTCATATGATCAGACCAGTTTAACTCCGCATCAAGTGTCAGGCCAAGAAATTTGGTCGAGTATTGTTTTTTAATGTATTTGTCACCCATTAAGATTTGGTTTTCATGAGTTTTTTGCCTCCGAAGATCAAATTCAATATAGACAGATTTATTTGTGTTTAATTTTAGTTTGTTTTCATTAAAATACTGCATAATTAAGCCTGCTGCAGTATTGGATTCTACTTCAAGCTGCGAATAGCTTAGATTGCAGCATATTAACGTGGTATCATCTGCATATAAGATAGCTGTTGCATGGTTTGTTATGGACTGAATATCATTAACATAAATAATAAAAAGAAGTGGTCCTAATATTGACCCCTGTGGAATACCAAAATTTATGTCAGTGGTGTTTGATTTGTATGCTCCCTCTGTAGTGCTAATAGACATAAACTGCTTCCTATTTGTCAAGTAGGACAGCATCAGATTATGGGCTGTGCCTCGAATGCCACAGTTCCACAGTTTGTCCAGCAATATGGTCGTATCAACACAGTCAAATGCTTTATGTAAGTCCAGAAATGTTCTTTATTATCTATTGCTTGAGTGACACCTTTGATTAAGTTGGATGCTGCTGTAATAGTGGAAGACCCCTTGACAAACCCACACTGCCCCTTAGAAATCACTTTACATACCAGGAAGTTCCAGGTTCTTATGTATATTATTTTCTCAAAGATTTTGGATATTATTGGAAGGACAGAAATGGGTCGAAAGTTTTCTACTAGATTCCTGTTTCCTTTTTTAAAAATAGGCTCAACTCGAGCAATTTTCAACTCATCTGGAAATATACCATCTTCCATATGAGAGTTGATAGCTGTTGATAAAGATGATGCAATTTTATGTATACATTTCTTAAAAGTGTCCAGACTAAGACCATCATATCCTGCTGCATGGGAATTCTTTGAGCTACTCACTATTTTAATTATTTCTTCTTTACTTGTTGGCATCAAAAATATACTTCCTGACACTGGTGTTCCTCTGAATTTGTATGTATGATTTTTACGCTGATTGTTTATGCTGGAGCCAACAGAGGCAAAGTAATTGTTAAATAGATCTGCCGTCTTATTCTGATCAGTTTCTATTGTGCTGTTCATCAGTAAGTGATTTTCAGTTGTGTTTCTCAGATTTACCTATTTCTCTATTTACTAGTGACCATGATGTTTTGGAGATATTATTTGAGCTCTGAATGACACTTTCAAAATGTTTCTGTCTTTTCCGAAATTAGGAGGTCTACGTAGTATTTCTGATACTTTTTGAACTTTTCTTTTAATTTTTTATTGCTCAAGTCATTTAACATAGCATACTCATACCATCTTACTTTTTCTCTAGCTACCGTGACCGAGCTTGATATCCAGTTTTGGGTTACAGCATGTGGCTGAATTCTCCTTTTTATTAATGGGCAGGCTTGGTTAAGAATGTAGAACAGTTCACTTGAGAATTTGCCATAACTATGAAGTGTCGTTAGAACACTGTTCCAGTCCACATGCCTTAGCATATTATTCAGCTGAGTTATATTTTGGTCTGTATTCATCCTAATATATGTATAGCAATTGTGTGTAGGAACCTTTTTTATGTGCACACTTAGTTCTACTGCGTGGTGGTCTGACAAAGCACTTATAATAACAGAAGATGTACGATTGTAAAGACAAATACCAGTGATTATGTTATCTATTGCAGACTGGCACGTTTCAGTCTCCCTGGTTGCAGTGTTTATCAGGTATCTTACATTATATTCAAGCAGAGTATTCTTGAATTGTCTAGTGTGTAACTTATCTGTTAATACATTTATGTTGAAGTCTCCTATAATTACTAACTTGTTCAGGTGTGATACAAAAACATTCTCTATCATGTCACAAAACTTTGTTAAGAAAACTTCGAAGTTTCCATCTGGCGGTCTGTATAAACATATAACATAAATTTCATCATTTGGTACCTTTATACATGCTGCACAAAATTCAATTGTTCCTTCTAATGAATATTTACTTACATTTACAGAATTAAAATCAAATGTGCTTTTTACATACATTGACATACCCCCACCTCTGATAGTAGATCTGTAAAACTTATTAACTAGTACCATGTTTAGAGGTTTAAAAAGTTCTAATTTGGCATCAGATAGCCAGTGTTCACTGATACCAAGCACATCAGACACAGTTTCATTTACAAGCACGTCTAATTGTTCATATTTCTTGCTCAAGCCCTGTACATTCTAGTGGATTATTTTAAAGTTGTAAATAACTTGTTGTATATTTCTCTGCTGTGCCGACTTAAATAAGGTCATACCTCTATGTCTCTTGTGGGCTTCCTCCTGCAGCTTTACTGTATGATTAAATGATGATGGCGTCCTCTTGGGTAAAATATTCCAGAGGTAAAATAGTCCCCCATTCGGATCTCCGGGCGGGGACTACACAAGAGGACATTGTTATCAGGAGAAAGAAAACTGGCGTTCTGTGGATCGGAGTGTGGAATGTCAGATCCCTCAATTGGGCAGGTAGGTTAGAAAATTTAAAAAGGGAAAAGGATAGGTTAAAGTTAGATATAGTGGGAATTAGTGAAGTTCGGTGGCAGGAGGAACAAGACTTTTGGTCAGGTGAATACAGGGTTATAAATACAAAATCAAATAGGGGTAATGCAGGAGTAGGTTTAATAATGAATAAAAAAAATAGGAGTGGGGTAAGCTACTACAAACAGCATAGTGAACGCAATATTGTGGCCAAGATAGACACGAAGCCAACGCCTACTACAGTAGTACAAGTTTATATGCCAACTGCGTCTGCAGATGATGAAGAAATTGATGAAATGTATGATGAGACAAAAGAAATTATTCAGGTAGTGAAGGGAGACGAAAATTTAATAGTCATGGGTGACTGGAATTCAAGAGTAGGAAAAAGGAGAGAAGGAAACATAGTAGGTGAATATGGTTTGGGGCTAAGAAATGAAAGAGGAAGCCGTCTGGTAGAATTTTGCGCAGAGCATAACTTAATTGTAGCTAACACTTGGTTTAAAATCATGAAAGAAGGTTGTATACATGGAAGAACCCTGGAGATACTAAAAGGTATCAGATAGATTATATAATGGTAAGACGGAGATTTAGGAACCAGGTTTTGAATTGTAAGACATTTCCAGGGGCAGATGTGGACTCTGACCACAATCTATTGGTTATGAACTGTAGATTAAAACTGAAGAAACTGCAAAAACGTGGGAATGTAAGGAGATGGGACCTGGATAAACTGAAAGAACCAGAGGTTGTACAGAGTTTCAGGGAGTGCATAAGGGAACAATTGACAGGAATGGGGGAAAGAAATACAGTAGAAGAAGCATGGGTAGCTTTGAGGGATGAAGTAGTGAAGGCAGCAGAGGATCAAGTAGGTAAAAAGACTAGGGCTAGTAGAAACCCTTGGGTAACAGAAGAAATATTGAATTTAATTGATGAAAGGAGAAAATATCAAAATGTAGTAAATGAAGTAGGCAAAAAGGAATACAAAAGGCTCAAAAATGATATCGACAGGAAGTGCAAAATGGCTAAGCAGGGATGGCTAGAGGACAAATGTAAGGATGCAGAGGCTTATCTCACTAGGGTTAAGATAGATACTGCCTACAGGAAAATTAAAGTCACCTTTGGAGAAAAGAGAACCACTTGCATGAATATCAAGTCTCAGATGGAAACCCAGTTCTAAGCAAAGAAGGGAAAGCAGGAAGGTGGAAGGAGTATATAGAGGGTCTATACAAGGGCAATGTACTTGAGGGCAATATTATGGGAATGGAAGCAGATGTAGATGAAAATGAAATGGAAGATATGATACTGAGTGAAGAGTTTGACAGAGCACTGAAAGATCTGAGTCGAAACAAGTCCCCCGGAGTGGACAACGTTCCATTAGAACTACTGACAGCCTTGGGAGAACCAGTTTTGACAAAACTCTACCATCTGGTGAGCAAGGTGTATGAGACAGGCGAAATACCCTCAGACTTCAAGAAGAATATAATAATTCCAATCTCAAAGAAAGCAGGTGTTGACAGATGTGAAAATTACCGAACTATGAGTTTAATATGTCACAGCTGCAAAATACTAACGCGAATTCTTTACAGATGAATGGAAAAACTGATAGTAGCCGACCTCGGGGAAGATCAGTTTGGATTCCGTAGAAATGTTGGAACACGTGAGGTAATACTCACCCTACGACTTATCTTAGAAGAAAGATTAAGGAAAGGCAAACCTACATTTCTAGCATTTGTAGACTTAGAGAAAGCTTTTGACAATGTTGACTGGAATACTCTCTTTCAAATTCTAAAGGTGGCAGGGGTAAAATACAGGGAGCGAAAGGCTATTTACAATTTGTACAGAAAGCAGACGGCAGTTATAAGAGTATAGGGGTATGAAAGGGAACCAGTGGTTGGGAAGGGAGTGAGACAGGGTTGTTGCCTATCCCCAATGTTATTCAATCTGTATATTGAGCAAGCAATAAAGGAAACAAAAGAAAAGTTCGGAGTGGGTATTAAAATCCATGGAGAAGAAATAAAAACTTTGAGGTTTGCCGATGACATTGTAATTCTGTCAGAGACAGCAAAGTACGTGGAAATGCAGTTGAACGGAATGGACAGCATCTTGAAAGGAGGGTATAAGATGAACATCAACAAAAGCAAACCGAGGATAGTGGAATGTAGTCGAATTAAGTCGGGTGATGCTGAGGGAATTAGATTAGGGAATGAGGCACTTAAAGTAGTAAAGGAGTTTTGCTATTTGGGGACCAAATAACTGATGATGGTCGAAGTAGAGAGGCTATAAAATGTAGACTGACAATGGCAAGGAAAGCGTTTCTGAAGAAGAAAAATTTGTTAACATCGAGTATAGATTTAAATGTCAGGAAGTCGTCTCTGAAAGTATTTGTATGGAGTGTAGCCATGTATGGAAGTGAAACACGGACGATAAATATTTTAGACAAGAAGAGAATAGAATCTTTCGAAATGTGGTGCTACAGAAGAATGCTGAAGATTAGATGGGTAGATCACATAACTAATGAGGAGGTATTGAATAGAATTGGGGAGAAGAGGAGCTTGGATCACCAATTTAGTATTGGAGGGCAGCGTGGAGGGTAAAAATCGTAGAGGGAGACCAAGAGATGAATACACTAAGCAGATTCAGAAGGATGTAGTCTGCAGTAGGTACTGGGAGATGAAGAAGCTTGCACAGGATAGAGTAGCATGGAGAGCTGCATCAAACCAGTCTCAGGTCTGAACATCAGAACAACAACAACAAGAAGTTGTGATCAGTATGTATCCGTAACCTTCGTGTTGACTGTCTTTTGTTTACGAGTGCGAGCAACCTCAGAGAATTACAATACAACCAAAATTTGTTTGGCTTCGTT
Organism: Schistocerca nitens; assembly: GCF_023898315.1. Lineage (NCBI taxonomy): Eukaryota > Metazoa > Arthropoda > Insecta > Orthoptera > Acrididae > Schistocerca > Schistocerca nitens. The sequence goes on along the minus strand of NC_064619.1, from coordinate 561,134,777 downwards.
ACGAAGATTTGATCAATGCATATTAATATATACAATGAATAATTCTATGTTGAATACAGTATTATTATCATTATTATCATTATTAACCGAACACGATAAAGACGCAGCCGTCAACCTCATTTGCAGTCTGCGGCGAGTGTAAACAAACGAGCACAACGGCCTTTACAGTTTCGGAGAGAGGTACGGGGTGACAAACCCCGTCACCCTCATGTGGCAGGGCAGCCAACCCTAGTTATAGTAATGCTGGGACAAGTGAAGATATCTATTACTACAAAGTGCGTAAAGGTTATCAGAAATGATAGGATAATTATAGATCAACACGATGTTTGATATAAGACCAATGTAATTAAATATATATAACATTTACATATTGCATGAAAATGTTTGGCGCTTTATATCAGTCACTTTCACGGTCACTGTCGGCCATATCGGTACGTGAAGATCATTATCAGCTGTGTCCGTATGGGATGAGCTGTCATGCTCCGCTGTGTCTGTATTAGATGAGTCATCACAAGAGTCATTAGCACGTATTATAATGTCGTTTATTGCCATTTTGCATTACATTATCACGCCTCCTGAAACTATGCGCCACCTCTAGCACTTTTCTACTACTATTACCAGTGGTTTGGAGTGGCAGAACTGAAAGCATTGTCTGTTAGTTTCTTGAGATTAGCTGCAGACATGCCTCCAGAGACGCTCTGCTCCCTTACGTAACATTTAATTTTCGCGCATGAAAGTTCAGTTGCGTTGAGACTACAACTGCATGGAAGCATGCGAAACCCAATATGGCCTACACTCTTAGCCAGTTTGTCTACTGAAATCTTCTTTTTATTTGCCTTATTTGCCTGCACCCGAGCATACAGTTCAGTCCTTGTCATGCTGTCGTTAAATCTAACTTTCCATTCTGTCGTCGCCTCTGTTGGGTAGTACATTGATGGTGTTTCGTCCACCGGCCTATAGTGATACGACACACTGTCCATAAAAATGATAGAATTGGGCAGAAGATTTGGGAGTACCATCTCCGAAAACCACTTCTCGAAATTCTCAGAAATCATTTGGCCATAATAATCTCCTTGCGTCGATTTCGCCCAAAACTTAAGCTCTTCTTGCTTCACAAATCCGTTTTTCGCGGCAACATTTGCCACTATCGTCCTTCTGGAGGCACTTCCCCTCTCACAACACCCAATACATCTCGTGGTCTCTGCTACCGTTTGGCGGATATTAGATTGCTGCCAGTCCGCGGCTCATCAAGACAAAAAAAGTTTTGTTGACCTTCCCAAACACTCCCCACGTGTGCAAAGAACCAAGACAGCCAAAGAAGAATGTCCTCACATTCTAGCAAGTGAGTTAGTTTGTTCATTACAAATTTCCATATGAATCCCATCAGTATCAGCAAACTTTTTAATAACGTACTGCCCTATCTCCAATTTATGCTCTCACAAAGCCCTGGAAGAAGTTTTGCCATGCTAGGAACTATTTTCTGTTATGTGTAGAACTCCAAAATTGTATTTCTTGTAATTTATAACTAATTTATTGAAGACGCTGACTTCTTCTTGAAAATGACTATGCCCCTTCCTTAAGTGAAACAAAATAAGAGTAAAATAATTCGAACCTAATAGCTGCCTAGTTGACAGCATTGTCAAATATAAACAACATTATTCTTCTGCAGTACAAATTAGAACGAAAATTGACTTTTTCTTCTCTATAATGCCAGGCAATTCGCCTGGATGAGAGCTTGCTAACTTTGTGATCCTGTCTAGGGTTTGTACACTTTTGCCAGTGTATGTGGCATCCCTCTTATGGGCCTGAGATATAGGATGCAGGAGCTTTTCGTGATCCTTTTCCATCTTCCAGCACATTGTCTTTTATGCCCACTACTTCATACTATGAATTTCCCTTTCCTTTTAGGGGTCACGGTAGCCGTACTCAAATGCCATGGTGGATCTGGAGCAGTTTCTTCACTCATTTCAAAATTTGAGGCTAGCAATGTACAACAAAAATCAAAACAAAGTGGAGAATACATGAGGCTTTCGATAATGGTTGGCAGTACTGCAATAGTGGTGGGACAGGCCTGATGTCTACCAGTAACTTCAGCAACCATAGATCAAAACACCCTCACCTAAAAATGGCATGATATACTGTCCGAACAATATTGCCTTTCCTTCATGACTGCCAGCTACCTCAGTGATCTAGTAGCATTGCAAGGTCTCATGTTAAGTGTGTTAATGAGAAATAAATAATGTAAAGGGAGTTTGAACGTGAGCATCAGTATAATGTGCATTCAAAAAATCTTGTTTCTTTGTGTCATAATTCAAGCCGTATGTGCATGGGGCATGCACATCTAAAAGCTGTTAGCCTATCAAGCCAATACGTAAACCTCCTTTCACTCACGTTTTTTTGCCCGTGGCATCAAGATCTTTTCCTCTTTCTCTGTCCCGCACCCTTGTTAGACTATAGGTCAATGGTCAACTTATCTTGGATTACCAGTACAGTAAATGGGAGCAGAATATGGGTGCAAAGTGACAATGCTACAGATACAGATGGTAGTACCTGTAGTTTGTATTAAATCTTGTGGTTTTATTGTTTTGATTATAAGAAATTATGTTTTAAAAACACGACTTTTGCAACAGTATATTGTAAAAAATGTTGTAACAATATTGGAAACTTCTGATTTCTGTGGTAGGGGGGTGAGGGAAGCAGGTTTGTTTGGTTGAAGAAATTTTAGAAATTAAGCACTTTTTCAGTATAATCCACCTGCATCTGATTCTTCCAGTAAGCACAAAGGGACACGTGTGCTCAATACGGATGGTAATGTTGCAAATGGAAGCTAATGAACATTCACAGCAGTGTCCACAACTATTCCCTTATAAAATGGTTTACACCAGAGGGAATGGAAGAGAACGTGAGAGAACAAATATAGTGTGCCAATCCTATGGATGCTGTGTTTTTTATTTTTTGTGCAAATAATCAGTGCCCATGTTTCACCTGTTAAGTTATAGCAAGGATGCACGCCTTTGGTGTTCATATAGGATTATTTGGCATCATGAGCACACTAATTTTTATGAAGGAAGCAAAGTGGTGCAGGTAAAGAAAAATTGAAGTGTCTAAATTTTTATGGGAGTAGTGTGCTAAACGCTGAAATGCAGCTTCAGCAATCCTTGGCATTATTCCCAAACTTTCCACATACCAATGCAGCACATTAGTTAAAGCTTTTCTCTGGTGTCTCGTTACAAGTAAGGGGTAAATTTAAAAGCAGAACACTAATGACTGACAAGCAACATATGGTAACCTGAAATAAGGCTAGCACTTACACTATTGTTCTGAACAACTGGGGACTAATTGTTTACCATGTCAACAGCTGCTAGCCTTATATTTCAGATACTGGTAGTGGCAGACACGAAGCACTTCTAAGTATGTTTAAGGAAGATAAATCTATGTTTACTTTCAAAGAAAAACTGCAGAGGTTTTGCTTCCTTCCCTCCTGATGGAATTTATTTATTTGTGCATTCATTCATTCTTTGCCCATGGACTCAGCTCATAATTTTCAGATGAGAGAACAGTATGCATCATACAGTTTTATAGGCAGACAGACCATGGCAGATGAACATTTGTATTCTGACTGCATTTACCATGTCACATTATTGCTACATCAAAGCTTAAATTCAGTACATATACAACAAAAGTACAATAAAGAAAACAAGATAACACATTACAGGTACATATGAGGTAATTACATATTTTCTGTTACAATATAACATGTAATGTAGATATAGATGTAATATTTAATTCGATTTTTAATACCTACTCATGCTGTATATACATTTCTCTGTGATGTACACCTTTAAAAGATTTAACTTGGTAACACAGGGGATAAGAAAATCTTCAGAGCAACTCAGAAATTTAATTAATTCAGCTAGGCAAAATCCAGCTCTGAAACACTATGTAAACTGTTCAGAAAAGTGTACAAGAATGTCATTACAGCAGCAAAAAAATTAAGCAACAATTCATACACCAACAGAAACATGGGAAGGAAAAAATGAAATCAGTTTGGAATGTGTTAAATACAAACGTAAAAAGAAACAAAGAAAAAACATCAACATTGTTCTTAAAAGCAAGGGAAAAACTGTGAATGATTCTTTACAAATTGTCACTATATTCAGTAGCCACCACACAAGTTTGGTACAAAATCTTATAAAAAATCAGTCATATAAAGGTTAATCATCACATCTCTGTAAATCCTAAAACTATATTTTCATATACTATAACAGTATAAGAGGCAGAGAATGCAAGCAGCAAACTAAAATATAAATTTTCCTGTGGTGCAGATGGCATTTCTGATAAAGTAATTAAACACAGAAAATATTATTTCTTCCGCTCATTGATATAATTAATTCTTCTTTCATCGCTGGTACTCTCCCTAGAGTACTTAATCTATCAATAATAAAAACCATTATATAACAACAGTGATCCTTATGACGTAAAAAGTTACACACCTTCACCAAAGTTGTCTTGTTTCTCAAAAAAATTTTGAAAGAATAATGTAGAAAAGACACTCTGCTTTTTAGAAAAAAAAAAAAAACAGATCAACAGAAACTTCTGTATATAATTCCCTAAAACTTAATTTAATTGGATAGATAAATAATCTACTCACGAAGTGGTGGCAGAACACACACAAAAGACTGTTGTGATTAGCAAACTTTCCGAGCCAGTGCCTCCTTCTGGCAGAAGAGTTGAAGGGGCAGGAAGAAGGGTGAAGGCAAAGGACTGGAGAGGTCTAGGAAAAGTGGTACATTTTGGGAAAGTCACTCAGAACCGCAGGTCAGGGGAGACTACCGTACAGGATGAAAAAGAAAGACTAATTGTTGGGGACAAGATTTGAAACCCTGAGAGCTTAGAGGTGGAAGATAGGGTAATATGCAAGACAGAGATTACTACTAAAACATTGTGTACGAGTTAATAATAGTGAGAAGTTAAGTGCATTGTACGTAACAGAGGTGGGAGGGGGGGGGGGCAGTGAAAAATAGGCGGTAAAGACAATGAAAAAGGTAGAAAACGAAAACAGAGTGAAGCAAAGAGTAGTTACAGTGAAGAAAGGCTGAGACGGAAGAAATTAATGTAAATTGAGGCCAGGTGGGTGGCGAGAACCAAGGACATGTTGTAGTTCCCTCCTGTGGAGTTCTGTCTTGGGGAATAATTCAGATGGCACGTGTGGTGAAACAGGTGCTGAGGTCACGAATGTCATGTTGTAGAGCATGCTCTGCAACAGGCTATTGCAAGTTGCCCATATATACCCTCTGCCTATGCCCATTCATCCTGACTGATAATTTGGTGGTAGTCATGCCGATGTAGAAGGCTCAATAGTGTTTACATAACAGCTGGTATATGACGTGTTGTTTTGCAGGTGGCTCTTCCTTTGACAGTATATATTTTACCAGCTACAGGGCTATATTCTGAAATATTTTTGTCAGACCCCATGCTCCTTCTGCACCCATCTCCCTACACTATGGCTCCTACACCTGTGACTGTCCCCACTGAAAGACTTGCCCTATGCACCTTCCTATCACGATCTATAATAGCCCTGTAATTTGCAAAACATATACTATCACAGAAAGAGACAACTGTGAAATGACATGTCATATACCAGCTATTATGTAAACACTGTTCAGCCTTCTACATCGGCATGACAAATTGTCAATTAGGATGAATGGACATAGGAAGAGGATATATACTGCCAACTCACAATATCCTGTTCCAGAGCCTGCTCTACAACATGATATTCGTGATATCGGCACCTGTTTCACTGCACACACTGTCTGGATTCTTTCCCCAGACACCGGTTTCTCAGAACTTCGCAGGTGGTAACTAGCACTACAACATGTCCGTGGTTCTCACCACCCACCTGATCTTAGTTTACGTTAATTTCCTCTGTGTCAGCCTTTCTTCACTGTAACTACTCTTTCCTTCACTCTGTTTTAGTTTTCTACATCATTCATTGTCTTTCCCATCTATTTTTCACTGCCCCCTCCCACCTCTGTTACGTACAATGCACTTAGCTTCTCACACTTATCAACTCATGCACGATGTTGTTTTAATAGTAATCTCTGTCTTGCATATTACCATGCCTTCTGTCGTTAAGCTCTCTGGTTTTCAAACCTTTCTTCCTCACTCAGTGACAGTCCAGGAAATGGATGCATTAAATTTTTCGATAGGGGAAAGGCTTCATTTTCAATCAACACTGAAGGGACTTTCACTAATGTGCCACCTAGTTCCTTTGGTGGTTGCCAGTTTTGCAGAACATTCTAAATATTATTGTACAGATCAGTTTCCCTAAATGTCTTGGCATCTGATTGTTTGTCATCACCTCCAAGGTCAATTGCTGTTAATTTGCAGTTAGTCAGCTACAGCTAGTCAAGCAAATGAAAAAAGACAAAATTGTAATTGAAAGGCTTTTTACAAAAACAGGACTTGTCCATTCCATATAATTTTTCAGAATGCAGAAAAAACTTTCTAGCAACCCACAGTTTTCAGACAGTTAAAATGTATTACATTATACCATAACTAGACTATCAAACCTATATTTTAACCTTTGAGTAAGTTTATTCCTGATTGATTATGACCAAGATATACTGTAGTAAACATGATTATGTAATGACATGAGCTGTTTTTGTAAGAAAACCATGGGACATAAGTTCTTTTTTGAAAGAGAAAAGAAGAATTTCCAGTATATTCTTTAATAACTTTGTGTTAAAAAATGGTTCAAATGGCTCTGAGCACTATGGGACTCAACTGCTGAGGTCATTAGTCCCCTAGAACTTAGAACTAGTTAAACCTAACTAACCGAAGGACATCACAAACATCCATGCCCGAGGCAGGATTCGAACCTGCGACCGTAGCGGTCTTGCGGTTCCAGACTGCAGCGCCTTTAACCGCACGGCCACTTCGGCCGGCTAACTTTGTGTTAATTTGTAATGTTATACCATAACTGAATTGGGTTAATTTTTAGTGTTACAACATAACTGAGCAATGCTAAAACATGAAAAATTGCCTCATATAATTTTTTCCAGTTTTTCGTTCATGGCTCTTCATCACTGCTATTATCTGCCTCATTAGTGCAAGCACTGTCCATTGTTACTTTTATAAAAGAATTAAGAAAATTTCATTCCTTTATCTGTTAATACAGGACACATACTTGGCAAATCATTCATTACTGCACCATTGATATCAGATCATCCTGTACTCAGCCAGGGAAAATTAAGTTCTGAAAGCACATGTTCCTTGCGCCATATGATTCATATTCTCAATGGCCCAGTATAAGTGTCTCTCACAGCTGCAAGTGGATGTTGCCTATCTACCCTGTACACATTAAGCTTCTTCAGCTGAGGAGGTGGTCCTTTACATTCAAAATATTTTCTTGTGCAACACTTAAAGCTTCAAGAGGCTTGGTTTCTTATGACATGATACCATTGTGTCATTCCACTGCTATGGAGTATCTACATTCTCCACGGTTTTTCCCTTACAGATAGTGCAAAGTCCTGATCATTGGGAAGGTATGAATGACCCCTAACTGGGAACATGTAGTGATCATATTGAACATTTTCAAACAGTGCACCAACAGATACAGGAACTATAGTTCTTATTCTTGCCAGGAACCCCTATTGGATGCCAAGGGTAGACCATCTCCCTTGTTTTTCATATTTCTAATGTAATGGAAAAGATGTGATGTCACCTTGCTTAGACCCCATTTCCCAGGCCCCTCATGACACATGTATAGAGATGTGTTATTGTCATAGAAACTGTGTATCCAAAAAACAGAATGCCATAAGGGTCTAGCATAAAATTGTGAGTTCGCTGTTTCAGTTTCCTTGTTTCCTGAAACATTTCTGTTTTTCAGAGATGCAACTCCTCCTCCCTCACACTGGTTGCTTTGCCAGAATATGATGACTGAATTTTCACCTTTAGAATGTCACAAAGTGTACATATGTCAGACATAGGTATTCTGAACTTAATATTAAACATTTAAGAAAAAGCAGCTGAATATAACTTGTTTGGAATATTTACCTAATACATCTCAAGAAACATGGTATGCATTGCATTAATACTCCACGTTTCTAGTAAATGTCTGCAGTCTGAAGCATCTCTGATTGAGTAATTTTCAACAACCAAGTTCTCTATATCCTCAGGACACGTCCATGGGATCTTCTCTTATCTTTAGGTGATGGACTGCCAGAGACTAAAGAGGATTGAATGTACCTTTGATGTGGCTTGTAATCTACTGAAAAACTAAAAAGGCATTTCAACATTTGGGTACATCTGTGGGACTGCCATTTTCATTAATCCTTACCTTGTAGAAGAACGATGACAAGTGGCTGTACTTTGCATTTCCATTTACCTTTCATTTCTCTCCTGCACTGAAAGCATCCATTGTAATTGAACCAGCTAAATAACACTCCTGGGACATTTTTAACTGGCATCTTGAAGAACTCCATGAAGATTTCTCACATTGATATGCATTTATTCTTACAAAGAACTTGTATCAGATGCACCTAAAGGCAACAATGAAAATAAGTTACTACATGTTATTTAAAGTTATTTTAATTTTGTTATTTGTAAAGCTAAACACAATAGTGAAGAATTATATTCAAACATTGCATGCTTTTGGCAAGGAAATGCAAAACAAATAGTTTTTCTTATACCATCTTTCCAACATGATTAATATGACTTTGTCCGTTTACTTTTGCATCTGCAATCATTTCTTCTTTCTTGTTTGCATGCTTTCTTGCACCCTTAGCCTCACTATCTGTGTTGAAAAGGATGTGTAAATGTACAATTCATAGCAGAATAATGTAACAAAACCAACAACGGAATTGAGTAACTCTTGAAATGGAGGCAGTCTTCTTGGTTATCAGAATAGCCAACATTTCCAACAAAAACATCCATAGACAAGGGCCATTCTTGTAGAAAAAGAACTGTTTTTGTAGAACATGAATTTACTTAAAACCAGTATTTTGTAATGTGGAATTGTTTTGGTGAAACTAGTACCATAGACATGCAGTTCATCATTCTATTTATAGGTGATGTCAGTATCTCACTTTTTGTAAATTTTTGGTGAGGGACTGTTTTTGTACATCGTGGTACATTGACTCAGAATGAGAAGGACGTTCATCCCTGATACGCTTACTGTCAGTGGCCCCCACACAATTCAGAAAATTCCATTTGTCATACATGTGTTGTGTAGTAGGAGGAGGCAGGTGTACACAACTCAGGATTTCCTATATTGTAGCACATGTTTCATACACATATTGTGCGACTGTGATTAGATCTATCTGAAAGGAGTGTGGCAGCGCATTGAAAGACATCCCAGTTGACAAATATCTGAAAAATAGTGAAGTGAAGATAACTAAACTATGTAAAGGATAACATTACAGAGTGAATCACCACCCTGGTAACTATAGTGGATTGTTTGCTTGTACAATTCAGGAATGGAAGAAAAGAAGGAATAAAAAAATTATTATATTCTTAAAAAGAAAATAATACATAAAAGGAAAGATTTAGGCAGCAAAAGATGTTGCTTTACGTAGCTATTTCAAGTGGGAGGGCTTTGGTAAACACCATGAGTATATTCTATTCTACTATAGCTAGCTGCTACTGTACATATGTATGTCATGATATTAACTCTACATAATGTGTATATAAGTTACAACAGTACTATTTATTACTACAGTTGCCTATTCAACTTAACTGCCCCGTAAGCAGGAGAGGAGCCTCAGAAGGCGACTCTCCCCGAAGGGTGCTTCTATCTATGTTGTGCACTTCTGTTTGTGTATTTACAACTCATTATACTGCATATGTATGTTTATGCACAATTTTATAAAGTTCACATGTTTTACAGTTTGCATCTGATACATTTCACAAATTACACAATTACATGTTTGAAAATAATGATCCAAACAACTAAATAACTACTTGTTTTACTTGTACTAAATAATTACTTGCTTTACTTGTACAAACAGGAAAATTCGTTGTTCTATTTATTTGTAACTTATTTCTAAATTCCATGTATGTATTGCTTGTAGTATTGTTGCAGTCATCTGATCTACTACTATGCTGTATATGTATCTGATCACATTAGAGTGTTCCTTCATTATCTGTGTCTTTACGTTCATCTGTTTCAGTATCAGTGTTTGAATCTCTGTTGCTCCATCCATCATGTTGTGGTGTAGGTGTGTTTCAAGTCATGATGTTGTACATGGTCATTGTTACTTATAAATCTTGGGTAGCATTCTTCATATTTCATCAGTGGTGCGACTAAGCATGCTCCAGTTACCTAGGCCTCTTAAAACTTGCCGTATGTCTTCAATTTCTGACGTCAACAGTATGTGTGGGGGTATGCCACATTTTAGTGTTATGTGTTCAGGGGATCCATGTTACCCACATTCACACATATCACTTTGCATAAGGCCAAAGTGCTGCAGATGTGTAAGGTAAGGCCCGTGGTCTGTCAGGAAATGTGCCGTACTGCAACTTGGGTCAATGTATCTGAGCCTCAACCATTTCCAGATGTCTGGGAAGAAGGAGAAAACCCAATGGCCCCTGTCACATTTCTCATTCTTTTTGCCGTGTCTCAGTCTTCCAAAGATTTAATTGACAATTATCTGTAATATTATACCCTGTTATGTCATGTATCTTATCCAGTCTACCCCTTTTGAGCCAGTATACTGCCGCACTGTGTCTAATGATTGTGCCAATAGGGTATGTTGCAAGTAAAACACATAGGGTTTCCGTGGATATGGTGTGACATGCCCCTGACATTCTGAGCAATACACCTCTTTGTCCACGCCTCACAATGGATTTTTGGATCATGAGTGACAGTCGATGTGCCCACGCACTTGCCTCAAAACACATTATAGATTCAAAGAGGCCTGTATGATACATTCACAGTGTCTGCAGTGGTAGTCTGTAGTGAGATTAGTTTAGTGTGGCGAGTTTGTGCATTAGTATTGTAGCTTTTTCAGTTGTAAGTCTTATGTGCTCATTGAATGTCAATTTTTCATTGAGGTTTATCCCTAGGTATCTTGTGGTTATTTTCCTTTGTATGCTAGTGTTGTTCATCCTAATCGTGGGGTTTCTCAGCAAGGCCCCTTTGATCAGTAAATATGCTGTCTTGTTTGCTGCAGTTGTGAGGTTGTTATGGCTGCACCAGTCACTTAATTTTATGAGTTGTGTAACCTTGCTTTCAAGTTGCACTCTCAGGTTTGCCAGTTATTACTACTAGGAAGTCATCAGCATAGGTTACTATACTCTTCACCCTATCATCTTCGTCCAGATTGGTTTTACGGCAATATCCCAGAAAATTGGCCCACAGATTGAGCCTTCTGGGCATACTTTTGTTTTCTCGATAGCTTTTTGTGTTCCTGCTTGTCATTGCACCACTCTATCTTTTCAGCAGTTAAGTAATCTGCTGTATAGGACTTGGTATCTGCACATCTCATACCCTTGCAAACAAGACAGGCCACCAGAGACTGTCAAAGGCACCTGCTATATCAATTGCTATTGCTACTCCATATTTTTCTTGTGAGTCTTATATAATTTCCAGTGTGTGGTTAACTGCATCATTCTAAAAGGCTACTGGTGTGGATGAAGGTTGAAGAGCATCCTGTATGACTGTTATCAATTACACTGGAGCCTCTCTTGCACCTTAGCCAAAGTGTTAAAGAGGCAGATGGGCCTGTAGCTCTTTGGGTCTGTTGGGTCCTGATCCTCCAATTTTTGGATGATTATTATGTTCATTGTTTCCCACATGGCAGGGACCCTACCTTGCAGCAGTGCTTCATTCAGTAACTGTCAGAAAGGGGGGGGGGGGGGGGGGAGACCTGTGCAACAGTATTTTAATGTTTCTGAATGTATACCATCTGGACCGGAAGTCTTCTTATTCTTTAATAGTTTTATTGCTAACACTACCTCTTATTGGACAAATGGGACAGTAACAGGGCCATTTGCGTACATGTGATCCATTTATCTTTGGGTCTGTATGATGTTGCTGAACATGTGCAGCCCCTTGTAGCAGTGTTGTCTGTGCAACTAAGAGCTGATGGTACTTTTGTAGCTGAATTTTGATAAAATTGTTCTAGTGATCCTGTCTGTTCTTGTATAATTTGTTTTCATATTTTTGCTTTGCATCACGGTATAGTTGCAATCTTCCCTCCCTCTCTTGTGCTGATTTTGCTTTTTTGTAATGTTTCCATTTGCCTCTAGCATCTTTCCTTAGTTTTAACTCATTGGACCAGGGGAGTTTCTGTTTCGGTGCACACTTGGTCTTTGGGATATTTAATTGTTGTGATTTTTGAAGTAGGTTCATCAGAATGTGAGTTTTATAGTCTATGCTACCATAGACTATATGGAGGGAAAATTCTTCAACCACCTTAACTTTTGCCAGTCAGGCTTGTTTAGAAGTCATTGTTTTTGTTGATGTGAAGTTTGTGTGTTTGTGTATGTGTATGTGTATGTGTTTAGGTAGATGACTATGTTGCTATGGCTACTGTGTGTTGCATTTTCTAGTACTTCCCATTTGTTGACATGTATTATGGATTTCACATTTACTAGGAGATGTCAATATTTCTCGTTCCTCCTGCATTGTTGCAATATGTAGGCATTTGTCCTGTTTTTTTTGTTTAGAACAAAGAGGCTGCATTCATTTTTTTATTGAGTGCCATAGAGTCAACCGTGCATTGATGTCACTAAGAATGAGTAATATTTCGTCCCTAGAAAATTGTGCTATATATCTTATTTGGTCAGCAAAGGGCTCTATGTCACATGAATACTGTGCATACATGGATGTGCTAATCCAAGATTCGCATCCGTGAGTAATTTCAGCTGTTGTTACATGTTCAGAACCAAGTTTTGTTGTTTTTGTGACTGTGTAATTTAAGTTCATTATTACAATTGCAGCAGTGGCAAATAAGGTCCTGGTAATTGTGATGACCTGTTTGGGAAGGCCTGTAAGTCTCCTGCCATGCATATCTGGCTTTTCAAGACAGATTATATCTGACTGTACTTCATTCAGGTGTCTATCCAGATCCACTTCAACCAAAGTGCTGCTATTGCAGTTTAGTTGTATGCTCTTCACAGCAGGGGGTATCTAGTAGCACTCAGTTGTTGTCTATCTGGGGTCGTAATAAATGTGCCCATTTACCCTGACAAAGTCCTTATAAACTTTATCTATGTTTAAACATACACCTCTTCATGCGCATGCTTGTCCTAAGAGTCTGCAAAGCTCACGATGGGTGGTTGGCCAGTTCTCTATCCCAAGTATCATTCTGTCAGTCTGCTATGTTGTAGGGAAACATATTTTTTCCTATTTTGGGTGATTGAGGCATTACATCAAACACAGAGCTGTCTGAAAAATTTCCCTGTTTCCCAACCTGCTTATGCATAAGTTACTCTCAAAACTATCATAATCAGGTATCATATTATTGTGTTGTTATGGTTTCTGTGCATGTTCTGTGAAACATTTGTCTTCCCTTGTTGTTTGTGTACACTGCGAATTGTGTGTGGATGAAGTATTTTTAACTGTATTATTAGGTAGATTGTTTCTATTTAGCATTGAACTTCCAGTATCTCTGTTTTTGTAGTATTGTTTGCCTATCCCAAGGTTATTTGGCAACTGAGTGTTTTTTTGTGGCTATTTCCCTGTGTGTTTGTGCTGTGTGTGCTGCCACCACATGTAAAATGTATGGGCTTTATGTACACACTGAACTTGCTAGGGTCATATTCTGAATGTAATTTTAATGATGTGTTTTGACCTAGTGAACTTTTTTGTGTTTCTTGTACTGGCGTGTCAATATCTGTTCCTTGTTTTTCTGTGTTGTGAGATGAATATGTGTTGGTATCACTGAAGTACCGTAGGGCATCCTTTTGTGTTTGTTTTCTGGTTGTTTTGTTATATTCCCCACTACACTGGCAGAAACCTTCCTCTTCCAGCTCTTCCACTCATAGCAGAAGTCCAGTCTGGAAGATTTCCCACTGGAACATTTTGTGTTTTTATCTGTCTTCCTACAAGGTAGTCAATGACTCCCTGCACACATGTCATCTACATAATCAGTGATGTTAAAATATCTTTGCTGTGTTATGTTAAATGTTTGCAGCAATGTAAGATTGTTCATTTCTAGATCTGTTAATTGTGCTATCCACATTTTGTTGCCGGGTGACTGCACACTGCCAATCTCTCATTTTAGTTGGTGGAAACTTATGTTTAAGCTTGCAAGTGTTGTTTCTTTGCATATCTGTACCATTATTTTAGGAGGGCTTTAGTGTCTGATCATTGTAGGTGTACTCTGTTTCAGTGAATGTTGTTGGTAATGTCATTTTCATTGCACTCTATTTGCCTCTCATACAAATTGCTTGTAGGTAGAACGATCAGGTCCCCCTGCCTTATAAAAAGCCTGTTCCTATATTTGCATGGTATACTCCAGCTGTGGCTTCCTCTCAGCATTCTAACTTCTTGTGGTCTGGTTTCACACATTTTCCACAGACTGGTTCTATATCACAACATTTTGATAGGTGACGTAGGTCGCAGCAATTGAAGCATTCCTGAACAGTCACAAAATCTCTTATGTATAAGAACTTGAACTGAATATAGACTATTTCCCTTTGCAGCAGCAGAAGATGAACCCTTGGAGTGACTTCCAGGATGTTATTAACTGTTTGTTTACCTTTTGGGTCTGTTTTGAATTTTATTTTGACCTCCTAGTAGAACTCTTCATTAGATATGTATTCACTTAAGTTGATCTCATATAGTAGCTCCACGATGTCCTGATAAGTTAAAGTAGTTGCAACCTGATACACTGCGAGGAGAGGTTTGAATTTCCTTGGCTCTTCCCTCCTAATATCTTTTAGTTGGATTGTATTTTCTATGATTTTCCTTTTATCTGCTAGTGTTTCCATTTCTAAGATGTCTGAGTTTCCTGTGATTCTAAATACTTTTATTTTTACTTTGTATTTTCTGGGATTGTTTGTTTTAGAGATTGTTTCACTTGCGTCTTGATTGTTTTCTGATCTGAAGAAGAGAACACTTGACTGTTTTGCTTTGGTTTGCTGTATGTGTTGTTCTGCTTTGCTCTTTGGTTTTGAAGCTGAGCCAGCTGCTGCAAAGGACAGTGGAGTTGACTTACCTTCTGTCCTTAATCTTTGATTTACTGATTTGAGATTGGTTATTTCTGATTCCAGACAGTGAATTCATTCCAGTGCGTCTGATGCATTGCTGTTAGCTAATTCTTTATGTAAATTGTCATTTTCTTTACTTAACTGGTCGTTCTGCCCTTCTAATTTTGCCTGAGTGATAACAAACTCCAGAATTTTGTTTTTCACTGTTGCTGGTATAATTGTTAAGGTTCTTTTATGCCTCAGTTCATTCTGAAGCTCCATAATAATATTGTCAATTATGGTGGTCTTTTCCGCAGGTGACCTGCTAAAGCAATTAATGTGCAGCAGTAAAATAACAAATACAGTAAAGTGGATTACCCAGGGCATAAAAATTTCCAGTGTAATGAAAAGGCAACTGCACACAGAACTAAAATATAATAAAGATATTGATTTCATTAAAACCATATTTAAAAGAGTTTTCAAGGGAGTAAAACAACTGGCAAATAACAGGCTAATTTTAAATCATAAAAATAAGACAAAGGCTGTGTGGTCTGTCATTAAATCTGAGTTAGGTGTTAAAGCCTGTAACCAAGAAATTTCAAAAGTTGACATTGAAGGAAATGCTATTGTAAATCCAACTCAAATACCAGAGTACTTCAATGAATTCTTTATAAATGTAGCAAAGTCTGATGTAGATGTAACAGACTATTACAACAAAGTAAATTCCTTTGGCCTAGGCGAAAACTCTGAAAACTTTACAAAATTCTCAAAAGTTTCTGTGGGGGATGTATAAAATGCTATTCTAACATTAAGAAACAAAAAATCTGCAGGTCGGGATGGAATACCCACCAAAATTATTAAAGTGGTACACAGTAGAATTGCAAACCCACTAGCTCAGATAATAAATCAGTGTTTTGAAGAGGGCTGTTTCCCACAGGTTCTGAAATATGCTGAAGTCAAACCACTCTTCAAGAAGGGATCAAGAGAGATCATGGGAAATTATCATCCTATCTTGATTCTCCCAGTCCTATCTAAAATATTTGAAAAACCTGCTGTTACACAAATCCAAAACTTCATTGAAAAATATTCTGTTATTCTAAACAATCAATTTGGTTTTCAGCAGGGTAAAAACACCATTGATGCAGTAAACAGTTTCATTCAGAAAATAAGCACATCATTAGACAAGAGCAATAAGATGGCAGAAATTTTCAGCGACCTCACAAAGGCGTTTGATTCCATAAACCATGCATTGTTTGTCTACAAATTTGAAAAGTGTGGCTTTAGCGGCAGTGCCCTACAATGGCTTAAATCCTACTTATCCAACAGAAAGCAAAGAGTTAGCATTTCTTCAAATTCCACATACTGTTTTTCTGACTGGAAGAAAAATATCTCAGGGTGTTCCACAAGGCTCCATATTAGGTCCAGTCCTATTTCTCATTTATGTTAATGACTTACCATTAAATATCAGTCCCCCTCAGTTCTGTTCGCAGATGATACTTCTGTCTTAGTTGAAGATCAGGACTCGGAAAAAATTCCCAGATCTGCGATCAGTACCCTCAGTACCTTAGACTCTTGGTTTCTGCTAAATGGGTTGAATCTAAACATATCTAAGACTCACGTGATGCAGTTTAGAACCAAACAGTCAAAATGTGAGCAGATTAAGATTGTACACAACAACCAAGGTCAAATTCTTAGGTTTAAATGTAGATAAAAATTTGGGCTGGCAGGCACACATTGAATACCTGGCAAACAAACTGAGCAGCTTTGCATTTGCAATGCAAATATTGTCAACTGCAATTGACATGGACACACAAAAAGTAGCATATAAAAGCTACTATGAATCCATTATTAGGTATGGGATTGTATTTTGGGGTAACTCGACAAACATAGTGCGGATACCAAAAATACAGAAAAAAATCATATGAAATATGTGCACTGCAAATCACAAAGAACCATCTCGACCATTATTTAGAAAACTTAAAATATTGATTCTGCCATCATTATACATATATGAGTTTATTATATTTTTGTACACCAGACGTGAATTATTTGAGGGAAACCATTTTGTCCATTCACATGATGCCAGAAATGAAGAAAATTTTATGCTCCCCACCCACCACCTCAGACTGTATGCCCAGGGACCTCAATACATGGGAATGAAAATTTGTAATAAATTAAAAGGGAACAAGTTGATGCAGATGAGTCAAGGTTCACTTAAAAGAAAGCTATCAGAGGCATATACATTAATTATTACTCAGTGGATGAATTCATGCGGGACAAACTGGAAATTTGAGCTGGGTACAATGTGTTATCGTTATAGTGTTGTTATTTATTATAGTGCTATTATTTATTAATGTAAAAATCATTGTAAATGTTTTATAAATTTTTGACATGTCTCCTGTACACAATCCAAATGGATTGCAAATGTACATTATGAGATGAATAAAACAGTTCACAATTTTTCCCATGCTTTGTGTGAACGGAACAGAAAGAGACACTATTAACTGGTACAAAGAGATCTCCCCTAGCCATGCACCTCGCAGTGGTTTGCAAAGTATAGAAGGAGATATAGATGAAGTCAGCGTGTGAATAAGAACTGTGAATTACAAGAGACTGAACAATCTAGTGGAAGACATATAGTTCACACTTAAAACTTTTTTTTCTGGCACTTGTATTATGATGATAAATTAACACTAAATATAAAATGGTATCAAATAATGGAGGTCATATGAATGTTACCACCACACTGTCAATACATGAATCTTCAGTAGCCATATCAGCAACTATTTGAAATAACAGCAGTATTTTGTCTATTTGATTTTAAGGCAGAAAATTACTGTGCAGAGAGACAGACAGTAAAATACAGCTGGTTCACAGATGAAGACATCAGCCTTTCACATGTGAGCATATTAATATAAACACTTTACTATTCATTCTCATCACACTGAGAAAGAAATTCTCTTAATTGTAATAGGATGTTACAATCAGATAGACAGTTTAAGTCTGTTATCTGTAAATGTTTTCATACAGCAATACACCAGTACTCATCCAAAAGCTAAGAATTATGGTAAAGTAATAGCATTAATAACATATAAATGTAAGGTACCAAATGTGGTCTAAATTTAAGTGTTCTCGCTTTCAGTTAACATTGTTGCCATGTACATGAAAATTAATTTTGCAGGGGCTAAGTTATATGTGTAAAACTACCAAACAAAACAGCAATGCAGAATACAGTCATCCATCTTTACGGAGCTTTTAATCAAAGTGTTTGGGAATGATGAATGTAGAACAATGGTTATTTGGTAAACTGTAAAAAAGTATAATTAAAAAAAATGCTCAAGTATATTATGTATTTTCAGTTTTTTTTTCTTTGTCCAAAAATATGTAGGTTTAATGTGAAGCCAAATCTGAATAGTTACACTCTATATTTTATTACGACTTCCTGTCATTAAGACAGTCTGGCTACTCAAATGGTTTGACACTAATTGCAGTATTTCCAAAAATCTAAGGCTGATTATTGAGATTGTCTTCTTGCATACATTCTTTGATGGAGGGAGCAGTGCAAGATTCTTGGTAGGATCTGTTACATTAGTAGCTTTCTGGGTCACTTTCATATATGTCTTTCTTTATTTAATGAGAAGACAGAATAGTCTGATTCAGAAACCTCTGCTTTCTTATTTAAGGTAAGAGCAAATTCATCAGAGGCATATACATTAATTAGAATTGGCACATTGTGTTTTATGAGGTTTCTCGTTTCACTTGATATGCACCCATCATAAGTAACAGATGTGCAGTGAAAAATTTGGTTCCTGCAGAATGTTATCCATAACTAAATGAAGAAACACAATCTGAACCTATTGTTTCTGTAGCACAACAGTTTCATCTTTACTGTTCCCCGAACCCAGTGTTCTATCATCACCATGATCATCTGCAATATTATCTTCTTGAGGATTGTATGCAGACTGTTGACTTAATAATCGTTCTGCCATGTCTACACCTGTTAATTTATTCCCATTGTACATTAATAGATTTTCCTCAGAGGTTGGTGCAACTGCTTTGTGAGTTAAATCTGTGTTATAACAGTCAGACTGTGGGCTCTTTTCACCTTCGTTTTGCAACACCCCAGTGTTCAAACAGTCTGGTTTCATCTGCTTGTCAAGCACCATTCTCTCTCTGTCGTGCAATGCAAGCTCTTTTTCTATATTACAGCTATTACTTTCAGATGAGGAAGTGCTTAGGTTGCATGCTATGTTTTTTGCTGCTTTGTGTACTGTAAATTGTTTGTCACTTGAAAGACCATGAGCAGTTATTTTTGCATTACATTTAACAGCATGTTCTGTTCTGCAATCACAAGCTATTGCATTTTCACAATTGTCGTAGGTGAAGTTCTTATATTTGCCTTCTCTGGTATCACTGCCACTCTCCTCCTGTTTTTCCACTGTGTTGTCTATGTACGCACTGTAGAACATTTGCTCCTCAGTGGGTACAGAGACCTTCTGACCACAAACTGAAGAAAAAAATATTTGATGATCATGATGGGTATCAGTCAGACAAACTAGACTATCTGTGCAATTATTTTCTGCCCAAGTCTGTGTACAATCTGTGTTGTTTACACAAGTGTCATGTATTTTGATTCTCTCATGCACACAGGTTCTATATCCATCCACTTCAAGTGTATTTTTACAATAGTTATCTGTTTCTAATTCACATTGTCCTAAATTATGAAGATTTTCCTGTTCTCTAAGCACTGCAGTTTCTTTGTTGTAGCTTTCATAGGTGCCTTTATCCCCAGCAGTAATGGCATTCAAACTAAATTCACAGCTGTTGTTCTCGGAGGCTGCACATTGCGAGAGCTCTGCATCATGAGTCTTTTCTGGCACTGTTTGCTTTCCAAGGTCTGAAACAGAATAGACAGCATTTCATTTTTGTATGAGACTTCCATAACATGCTGCACTTAGTTACTTGTATTTTACTGTCTAAAATTTGTTTATATAATGCCTTATTATCTATTTTACCTTGAATACTTTCCCCAGTTTTCTGTGCATTTGTGTAGTTACTTTTGACATCATTAGAATGACTGGCTGTAATTTGTAATTGTGTGTTGGGTAACTGGGAATATTCTGAAAACAGTAATGAAACACACTGTAGTGTGTCATCGGCTAGTTGTGCAGCCCTCTCTGCAATTTTCCTATCACGCATTTGTATAAGTTCCAAAGCACTTCTTAGGCATATATCTCTATCTTCTTGTATAAATCTTTCCATTAGTTTCTTTTCTGCTTCCTCCCCACCTGCAAACCATGCTTCTGTGCATGCTCTGTCTTTATCAAATACCGGGCGTTCATCTAGATGTAATAAATGTTTGCAGTTTATTATTATTAACTTTCTGTATGGAGAAAGCTGTTTGAGTACAGGGTTTCCTGTCAGCGTAAGAACTCGAAGGTTTTCCATGGCACCAAGCACATTAACAATGTCGGGACTGTCCAAATGATTGAAAGACAAGTCCAAAACACTCAGCTGCTTACATTTTGTCAGAATTTCTATGTCTTCAACTGTTTGAAGCTTGTTATGTGTTATGTACAGAGAGTCAAGCACTGGCAGAGCGTCTATAGTTTCTAATTTTCGGATTGAATTGTGGCTCAAATCCACTGTATCTAACTCCTGAAGCACTTCCAAATTTTCGATTTTCTCAATTAAATTGTAGTGCAAAAAAAGACTTTTCAAATTTGTTTGATTTTCGAGATTCTCAATCTTCTCAATGTCATTATTTTGCAACCAGAGACATTTCAGCCCAGTGTATTCTTCTAGGTTCTCTATTTTACTGAAGCCTTTGTAATGTAGATACAAAACATCATTTAAATGCGGCGTCACATACAAGTTGTTGTCCGTGCAGATTTTTCGCAGAGACTTTTTTGTCATTCGCGGTTCATTATCTTGGCGAACCTGTACTACTATGTCTCCACTTCCATCCATAGCGAAACACCACCACCGGATTATAATTACTCACTCTATGAAACGGATACTGCACTGCTTCGCGGTAGTGTGTTTAAAACAATTGATATCACGTTCCCCGACAACAGCGTACCGGTATCGGAAACAAGCGTCATCTGGAAGAAAGTGCTCAGTCAATAAGCACAGAAGACCGACTTTTCGGCAAACACGCGAGACATAAAATCTATACAGAACGAACTGAGTAAGAATGGAATGAAGATAGAGCTTTAAAGAACTTAAAAAAAAGTGTTATAGTTAGACAGAAAATTCGTTTGTTTTCACAATGTTCTTACGCATTAAATTTATCAGTAACAATGAAAAGATGTCAGATCTAGACAACTTAAATAAAATATCGTACTTCTGTCAAAGATCTGTTATGTACGGTACCGCAATGGAGTTTCCCAAAATGAACAACTGTTTAGTCTTATGTATGACTGGTTCCGTGTGACAGGATTGGAATCTGAGTTTTCAAGGACTTTACTGCTCGCCTTCGCTTAACTTACCCTTGGAATGCTGAAAGTTGTGTGAAATTAATTAGTATGATACGATTTTCACTGCAAATCTTCTAATTTTATTTATAAAAATACGGAGCTGATAAACATAAACCGGTAAATATACTGCCAGTTTAAAAGTATTTGGACACCACAACCTTTTGTCTTTTGATTTTAGGATACGTTAATCATCGTGCTAAGCCCTTAGATTGCAAGTTTATAACTGAATCTTTTTTATGTGATGTACACGAAAGAAATCGGAATTCTAATACACAGAGCCCACGTAAAAAAAAAGAAAACAGTCCAGTTAGGAATGTATACACTCTGTGATCAAAAGCATCCGGACACCCCCAAAAACATACGTTTTTCATATTAGGAGCATTGTGCTGTCACCTACTGCCAGCTACTCAATATCAGCGACCTCAGTAGTCAGTAGTCATTAGACATTGACAGCGGAATCCCCGCTCCGCGGAACTCACAGACTTCGAACGTGGTCAAGTGATTGGGTGTCACTTGTGTCATACGTCTGTACGCGAAATTTCTACACTCTGAAATATCCCTAGGTCCACTGTGTCACTTGTGTCTTATGTCTGTGCACGAGATTTCGACATTCCGAAACATCCCTAGGTCCACTGTTTCTGATTTGATAGTGAAGTGAAAACGTAAGGGACCCATACAGCACAAAAGCGCAAGGGCGACCTCGTCTGTTGACTGACAGAGACTGCCAACAGTTGAAGAGGGTGGTATGTGTAATAGGCAGACATCTATCCAGACCATCGCAAAGGAATTCCAAATTGCATCAGGATCCACTGCAAGTACTATGACAGTTATGTGGGAGGTGAGAAAACTTGGATTTCGTGGTCGAGCGGCTGCTCATAAGCCACACATCACACCGGTAAATGCAAAACGACGCCTCACTTGGTGTAAGGAGCGTAAACAATGGACGATTGAACAGTGGAAAAACGTTGTGTGGAGAGACGAATCACGGTATACAATGTGTGATCCGATGGCAGGGTGCGGGCATGGTGCCAACGTGTATAGTGCCAACAGTAAAACTCGGAGGTGGTGGTGTTATGGTATGGTCTCGTTTTTCATGGAGGGGACTTGCACTATCACAGCACAGGCCTATATTGGTTTTAAGTACCTTTTTTTTTTAAATCTTTATTAACACAATATTAATTATACATATTTAGCCCACCTCCTAACATGATTAGTGGGCCATAATTGTTACATAAGTCTAAAAATTTGCAGCTAATATTACAATTTGTGTTAGTGAGCTACTTTTAAGTTTCTAAGCTGGTGTTGAATTCCTACAGTAACAATGGACACTTTAATTTACCTACAATTTATATTAGTGAACTACTACTTTTTAAGTTCCTAAGCTGGTGTTAATTTCCTACGGTGCAATGGGCAGTTTAATTTTACCTACGTCTAACCTAGAAATGACTACTAACTGCAGCGTCACAGGTGTGCCAGTAAGTACAAACCTACTTGGAGTGGCCAGGCTCCTCGAGCTAATCCCGAGGAGCGTGCCCCTGGCACTGGGCCGGCCAAAGTTAGTAATCGCTGCAGTTCCCTATGTTAGTATTCTAATCTAAGTCCTACTCTACTAACTTAACCTACGTCATAATTGGTGCTTGTCATAATCGGTGTGATTGATCCCATCCCCCTGATCCCATACGTGGTGGTTTCCAACTAATGGAGGTCGGCCATTCCACGCACAGGCGGTATGGGATTGGGATCAGGTCTTAATCGGTTGGTTGGTTGAGAATTTGGTATTTACTCTTGATTCCTCAAGTACTCTATTAAAACTTTTCGCGATACCTCTTCTGCCAGAGCATTCAGGGTATGGAAAGTGTCTTCTTGTCTTAGAAGGTCGTATGTCTCGTTGTATGGAAGTCTGTCTCTATGTTGTCGCCACGTCATTGAAGAGAGGGCACTCGAAAACCACATGTTCGGGAGTTCCTTCCGCCGCGCCACAGTCACACTCGGGGGTTGCCCTTTTCCCAAACCGACATAAGTATGTCGGATAGGGTCCATGACCAGTGAGAAAGTGGATGAGTCCTCGTGTGAGTGTTCTGCAGGATTCAGGTCAGGACTCTGTGCAGGCCAGTCAATTACAGGGATGTTCTTGTCGTGTAACCACTCCGCGACGGGCCGTGCATTATGAGTACCTTCTTGCTTCCCACTGCTGAAGAGCAATTCGGGGGTGGCGATTGCATCTTTCAACATGATCAAGCACCTGTTCATAATGCACGGCCCGTCGCGGAGTGGTTACACGACAAGAACATCCCTGTAATTGACTGGCCTGCACAGAGTCCTGACCTGAATCCTGCAGAACACCTTTGGGATATTCTGGAACGCCGACTACGTTCCAGGACTCACCGATTGACATCAACAACTCTCCTCAGTGCAGCACTCCGTGAAGAATGGGCTGCCATTCTCCAAGGAACCTTCCAGTACCTTATTGAACGTATGCCTGCGAGAGTGGAAGCTGTCATCAAGGCTAAGGGTGGGCCAACAATATTGAATTCCAGCATTACCGATGGAGGGCGCCATGAACTTTTAAGTCGTTTTCAACCATGTGTCCAGATACTTTTGATCACATAGAGTGGGTGGGACATTCTGAGGGTGAGGAAGGAAAAATACCCAGAAACTTTGGTTGGCATCGGGGGTTGTAGCTATTTTTAATTAGTTTTGTAGAACAATAGGGGGACTGGACTATTTTTAATCTCTTTCTGGGATGTTTGGGATTTTGAATTGTTTTTAATTTGTTTTTCGGGACGGTGACATCCATGGCAAGTCAGCACAGGCCAGGGCGCTGCTGTTGGAGTACTGGTTTACCATCCCTGTTAATATTTATTTGTTTATGTAAACCAGCATATATATTTATATAAACCACTATACATATCCATATAACGAATACAGCAATAGACTAACATGGGCTCGCTCTGTCGAATGGGCACGTAAAACGTCACCTTATAAATAACTTTGTTTGTAACGGGAAACAAACTGACGCATTCTATTGACAATGGGCGTCATACAAAATATATGGTGAGCTGTATTTGTTTCGCCACTTTATCTACACACTGAAAAAACGAAACTGCCAGTATCTACCTAGACACCAGAGAAAAAGTACCTGGCGGTGGTCAAGAGCGAGATTCTGCATATGTTTTTTTTTATTGAAAATTGAAAACAATAGCTCAAATTTGTGTCATCGTTTTCCACAGTTTGAGCCCAGAAGGCTACGGAGCTGCAGCCAAAATACATCAGAAAATTAACTCCCATTGCTCAATTTCGTCTATAATCAGAAAACTGAATTTCGTTAGACTAAATCTCATAAAACTCCCAACAAAAATTTTAAGTAAATAAATATTATTCAACAATCGAGCATCAATATTTTCTTACAAAATAGATTAAAAGTAGTCATACTATCAACATATTATATACCATAATTAAATGAAAATAAATAAATTATTTTATTTTTAGCGAACTACTGATGTTACATTTTTACTTATTTCAATATTTTTCGCAATAAAATCTGTGTATGTATATTTGAAGTCTGTAAGACATTGTTTTCAGTGACCATTGGCACATGAATTCACGAGGAAAAGGTGAGACTCGTCATGTCGACTCTCTCTCTGTTTTTTTTTTTTTTCTCCTACTGTCAGTCAATTTTTCAAAACTTCCGTAAGAAAAATATCAGCTACCAACGAGAACTGGAAGTTGTCGAAAAACAATTATGAAATAGGACATTATACCTATGGATTTCGCGCTTGAAACTGCCTGAAGTACAGTTCGGAAGTCTAGTGCAACGCGACACGACGCTCTATTGTCACTACCTCCGTTTGTTTACGAGGCGGTCAGTCAGTCGGCGACTGAAAGCAGTCACAACTAAATGTTGGTGCAGGAATACAACGTACGTTTTATATATGACGGTCCTTCCAAATGGAAAAGAGCCACCGTGGTACAACAACCGAGTTAGAAAACTGCTGCGGAAGCAAAGGGACCTTCACAACAAATATAAACATAGCCAAATCCTTGCAGACAAACAAAAATTACGCGAAGCGGAATGTAGTGTGAAGAGGGCTATGCGAGAGGCGATCAGTGAATTCGAAAGTAAAGTTCTATGTACTGACTTGACCGAAAATCCTAAGAAATTTTGGTCTTATGTCAAAGCGGTAGGTGGATCAAAACAAAATGTCCAGACACTCTGTGACCAAAATGGTACTGAAACAGAGTATGACAGACTAAAGGGCGAAATACTAAATGTCTTTTTCCAAAGCTGTTTCACAGAGGAAGACTGCACAGTAGTTCCTTCTCTAGATTGTCGCACAAATGACAAAATGGTAGATATCGAAATAGACGACAGAGGGATAGAGAAACAATTAAAATCGCTCAAAAGAGGAAAGGCCGCCGGACATGATGGGATACCAGTTCGATTTTACACAGAGTACGTGAAGGAACTTGCCCCCCTTCTGGCAGCGGTGTACCGTAGGTCTCTAGAAGAGCGTAGCGTTCCAAAGGATTGGAAAAGGGAACAGGTCATCCCCGTTTTCAAGAAGGGACGTCGAACATAATGACTTTTCTGGAGACTAGAAATCTACTCTGTAGGAATCAGCATGGGTTTCGAAAAAGACGGTCGTGTGAAACCCAGCTCGCGCTATTCGTCCACGAGACTCAGAGGGCCATAGACACGGGTTCACAGGTAGATGCCGTGTTTCTTGACTTCCGCCAAGGCGTTCGATACAGTTCCCCACAGTCGTTTAATGAACAAAGTAAGGGCATATGGACTATCAGACCAATTGTGTGATTGGATTGAAGAGTTCCTAGATAACAGAACGCAGCATGTCATTCTCAATGGAGAGAAGTCTTCCAAAGTAAGAGTGATTTCAGGTGTGCCGCAGGGGAGTGTCATAGGACCATTGCTATTCACAATATACATAAATGACCTTGTGGATGACATCGGAAGTTCACTGAGGCTTTTTGCA
Source organism: Schistocerca nitens (assembly GCF_023898315.1). Classification (NCBI taxonomy): domain Eukaryota; kingdom Metazoa; phylum Arthropoda; class Insecta; order Orthoptera; family Acrididae; genus Schistocerca; species Schistocerca nitens. Next base: position 561,108,169 of record NC_064619.1, on the reverse strand, counting down.
AATGATGCTGTGGTGTATCGAGAGGTTGTAACAATGGAAAATTGTACTGAAATGCAGGAGGATCCGCAGCGAATTGACGCATGGTGCAGGGAATGGCAATCGAATCTCATTGTAGACAAGTGTAATGTGCTGCGAATACATAGAAAGATAGATCCCTTATCATTTAGCTACAAAATAGCGGGTCAGCACTGGAAGCAGTTAATTCCATAAATTATCTGGGAGTACGCATTAGGAGTGATTTAAAATGGAAAGATCATATAAAGTTGATCGTCGGTAAAGCAGATGCCAGACTGAGATTCATTGGAAGAATCCTAAGGAAATACAATCCGAAAACAAAGGAAGTAGGTTACAGTACTCTTGTTCGCCCACTGCTTGAATACTGCTCAGCAGTGTGGGATCCGTACCAGATAGGGTTGATAGAAGACATAGAGAAGATCCAACGGAGAGCAGCGCGCTTCATTACAGGATCATTTAGTAATCGCGAAAGTGTTACGGAGATGATAGATAAACTCCAGTGGAAGACTCTGCAGGAGTGACGCTCAGTAGCTCGGTACGGGCTTTTGTTAAAGTTTCGAGAACATACCTTCACCGAGGAGTCAAGCAGTATATTGCTCCCTCCTACGTATATCTCGCGAAGAGACCATGAGGATAAAATCAGAGAGATTAGAGCCCACACAGAAACATACCGACAATCCTTCTTTCCACGAACAATAGGAATATAAAAAAAGGGAGGAAGGTTTATCTATTTAGCAAGAGTAATAGAAGGCAGATTTCAGACTACCTAACAGATCAAAACGAAAATTTCTGTTCCGACACTGACAGTGTTGAGTGTTTATGGAAAAAGTTTAAGGCAATTGTAAAATGCGTTTTAGACAGGTACGTGTCGAGTAAAACTGTGAGGGACGTGAAAAACCCACCGTGGTTCAACAACAAAGTTAGGAAGCTACTGTGAAAGCAAAGAGAGCTTCACTCCAAGTTTAAACGCAGCGAAAACCTCTCAGACAAACAGAACCTAAACGATGTCAAAGTTAGCGTAAGGAGGGCTATGCGTGAAGCGTTCAGTGAATTCGAAAGTAAAATTCTATTTACCGACTTAACAGAAAATCCTAGGAAGTTCTGGTCTTACGTTAAATCAGTAAGTGGCTCGAAACAGCATATCCAGACACTCCAGGATGATGATGGCATTGAAACAGAGGATGACACGCGTAAAGCTGAAATACTAAAACACCTTTTACCAAAGCTGTTTCACAGAGGAAGACCGCACTGCAGTTCCTTCTCTAAATCCTCGCACAAACGAAAAAATGGCTGACATCGAAATAAGTGTCCAAGGAATAGAAAAGCAACTGGAATCACTCAACAGAGGAAAGACCACTGGACCTGACGGGATACCAATTCGTTTCTACACAGAGTACGGGAAAGAACTTGCCCCCCTTCTGACAGCCGTGTATTGCAAGTCTCTAGAGGAACGGAAGGTTCCAAATGATTGGAAAAGAGCACAGGTAGTCCCAGTCTTCAAGAAGGGTCGTCGAGCAGATGCGCAAAACTATAGACCTATATCTCTGACGTCGATCTGTTGTAGAATTGTGGAACATGTTTTTTGCTCGAGTATCATGTCGTTTTTGGAAACCCAGAATCTACTCTGTAGGAATCAATATGGATTCCGGAAACAGCGATCGTGTGAGACCCAACTCGCTTTATTTGTTCATGAGACCCAGAAAATATTAGATACAGGCTCCCAGGTAGATGCTATTTTCCTTGATTTCCGGAAGGTGTTCAATACAGTTCCGCACTGTCGCCTGATAAAGTAAGAGCCTGCGGAATATCAGACCAGCTGTGTGGCTGGATTGAAGAGTTTTTAGCAAACAGAACACATCATGTTGTTCTCAATGGAGAGACGTCTACGGACGTTAAAGTAACCTCTGGCGTGCCACAGGGGAGTGTTATGGGACCATTGCTTTTCACAATATATATATATGACCTAGTAGATAGTGTCTGAAGTTCCATGCGGCTTTTCGCGGATGATGCTGTAGTATACAGAGAAGTTGCAGCATTACAAAATTGTAGCGAAATGCAGGAAGATCTGCAGCGGATAGGCACTTGGTGCAGGGAGTGGCAACTGACCCTTAACATAGACAAATTTAATGTATTGCTAATACATAGAAAGAAGGATCCTTTATTGTATGATTATATGATAGCGGAACAAACACTGGTAGCAGTTACTTCTGTAAAATATCTGGGAGTATGCGTGCGGAACGATTTGAAATGGAATGATCATATAAAATTAATTGTTGGTAAGGCGGGTGCCAGCTTGAGATTCATTGGGAGAGTCCTTAGAAAATGTAGTCCATCAACAAAGGAGGTGGCTTACAAAACACTCGTTGGACCTATACTTGAGTATTGCTCAACAGTGTGGGATCCGTACCAGATCGGGTTGACGGAGGAGATAGAGAAGATTCAAAGAAGAGCGGCGCGTTTCGTCACAGGGTTATTTGGTAACCGTGATAGCGTTACGGAGATGTTAAGCAAACTCAAGTGGCAGACTCTGCAAGAGAGGCGCTCTGCATCGCGGTGTAGCTTGCTGTCCAGGTTTCGAGAGGGTGCGTTTCTGGATGAGGTATCGAATATATTGCTTCCCCCTACTTATACCTCCCGAGGAGATCACGAATGTAAAATTAGAGAGATTCGAGCGCGCACGGAGGCTTTCGGACAGTCGTTCTTCCCACGAACCATACGCGACTGGAACAGAAAAGGGAGGTAATGACAGTGGCACGTAAAGTGCCCTCCGCCACACACCGTTGGGTGGCTTGCGGAGTATAAATGTAGATGTAGATGTAGACTGGAATAGAAGAGAGAACCGATAGAGGTACTCAGGGTACCCTCCGCCACACACCGTCAGGTGGCTTGCGGAGTATGGATGTAGATGTAGACGTAAGGAGCAATATATATAGATAAATACAATATTCCTTACATACCAACAGTAACTTCTTTAACTATTTAAAATTTTTGAAGAATTGAGAAAATGTTTCAAACGTGTGTTTTTGTACACCACGAACATACTATTGAGGATGATATTATTATTATTATTATTGGGAATCACAAAAACACTTCAACACGAAACTGCTCTGTTTTGCACGAGCGACGCCCTGGTCAAAACCGACTACTTGTGGCGGGTATGCGGCACGTGCTATTGTTTTTATATCAGCTGAGGAACACGTCGGGAGTGCCGTCAATGACCTATTGACTGTGCCGAAAATAGGAAATTCGCAATATGTTGAAAACTGCGGATGCGCACAAACAGTACGGTTGCGTCATCTGCTGACAACGGAAGTTATAATTAATTATTGTCAAATTCATATTGTGATAATGGGTTTTGTGCTGTTGCGTTTTCTTAATCTTCAAAAATTCAAATGGCTCTGAGCACTATGGGACTCAACTGCTGAGGTCATTAGTCCCCTAGAACTTAGAACTAGTTAAACCTAACTAACCTAAGGACATCACAAACATCCATGCCCGAGGCAGGATTCGAACCTGCGACCGTAGCGGTCTTGCGGTTCCAGACTGCACCGCCTTTAACAGCACGGCCACTTCGGCATCTCTTAAGCTTCATTTTATTGTTAGATTTGTTTTCCTGACACGTTTCAAACGTCCAACAAGGACTTGTTTTAATGATTTTCCTATGGTACGAGTGTTCCCTCACAAGAGAGACCAACTGAAGACTCGAATTGGAAAACGCAGAAAGTGCCAAAATTGTACAATGTCAGATTTTTCATGTTGTGTGTGCTAATGCGAATAACATGGGAAAGGTTGGAAGCACCACAAAAGTTTCCTTTTAGTTCACAAGATGCCCGATAGATGTAGGAGGACGGATGTTCCATCGCCAGCGCCATGGTGAACATGTCAAGTGCCTAAAGGCAATGCCGGCCCTTGTGGCCGAACGGTTCTAGGCGCTTCAGTCTGGAACCACGCGACCCCTACGGTCGCAGGTTCGAATCCTGCTTCGGCCATGGATGTGTGTGATGTCCTTAGGTTAGTTATGTTTAAGTGGTTCTAAGTTCTAGGGGACTGATGACCTCAGATGTTAAGTCCCATAGTGCTCAGTGCCTAAAGGCAATGATTGCTGTAACCTGTGAATGGTGCAAGCTCATACCATTGTAGCACTTTGAATATTGTGTAAACTCATTTTGTAGTGTGACAACTGTGTCAGACCGGAAAAAATTGTATCATGTTGATAGCTTTAATGTTGCTTGTTCCAGAAAGTGTTGAAAAAAAAAAAAATGGCTCTGAGCACTATGGGACTCAACTGCTGAGGTCATTAGTCCCCTAGAACTTAGAACTAGTTAAACCTAACTAACCTAAGGACATCACAAACATCCATGCCCGAGGCAGGATTCGAACCTGCGACCGTAGCGGTCTTGCGGTTCCAGACTGCAGCGCCTTTAACCGCACGGCCACTTCGGCCGGCAGAAAGTGTTGAAATCAAGTTTTCCGTGTCTGGTCACAGTTAATGCCTTCCGATCGAGACTTTAGGTATTACAGAGAAAAGGAAAAAGAATGTCAAATGCATGGTGCCTAAAGAACTAGAAAATATGGTAGCCACAGCTAGAGTGAAAAAACCTGTTATAGTGATCAACAAGGATGAAGGTGATTTCTGCGATCTGGTTTCCGTAGCCAATACATACCTTATTACTACCAGCAAACTAAAGATAACGAAAGCTTCAGTAATACGTTTCAATTCAGACAAGAAAGGCAAGCGTGTAACGAAAACTCATTTTGATAAAGCGCACTGGACTGAGATTTCTGCATTCGAAAACGGACAGAACTTCAATGACCTGCCGTCCTTAGGAAATGTTTCCCAACTTCCACTGTCAAGCAAAGTGAATGAAAAGAAAAAAATGGACCTATTGTTATGATTCCGTTTCTTGATGAGAAGTGTTGAACATTTTACGAATCTTTTTGTAAGTGATATCAGAGTGTAAGAACTTGAGTGGACATTCAGCGATTCCTTGGCTAAGTAGCACGGCATTACAGTTCATTAGTAATATGTTCCATGGATAATTTTACATGGTAGATCGTAATGATGTGGAACGAGTTATTATACATTCACATCGCAAATTAATATACACATACCGCTACATTCCGAACATTTATAATTTTTTTGTGCTTCTTGTGTACTAGACGGAAAATCGTCTACATCTATGAGGAACAGTAGTGGACTTGAGACTGAACCTTGGGGAACCCCATACGTGATTTCTCTCTTGTCAGAATTATGAAACTGGACCATATTGCTTGAATTACTATGTACAACTTTCTTCATTTTTTTGGTTAAATGTGGCATTATTCATTGGTTGGCTATACCACCAGTCCTATAAAATGATTCAAGATTCAAGATTCAAGATTCAAGATTCTTTATTAGCCATTGATCATGCAAGATGAAATAGGCTTCGTCAGTACATAAAATAATATTAATATTCCAGACACTGTATATAAGGCATAGATATAATTAGCATATGAGTAACTTACAAATAACATAAACCTTAAGCAGGTGACTACAATGCTTAATACATATTCTTGTTTCAGATACATACAAAGGTACCAAAAATGAGTTACATTGTAGTAGCAAACACAGTAGTTACGCAACACATCATAACACTGGCAAATAAAGTAGTTACCTAACACAGTTGAAATACAAAGGTATTAGATATGAAATATTTTGTAACAGTATATATAGTAGTTAATTAAGTTAATTATGCAATTACAGGTTTATCTCTGTGCTACTCAGATCATAATATTCTTGCATAGAATAAAATGGATTGTCAGATAACCAATTGTACAAATTTTGTTTAAGAATTTTTGTGGGCATGTCCCGAGCAGATTGCGGTAGTTTGTTGAATATTTTTAAGGTATTCACTTTGTGTGAGTTACTACTTTTTGTTAGTCTGTGTCTTGGTATATCATAATCTGCCTTCCTTCTAGTGTTGTAGTTATGAATTTCTTCCCTGACAACACCTTCCATACCATTGTTTTTAATGTGTAACACACAGATATAAATATACAAGTTTACAATGGTCAACAGTCTTAGCCTTATAAAGAGAGGACGACAGTGCTCCGTGGGACCGACTTTACACATTATGCGCAGCATTCTTTTCTGCATCAACAAAATTTTGTTACTGTGAGAGCTGTGCCCCCATATGAGAAGGCCATATGTAATATGTGACTGGAAGAGTCCACAGTACATTGTTCTCAGAAAGTTCATGCTAATCATGTCCCTAAGTTTCCAAAGGAGATAGGAGACTCTTGAAAGCTTTTTGCAAACCTGATTTACGTGATCTTCCCAGTTCAGTTTGGAATCAATATGCATTCCTAATAGTTTTATAGTTTTGTTTTCTATGGTTTTGGGTAACCCTAAGAGAAGCTGTTGTGTTTTCTCTGAGTTACACAGTAATTTATTGGATGTGAACCAGTGGATGGCTGATTTGAGTGATTCCTGTGTGTTATTGTCCAAAGCTGAGATGTTCTGATGTGAGGTGAGGAGGGTTGTGTCATCTGCATAGCATATGGTAGTACTATTTATGTGATGAGGTAGGTCATTGATGGCTATGATGAAGAAGAAGGGTCCCAGAACCGAGCCCTGTGGTACACCAGTACTAACTGCTGCTACAGGGGAGTAATTATTTTTAACTGAGACAAACTGTCTTCTATTATGAAGATATGACTCTATTACTGCTAATGCTGGGTTACATACACCATAAAATTCTAGTTTTGCAACCAGGGTGCCAAAGGGAATGCAGTCAAAAGCTTTGCTCAGATCACACAAGACAAGTGACACCATATTCCGGTCTTCAAAGGCTGTTAATGTCTGGTCAACAATTTCCAGGATGGCCGCAGTGGTATTTCTGCCCTGTCGGAATCCGAACTGACTATTGCTCAAAAGGTTGTGTGTCTCAAAATAGCTACTTAATTGAGTGTACATAAGTGACTCAAATACTTTAGAAAATATTGGCACAATTGAGATTGGGCGATAACTTTTAGGAAGATGTTTGTCACCCTTTTTAAACACTGGAATAACTTTGGAAATTTTGAGGGAGTCGGGAAACACTCCTGACTGTAAACATTTATTAAATATGAATGCCAACGGTTTAGCGATCGAGTCTACAGTTTTTTTTACTATGTAATTGGAGAGCCAGTAGCAGTCCATACTTTTAGAATTTGAAAATTTTGTGACTGTTCTTTTAATCTGAGCAGGTGTGATACTATACCAGTTAAAGACATGATCTACTGGTGGAAGGGCATTAAGTAAATCGCTTGCAGATGTATCTGTTTTTTCTATCTTACTTTCAATTTCTTTAATTGAGCTAATGAAGTAGTCATTTAGTTCCCTTGGAGTGAGCTGAGTTTCATGTGTGTGACGTGTGGGATTTTCTTGTGCTACAATCTGCCATGCTGCCTTGCACTTGTTTGTTGCACCTTCTATGTACCCTTCATAAGCAGCCTTTTTTGTCTGTATCAGCTTAAGTTTGTAGAATTTTTTACATTTTTGGTATGCTGCATAAAAGGTGCCCTCCTGCTCTGATTTTTGTTTACATGCATTTTTATATGCTGTGTATAGTACGAGCATGTTTTTTCTTATCTGGACCAGTTCGTCTGTGTACCATTCCAGCTTTTTATTTTTATATGTTCCAGAAGAGTTGGTTTTAATTAGTGGTGAGCATGAATACCATAATTCTGTATAATTTTTAAGGAAGTTTTCAAAGGTAGTTTCAACATCAGACTTCTCAGATGAACACTTATAGACAAAGTCCCAACTTGCATCCTCTAGTATACGAATAAATGACATAATGTATTCTTCTTTTTGTCTTCTTACCCATGTCATATTGTGCACACTAGTGGAATTTGGTTGCTTACTAAAGAGATTGAGAAGCAATGGGTCGTGGTCTGCAAAGCACCCATTTGCAAGGCTAACAGTGTAGCTGCCACGGGGAAAATTCACAATAATATTGTCTATGCATGAATTTTTACATGTTGGACACTGGATGGTACAGTACAGATTAAGGGACCTTAATAAATTAAGAAAAGTTCTTGAGGGCTCATTACTTGTGTTTACCATTTCTATATTAAGATCACCACATATGGCAATCTTTGTTTTATGCATTAGTATTTTTCTAACCAGTAGTTCAAATCTTTCAAAAAATGTATCAATGTTGCCATTGGGAGATCTGTATAGGCTTACAATTATTAGATTTTCATCAGTCATTTTTATACAACTAAATTCTGCATCTAACTCTGTACAGTAAGATGATACATCTATTTTTGTAAAGTTGAAATTATCTCTGATAAAGATCCCAGCCCCACCATTTCGCCTCTGCTTTCTGCACATTATGTCTGCAGTGACGTATCCTTGAGGTACAAACATATCTACCTCATTTGCAACTAACCAATGCTCACATACACATATTACATCAACGTTCTTAATCTTACAGAAATGTTCCAATTCTAACATCTTATTTCTAATACAACAAATATTAACTTGAAGTAATGTCAGCATATTATCTCCCTTTTTGTTTATCTGGATACAGTTTGACTTTGAATCATAGTTTATATTTTTTACATTACCTACGAGTGGTGTGCTTGTCAGATTGTTGATCCCCATGTCTGTTATGGTGTGCTGTTGCTGATCTGGGGCCAACAAAAATCCTGACTTCTCGCAGGTGGTTGCCTCTTGTGAATTGGTCGGCTGCTGCTGGCTTCATTGTATACAAAATCCTGGTCCTTTAGCTGTTTCTTTCTTCTCTCTCCTCTCCCATATCTTGGCTGCAGGATCTCTGAAGGTGGTGCTTCTTCTTCAGCTGGTGGTGTCACAACTTCTTCTTCTGGAGGTGACAACACTGGTTCTTCTGCTGGTAATAACACTGATTTTTCCTTTATAGGGCAAAGTGGTGACTCTTCCTTTTCTTCCTTCACTGGCAGTGTTATGGGTGGATGTATCTGTTCTTGTGGTTTGTCAATTTTTTCTAATATTTCTTTGCACAGAATTGTTTTACCAAAATTGTTTCTGTGCAACCCATGCTTTGTAAAGTGATCTCTCTGAGAGCTTGTTGCATCAATAAATGTTACATTGGCGAAACTGCTACAGATCTTTCTAAATTTTCTATTTGTTCGAATAATTTCTTTATTTACGCATGAAGCTTCCATCAAGTCGTGTCTTTGTGGAATGCTTACAACATATACATCTGAATGTGTAATTTTCCCTAAGGTTTCACGTAGAGCCCTTGTTGCATTGACACTTTCGTTTCTATAAACGTCGTTACCTCCCCCAATAATGACACATTTCGAACCTTTTGTTACTGATGTTTCACAGTTTTTTAGCACTTCTCGTAGAGGAGCCCCAGGCTTGGTGGTTCCACTTACTTTTCGTTTATTTTGCATAGTGGCCATTTTACCTGCTAAGCCTCTTCCGTGGCTAGCTGAAAAAATGTAAACATCGCCCTTACTCTCACTTCGTGAACCATTTTGCGAAAATTTAGTGTTTTCTTCACTCTTCAGAGTATGCCCTAGAGACGTGTATTCATTTCTCTTATGTCCCTGGTTGTTCGTCTCTTCATACGTGTCTAGCAGCTCATATTTATTCCTTGTTTTTAGTTCGAAACGATTTCCACTTTGTTTCACACGCCTGTTTATTTTAGGCCTAAGAAAAGGCTCGTTTTCCACTTTTTGTTTTTGTTTGAGATCACTAATCACTGTTTCCAAATTATGTATATACTCTTTAGCGTACAATAAATCCTGTTCTAATGTGGAAACAACGTTTTCTTCTCGCACAGTATCTTGTTTTGATAAGCACATCGATCGCAAACAACAGCCAATTACACCACAGTCACATTTTGCGCTTACCGCAGCAGAACTCGAGATGCATTTTGAATGAATCCATTTTTGACTCGCTGAACATAGTCTGAAACCATTAAAAAGTCTTTCACTGCATAAGATGCACTTTATATCGGCAGTGTACATGTTTTTCACGGAGCCACTTACTATCTAGGCGAATACAGTGATTCACACAGTCAAATGCCTTAGAAAGGTCGCAGAAAACACAAACTGCTGCTTTTTCATAATTTAATGCTTGTAAAATATGGTTAGCAAACATGTAAATGGCGTTCTCAGTACAGCAATCCTTCTGAAACTCAAAATGTGATTTGCTAAGGATACTGTTATTGTTGCTAAGGTGAGATATTCTAGAATAAATCACCTTCTCACAAATTTAGCCAATGATGTCAGCAGTGAGACAGGTTGGTAGTTATTGACATCTCTCTTATCACCTTTCTAAAATAAAGGTTTAACAATGGCATATTTCAGTCTCTCTGGAAAAATGCCTTGGGTTAGTGATGCGTTACATATTTCAGATAAGACTGACCTCATTACATGGGAACAATTTTTTGTACTCAGTCGGAAACACTACCAAAACCAGATGAGCTTCTATTTTTGAGAGAATGTATAGTTTTCTTAATTTCATTGAAGAAGTTGGTGATACATTCATATGACTGAATTTAATTAAAGTTACATTTACAACATATTACTGTGATTTTGCTCTTGAACTGTTTGTCCCGATGCTTTCTACTATATTTAAGAAGTGATTATTGTTTACATTTTCTACCTGTGACTTATCTTTTATAGCCCTTCTGTTCAGTTCAATAGTATTGTTGTGTTGCTCTGTGGCTGGTTGTCCTGCCTCTACTTCACTACATTCCGTATTGCCATAAGTCTGTTATTGGAAGCTTAATAACGTTTCTTAGTAATTTTGAGTTTTTTTGTACTGTGCAACTACTGCCAGATCTGAAAGAAATGTTTAAGTTTTATGTGAGTCTGTGCTCAATACCAAATGTTCCTTTTTAAAATGTCTTTGGGTGAAATGTTAACAACAATGTCAAATATTAGAATATATATTTCATTAAATACGAATTGTTTGTAGTGTAAATTCTTTAAGTTTTTCCCATTTTGCTAAATATCTATTTTTGACACATTGAGGGTTTCCCACTTCCAGTCTTCAATTATCCAAAAGCTAGAAGTTATTTACATTCTGGAATATCTGGACAAAGAAACAACATACATAAACAAGAAAGTAAACTATGAAAAAATAGTTGTGGATTTTATGTGACACCGAAAAAAAGACACTAAAGATGAAATAATTAGGAGCTGTATACTGTGTTCTATGTTGTGTCTAGGAATCTTGCATACGCATTTCGCTAGAGAAACAATCAAAAAACTCCTATTCAAGCAAAGGGCCACCTGCAAAATAATCAGTCTTCTTCAGAACAGACAAACACAAGTGTGTGCTACATAAAGATTCCGGAAGAAGTGGCTAATGTTGACGCTGCTTTTGCAATTGGCTGCCACCAGTCGGTCGCGGTGCTTATGTCCTCTTCACCTAGGGGCTGTTGCTGTTACGTTGTTGTCCTGGAAGGAGATGGTCAGCCTGTGATTTGCTGACCTCTTCTCATAGCCTTGTCCTCCCTATCGTTTCCGACTGGCATGCCGGTGCTGACTTTATGCCATAACATTCTATATATTTGGATTTTTGTATGTATATTTTTTCTCAAGCAAATAAATATTATGATTCTTGAAATATTCCCGGCATAAAGAGTATTCTATGAAAGTTTGAAATTGCAGCCACATGACGTAAATTTCTTAACATGATATTTTGGCTAACAACCATTCATCCATCTTTAGGTGAATGTTTTGCACTGGAGATTGTTAGTTCACATTGTTAACTTTATACCAAAATTTAGTGCAGAGGTGAATATGCAAAGGCAGCCACTATATGAGTGACTACTGTCAAGTTTTACACCCTGCAGGTGCTTGTGTAATGGTGATACTACATGCATGCTAACTCATGCAGTGAAAATACTAATGTCAAATTAATGTAATCAACTGTTGCTAGACATGTCACTAGTCACAAAGTGTTTTCTTTCCAAAGATGATAAAGAAATCACCAGGTCCCATGCCTTATCCAGTTGAAAGCCACCATCACGAGGAGTAAGATCTTCAGCCAAATGTATTTCCACCGGTTCCTTAATAAGTGAATCCCTAAAGGATCTCATCAAGGCCGAGATTTCCATGGCAGAATAATCCATGGAGTTCCCTATGAAGATATAATGCTTAGCTAAGACTGACTTCCTGGGGTGCATTGTCTAACCATCCACAATGTAGGCTTTAACACACTGGCAATGTATTCTGTAATTCCAGCCCTCCACAATCCCATATTGTCTTTTGCCAAACCAAGAAGAGCACAAGCCTTTGTATGTAGATGGAAAATTACTTTGACATAATGTTTCTTTCACATTCTGCCTAATACCAATGAAATATTGCTGACATAAATCAAATAGAGGTAATGCAGGAGTAGGTTTAATAATGAATAAAAAAATAGGAGTGCGGGTAAGCTACTACAAACAGCATAGTGAACGCATTATTGTGGCTAAGATAGACACAAAGCCCATACCTACTACAGCAGTACAAGTTTATATGCCAACTAGCTCTACAGAGGATGAAGAAATTGATGAAATGTATGATGAGATAAAAGAAATTATCCAGATAGTGAAGAGAGGCGAAAATTTAATAGTCATGGGTGATTGGAATTCGAGAGTAGGAAAAGGGAGACAAGGAAACATAGTAGGTGAATATGGATTGGGGTTAAGAAATGAAAGAGGAAGCCGCCTGGTAGAATTTTGCACAGAGCATATCTTAATCATAGCTAACACTTGGTTCAAGAATCATGTCTGACATGTTCCACATCCTGGAGGACCTCCTCACTACGGATCAATTGGAATGAAAGTAAATCTAATCTAATCTAATGAAAGAAGGTTGTATACATGGAAGAATCCTGAAGATACCGGTAGGTATCAGATAGATTATAGAATGGTAAGACAGAGTTTTAGGAACCAGGTTTTAAATTGCAATACATTTCGAGGGGCAGATGTGGACTGTGACCACAATCTATTGGTTATGAACTGTAGATTAAAACTGAAGAAACTGCAAAAAGATGGGAATTTAAGGAGATGGGACCTGGATAGACTGAAAGAACCGGAGGTTGTACAGAGTTTCAGGGAGAGCATAAGGGAACAATCGACAGGAATGGGGAAAGAAATACAGTAGAAGAAGAATGGGTAGCTCTCAGGGATGAAGTAGTGAAGGCAGCAGAGGATCAAGTAGGTAAAAAGACGAGGGCTAGTAGAAATCCTTGGGTAACAGAAGAAATATTGAAATTAATTGATGAAAGGAGAAAATATAAAAATGCAGTAAATGAAGCAGGCAAAAAGGAATACAAACGTCTCAAAAATGAGATTGACAGGAAGTGCAAAATGGCTAAGAAGGGATGGCTAGAGGACAAATGTAAGGATGTAAAGCCTTATCTCACTAGGGGTAAGATAGATACTGCCTACAGGAAAATTAGAGAGACCTTTGGAGAAAAGAGGACCACTTGTGTGAATATCAAGAGCTCAGATGGAAACCCAGTTCTAAGGAAAGAAGGGAAAGCAGAAAGGTGGAAGGAGTATATAGAGAGAGTCTATAAAAGGGCGATGTACTCGAGGACAATATTATGGGAATGGAAGCGGATGTAGATGAAAATGAAATGGAAGATATGATACTGAGTGAAGAGTTTGACAGAGCACTGAAAGATCTGAGTCGAAACAAGACCCCGGGAGTAGACAACATTCCATTAGAACTACTGATGGCCTCGGGAGAGCCAGTCCCGACAAAACTCTACCATCTGGTGAGCTAGATGTATGAGACAGGTGAAATAGCCTCAGACTTCAAGAAGAACATAATAATTACAATCCCAAAGAAAGCAGGTGTTGACAGATGTGAAAATTACCAAACTATCAGTTTAATAAGTCACAGCTGCAAAATACTAATGCGAATTCTTTACAGACGAATGGAAAAACTGGTAGAAGCCGACCTCGGGGAAGATCAGTTTGGATTCCGTAGAAATGTTGGAACATGTGAGGCAATACTAACCTCATGACTTATCTTAGAAGAAAGATTAAGGAAAGGCAAACCTACTTTTTTAGTATTTGTAGACTTAGAGAAAGCTTTTAACAATGTTGGCTGGAATACTATCTTTCAAATTCTGAAGGTGGCAGGGGTAAAATACAGGGAGCAAAAGGCTATTTACAATTTGTACAGAAACAAGATGGCAGTTATGAGATGAGGGAAATGAAAGGGAAGCAGTAGTTGGGAAAGGAGTGAGACTAGGGTTGTAGCCTCTCCCTGATGTTATTCAATCTGTATATTGAACAAGCAGTAAAGGAAACAAAAGAAAAATTCGGAGTAGGTATTAATGTCCATGGAGAAGAAATAAAAACGTTGAGGTTCGCCGATGACATTGTAATTCTGTTTCTGTCAGAGACAGCAAAGGACTTGGAAGAGCAGTTGAACGGAATGGACAGTGTCTTGAAAGGAGGGTATAAGCTGAACATCAACAAAACCAAAACGAGGATGATGGAATGTAGTCGAATTAAGTCGCATGATGCTGAGGGCATTTTATTTATTTATTTATTTATTTACGTCCTGAATCTTTGTGGTACATATACCATACCTTAGATGTTGGACAAAATGATATTACATTAATATACTGTTACATTGGTGTATACATTACATTTATAAATTGTTACATTTTTATATTGCTATATTGTTACATTACATTTTTGTATTGTTACAACCAACTTATTTTTCAAGATACTGTGTTACTGAGTAAAAACAATTTTCCAAGAGATATCATGTTAGAGATTTTTTAAAGCTATGGATTTTGTTTATGGCCTTTAGGTTACTTGGCAGCTTATTAAACAAATGTGAACCTGAGTGATATACACATTTCTTGCACAGTGTGGTATAACAATGATGTCTGTGTATGTCACTATTTGCCCTTGTATGGTGTTCATGTACAGATTTATTTTGAATAAATACATTTCCATTTTTTAGCATGCTTTTTTTTAGGAACATTACAACTTCTAGTATATAGATACATGGTAGGGGTAGAATCCCCAGTTCTTTAAAGAATGGTTTGCATGATTTTCGGATGTTGGCATTTTTCATTACCCTCACAATCTTTTTTTGTTTCCGGAATGTGGTTATGCAATGAGGAGAATTTCCCCAGAATATGATGCCATATCTTAATAGGGAGTGTATGCAAGTGTAATACACAGCTCTAACTGTTTCAGGACTTGTGTTGTTCCATATAATCCTCATCGCATAAGTCATTTTGGATAGTTTAGAATTTAATGAAGTGATGTGGGAATTCCATTTAAGATTGTCTTGTAAGTAGATGCCAAGAAATTTTGCTTCAGTGACACTGTTAATTCTTTGGTTTTCCATTGACATGTTTGGTTTTAATGGGTTTTTATTTTGTTGTGTATGGAAGTGTAAGATGACTGTTTTTTGAGGGTTTATCAGTAATTTATTCCTCATAAACCACCCTGAGACATTTTCACTTGTGACTTTAGCATTTAAACTTAAAGCCATTTCATTTTCACCTTCAATTAATATGCTTGTGTCATCTGCAAATAGCACTGGTTCGGAGTGTTGAACGTGTAGGGGGAAGTCGTTTATTAGATTAGGAAATGAGACACTTAAAGTAGTAAAGGAGTTTTGCTATTTGGGGAGCAAAATAACTGATGATGGTCAAAGTAGAGAGGATATAAAATGTAGACTGGCAAAGGCAAGGAAAGCGTTTCTGAAGAAGAAAAATTTGTTAACATCGAGTATAGATTTAAAGGTGAGGAACTCGTTTCTGAAAGTATTTGTATGGAGTGTAGCCATGTATGGAAGTGAAACGTGGACGATAAATTGTTTGGACAAGAAGAGAATAGAAGCTTTCGAAATGTGGTGCTACAGAAGAATGCTGAAGATTAGATGGGTAGATCACATAACTAATGAGGAGGTATTGAATAGAATTGGGGGAGAAGAGGAGTTTGTGGCACAACTTGACAAGAAGAAGGGACCGGTTGGTAGGACATGTTCTGAGGCATCAGAGGATCACAAATTTAGCATTGGAGGGCAGTGTGGAGGGTAAAAATCGCAGAGGGAGACCAAGAGATGAATCCACTAAGCAGATTCAGAAGGATGTAGGTTGCAGTAAGTACTGGGAGATGAAGAAGCTTGCACAGGATAGAGTAGCATGGAGAGCTGCATCAAACCAGTCTCAGGACTGAAAACCACAACATGGGAGGAACACACTGGATATGAGCTGCTGCCTCTCCTCTTAACCTTGTGGGTGGTCAGTTTCTTCTTCCTTAGAGCTGTGCTGATCTGATGTGGTGAATATCCATTATTTTTCAACATAGATTGTAGGTGTCCCAGAGCCACTGCAAGGTTGTCTCCATCAGACATAACTTGAGCCTGGTGTACTGATGTTCAAAGGATGGCCATAGTTTGTGATGGGTAATGGCAGCTAGATACCTGCAACTGCACGTCTGTATGTGTGAGGTTACGGTAAGTGGACTGCCCCTATGATCCATACACTTTTTGACTGATGAGGATAACCAGAGAGCCAAAATATGATCAGTAAGAGGCAGTTTAGAGTTCAATGCCCCACATGGATGCAAACTATACACATAGGTATCTACTTACTATTATCAGGCCAAGGCATTTGTTGGCATGTGTGTTCAACATTATTCTAAATTGTTGAATGGAACTTAAGAACTGTAGAATGACAACCAGTTGTGTGCTAGACATAGTTATGGAACATTTTTTGACACCTGTGCAACCTACACAGGTCTACTATAAGTACAGTTTAAAAACATACACATAAGTGCAGTGAAGTGCTTACAACTCACAAACCAAAGTACACCATTGATTTACCCTTCTACTATTCTTATGTGCTTGTTCTATTTCATATTGCTTTGCGACATTATGTGCAGATGTTTAATCAATGTGATCATGTCATGCAGTTGTAGTGATCCATGCCATTCATGGAAGGGCATGTACCTCATACATCAAATATAGAACTCAGAGTAAAGATGTGCGTTATCATAATTAGTTTGTAAACATCAGGTCACATGCTGTGGGGAAGTATTACTCAAGAGATGTGGAGTCTACACGCTGGAGAGCATTTGTAATCTCCGTGAAGCAAAGAGGAATGAAGAAGCTCTGGTACCATGAAAGATCTCCGGCACCAAGGAAGGTGACTATGATGTATATAAGTGAGTGTTGTCATATACTATTCACAGACAGAATGTTAACAAGAGGTCTTTGAAACAGTCGTATAAGTTGGTTTCCATGTATCATGTAATCTTTTGTGACAGTTTGTGGCAATATACAGAGTTAACTGGAACCACTCTACATTTTATTTAAGTGGAGAAGCAGTGTTTTGTTTTATAGCCACCTCACTTGTAGAAATCTGCATGGAGGAAAGAAGTTTGATGCCGAGGAAGATCAGGGCACAGCATAGCTGGACCCTGAGGTAAATCACAAGAGTTGCAAGGTTAGATATATGCATCAATCTAATAAGGGAGTGTTAAGGTGGCACAGTTAGGTGAAGCTGCATGGAGTAATAGGACTAGAACAAATGTTGCTCAAGCAGGCAAAACATTGCCACACTAGCTAAATACAGCAGTCATCAGTCACTAACACTCCCCAGCACACCACTAATATTGTATTCGAATATTAGTGGATGTTTTTTCCCTACTCATTTGTATTAACTTAACTTTTTTACATTTAGGACAAGCTGCTATTCATGATACCAAATAGAAACTCAGTCTAAGTCTTCCTATATCCTCCTACTGTAATTCAATGACAATAATTTCCTGTGCACTACAGGGTCATCAGCAAACAGTTACAGACTCCCTGTCACCCCTGCCATCAGAGCATTTACATACACAGAGAATTAGTAATCATACCATATGTCTCTGGAACAATCCCCCCTTGTCTCTGATGAATACTTGCTGTCAAGGACAACATAGTGAGTTCTACTACTTAAGAAGTCTTTGAGTCATTGATCTATCTGGGAAAAGTGTTCCATATGTTCAGACCTTCAATAACAGTCTGTAGTTGGGTGTTGTGTCAAATGCTTTGTGGAAATCTAGGAATGGGCAATGTGCCTGTTGCCCTCCATCCATAGGGAAAGCTGCTTTTTGCATGAGTGATGCTTTCTAAATCTATGCTGGTTTGTGGATAAGAGCTTTCCTGTTGCAAGGAAATTTATTGTATACAAACATGGAATATGTTCAAGATTTCTGCAGCAACCAAGGTTAAGGATGTTGGTCTGCAATTTTATGGGTCCAATCTTTCTCCCCTCTTATATTCAGGAGTCACCTGCACTTTTCCAGTCACTTGGGACTTTGTGCTGGGTAAGAGATTCACTATAAATGCAAGCTAAGTAAGGGACCTATG
The DNA here is from genome assembly GCF_023898315.1 of Schistocerca nitens. Lineage (NCBI taxonomy): Eukaryota > Metazoa > Arthropoda > Insecta > Orthoptera > Acrididae > Schistocerca > Schistocerca nitens. The sequence goes on along the minus strand of NC_064619.1, from coordinate 561,089,797 downwards.
TTGTAGAATACTCTCTGTAAAACTAAATTGTGATTCCACTGGTACCTTGAAACTTATTTGTTTTCAGTGCTTTCACTTACTTATCTATGCCACGGATGTCTGTTAGTATGTCTTCTGTACGAGAGTGTGTATAGCAATCAAATAATGATATGTCTATATGACCCTAATGCATGAATAAGTTCTTAAATATGATACTTACTTCAGTTTTCCTTTAGCTGTTTTCTATTGCCACACCAGACCTTTGACCTGCTTAGTGATTTTATGTAGGACCAAGACTTTCTCAGGTCCCCAAATAAGGTTTTTTGCTAAGATGTTGTTGTTGTTGTGGTCTTCAGTCCTGAGACTGTTTTGATGCAGCTCTCCATGCTACTCTATCCTGTGCAAGCTTCTTCATCTCCCAGTACGTACTGCAGCCTACAACCTTCTGAATCTGCTTAGTGGATTCATCTCTAGGACTCCCTCTACAATTTTTACCCTCCATGCTGCCTTCCAATACTAAATTGGTGATCCCTAGATGCCTCAGAACATGTCCTACCAACCAATCCCTTCTTCTAGTCAAGTTATGCCACAAACTCCTCTTTTCCCCAATTCTATTCAATACCTCCTCATTAGTTATGTGTTCTACCCATCTAATCTTCAGCATTCTTCTGTAGCACCACATTTCGAAAGCTTCTATTCTCTTCTTGTCCAAACTGTTTATCATCCATGTTTCACTTCCATACATGGCTCCACTCCATACAAATACTTTCAGAAACGACTTCCTCACCTTTAAATCTATACTCGATGTTAACAAATTTATCTTCTTCAGAAACGCTTTCCTTGCCATTGCCAGTCTACATTTTATATCCTCTCTACTTCGACCATCATCAGTTATTTTGCTCCCCAAATAGCAAAACTCCTTTACTACTTTAAGTGTCTCATTTCCTAATCTAATGCCCTCAGCATCACGTGACTTAATTCGACTACATTCCATTATCCTTGTTTTGGTTTTGTTGATGTTCATCTTATACCCTCTTTTCAAGACACTGTCCATTCCGTTCAACTGCTCTTCCAAGTCCTTTGCTGTCTCTGACAGAATTACAATGTCATCGGCGAACCTCAACGTTTTTATTTCTTCTCCATGGGTTTTAATACCTACACCAAATTTTTCTTTTGTTTCCTTTACTGCTTGCTCAATATACAGATTGAATAACATCAGGGAGAGGCTACAACCCTGTCTCATTCCCTTCCCAACCACTGCTTCCCTTTCATGTTCCTCATCTCTTATAACTGCCATCTGGTTTCTGTACAAATTGTAAATAGCCTTTTGCTCCCAGTATTTTACCCCTGCCACCTTCAGAATTTGAAAGATAGTATTCCAGTCAATATTGTCAAAAGCTTTCTCTAAGTCTACAAATGCTAGAAATGTATGTTTGTCTTTTCTTAATCTAGCTTCTAAGATAAGTTGTAGGGTCAGTGTTGCCTCACATGCTCCAATATTTCTATGGAATCCAAACTGATCTTCCCCGACGTCGGCTTCTACCAGTTTTTCCATTCGTCTGTAAAGAATTCGCGTTAGTATTTTGCAGCTGTGACTTATTAAACTGATAGTTCGGTAATTTTCACATCTGTCAACACCTGCTTTCTTTGGGATTGGAATTATTATATTCTTCTTGAAGTCTGAGGGTATTTTGCCTGTCTCATACATTTTGCTCCCCGGATGGTAGAGTTTTGTCAGGACTGGCTCCCTCAAGGCTGTCAGTAGTTCTAATGGAATGTTGTCTACTCCCGGGGCCTTGTTTCGACTTACGTCTTTCAGTGCTCTGTCAAATTCTTCATGCAGTATCATATCTTCCATTTCATCTTCATCTACATCCTCTTCCACTTCCGTAATATTATCCTCAAGTACATCACCCTTGTATAGACCCTCTATATACTCCTTCCACCTTTCTGCTTTCCCTTATTTGCTTAGAACTGGGTTTCCATCTGAGCTCTTGATATTCATTCAAATGGTTCTCTTTTCTTCAAAGGTCTCTCTAATTTTCCTGTAGGCAGTATCTATCTTACCCCTAGTGAGATAAGGCTCTTTGTCCTTACATTTGTCCTCTAGCCATCCCTGCCAAGTCATTTTGCACTTCCTGTCAATATCATTTTTGCAACGTTTGTATTCCTTTTTTGCCTGCTTCATTTACTGCTTTTTTATATTTTCTCCTTTCATCAATTAAATTCAACATTTCTTCTGTTACCCAAGGATTCCTACTAGCCCTCATCTTTTTACCTACTTGATCTTCTCCTGCCTTCACTACTTCATCCCTCAAAGCTACCCATTTTGCTTCTACTGTATTTCTTTCCCCGATTCTTATCAATTGTACCCTTATGCTCTCCGTGAAACTCTGTACAACCTCTTGTTTAGTCAGTTTATCCAGGTCCCATCTCCTTAAATTCCCACCTTTTTGCAGTTTCTTCAGTTTTAATCTACAGTTCATGACCAGAAGATTGTGGTCAGAGTCCACATCTGCCCCTGGAAATGTCTTACAATTTAAAACCTGGTTCCTAAATCTCTGTCTTACCTTCTAGTATCTCTGATACCTTCTAGTATCTCCAGGCTTCTTCCATGTATACAACCTCCTTTCATGATTCTTGAACCAAGTGTTAGCTATGATTGAGTTATACTCTGTGCAAAAGTCTACCAGGCGGCTTCCTCTTTCATTTCTACTGCGTTTCCTTCTCTTCCTGTTTCTATTATCGACTTCCAGTCACCCATGACTATTAAATTTTCGTCTCTCTTCACTATCTGAATAATTTCTTTTATCTCATCATACATTTCTTCAATTTCTTTGTCATCTGCAGAGGTAGTTGACATATAAACTTGTACTGCTGTAGAAGGCATGGGCTTCACGTTTATCTTGGCCACAATAAGGCATTCACTATGCTGTTTGTAGTAGCTTGCCCGCACTCCTATTTTTTTATTCATTATTAAACCTACTCCTGCATTACCCCTATTTGATTTTGTATTTATAACCCTGTAATCACCTGACCAAAAGTCTTGTTACTCCTGCCACTGAACTTCGCTAATATCCACTATATCTAACTTTAACCTATCCATGTCCCTTTTTAAATTTTCTATCCTACCTGCCCGATTAAGGGATCTGACATTCCATGCTCCGATCCGTAGAATGCCAGTTTTCTTTCTCCTGATAACGACGTCCTCTTGCTTAGTCCCTGCACGGAGATCTAAGATATGATGGTGCAAACCATTGTATGCTTATGCATCGATTTTTTATAGACGAACATATTTTTACTAACTTTTGTGTGTTGACATTTCCACATTCTTATGCAACACGAATGCAACAATCTCTGCTTCCTCAACATTTTCCAAATTTTGTCACTAAACCATGGAATAATTTTGGGCCAAGGCAACAACAACTCACCTTCCATAGGGTTAACATACCTGCATGTTAATTCTCTCATATTCACTTGTTTACCCTCCAGTGTAAATACTTGTTCATAGGAATGTTTGTTTGCGTGCTTGTATTAACTTTCATTTGTGCTGGTGTTGTATAAATGAGGCTTTTGCATGATTAAGCCTGTCAATCTGTAGTTTAGGAACCGCCTTGATTTCTGCACCAGACATTTGGGAGCAGCACTTGGGTTGGAGAAGCATACAATTGACTATTGGGTGCTGCCACAATATTAGAAATGACTTATAAGTTACATTTAATTTCTTTTTTTTTTTTATTAAAAAGTACCTAAACTTATTCAATTAATGATTTGTTAGTCTTGGTAATGTTTTAGTGGGTGGCATTAGTCAAATGTCAAATGTCTTTTTTAAAGTTTACTTTTTTTTACAATATTTCTGAAAGTCTTTCAGATGTCTGTATATGCTTGTGAAAGTAATATATTAACAAGCTTAATTCTAAGAAGTGTGAGACTATGTTATGTTTTGCCAAGTCTTTTAAAAGGGTGATCAATGATTTGTTTGCGATCAATTCATTCATGTTTTGGCAGCGTTAAATCATAGATCTGTTGGTTTCCTTTTGTGTAGAGTTTTTTTAAGTTGGTTGTTTTTAAAAGATTGTTACCAAGGATACTGTGTCTAGACACTATATTTTGCTGCCAATTCTCATTGGTATGATAACTTACAGAAATAAAATAAATATGACATGAATCTTTTTATTTAGTCATTCGTCATGCGAAACACCTGTCTGCAACATGTTAACAGTGACCCATACAATGTCTGCAGTTTATACAGATTACTTTGTTTCAGCTGCACCCATCTGCAGCGTCATCAGTGTAGATAGATCTGCTAGCTCAGTTTTGTGGCATGAACGCAGATGAGTGTGCATGAACATTTTCGTGTTCAGAGCTGCATTAAACAACAGCACTTCTTTCTCATTAGTGGTTACATATTTTATTTTCACATTGTCTGTTCTTGTCTTTCATTCTATGGGTGCTGTTCTCTTTTCGATACAACACAGTGAAGAGCAGCAGTCATCAGATATAGGTATTAGCGGCCCTATAACCAAACTACTTTTTTGATTAATGTACCTTTGGTGCAGTATACACTTCATTCTGTGAAAAAAGGACTGGATGAACAACAATACCTAATGTAAATGCTGTTAACAAAATTTTGTGAACTACTACAATACTTAGTTTTGATTCAGTCAGTTTATTCATCAAGTTTTCATTTATATATTAGTAACAAAAATAAATTTCTGTAATAAAGATTATCATATATTTCATAAACATATACACACAACATAAAAATTATTATGTACATTTAATTTTACAACATTTGTTCATATAAATAGTTCACAAGTGCTGTGTACTTATGATGATGATGATGATTATGTTTACGTGATGTCATGTTGATACCAGCTGCCATTCTTTACTGTACAATATAAATGAGTAAATGAAATTCCTGTGAGCTGCTCTTTTGATCCAAATAATATTAACATGTCCACAAAACAAAATAATCAAGTTCTTGACACAGATGAAGCCACACACTGTACACCACCTTAATTTGCAAGGATACAAAGAATATTGATCGAGTCCACACATTCTGCTTCAATACAACAAATTTGGTGTTATGAAAATAAAGTAACTTACATCAGTTTCAAACTTGTACTGATTATGAGATCCGTCCCAAAACACGTACAGAAGTTTCTGACTAGTTCTCACAACATTCAAGTAATTAGTAAACACAACATGCACCTTTTCCTCCAAGCTATTAACCAGTACACTGAAATAGTCCCAAAAACATCTCATGACTGCTCAGAGTTTCTGATAAATTTAGGCTTTCCTATGGGGCTTATTCAGTTCAGGTTGAGCAACTGAGGTCAAACATGCTGCCTCACTTTAAATTGAAACACTCCTCCAGAAAGTCTTCAAGTGTGTGGTACAGATGAGGCCTCACACCAGACAGTCCATGTTCTTCATCTGGATAACTCTGTCAAAAATGAAAAAGAGTTGAATTCTCCTTTTACCACATCATGCATTGTGAAAGATTCTTTGCAAATAGGAAGAGTTCTGCATGAAGTACATCGCCTAAATTTCATGTGTGTTCAGTATACATGTACAGCTTCCGTAAATAAAAACTACTTGAAATATAATGGGGAACCATTAATTGGTGGACTCAAAGATATGTACTAAGGCTGATGGCCTGTAAGTAGTGTACTACATAAACAGAAATAAAAAAAGACTACTCAAATTATTAAGGAACTATTTGGTGTGGCAGATCAGTGTTTGATTATTTTTTGATCTTGCACTGTTTCCTGTGATAAATTTCAAACAAACTGATCAGCCCAGTGACAGTAGATGAGTAGTTTATTACAGACATATTCTTGTACTCCATCACAAGGCAAAAATTGCAGAACTCCTGTGCAAGCTCACCAAAAATTAGATGCCTTGTCTAAATGTTTTGAGTTGTGAAAAGAACAGATAGAGACATAGTTGAGCTCAAATTTGTCTCACTTTACAGGTAAATTTGGAAATTTGTTGTAAGTTCCTATGGGACCAAACTTCTGAGATCATCGGTCCCTTTTACAGGTAACCACCACTCATTGAATACATTTGATAAGTACACTAATTTGGAGCATAAGGCTATGTTCTTTTTTGAACACTTCATAGTTTACATTTTCCATAAAATGCATCTGTAATAAACCAGTGCCAATGTCTGAAACAATCATAATTTATGAAGCTTATCACAGTGTAAGAATACAGTTCAAGGTCAAAAAACAGCTGCGCCCTAATATGCTATGCAACAGATAGTTCCATAGCAATGAGAGCAGTCTCATCTTTTTTTCTGTCTGTTAAAGCCATTCAGCAATCATATTAATATCTGTCCTTTCTTTCATGTTCAAATACAGAGGGCAAAATGTATACTTCTCCACAAATTATTCAGTGTAGTTCACACTGTATGATGGTTTGTTTGCACTACAGATGGTTTCTTGTCCCTAAATTATTTTCAGTAATAAACATTAAAGCAATATATGAAAAAATCCATACTTTATGCAATGACTTTTACCTGTTGCCTGAAAAGAATATCCTTGTGTTCCAGTGCCTTGGATAGCATCATCGACTGTTGGTAGTGTACATTATCATCCAGTGTGCCATGAACTAAGAAAAACATTTTATTCCTAAAATTGTCAACTTTGTTTATCAGTTGTGAAGCTACATATCCTTCTAGATTGTCATCTACAGTTGGTAACCCCATGTATCGTTCTGTATAAATTGTATCTAGAAGAATGAGAAAGAAGAAAATGAATTTTTAAATTATAACAACAACAATGACCAAATTAAAAGAGAAATTATATTACATGTAAGTGTCAGATCACAAAATTGAGACTTAATAAAAAAAGATGATCACATCCTAAAAAATTATGTGCCCACTCAGTTTAACATCTTCATATAAGATTAACTAATGAATCTCTGGATGTGTGAGATGACACTGGTTTGACTGAACCACTTACAAACCTCACTCAGCACTACAGTCTGGATTTTCTCAAGCCAAATCCATTAAAAACTAAAGCTTTCATATTTCACATAGGCGAGCAAGAGTCTAAAAGGAAGAGCATGACTAAATGATGTTTTATGGAGCTATATCAGAACAAAAATAACTTATTTCTGGGAGTAGTCTGTGGTTATCTCCTTATTTCAAACAAACATCACCTGTTATGCGCTAATAAATCAGCAGGAAGGGAGGATCAGTGACATCAACTGACCAAGCAAGGTGGCACATTTGAGTGGAGGAGTGTGGTTCATTTCCCTGTATCTGACCATGTAGATTTACATTCTCTTTGCCTAAATGACTTGAAGTGAATGCTGGGATGATTTCAGTAGAAATGACTTGGCTGAATTTCTCTCTTATCCTTTTCCAATCTTATCTTCTGCTCTATCTCTGAAAACGTTCTCTTCAAGAGAACATTAAACCCTTTCTTTCCTTTTTGCCATCCATGGCATGACCATACTCTTAACTGGCCATTAATTGAAATGTGGGTAATACTTTCTCAGGTCCACAGTACACCAATAAAACAGCTCCAAGAAGATGTGAGTAGTAATCAAGTGAATTAATTTCCTCAGCACCAGCTCTTAAACTCAACAGAAGCTTATAGCACAATAACATTAAATACGAGGGGTGTTTTTTAAGTAAGTACCATTTTGAAATTAAAAAAAGACATGTTAAGATATCTCAATAATTTTATTTGTACATGAAAGCCTGTACCTTAATATATTCACTGACGCCATTACAGTCTGATTCTTCCTTATTTACGTTGTGTACTGAGTGTTTAAGATGCCTCCGATAATCGTGAGTCCCACCGACTGTGAAGTACGGGCTGTTATAAGATTTCTTAGTGCTAAAGGCCTAAAAGCAATCAATATTCATGGGAGATCTGTGCAGTTTATGGAGAAAACATTGAGTGATGGAATGGTAAGAAAGTGGGTGAGAGCATTTAAAGATGGCCGCACAAATGTGCATGATGAACAACGGAGTGGGCGTCCTTCGGTTGTTAATGAAAGTTTGGTGCAGGAAGTGGACAATAATGTGAGAGAAAACAGACGCTTTATGATTTCCTCCTTGCAGGATGACTTTCCTAATGTTTCTTGTAGTGTTTTGTATGGCATTGTGACCAAGCAGTTGAATTACCAAAAACTGTGCACATGTTGGGTACCAAAAATGTTGATGGATGTACAGAAAACCAAATGTTTAGACAGTGCATTGACTTTCCTTGAGTGGTACCACAACAACGGTGATGATTTCTTAAGCCAAATTGTAATGGGCGATGAAACATAGGTGGCCTACATCACAACAGAATCAAAGCAACAGTCCATGGAAGTTGAGCAAGGGCATTGTTTTGCTGTAAGACAATGCCCGTCTGCATGTGGTGAATCAGGCCAAAGATCTCTTCACTTCTCTTCGATGGGAAACTCTAGATCATCCTCCATACTGCCCCGATCTTGTGCCCAGTGACTACCATCCGATTCTGCACTTGAAGAAACACCTGGGCAGTCAGCATCTTCAAGACGATGATGAAGTCAAAACAGTGATGATGCAGTGGTTAACAAGTCAGGTGGAAGACTTCTATGAGGAGAGTTTCAAAAACTGGTACAACATTATGACAAGTGCCTTAATATTGACGGAAATTATGTAGAAAAGTAGATTAAGGAACAGGCTTTCATGTAATAATAAAATTATTGAGATATCTTAGCACGTCTTTTTTTAATTTCTTACTTAAAAAACACGCCTCGTAACTTACTTTATTTTTGCAGCTTGAGAAAAACTGTAAACATAATCCTTTCATTATAATTTGATGTTCCCATGGTTGTCCATGGTATTTTGTTACTTCTACTTCACCATTCACTATACTAAATGTAAGTGTTTTGATAGAGTAATCGTGATTTTCTTACCATAATATGCCCAGTCTGTTACAGGTGCCACAGCAATTCCACATTTGAACACACCCTCTTGGTCTGTTGCTAATGCCATACCAGTGCTATAGCCTCCATAGCTCCAGCCCCAGATACCTGTTCGATTTTTATCAACAAAATCGAAGTTGTCCTGTATGTATCTGCAGGACAAGGAAAGGAAAATATTTAAGATTACTTTTGTAGGAACAATTTCACACTCAATTTCAAAAGCAGTTTGAGTAACTATAGCCTTATTGTTAATACCTGTACTTACTTTGTAACACTTAATTGGTCTTCAATTTCAACCGTTCCTAGTCGACGATAGCCAGCAAACAACATTTTATTCCCTTTCAATCCAGAACCACGACCATCGATTGCAGCATAAATAATACTTCTGTTCACTGTCAGATATGTACTCCAGTCAATACTGAATCGTTTTGTGACTTGAAATGAATCTGGACCCCCATAGCTGAAATGGAAAACAATACAGTAACATTACTTATTTAAACTTACATGCACATTGATAATCCATATCTTTTTCTTTTCTCTTTGGGAGTGAATTTACTTGCTCTGATACTCCAAAACTAGCTAACACTTGGTTCAAGAATCATAAAAGAAGGTTGTATACATGGAAGAATCCTGGAGACACTAGAATGTATCAGATAGATTATATAATGGTAAAACAAAGATTTAGGAACCAGGTTTTAAATTGTAAGACATTTCCAGGGCCAGATGTGGACTCTGACCACAATATATTGGTTATGAACTGTAGATTAAAACTGAATAAACTGCAAAAAGGTGGGAATTTAAGGAGATGGGATCCAGATAATCTGACTAAACCAGAGGTTGTACAGAGGTTCAGGGAGAGCATAAGGGAACAATTCACAGGAATGGGGGAAAGAAATACAGTAGAAGAAGAATGGGTAGCTCTGAGGGATGAAGTAGTGAAGGCAGCAGAGGATCAAGTAGGTAAAAAAACGAGGGCTAGTAGAAATCCTTGGGTAACAGAAGAAATATTGAATTTAATTGATGAAAGGAGAAAATATAAAAACGCAGTAAATGAAGCAGGCAAAAAGGAATACAAGCGTCTCAAAAATGAGATCGACAGGAAGTGCAAAATGGCTAAGCAGGGATGGCTAGAGGACAAATGTAAGGATGTAGAGGCTTATCTCACTAGGGGTAAGATAGATACTGCCTACAGGAAAATTAAAGAGACCTTTGGAGAAAAGAGAGCCACTTGTATGAATATCAAGAGCTCAGATGGAAACCCAGTTCTAAGCAAATAAGGGAAAGCAGAAAGGTGGAAGGAGTATACAGAGGGTCTATACAAGGGCGATGTACTTGAGGACAATATTATGGAAATGGAAGAGGATGTAGATGAAGATGAAATGGGAGGTACGATACTGCGTGAAGAGTTTGACAGAGCACTGAAAGACCTGAGTCGAAACAAGGCCCCGGGAGTAGACATTCCATTGGAACTACTGACGGCGTTGGGAGAACCAGTCCTAACAATACTCTACCATCTGGTGAGTAAGATGTATGAGACAGGTGAAATACCCTCAGACTTCAAGAAGAATATAATAATTCCAATCCCAAAGAAAGCAGGTGTTGACAGATGTGAAAATTACCGAACTATCAGTTTAATAAGTCACAGCTGCAAAATACTAACGTGAATTCTTTACAGACGAATGGAAAAACTGGTAGAAGCTGACCTCGGTGAGGATCAGTTTGGATTCCGCAGAAATGTTGGAACATGTGAGGCAATACTGGCCCTACGACTTATCTTAGAAAATAGATTAAGGAAAGGCAAACCTACATTTCTAGCATTTGTAGACTTAGAGAAAGCTTTTGACAATGTTGACTGGAATACTCTCTTTCAAATTCTAAAGGTGGCAGGGGTAAAATACAGGGAGCGAAAGGCTATTTACAATTTGTACAGAAACCAGATGGCAGTTATAAGAGTCGAGGGGCATGAAAGGGAAGCAGTGGTTGGGAAGGGAGTGAGACAGGGTTGTAGCCTGTCCCCGATGTTATTCAATCTGTATATTGAGCAAGCATTAAAGGAAACTAAAGAAAAATTCGGAGTAGGTATTAAAGTCCATGGAGAAGAAATAAAAATGTTGAGGTTCGCCGATGACATTGTAATTCTGTTTCTGTCAGAGACAGCAAAGGACTTGGAAGAGCAGTTGAACGGAATGGACAGTGTCTTGAAAGGAGGATATAAGATGAACATCAACAAAAGCAAAATGAGGATAATGGAATGTAGTCAAATTAAGTCAGGTGATGCTGAGGGAATTAGATTAGGAAATGAGACACTTGAAGTAGTAAAGGAGTTTTGCTATTTGGGGAGTAAGATAACTGATGATGTTCGAATTAGAGAGGATATAAAATGTAGACTGGCAGTGGCAAGGAAAGTGTTTCTGAAGAAGAGAAATTTGTTAACATCGAGTATAGATTTAAGGGTGAGGAAGTCGTTTCTGAAAGTATTTGTATGGAGTTTAGCCATGTATGGAAGTGAAACATGGACGATAAATAGTTTGGACAAGAAGAGAATAGAAGCTTTCGAAATGTGGTGCTACAGAAGAATGCTGAAGATTAGATGGGTAGATCACATAACTAATGAGGAGGTATTGAATAGAATTGGGGAGAAGAGGAGTTTGTGGCACAACTTGACAAGAAGAAGGGACCCGTTGGTAGGACATGTTCTGAGGCATCACGGGATCACATACACTCCTGGAAATTGAAATAAGAACACCGTGAATTCATTGTCCCAGGAAGGGGAAACTTTATTGACACATTCCTGGGGTCAGATACATCACATGATCACACTGACAGAACCACAGGCACATAGACACAGGCAACAGAGCATGCACAATGTCGGCACTAGTACAGTGTATATCCACCTTTCGCAGCAATGCAGGCTGCTATTCTCCCATGGAGACGATCGTAGAGATGCTGGATGTAGTCCTGTGGAACAGCTTGCCATGCCATTTCCACCTGGCGCCTCAGTTGGACCAGCGTTCGTGCTGGGCGTGCAGACCGCGTGAGACGACGCTTCATCCAGTCCCAAACATGCTCAATGGGGGACAGATCCGGAGATCTTGCTGGCCAGGGTAGTTGACTTACACCTTCTAGAGCACGTTGGGTGGCACGGGATACATGCGGACGTGCATTGTCCTGTTGGAACAGCAAGTTCCCTTGCCGGTCTAGGAATGGTAGAACAATGGGTTCGATGATGATTTGGATGTACCGTGCACTATTCAGTGTCCCCTCGACGATCACCAGTGGTGTACGGCCAGTGTAGGAGATCGCTCCCCACACCATGATGCCGGGTGTTGGCCCTGTGTGCCTCGGTCGTATGCAGTCCTGATTGTGGCGCTCACCTGCACGGTGCCAAACACGCATACGACCATCATTGGCACCAAGGCAGAAGTGACTCTCATCGCTGAAGACGACACGTCTCCATTCGTCCCTCCATTCACGCCTGTCGCGACACCACTGGAGGCGGGCTGCACGATGTTGGGGCGTGAGCGGAAAACGGCCTAACGGTGTGCGGGACCGTAGCCCAGCTTCATGGAGACAGTTACGAATGGTCCTCGCCGATACCCCAGGAGCAACAGTGTCCCTAATTTGCTGGGAAGTGGCGGTGCGGTCCCCTACGGCACTGCGTAGGATCCTACGGTCTTGGCGTGCATCCGTGTGTCGCTGCGGTCCGGTCCCAGGTCGAACGGGCACGTGCACCTTCCACCGACCACTGGCGACAACATCGATGTACTGTGGAGACCTCACGCCCCACGTGTTGAGCAATTCGGCGGTACGTCCACCCGGCCTCCCGCATGCCCACTATACGCCCTCGCTCAAAGTCCGTCAACTGCACATATGGTTCACGTCCATGCTGTCGTGGCATGCTACCAGTGTTAAAGACTGCGATGGAGCTCCGTATCCCATGGCAAACTGGCTGACACTGACGGCGGCGGTGCACAAATGCTGCGCAGCTAGCGCCATTCGACGGCCAACACCGCGGTTCCTGGTGTGTCCGCTGTGCCGTGCGTGTGATCATTGCTTGTACAGCCCTCTCGCAGTGTCCGGAGCAAGTATGGTGGGTCTGACACACCGGTGTCAATGTGTTCTTTTTTCCATTTCAAGGAGTGTATTTAGTGTTGGAGGGCAGCGTGGAGGGTAAAAATTGTAGACGGAGTCCAAGAGATGAATCCACTAAGCAGATTCAGAAGGATGTAGGTTGCAGTAACTGGGAGATGAAGAAGCTTGCACAGAATAGAGTAGCATGGAGAGCTGCATCAAACCAGTCTCAGGACTGAAGACAACAACAACAACAAACAACAACTCCAAAACAAGGTACATACATGGTTATAGTACACAATATTTCGCATTAAATAAATATTTCATATTGAAATATATAAGTACATATAAAAATGCAGTAAATGAAGCAGGCAAAAAAGAATACAAATGTCTCAAAAATGAGATCGACAGGAAGTGCAAAATGGCTAAGCAGGCATGGCTAGAAGGCAAATGTAAGGATGTAGAGGCTTATCTCACTAGGGGTAAGATAGATACTGCCTACAGGACAATTAAAGAGACCTTTGGAGAAAAGAGAACCACTTGTATGAATACCAAGAGCTCAGATAGAAACCCAGTTCTAAGCAAAGAAGGGAAAGCAGAAAGGTGAAAGGAGTATATAGAGGGACTATACAAGGGCAATGTACTTGAGGGCAATGTTATAGAAAGGGAAAAGGATGTAGATGAAGATTAAATGGGAGATATGATACTGCGTGAAGAGTGTGATAGAGCACTGTCAGAGACAGCATAGGACTTGGAAGAGCAGATGATCAGAATGGACAGTGTCTTGAAAGAAGGATATAAGATGAATATCAACAAAAGCAAAACCAGGATAATGGAATGTAGTCGAATTAAGTCGGGTGATGCTGAAGGAATTAGATTAGGAAATGAGACACTTAAAGTAGTAAAGGAGTTTTGCTATTTGGGGAGCAACATAACTGATGATGCTCAAAGTAGGGAGGATAAAAATGTAGACTGGCAATGGCAAGGAAACCGTTTCTGAAGAAGATAAATTTGTTAACATCGAGTATAGATTTAAAGGTGAGGAAGTCGTTTCTGAAAGTATTTGTATGTAGTGTAGCCATGTATGGAAGTGAAACATGGATGATAAATAGTTTGGACAAGAAGAGAATAGAAACTTTCGAAATGTGGTGCTACAGAAGAATGCTGAAGATTAGATGGGTAGATCACATAACTAATGAGGAGGTATTGAATAGAATTGGGGGAGAAGAGGAGTTTGTGGTACAACTTGACAAGAAGTAGGGACCGGTTGGTAGGACATGTTCTGAGGCGTCAGAGGATCACAAATTTAGCATTGGTGGGCAGTGTAGAGGGTAAAAATCATAGAGGGAGACCAAGCGATGAATATACTAAGCAGATTCTGAAGGATGTAGGCTGCAGTATGTACTGGGAGATGAAGAAGCTTGTTCAGGATAGAGTAGCATGGAGAGCTGCATCAAACCAGTCTCAGGACTGAAGACCACAACAACAACATTGAAATCAAAGACATTTCCTGATTTAAGACTCTTCATAGATACAATGTCAAGTGTTGAATTCTTCATACAAGCCCAATTACATTTAAAAATTCATATTAGTTTGAAATCAGATATTACATTACTGCAAGTTTTAATTTTTTTAAATTTTTTAGACATTGTGACAATAATTTCAGGTTCTTGTCAGCTATACATTTTGTGCCCTTCATTTGCTTTGTGGAATATTATATGGGATATTATGAATGTTGGAAAATTCGAGTGACAGTCAAACATATGTGGAAACACTGTAGGAGAAAATGTTGGTGTGGTCCACAATAGATTTGGAAATGTGCAAGCTATTACTAGTAACAGCAATGAAATAGGACAGGTGCCTACTCACCACATAGTGGAATTACTGTGTCACAGAGAGACACATTTAAAAGTAGGTAAAGCAATTGGGTTAAATTCTTCTTTGGGTAGAGAAAAATGTGCACACACAATCTAATCAGAAATATCCAGACGCCACTATATAATGCGAAATTGACGACAAGATGACATGAGAAGAAATCCTGCCAGTATAAATTGAGGTGGGGAGTACTGGGTTGTCATAAGAAAAGCAGTAGCAGCAGAATGGATTAGCCAGGGCTTTGAATCTGAGCTGGTCATAGGATGTCACCTGAGTATCAGATCTATCAGGAACATTTCAGCCCTTGTAAAGCTCTTTAAGTTGAATGTGGTTGATGCGATGTGAAGTGGACAAGGGAAGGAATGTCATGGCTAAGGCAAGGCTAGGGAGATCTCATGTACTATTGAACAGGGACTGTTGAGCACTGCAGAGGGTGGTTGTAAAAAAATTGTATGAAATCATCAGAAGGAATCACTTGTGAGTTTGGAAGTGCTACCAGCAGTCCATCAAGCATCTTGATTGTGCATAGGGAGTTAAAACAGAATGGAATAAAATTGTTGAGCAGCTCCTCAGAAGCCACAGATTTCTGTAGACAGTTCTAAGTGACACTTGAGGTGGTATAAAGAGTGGCGTCATTGGACAGTGGATGACTGGAAACAAGTGATTTGGAGTGATGAATCATGGTATAGCCTGTGGATATCCCCTGGAAGGGTTTGGCTTTGGCAAATCCCTCAAGAACATTACCTGCCATCATGTGCAGTGCCAAAAGTGAAGTATGGAGGAACTGGTAATACGGTATGGGGTGTACTTAGGGGTTAGGGTGCGAGCTCCTTATTGTGCATAGGAAAACACTAAATGCGGAATGATATCAACAAATTTTACAACATTATTTACTTCATGCAGTAGAGGAACAGTTTGGGCATTGTGACCACTGTATTAGTATGACAATGCACCTTGTCATAATATAACTTCTGTGAGACATTTGTTTGTGAACAGTAAAATTCTTGAAGTGGACTGACCTGAACTCAATAGAACACCTTTGGCACGAGTGAGAACGTCAACTTGGTTCCAGACCCCAGCATCCAACATAACTACCTTCTCTGGTTTTGACTCTTAAGGAAGAATGGGCTGCCATTCAATGACAAAAAATTCAACGAAAATTTTCCCCACTAGATGGCGCTGTAAGTGTTGTAACATAAATGGGGTTTGGCTCCAAATGACAGATGATGTGCAGTATGATGGCTATGGTGTGAGTTACACATTAAACCAACCAGACTGTGATACTGTGCACAATGTGCACGACCCATCTGCTAAAAAAAAAAAAAAAAAAAAAAAAAAAAAAAAAAAAAAAAAAAAAAAAAAATCTAAAATTCTGTGTAATTGACAGGTCCTTGGAGAAGGAAATGGGTTTTGTCTGTCCAACGAATGTTCCATGGCCATTCATCATCCACTTCCACACAAGTAAGAAATTCTAGAGAAAACGTTTGTCTCACTGGAAGGTCAGCAAGAAGCATCTTCTGAATTTTGTATAGACAGCAATGCAGGACATTTCTTAAAATTTTATGCACCATACACACTGTCATGTCCAAAGTTTGGACAATTCCTGGTGTACAACATCTTTGCATAACACCACTTGACTACTCCTGCATCATCTACTGACGTCACATCCTGCCTCTCCCACACTCCACTTAAAACAAACCTGTCTTTTTTTAATTTCATATTTATTCTTTCCAGGTCCTTGGTAGACAGTGGACAAACACCATTTTCCACATGCTTGAGTGTCTGGTACTTCTGCAGAGCTACTGGCATAGTCACCATTCTTGTACAAACGAGCTTTGCCAGCAGCATGTGATCTTGCATAGAGACAGTAATGCTGAGCATTTTTTATGAAAACTGAGGAACAGCTGTGTACCACGTATCTTACATTTTGCATATTCTGCCACTGACACTGCCATCTAGTGGTAGAATTTTTGTTAATTTTTCTCTCCATAACATTTCGCCCTTCTTCTATAACAAATTCCATTAAAATTTGACATCATTCTGAGCAGTGGTTCATTTTCTACAGCTTTTTGAAACTGAAACTTCAATCATAATCACCCTGAACTTTAAATGTGCTTGTCTGCCAGTCAGCAACTGCTCTCATTGGTGAGAAGCAATTTATCCTGTTTTGTTGCTGTTATTTCATCCTGGGCTTTTCACTGTCTGATCAAGCTATTACAAGACATATCTTAAGTTCAGGCAAACAGGTAGGGAGATTATTAATAAGGTTATGGAGTCTTAACTTGAG
Organism: Schistocerca nitens; assembly: GCF_023898315.1. Lineage (NCBI taxonomy): Eukaryota > Metazoa > Arthropoda > Insecta > Orthoptera > Acrididae > Schistocerca > Schistocerca nitens. Next base: position 561,072,669 of record NC_064619.1, on the reverse strand, counting down.
ACTCATTATTTTTGGAGACTTCAATATTAATTTCATATTTGGGATTGTTTATTGTCAAAAGGTGGTTTGTTCTCAACCTCTAAGTGACTTACTCTACCTTTCCAATACTTCTCAGTAATTTCCTCTTTCCTCCCCAAAGAAACAATATTAAGTTTCGATAGCTAGGATTGCTGTGTTCTATTTTAAATGTTTCAGTTAACTGCATCAGGAATTTTGCCTCCCGAAGGCAGTTATGGGCCAGCCAATCTGTTTCCTTGTAATGTAACCTTTTCTCTACCAAATTATCCATTTGAGACTAATAGTCATGCAAACATTAAGTTAGTGGTAAAGCTAGATGGGCCATTCACAGCAAGAAGTTTTGTGTATAGCACTGTTGAATTATACACATTGTGAAGTTGCCCACAGTGAATTTTTTTATTAGTGCTAAGACTATTGGTACAACTGAAACTTTGATTGCATGGTAATTTTATGGAAAATACAACACAGATAAGGAATACTTGCTTTTAGGGAATATTTGCTTTTGCCGTGCCATTTTGCTTTTCCAGTTCTGTACAGCCAACCTGATTTAGGTTTTTCTAAGCCATTTCAGGCAATGGTTCCTTCATCAAAGCCACAGCTGACCACTTGTCCTACCTCATAAAAGCAAACTACGAGGATGTGCTGAAAAGTAATTCATCAGAATTTTTTTCTTCTGTTCTCAATATTGGGTGAGGTATTACATGTCATGCATATTAATCTGTCTACTTTTCCACTTTGCTGACACAAGTTGTAACCCTCTGCCACTAGAGGGCTCCAAATTGTTGCGTGTAACATGGTGATAACTATGTCGGTGCCTGAGAAACAATGTGCTATAATCAAGTTTCTAACTGCACAGAATGTGCCTACAACCAAGATCCACAGAAGAATAAATGCTGTGTATGGTGATAATCGCATCAACATCAGTAATGTATGATGTTGTGACAGGTGATGAAAGCTGGGTCACATTTTGATCCCAAAACAAAATAACATCAATAGATTATGCTTATCCATTACAGATATTTTAGAACCGTGACTGTACATTAAATGTAAATAAGTTATACACAACTGCAACCAGTCACTTTTTTTCAATAATAATGCTTTATTACATGAACCGGTTTTCGAACCCTTTCAGGTTCATCTTCAGATGATTTCGGGAGGATCCGGGAAGTTACATCATTACTGGTAGTAGCATAATGCTAGGTGCTGGTTCTATGGCAGAAAGATGGGTCACACTTTAATGTATCGCCATGACTATAGCTTATCTGTCGATATGGATGTAAATTTAGTTTTTACTTACTGCGACAGTATAGGCGGCTTTTTTCGTATCTATCTGCCTCCATTTTGATGTCCAGAACACTTTCACATGAACTATATTAGTTTACACTTTGACAGTGACACTTTACCAGCATCCAGCATGCGCTTTACAACTGTTGCTTGTAACAAAGATCCTGACAGAGAGATATGGCATAGCCTACTTTGTACGAAGATGTAATTTGTTGTTCTTTACATGTGTTAAAGTTGATATAAGGGCAAGTTTCTCTCTCTCTCTCTTTTTTTTTTTTTTTTTTTTTTTTATCAGAATGGCGATAACATGAGAGCACTAGATAAAATAATAATAAATTACTACAAGAACAAATTTCAGGTGATTGATATGTTATTTCTACTTGTATGTTACAGGCAGTTTTTTTTTTCTTTTTTTTTTTAATAGCAATTATCATGTTTGGCATTAACATGAATCCCAAGAAATCAATAATACGGAGTTATTGTATCTGCAGTGAGGTGCAGCTGTCTGTATGACTAGGACCTGTATATTTAAATTAATAACAAATCTTCAGAGGAACTGTTGGCTTATTTCTGTTGTTATGTTAACGTGATCTGGAGTATTGTCAAGAGCAGATTCTGGTTATTTTAGCTAAGGGTATATGTATAAGAGTTATAGTGATTGTAATGGATTAAAGCTGTTTGTATGGCTGTATATTTAATATTTTAAAAATCATGAACAAAAATTCTTTAACTGATGACGTTTTTATTCTAACATTAGAGTGATCTGGGATATTGGTAAAGGCAGCTTCTGTTTGTTCCAGCTAGAATTAATATGTATAAAGTACTGATTTATGTTAGCAATGGAGGGCTTTAACATTTAGAGATATGGTACATGTCTTATTCTGTGGTAGTATATTACATTGACACCGGTGTGGTTAGGATGTAAGGAGAGGGAGGGGGTGGGTCATTGGGAGTGGGGGGGGGGGGGGGGGGGGTTGGGGAGGCGGTGTAGGGTTCGTTGGGTGGTTACTTGTTTTGAACTAGTAGATCTTCAAAGTTCTGAAGGAAAAATTTGTTTCTCAGTTCAGTTTGATCATTGAGTAGGTAGTCAGGTGCTGTATTTGTGTAGATAAAGATTTCAATTTCTTCAAGAAGGTCAAGTATTGTGCCTTTGTTGGCAAAATGTAGTATCCGGAGATTCTGTTCTATGTTGTTTGCAGAATGATTGTATTGGGCAAGATGTGAGGCAAAGCTGGACTTGTTCAGGTTGTTAAGACGGAGTGCATCCATGTGTTCTTTAAATCTTGTTGTGAAGCTTCTACCAGTTTGTCCAATGTAGAAGCTTGGACATGAGTTGCAAGTGAGCTTGTACACACCTGACTTTTGATATTGTTGTATAGTGGTTTTGGTGCTGTGTATGATTTTATTTTGTATTTTGTTGTTGGTGAAGAAACTTATTTTTATGTTGTATGCCTTGAAGAGGTTGGCAATTTGGTGAGAAATCTTCCCTAGGAAGGGCAGGCTAACAAATGTGGTTTTCTTGTTTGTGGGTGGTTATTCAGCAGTTGGTTGATTTAGTTTTGCTGTATGGATTAGTTTATCTATTATTGCAGGGTTGTACCCATTGGTGGAGGCAATTGATTTAATAATTTCTGTTTCTTTTTGTCTTTCATTTGTGTCCATTGGGATTTTAAGCATGCGATTAACCATTGTTCTGAAGAATGCTTTTTTATGTTGGTCTGGATGGCAAGAGGATTTGTGTATGGTAACATTGGTGGTTGTTGGCTTTCTGAAAATTTGAAATTTATGCTTCTGATTTTTATTTGAGATTGTTAGATCAAGATAGTTAATGCCTTCTGGTGTTTCATGTTCTACTGTGAATTGGATTTTATTGTGTATTTTATTAAGTTCTTTGGCTAGATTATCTATTTCTTCTGTTGGTCCATTGAACAGAATGAGTGTGTCATCAACATAGCGTTTGTAATAAAGCAGCTTATCTTTTAGTTGGGTTTGGGACCTGAAAAAGTTATTTTCAAGGTTATTGATATCTATGTCTGCTAGCGAGCCTGCAAGACTACTACCCATTGCCAGTCCATCTTCCTGAATGTGAAACTTGTTGTTGAACAGGAAGTAATTGTGTGACAATATGAGTTCCAGGATCTCTATGAGTTCATAGATGTGGCCTCTTATTTTATCCGTATAAATATTTGCACATACCGATATGTATATAATAGAGGGAAACATTCCACGTGGGAAAAATATATCTAAAAACGAAGATGATGTGACTTACCAAACGAAAGCGTTGGCGGGTCGATAGACACACAAACAAACACAAACATACACACAAAATTCAAGCTTTCGCAACCAACGGTTGCTTCGTCAGGAAAGAGGGAAGGAGAGGGAAAGACCAAAAGGATGTGGGTTTTAAAGGAGAGGGTAAGGAGTCATTCCAATCCCGGGAGCGGAAAGACCTACCTTAGGGGGGAAAAGGACAGGTATACACTCGCGCACACACACACATATCCATCCGCACATACACAGACACAAGCAGACATTTGTAAAGGCAAAGAGTTTGGGCAGAGATGTCAGTTGAGGTGGAAGTACAGAGGCAAAGATGTTGTTGAATGACAGGTGAGGTATGAGCGGCGGCACTTGAAATTAGCGGAGGTTGAGGCCTGGTGGGTAAGGAGAAGAGAGGATATACTGAAGGGCACGTTCCCATCTCCGGAGTTATGACAGGTTGGTGTTAGTGGGAAGTATCCAGATAACCCGGACGGTGTAACACTGTGCCAAGATGTGCTGGCTGTGCACCAAGGCATGTTTAGCCACAGGGTGATCTTCATTACCAACAAACACTGTCTGCCTGTGTCTACTCAAGCGAATGGACAGTTTGTTGCTGGTCATTCCCACATAGAAAGCTTCACAGTGTAGGCAGGTCAGTTGGTAAATCACGTGGGTGCTTTCACATGTGGCTCTGCCTTTGATCGTGTACACCTTCCGGGTTACAGGACTGGAGTAGGTGGTGGTGGGAGGGTGCATGGGACAGGTTTTACACCGGGGACAGTTACAAGGGTAGGAGCTAGAGGGTAGGGAAGGTGGTTTTGGGATTTCATAGCGATGAACTAATCCCTATGAAATCCCCAAACCACCTTCCCTACCCTCTGGCTCCTACGTTTGTAACCGCTCCCGGTGTAAAACCTGTCCCATGCACCCTCCCACCACCACCTACTCCAGTCTTGTAACCCGGAAGGTGTACACGATCAAAGGCAGAGCCACGTGTGAAAGCACCCACGTGATTTACCAACTGACCTGCCTACACTGTGAAGCTTTCTATGTGGGAATGACCAGCAACAAACTGTCCATTTGCATGAATGGACACAGGCAGACAGTGTTTGTTGGTAATGAGGATCACCCTGTGGCTAAATACGCCTTGGTGCACGGCCAGCACATTTTGGCACAGTGTTACACTGTCCGGGTTATCTGGATACTTCCCACTAACACCAACCTGTCATAACTTCGGAGATGGGAACTTGCCCTTCAGTATATCCTCTCTTCTCCTTACCCACTAGGCCTCAACCCCCACTAATTTCAAGTTGCCGCCGCTCATACCTCACCTGTCATTCAACAACATCTTTGCCTCTGTACTTCCGCCTCGACTGACATCTCTGCCCAAACTCTTTGCCTTTACAAATGTCTGCTTGTGTCTGTGTATGTGCGGATGGATATGTGTGTGTGTGCGAGTGTATACCTGTCCTTTTTTCCCCCTAAGGTAGGTCTTTCCGCTCCCGGGATTGGAATGACTCCTTACCCTCTCCTTTAAAACCCACATCCTTTTGGTCTTTCCCTCTCCTTCCCTCTTTCCTGACGAAGCAACCGTTGGTTGCGAAAGCTTGAATTTTGTGTGTATGTTTGTGTTTGTTTGTGTGTCTATCGACCTGCCAGCACTTTTGTTTGGTAAGTCACATCATCTTTGTTTTTAGATATATTTGCACATATCTTTAGATTTACCGAAAATGCATACAAAAACATCAATAGAGTTCTGCCGCAAAGGCTGTACTTACACATTTATCAGCAATGGATATTTCTGCTTCCTATCTATGTTAGGTGGGAGCCACATTTGAACTTGAGCTTTGAATCCTCCTGGTACCTCAACCTGTAAGTGACGCACTGATGGCAGTGATTTGTGTTGCAGCAGTTTCCGTATTTCTTCATTACTTTCCCATACCATGACCTTCTTGCTGTCCTTAAAGGTGAAAAAAAAAAAACATTATAGTAAGCTCAGATATTGTGTTTTTGAAGAAATAATACTCCACTTAAAATCATGCAGATCATGGAATTCAGTAATTACATACTTTGGTTAAAATAAATAACATAAACATGTTATACATCAATGATGTAACCTGCCATTGTAGATAGCAACCTTAAGTACTAAGTTCCAGTGTGGAGATGCAGAAAATATGACTGTAATGTGGAATGTTGGGCAAAGTCTGGCAGAGGGATCAGCTACATTGTCGATTTCAGGTGCTATTCACACACCTGTCACACTTCAGTATCATAAAATTTATATCAGCACTGTTGGGGTCCACGTTGACTTGCAACAATTCTTATTTAGTCATACAGTGCCCCACACCAAACACATTTCACAAACAAAAAGAAAATCTTAAACTGGCTGGAACATGTCAACTTGAGCTCTATAAATATAATGTGGCCTCTTATTTTATCCGTATAAATATTTGCACATACCTTTAGACATACTGAAAATGCATACAAAAACATTCAATAAAAGAAACTAAAAGGAAATGCACAGAACTTAAATTATTGCAGGAAAGACAACTAAACTAAGCATATCAGAGACTTCACGTGGACATCTTGATATTCTCATAGTGTAAAAGTACAAAAACGCATCACTGCCACACAACCCCTCATACAGTGTGGACCATCCAGGATGCTCTGGCACTTAAACCTTATTCACCAACAGGCTCCTGTGTGGGTCAGATGTCATGGTGATGGCAACACTATCAGTTGCAGCGCAGGTATATCCACAAGTTGTGAGGCAGGATTGGTTGGTGTCTGGGAGTTATGATCCAGTGGCTGTACTGTGATGTGTTGATGAGGTATCCAGTACCATTGAGCACAAAATTCATGCCAGTTTGACAAGTCTGATGGATACTTTCAAAGGAGTTCCATCACATAGGATGTCCACGGTGTGATTCCCTCTACTCAACACTGGGAAAGGGCTGGTGTATGGTGGCTGTAGTGGCAATCTGACTTGAATCTGTACACAGCACCACATGCAAACAGCTGTGTAAGTCTTTGTGCACATGCTGATAAGGAGCAGGCCATGGATATTGGTGCAGTGGTGTTTTAACTGCTGCACTAACTGTGAAGTTCCACTATGTCAGATAGCGGTGCTGGCAATAAGCAATCTGCTGGACTGTGTAGAGGCTAACCATAAACAATTTTGGCCATCAATATCCAGTTTGTATGCCATTCAGAGGCCTAAGAGGACTAAATGAAGTTCCTCCATCCACTTTTCTTGGTGGCACATTAGTGATACCTTCAAGGGTCTTTGCCACCATTCTACCATACTAGGGGGGTGACAGCCAGTTGTATGGTGTTACAGAAGCTACAGATTTTGGCTATTTCATGGAACAAGTGGGGACAGATTGGCAACTTTGATTAGTTGTAACTTGTAGAGGGTAGCCAAAATGTGCAATCCATGTTCACATAAATATTTTTTTCATAGTTTCTGCTGAGATGTCAGCACTCAGGGTTGCCTCTCCGTACCATGTGTACCTATCTGTGGCCATGAACATGTATCTGTTATACATCCAATGGTGGAAGAGGGCCAATGAGATTGCTGTGAACATGGGCGAATCTAGCTGGTGCACCTAGGAAGTTCCCATCAGCATGTAAGAGGTGACAAAATTTGCTCTGTTGGCACAGTATGCTGAAATGTGCCCACATGCATGCGTCTTCCTTCAGGGAAGGCCACACAAAGTGGTCCATAAAAAAATCTGACCATAGCATTGTCCCCTGATGAGAGCCACAGATGCGGTCGATGGCTGTCTTGCGGCACTTCTGTGAAATATATGGGCTTGGCTTGTTCTGGGATATGTCACACCACAGTTTCAACATAGAGTTGGGCATAGTGATCTAGTTGAGGTGTAGCTCTGTAGATAAGTAACTCAAAAACTGTTGTTACTGTGGATCTGTGGCCTGCTGTGCTGTGAGTCCTCTGTAGTGTTCTGGCCACATGTCGTAAGTGTTGCTTCATGCAGTGGAGAATGGCAAAACAGAGGCAGCCGGTGACCGAGGCATTGCAAAGTAAGTATGGCACAGATAGCCTTGCTGACAGTAGCAGTCTACCAACAAGCTGATGCAAGGACACACGCAGACCGAGAACCGAGCAAAGCCTGGAGAGTGCTGAGTAAGGGGAAGTGTGGCCAGCACACTAAGTTATGCTGCAGTATACTGCGGGAGTAATAACAAAAGGGTAAAAAACGTCCTCCTGCTGGATATAAATAATGGAGTGCAGGCAGCAACAGACAGAAGCCATTAGGAAGCAGTTCAGATCTGAGGACGGATGTGGTCTGTGTCCGAATGTTCAGTCTTTGTAGGTGACGATTTCGGAAGTCTGTTCCAGCTCGCAGGAGTCATCCGTTTGCTGCCAGATGTCAACTTCACCTCTGGGGGTTGGCCCAAGTTTGGTCGGCACCATGGCTGACTAACTACAGCGAGAACTTCCAGCAGGACCGGCCGCAGCGTGGTCTTGGTCACAGGTGCCGCCAGGGACTGACGTCCGGACCTCACGGCAACCCAGCCCCACAGCGTGTGGTCCGTCCATGACGGGACCTTGCAGACATCGCGACTGACGGCTTCCCAGCCGCCGGTGCAGCAGGCGTCAGCAGCTGGCCCCACGGTGTGTGGATGAGTTCATCTCAACCACAGGGCATCCTGGCTTCAGCGGAGCACTGGTGGCCTGAGGCTGCCGAGTGCGTTCAGTGGCATGCGTTGCACACACTGTTGGAGAATCTACACAGCAACAGCCAGGCGGAGAGATCCGCAGGGCTGGGCAGCAACGATGAGGGAGAAATTGTAAAGAAAGTTCAATAAATAATTGTAAAACTCCATGCCATCTCAGTCTTTGGTGCAGCCACTGTGTCGGCTGCTAACAAGTGGAGAGAAGCTGTAACAAGTGGTGCAGAAGTCGTAACAAGTGCCTTCTCCGTAACAGTAGTCTACAGTCTCCACCACACCACAAATATGAGAAAAGTAGTCAGTCACTAAATTTTCAGCACCTTTAATATGTTGAATGTCTGAAATAAACTGGCTTACAAGCTTAGTATGTTGACACTGACTCGCCACTGAAGTTCTTGAATGCCAAAGTAACGGATTTATGATCTGTAAAAACAGTCACTGGTCGAGCTTCTATTTGATGTCTGAAGTATCTGACTGCCTTGTAGTTTACTAACAGCTCTCTACTTCATGCACACCACTTCTATTAAGCTTGTCAAAACGTTTTAGAGTGCTGCTCCGATTATGACTGACTTGCTTAGATGGCTATAGCCAGGTGTGCATGAGACAACAGGTGAGCGAGTAACACTGCTTGACTGAAGCTCACCTGGAGGTCATGGGATGCCTTGTCCGTTTTGTGTGTCCACTTAACAGGTCTATGTACAGTGGCGTCACAAACCTTGAGAGAATCTGTGAGCAGTGTCTGTACAACCACCATTACTGGGAGGTGATGGCGGCAACAATAGTCCATACCCAGGAATGATCTCAGTTGCTGGTAATCTGCTGGATTTGGCAGAGACTGTAGTGCTTCAATCTTCTCTGCCAACAGGCAAATGCTGTCAGCTGAAACAGTATGGCCTAGGAAGGTGACTTGAGTCATCCCAATAATGCATTTGTTTTCATGTAATACTTTTCCATGGTCAAACAGTCCAGTCACTACTGGTATCTTGTTCTATGCTTCTTTACAATCAAGGACACTAAAATCCTTTACACCAGCAGGTGTGCATGTGAAGTCCCCTACGTTGGAGACCAGATACTGGTCTGGTATCATTCTTGCATTTAAGGTCTGGTAATCACCAAACCTCATGAGCTACCTGTCTTGTGGAAAAGATGTAGGGACAAAGGCAAGTGCTGTCAGACCAATAAATGATTTCAGTCTGCAACAATTCCTCAAAAATTGCCTTTGTCTCTGTTAAGCACTCAGGTGCAATTCTGTGTGCACATAGTGGGACGGGTTGTCCGAGTGTAGTTCTATTGTGTTGACATCATTACAGAGAATGTATACCTGCATTTTCTTGATGCTGTAGTTGTGTGGTTCTCAGAAGGCTTCTATGTTGTAATTGTACTATGTTTGTTGGAGGTGCATGCATTGTCGATTCTCTTTAACACACTGTAAACAGGGTGGTCTCTGGCCCCTGATACTGCACTCTTGTCGACTGAACTCAGTAGTCATGTACCTTGTAGGTCAACTGCTAGAACAAAGTTTGCGAGGAAGTCAGTACTGAAAATAGGTTGAGAGATATCACTAAGTACAAATGCCTAGAGAAACAAGTGAACTATTTGTATCCATAGGTGTTGATTGCAGAGTTGTTGACTGCCTTCAACCGTATTTGTATATCCGGTTTGTTGTCTGGCACATTGCTGACAGGCAGTGTGTTGATATCAGAGCTAGTGTCTACAAGGAACATCGTTCCTGTATGCCTGTCTGCCACTTACAATCTTCTTGACGTTGTTGAATGTGCATGTCGAGGTGGCTTCTGCTGACAGTGGGTAGACACTATACTGCTACTGTGGATGCACTGGTTATGTGAGTAACTGCATGGTGAAGTACACTTTATTGAGTGTTGGCCAACATGCTTGTTGCAACAGCAAACACTATGGGAGCTCTTCAAATGGTCCTGAGTTCAACTGCTACAGCCATGTCATTGCTGCTGCGTGCACATCAGTGTTGCCAGTGCTTCCACCGTGGTTCTTAAGCTTCAGATTTCATTGGAAATGCTCAACAGGTATTGTGATGTGATAGCTGCGGAATCTGGAGTCATTGTCTCAGTTAAGCCTGGTCAGCAGTGGTCCACCAATGTTATGGCAATTGTTGCAGACACCTGAAGTGTTTCGTAGACCCTATCAGCAACTTGCAGTAATTTTTTGTGTGACTTATCATTGTATACCACCAATGCCATCCATACTTGTGTCAACAGTTGTTACTGCCAACTGTGTAGTAACAAATCACTGGACACTGTGGGGCTGATCACTAAATTACAAAGATCTCACCAGAACTCTGATGGGGCTTGTCACCCTGTTTCTCCTGGTGTAGTACTTGCCTTACACTGAGATAGGTGGAATTTGTATAGTGGGATATGAGCTCATCTTTCAGTTTGTTGTAAGCTCCACATGGTGGCAGGTGCACTGTAAAGTCTGGCACCATCGTTGGCACCACTGTTGTGGTTGGTTGGTCGGGTGGGTTAAAAGAGGGTGGAAGGGACCAAACTGCAATGTCATCGGTCCCTTGTTCAGAAGGAAACAATGCCACAAGGGTGATAATAAGACAATGAGACTTACAACACAAAACAGAATGAAAGGAAAAACCCAACACTGACTGAAGGGCAACAAACAATTAAATGGACAAAAGGAGACAAGAAAACCACAAAGACACAAGAAATAGGTAGAAGAGGTTAAAACAAGAAAGCAGATTACCATGGCTGGCTGACAATGAGGATAAAAAGGAAAAGCCAGCCACTCTGCAACACATTAAAACCTCCACCCTGAAAGCACTAGAGTGGAGGACACACAGGGACAAAGGATATGTGCTAAAACTTAGAGCAAGTGATAAAACTCACCCTCACAAATAAAATGTAAAACTAAAGCTGCTGTTGTGGCATTGTCACCCAACACCGAAGGTAGGGTGCCGGGAAAGTTAAATGTCCGCCGCAGAGCGGCTAAAAGTGGGCAGTCCAGGAAGAGATGGATGATAATCATTCATGAGCCATAGTGACACCGAGGTGGGTCCTCACAACATAGGAGGTAACCATGTGTCAGCCACATATGGCCAGTGCGGAGCTCACAGAGAACCACAGAGTCCCTGTAAGAGGTGCACACAGAGGTCTTCCACACATTCATAGTTTCCTTAATGGCACACAGCTTGTTGTCCATACTGAGGTTATGCCATTCCATCTCCCAAAGCCACAAAACCTTGTGGCATAATACTGAATGCAGATCAGTTTCAGAGACTCCATAAGCAGTTTCCGCATGGCCTGTTTGACCAGCCTGTCGGAATGTTCATTGCCTGTGATTCCTATGTGACCTGCGGCCCAGATAAACACCGCTGAATGATTGACCATTCCAGGGCATAGATGGACTCCTGGATGGTCACAACCAAAGGATGACAAGGGTAGCACTGGTCGATAGTTTGTAGGCTCAAGGAGTCAGTACACAGGAGAAATCACTCACCTCAGCATGAGTGGATGTGCTCAAGAGCCAAGATATGGCCACCAGCTCTGCAGTGAAAACACTGCAGCCATCTGGCAAGGAGTGCTGTTCTTTCATGTCCTCCATGAACATAGGCAAAGCCAATGTGACCATCAACCATTGAGCCATCGGTGTAAACCACTTCATGGCCCCAGTAAATGTTGACAATCGAGAGGAAGTGACAGTTGAGAGGCCAGCTGGAGTGGCCGAGCGGTTCTAGGCGCTACAGTCTGAAACCATGTGACCGCTACGGTTGCAGGTTTGAATCCTGCCTCGGCCATGGATGTGTTTGATGTCCTTAGGTTAGTTAGGTTTAAGTAGTTCTAAATTCTAGGGCACTGATGACCTCAGATGTTAAGTCACATAGTGCTCAGAGTCATTTTTTTTGACAATGGAGAGTCGCAGGGTTAACTGAGTCCTTAGGGCCATGTGGTATGTCCAGGCAAAGCCGTGGCCTAGGTGTACACCATGGAGGCGTTTGTAAATGAACCTTGAGTATAGGTGGTAAAGGCAAGGACTCCAGTTCGGAGAGAAGGGATCGCACACAAACTGCAATTGTAAGCCCTGACCTGGGCCGCCAATGAGGGAGATGAACCACTGTGGGTGGGAAAAGGAGATGGTAATTCAGATGTGCAGGAGAATGATGAACACATGCAACGTAACTGGAGAGCAATTGTGCATGCCTAACCTGCAATGGAGGGACTCCAGCCTCCACCAGGACGCTGGTCACTGGACTCGGCCCTAAAAGCTCCTGTCGCTAGGTGAACGCCACAGTGGTGTATTGGGTTGAGAAAACCCAATGCTGAGGGTGCCGCTGAACCATAAACCACACTCCCATAGTCAAGGCGGGATTGAACAAGGGCTCTGTAGAGCTGCAGCAGCATACAGCAATCTGCGTGTTGCTCAGGTAGGAGGGCATTGAGGTGCTGCCAGCACTTCCACTTAAGCTGTCGGAAATGGGGAAGCCAAGTCAATCGGGCATCAAAAACCAGTCCTAAGAATCAATATGTCTCCATTATGGTGAGTGGATCATCATTAAGGTAAAGTTCTGGTTCCGGATGAATGGTATGATGCCAACAGAAATGCATAACACACAACTTTGCAGCCAAAAACTGGAAACCATGGGCTAGAGCTCAGAACTGCCTTGTGGACGAATCTCTGTAGGTACTGCTCAGCAACACCAGTACTGGTGGAGCAGTTCGAAATGCAGAAGTTGTCTGCATACAGAGAAGGTGAGACGGATGGGCCTACAGCTGCTGCTGGACTGTTAATGGCCCTGTGGGACCCCATTCTCCTGGATATGGGGGGAACTATGGGAGATACCAAGCTGGACATGAAAAGTATGAAGCGACAGGAAATTTTGGATAAAATCAGGAGTGAGCCTCAGAGACCCCACTCGTATAATGTGGCAAGGATATGATGTCGCCAGGTGGTGTCATATACTTTTCATAAATCAAAAAAGATGGCAACCAGGTGTTGGTGTCTGGAAAAGGCTGTTCGGATGGCAGACTCGAGGGACACAAGATTATCAGTGGTAGAGTGACCATGGCAGAAGCCACCCTGACATGGAGAAAGCAGGCCACATGGCTTCAGGACCCAACCAAACCGCTGACACACCATACGTTCCAGCAGCTTACAAAGAACATTGGTGAGGCTGATGGGCCAATAGTTATCCACATCAAGTGGGTTTTTACCAGATTTAAGCAGCAGAATCATGGTGCTTTCCCGCCACTGCAATGGAAAGATGCCATGGCGCCAGATCCAATTGAAGATGACGAGGAGATGTTGCTTGTAGTCAGACGAGAGATGTTTAATCATCTGACTGTGGATCTGATCTGGCCCAGTAGCTGTGTCGGGGCAATGCGCAAGGGCACTGAGGAGCTCCCACTCTGTAAATAGGGCGTTATAGGGTTCACTGTGGCGTGTAGCGAATGAGAGGACTTTCCTTTCCATCCGCCGTTTGAGGGTGCAAAAGGCTAGGGGATAGTTCTCCAATGCAGAGGCTTGAGCATAGTGGTCAGCAAAGTGATCAGCAATCACATTTGCGTCAGTAGATAACATGCCAATGATGTTAATGACAGGTACACTGTTGGTGTCTGGTACTCAAAAGGACATCTGATCTTACTCAAAAAGACATCTGATCTTCGTCCAGACTTGGGAAGGTGATGTATGACGCCCAATGGTGGAGACATATCTCTCCCAACACTCCTGCCTCCATCTTCCGATAAGCTGGTGAATGCGGGTACAGAGCCACTTGAAGGCTATGAGGTGCTCCAGGGAAGTGTGCCACTTGTGCCACTGTAGAGCTCGCCAACACTCCTTAATTGCCTCAGTGACTTCCGGCGACCACCAAGGGACCGCCTTTTGCCAGGGTCACCCTAAAGAGCGAGGGATCGCATTTTCTGCCGCAGTAATGATTGTTGTAGTCACCTGCTCAACCACCACATCGATGTTACTGTGTGGGGGAAGAGTCAACAGTGACCACAGAGGTGAAAATTTCCCCATCTGCCTTGTTTAAAGTCCATCTGGACAGGCGTCCATGGGCCTGATGCCGGGGCAGTGACAGGAGGATGGGGAAGTGGTCACTATCACATAGTTCGTCATGTGTTCTCCAGTGGACAGATGGGAGAAGTCCTGGGCTACAAATGGACAAATCAATGGCTAAGTAACAGCCACGAGCCACACTGAAATGTGTGGCGGCCCCAGTACTTAAAAGGCAGAGGTCGAAGTAGGGTAATAAAGTTTCGACTTCTTGGCTAATAAGCATGGCGTCACCCACAAGGGGTTATGGGCTTGAAGAGGGGTTTGAAGGGGCACAGTTTCACTACAGAGTGAGTTTAGGACATAAATGTAAAACTCCACCTGACACTCGATTATAGTCTCTACGGTTCCTGGGTCGACATTGCCGGGAACCAGGTTTCTTGGAGGCCAATGCAGAAAGTAGGTGTAAAGCTTAACAGTTTCTATAGCTCAGCCAGGCAGTGGAGAAAACCGCCACAATTCCACTGGAGGATGACGTCATCCTGAGACTGAGAACGCATGGAATATTCAAGCAGTTTACACCTCAGGGTCACTTGGTGCCACCGACTTATTGCCTGAGCAGTCTATATCCATTGCGTCTGAGGGTCTTGCAAGATCTATGACCTCAGTGGACACTAGAATCTCCACCTTATACCCAGACGTAGAGCTTGTAAGTAGCGGTGGTGTGGGTGCCACCGAAATTTCCTTGGTCTTAGGGGTCTTCTTTTTGGACTTTTCTCGCTGCGCCAGGACTGAGGATGATCTTGAAGTCCTACGACCAGCTGCTTTTGGGCACTTCAGCCACTGGCGGGCATCTTCTTAACCATTAGCAGAAACCTGGGAAAGGAGTGACCAAAGGGACCTATTCCTGGCGAGAGGAGCCAAAGACGACTTACGCTTCTTCGGCTGAGAAGTGGGGACTGGTGTCCCTGATGGTTGGGGGGAGGGGGGGTGGCAGTGTTCCTGAGGTAGGTGGTGTGGGAGTAACATGGAGGGTAAGTGCCCCCCACCATCAAGGGGGCTTTGAGAGCCGACTGTGATGAGGCAACAACTGTTCTCGTAGCGGCGGTGTATGAGGAGGTCATGGCTACAGGATGTAGGCACTCATATTTTCTCTTACCCTCAGTGTAGATCAGTTGGCCCGGGCCTTGTATTCCATGATTTTCCTATCTTCCTGTAAAATCCTGCAGTCTGGTGAGCAAAGTGGAATGATGCTCTCTGCAGCTGACACAGATGAGAGGTGGGGCACATGGATTATTGGGATGTGATGGACGTCCACAGTCTCGACATATGACACTGGAAGTACAGTGGGAAGACATATGGCTGAACTTCCTGCACTTAAAGCTTCACATCGGGGTAGGGATATATGGCTTGACATCACAGTGGTAAATGATCACCTTGACCTTCTCAGGGAAGGTGTCACCCTCAAAAGCCAAGATGAAGGCACCGGTGGCAACCTTATTACCCCTTGGACCCCGATGGACGCGCTGCACGAAATGAACACCTCGCCCTTCTAAATTGGTGTGCAGCCTGTCATCAGACTGCAAAAGAAGGTCCCTGTGGAAGATAATACCCTGTACCATATTTAAGCTCTTATGTGGCTTGATGGTAACAGAAACATCTCCCAACTTGTTACAAGTGAGTAAAGTCCGTGACTGGGCAGAGGATACTGTTTTTATCAAGACTGGCCCAGAGCGGATTTTGGACAAGCTCTCCACCTCCCCAAACTTGTCCTGTACAAAAAACTGTGGCTTTATCAAAACAAAGGCGTCCCCATCAGTTCTCATACATACGAGGTTTGCTGCCATCCTTAGACTGTCATTTGTCACACGGTGTGGCCAGGGAGGGGAACGATTTAGGATCATACTTCCTTGCATTGTACTGAGACTTGGAGTGCTTAGAGACTACTGGTGTTAGATCACCAGCAAGTGATGACATGGCATGCTTCATCACGCATCATCCGCCCTGATGCCACCCACTCCGACCAAGAGCCCTCCCCATGAGTGCCACCTGGCCGTAGCAAAGGCTACATGGCAGGATGGCCATTGCTGGGAGTCCCAGTGCCCCAGGGTGACGGGAATCTACTCCTTGGCATACATGGGGAGTTAACAGCGCAGATATCAGCAGAGTGACCCCTGTGTTGTCAGGAGGCTACAACCAACAGGGTACATGGAAGGTCTACCACAATGGACTCGCTATCGTGCTGAATATGAGGTGCAAAGAATTCCATGGTCATTGTTGGCACAGAAAATGACACTGCATAGTGGGTGGAGGATAATTCACCCAGGAAGGTGTCCTCACCCAAGAGATGGAGGATGAGCGGGACTGCAATGCCTCGACAAGGAAGTGGGCCAAATATCTCAATGCACGATGGACACTATGCATCATGTAAGACGCCCTTCCGCAGTTGGCTCACTCTTTGGGAAAGTTTTGAAAAATGGAGGTCAAACCCTACAGGGGACCAGCTCATAAAGGTCGAAAGGTGTGAGACTCCTTTTAGTCAGTTCTTATGACAAGCAGGAATACCTTGAGCCTATTCTAACTCCCGGGCCTGCAGGGGGCCCACTCTTGTGTTTTCTGGTCCAAATTACTTGTCATGAAGTTGCATTGTTCATGGTTATTTATCATACGTTGCTACCAAAATATGTTCTCCATTACTGTAAACCATGCTTGCTGTTGGGTGGACTTAAATAGTGGTGCCCATAATTGGAGGCAAACTGCTGAAACTGATGGATGGATTGCTTCAGCTCTGTTATAGGGCTTGTCATTACACACTGTTGTGGCATGAGAGTACTTATCTCAGCTGCTTCTCTCTTGGGAAAAATGTTCACTGTGCTGTGATATGTGGGCAAGGCAGAATTAATGCTGTTTTTGTTGTACTGCATGGGCTTCATGTTCATATTTGACAGTACAACAAGCTCCAAAATATTTATGTCCTCATGGCATTTGCTAATTTTATCAGCAATAGCATGGAATACTTTGCCGTTCATTGCTTATTGTCTTCACCTGTATTTCTGCTGTTTGTCAAAATTGCCATTTGTGGACAGGCATGAAAGTTCTTAGATAGGGTAACCAATTATGTGGGCTTCTACTTTATCCACATAAATAATTGCATTAGCTTTAGAATGTACAGAATCAACTTTTTGTTCTCTACAAATGCACGCAAGAATGTTTGTTAAAAGAAGCTAAAAAGGAAACGCGTTGAACTTAAATTATTTCAGCAGCAAAGATAACAAATGTCAGAGAGTTCACATGTGATTAATTCACTGATATATTATAATATAATATATAGAATTAATTTGACTGAACTGGCATAATGTTTAATTCACTGAATCATGTGATATTGTAGTGGATACCAGTTTGTTTCTTGATCCCATGATAGTTTATATGTTGCTGTTTAATGCCCGAGACATATAAAAGACATTTATGTAAATAATTTATGATCTACATAACTGTGTCTTTATTTTAACATGCTGGCAGCATGTATAAGGTTCATATAGCTTTACTACATTTAGAAGATTATGAGAAGTTTGAAGGAAAAGAAGAAGGATGGAAGGAGGGTTAGGGCTAATATATTGTCAACAACTAGGCCGTTACAAGTGGAGCACAGACTCAGAGTGGAGATGAGTAGCAAAGAAAATTGGCCATGTCCTTTTCAAAGGTAACATCTTGGTATTTGCCAGCAATTTAGGAAAACTATAGAAAAGTTAAATTTGGAGGGCTGAACAATGATTTGAACCATCATCCTCCCAAATGTGAATCCAGTGTCTTAAACATAGCACCACCCTTCTTTGTGGATATTGCATTCATTCACATATGGGCAAATGACATATTGTGTGTCAGGGTGTAGGTATATTATTAAAATGGGATACAATGTATTACATGTTCTGAAATTTGATTTCGTTACTGTAATGTTCCCAGAAGATTACGAAACAAGAAACAAGGTGAGTGAGGATGAACTTGTAGCTTGAAAAATAACAGCCCAGCTAGACAAGACTTATAGCTGTTTTCTTCATTGTATGGGTATTGTGCAATGATCAGTCCTCAGCTATGTAACAGCACCTTTTGCTAGTTTGAAAGGCATATAAAACTATTCACTAAGGATGAAGATTAATGAATTTTGTTCTTTCATTACAACATCTCAAAATATTAACCAAAAATGTATGTTGACTTTTTGATTGCAGTAGGCTTCAAAGTTGACATACACCCTTTTATGTGCTACACTGAAAAAATAATCAAAAATCTAGAAAAAGACAACAGCTTATTAGGAATAAATTTAGATCTCTCCAAAGCATTTGATACTGTCAATCATGGCATTCTTTTAGAAAAACTGGAAGCATTCATGGGACAGAGAAAAAGCAGTTTGAATCATACCTACAAAACAGAATACGGATTGTAGGACTACTCCAACCACAAAATAAATTTAGTGTCAGATGCAAAAATGTGGAAATAAGAGTGCCGCAAGGCAGTATTCTAGGTCCCTTATTGTTCCTTGTCTACATAAATGGCTTTCACACCTCAGATGGAGTAGCAAAGGCCATACTATTCGCAGATGACACTAGTGTGATAATAGGCGCACCAAAGCAAATGCTGCAAACAACTACTGATCAAGTAATTAAGAATGTCCACACTTGGTTCAGTGCAAACTGGTTGACATTAAATACAAATAAAACAAATTATATGCAGTTTGGGAAAATGTGTCAAAATGTAAATTTTGATCTGTTGTTGGGTGGCAAGGCCACAGACAGAGTGGCATCAACAAAATTGCTGGGGATTCATGTAGATGAAAATCTTAATTTTAATGATCATGTAATGAAACTTATGCAGAACTTAACTCAGTTTGTTTTGCTCTTAAGTTTATTGCAAATTTTTGTACTGCAGAGGGTGCCAGGATGGCATATTTTGGCTATTTTCAGTCTCTTGCAACATACGGAATAATATTTTGGGGTTCCATCACTTGCTGTCTAAAACAAATCTTTCTGTTACAGAAGAGGGCTATCTGAATAATAGCACACAGTCATCCACAGACGCAATTCAAACCCTTATTCAACAGGCTTAAAGTTCTAACAATGCCTTCCTTATATATATACAAATGTGTTTTATATGTTAGAGCCCACCTTGCAGATTTTCAGACAAATGCCAACTTGCATAACTACAATGCTCGAAATAGCACAGCACTCCATACTCAGCAAACAAAAGGAACACACACACAAAGGCGTGTGAGCCATATGGGTACAAAACTCTGCAAGATACTGCCAGCCTACATCAGAAAGTTAGAAGATGAAAACAGACTGAAGGTAGAATATAAAAAATTTCTACTTGAACAATGTTTTTACTCGGTAAATGATTATTTAGCCCAACAAATAATTCTGATAATGAGTGGTTTCATTGAGTATATTAGAAATTATTTTTTAAAGTTAAATAAATGGATGTATTTTCCAACAAGTTTATAGACAGTTTTCAATATAAGCTTTAGTCCACTGATTGAGACCACCAGTGACCAAAAGGTTGAAGTAGTTAACATCATGAAATGGTCACATACTTGGAAGAATTTGGGTGAAAATAACTTATTTTTTCAGCATTTTGTGGTTAGACGTACACTCCAAAAGTAGGCACTAATAAGAATATCTGTTTTACATAGCACAAATATAAATTCTATTTGTAATTTTGTTTGATGAATTGTTACTACTATCACTGCTAATATTGTTTGAGACCCAAAAAATTAAATATAGTGTAGATGAAAACTTTGAATGGGCTGAAACAACAAATTTACAAAAAATAAAAATATGTCTTTTCTTTATTGACATTTCAATCATCCTCTTCCTAAATACATTCTAGCAGGGTGCCTTGGCTGTGCATCAAATAGACAATGTTTTTTGTTGATATTACTGTGTATTAGCCGCTGATGGATCTTACGGGTCTTATGGTTGTGGTCCAGGAAACCTTTTCATTCCTGAAATTTTGTCCAGAGCTGCGCTGCACATCTTCATAGTTGCTCCTGGTTCCACTGGGTCTTACTGACTGACAGGTCAGACAACAGAGAGCAACATAAGTACTGTGAAAAAGGGGTATGATAGAAGTTTACCTGTGATTGGCCAAGATAATCATTGTCAGAGATAAAACTAATCTATCAAACTCTCATCTGTCAAAGATAAAACTTATGTAACAAATCTGTAGAGCTGTTGTCCACGTATTACTATGTTTCATGGGTTCTGGGAAGCACTCAGATCCATAAAGGATAAATGCCCTCCTCTGCTGGCAAGTGGAGTACATAAAATTCTATGCACTTGTGGTAAGGTCTACACTGGAACTATCAAGGAAAGCATGAATATATGGGTGAAGGAACACAAAAGTCTTCACCAACTTGGGAAAGTAGAGAAATCAGCTGCTCTTCATCAGGGAAATAATAAAGTGAAGTTTTCCGAAATAACAATTTTATCTTCAATGACATACTATTATCCATGGCTATACAGAGAAGCCATCAAAATATATAAACATGAGGATAATTTTAACAGAAAGTAGAAGCCATGAAACTAGTGATACATGGATAGTAATTCTATAGAATTGATAGATAAATTTTATCTTTGACAGATGACAGTACAACAGTTAAGTTTTTTCTTTGAGGAGAATTACCTCTGCCAGTCCTGAGTAAGCTTCTATGAAATGCATTTCCCGCAATATTTACAATACATCATCCAAAGTTTGACACATCAGTTGGCAAGACGTACTGGAACCAGGAACACCTCTGAAGATGCCCAACACAGATCTGGACGAAACATCAGAAACGAAAAAGTTTCAAGGACCATGGCCATACAACTTGGAAAATTTGCCAGGAGCTAATCCAAATGACCATAAAAGCCTTGATTGTATGATCAGTACTGTGTATGTTGACAACAATATATTTTAAAGTCATAGGGAATGTATTTAAAACATGTTCATTTCTTTTATATAAAAAAAAGTGAAGATGCTGCTCAAATTATGAGCACATGGAAACACTGAAATGAAAACAGCAAAAAAAAAGAATAATAAAGTGACATTATTTAACAATCACATAGATAGAATAGTTTAAGAGCTATTTAAAAACAGCAGATAGTGGATGAATATGTATAGTATATCATTAATTTGTATATGCCTGCTCCAGTTAGATAGTTTATTTTCAAGTAGATATTTCAAAAAGAATAATAATATTTCAAAGACTCAGACACAAACCTTGCTGTAAATGCTAGCTTCTGGAATGTCAGGACCAGCACAATTTAACATGTAGTATGAATTTTTCTTGCTAAATGCTGCCTTGTTGTACAAGCATAATTCATTGCCATCTCTCGTTTTGGCATTGCACGATAAACACTTCGGCAGTTCTTTTGCTTCTGTGCTATCTGAGACACTGTACAGATGTGAAACTCCAGGATCTTCCTCTTGATTTGCCAGATAAAAGCTGCAAAAATGAATATAAAAGACTCCCTTTCAAATGTGAATTATTCTGTATTGCTAATACTGCAATTATTACTGTTTTAAGTACTTTCACATTAAGTGTTAGATTTCCTAGTAAGATGTTGAACAACAGGCATCATTCTTTTATGTAACACAACTCCTAATAAGATTTGAATTCAGTAATACTGCTTTATTTTTGTAGCTATTGGTGTCTGAATCGAAGGAGTTGGTCAAAGACTTTTTGACAACTGCTTTCTTTGTGGTCCTTTTTCCCTCTAGAAGATTATCCAGATAATTTAAAGACACTGACAGTTAGATGATATGTTGAAAATGTTGGGCATTCAAAATGTAACCAATGTGATTTTAAATTACTGTTGTTTGGCAGATGGTACTTTGTGTTGTTGTAAAACACGAAAAAAATCTGTTTTTTTTTTTTTTAATCTAACTAGGCCTTGTAACTCATAATTTTTAATTATTCTCTCAGCAGCCTTCGAGAATATTGCCAGTAGTATATCTTCAGTCTCCCTTATATTCTTGGATAGGTACTCAGTTGTGGACATTTACAATGTGGCAGTAACTATTGTTTACTGTTAGCTTCTCATTATTTGGCAGTTATCTGCACAAAAATGAAAAATTGAGAGAAAGGCAGACTTTATGACATGTTATGCTTTCTTCAAAGAGCATAGGAGAGACTTGCTTGTCCAACTTCTTCACTTTTTCAAGTTATTTCAAATCCAAGAAACTGAAATGATTCGCACTCATTGGCACTGAAGTGTAACTTACAATTTGATGATTATTGCGCTCCATCAGTATCCAAGTCTAGTCAGTGACAACAAATGTTTCCGCATTTCTACATCTACATATACAGGGTGTTACAAAAAGGTACGGCCAAACTTTCAGGAAACATTCCTCACACACAAAGAAAGAAAATATGTTATGTGGACATGTGTCTGGAAACGTTTACTTTCCATGTTAGAGCTCATTTTCTTACTTTTCTTCAAATCACATTAATCATGGAATGGAAACACACAGCAACAGAATGTACCAGCATGACTTCAAACACTTTGTTACAGGAAATGTTCGAAATGTCCTCCATTAGCGAGGATACATTCATCCACCCTCCGTCTCATGGAATCCCTGCTGAGCTGATGCAGCCCTGGAGAATGGCGTATTGTATCACAGCCGTCCACAATACGAGCACGAAGAGTCTCTACATTTGGTACCAGGGTTGCGTAGACAAGAGCTTTCAAATGCCCCCATAAATGAAAGTCAAGAGGGTTGAGGTCAGGAGAGCGTGGAGGCCATGGAATTGGTCTGCCTCTACCAATCCATCGGTCACCGAATCTGTTGTTTAGAAGCGTACAAACACATCGACTGAAATGTGCAGGAGCTCCATCGTGCATGAACCACATGTTGTGTCGTACTTGTAAAGGCACATGTTCTAGCAGCACAGGTAGAGTATCCCGTATGAAACCATGATAACGTGCTCCATTGAGTGTAGGTGGACGAAACTAAAATGAGCTCTAACATGGAAATTAAGCATTTCCGAACACATGTCCACATAACATCTTTTCTTTATTTGTGTGTGAGGAATGTTTCCTGAAAGTCTGGCTGTACCTTTTTGTAACACCCTGTATATCTGTGCTCCACAAGTCAGAAGGGTAAATGGTGTAACTGAATAAATTCCCCCCCCCCCCTTCCTTATCCATTTGCAACTGGTGTGCAGGAAGAAATATCATTGATACCTCATGTCTGTATTAATCTAATTTTGGCCTCAGGGTCATTACATGAGACAGAGGACAATATAGGTTCGTTTTTTTTTTTTTTTTTTTTACTTGTTCTGGAATGTGGGCCCTTAGAATTTAACACAACACACAGTGAGCGCCTTTCTTGTAGTTTATCCACTGGAGTTTGTTGAGTGTACCTTTGATACTCTTGCACAGATTACTCAAACCAACAATGAAGTTCACAGGTCATCTTGATTCTTCTCTATCTCTTTTGCTAATCTTACTTGATAAAGCTCCTACATTTATGAATGATTGATGAAAAATACTGAAGAATTAGCTGAATGAGGATTTTGCAACTTTGTTTCAGGGGAGTACCCAGCAAAGAGCAGGGGAAGTGCTCCTCCTCCCTCCCACCTCCCTCAAAGAAATTATTGTCTTTGAAAAGGAAGGATGGAAGATTAGGATTCAGTGCTTGCAATTACGTCATTAGAGATATAGGGGCCTATCAATGATGGGTTTTCCCCACTTTTACTACCTTCTATGTCAGGAACCTTCCTCACATGTGTTCTACAATGTTTCTGAATTTAAACCATAAATCATCCAGTAACTACTACTCAGAGCTGCTATTTTTCTGTGTAATTCTCAGGAGATTTTCAGTTACTTTGTTTCTGCACTTCTTAAGCATAAATATCTTCCTCCTGTTCTTAAATTTTTATTAAATACTAATAATGAATGATGCCATAATACTCTCGTGGTGATGGCCCTTCATTACAGCCACTGAATTGAAGAGTTCAGGTACGTTTGTTGCCAGAAAGTCTCCACTGTTCCTGTGTGCAGCAACTACATTGGCTTAAAGTTTAAATTTACAAAGAAAAAGTAGACAACTCAATTTTATGCTTACTTTCTGATATATAACACAATAGCTTAGCTAGTTACTTGTGCTTGTGCTGGGAGATCAGCTAAGTTTCACTCATGATGAAAAGGAAAAGTTCCCTTAAAATCTTATTTCACTGCTCTACTGATTATTTCAATATAGCACTATATGAAATCGTTTTCTTTGGCAGATATTGTTAGATGCACATGGTTTGTTTGAGTTTTCTATCACTGCACTTTTAACCATATCTCTTTTTTCAGTACTGATCAGACATTTATATTGATGAACTGGCCTGTAATAATTTTTGTTTTATTTACACTTATTCTTTTTCATTACATTTCTGATCTTGTGTTCTAGGTGACACGAATTATTTACATCTACACATACATCCGTAGTCTGCAAATCATGTGACCTGCATAGCAGAGCTACTTCCCATTGTATCAGTTATTAGGATTTCTTCCTGCCTCATTCACATATGGAATGTGGGAAGAATAGTTTCAACCCCTCTGTGCATGCTGCAGTTAGTCTAACCTTATAGTGTATTCCTAGATTCATCATATAAACCTGGTTCTTGAAACTTTGTAAGTAGGCTTCCTTGGGATAGTTTGCATTTAACTTCGAGTGTTTGCCAGTTCGTTTTCTTCAGCACCTTTGTGACACTCCCCCATAAGTCAAACACACCTGTGATCATTCATGCTGCCCTTCTTCCTCTATGAACCAATGGACCAAAGCAAGCCACCCAATTTACCTGTGTCTGAACCTATGTGATCATTCCATTTCATATCCCTACAAATCGTTACACCAAGGTATTTCTATGAGTTGACTGATTCCGGTTGAGACTCACTGATAGTATAATCATAAAATATTTTTTTTTTTCATTTTGTGAAATGCACACTTTTATAATTATGAACATTAAAAGCAATTTACTAGTCCCTGCACCAAACTGAAATGTTGTCAGAGTCCAACTAAATATTTGTGCAACTTTCTTCAGACAGTACTTTATTGTAGATAACTGCATCATCTGCAAAAGTCTGAGGTTACTGTTAATATTGGATATTGACACCAATTAATCCTTTGGCAGATTAGAAAATTGGCTCTGATGAATTAAATTCATGTAGACTCTGTTTCCAGGAACACAGGTTATTCAGTTATTAATTTATTCAGTGATATACGTACAAAACAGACCTAAGATGAAAAAACAACAAATTGCTATACAAGGTGTCAGCAAAGAAAATGACATACTTGTTTCCAACAATTAATTTTGTCTGTAAGGTCATTAATACGTAACTTTGTGTGTGTGTGTGTGTGTGTGTGTGTGTGTGTGTGTGTGTGTGTGCAAGAATGAATGAGATAGCTGTATAGAGACACAAACACTGACTCCACTTGTCAGGTGGTGAAGGAATTAATAATTTATATCATCAATGAACCATTCTGTATTTCACTGCTATTTAGCTATTTAGCCTGACACAATATAATGACTTGTATCAAATAATGTAAATGATAAAAATCTTACATGGTTCTTGTTGTTGTGTCCCAAGCCAGAATTTCCGTTACCACAAATTTTCCTGTAGTTAGAGCTGTCATTTTAGGAGGAACAAAATTTCTGTCTACTAAAGTTATGTGGCGAAAGGCACCATTTTTCTCATCTTCCTCTTGTGGCAATATTATAATCATTTTATCACCATTATCAAAAAATTTAGGTGGCACAAAAAGGTCTATCCATCCTTTAGGTTCTTTCATTTCTAATATCTGAAACAAAGAAAACATTGTGTTATTAATATGTATAATGCAATATAACTTCATTGTTCCATCACAGCAGCAGTTCAGATGAAGTGAGAATGAATGAATGACTGTACTACTAAACGTAAAATATTGTAAAGAAAGATGAAGTAGTACATAACACATGTACAAAATTTGGAAAGAGATCGTAACTTTTGAATTTACAGATTTTTATTATTCAAAAACAAAAGACAATTATATGTACAGACAAATCAATTCATGACTTTGCTCACCAAATAGAACTGAGGAATTTTTAGGTATGGGTCAAATATTCACCTGTTTGCTTACAGTGTGTAAGTGGGTAAATGTCAAGAAGAAAAAAATATGAAGATCCAAGATTCAGTCCTTTGACAGTCTTAGGGTTCTTTAATTTACTTATTGCTTATTTCAATTCTGCTAATGCTTTGTATTTGTGAAAAATTTTAGGTTGCACCATGGTTCAAATTCCACATCTATGGTCTGCATGTAACAAGCTGGATAAGGCAGTTGGAAGAGCAGAAGAAGGCAAAAGCAAACTGTATCCAATAGAACAATACCTAGCAAGGCACTGTGGTATTAAAATTCAGTCTGAGTTGAAGGAAGCTTTAGCTTAATTGTGACTCACAACATAGAGGAGATGTTTAGACACAGAGGGCACAAAAAAGAGACTGCTAAACATGTGAGCTCTTTGCCAAAACGCCTTCGTTCACTGCAGTCTCTTTCCCCCTCTCTCTCTCTCTCTCTCTCTCTCTCTCTCTCTCTCACACACACACACACACACACACACACACACATGACCACCACCTCTTGCCAACACCTCAATAAAAAAAGTATAGAGAGGCCTAGGCATGGATACAGTAAGAAGGTTGGTTCAAATGCATATGATCTAGTACATATGCAGAGACAAAGAGGCTTAAAGGCTAGACTAGCATGGAACAAGTTAGTCTTCAGTCTGAGGATCACAACAACAACAACAACAACAACAACATGAGACAAATATACAGTAGTAAAAAGGAGAAAAAAGTGAACTTAAAAAGACAAAAACCAAAGAAAAACAACAGAAATCACAAAATATGGAAGAGAGAAGTGTAGAAAAAGGATTTATGCAAGTTGAAGCCAGGTGGACATGAGAACCAGATACATGCTGTACATAAGATTATTATCTGAAAAGTTCTGCGAGACTGGTGCTACTAGGAAGGATCAAAATTTCCGACATGATGTAGCAAAACTGAGATGTAGCTCTACAGCTTATTATCTGCAACTGTATTTACATTAACACTAAAGATTATTTATCTCTAGGAGGATACTCTTTTAAGTTTTTGGAAATGAAGACTAGATGGTACTAGTGTGACATTACACTGCGATTGTTTTAAAATTTCTAATAGTTAAAACAACTGTAGCTCAGAAAGAAGCCACGTTGTTTGCTTTCAGTGAGAATTTAAAGAAACAGTGTTGCGAAAAAATGGAATTTCAGCTAAAGGTTTTCATTGGATAATTGTTTATGATATTCATACAGACTTACCTGAACAACAAATTGCTTTTGTTAATTAATCGTCTTCAGAAAATATTATTTACAATTGACTTGCAGAATTTTTTTGTGGTCATGAGTGTGGAAATGATGAATTTTGTGAAGACCAACCAGATCAATTTTTGTTCAAAATAGAAACACGGGCACTGTGTGCGGTACTACTGAAGAGGATGTGTATGGGACTTGCTACGAGATAAAACATCCTTAGGCATATCGAAGATACAGTACATTCAATTTTGCATGAAAATTTAGCTGTGAAAAAGATCTGTTCCTAACAGATTCCACACAATTTGATGAAAGCATAAAAGACAGGCTCAAGTCAGTCGACGAACAAAGTTCTCAAAAAATTTGAACAAGGAAACGCAATACAAGGTTATAACTGGAGACATATTTGATTTATTCTTATGAGGCAGAAACTAAACAGCAATGACTTTTGGGGTGCTCTGTGATAAACTGAAACCAACAAAAAGGGTTCATTGAGAAAACTTCTTGTTTGTTTGTTTACACTAGCATGTCACAACTATTGTTTTAGAGGATCAAAGGACAGTTAATGCTGAATGGGGCACAACTATTTGTCTGCCAAAAAGCATCAATGAAACCCAGAAAAATGGGTGAAAATGTTGCTCAGTTCTTCTTTATAACGATACCAACTGTCAAACAACATGTCAAATAATTTATTATGTGGAGGAGGAAAATATTAATTAAATGTCACATTGCCCATATTCATGTGATTTACTGCCTAAAAACTTAATTTTGTTCCATCAAACCAGACATGAGTGGACTCTAATTTTCATTACATAATCTGTTGAATCCTTCTAAAACTACATTTTTAAGATACCAACATTAGAGTGGAAAAAATTTAACCAGGATTTGTTCAAATGCATGCAAAAGTGTTTAAATTTAAAGATGAATATTTTCAGAAAGGATATAATGATTTGTACCAAAATAATGCATAAAAACTTAAAATGTGCCCTTCTATCCACCATTCATCTTTACCAAGAGCTTAATGATTGTCATGCCAACACACAAATCTAAACAATGGTTGTAATTAGTTAGTATACTTTTTGATGTAATAAGGTTGGAGCAAGCAATAGGAGAGTGCATAACACAAGCATTGCTGAGGGAAATGTCACAATCACAACCATTAAATTCTGAGAGGGTTTGGTTGGGTTGTTGTGTGGGAGGCAACAAGACAGTGAGGTCATCGGCCTCATCAGATTAGGGAAGGACGGGGAAGGAAGTTGGCAATGCCCTTTCAAAGGAACCATCCTGGCATTTGCCTGGAGTGATTTAGGGAAATCACAGAAGACCTAAATCAGGACTGCTGGATGCGGGATTGAACTGTCGTCCTTCCGAATGCAAATGTGCTAACCACTGCGCCACCTCACTCGGTGAAATTCTGAGAAAATAGACTGAGGAGGTGTAGGGCCTGGCTAAAATGTCAAACATGATAGGAGGGTTTGGCAAACTCTGTGGGTTAGTTGGGGAGAATAATATACATGGTGAACTTAATCTTCAAACACAATTTTGAGATTGTGAGGTCAACTGATGCAGTTCAGAGCAAGATAGATTTTTTTATGCTTATGGAACAATTAGAGTGGCTACTTTTTTATGTGAACTGACCTACTGTAGGCAGTGAATCATAATCCATATAGAAGTATTACCACAGATGTGTAGGATATAAGGCAAGGAATATTTCATGTGGAATTTGTGGCAAAAGGTAACACGTCTATTGATGTACAGAAACGGTCTTCAGCTAGATGGAAGCTAACTCAAAAGAAGGTGGTATGGGCTCCAGGAAAAGACAAAATAAATCTTATTTATGAAAATTAATTAAGTTGTTGTAATAAATATGAGAATTCAGGTTCGTCATAAATCCTCAAGATGTATTTGTACAAGGAGTAGGAAAGGAGTTGGTGACTCCTGAACTTCAAGAAAACCACCTGCAAGTTGCCAACAGGATATACATGAACACACTGTATACCTAACACAGAACTCTACATTAATGAATAGTACTGCAACAAAGATCTTTGAGAAGCTTTTTTACAATGGACTGCTACAGTTTATTAACAAAAACTCGTTGCTGTCAAATCATCAGCATGGTTTTAAGGCAATCAAGATCCACAACCACAGCAGTCTTCAAATTACTGCATGCAATCCTAAAAGCTATAGGTGAAAAAGAAATGGCTACTGGAATCTTCTTTAACCTATCCAAAGCATTTGATATTACAGATCACTCTATTCTATTATATAAATTGGAAAGAAAGGAAATTAGAGGTATTCCAAATGAGTGGCTTAGGTCATATCTTACTAACCAACAACCAAAAGTTGTTCTTAAACTGGATAAAATCCCTGGAAATGTTACAAGAACAACAACATTCACATCAGAAAAAGCTACAGTAAAATATGGTTGTGACAAGGGTTGACTTTAGGTCCATTCCTCTTTTGTTTGTATATAGATGACCTGAATGAAACTGTCCACGCCAAACAGAAAACTTTATTTGCTGATGTCACCTGTATTTTGATTACAGGATTAAACCGAAAAGACCTTCAAACATCTATACATACATCATTGCTGGAGCTAACACACTGGTTTGAAAAAAATAAACTTTTCATAATCACCAAAAAATGGCCGCCATGAACTTTTCATTTATACCACCCTAAGCAACAAGATGACCACTCACTGAAAATGAATAGCGAAAGTTTAAAATTGGTTGATGATGTGAAATTCCTAGGAATAAATCTGCAGAGTGACCTAAAATGGAACACACATGTTAAAGTTCTTACAGCTAAACTGTCATCAGTCTGTTACATGGTATGGATACTTAACTCAAGCTGTAACAGAGAAACAGTAACACAAGAACATCACACACACTTCCAGTCAGCAGTTAGGTATAGAACAATATTCTGGGAGAATGCACCTCGTAGTCAAGCCATATTCAAAGCCCAAAAACAAGCTATCAGAATCATATGCAATGTAAAGGAACAATATTCATGTCACCCTCTTTTCCCAACATGGAAGATACTGAACACTCCATGCCTGTACTTATTTGAAATTATTTATTTTTTACAAGAGAATATTTAGGAATTTTCAATGCATATTAGCAAAACAGCTCTGTGCACAGTCATGGAACAAGAAATGGCAATAACATCCATGTCTCCTACACCAGAACGTCAACCTATCAGAAAAGTGTTCTTCGTGGAGGTATGTAATTGTATAACGTGTTCGTAACAACATCATGAAAGGAAGAAAGCTTGTTTTTTCAAAAGACCTTAAGTCATTTCTGATGGATTGCAGTTTTTACTCTGTAAATTAATTCTTCAGCAATTGAATTGAAACCTTATAATGTAAAATCATCAAACGTAATGTAGCAATCATGTGCATGATAATAACATAGTCATTTTATTTTATATCAGACTTGTGATAAAGTCTGTTATATATGGAAAAGTAAAAATTTGCGTTTGCATCAGACTTGTCACTTACACACACACACACACACACACACACACACACACACACACACAAATAACAGTTTTTCACCCAACAGTTTATTGCAGTTCCCATATTATGCAGAAATTATTTAGTTTTATTTAGCTTTAAGAGTTTTCTTTTCTTTCTTCTACTACTGACATTCAGTTACTTCCCTCAGTGAGAATTTCTGTCCTTTTTTATTCTTTTTATGTACCTCCTTTTTTCTTCTCCCTCCAAGAAATGAAGAGTTATTTGAATTAAGTTCACTGTATACCAATTCGTCTTATACCTTTCAAGCATAGCTTGAATGACTATCTTTACTTTACTGTACCCTTTGTCTCCTGTTTTTAAAATCTCTATTTCCCTCAATGCAGATAATTTTATACTTATTATTTAATTGCACATTTTTGACCTCACTTTTATTTTATGTGCCAAATGCAACTCTTCTTCCCATCTCTCTTGCCAACCTCTGTAGTAGATTAAATTTTAATGAGGGAGGAGGAAAAATGTAGAGTAACACAGCAAATTCATGAAAATATGTTAAAAATTTGATGTTCACATCAAAAAATTTATATAATGCTCTAAATATTATTGGTGCCAGCTTACATTTTTACAAGAGAAGTCCACTGTGCTGCATACAACTATTGCTGCTTCATTTTGCACCCTGTTCATCCAAACAGCAGACACCTCATTACTGTTAGCCCAGGACACAGCTGTTAATATTGGCTCACTGTTTCAAAGAGAAAGAAAAAAATAGTTTATCAGAACATATTGTTTGTTTTATGATGACATTCATGTACACCATTTCCTGTTTTACCTGTTTGCCAATTCTTTTGGTGGAGGTATATCAAAAGCACTGAAGCCATCTAGTTGTACAACAGTCAATGATACAGTTGGATTTGGCGTTCCAGGCTGGAAGAGGTAAAACAAATACAATGAGAATGACTGATTTTTATATTATTTAGCAAATACAGAACACATGCAACATGAGTTTTATGCTATGGGGACTTGAATGTTCTGTTTCTTCACTAAACAGTGTTTCCTATATGGAAACTTTACATGCTATGGATTGCAATAATGTTCCATTTTTTTTTCAAAAAATTAAATGAGGTCACTTGGACCTTTGCAGGAGTGTCAAATAAATAAACTGAGGATTTCACAGTCTTAGTCATATTTTGGTTTATTTGAACAGATAACTGGTTTTTATCTTAGAGTTTTCATCAGATCTTAAAAAGAACAATAATTCACCTAATGTGTACTCATAGATGAGATGGATGACATTTACATCTATTGCCATGTGCATCACTGTCCTTTTTAAAATATAAAGATAGAAGTAAAGTCAAAACCAGTTATCTGTTTAAAAAATAAAAGTATAACAAAGACTTAATTCTTCAGTTTATTCAATTTCTGAAATTTTTGTTAGTTTTCAGTGGACGTCCATGTTTCAAAGACATAATTCTTCTGTTTATTAGAACACTCAAATATTCTCAGAATGCAAAAAGTCAATCAGTTAACAAATAATCATTAAGATTGAGGGTTATTTTAAATACTGAATGAAACTGGTAGGAGAATATTTATTGGTATAGTTCGATTCCGCTTCCTCATCTAACTTTTCCCGGTGCTTACAAGTTTGAACTCTACGATCAGCTGATACATGTTGCAACACGATACTATACTGTTTCTAACACTCATTATATAAAATTCTGATACCGCGCGCCGCGGAATTTGAATCCACACCAGACGTCATGGACGTCGGAGACCCATAGAGGTCTCTGCACCGTTGTGCCATAAGCTGTGGCGGCGCGCGCCTCCTGGCCCACTTTTAGTGTGAGGGCGCCACAGTGAAACACGTGGTCCCAGCAGCCAATAGCGGCACCCCCGATAGCATACTTAAGCGCCTGCTTTGTGCTCAGCCAGCAGTCTAACATTGTGTTGCGTCTCAGTACATATCGTCTCAGACAGCGTATTGACTTCGTGTTTCTATTCCAGTGGATGTGGTTGTCTCATTTTGGTTCGTTACTCTGTTGTCTGTTCTTGTTGTGTCATAAGGTGCTCCTTTGGTCATGTCTGTCCTCTCCCATTGTGTTGTTGTTCGCGGGCCGCTCCGCAGGTCCCGCGCGTTTCTGTCACTACTACCCCGCGACCGTTCCAGGCACCGTTACAACAAAAATGATGACAAAAATTGTTGCAACATCTGTGTATCTATGAACACGTATTCAAGGCAGCAGGGAAGGAAAGAATAAGACTTACAGCTTAACTGTGAAACAAAAACAAAGCAATAACCAAAATAATGGCAATCCATTTGAAAGGGCACATTTTTGAAATCAAAATCTGGTGCAGGGTAGCTGTACAATGCTCAACTCATCCTTGATAACGATGGAAGGCATAGTAGCTATCCAAAACATGACTGACCAACCTCCTTGCTGACCTCATAGGACTCCATACATAAGATGTTTATTGGCCCTGACTGCTTTCATTCTCTTGTACAATGCACATTGAGCTTTGGACAAATTGTGCACACATTGGTAAAGACAGAATGATGATACTGAGCCAACTTTTGTTTCAAGTGTTTCTTTACTATCCTCATTTACACACTGCAATGCCAGAGTTTTGTACTTTTGTTCGTAATAGGTACATTGAGGCCAAGTTGATCAGGTAGTTGCAGATTGTCTGAGTCAACATAGCCCTTCCAGCTGCCACCAAAAAAGGAAAGGAAGACTGAGGTTTAATATTCCATCAACAATAAGGTCATTAGAGACTGAAATAAATCAGAATGGGTATGAATGGAGAAGTGAATCAACCATGCCCTTTGATTGGATCTATTTCAGAATTCACTTTAACTCTTTCGCAGCTACATACATGCTCTCTGCTTTCCATGCTGAACACAGCTTTGTTGTGGCTGTACTTTTCAGAAAATGCTGATATCAGGGCTGAGAAATGGCATTCCAGCCACTGTGAAATACTTATCATCTGATTTTAAGAAAGCTATTTGCTGAAAAAATTTGATGCTTCCCCACATTTTACAGTGTGATATCTTCACTCAATAAAGGACTGAATTGCTTTGTATTATTTGTATAGTTACTGTGCTGCATAAAATTAAGTAATACATTGCATGCTATTTTAAAGAGTTTACAGAGGTAAAAATGCACTGTGTAAACTTTGCACATGGTTGATTTTATGCTTATACATCACTGTGTATGACATCTAGATAATATATCAAAATTTTATTTAAAATTGAGAATAGAATGATATCTCATTTTGTTCTTGAGCGATGGATTTTTATATCCCACAGACAGTCTCATGCAACACATTTCTGTCTCTGTGAACTGGGTCTATTTGGCCATGACAATCATCATATTTCATAAGTGGTTCAAGATACTGAAATGAAGTTCTTTATTTTTTGCAAATGACAGCACACATTGAGGCACATGTGTTGTATGATAAATATTTGAAACTTTTTGTTTGCCAACATATGGAAGTAACTCATCCACAGCAGTGAGAGTTCGGTGGTTCAGAATACGTACAGATGTCAGTAGCACTGTAGGAAACCCCAAGAGGTGCATGTATACACGTGCACCGTACCTGTGCAGCAGCAGAGGAGGACATGTATATATGTCCACAGCACTGAAAGGGTTAAGCAAAAGTCTAAATCTGGATAACCAGCTGAGGATTCCAAATGACGCTCTCCTGAATATGAGTCTGCTGATGTGATATCTCAGGTTTTCTCAGAGTGATTGATTAATGGTGCACTTTTGAGTGTTTATCTAAGTTGTTGTTACTGTTTTGTTATGCATAATATTTCAATGACTGACTGTCATGTTCTTCAAATGCTGGAAGTTATGCTGATATGTGTACTGCCTGTAAGGACTCTAACCAGTCTGGAAGTACACCATTAATGAGTTCATTGCCTTACCACTGCATCAACTCCCTCAGTGAAAAAAAGGTCAAAAGGGTATTGAGAAATGTGTTTCCTGTCAAAAAATGTCAACCTTTTGCACCAGAATATAATAATCCATTCCGAATCCAATGCAGAGAAATTACTTTTACTTTTAGTTCTAGTACTGTGGCTGTGAATTTCACAGTTCACCCTAAATTCATTCTTATTATTAACTTGCTATTGCCCATGCCTGTACTCACATATCAGTAGTTTTGTTATGATGAGTGATGATGAATAAGTAAGCTACTGTACGTGTGATAACATCAACTACCCTTAGGTCTCTGCCTATTTGGATAAGTATGTGCACCCTTCCCTCTTCCTTCCCTGTCCCCCCCCCCCCAATCCCAATCCTACCCCCCCCCCCTGCCCCTCAAGCCAAGCTGACCTAACACACGATGCATGTGCAGTGCCAAGCAGTGCATACAGAGGGGTATGGGCAGGAGTGCTCATCTATGAATCATGGTATTGAATTAACTATACGTTATACAAGGTGTACATTATGCAACAAATATTGTAGAAGTATAGATTAAACATGATTAAGATTATATAAGTATTGTATTCATTACTTCAAATTGTATCAAGTAACATATATCAACCCAGAAAAGCATTGCCACTAATACGATAAAGATCAAGAGTCAAAGAATTAATAGATTTTCAAAGAGTAAATATTTTTTTCCTAATTCATACATTATTCTTGAAATTAATTAGTATCCTGTACCACACACTTTATAAAGCAGCCTGTGTTCATCCTCAGGATTCAAGCTATCTCCATACCAAATGCCATTGAAAACAGTTCAGCTGGTTACTCCTGAAAATGTAACAGGGTTATTTTCACATTTACACAATTTTTATGGCTAAAACTTTCAACTGTGATATCTTTTTTTCCCCATGGTTCAGTCTTCATGGAATGAAGCCCATATAGTGCCCAAGCTATTCTCAAATTACCTGTGAAAACCCCCATTAAGAACTGTCTAGTAGTTTTGGAGATGTGTTTTCAAAGAGACAAACATGACAGTTTTACAGATTTATTATTAGTATAGACAGATGACAAACATTATTAAGAAGTACATTTATTAGCCTGTAAGTGTAAAAATACCACATGAAGTCCTTGAAGAGCTGGATTTTTTGTTATACAGACATACAGCTGCCACTGTGGCTGATTGTGATGATGTACCTACTGAAATATCATCCCTAGCAATGGGGAGTCAAGTTTAGGACCTAAAACTCTAATCTTTATTATGTCTAAAGCTTTTTTGTGGAGCTGGGGGAGCTTTTAATAGTGGAGACATCTTTCTAAAACTTGAATATCTGCAATGAAGTGTTTCTCCAACCTTAAAAATTTGCTTATTTCTGACTGCAGTGGTTTACTTGTTCCTTAATAATGATGTGGAGACTAACAATTAAGCCACTTATTCACTTTTTTGACACATTTGAGTACCTTTGAGAAAGTTCTTCTGTTGTCGTTTTCATCTGATTCTCTTTGATTTGTGCCTGTTTTGTTTCCAGTCTAGCTGTTTGCAGCATAAATTAACTGCAGTGTTTCTGTTGTATATATTTGTAGTTTAGCAACATATGAACATGACTGTGTCCTGTTGACCAATTTTCCCTTACAGCAAAACAAAAACAAATTTTTTTCACTTTGCACACAACACACACACACACACACACACACACACAGATTAAATACATACATACATGTCGTTCATTTTAACTGAAGACATTGAAATATCTTGAATATTACTCATTGGATCAAAATAAGTTATAATTGCAATTTGTTTGTCTCAGATGGGGACATCCAATGACACCACATTTGACCTATCACTCCACCCCATGGATGGATGGCAGCTTTGAAATATTTTTTTTCCTTCAGATTATGATTCTACAGCAAAATGTACATGTTTTCTCTGAATCATTTTCTTCATTTTGCCACAGATGGCACCATAATCAGAGGAATAGAAATGAGAGCTCATTTGTAATTTGTGATGGCTTGAATATCCAATGGTACATGGGACCCCTCCTCCATGCTGCAAGGGCAGGACAGGCCAGTATTTCATAACTTCTAATTGGAAATCTCATTCACAATGTTGTGTTCCTCCAACACATTGAATAGGAGACTACTCAACATGCCACTGTGGCCATGGCTCGAGGTGAATGCTACTCTACTTTTCCAATTAGAGTAAGTGTTCAAATGTACTACCACCAGCTCCAGTACACTTAGTGATCCATTTTTCAAATGACTGCACAAAGGATATAAGCATTTTTGTGGGAATGTCAGCACAGACATTTCTGATGCGGTTGACCATGTCTTCATGGCCTGTTGGCACTTGCTAGTAAGCCTCACCTTTTCCTCACAGAAAGAAATCCGGTGATGCCAAATCCAGTGACCTAGTAGACCAATTAACAGGGTCACCTCTGCCAACCCACAGACCAGTGTAAACACAGTGTAATAGCTACCGTGCTTCAATTGTGTAATGCACCGGGCAACTGTGATGCTGAAACCATATACGCTGTTGAACATTCAGGGCGACATCATGCAGTAGTACCAATAGTTCCTCTCCCAAAAATGTTCAATATTTGCCTCCATTCAATGTGCCTTCAGTAAAATACAGACCAATGAGTTTGTTTCCCATGATGCCACACCATACATTTACTGGCCAAGGATGTTGATGGTCAACTTGCCATTATCAGTGGGGATTGTCCATACTCCAATAATGCATGTTATGTCAGTTAACACTACCATGGTTTGTAAATGTAGACTCATTGGAAAATAGTACCTCAGCAACAAATGTGTGGGTAATGATCAAAGCAGACGAAATTAATTAAAATTTGTGCTGGGCCGGGACTCAAACCAGGGTCTTCTTGCTTGCTAGGCAGAAATGTTAACCATTACACCATCACAGTACGATGGTCAACATTGTTGCATGAACCACCTAAACTGAGTGCCCTCCCCAGCACAAACTTCAATTCATTTTTCCCTTATATTTCTGCCTAGCAAGCAAGAAGACCCAGGTTCGAGTCCCGGCCACAGCACAAATTTTAATTCATTTAGTCTGCTTCGATCATTATTGTAGATAATAAAAAGAGACTTAAATGTCTCAGGGAAACATTTAATTATTAAAAAAATGTGGTGGTTGTTTGACTTTGTTGATGTGCCCTTCACAAACACTACCCGGTTATGGAAATTGACACCATGGAGTACTTGATGCAGTGACACTTGGTAAGGATGATACTTATGATGATGCACTATTGTGACAAAAACTTCATATGGACACACCAGAATCGCAGTGTTATTTCCAGGCACTTATCCTTGGGTTGTGGTGCACTGCTGCTAGTACAGCTCTTTCATGAGCTTCTCGTGTAACACATTTGCTTCATTTCTTTTTGCCATTCTGTATGCTACCATCAGACATAAAGGCATCCACCACCTTGTAAAAGAATAAACAAGAGGGAGCTTTCCCTTGGGAAATGCTTGGCATACAAGGCAACACCAGCCTCAACATTTCTCCTACATTTTCAGTAAATCAGGATCATTTCAATTTTTTCTTCTGGGTTTGCAACATTCATTGTCCACTTGCCTGTCTGTTCTCCAAATGATAGGTAGACATGCAGGCAATGAACACTACACAAGGATTGCACTGTTTAGAGCTGCTACCTGTTCTATGTCTGCATGGTATGTGAGCTCTGGTCACAATGTATTGCCTGTTACTACACGTCGTAGTTCGCTACATGGCCATGGTGGCGCATTGGGTAGTCCTCTGTTCAACGTCAGAGGAATACAATGTTGCAAATGGGACTTCCAATTAGATGTTATGAAATACTAGCCTGTCCTACCCTCACAGCATAGAGGTGGGGACCCATGTGCCATTGTCATAAATTACGATTATGTACCCATCTCTATTCCTTCAATTACAATGCCATCTGTGATGAAATGAAGATAATGCTTCAGACAAAATGTACATAGATTTTTCTGTAGAGTTGCGATCTGCTATAAAAAATGGGGATTCCCATTGAATATTTGAAAATTGGCCCCTGCCACTCAAGCACAAGGTAGAGCGACAGGTCAAGTGTGGTACATTGGATGTCCCCCGCCGAGACAAGCAAATTAGAATTATAATTTTTTTACCCAATGTGTAGTTTTTGAGATATTTCAATGTCTCCAGTTAAAATGAACACCCCATGTATACATAACCTAAAGAGAGCTACCTGATTTCACGTTTACTTCATTATTATGCACACATGTAAAAGTATGAGGAACTATCCTAGCTATTGTGGCCATTAGTTTCTTTCTTGAGAAGAAAATTGGGATGGGCTGATTTAGATTAGTGATGTTAGAAAGGAGGTAGATCACTCAGACCCCAGGAGGAAAGGGAGCCATCTGTTATGAGAACTGGGAGAGACAAAGGTGAATGTTATACTATACATAACACACTTGGCACTATAGTCTGCATGTTTCAGTTTGTAGTATAAGTAATGATAGTGATGATATCATATAAATGTAATGAAAATATTTGATTATCATGTAAAGCATCAGGAAATTGTCAGCTACCATCATTAGCTTATGGAAAGCTGAAAATGAAACTTTCAAGAAATGTGCCTCAATATTTCCCAATTAATGACTAATGTTACATTTATGAGATTACAGTAGCTTTGCTGTTTTGGAGAACTGGTAATCACCTTTGGGTATCGTACATTGACAGCTCTTGTGTACTGGAACTCCAGATTTGCAGGAGATCCGTAGTATGGAATTGTCATAACACGTGTTAAACTATCATTAAATGTTGCATAAGCCAATTTCTTCCCATCTGGAGAAAACCAGAGTGCTTTATTTGATGCAAGGACTTCCTCTGAAAAAAAAAAAGAAAGGTTAAATTCAGTAATTGCAAATCCAGTTCCAGTAACATTATGTTAATAACAAAAAAATAAGTTCCCTTTTGGGGACAAAACGAAACAGCTAAGTAAATGCATATAATCAGTTAAACTAATACTATTTCCTACAACAGAAAAGAGAATGCGAGTTTGCTAAAATTGTGCATGTTGAGAATAAAAAGTTTGGTAGCATTTTTAAGAAATGAGAAAAATTATTATTTCGGCAATGAAATGCAAGTTACATATGTCTGATTGAAACACATTAAGCAATGGGTATGATTCTAGAGACATTGATTGTTCATTGGCAGTATGATCAAAGTACTAATGTGAGGATCAGAAGTCTACTCAGAGCCAAGAACTTTAATTTTTGCCAAAACTTCAAGGAATGTAGAATATTCATTTTCTGTTTCTTGCTGACAAACTAGAGCAAAATTCTATACTTCCAACATTGTCCTGTATGAATGTTCACTATTAATATGTGGGGGTAAATCTGTCAGACACACGGCCTAAATTTAGGAGACATTTCATAAAATATGCTGTGGCTTTCACCACAGTTTCTGGTAAGTCTACTGAATCAGGCAATGCCTTAATGTCTCATTAGTCAAACAATGGAAAATCAGATCTCAACTTGTAACAGCAAGGTAGCTGCTGAAAACAAGATACTGACTCTTGTGCTTTTCTGTAACAACATTTGTCACAGTGCACAAGTGTCATAGGCAAAACACCGAAATAGCAAGCTACAGAGGGAGCTATCAGATGTGCCAAGGCTTTGCAATTTTGATAACATGGGGTCTGAGATGCTCTAAATAAATGATATATGCTGCTTACACTTCCTTATAATGTTGCTTCAGAATATATTAAAATGCAATGTGAAGATTTGTGGGCTGTTTGGATGTGACTGCATGGTAATGTGAGGGCAGGCATACTCGTTGTTGAGGTCCCAGCCAGGGAGGATCACTGTATTGTTACACAAAGCACATTGTGCATCTTCGCATCTGGTCTTGCCATCTAAGAACAAGTAATAGACTTCTTGCAACATTCTGTGTCATCCTGCACCATTGGTCGGAGACTAGTAGCAGCTTAACTGGGGCGTTATTGTCCCAAGCATAGGCTGCTGTTAATACAATAACATAAATAGCTTTGTTTGGAGTGGAGCTATAACCGAAAACTGTGGACTGCTGACGAATGCTGCCACATTGTGTTCAGCAACGAACTGAAGTTTGGCACTACTCCAGATGACCATTGTTGTTTGGAGAGATCCAATTCTTCCAATGTTTTTTTGGGAGGCATAGCATTATTACTACTAGCATCATGCTGTGGGGAGTCATCGAGTATGACTTCAGGTCACTGCACAAATTCCGGTAGTGACTGCAAATTCTGATAACACAACATAGGTCCTGAACATCCTGTGTCCTCATGTGTTACTTCTCAATCAACAGTATTGTGGTACTATTTTTCAACAGGACAGTGCTCATCCACACAAGGCAAGCATCTATACGAACTGTGTGCATGATCATAGACTGGATACAACAGTTGCCAGCCAGTTTACAGCAGGAAATGATACAATGGCTTTATGATGCCTTTCTCAACTGAATCAGATCATGCACTAAGTCGGAGGACATGTGATATCATACTGATAAACTGACACATACTGTCAAGTTCTTTGAAAAGGTGACTTGATTTTGTAATCATTGCAATAACACCACACACTTTCTGAACCTGTGAAGTTTCATGCTGGATGCTTCACCTTTTTTTTTTTTTTTAAGGCAGTTTACAGTTCCTTAAGTTGCCATGTGGTAACTTAAACAGTTAAGTGCAAGAGAGACAGCCATCACATTAGAATTTTTAG
Organism: Schistocerca nitens; assembly: GCF_023898315.1. NCBI lineage: Eukaryota > Metazoa > Arthropoda > Insecta > Orthoptera > Acrididae > Schistocerca > Schistocerca nitens. The sequence goes on along the minus strand of NC_064619.1, from coordinate 561,030,944 downwards.
TGTTGTCTGTGGCAGGATGCAACAATAAATGTGGATTGTCTAAGTTTTACTGTCCAGCAGACACACAGATTTTCTGCCTCTTTTTAAAATAAAAGTATCAAAATGTCAGTTCAGTTTTATTAAATAGTGTCAAGTATAGCTTTAAAAATAAGAAGTGTGTTGTAACATAACTTACAAAAGGAAAAGTTTTGTGTGATTATATAGATTTTAATGAGCAAACTAGGATATTTGAATCTCTTTCCGCATACAGTTTTACTGAGCTTTATTATGAATATCTTTTGTGAGAAAAGATGACTTTTCTTACAAGTTCTCATAACAGTCCGAATTATTGGGGGAATTTATGCTCTTTTTGTGACTTTGTATACATGCTGCTTGCTACATTACACCTCAGTGGTTGGGTAATTATTTTAAGAAATTATTTAAGTGGACCAGCACAGTTGATATTGCTGAAGTTGGCGTATGAATGGATCTTCATAACAAGCAAAATGCTCGAAAGCTATCTTAGACAGAACACAAGTAATATTCTGTAGCATATCTATGGTTATCTACTTATGCTGATTCTCCATGGGGACCATAAACAAGATGGCAGCCACATGCATTAGCATGAAGTGTGGTAGAATTCTGTCACTTAGATGTAATTTTGTAGCTTGTCTATTCTGCCAAACACATTGTTTTATTCCTTCTTTTTCTTTTGTAGATACTATTTGTCTATTTCCATCCAAAAATATTTATCTTATCTGATTCTGTCATCTGCTTCATGAAAGGTGAACTCTTATATAATATCCATTGAGTATTTGCACCTAAGAATATCTGTTGCTGCATAATAAAACATTTCCAGCATCGGTGTGCCAATAAAAGCTAGATTATCTTCCTTACCTTCATATACCCAGTCTGGTGTACCATGATAAATTGATCCAAAGCTACCTGTGGTGGTAAGCTTAAACTCTCTAGCAAGTTCAGCTGTTGGGCGGTAATATATGTTATTGTGGTAAACATAAACAAGTGCATTTCCAGTGGGTGCCCACACAACAAGCTGCAACACCTTGTTGTCTAATAGTCCCTCACTATTTACTAGAGGCATTTTTGTTCTGCAACAGAGAGGGAGAAACTTGAGAAAAGAAAACATTTGTATGAGAAATTTTACATGTGAGCATAATGGTTAATTACTACTTAGTAAACTTCCATCAAACAGCAATTCAGCAGTGCCTGTTTTATAAACTTACTTCTTCTCTATATTGATGATTTCATACTGGGCCAAGTAGGTATGTCTGAATAGCTGAAAGCAGAATAGATGATAAAATAAACATTTTTAAGTTGAAAAATTGGAATATTTACATAGAAAAGACATAACATTGATGATATCAGTGTAATTTTAAAAAAATGAAATACTTTTCACTTTATATGTGTGGATGGATATGTGTGTGTGTGTTGTGTGTGCGAGTGTATACCCGTCCTTTTTTCCCCCAAGGTAAGTCTTTCCGCTCCCGGGATTGGAATGACTCCTTACCCTCTCCCTTAAAACCCACATCCTTTCGTCTTTCCCTCTCCTTCCCTCTTTCCTGATGAAGCAACCTTGGGTTGCGAAAGCTTGAAATTTGTGTGTTTTTTATTGTGTCTATCTACCAGCGCTTTCTCATTTGGTAAGTCACAGCATCTTTGTTTTTTATATATATTTTACCCACATGGAATGTTTCCCTCTATTATATACATATATTGAATCACTCGTGAGTTACCCAAGTGTGAAATCAATTAAGACTTATCTTGAAAGTATCAAGGTATCAACAAGTTGATTTTCTGAAGAATGTTTCAAAATTGTAAAAGTATCTACATGTAAATGGCAAAAAAGGATGGTATTGTTACCTTTGAATGGTTGCTGGAAATTAAAAGATATTTCTGATCCTCAGACAATTCAAGATGCAATGTTGGGTACTGCACCTGCAACCAAGAATTACTTACATGAAGCATTTCAGGTTCTGTAGAACCCACATGAACGAACAATTTAATCTGCAATATGAAAAATATATTTTAGTATATTGATACATTTAATGAGTACAACAGAAACTGAAAAAGGAACAGCTTACACAGACAATGCAGCATGCCCAAGCAGAATATAAAATTGAGATTTTAACACAGACAGTTTTGTACATGCTAAAATAATTTGAATATTTCTGCATTTATTATTTCACTCTCATGTTCTGGGTGGAACTGACAAACATGAATGTAATGTTCAGTGTTTTCTGCGAATGAATTTCACTACAGTACACTGTAGTTATAGAATTCATTGGTCATTCATCAAATTCTGTAGATCTCACTGTGAGAGAAAATTTTCGCGAACTTTGAAGATGACCCTGCAAGATATCCAGTTATCTAGTTTAGCCAATGTTGTTGCTCTCATTAAATGAATAAATACTGCATTTATTTTTTCTGCGTCACCAAGACCATAACACTGTAAAACAACAGGAAGCATACGTGCAAAATAAGTTAGCTGTTCTGCCTTCAAACCAATAAAATGAGTTGTAAAAGGTTATAAAAACCATGGATGTAAAAGGTAGAATGCTTGATGTAAAATGCAGTGATTTTTTAAGTTGATGTATTGTTGCTCACTGTCAGTTTGATAAAAACATAAAAGTGAAGATGACACCATATAGAGGATTTAAAAGTGGAGAACAATCATGCATGATTTGGAGAGTGCCAATGTGATCACTGGTGACAAGAAATGTGTTTGATGCAAGTGCAACAGGATGGTCTAAGATTCCATTGACATTGGAATCATTAGAAATTAAGTAAAAACTCAAGTTAGATAAGCAGGGTAAAAGCAAGGGGGGGGGGGGGCAGGATTGAACATGACCTGTTTGAGGGAACCTTTCCAACACTTACCTGAAATGATTTGGGGGATCTGCAGGAAACCCAACATAGGAGGACCAATACACCACACTCACTTGTTGCAAATGTGCTAAGCACAGTATGGGAAAATGAGATTGTAAGTTAGGATGAATAAGGTATGAATGTGTATACACTGAACTTACTTACATGTAGAATGCAAAACTGTGATTACACAGAGTCAAAGGAGAAGCAAGTTGCACAGTTGCAGTAACACAAAATGGCTTTGAATGTACTGCGATGACTGACTGCATAGTTTTTCACAAACATCCAGTGTTGTCTTTTACATCACAAATGTATAAATATAAACTTCAATATAAATTTATACTTACTGCAAAATTGTCCCCAAGTAGTTCAGTCTTCTTTTGCTTTGCAACATCAAAAATAATTATCTGTCCCAGTGGGTCTTTGTATAGCAGTTCACTGTCTAAAACAAAAATAGGCATCAAATATAAGTCATTGTTTTTGTTTTGCAAATGGGTATGAATTTTCTTACATAGTATGTGAAGTAAAAATTATTAAACACTGTAACTACTTGTTTCTTTGGTTATATGAAACTTCTGCTCTCAAATTACTTGAATACTATACATAAAAGTGTAAAGCTTAAAGTCATAAAACATTTCTGCATTTTTCACAGTAAATAAACTTCTGGGGCTGGACTCAGGTTACATTATCATGTGGGGAGTGACAATGAAATATTGTCTAATTTTGTACTTTGTACACAATACTGTATGTTTAATAAGTTTATTTCTTGTAATGTTGTAGTATTTACATAAGAGACAGAACCTAGTTCTGAGAAGGATGTGGTAGGAATGGACAATAACCTTTCGGAGAAAGTTTCACAGTATTACAGAAATAATATATTTCACAAATGGATGATTGAACCTGAAATTATTCTATCCTTCATTACATGTACAATGTCTTATAGTTACCCCATCTTGATGAATATGACACAACATAATGGTATTTTAACAGCTAGCAAGTTTACACCAAGAAACTAGTTTCTGATACAAAAAGGAATTAACACTCACACATATATATCTGATTAAGAAAGCCCCTTTGTTGGGTAGCTGTGGATCAGAAATTCACCACTCACAGATCTTTAATCACCTTTAATCACACTATGGAAAAAGAAATATTTTTTCCAAAATTCCTTGTAGCCTCCCAAAGCCTTATCATGCTGATCACCAAACAAACAGTAATCTTGTCCATGCTTATGCTACTCTTGCTTCTGATACCATGCCCCAGGTGTCATACCCATGCAAAAACCTAGATGCAAGTTGTAGCCTACCTATCTGCCAACCACATACAGTTCCAGTTTTGTAATCAGCGTGTTCTATCCCATCACTTGTGAAATAGACCATGTTTGTGTATCAATTTTGCAACTGCTGTACAACTTTCTATGTGGGAATGACCACTATTTAGTTACCAACTCATAAGGAATGTCATAAAACAGTGACCAGTAACATGTTTTACCATTCAGTTGCAAAGTATGCTACTTGGATCAGTTTTGTTAGTAGGAACATCTGTATCACAACTTATTTGTTTGAGACCCATCAAGCAACTAGGCACAGTGGTTAATGACAATGAACTCATACATTGGAGAAACAGAGTTTTAATCACATAATGACCAACCCTGCTTATTGCTTCTGATACTTACCTAGCTCATGTGAATGCTGGGATGGGTCTTGCCACAAGACCATGGTAGGTATCCTCCCCAATAGGGGCCCACAACCCTACAAAGTTATTACATGAAGTATTTGTTCAATTGGCTTATACTAATAAGAATTAAGGATTCATTAAGTGAATGATGCCTAGTCATCACCTGTGCATAAGTTTGCTGCACAGACTGAGTGCAAATGTGTTCAGTGCTAAATTAAACTCAGAATATGTGTGGGAAGCTCATGTATTTGGACACTGTGTGGGTATTCCTGATATATAATCCATACTGATAAATTTAAAAAAATCATATATTCAGAGAATGACAAAAGTTGATGCTGAATGCCATAACTGCATGAACAGATGGCAGTTAAGCAATTTGAAATACCAGTGTATTAATGAAAAGACTATTTCAAATATAGAAATATGTCACAAACACTTGTATTAAGTTTCCATTAATTCCTTACATCATGTGGATCAAATGTTGTGATGGTTCTTTGAGCAAAACCATAGCATATTCTTTTCCCTCATTCTCATCTAACCCAAAATAGAGTTCCATATCTAACAACCTCACATTGATTATATGTTAAACTTTAAGCCTGATAGCCATTTGGTGAAAGTTAACACAAGCATAAATAATATAATATTTTACTATTGCCATTTGTAATCCAAAAATTCTAAGTTACATCAGAAATTAAAAATACTGTAAGCAAAACTGAAGAAAATTATGTACACTTTTATTGCACATTCAATAATGCTGAGATACAAGGATTCTTTACTATGAAGTAAAACAGTGTTCATTAAATCTTGTCAGACAGTACATGATAATGTTGATAGATATCCTGTCTGAGTCTAATATAGCTCCTACAATCAATACCCTTATGCAGTCCACTAAATAATCTAAGTACAACTATTTTGGTACTGCAGAGCACATGTTATCAGGATAAAATAAGAGTGATTATCATCATGCAACAGGTTTATTTTGTGTAATGGGTATGTGCTACCATTGTAGGATAATCCACATTCTGTGTTCATTGAATTTCACTCATTCTACAGCTTCTCCATCTTGAGAGTCATAAAATACAGTGTGTGTGTGTGTGTGTGTGTGGAGGGGGGGGGGGGGGGCACATACATGCGTGTGTGTGACAAATAAATTGAGAATGTCCTTAAAAATGCATTCCAGTGTTGGAAATTAAGCCGACTTCCTCATCTGAAAATAAAATTCCAGAGAACGTAGTGCATGCAAAAATATACAGCAAGGCATGCTGCATAAACATGCTGGTTTCTTCCTGATCATACATTAATAACTATCCATTCAGCAGTCTTCCATTTGAATTGTATAGTATTTCAATTAGCAGCATGATGTAATCAAAATATGAGGTATATTTTGGCAACTGAAGACTCACTCATTTTTTATGCATGTATACATAGAACCATGTTTTCCTGCATTATCTCACTGCTCAGTATAACCTGACATCTGCTCAATGTTTGCCTTAAAATAAGTAACTACGTAAAGTAAGACATAGCTATGACTGAAAACGAATGATCATTTATTTACGGAATTTTATTTGTGTCCATTGTAGCAGCTGTTGTCCTTTGTGTCATTATAATGTATGATAAATAGTTAATAATAATTAATGACTGTAATTAATGCTAATTTACTTTTTATTGGAATTATTTTAAACGAGATGTCCTAATGTGCAGATTATCATGTGATAAGAACGAACTCAGTTGCACTGCAAATGCTCTTTTAAATATTTGGAGTAGCTTCCCAGTTACTGCACTGCAACCAAACGAGGTAAAAATATGTATAGTTATTTTCTTCTTTCTTTAATTTGAGTAGCACATGCATTGTACAAAGCATGCCAAGAGCTTTCATTTGTTCTGGAAGACATATTGTAAAGCACTTTCTCAGTCTAAATTAGACTATTCTCTCCCAGAAAAGTGCAAGAAGCTTGAGTACTAAAATAAATCACAAATAGTCCCTTTCAGAACCTGTAAGGGGTCACACAGGAATCAATTTGAATTCCATTGCAACTACTGTGCTAGCGATAGGAGTTCTTGCATTCTTTCTTTATGAACAAGAGTAGATGTGCTGTCTCTTGACAGCTTGTATCAATCATTCATAAATGTAACTCAAAAAATAAAAAATAGTGTGCATGCTTCATGATTCACCCTTATTCTGGCATGGAAAGGAGAGTATAATATTGACACAATCATATTTGTGTGTTTTCTACATCTACAATTGTACTTACATTTTGTAGTTGAAGGTATTTTGAGTGTAATTATCATTCTGCCTCCTCTGCCCTTCCTATTCCATTCATGAATGGTGTTTCGGGAATAACAACAGTCTAAAGCTTGAATTTGCATGATTTTATAGCCATGATCATTTCAAGAGATGTAATTATGTGGATGGGAGTAAGATGTTGTGTGACCTTATTTAACCTTATTTATAAAGGATGCTCTTGGAAGTTTTACAGTAAACCTCTCCATGATGAACACTGGCTGCTCCTGCTATATCTGCCACTAGTATTCAGCGAGCACGTAAATGACATTCTTGTGCTTCCTAAGTGAACTTACAAGGAAATGTGCCATCTTTCTGTGGCTCTTCTCTGTTACCTCTACTAATTGTAACTGGTAAGGGACCCAGCCTGACAAGCAGTAATTAACAAGGCACCTTACAGGCTGCCCCCCTTCGATTTTCATCAACTCTTAGGATTTTAACGTCGTTGCCCCGACAACAATTTCCTAAGGCTGTATGATGCAAGTCCTAGTTTAGAAGATTTGTGAACACTGTTAAGTATAAAAAATTGTAACCAATTAATATAATCTTTGGTAGCTGAATGTGTAGGGTGAAACTCTGATAATCGTAAGTTGCTCGTTCAAATCTCACTAGCAGCAACAGCTGTTTTTGTTTATTTGGGTGCCATATTTAGTAAAAAATATGAATGTTAATTACCAAGGGCTGACTCATAACATTTTAATAAAAGAACAAATTTTTATTTTTAATTACAGATTGCTTGAAATGGCAGTTCACAATGAATCAAAATTTGGTGCAAAAATACAGAAGGTCAAACAGAAAATAAACTACTATTTTTATTTTTGGAGATTGGACAGTTTTAGTGATGTATATAATAATTTTTCGTTTTAGAGTAAGGAATTTTGCATGTCTGTATCAAAATTTAATTGGCTTTATCACAGAGAAAAATACCTGAAAAATATTCTTCTAGATAACTGCTTTTACATACTAGTAGTGAATAAATCTGTACAAACCACCTGGTTATGTAGTGTACAACAGCAACACATCTACTTGTTGTTGCTAACATTGATTTGTTCCATATCATGATGATTGTGTCTCATGCAAAATCATATGTAATATATGTAGTATGTGGCTGACTATATTAGTCTGTGAACTACATAAAATAGAAGTAAGAAAAGCACTTTGTGACAAAGATTTTGAAACACTGTTATGCCATGGAATTCTGCAAATGTATAGCACCTAAGACAGACAAAGAGAAGTCAATGAGTCACTGTTGGAATCAGCCAACTCATACAAATACCTGGGTGCAACACTTTGTATGGATATGAAATGAAGTCATCACATAGGTTCAATCTTGGGTAAAGCAGGTGATAGACTTCAGTTTATTGGTAGAATACGTGGGAAGTGCAATCAATCTACAAAGGAGATTGCTTACAATCACTTGTGTGACTGGTTCTAGAATATTGTTCAAGTGTGTGGGACCTGTACCAGATAGGACTAACTGGGGATATTGAATGGATACACAAATGGTCACAGGTTTGTTTAATCTGTGGGAAAGTGTCACAGAGATATTGAAGGAAATCAACTGGAAGACTCTTGAAGACAGATGTAAAGTATCCAGGAAAGTCTGTTAACAAAGTTTCAAGAACCAGCTTTAAATGATTACTCTAGGAATGTACTACAACTCCCTTTATATCTCTTACACAGTAATCGTGAGGATAACATAATAATAATTACTGCACACACAGAGGCATTCAAACAATCATTCTTCCCACACTCCATACGTGAATTGAAGAGGAAGAAACTCTAACTGGAATAATGGGACATATCCATTGCCATTCACCTCATGATGGTTTGCAGAGTGTAGACGTAGATGCAGAAGCATTTTCCTATTCTTTCTGTACTGTGTGGAATTATCATATTTTTGTCTTCTGTCATGCGCTACAGTACTGATTAGACATTTTCAGTCAAAATGTTTACTGTAAACAAAGAGATGCATAATTCAGTTTTTATGAATAGTATTATCCTGGTTACTAATAATATGCCTTTGTATACCATATATATATATATATATATATAAAAGGTCTTTGATCTTACAAGAAAACTGCAATAACTCATGCCGTGTCCATGCTGAGATTGTCATACACTCTCATTCAAACAGCAGCCTCATAGGGTGACACTGGAGTCATCCCCAGAAGAGCAAAAAGCAATAGAAGCATGTAACCCATATAGTGATTAGTTTCATCTCACCTGAAACCCAAGTGCTGTTGAAACCCTCATTACTTTCAGGTTCAAATCTTTCATCCAAAACATCCTCAAGGTCTACACTTGGAAGAATTATGCCTTGATCTCTACCTAACACTGCAACAACAATCATAAACTCACCCTAAAACACAATTTGTTATAATACAGGTGGTTCTTTCAATGACTTTAAAATGAAATAAATAAATTATGAAAAACTTCATGCTTTCAAATTATTTTGATGAAACATATAGGCCATATATTGCATTAACATTTCTGTTTCCTTGTCTGTATGTGTTACCTGAAATGTGCAAAATTGGCATACTTTTGTAAGCTACATGCTGAAGTATAGCCCTTCTATGTAAACCCAACAATGTGAACAGTGCAGCAATGAAAAAAAAAAGTTTTCATCATTCCATGATGTGATGTGTTAATATTATGCCAGTATGCATCAGTTGTAGGTTTACCACTGTACCGAACAGGACTGTTGGTATTTATGTCACTCTCATTTCCCAGTATCATTGTTCATGGTCTCATTTGATCTCATACGTTCCTTTTCACATGGATTACTTGCGCCCTCTTATTCATAATATTTCAGCGGTTTTACACAATCATGTGTAAACTATTAATTTAAAATGTTCAAAAATAAGTGAAAATAGTCAAAATTAACAGTTTCTAGAAATAATAGGGGAGGGGAGATGCCAATGGGAAACCCATACTAAAAGGAAGCTCACACTGATGGAATATTTTTTGAAGCATCTAGAAAATAACTTGGTCTTGGCAGGATGAGAAGTGATTAAGAATTGTTGAAATCAGATAAAGATTGAAATAAATAAAACTGTCAAGAAAACTAATAAATTTGAGACAGAATAGCTGACTAGTAACCACATCCAGGAGGGGTAACGCATAGTACTGCTGATAGACTCATATAAAAGTAACGCACTTGCTGGTGTTCAGAACTAATAGTTTCTTCCTCGGATAGTGCAGAAGGATAGATTGGGGGAATTTAAAAAGTAAGGCCAGGCCATTCACACCGCATAATGAGAAGGCCACCTTTACTCATTATCACTTCGGGTGGGCATGACCAAGCGGACTAATACAAAAATGGCTCTGAGCACTATGGCTCTGAGCACTATGGGACTTAACATCTATGGTCATCAGTCCCCTAGAACGTAGAACTACTTAAACCTAACTAACCTAAGGACAGCACACAACACCCAGCCATCACGAGGCAGAGAAAATCCCTGACCCCGCCGGGAATCGAACCCGGGAACCCGGGCGTGGGAAGCGAGAACGCTACCGCACGACCACGAGATGCGGGCACTAATACAAAACCTCCATAGTCTGGGTTTATGAACCCCATTGTATTTTTGGAAAGATGATGTAACTCTGATGCTAGCTATCTACACAAACACATTTACTTATTTTCCATATGGGTATATTTTTGAGTATCATCCATTTTCAACAAATCAATGTAATGGTGTGCCAGTTTATCAGTATTTGAATAAACACACATCATAATGCGAGTAGTCCTTATCATCTGATAACTGAATAGAGTGAGAAGGATCCCTTTCCTCAGATTAATTTTTTACCTGACACCTACTTGTTAAATACACTACTGGCCATTAAAATTGCTACACCACGAAGATGACGTGCTACAGACGCGAAATTTAACCAACAGGAAGAAGATGCCGTGATATGCAAATGACTAGCTTTTCAGAGCATTCACACAAGGTTGGCGCCGGTGGCAACACCTACAATGTGCTGACATGAGGAAAGTTTCCAACCAATTTCTCATCCACAAACAGCAGTTGACTGACATTGCCTGGTGAAATGTTGTTGTGATGCCTCATGTAAGGAGGAGAAATGTGTACCATCACATTTCCAACCTTGGTAAAGGTTGGATTGTAGCCTATCACGATTGCGGTTTATCGTATCGCGACATTGCTGCTCGCGTTGGTTGAGATCCAATGACTGTTGGAATTGGTGGGTTCAGGAGGGTATTACGGAATGCCGTGCTGGATCCCAATGCCCTTGTATCACTAGCAGTTGAGATGACAGGCATCTTATCCGCATGGCTGTAATGGATCGTGCTGCCACGTCTCGATCCTTGAGTCAACAGATGGGGACGTTTGCAAGACAACAACCATCTGCACGAACAGTTTGACGATGTTTGCAGCAGCATGGTCTATCAGCTCGGAGACCATGACTGTGGTTACCCTTGACGGTGCATCACAGACAGGAGTGCTTGCGATGGTGTACTCAATGACGAACCTGGGTGCACGAATGACAAAATGTCATTTTTTCGGATGAATCCAGGTTCTGTTTACAGCATCATGATGGTCACATCCAGTTTGGCAACATCGTGGTGAACGCACATTGGAAGCGTGTTTTCATCATCGCCATACTAGCGTATCACCCGGCGTGATGGTATGGGGTGCCATTGGTTATACGTCTCGGTCACCTCTTGTTCGCATTGACAGCACTTTGAACAGTGGACGTTACATTTCAGATGTGTTACGACCCGTGGCTCTACTCCTCATTCAATCCCTGCGAAACCCTACATTTCAGCAGGATAATGCACGACTGCATGTTGCAGGTCCTGTAGGAGCCTTTCTGGATCCAGAAAATGTTCGACTGCTGCCCTGGTCAGCACATTCTCCAGATCTCTCACCAATTGCAAACGTCTGGTAAATGGTGGCCGAGCAGCTGGCTCGTCACAATACGCCAGTCACTACTCTTGATGAATTGTGGAATTGTGTTGAAGCTGCATGGGCAGCTGTACCTGTACACGCCATCCAAGCTCTGTTTGACTTAATGCCCAGGCGTATCAAGGCCATTATTACGGCCAGAGATGGTTGTTGTGGGTACTAATTCCTGTGAATCTATGCACCCATATTGCTGAAAATGTAATCACATGTCAATTGTAGTATAATATATTTGTCCAATTAATACCTGTTTATCATCTGCATTTCTTCTTTGTGTAGCAATTTTAATGGCCAGTAGTGTATGAGTGATTCCCATGGTAACTGGAGTCCCGTATATTGGTAGGCCATCATAGCTTAGATCTTTGATAATGAAGCATATAGCTTCAGTACTTCACTTTAGTTACAAAACTGGTTACAGTGACTGTGACCAAATTTTTCAAAATATGTGAACATAAATTCATTAGCAAAGAAAAGCAGAAAGCCTATCTCCCTGCCAATTCGTTGACTGATCTATAGATACTGAAATGTGTTCTGCATCCTGGTGATTCTTGCGTTTTACAAAGTGAACACTCCATGGGCATATTGCTAATGCTGGGGTAGTGTGCCATTCTTTTATGCATCAAAACACTACCATATGGGTTTTACATAATACTGTTATTTTACAACTGTATGCTTTCCCTTGTGTTCATCTAAACTTGTCAGGCACTAGGGAACATTGTAATACTAATGTAAGCAAATCAGAGTTAAATTTGTTGTTAGTTGTTTCAAGCTTCTGTGTCAATGAATTACATTCTTTGAACATACCTAGTTTACAAGAGGTTTTGCAACAACAGCTTTACCATGATTTTTTTGCCCATGCAAGTCCTATCACACACTTTTCTATATCATTATTTTCTCTACTTGCATATGAAGCTCAGCTGTCACCTGCAATAGTGCTTTCCTTATTAGAGACAACAGTCACCACTAATTTCCTCCTATCTCCTGCTACCCATCCCAATAAAAGAATAGTGGGAAACTTGGTTCACTGCAGCCCAGTATTATGCAGGAAATATTGATGATTTTGCTTGAGTAGTTAATGTAATGGACAAAGGTGATACAACTTTGATTGGAATACTTCAGGAAATGTTACGTGACACAGTGTTAGAAAATTACTTGGCATATATACTTGTGTTTTCTTAGCAGCTCAGTGACAAACTTGAAATGGCAGTACTCTTTCAGTCAGACAGAGTTCAGCACTTTCATGACATTGAAAGAAAACTAAACAGTGTGAACTACACCACAAATGTTACAAAATCAATTCAGATGTGTGTTTGAAAACAATAACAGGTTTCAAATTATGGACAAAGTTGCAAATGTGTCAGATGGCCAGCATGAGGATGATACTGTTGTGGACATGAGCAACATTCCCTGCTAAAAATTCAACAGACTAACATTGTGTGACGTGGTGTGCATGTTTTCACTGTATAAGGCAGTGTTTTGGTATAACTGTCCATCATTTGTGATGGGTAACTTGAGAATGGATCTCACTGTTTACTGTAATTTTCCAGCAATCAGTAAGGTGTAGCATAAAATGAATTTGTGAGGATTGTGTATTGTTCATATTGACACAAATAAACTAAATTATAGTTAAATATTTTTACCTTTTGTCACACAAGCTTAAATAATTTACTGATTTCAGCACCTAAGAATGCGAGGCCTAGCCATGACACTGTGTGTGCAACTGCTGTTGCTGATGCACCAGCTAAATTGGCACCAACAAGCCAGCAAACCTAGATAAACACAATAGTACAACAATCACAGATACAAATCTTTGGAACAGCATCAATTATAGAATCTTGTATTAGTACGTTGGACACACAATAACGAGTCACTGAGTTGGAAAACATTTGGTAAAATACTCTCCAAACATAGGGTTCATATGGCGTGTTAGAGGTTTAAGAACTAATACTTCATCAGTTGTTAGTTGGGATGATAATTTATTTGCTTTAGTCAAAGTGTAAACTGTAGCTGTAGTCAGCTCGTCTGGGGCTTAATGTATTTCAAACTAATGCTCAATGGATGAATGTTCAAGTGCACACAAGGAACTATTTCACAGGGTTCTTAATGCTAACACTAAATGTCATGGGCTATAGCTGAAGTGAGATGAAGAAAGTTTATTACTTCTCTCCGAGAACCCATTTGTAAGTACAAGAATTTGGCAAGACAAATATATAACAATATCAAGAGTATTTAGTGACTGTGGAATAAAGAGTTGTCATACCTGTGTCATCCACAGGTCCAAACTTTGCAAATGGCAGATCATGAGCAAACAGTTTGATTATGAACCTGGCTTTTGCAATGGTTTACAAAAAATTGCCACTTTTTAGGCAATATTCCAGTTGGCTAATTGATAGAAGATCTTTTATACAGTAGAGGTGGGGAAGTGGTATCACATCAGAGTCATAGTTGGGAAGAAGGTGGTTCAACCCCCTGTTTGGCCACACAGATTTAGATTTTCCATGGTTGCACTAAATCACTCAAGGTCAGTGCCACGATAATTCCCTAGAAAAGAAATGAGTGACTTCCTTCTGTAATCTGAGTTTGTGTTCCATGTCCACTGGCCTCATCTTCAATGAGACATTAAACTCAAATTTTGGTTGAAACAAGTTTACTGTTACGTCACAATTTATTTTATTTCTACTAAGCATTTCAGAGGTTTAAACCTCCATCTTTGGGTGTATTAATGTGAATTAATGCAACATGTATGTGCTGTATTTACAACTTTGGTGTAATCTTTCATACTGTTTACTGTGGTGACAGATTCCGTTTTTCGTCATGTTACACCACAAGCAGTTTGTAAAAACTGAAGAAGCAAATATGATATCTACATCCCATCTTCACTCTCTTGAACTCTTACAAATTGCATCTAATGTTATTTGCGAGGACGTTAGTTTCTACAGTATGTGATGTGGCAAACTGAAAAAGGAGCCTGTGACCATTAGAAACCCAATGATGGGAGGTTTAAGCCATTGCAATGAATAGATGGTGACTGATAAAAGTAAACAGTCATAGTAAAGCCTAGCGTAAAATGTTTGCATTTAAACCCAAATTTTCCTAACTTCATTCATTAGTTCCATCCCAACACCAAATTTCAGTACAGTTTCAAGCACATGTTACAGGAGGTCAGATCTAATGAACACTGAAGCGTCTTTCCTGCATAACTAACAGATGCTAAATATTTGTGTTTTCTACTGTCTTCTCTGCTCTATAGTTACGTTAGCTCAATCTGTTGGATGTAAGTTCAGATAGGCTAATAGTTAAGGCAACTGTTTATCATGGAAAGCAGGAAATTCAGGTTCAGGTCCATACCCAGTATAAATATTTGTTAGTCATTTTGGGTTCATAAGTTCCAACCAGTTTTCATTGACATTATTTCACATCAGCTAATCTACATTGATTTCACCTGGATCATCTGTTCCTTTAATTGCAGCACATACAACTCATATATTCTCAAAGAGTAAAAAATATGCCATTTATGCGTTACAAAGCCCCTCTTCATGATAGCAGGGCCATTCACCAAGCTTTTCATATTTATTTTCAAGGAAAGTGAACTGTTTGACTTAGCACTGCCAGCTGATCTCCAAATTTCCATGATCTCAGTGAATTAGACTTTCATTTGTGATCCATTTTATTTGTGAACCATGTACTACCTCACGTGCTTGGCATAATGGAGTTGCATTCAGAAGGATGATTGTTCAAATCCGTCCATCCAGACTTAGGTTTTTTTTGTGATTTCTCCAAATCATTCCTAGGGAATGCCAAGTTGGTTCCTTTGAAACATTCCAAGCTTGTGTTCCATTTGTAATGATCTTGATGTCAAGGGGACATTAACCACTAATCTTCCTTCCTTGCATTCATTTATAGTGCATATTAAAGAACTGGTGTATAGTGTGAAAAAGTGAATAATCTGGAATGTATCTGAAACTACTACTCCTTGCAAAAGGCTAAGCATTGCCTACCCAGCCACAGCTTCCCCTCTTCTGCAGTCCTCTTCATCACCATATCTCCACGTAGGGAGAACATTCCATCTTACTGACCGTATTTTTTAAATAGGATATCCTTGATCATCCTCTCATTTTCCTCCCTGCAATCTTGCCTTCAAAAATGTATTTTTAAACTAGTATGTTTTCAGTAGACCTCTCATTTTTATTCCTCCAGTCTTGTCTTCAAACTGTTTTGTAAAAGAATATATTGTCTAATTAAGTGTCCAGTGAGTTTGACTTGGCATTTACATGTAACTTTCAGTAATTCTTTCTTCTCTTCTATTTCTTGCAGAAGCATTGTGTCAGTCCAGCCAGTTATTGTAATTCTCCTCCAGCACCACATTTCTGCAGCTTTGAGGTGAGCTATCTCATTCTTTGCTAACGTTCAAGTTTCACATCTGTACGTCAAGACACCCCATAGAAAAGTTTTTATAGAAATCGTTTTTGGACGCTTATGTGCTTATTCAACAGGAAATTGTTCTTATTTTGGAAGGAGTTCTTGGCTAGTGCTGTTCTAATCTTTATTCCCATCAGACATCTATAGGTTTATTCAAAATTATATAGACACTTTACAATGACTGTAAAAAATTCTTGTATTGATGCAGTATATCATATGATTATACACTGAAGAGTCCAAGAAAGTGGTACACCTGCCTTATCTCGTGAAGGCCCCCCGCAAGCACGCAGAAGTGCTGCGGCACGATGTGGCATGGACTCAACTAATGTTTGAAGTAGTGTTGGAGGGCATTGACACCATGAATCCTGCAGGGCTGTCCATAAATCCGTAAGATTACGAGGGGGTGGAGATCTCTTGCGAACAACACGTTGCAAGGCACCCCATATATGCTCAATAATGTTCATGTCTGGGGAGTCTGGTGGGCAGCGAAAGTGTTTAAACTCAGAAGAGTGTTCCTGGAGTCACTCTGTAGCAATTCTGGACGATGGGGTGTCGCATTGTCGTGCTAGATTGGTCCAAGTCCGTCGGAATGCACAATGGACATGAATGGATGCAGGTGATCAGACAGGATGCTTATGTACGTGTCACCTGCCGGAGTCGCATCTAGATGTATCAGGGGTCCCCTATCATTCCAACTGCACACGCCCTACACCATTACAGAGCCTCCACCAGCTTGAACAGTCCCTTGCTGACATGTAAGGTCCATGTATTCATGAGGTTGTCTCCATACCCGTACTCGTCCATCCACTCGAAACAATTTGAAATGCGACTCGACCGACCAGGCAACCTGTTTCTAGTCATCAACAGTCCAATGTCAGTGTTGATGGGCCCAGGCGAGCGTAAGGCTACGTGTCGTGCAGTCATCAACGGTACACGAGTGGGCCTTCAGCTCCAAAAGCCCATATCGATGATGTTTCATTGAATGGTTCGCACGCTGACACTTGTTGATGGCCCAGCATTGAAATCCGCAGCAATTTGTGGAAGAGTTGCACTTCCGTCACACTGAACGATACTCTTCAGTCGTCGTTGACCCCCTCCTTGCAGGATCTTTTTCCCGCCACAGCAATGTCAGAGACTTGATGTTTTACCGGATTCCTGATATTCAGGTACACTCGTGAAATAGTCGTACGGGAAAATCCCCACTTCATCGCTACCTTAGAGATGTTGTGTTCCATCATTTGTTGCCGCCTATAACACCACGTTCAAACTCACTTAAATCTTGATAACCTGCCGTCGTAGCAGCAGTAACCGATCTAAGAACTGCGCCAGACACTTGTCTTTTATAGGCGTTGCTGACCGCAGCGCCATATTCTGCCTGTTTACTTATCTCTGTATTTGAATACGCATGCCTATACCAGTTTCTTTGACGTGTCAGTGTACGTATGGAACCATCAACTCACTAAGTCTTTTTTGTTACAATTTTCGCCCGCATCATGGCTGCTAGCTTACTGAAGAAGGCATTTTGCTTGATTTAGTTCTGCAAGAGTGAGGCCGCAATTGCATATCAATGCAAAACTGTTTTTGCAAATTTTAAGTCATGTGTAATGGCTTGGAGTAGCTAAGTCTGATACGGTTTCATTTGCTGACGTTTTCTCAGCACTCTCCAAATAGTTGGCTGTGGAGTTCCTATGTGGCAACTGGCCCAAGACGCTGACTTTTGTAAACTTCTGAGGAACGTTTCCTTGATGCAAATTTCTGAGGAACGTTTCCTTGATGCATTCACCTTGTTCCTCAGATGGTGATGGCCGCCCATTGCTTTTGTCTTTATGAAAATTTCCTGTATTAAACTTCTATTCCCATTCATAAATGAACTGTATGGTAGGTGGAGACTTGTTAAATGAGCTCCTGGATTTCCGATGCACTGCGTTAGTGGACCTGCTCTTGCAGAACTGAATCACACAGAACGTCTTTACAAAAAACGTCTTGAGTTTCCGTTTCCAAACACATAATCATATAATACCTTACCTCAATACCGACATTTTTTACAGTCACTTTAAAGTGTCTAGCTCATTTTGAAAACCCTATATCGTTTTCCTCACCATTGCTAATGAGATATCAAAATTCGGTTACTTCCTTGAGTAGTTCACGGTCTATTCTTATGCCAATCTTACCTCCGCCTTCTTTCTTGTCTATAAGCATACCTTTTGTCTTCTTGTTATTTATTTCTGCTTTTAGTTCTGTTATCTATCGAATTAAGATCCTAAGAATTTTATTCGGTTCCTTCCTTGAATCGGCATCTGTTGCAATGTTATCAATAAGTCTGATGAAGTGCATATGCATACCATTAATTTTGAATCCAATCATCTTTTCTTTCATTGTTGTTATTGTCTCCTTACTGAAAATATTGTTGTGAAAGTAAGGTGGTAGAGGACATCTCTGTTTCACTCCGAGAGTTGCGCTCTACCAAAACAATGGTTCGGTAGTTTTGGAACAGTAAATAAATGACGTAGTAAATGATAGGATTATCAGTAGGGAAATAAACGTTACTGAATGTGTAAGACAGAAACTGCGAACCGAGAACTTTTCTATGTTTTTTTGTTTGTGTGTTTAGCACATAACTAGAACCACACATCATTCAGCGTTAGTCCATTCTATACTTTATATCAATAATTGTGATGTTTTTCTACGTTCACCAGGACGAATGCTCTTGGAAAAAAAGGGTTCTGGCGTCATGGCAATGAAATTAATCACCTGGTGTCCGGACACGTCTGTCAGTCCATCAGCGAGAGCATTTGCACTTTTAATCTTATCTGCGACAACAGTGTGAACAAGCTGATATTCAGCATTGAACAACATTGTACCCATAGCATGGAGGTGAAAAGCTTTCCTTTAGCATTGGGTTTCTAACTTCGATAATGAGGCTCCTGAAGCATAAACAAGTCTAGCGACAACTTCGTTTACGTCTGCTAGTAATTGTTATAGGACCGCCCGATACCCATATACCCATGTTCTGTCAGCTATTATAACCTTCCTTAGACGTTTTTGATTGTTGTCGACTTCATACAGAGATTCCTGAGCGATGCCTATGCGATGTCGTTTGTGGCCGAAATTCAACTATTTCGGAAAAGAAACTTTGCTGCTTCACGTTTCATGCCCAAACATCTGAAAAAATTGCTTGGCTTGAGACAAAGGATATGCCGATATCATCACTTATGGTGATTCGGTGATTTTCCATAATCACTTGCCTTACTTCTTCCACTTTGTGATCAGTAATTGATGTGCTAGGGCCTCCAGGACAGTCGTCGTTTTCAGTGTCTTCTCGGCTCCTCTATGAAACGCTTATACCACTGATAAACTGTTGAACTCATAGTAGATCCACCATATGCCACAGTCAACATATGCAATGCGGTACTGTGCTTTATTCCATTTTTCAAGCCAAATTTAATGTAAATTCTCTGATCCATCTCTTTCCAAAGTAAAAATTCGTCAAGCACTCTAAAACACGTATAATCTTTTCGACTGCCAGCAATAAACTAAGTATTCAAAACAGCTGAAAATGATGATGTACACCATTAATATATGTACCAAGAAGATGAAAAAATATTGAAAATCGGATGCACGAGACGTGTTTTTTAAGTAAGTACTGTTTTGAAATTACAATAGACTTGCTAAGATATCTCAATAATTTTATTTTTACATGAAAGCCTGTACCTTCATCTACGCACTGATTCTTCCTTGTTTACGTTGTGTACTGAGTGTTAAAGATGCCTCCGATAATCTTGAGCCCCGCTGACTGTGAAGTACGGGCAGTAGTAAGATTTCTTAGTGCTAAAGGCCTAAAGGCGATCGCTATTCATCGGGAGATCTGTGCAGTTTACGGAGAAAACATTATGAGTGATGGAATGGTAAGAAAGTGGGTGAGATGGCCGCACAAATGTGCATGATGAAGAACGAAGTGGACGTTCTTTTGTCGTTAATGAAAGTTTGCTGCAGAAAGTGGACAATAAGGTGAGAGAAAACAGAAGCTTTACGATTTACTCCTTGCGGGATGACTTTCCTGATGTTTCTCGTAGTGTTTTGTATGGCATTGTGACCGAGCACTTGAATTACCGAACGTTGTGCACACATTGGGTACCGAAAATATTGACGGATGTACAAAACAAAACGTTTAGACAGTGCATTGACTTTCCTTGAGCGGTACCACAACGACGGTGATGACTTCTTAAGCCAAATTGTTGCGGGCGATGAAACATGGGTGGCCTACGTCACACCAGAATCGAAGCAACAGTCCATCGAATGGCGGCATTCAGATTCACTCAGAAAAGTTAATCTTAAGCAAACAATTTCTGCCCGGAAAATCATGTGCACAGTTCTTTGGGACAGAAAAGGAGTATTGCTTGTGGAATTCCTGCCTCGTAATGAGACAATCAATGCAGCAGCTTACTGTAAGACACTGCACAATCTGCGCCGTTCAGTTCAGAGCAAAAGACGTGGCAAGTAGAGCAAAGGCATCGTTTTGCTGCAAGACAATGCCCGTCCGCATGTGGCGAATCAGACCAAAGATCTCATCACATCTTTTCGATGGGAAACTCTACATCATCCTCCGTTCAGCCCCGATCTTGCGCCCAGTAACTACCATCTGTTCTTGCACTTGAAGAAACACCTGGGCGGTCAGCGTCTTCAAGACGATGACGAAGTCGAAACAGTGGTGATGCAGAGGTTAACAAGTCAGGTGGTAGACTTCTACGAGGAGGGTATTCAAAAACTGGTACAACGTTATGACAGGTGCTTCAATATTGACGGAAATTATGTAGAAAAGTAGATTAAGGTGCAGGTTTTCATGTAAAAATAAAATTATTGAGATATCTTTGCACGTCTTTTTTTAATTTCAAAACCGTACTTATTTTAAAAAAACACGCCTCATATAAAGCCTACTAAATTAAAATAATTCCTATTAATTTTTTGATCACATGTTGTATATCCTCAATCATTTTCTAGACGGTTCAACGCTTCTGGTTTCGAGGGGACACTGATTGCATGTATAAACAAAGTGATCGAAATGAGGTAACGTCCGATGGGTATGCAACAAACTTAAGGTACAGGCAATGCGGGTAGAATCGTATCTAGAATAGCTAACTGGGAATCCGCCAGGGCACCCGAGAGTGCTAATGCGCTGGTTCCTGGACTGGGGTAGGCGCGCCGGCCAAGGATCGAATCTGCCCGGCGGATTAACGAAGAGGGCCGGTATGCCGGCCAGCCCGGATGTGGTTTTTAGGCGGTTTTCCACATCCCGCTAGGTGAATGCCGGGCTGGTCACCAAGTTCCGCTTCACAGACATTTGAAAACGTTTGCACCATTTCATGACTTACACCAGACGCAGACAGCTGGGGTACACTACTACCGTCCCGGGGGGGTGTGGTGTGCGTACTGTAAGACCTTCGGTACACACACCATCAGATTATTTGACTTTTGGCTCTAACGAAGTAGGCGAGTGTCAGCAATATGTCTTGTGGTCTTATTGTAGCGTTTTGCCGTTAGGTCAGATGATAGAAATGCCACTTGCACGGTTAGAGTAGCAGATTGACGGTGACCAACTTTAAACAGAACTTGATTAATTTTCACACACATTTATTGAACTTGATTAATTTTCACACACATTTATTAAAATAATAAAAAGCATAGACATTACATAACTTGATTCTGGATGCTGTTTACAACTGACAGTCTGAAGTTCCTTTGGTCTTGGTACGTTAATCTTATTCTCACATATCTCTGATACTTGACAAAGTGTCTATTGATTTATCTTCTTGGCTATGTACAGGAATATGGTAATCTTATTAGGCGCAGACTGAAACTTGACTATAGACTGGTACAGACTAATGTAGACTGGTACAGAGTGGTGCAGACAAATGCAGACTGACTAATCGGAGGTCTGTACACTCGTTATAATACCTCGCGAATTCATGTATCACTGCGCGAGTGTGATCCGCGAGGAGAAAAGGTTCTACGTTAGCGGCAATCTCATTGACTGCATTACATATTAATACGCGGATTGGCGGAAGCAGAATTTGGTCCGTGTCTAAGGCAGCGCCATCTCGTAATGCGGAGACGGACGAGCGCTGCACCTGCGCTGTTGTGCTTAGCGGGGCGCGCTCTAGCGGGAAAGTTGTGTATGAGCTGACTACGCGGAACTATGTACACAACAGGGGGTTCGGGGTGGCGTCAGGAAGGGCATCAGGCCACCCGCTGCAATTAACACTGCCACATCCGTAATAACAAAGCCGACCCCGCGTTGGAGCGGGACAAAGGTCCCGTGGAAGAAAATGGCTAACTGGGAAAGCCACTGTGGACTATGCTTACTTATGACAGTCTACGGTAGCCTACAACTCTACTCACTCCACTTCTGATTTTTGCTTTTTTCTTGCTGCCATTTATATCCAGTTGAGTACTCTGGACTGGGCAGGCTAGGCGTGTGCCCTACCTGAGATCCAGGAGGCGTTGGCGGGCGCGGCGGAGAGCCGGCCGCCCAGCACGTCCTCTAGAGGCACC
Source organism: Schistocerca nitens (assembly GCF_023898315.1). Lineage (NCBI taxonomy): Eukaryota > Metazoa > Arthropoda > Insecta > Orthoptera > Acrididae > Schistocerca > Schistocerca nitens. Next base: position 561,008,228 of record NC_064619.1, on the reverse strand, counting down.
CCCTGCTCGGCGGGGCCCTGCTGCGCCTGCGCAGTGGACGTGTCGCCGGCACTGGCGAGCAGCACGGCGCCCGCCACCACGAGCGCGAGCACCAGCGCCGCCACCGCCACAGCCGCCACCAGCGACCGCCATCCGCGCCGCCCGCGCCGCGACACCAGCTCCTGCAAGCACCACACAACACGCGCTCTTACGCCCGTTTTACGAGAGCGGCTGTTCTCTTTGCACACGAACGATTTACTACCGCGTCCCGCCGAGCGCCGCGAAGCGAATTTCTGTACACGTTTTAAACGATTCAAATACTGACGTAAAGAAATGCATTGGATTTGGAGGCATCAGTGCCAAAGTCAGTTTTGGAGGACGAGAGAGACATGATAGTAATAACATACACTACTGACCATTAAAATTGCTACACCAAGAAGAAATGCAGATGATAAACGGGTTGTTTATATTTGTCCGAGGTCACGGAGTTAGCACTGGCAATCTATTATACTAGAACTAACATGTGATTACATTTTCACGCAGTTTGGTTGTATAGATCCTGAGAAATCAGTACCCAGAACAAACCACCTCTGGCCGTAATAACGGCCTTGATACGCCTGGGCATTGAGTCAAACAGAGCTTGGATGGCGTGTACAGGTACAGCTGCCCATGCAGCTTCAACACGATACCACAGTTCATCAAGAGTAGTGACTGGCCTATTGTGACGAGCCACTTGCTCGGCCATCATTGACCAGACGTTTTCAATTGGTGTGAGATCTGGAGAATGTGCTGGCCAGGGCAGCAGTCGAACATTTTCTGTATCCAGAAAGGCCCGTACAGGACATGCAACGTGCGGTCGTGCATTATTCTGCTGAAATGTAGGGTTTCGCAAGGATCGAATGAAGGGTAGAGCCACGGGTCGTAACACATCTGAAATGTAACGTCCACTGTTCAAAGTGCCGTCAATTCGAACAACAGGTGACCGAAACGAGTAACCAATGTCACCCCATACCATCACACCGGGTGATACGCCAGTATGGCTATGACGAATACATACTTCCAATGTGCGTTTACTGCGATGTCGCCAAACGCGGATGCCACCATCATGATGCTGTAAACAGAACTTGGATTCATCCGAAAAAATGACGTTTTGCCGTTCGTGCACCCTGGTTCGTCGTCGAGTACACCATCGCAGGCGCGCCTGTCTGTGATGCAGCGTCAAGGGTAACCGCAGCCACGGTCTCCGAGCTGACAGTCCATACTGCTGCAAACGTCGTAGAACTGTTCGTGCAGATGGTTGTTGTCTTGCAAACGTCCTCATCTGTTGACTCAGGGATTGAGACGTGGCTGCACGATCCGTTACAGCCATTCCGATAACATGCCTGTCATCTCGACTGCTAGTGATACGAGGCTGTTGGGATCCAGCACGGCGTTCCGTAATACCCTCCTGAACCCACCGATTCCATATTTTGCTAACAGTCATTGGATCTCCACCAACGCGAGCAGCAATGTCGCGATACGATAAACCGCAATCGTGATAGGCTACAATCCGACCTTTATCAAAGTTAGAAACATGATGGTACGCGTTTCTCCTCCTTACACGAGGCATCACAACAACGTTTCACCTGGCAACGCCGGTCAACTGCAGTTCGTGTATGAGAAATCGGCTGGAAACTTCCCTCATGTCAGCACGTTGTAGGTGTCGCCACCGGAGCCAACCTTGTGTGAAAGTCTGAAAAGCTACTCATTTGCATATCACAGCATCTTCTTCCTGTCGGTTAAATTTCGCGTCTGTAGCACGTCATCTTCGTGGTGTAACAATTTTAATGACCAGTAGTGTAGGAGGTGCTATCCAAAGGTTCCCGACACTTGTGTGACCCGTACTGACAAACGTTGGTACAACCAAATGCCGTTTGGAGCTGTGTTATACACCATTATGCCTAGCGGCTTCGATCTACACCAATCAGCTAGAACATTGTGACCACCGACCTACTAACGGCATAAACCTGTCCAGGCGATAGCAGCGTCGCTTGGCAAGGAATAACTGCTAGTCATACACACGCACGGTGCATCTAGTATCAGCGAGCGTGCTGTCCATGTGTAGAATGGGGATCGCAAGAAATCTAGCTGATTGTGACGGCCTGGAGGCTCGACACGAGCATTCCGGAAAGTGCATGACTTGTCAGGTGTGTGAGGAGTGCTGTGGTGAGTATCTTCAACATGTCGTGAAACCACATTCAGCCTAGTGGCGTTAGGCGACCACCCCTCATTACAAAAAAATGGTTCAAATGGGTCTGAGCACTATGGGACTTAACATCTGTGGTCATCAGTCCCCTAGAACGTAGAACTACTTAAACCTAACCAACCTAAGGACATCACACACATCCGCGCCCGAGGCAGGATTCGAACCTGCGACAGTAGCGGTCACGCGGTTCCAGACTGACGCGCCTAGAACCGCAAGGCCACACCGGCCGGCCCCTCATTACAGGTGTCTGACATCGTAGGCTGGGCAGACCAGTAGAACAAGACAGGCAGCGGTCAGTGGCACAACTAACATCAGACTTTAATGATGGGCAGGGTACAAGTGTGGAGAACACACAGTGCGCTGAAAATTCCTCTGCAGCCGACGACGCGTGCATGTGACAGTGCTAACTCCGTGACATCGGCAACTACGACTGAAATGGGCACTTGACCACCTGCAGTGGACGTTGGCACAGTGGCAGAGCATTGCATGGTCTGGTGAATCCCAGTGCCTTCTTTATCAAGCCAATGGGAGAGCACGAATACTTGGTCTTCCAGGGGGACAACAACTTGACACCTGTGTTGCGGGACAGAGACAAGCTGGCGGCCGCTCCATTATGCTCTGGGTACGTTCACGTGGGAATCCGTGGTTCCAGTGGAGCTCGTGCGAGGCACTGTGACGACCAAGGGGTATCGTATACTGGTTGCAGACCACGTACACCCCTTCACGACGGTCACTTTTCACTACAGCAGTAGCCTTTTTCAACAAGATAATGCGCCATGTCACAAGGCCAGGAGTATGATGGAGTGGTTCGAGGAACGCAGTGGCGAGTTCCAATTGATGTGGTGGTCCCCCCGGTCGCCAGATCTGAACGCGATCGAACACATTTGGGTTGCGATTCAACATGGCGCCAGAGCTCCCCGGAATTCACGACTTCTGTGTGCAGATGTGGCTCTAACTCCCTCCAGTGACCTACCCAGCTCTCACTTCTTCCATGCCACGAAGTGTCGCCGGTCTTATCCATGCGAAAAGTGGACATACCGGCTATCAACTAGGTGGTCATAAAGTGGACGTGTTGACTGTTAGTGGGAAAATTTTTACCGTGACCTTTGCTTTTGTTTGTAGTTTTGCACTGACCGACCTGAGAGAACTGCGTTACTGTATCAAGTTCTGTCTTAGACTAGGTAAAACAGCCGCAGAAACGCACAAAATGTTAGTGCAAATGTTTGGTAGTGACGCCTTGGGCCAGACACAAACGTCCGACTGGTTTAAACGTTTTAAAAATGGTCGAATATCTGTTGACGGTTCACTCACTTGACTTTAGTGTTTACCTACTTAACTCCTCTATTCGTTTGAATTTTTAATTCTTCTCTTTTTGGTATGTCTGCTCAATGTGTCATTCTTGTTTTATTAACCTTGCGCGCTTGATTCACGTAACAGTTCCGGCCGCTTTGTGGTCGGGTGCCAATGTGTCTGGATGCCCAGATAGGCTATTAATGGGTTTTCAGACCGCTGCGCCTCTTCATAGAATTGGTGGGCAGTCTGTTTGATGTGGTCCTTTAGCATTGGAACGCCAGCCTGCTCGTGAAGCTCCTTAGTGGGGAAGCATCTAGGTAGGTGCAGAGCAAGGCGTAGAGCTTTGTTCTTCACTTTCTGTAGTTTTTCAATGTAGATGTTGGCAGCAATGCACCATACCATAGAAGCGTACTCTATAACGGGCCTAATAAGTGCCAGATATAGTGTTTATCCACTGTGTGGATAGCGTCCCCGTTGGGTTTAAGACTGGGTAAAACGTGCGTAGGCGACCCAACGCTTCTCCTCTTACTTCGCGGACGTGAGGTCTTCAGTTCATGTGCCGATCTAGGGTCACGCCGAGGTATTTCCCTGTTCGTGACCATGGGATGGGGCCTCCCATGATATGAAACGGTACTAAATCTGCAGGAAGCTCTTTCCTGGTGATGACCAGGGCTTGGTTTTTAGCTGCATTCATCTTGAGTTGCCGTTTGGTCTTCCAAGATCCAAGATTTTCGCATGTATCTAGCAGATGACGCCTCATTATGTGCCCACTGAGGCTGTGCAGCAAAGAGCGCTGTCATCTGCGTAAAGCACACGCTCGACTCTGGGTCAGACGTGTACAGCAAGGGACCGAGAACGGACCCCTGCGGCACACCTTCAAACTAGCCCCTTGGGATCTAAGACACCGATCGTAGCGTTTCACTCACGAACGGAATGCATCCTGAAACTCGTTTTTAGTCATTGTGTTCAGCGCCACTTGCGATTCCGTTTGAATCTGACCTATCTTGTCAAATCGTCGCCCCCTTAAACTTCATTTTCATCTTGGTAAAGAGAAAAAAAAAAAAAAACGCATTCAGCCAAGTCGGGTGAAGAAAGTGGATGAGGAAGAACCGTCGTGTTGTTTTTTGCAAAAAACTGCTCCACGATGAAGGCTGTATGTGGCCTCTCATTCTTGTGGTGGAAGACCCAATCAGTCCTGCGCCACTTCTCTGGACGTTTCCTCCTTCCCTTAGCCGTCTTAGAACATCGAGATAGAATTCTACATTAATCGTCTGACCACGATTCTCAAATTTATCTTGGATAATCCTGTCGGTATCGAAGGAACTGATCAATAGATATCTGGGCTCTTGCACAGGGATGACTGCTTTTAGTTTCAGGTCTACCCAAAAACTCAGTTTTCGTCACCTGCAACGAACTTAGAAAGACATATCTTTACGGGACATCCACAACTGCTATTAGTTGTCAACAATAAAATCCGCTACAACTGTAAAAATTATTTATTTCTAAAAAGGGAATTACTACCCACTTTTGAACATCTGTCCCATCTTCAGGTGCATATTAAAATATAAGTCCACAAACGATTCATAACTAAGGTTTTGGTTATGCCAACCTTAGTTATGCATCCTTTGTGAACTCACATTTTAATATACATCTGAAGACTGGAGAAATGTCCTGAAACTGGGCAGCGCCTTCCTTTTTAGAAATTGAAGCACATTTTATCATTGACTTACCTTTTTAGAAATTGAAGCACATTTTATCATTGACTTAGAAAGAAAATCGGAGTTAAGCAGTTCTTTCTATTTCCTGCAGACATTCATGTGATACTGTTCCTGATCGTCGTGGCACGAACTTTGCATCAATCCATCTCATATTCAAGTTTTCTGACAAAATCCGCTGACATGTGCCGTATGATAATCCCGCGATATTACGGATGTAGTGGTTTGTATCCTACGATCTTTCACAGTCGCATTCCGAATAGAACTGACATTTTCTAGTGTAATGCCGGTAGATGATCGCCCCGAACGATCATCACCACCAACCCAACAACAGCTCCTTAGGTTGCTTGAGCAGGCAATGGGAACACTATACTGTAGAGAGTACCTTGGGGCAGAACTTCTCGAGGTGTCCAAGGCATTCGACAGCGTGTGGCATAACGGCCTCCTGAACAAGCTTCTTGCACTGGGGATACGGGTGTCACAAGTCCGGGTCCTCAAATCCTACCTAAGTGAGCGCACTTTCCACGTTCGAGCGGACGGTTTCAAATTCACAGCAAGACGAATTTTCTAAAACTACAGTTTTCGCTAATTATCCTTCATTTTCATTCACAACATGTTTTTTAAATATATATAGATGTGTAAGAAGGATTCTGAACCTGAAAATATGACTATAATATTTGTTGCAAAAAATCACTTTCACTGCTAAAATTTAAATTTTTGCGTTAAGTTTTACTGATAAATTTTAAAACAATTACGAAATCTGGTGTAAGAAATCATTAAGAACGATGAACATATTTTTCAGAATTTCAGAATGTAAAGAACATGATTAACTAACAATAGTTCCAAAAGGTGGGCATAAAGCACCCCCCCCCCCTCCCAAAAAAAAAAAAAAACCTCTGCACCTTGGTATTGCGAGGGTTCATGAGAACACACTGCCATAAAGCGAATGCAGGCAGTCATCGGTCCACCATTCCTGTGAACAGAAAGCTGTTAGTGAAATATATGGGATGTTGTGACTTCTTACGCTGTAGTCCGTATGGCGACGCCCGCGATTTTCACTTGTTTGTTGCTGACGCACGTGCACACTGGCAATCTTCCGCAACGTTGAGCCTGAGAATCCCACTTAGGTTAGGATTCAAAATGCCGGCAAAACACTGTCCTACAAGCACCAGATTAAGTATGCAAAGTCACGGCCCAAGAGAATATCGCGGAGTCATTTAAGTTGCAGCTTTGCGACGACTGGCAGCATTGTGTCCCACTGCGTACTAGGCTTAAGGCTGCTGGAACGTACGCTTTTGTTATCTCCGTCTCTCGTTCCCCTGTTGTAAACATGATTCTGCTATCCTGGCCAGGTTTTTCTTTGCCGGGTAATACAAAACACAATGTTGGAATCCGTCTCAACCTTAAGATGAAAAAAATAGCAATACCATATTGATGGTTTCGAGTATACATCCGTTTACACATAAATAAATGGCGTGATCAGCACATAAATGTATACATACTGGTAGACTACTGAAGGTGCTTCACAATAAACTGAGGCAAAACGTGTATGGCAAAACATAAATTGCGTTAAATCGGTTGCAAATATACGCAACCCCAAACTCATCAATATACTAAATCAGTTTAATTATATTCTGGACTAATAATGTTACATTTTCGCGACATCCTTTTTTTGGAAACGCATTAGGATGTGTTTATTGTTCTTAAGTTCTCGTACTCTGAAAAAAGATACTACAAAGAAGATTTTCTGCAGGGCGTTCTACTACGAGACTTGATGATGCTAATGGAAAGCCCCAGTGTGTTCTGTGCAGTAAAGTGCTAACAGCAGGGGATAAGAACCCCAACGAATGAAAAAGACCCCCTTTGAAGGAAGTCATGCAGGATTCGCTGGAAAAGACATGGAGTTCTTCAAACTCAGAGAACCTGCATTGAAAAGTTCATGCATGGATTCATCAGGCTCCTTTTTGCTGCCAACTGAAGCTGATTCTGAAGCTTCATACCGAATCGCTGAAACCAAGAAATCTCATACGATAGGAAAGGATCCCATCAAGCCTTGCTCACTAGATGCGGTGATGCTACTTCTTACAGAGCAAAATGTGGAAAAGATAAACAAGAGATCCATTTCTTACAATACAATCATAAGTCGTATCGAGGGCATGCGTTTGAACACTTTGGGTATGGTACTCAGTGAAATAGGATCAAGTCATTCTCTGCACTGCAGTTAGGCCCATATCACATTGTAAAAGATCTTTGTCAAACATCTTTTATGAAAGACGTTTTACGGAATCTTTGCCACGGTACTGGGGTACTTTTCTCACGTGTGGTACTGACTTTTCTAAGAGATGTGTCAAAGAACTTCTACAGCTTAATTCAGGCCTTAGATGAATCGACGGATGTTGCTTGTCTATGTCAGATACGTAAATGGCAACGGCGTGAAAGAAAAATACACTGTTGTTGTTGTTGTGGTCTTCAGTCCTGAGACTGGTTTGATGCAGCTCTCCATGCTACTCTATCCTGTGCAAGCTTCTTCATCTCCCAGTACCTACTGCAACCTACATCCTTCTGAATCTGCTTAGTGTATTGATCTCTTGGTCTCCCTCTACGATTTTTACACTCCACGCTGCCCTCCAATGCTAAATTTGTGGTCCCTTGATGCCTCAAAACATGTCCTACCAACCGATCCCTTCTTCTAGTCAAGTTGTGCCACAAACTTCTCTTCTCCCCAATCCTATTCAATACCTCCTCATTAGTTATGTGATATACCCACCTTATCTTCAGCATTCTTCTGTAGCACCACATTTCGAAAGCTTCTATTCCCTTCTTGTCCAAACTATTTATAGTCCATGTTTCACTTCCATACATGGCTACACTCCATACAAAGACTTTCAGAAACGACTTCCTGACACTTAAATCTATACTCGATGTTAACAAATTTCTCTTCTTCAGAAACGATTTCCTTGCCATTGCCAGTCTACATTTTATATCCTCTCTACTTCGACCATCATCAGTTATTTTACTCCCTAAATAGCAAAACTCCTTTACTACTTTAAGTGTCTCATTTCCTAATCTAATCCCCTCAACATCACCCGACTTAATTCGACTACATTCCATTATCCTCGTTTTGCTTTTGTTGTTGTTCATCTTATATCCTCCTTTCAAGACACTGTCCATTCCGTTCAACTGCTCTTCCAAGTCCTTTGCTGTCTCTGACAAAATTACAATATCATCGGCGAACCTCAAAGTTTTTACTTCTTCTCCATGAATTTTAATACCTACTCCGAATTTTTCTTTTGTTTCCTTTACTGCTTGCTCAATATACAGATTGAATAACATCGGGGAGAGGCTACAACCCTGTCTCACTCCTTCCCAACCACTGCTTCCCTTTCATGCCCCTCGACTCTTATAACTGCCATCTGGTTTCTGTACAAATTGTAAATAGCCTTCCGCTCCTTGTATTTTACCCCTGCCACCTTCAGAATTTGAAAGAGAGTATTCCAGTTGTCGAAAGCTTTCTATAAGTCTACAAATGCTAGAAACGTAGGTTTGCCTTTTCTTAATCGTTCTTCTAATATAAGTCATAAGGTTAGTATTGCCTCACATGTTCCAACATTTCTACGGAATCCAAACTGATCTTCCCCGAGGTCCGCTTCTACCAGTTTTTCCATTCGTCTGTAAAGAATTTGCGTTAGTATTTTGCAGCTGTGACTTATTAAACCGATAGTTCGGTAATTTTCACATCTGTGAACACCTGCTTTCTTTGGGATTGGAATTATTATATTCTTCTTGAAGTCTGTGGGTATTTCGCCTGTCTCATACATCTTGCTCACCAGATGGTAGAGTTTTGTCATGACTGGCTCTCCCAAGGCCATCAGTAGTTCTAATGGAATGTTGTCTACTCCCGGGGCCTTGTTTCGGCTCAGGTCTTTCAGTGCTCTGTCAAACTCTTCACGCAGTATCTTATCTCCCATTTCATCTTCATCTACATCCTCTTCCATTTCCATAATATTGTCCTCAAGTACATCGCCCTTGTATAAACCCTCTATATACTCCTTCCACCTTTCTGCCTTCCCTTCTTTGCTTAGAACTGGGTTGCCATCTGAGCTCTTGATATTCATACAAGTGGTTTTCTTCTCTCCAAAGGTCTCTTTAATTTTCCTGTAGGCAGTATCTATCTTACCCCTAGTGAGACAAGCCTCTACATCCTTACATTTGTCCTCTAGCCATCCCTGCTTAGCCATTTTGCACTTCCTGTCGATCTCATTTTTGAGACGTTTGTATTCCTTTTTGCCTGCTTCATTTACTGCATTTTTATATTTTCTCCTTTCATCAATTAAATTCAATATTTCTTCTGTTACCCAAGGATTTCTATTAGCCCTCGTCTTTTTACCTACTTGATCCTCTGCTGCCTTCACTACTTCATCCCTCAGAGCTACCCATTCTTCTGCTACTGTATTTCTTTCCCCAATTCCTGTCCATTGTTCCCTTATGCTCTCCCTGAAACTCTCTACAACCTCTGGTTCTTTCAGTTTATCCAGGCCCATCTCCTTAAATTCCCACCTTTTTGCAGTTTCTTCAGTTTCAATCTGCAGTTCATAACCAATAGATTGTGGTCAGAATCCACATCTGCCCATGGAAATGTCTTTCAATTTAAAACCTGGTTCCTAAATCTCAGTCTTACCATTATATAATCTATCTGATACCTTTTAGTATCTCCAAGATTCTTCCAGGTATACAACCTTCTTTTATGATTCTTCAACCAAGTGTTAGCTATGATTAAGTTATGCTCTGTGCAAAATTCTACAAGGCGGTTTCCTCTTTCATTTCTTCCCCCCAATCCATATTCACCTACTATGTTTTCTTCTCTCCCTTTTCCTACTGACGAATTCCAGTCACCCATGACTATTAAATTTTCGTCTCCCTTCACTACCTGAATAATTTCTTTTATTTCGTCATACATTTCATCAATTTCTTCATCATCTGCAGAGCTAGTTGGCATATAAACTTGTACTACTGTAGTAGGCATGGGCTTTGTGTCTATCTTGGCCACAATAATGCGTTCACTATGCTGTTTGTAGTAGCTAACCCGCACTCCTATTTTTTTTATTCATTATTAAACCTACTCCTGCATTATCCCTATTTGATTTTGTATTTATAACCCTGTAATCACCTGAACTTCACTAATTCCCACTATATCTAACTTTAACCTATCCATTTCCCTTTTTAAATTTTCTAACCTACCTGCCCGATTAAGGGATCTGACATTCCACGCTCCGATCCGTAGAACGCCAGTTTTCTTTCTCCTGATAACGACGTCCTCTTGAGTAGTCCCCGCCCGGAGATGCGATTGGGGGACTATTTTACCTCCGGAATATTTTACCCAAGAGGACGCCATCATCATTTAATCATAAAGTAAAGCTGCATGTCCTCGGGAAAAATTACGGCTGTAGTTTCCCCTTGCTTTCAGCCGTTCGCAGTACCAGCACAGCAAGGCCGTTTTGGTTAATGTTACAAGGCCAGATCAGTCAATCATCCAGACTGTTGCCCCTGCAACTACTGAAAAGGCTGTTGCCCCTCTTCAGGAACCACATGTTTGTCTGGCCTCTCAACAGATACCCCTCCGTTGTGGTTGCACCTACGGTACGGCCATCTGTATCGCTGAGGCACGCAAGCCTCCCCACCAACGGCAAGGTCCATGGTTCATGGGGGAAGAAAATACACTATGTGATCAAAAGTATCCGACACCCGGCTGAAAATGACTTACGAGTTCGTGGCGCCCTCTGTCGGTGATGCTGGAATTCAATATGGTGTTGGCCCACCATTAGCCTTGACGACAGTTTCCACTCTCGCAGGCATACGTTCAATCAGGTGCTGGAAGGTTTCTTGGGGAATGGCAGCCCATTCTTCATGGAGTGCTGCACTGACGAGAGGTTTCGATGTCGTTCGGTGAGGCCTGGCACGAAGTCGGCGTTGCAGAACATCTCAAAGGTGTTCTATAGGATTCTGGTCAGCACTCTATGCAAGACAGTCTATTACAGGGATGTTATTGTAGTGTAATCACTCCGCCATAGGCCGTGCTTTATGAACAGGTGCTCGATCGTGTTGAAAGATGCAATCGCAATTCCTGAATTGCTCTTCAACAGTGGGAAGCAAGAAGGTGCTTAAAAAATCAATGTAGGCCTGTGCTGTGATAGTGCCCTCCACGAAAAACACGACCACACCACAACACCACCGCCTCTGAATTTTACTGTTGGAACTACATGCTGGCAGATGACGTTCACTGGGCAATCGCCATACCGACACCCTGCCATAGGATCGCCACATTGTGTACCGTGATTCGTCACTCCACACAACGTTTTTCCACTGTTTACGCTCCTTACACCAAGCGAGGCGTCGTTTGGCATTTACCGGCGTGACGTGTGGCTTATGAGCAGTCCCTCGACCATGAAATCCAATTTTTCTCACCTCCCGTCTAACTGTCATAGTACTTGCAGTGGATCCTGATGCAGTTTGGAATTCCTGTTTGATAGTCTGGATAGATGTCTGCCTATTACACATTACGACCCTCTTCAACTGTCGGCGGTCTCTGTCAGTCAACAGACGAGGTCGACCTGTACGCTTTCGTGCTGTACGTGTCCCTTCACGTTTCCACTTCACTACCAAATCGGAAACAGTGGAGCTAGGGATGTTTAGGAGTGTGAAAATCTCGCGTAGAGACATGTGAAACAAGTGACACCCAATCACCTGACCGTGAGTTCCGCGGAGCGCCACATTCTGCTCTCTCACGATGTCTAACGATTACTGAGGTCGCTGATGTGGAGTACCTGGCAGTAGGTGGCAGCACAATGCACCTAATATGAAAAACATACGTTTTTGGGGCTGTCCGGGTACTTTTTATGACATAGTGTACTTGTTCTCGGAATCATTGAATACTACTTCACGCTGCGAATGTGTTTTCCAATCGCTGAAGAATTTTGTTGAGGAAAATGAGATGCATTAGTTGAAGCTGGTAGGTGTATGCACAGACTAGCACATTCCATATTGGGCGTTCGCTCTGGATTCGACACACTGGTGAAAGATGTTGCTCCGAATGCAGCGTTTAGCCATTGCGTTATACAACGTTATGCAGCAACTGCATTATACATCGCTATGCTTTGGTGGTGAAAATACATCCACTTGATTTGTTGAACGTACTCACTCAAGAAGTGTAGATCGTAAGCCACATCCGAGGGTGTGCAGCGAACACAAGAGTTCTCACAGAGTTGTGAAAAGAGGCTGGCAGCCAAATTCGATGTGCCCTTGTTCCACACAGAGCTCCTGTAGCTACCACACGAGAAGCTGCGACGTAGAGTGTTCGAGCTTCGACAAGAAACTGCTTTGTCTCTAGAAACGGCGAGGACGAAAGTCGAGAAACACTTACATGTGAAAATAATAGATAAAATATTTATTTCCACAGTGGCATATCTTGCGGATTACTTAGTAGAATCTTTGGGAAACCACAGACCTAGAGGAAATAAACTGAACCAGAAAACGCAAAGATGATCAAATAACTAGCAGCTGTAATGACGTCTGGGATTTTCAGGCTTGTAAGGAAATGTGGCGAATATTTTGACAGCGCAAGATGAAGTTGGCAGTTTTCTTCATAGAATGGAGCTTTATTAACGCAGGGCTGAAGGTCAAGAAATTTAGATGTTCCCAGAACTGATAGTGATGCTCGGCAGCAACAGGGAAGAATGCTCATTCACACATCAAATAAGTCAGCACTCGCTATCAGCAATAAATTATATCGGTAGCTATTCTCCTGAACTGAAGAATCAACAAGTAAATGCCTGGGTTTTAAGACTGTTTTCACTCAATCGATACATTTTGTAAAAATGTTAGCAGTTCCACATTTCCTCCTAACCTACGGGATCAACTCGAACCAAACTTAAGTACACATATCACTTACTGTCTGGAAAGAAGCGGCTGTGGTCTTAAGAACCATCTACTTATCAAAGGGGTGGGGGTTGGGTGTAAAAGAGGAGTAGTCCATGACGCGCACATACCCAGAGTTCGTTCATCCTGTATTTGAGAATGAGAGAACTTAGTCACTTGGAACAAACTTCACACATAATTTCAAACATGTACGAAACTTTTACTCGCTGACACCTCCCACAAAATGACGAAAGGAAAAATGTTTATCGGTACTACATTTTCGCTGTTCATGCACTAAAAATCAGGCATGACGTTTTAACTTATTTGATATTTGCTACTAATTCTTTTCGACACACATTTTGCAGACACTATTTACATCTACAACTGAATGTAGCTGCAAAATGATATCATTGTACTACACACTGTTCTGGAAATAGGACATCATAAACACAGAGGCGCGTGAGAAACTGCCGCATCATGCATGTCGTTTTAATTTATGACTTCTTTACTACTAATTCCAGTACATGATGCAGACAATATTCACATATGCTGCTGTATGTAACTGCAAAATTTTTATCATTGTACGACTCGTACTTCACGAGATAAGATATCATAAAAATTGAGCTAAGTGAAAGCAAAACTGTAGGGGGACATTCGCTAGAAATAAAGGTCAAATACGTGTACAAATATGTGTGAAATATGTTAAATATACGTGACAGGTGTGTACAAGCGTGAAACTGTGGGTAAAAAGCTCCTCCTAAACTCCTGAGTAGATTTCAACCAAACTTTATTCGTATGTTTCTTACTATCTGGAAAGAAATACTGTGGGATAAGAACCGCCAACTTCCTATTGGTGTGGCGGTTATGGACAGAGAAGGGTGTGGTAGGAAGAGAGAGATAGAGACAGAGGAGAGTATGAGATGGAAATGGACAGAGAAGGGGAGGAGGAGATGAACAGAGAGGGGGAGAAGAAGAAGAAGAAGAAGAAGAAGAAGAAGAAGACGAACTAATAGAGGATTAACACTAGTCACACCTTGCGAATGATCAGTCACAAACTTGTCATTTAGTTTAACTGTTACGGTACCTTTAACGTTCGTAGCCTAGACTCCATCAGTTAATATTGGTTCAAAGTACAAGCAGGACTATATAAACACATTCCAAATGATATAATAAACTTTTAATTTGATTCAGTTCTGGCAGTTTTCCGAACACGTGAAAAGGTCCACTCGCGGTAATTTTCCAGGTAATACACACGCCGAATGGTTATTGAGGATCTGCGACCTTAGGTACTGTCGTCGGGCACGAATGAAGGCGCGCAGGTGCTAAGTTTCATGCTACCTGTCCGGGCGCATCGGGTGGTCAGTCCGCGGAACGCTTGGACGGCGTCGAGTGGTGGCGTAATTCCGCTAACACAACAGTAACCCGAGCTGTGCGTAAGAAACTCACTGTCGATGCCGAGTTCAAACGTCTTGTCCGGTCGTTCGGTGTACTGTAGTGCCGGAGAGCCGCCCCCAATGTTTTATACCGCTTAGCGGTCCTCCGCGACGGACACTGAAGGCGCGGCTGCGCGTGCGCTATCGGCGCCGGAAGACCGATGGGGCAAATTATCAAGCGGTTTCCCGCGCAGTCGGAACTACTGGATACCGCGAACAGACGTCTTGCGAACTGGTCGTCGTTATCGTTCCACTGTCGTCAATACCTTGAGACACGCAAGTGGCCCACGAGAATATCGCACTGATTCTCTTACTGAAATTAGCATCTTAAGAAAAGTAAAGCCAAAATTTTAATCCTTGTAATCGACTGTTATCGTTAAAAATACCGTAAACATAGTTTTATTACAAACGTATTATAAGGGGGTCGTCAATGAAGCAAAATTTTCAGAAGTATCAATCGAATATTCTTCTCGAACAGTCTAGTTCACTACACATTTCTCTCTCTCTCTCTCTCTCTTTTTTAAAAAAAATCTAACCAATTATCTGGTACCCCCTCGTTTTACTCAGAACAAGTTCTACTCTTCAGAGAACGTCACTTCGAATTAGCACCAATATTCCTTTGACAATTATTAGCTAACTACGGTAGTTAAACGAAAACCCAGTTTTCCACATTTCATCCAATAGATTTTCATTGCTTTTGGTATCCCAGGTGACATTTTCTGGTAGTTGTACCACGTGTAAGCAAAAGCTGACATCAGTTGGTTTGAAACTCCAGTCCTTTGCTACCTTATACGCTACCTGATTGCCTGTAAAGTGATGTATGTATCCAGTTACATGATGACCTACAGTAAAACGTGGAATGCAAACAAAAGTCTTTTTTTTCCTTTTTTTTTAACTTACAGAAAGAGATGCAGTCGTCAACCTCAACCTCAAACTACAATGTTCGAGGCAGACATACATTGCCACGAGGCTTATTACACTTTTTCGGCCCAGCCCAGGACACATATCTTTTTAGGACCAACACAGAACATATTTTTGAAATTGCTTAAAGGTCTTAATAGTATACTGACTAGCCAGCCGGTATGGCCGTGCGGTTCTAGGCGCTTCAGTCTGGAACCGCGTGACCGCTACGGTCGCAGGTTCGAATCCTGCCTAGGGCATGGATGTGTGTGATGTCCTTAGATTAGTTAGGTTTAAGTAGTTCTAAGTTCTAGGGGACGGATGACCACAGATGTTAAGTTCCATAGTGCTCAGAGCCATTTTTGAGTATACTGACTATTAAATCTTATTTGTTAAGTCGTATTTTTCGCTAGGTATGACTTCCTTTTAGAAATTGTGTTCGCGTGTAGGAATGTGGGATGAGGATGTAGCCTCTTTAGCAACACTCTCGAGATTAACTCTTGTTCCCACCTTGGGCCTTAAAAAAATTCTTACGATTGGTGAATCAGTAACATTAATAGCAATCTTATGTTTATCTGTTTTCACGTAATCTCTAGTATCACTCTGTCCTCTATATGCGACAGCAAATTCTAGTACATAGTGTGCAATAAACACGTTCAATGTTGATGTCGTTCGATAGTTTAAAAATATGTATTTCTTTTGCAAGTTAACATTAAACACACACTTCCTTTTGACCGTAGCTAAGCGATGAGACAAAAAACGCATAGAGATAAAATGATCAAAAACGTGTAGACGTTAATTTCATCAACGCATGGCCACCGTTGTCTTGTCAAATGAAATCGAAAAGTTGTGGAGTAACCGATAGCCATGCCCAAAATGTAGGCAACTCACAATACCCTCGTTCGACCAATGCCTGAATATTGCTCGTCGTCTGGGATCCGCACCGGTTGGAATTTATAAACGAAACAGAGAAGTTCCAGAGAAGAGCATCGCGTTTCATTATAGCTTCATTTAGTAAGTGTGGAAGTGTCACAGATGTGCTCGGCCAACTCCGGTGGCAGGCGCTGCCAACACACGTTCTGCGTCACGGTGTGGTTCACCGTTGACGTTCCGAAAGCTTTCGTTACCCAAAAGAACCAGCCGATATGTTGCTTCCTTCTACGTATATCTCGCGAACAGGCCATGAAGGTAAAGTTAGAGATTTGAGCTAACAAGGAAGCCAATCGTCCTTCCAGGAAAGGGGGAAACGCCACTGACAGTGCTACCAAAGTACCCTCCGCGTCATACCGTAAGGTGGTTAGATTATAGATGTAGATACAGACGAATGAAAAAAAAATGAATACAGGAAGTGGCTGTACATTCATTTTTTTTTAAATTAAAAACTGTTGACGATATTCTAAAAGAATGAGATTTCGAGCTAAAACATAGCGTTAGACTGTAATAAATATACAACACGGTGACATTTACTGAACATCATACACTAAACTGAATATGACCAAACGGCGCTTTACTAATCGAATCTGGCACGTAAAAATACATCATTAAAGAAAAATGGCGGAAGTCGTGGTTTTCAGATGAGTTCATACGAGTGGAACAAATACACCCACTAGTAACTAATTCATAGAACAGGTATCATATTTTAATACCCACAACGCCGCCAAGATTTCAACTCACCTCAACAACATGGAGAAAAAAATTCCACAGATTTCGGTATACACTGAGGTGACGGAAGTCATGCGATATCTCCTAACATTGTGCCGAACATCCTTTTGCCCGGCGTACCGCAGCAACTCGACGTGGCATGGACTCAACAAGATGCAAGTCTCGTGCAGAAATAGTGAGCCATCCTGCCTCTACAGCCGCACATAATTGCGAAAGTGATGCTGGTGTAGGATTTTGTGCGAATTGACCTCTCGATTCTGTCCTACAAATGTTCGATGGGATTCATGTAGGGCAATCTGGATAGCCAAATCATTCCCTCGAATTGTCGAGAATGTTCTTCAAACCAATCACGAACAACTGTGGCCTGGTGATATGTGGAGTTCATGAATGGCTACAAATGGTCTCCAAGTAGCTGAACATAACCGTTTCCAGCCCATGGTCGGTTCAGTTGGACCAGTGAAACCAGTCCACTCCAAATAAACACAGCCCACACCATTATCGAGCTACCAACAGCTTGTACAGTGCCTTATGGACATCGGTCCATGGCTTTGTGGGGTCTGCGCCACCCTACTATCAGCTCTTATGAATTCAAATCAGGACTCATCTAACCAGGCCACGGCTTTCCAGTCATCGACGGTCCAACCGATACGTTCACGAGCCCAGGAGATGCGCTGCAGGGGAAGTCGTGCTGCTAGCAAAAAGCAATCGAATCGGTCGTCTGCTGCCATAACCCATTAATGCCACGTTTCGCCGTATTGTCCCAATGGATACTTTCGTTGAACGTACCACTGGGTTGCCCGCCATAGCTCTCAGTGGTTCACAACCCCACAACAGGCTACAGCAGTCCACTCACCCCACCGCCTCCCCACACCGAACCCAGGATTATTGATTATTGTTATTGTGCGGTTCGCCCCCCCCCCCCCTCCCCAAGAAGGTCTCATATCAGACGAGTGAAACCCCAAATGATTGTGTGGTAGAGTAATTATGGTGTACGCATACATGGAGACTGTGTTTGTGCAGTAATCTCTGACATAGTGTAATGAGGCGGAATAAGGGGAACCAGCTCGCATTCGTCGAGGCAGATGGAAAACCGCCTTAAAAACCACCCACAGGCTGGCCAGCACACCGGACCACGACACTAAACCGCCGGGCGGATTCGTGCCGGGGACCGGCACGCCTTCCCACTCGGGAAGCAGCGCGTTAGACCGCGTGGCTAGCCGGGCAGGTCATACGTTAGTGCTGAAAACTCTGTGCAAACGCTGCTGCTCGGTCGCTAAGTGAGAGGTGGTAGTACTCATCGAAACAAGAAAAGTAAGTCCAATAAACTTGGGTCCGGAAACGTATACCATCTGAGATAAATACGTGTTTACAGGAAGGGCTGCGTGGCTCTTGGTTGCGGATATTAGCACAGTCGTTGCACCTTTAGGCGGTCTATAGTCAGTTGTGTGATTCGAGTCGTGCTCTAGACTAAGTTAGTTTTCGTTGTATCGAATTCCCTGATGATTACGGAAATTGAATGTCCCATGCATCTAGCTCCAGCTACCATTCCGCGTTCAGAGTCTGTTAATTTCCGTCGTGCTGCCATAATCACGTCGAAAACCTTTCCACATGAGTCACCTTAGTACAAATGACAGTTCCATCAATGCACTGAACTTTTATACCCGAAGCAACGAATGAAAATTTGTACCCAGGCTGGGATTTTAATAAATTTACATTCGTCGCTTCAGTCTGCTTATACAGGGTGTTCAAAAAAACTGTTGAATACTTTGAGAGGTGGTAGTACTCATCGAAACAAAAAAAGTAAGTCCAATAAACTTGGGTCCGGAAACGTATACTTCCCGAGATAAACACGTGTTTATAGGATGGGCTGCGTGACTCTTTGTTGCGGATATTAGGACAGTCGTTGCACCTTAAGGTGGTCTATAGTCAGTTGTGTGGTTCGAGTCGTGTTCTAGACTAAGTTAGTTTTCGTCGTGTTTGTGTGCCTTATTGTACGTACTGTCAACTCTGGGTAAGTATCATGGTGTTTTACCTTCTTCCAAACTCTGATTCACTTATTTGTTTGAGGTTATTGCCCTGTTTGTACCTTCAGATCGTGTAGTAAATTTACATTTTCTCTCTTCCACCACTTGTTAGCAATGGAAGCCTACTACTCGACAAGTGAAATGGCGGATACGATATTTTACAGTTGTTTAGCAAATGGGCATAGCCTGCAAGCCCGTGCCCTCTATGGCGGAAAACATGCACAGCGCAGAGTGCCCTCTGATAAGCTGTTCGGTAAACTTTTACAAGTCTGAGGGACACACGTACGCATGCAAATCCCACATCCGACGACTGACTGTGGAAGGCCATATGTTTATTTGGATATCGCTCTCCCGTGACTTGTCACCTCAGTGTATGTGATGTAAGACAGGCAGAACATTTAAGGATTAACGCAAGAAATGGCAATGTGCCAAAAGTTCTCAAGACAAAGGCAACGTCTACAGCACTGTATGCATGTAAAAACTGGTCCCCTCGCCAAAGAAAAAAAAAAAAAAAAAAGAGAGTATATGGAGGGGTTAAAGGAAGTTCCAGCGGAAGAGTAAAGATGAATTCTGCCAGACAGGCAGAGGAATGAAGACATAAGACAATAATATGAACACTTTAATAAAGTGTAGCAGTAAGGAGAGAAGTAATAATTAGTTTGTATAAAAGGGAGTTAGCATTGGCTAATTAAAGAAGCGGGTAAAAGACAGAAGTGTGAGTTGGAAATGCAAAGAAGAAGATAATTAAATCCATTTCCAAACTCCCACAACCGCCGTCTGCATTATGATATGATCCTGTGGCCGTATGGCCCGAACGCGCTGTAGATTATATGGGTACAGCAATTGTTCATGAAGTATCCCCCCCCCCCCCCCCCCCCAAATTAGAGAGCGAGACACGCCTTCTGTTGCTGCTAACGTCGCACGTTGTTCCAGGGGTTTCTTTCAGCGAACGTAGCACACGAACCTCCATGTCAGCCGTGCAAACTATGCGAGGCCTTCAAATGGTTCAAATGGCTCTGAGCACTATGGGACTTAACATCTGAGGTCATCAGTCCCCTATAACTTAGAACTACTTAAACCTAAGTAACCTAAGGACATCACACACGCATCCGTGCCCGAGGCAGGATTCCAACCTACGACCGTAGCGGTCGCGCTTCCAGACTGGAGCGCCTAGAACCGCTCGGCCACAGAGGCCGGCGCGGGGCCTTCCACAGTCGGTCTTCAGATGTGGGATGTGCAGGCGTACGTGTGTCCCTGAGACTTTGGAAAAGTTTACCGAACAGCTTATCAGAGGCCACTCTGCGCTGTGCATGTTTCCCGTCGTAGAGGGCACGGGCTTGCAGGCTACGCCCATTTGCTAAACCATTGCAAAATATCGTATCTGCCATTTTGCTTGTCGAGTTGTGCGCTTACATTGCTAACAAGTGGTGGAAGAGAGAAAATGTAAACGTACTACACGATCTGTAGGTACAAACAGGACAATAACTGTAAACAAATAAGTTCAAATGGTTCAAATGGCTCTGAGCACTATGGGACTTAACTTCTGAGGTCATCAGTCCCCTAGAACTTAGAACTACTTAAACCTAACTAACCTAAGGACATCACACACACCCATGCCCGAAGCAGGATTCGAACCTGCGACCGTAGCGGTCGCGCAGTTCCAGAACCGCTCGGCCACCCTGGCCGGCAAACAAATAAGTGAATCAGCGTTCAGTCCGGAACTGCGCGACTGCTACGGTCGCAGGTTCGAATCCTGCCTCGGGCATGGATGTGTGTGATGTCCTTATGTTAGTTAGGTTTAAGTAGTTCTAAGTTCTAGGGGACTGATGACCACAGATGTTAAGTCCCATAGTGCTCAGAGCCATTTGAATCAGCGTTTGGAAGAAGGTAAAACACCATGATACTTACCCAAAGTTGACAGTGCGTATAGTAAGGCACACAGACACGACGAAAACTAACTTAGCCTACTACACAACTCCAACACACAACTGGCTATAGACCACCTAAAGGTGCAACGACTGTACTAATATACGCAACCAAGTGCCACGCAGCCCTTCGTATAAACATGTATTTATCTCAGAAAGTATACGTTTCCGGACCCAAGTTTATTGGACTTCCTTTTCTTGTTTCGATGAGTACTACCACCTCTCAAAGTATTCGACAGTTTTTTTGAACACCCTGTATAAGCAGACTGAAGGGACGAATGTAAATTTATTAAAATCCCAGCCTGGGTACAAATTTTCATTTGTTGCTTCAGTCTGCATATACACATCTAGCATTACACATGTTTGTCTGGATACATTTACTTAGACAGTGCTTGTAACTTAGCTACAGTACTGTGTTATCTAGCCTCGCAGCTGGGCGTCCCTAA
Source organism: Schistocerca nitens (assembly GCF_023898315.1). Lineage (NCBI taxonomy): Eukaryota > Metazoa > Arthropoda > Insecta > Orthoptera > Acrididae > Schistocerca > Schistocerca nitens. The sequence continues at coordinate 560,986,695 of NC_064619.1, read as the reverse complement.
CCTGTAGCAGTAACAACAAAAATAAAATAAAAACTTCACGGTTGCCCGTAGGGGTTACTCGGTGCGTGTTTAAACATTGGTCCTACAAGTGACACTTTGCAATTAAAAATATTTAATAGTAAAACGGTCGCAGGTTCGAATCCTGCCTCGGGCATGGATGTGTGTGATGTGCTTAGTTTAGTTAGGTTTAAGTACTAAGTTCTAGGGGACTGATGACCTCAGATGTTAAGTCCCATAGTGCTCAGAGCCATTTGAACCATTTAGATAGTGATGCGAACATTTGATTAGATAGATGGGGCTTGATATGGCGCTGATGCTGTTTTGTTTGATACGAAGAACTGTTGGGTGGGAGCGTAAATAAACAACTATAATTTTGTGAGAGTTTGTGTATATATTACCGGCAAACTGTGAAATCTAGCATTTTATCAAATGCCTAGGCAGTACATAGAATCTCAAAAATCGTTAAGGCAGGGTGTGAAATGCATATTTTTCTATATTTCGCTTGGACGCTCAATAAAAAGCTGGTTACGTTTAAGGTAAAGTAGGAAGGAATGATAATTACAATATTCTGATGGTTACAAGGTCGTAAGATATCCTTGTTATAACAGTTTATTTCTGTTCGGTTGGAGTTCAAGAAGTACAGCCTCGAAGTATGTAAGAACTGATAGTTTAGTTTCAGTTGTTGTTTACTACCCAGGCCTTGCCGCAGTGGTAACACCGGTTCCCATCAGATCACTGAAATTAAGCACTGTCGGGCTTGGCTAGCGCTTGGATGGGTCATCGTCTGGGTCCGCCGAGTGCTGCTGGCAAGCGGGGTGCTCTCAGCCCTTGTGAGGTCATTTAAGGAGCTACTTGACTGAGAAGTGGCGGCACGTGTTACGAAACCTGTCAATGGCCGAGAGAGCGGTGTGCTGACTACATGCCGCTCCGTATCCGCACTATCCGCATCCGTTGACGCCTAAGGACTGAGGATGACACGGCGGCCGGTCGGTGCCGTTGGGCCTTCACAGCCTGTTCGGGCGGTGGGTTTTTAGTGTTTATTAGACATTTGTAACTACTGTTAAACAGTTTTTCCGTTGTTTATTACATATTAGTAATTCTTAAAAAAACTGTTACAACACATCTACTTCAGAATAAGCCAATTTTCAGAAACGCACTTTGCGATAATTTTCATGTGTAATTCAATTTTCAATAAATGTACAAGTTTCTCGTTTGGACATGTTATGTCATGGCAGCTTTATACTTTGCCTATGTCCTTTTCGTATTTTATAAAATACATAGGCAGTTTATATATTTCCTAGAATAAGTGTTAAGTTGAAATCAAATTGAACACTTTGCCAAAAAGTTCTACGCATTTTATACATTGCCTAGGTGTTCTATACAATGCCTTGATTTGGCACATTTCCTATAACGTATATGACGGAGTGGTGAGAAGTAACGTCTAACATTTTTTTATTCTGTTCTCCAGATCGGTTGATGTGGTGTCACTTGCTAGGTGGTAGCCTTTAAATCGGCCGCGGTCCGTTAGTATACGTCGGACCCGCGTGTCGCCACTATCAGTGATTGCAGACCGAGCGCCGCCACACGGCAGGTCTAGCCTAGAGAGACTCCCTAGCACTCGCCCCAGTTGTACAGCCGACTTTGCTAGCGATGGTTCACTGTCTACATACGCTCTCATTTGCCGAGACGGCAGTTTAGCATAGCCTTCAGCTACGTCATATGCTACGACCTAGCAAGGCGCCATATTCAGTAACTCTGAATGTATTCTGAACAGACAATATTGTGAATCATGTACCGTCAAGAGCGACGTTCATCATTAATGGATTAAAGTTAAGTATCAAACTAATTACGTCCGCTTTCTGAATTCTAATTCCTTGTCATGTTCCAGACCTCACGTGAGTATAGTTCTTCCCTCCTCACGCCAGCTGCGTGAGCTAAAACACGTGCATTTCGATCTCCTCTAGTAACACGGTGTTGGCTCTTCTGCCAACACAACAGTTGAGGTATTACACGTAATGCATATTATTCGGTCGAGTTTACTGCTTCGCCGACGGAAGTTGCAACCATCTGCCGCTAGAGGGCTCCGAGCTGTAGCGTGTAACTTGGTGGTATGTAACGTAACTATGTCAATGTACTGCGAGATTCCCAGACAATTGAAACTGAGTTTGTCCACACACGGAACAGCCTCTCTTTCAGCACGACAACGTCAGACAACACACGAGGGTTGCGACATGTGCAACAATCCCATTCCTTCAGTTCACTGTCATCGCTCATCCCCCATACTATCCCGACTTGGCCCTATCAAATTTTCATAATCTGCCAAAAAAAAAAAAAAAGGAGACCTTACTTTGATAGTGATGAAGCGGCGCAAGCACAGTTGAGGTTGTGGCTCCGTCAACAAAGCCGGCCGGAGTTGCCGAGCGCTTCTAGGCGCTACAGTCTGAAACGGCACGACCGCTACGGTCGCAGGTTCGAATCCTGCCTCGGGCATGGATGTGTGTGATGTCCTTAGGTTATCCGGCCGGAGTGGCCGTGCGGTTCTAGGCGCTACAGTCTGGAACCGTTAGACCGCTACGGTCGCAGGTTCGAATCCTGCCTCGGGCATGGATGTGTGTGATGTCCTTAGGTTAGTTAGGTTTAAGTAGTTCTAAGTTCTAGGGGACTGATGACCTCAGATGTTAGGTCCCATAGTGCTTAGAGCCATTTGAACCATTTTACAGCTGACATTACTGGAGAGCAACGAAAGTTTCTGCATGCAGGGGCAGTAGGTTACTGTGTCAGAGCATCAGCGAATGAGTGCAAGATAGCTGCGTGTGTGAACACCAGCCCGTTCACTCGTCGCGAATCGTCACACAAGTGGCGACTATGACAATCGAGGTGGCGCACTTGTTAAAAACAGTGGGGCATACAGCGACGATTCAAAAACTTGCTCGGCCTTACTGGTTTAGGTTTTCTGTGATATCCCTATACCACATAAAGCAAATGCCGGCATAAAGTATGGTTCGCCCCTAAACAGAAGAAAGAATAATTATTTTTTCGTATTTTAAGCTGTGAGATACAGTAGCAGGGAGCGTATTTTCATGGAGCGATAGGTGCACTGCACGGAGAAACTCCTCAGATTCTTCACGAGAAGCTGCTTAAGATTCTCTCAACCCTCTCGGAAATCAAGGCCGGCGACGTAAAAGTTCAAATGGTACAAATGGCTCTGATCACTGGTTCAAATGGCTCTGAGCACTATGGGACTCAACGTCTGAGGTCATTAGTCCCCTAGAACTTAGAACTAGTTAAACCTAACTAACCTAAGGACATCATACACATCCATGCCCGAGGCAGGATTCGAACCTACGACCGTAGCGGTCTCGCGGTTCCAGACTGCAGCGCCTAGAGCCGCACGGCCACTTCGGCCGGCCTCTGAGCACTATTGGACTTAACATCTGAGATCATCAGTCCCCTAGAACTTAGAACTACTTAAACCTGACCAACCTAAGGACATCACGAACATCCATGCCCGAGGCAGGATTCGAACCTGTGACCGTAGCAGTCACGCGGTTCCGGACTGAAGCGATTAGAACAGCTCGGCCACCGCGGCCGGCCGACATAAAAGTGTTAGATTGGTTAAGGAACAGTGAAAATAATACTTTTTTGGTATTAGATGATTGTAAGAAACAATTTAGAATTGAAGATAGTTATCAAGAAAATAAATTTAGAAAATGTTGTTTTCATATGTTCAGCTACACGTTGCCTTGTAGGCAGTAAAATCTAATACACACTGCTGCCGCGCTACATACAGTATTCTAATGTACAATATTCCTTATGAATTTTGCATGGTAAGTCAATATTTAAATAAACAGATACATCCCTTATGATTATTTTCTACTCGTAACGAAGGTACTTTCTACCATAACGTTCATTTTTAATCACTTTGTTCTGTTTCTTTTAAGACGTTAGCAAAAATTTTGATACTTTGTGTAAGAACTTTTTATAGATAGAATGGGGAAATAAAAATGGATGTTGGAACTACATTCAAGTAACAAACCTAAATAAGGCATGAACTGAATAATAAACATATGCAAGTCGAGACGAAACAGCAGGTACGCACATGCACGTGATGTGCACTCTGCCAACAGCCCGTGACTTATTTTGAGCTGCTATCCGAATAAATTACTGTAAATCAGGAATTGTTGGTGATAGACATGCGCACAACACCCACATCGGTTTCGCAGACTTCGGTCTGCTTTTCGAAGAGACCCAGTCTCAGTCGAAGGAGAGCTCGTGTTTGAGTGTGTGTTTGGAGCTTACGGACACTCAACACCTAGGTTATCAGCGCCCCGCACGTGTTTGAAACGTCCCGTCAGCACTCAAACTTTTAAAGGCAAAGTACTGGTACAAAGAAACAAAAATGGAGAAAAGAATCGCCCAGTGCCTTGTTGGAGCAACAATCTCGATTTGGCCTGAATCAATTTAGTGAAACCACAGAAATTTAAATCATAATGACGAAGTAACGGCTCCTTGCGAATAAGACTGCAAGTCCTAAGCACTGTGCAGTTTTGCTTGGTTTAGCTAACAATGTTCCTAATGTTGATTGTAGTCACGTTAGTGTGTGGTTATCAGGTCTATTAGACGATGGTTCAAGAATAATTTCGATTCTAAATAAAAGTATTCACTGTTCCATCTTCAAGAAATATACAGTATTTGTGTACGCGAATAAACCTGTTCAAACCTGGAGAACTTATCGATGATATGGATCATAATAATAAATTTTTTTGACAGCAATTCATAATTCGAAAAACATAACATAGTAGATACCTGGGAATGATAAAAAATAAAAATCTACAATCTGAAATGGGGCTAAACGGTAAAATTTATGTCTTTTAACCTGCTCCTGTAACATTCCGCATAACATTTACACCTAATTCCTGTAAGAAAGGAAAGCCATTTCTGTTTTTAGTAGCTTAGCACTAAATGTCAGATACATAAGAACATGAAAATTATCTGATTTATCACGCAATAACTGTGGTCGCAGATCGAATTTGAAGTTTCTGACACAGCTGGAGGTCTGATTAACTTCCGCGCGCTTGATTTCGCTGGCCTGCGTTTTCTGAAAATCAAAAGTCTATTGAAATCTATTAAATAAGTGACTGGTTCTTCGACCTAATAGTGCGGTAGTGTGGGCGGCATAGCCAGTCTAGGCATATTGCAGAGAATGTTATCTCAGTCGCAGTTATTAAATATATGTACCAAAGACGGTTTCTGTAAAACAGATGAATGGGATGGAGAACAATGACAAACTTAACAGAAAATTACGGTTGGCTGTACGCATATTAACTAATTATCGTTGATCCTTGCATTGTTAACGTCTAGGTAAGAGGATCCAGAATTTGTTTCCAGTTATGTAATTATGAGGTAGGAATTACGTAGGGTCGCCTGCTCCACTTGGATTTTTCGTCATACATTCGTTGTAAGTACACATTATGCACCAAAACGCTCGTCTCAGATTTCTATATAATTTTTGGGAAATAACTTAGTATCTTAGTTATTTATTAATGGAAAGTGTTTTAAATATGGAGCAGATGTGACCCTGGGCTATACAGGCTACAGAGTAATCTGCTGCCTGATGCATTATTTCGTACATTTGTTCGCTTCGGCAAATTACAAGCACATTGTCACCGTCCAAGCTAAACTAGAACCCGCGCTCCGTCAGAGATAAGTCTGTAAGAGTAAACAATATTTCAAGGCAGGCAACACTATTACATGCTACCCAGTATAAGAGATATTAAATTTTTTCGATTGGCTGAGCTCAAAAAAATATGCGGATGGATTTGTTTCATAACTGACTTTAAAATGATTCCTCTGTCACTTCGAGTCTCACCTGTCGGCTGTCTTCTTTCAAAGGATGCGTCTCATCTTGTGATAACATTTCTGTTTACACTTTACTAGTCCATTGGCGACGCACTGTTTTACAACATTCCTGCGATATCTCGATTTCACGAGAAAATCGTGAGCCATCTCATAACATACGGAAAGCAGACATTACAGACAACAAAAGATAGAAGCACAATTCGAATAGCGCGCCACGTCGTGTCTGCACTCTTTTTTTTTTCTCCTCCTGTCATACGTCGGTGGCAGTGAAAAGTATCGGAAGTTTCGCGACAGACACAACAAATGCAGTGGTAATATAAACTTTGCGAGAGAGCACAAATCATCATCCATCAATCAACTTGTTAGTTACGAATATTGAAGGAAGGAGAACTAGGCGATAACAAAATATAACTACACACTGTAGAGTGGAAGCGAATGCTACGCGGATTGTGGAAAAAGTTGAATAAGCAGAGACCTTATTTTACGAACATACTGAAGCGCAGCAGCGCTCCCAGCGGTTGTGCACAGAACTTAATAAAGCATAGATATGACGCTATACGATGGTGTATCCATCGAGGCAACGTACGCTACGCGAATCAGAATACTTACCCTGAAGTCCCCCTTGAGTGGCGGGTTGTCCGTGGTCGCATTACACGATTCACAGTCGCAGAACGTCGGCTCCATTGAGAACTGAGGAGTTCGCTGAGAGACACTGCTATATGCTTCTGCGCGGCCAGGGTCGTCTTTCGGAAGTGGCCACTGAGTTTGGAGAAGCGTTTGCCGATGCACGGCGGGCGGTGAGGCCCCAAGGGCGCATTTAGTCCTTGCTACCGGTCAAGAAACCAAGTTTGCCGCTCCACTGTCACTGGCAAATGCCCCGCTTCATTTAGGCTTATGATCTCTCCGCTGCTTAAGCGGAACTTCCTTACGCAACGTGTCTTATCAGTGACGCGAACGCGTAACAAACAGCAGCCAGTTCAGCTGACATTCTACTGGATGGTAGCGGTTACCAGTTCTCTCCAGAGTACATAGTTAGCAAAAAGAAACGCTAATTACATGTGAACGTATCACTGTTAATTGTTAAGCCTCATAAATATAATCCAAAGAACTAATTTTCCTACTGCTTCACGTTACAGTTTCTTTGCTCGTATTTATTCGAATAACTCGTTCTTAGGATACGATAAACCAGCTTTGGCTTTTCTTCACAGTGTTTAGTGTTTCTGTTTCCAGCCTTCCTAATCTCTTTCGTTGCTGAAATCCTACTTTTGTGTTGCTTCTCTAAAAAGTATTCTGTTATCTACTATGTCCATTCTAATTCCAGTGTTTTTCATATGTTTGCCAATTTAAGTAAGTCATGTTTACTATTGTCGATCTGCTTGGTTTGTCCGTTATCATCATTTACGAATATGTGTCCACGAAACACTATTCTTTTTTTCCTCATCGCAGCAGTTAACGCTACCATTTTCAAATACAGCTCTCTGATCTTAATTTGGATTCAGCATTACTGTTACTTTTATGTCCCGATATTTTCCTTAAAATTCTTTAACTTTTTCCAGTTTTCAAGGTCCCCAAATCTTGTTAGTTTAAATTTTTCCGTTGCATACAGTGTTCCAGGCTTACCATTGTTTGGTAATGTCTTAGTTTTGCTTTCCAGGACAAAGATTTTTTGTTATATGTTATTTTGTCATATGGAATGTCCTCTCCATTTTATGTACTCATGTACTCTAGTCTCTATTGTTTCTTCGCTTATATTAATATAAATAATAATAGACCACTATTACACAGAGACAAAATACGGAAAAGTCTAGGGGATACAACAGTTTGAGTATCTTGAAGGAAAAATAATTTAAAAATCGGGGGGAATGTTGAAGTAGCAAATAATAAAACAAAAAAGATACCAGTTTACATAAAATATTTACATCAATGCAGTAAATCTCCAAACACGTCACAGAAATGTCTCCCTGGATAAAAAAACACTAATTTTGAACAGGAAAACGGACCTATCACACCTTAGCCGGCCACTTGGTTGACGCTTTTTGACGACTTGAACACTGTTGGGACATTTCCAATGAGGTGCCTGAATGTCTGGAGGAATGGCAGCCTATTGTTCCGCAAGACCCGAAACCACAGAATGTAGTGATGTTCGACCCGACGGTGTACCATTAGGTTTCAGTCGGGATTCTGGGCAGGCTAGTCTGTATAAGGAATGTTACGGACCACAACCATTACCTCACACCATTTTGGTTTACGACGGGGTCGGGGTGCACTATCATGCTAATGTAAACAAACATTATCTTCAAACTTTTTTCAAACAACTGACGGGTATTCACCAGGTAATATTTTCAGCGACCGCCGATATTTCGGCGGGAGTACACCCCGCCATTTTCAAGGCAAACTGCAACGGACAGGCGAAGTACAGGCAAATTTAAAACCTTGGTTCTTAGACTGATGCAGGAAAGATAACATACACTGAACACTAGTGCCACCAAAGATGACCAAAGTCAGAGATATCGATAGTGAGACTACGAACTAACAGGGCAGGTAACATTAATTCTATCCCTCTGTTTTTTGGCACGGAAGAGAGCAGGATTCCAAACAGAGTTTAAACAAAAACCTCCATCCCTGTTACAAGGTTGCTCGCTTATTTAATCTCGACTGCCTCCTTAATAACACTGTCCCAAAGCTGGATGTGCAGTCCAATATCTCGGTGTTGTTATAGCACGGGGTGACCAATATCCAAGCAATGTTCAGCAATAGCAGATCTACTTGGCTGCTGTAATCGTGTGTGCCGTTTATGCTCAGTACATCGGTCCTCCACGGTCCTGATAGTTTGACCAATATATGCCATGCCACAGCTACTTCTATATTACGTTATCAGCTTAGTTTAAATAAGGGTCACCAGCCGCGCTTTGCCCCGCGAGACAGCGTTTAACTTTTCACAACTCCAAAGTCAATAATTAAAAGCATTGTAGCTGTCTAACGACTTTCAGAATAGATTCCGTGATCCGGCCACTGGTCAGGAATATGTACACCGCTAACATGTCACACACCGCCTGGCCATTAGCAGTTCTAGCCGATAACCACAACTGCAATAAAATAGGAATCTGTACTACTATATAAAATCATGCTTACCAAAAATCAAAAGTGCTCGACCTAAATTTTTACGCGATACTATAATGAATATTCGAACGGATATAGGCTATTAATTGACTTAATATATACAATATACAAATATATATTTAAAATGTATTTTGTTACCAAAAATCCCGAAAAGTTCTTGACCAATTTACTTCAGGTTTTTAAACGATACTCAAGTGAATATTTGGATGGATACAGAAAAAAATGGTTCAAATGGCTCTGAGCACTATGGGACTTAACTTCTGAGGTCATCAGTCCCCTAGAACTTAGAACTACTTAAACCTAACTAACCTAAGGTCATCACACACATCCATGCCCGAGGCAGGATTCGAACCTGCGATCGTAGCGGTCGCGCGGTCCAGACTGTAGCGCCTACAACCGCTCGGCCACCCCGGCTGGCGATGGATGCAGACTACATGTTTTAATACATATAGTATATGTAATATACAAAAGGAAAACGTTGTTACCAGAAACCTTGAAAGCTCTTCGATTCACTTCAGGTCTTTGCACGATACTGTAACGAACATTCGGACGGACATAAACTATAATTATATTTACAATATAATAAACTTATAAATATATATGTAATATATAAGTGGGAAACGCTGTTGCTAAAAATCTCAAGAAGTTCTTGACAAATTCTCTTCACTTTTTTACACGATACTCTAATGAACATTCGGAAGGACATAGGCCATATATATATTTTTAAATATATGTAATATATAAATATATATGTAATACATAAATAGGAAACGTTGTTACAAAAATCTCGAAAAGTTCTTGGCCGTTTATTTAAAATTTTCACACGAGACAGTAATAAACATTCAGATTAACATGAACTATATTCTTTTTTAAAGAATAGTGTCCAGGTTTTGTTGTTAAAATCGTTTGGGAGGAGAAAATGGTGTTCTGTGCTTTGAAAATGTGCGGTTTCGTTTTATTTCTTGCAGTTAGTTTGAAGTACGATAGGAAGGCACGTAAACCATTAGACAAATTATTTCACACACACACACACACACATATATATATATATATATATATATATATATATATATATGGTGTTTCAAAAATGACCGGTATATTTGAAACGGCAATAAAAACTAAACGAGCAGCGATAGAAATACACCGTTTGTTGCAATATGCTTGAGACAACAGTACATTTTCAGGCAGACAAACTTTCGAAATTACAGTAGTTACAATTTTCAACAACAGATGGCGCTGCGGTCTGGGAAACTCTATAGTACGATATTTTCCACATATCCACCATGCGTAGCAATAATATGGCGTAGTCTCTGAATGAAATTACCCGAAACCTTTGACAACGTGTCTGGCGGAATGGCTTCACATGCAGATGAGATGTACTGCTTCAGCTGTTCAATTGTTTCTGGATTCTGGCGGTACACCTGGTCTTTCAAGTGTCCCCACAGAAAGAAGTCACAGGGGTTCATGTCTGGCGAATAGGGAGGCCAATCCACGCCGCCTCCTGTATGTTTCGGATAGCCCAAAACAGTCACACGATCATCGAAATATTCATTCAGGAAATTAAAGACGTCGGCCGTGCGATGTGGCCGGGCACCATCTTGCATAAACCACGAGGTGTTCGCAGTGTCGTCTAAGGCAGTTTGTACCGCCACAAATTCACGAAGAATGTCCAGATAGCGTGATGCAGTAATCGTTTCGGATCTGAAAAATGGGCCAATGATTCCTTTGGAAGAAATGGTTCAAATGGCTTTGAGCACTATGGGACTCAACTGCTGAGGTCATTAGTCCCCTAGAACTTAGAACTAGTTAAACCTAACTAACCTAAGGACATCACACACATCCATGCCCGAGGCAGGATTCGAACCTGCGACCGTAGCGGTCATGCGGTTCCAGACTGCAGCGCCTTTAACCGCACAGCCACTTCGGCCGGCCCTTTGGAAGACATGGCGGCCCAGACCAGTACTTTTTGAGGATGCAGGGACGATGGGACTGCAACATGGGGCTTTTCGGTTCCCCAAATGCGCCAGTTCTGTTTATTGACGACGCCGTCCAGGTAACAATAAGCTTCGTCAGTAAACCAAATGCTGCCCACATGCATATCGCCGTCATCAATACTGTGCACTATATCGTTAGCGAATGTCTCTCGTGCAGCAATGGTAGCGGCGCTGAGGGGTTGCCGCATTTGAATTTTGTATGGATAGAGGTGTAAACTCTGGCGCATGAGACGATACGTGGACGTTGGCGTCATTTGGACCGCAGCTGCAACACGGCGAACGGAAACACGAGGCCGCTGTTGGATCACCTGCTGCACTAGCTGCGCGTTGCCCTCTGTGGTTGCCGTACGCGGTCGCCCTACCTTTCCAGTACGTTCATCCGTCACATTCCCAGTCCGTTGAAATTTTTCAAACAGATCCTTTATTGTATCGCTTTTCGGTCCTTTGGTTACATTAAACCTCCGTTGAAAACTTCGTCTTGTTGCAACAACACTGTGTTCTAGGCGGTGGAATTCCAACCAGAAAAATCCTCTGTTCTAAGGAATAAACCATGTTGTCTACAGCACACTTGCACGTTGTGAACAGCACACGCTTACAGTAGAAAGACGACGTACAGAATGGCGCACCCACAGACTGCGTTGTCTTCTATATCTTTCACATCACTTGCAGCGCCATCTGTTGTTGAAAATTGTAACTACTGTAATTTCGAAAGTTTGTCCGCCTGAAAATGTACTGTTGTCCCAAGCATATTGCAACAAACGGTGTATTTCTATCGCTGCTCGTTTAGTTTTTATTGCCGTTTCAAATATACCGGTCATTTTTGAAACACCCTATATATATATATATATATATATATATATATATATATATATTCGAATACACCATGGTCACAGTTCCTACAACACTACACTATCACAGACGTCTGGTAACACGGTGTACTACAGTTGGTCTGCGTGCGGAGAGGAATGCAGAATAACAATAGCAGCAAGCGCTACATGCGGACACTGCGACAGCTAGACCAAACCACAACAGTGCACTACAGCCACACTCGTAAACACGGTCGTCATCGTTACCATGTCCCTGCAGATGCTGCTCGCCGACCGTGGCCCGTGTTTGTTAAAACACACAACTGAACGTCGGAGGTTTCAAGCGTCAACTTTAGGTTACAATATCTCCGGATGTATTAACATTTTACAATGCAACAAACGGCACTGATTACGTATTTGTTTATATGTTCAGATGTGCTAACAAAACTAACGGGGTTCCATTTAAAAAAAACGTAGGTTTGTGTTAAAAAACATACTTCCGTGCATTTTTTTTATGGTTTGTATTAACCAATTACACTAGCCCCTCTCCTCACGTTCGGTCTGTGGAATCGATTCGTCAGTATTTGATGTGGTTTACGAAATATATCCAGCGGTAACGTTAGGTGACTCACCCTGTATATACAGGGCTATTACAAATGATTGAAGCGATTTCATAAATTCACTGTAGCTCCATTCATTGACATATGGTCACGACACACTACAGATACGTAGAAAAACTCATAAAGTTTTGTTCGGCTGAAGCCGCACTTCAGGTTTCTGCCGCCAAAGCGCTCGAGACCGCAGTGAGACAAAATGGCGACAGGAGCTGAGAAAGCGTATGTCGTGCTTGAAATGCACTCACATCAGTCAGTCATAACAGTGCAACGACACTTCAGGACGAAGTTCAACAAAAATACACCAACTGCTAACTCCATTCGGCGATGGTATGCGCAGTTTAAAGCTTCTGGATGCCTCTGTAAGGGGAAATCAACGGGTCGGCCTGCAGTGAGCGAAGAAACGGTTGAACGCGTGCGGGCAAGTTTCACGCGTAGCCCGCGGAAGTCGACGAATAAAGCAAGCAGGGAGCTAAACGTACCACAGCCGACGGTTTGGAAAATCTTACGGAAAAGGCTAAAGCAGAAGCCTTACCGTTTACAATTGCTACAAGCCCTGACACCCGATGACAAAGTCAAACGCTTTGAATTTTCGGCGCGGTTGCAATAGCTCATGGAAGAGGATGCGTTCAGTGCGAAACTTGTTTTCAGTGATGAAGCAACATTTTTTCTTAATGGTGAAGTGAACAGACACAATGTGCGAATATGGGTGGTAGAGAATCCTCACGCATTCGTGCAGCAGATTCGCAATTCACCAAAAGTTAACGTGTTTTGTGCAACCTCACAGTTTAAAGTTTTCAGCCCCTTTTTCTTCTGCGAAAAAAAAGTTACAGGACACGTGTATCTGGACATGCTGGAAAATTGGCTCATGCCACAACTGGAGACCGACAGCGCCGACTTCATCTTTCAACAGGATGGTGCTTGACCGCACTTCCATCATGATGTTCGGCATTTCTTAAACAGGAGATTGGAAAACCGATGGATCGGTCGTGGTGGAGATCATGATCAGCAATTCATGTCATGGCCTCCACGCTCTCCCGGCTTAACCCCATGTGATTTCTTTCTGTGGGGTTATGTGAAAGATTCAGTGTTTAAACCTCCTCTACCAAGAAACGTGCCAGAACTGCGAGCTCGCATCAACGATGCTTTCGAACTCATTGATGGGGACATGCTGCGCCGAGTGTGGGAGGAACTTGATTATCGGCTTGATGTCTGCCGAATCACTGAAGGGGCACATATCGAACATTTGTGAATGCCTAAAAGAACTTTTTGAGTTTTTGTATGTGTGTGCAAAGCATTGTGAAAATATCTCAAATAATAAACTTATTGTAGAGCTGTGAAATCGCTTCAATCATTTGTAATAACCCTATATATATATATATATATATATATATATATATATATATATATATATATATATATATATATATATATATATATATATATATATATATATATATATATATATATATCCTCCTTGTATAAAAATTCAATAATAATTGTATATAGGACAATGTGCTGTTTTGTTTTCTTCCTTGCCGTTACTATTAGTACTGCTAGTAATACTGAATCTGAATCATCTGAAACTTTGTAATTCTACCCACTTACAGATCAAAACTGTGCACAATACTGGTAGCTACTATCCTTACAGATCCAGCAGCGAAAGAAGTCTCTCTCATATCCAATGTAACAATGATCCCAACCGATTTACGCATTCACTTTAAACGAGTTCAACTCCCAATGAAGATTTAGTTTGCTATAACAATGAACAAGGTTACGTGAGAGAGAGAGGGGTAAGAGGACGGGTGAGGAAGGGAGGAAACAGACATAGAGACGGGGAAGGAGGTGATGTGCAGAGAGTGGGGAGGGGAGGAGCAAGACATAGATGGAGAGAGGGGCAGGAGGAGATAGGCAGAGAGAGTGGAGAATTCATGATGTGCATCCAATTTCCGCTCGTATTTAGCAGTTTCGAAGCACAGTAAAGAATAAAGTCAATCAGGAAAGCCACAATATCACTCAAGCAGGCCTACGCACGGAAACAAACTAAATTTATTGGCATGAATTAACCGTAGTCGTGTCCGTCACTTTTATCTGGTCTCCAGGTAGCTATTTTCTACACGCTCTGCTCCGGGCTCTCTCTCCTTGCCAGACAAGGCCATGCTCACTAATCCGCAACATCGCCGAGAAAAACAGGGAAGTGCCTAAGCGCAATTCCACGCCCGCGCCAAAGAACGCGCTTCGGATCCTCTGTTCCGTGTTGCAGTAAAGAACGTGGTTGATCACGAAGAATCAACTGTTCCCGACTTCAAAAGCACGCAACGAAACTACCACCTCCGCCTCAGAGCGCACACTACTTCGCTACACGCCGTGAAGGTTGCAGGCTGAGTCGTCGATTTAGCCAGCTTCAGACCACTCCACGAAATCATTTAACACACAGGCCTATCAGCCAACCGGAATTAGCAGCAGAATGAAGGTCTTCTCACTGGCCATTGCCTGCTCTTGCGTACAGCGTTTTTAAGAAATTTTTCTGCGGTCTATGTTGGAAACACTGGCCGTCATGGGAAAATTCTCTCCTGGTAAGTCAGTCTTGTAGTCTCCGACCACAACACATTTATGAGGATTACGGAGAGACGATTCCATCAGTTCCAGGGTAAAGAAAGACCCTTTCGTCTCAGAGTCGATCGTATCGCAGACAATAGCCAAAGGAAGAACACACAGGCGGGGGTCAGGAAATGAGATTTTAAGATCAGTTCAAAGTATGAAGCAACCAAGCGACTATCCGGGAGAAGCGACCGGTAAGGCCCTGCCCCAGGTGCCGAGGTGGAGCGAGTAGAAGCAAGCGGGTATAAACTTGTACGGGGAACTTATACGGCGGTCGGTCACTTACCAGAATGCGGAGTGCTCCACCAATGACGGACTTTGAGACAATCTGAAAGATGGCTAAGCTACAGCTCTTAGAAATTCCACAGTGAATATCAATTACATAATAAAGTAAATCCGAATACTTCTCTGATCTCAGATAAATGAGGTGCTTCCAGTGACTCAACAATGTTTTCAGTATCTTTGCAACTTCAGAAGTTAATAATTCACAGGGACTAAACATCTTCACACTGAACCTCTGAATCAACAACTTTTACACCCTCATGCAATTTCAACAAACGATATCTCAGCTGACAGCATTCCACCAAGGTCTTCCAGGCCTTGATTTCTTTTCCCATCGGATTATCTCAAGAACACAGTTTTCTCATGGCGAGTCCACAATATTGATACGATGAAAACCGCAATCCGGGAAGATATAGAGACAATTCCTCAAGGAATGATCAAGAACGTTTGGAGGAGCTTCCGCGAAAAATGGAAACCGTTTTGTGACGTAATTTTTTAAGAAATAAACTTGTTTTCGATAATGAGAATGTTTGTAAAACAGTTATCTGTAAGTTATGTTGGTATAAATGTATGCTAGACCTCACATTAACCAAATGAAAATGTACTGCAGTACTTCCTGTGGCTACTCTGTATTACAACATAAGCGGAAAATATTTTCGCTGGTTACCAGCAAAAAGCATTTGGAAAATAAAAAGCTTTAAAGAAATTATCACATTCAGTAAAATAACCAGATACTTATTTTTGTCAATAATATGTCTACTTTGGAACGTAATCACTGAAAGTTTTAGCAGATCGCACTCGTTAATCATTAGCTCTGCTTCAGCAAGGGAATTTTATACTTATTATTCAACGCCGATGCCCAATTAAACCCAAGTATACACTCAATTTACAAATTACAGAATATGGCATATGCATCTCGATCAAAAGAAGAAACTGATTGACAATCGAACATGGAAGGTGGAGATGTTTGCAGTTCGCCTTGGCCAGAGCGCATGACATGGCTACAACAGTAGCAGGTGTGTACTTCATTTCCGGGCACGTTCCTCTGCTCCACGTATTAGTTTTCCTTAGCGGCGTAGTAACAGCCTCACCAATTTCCCTCGGATTTTCACAACCGGTTTCTGACATTCTGTTGCGTGAAATAAACAAGCCGGACAGAGAAACAAAACGGACAAAGTAAGCAAATCACACTGTTCCACTCTTGGCCTGCGGCATTGTCTGCAACTGACTGAGGTAACTAGCCATTGAGGCATCACAGCGATGAGTCAACGTTGAAATGAACAGAAAGCGAGACTAGTCTCATTCCCTGTTCCTTTTTTCCTATAGTAGCTGTCCCTTGAACAAATTACTGTCAATCACATTGTTACTCTGGTCCACGTGTAATATGTACGTGCCTCCAAAGATCGTATAAAATGTAAACTCTATCTGTTTAAAGCTCTCTGCCTTGTGTTGAAATAAAACTGATTCAAAGCCATTGTGGATGTCGTCCCTTTCCTTAAATATTGAGCAATATTTTGAGCGCTTAGTATTACCAACAGTAAACTTAAGTACAGGCCACCACAAAATCATTTCTGTCAATCACATTGTTATCTAGTCAACGTGTAATACGTACGTACCTCCAAATATCGTATAAACTGTAAACTCTGTCTGTTTAAAGCTCTATGCCTTGTGTTGAAATAAAACTGATTCAAAATCATTGTGTATGTCTTCCCTTTCCTTAAATATTGAGCGATATTTTGAGTGCCTAGTATTACAAACAGTAAACTTAAATATAGGCTACCATAAAATCAACGTTAAGCCTTAAAGCGGAACAAAGTACGCGAAAAGTAATAAACTGACTTAGGATGAGGGCTATATTAGAGTCTGACAGTTGTAGTGGGCTCTGAGCGGTTGCTTCGCGCGTCTACCGCAGCCTGTCACGTAACGCGGTTTTTTTATACGTCTCTATGGCAAAAAAGCGCTGCCAGCTATCAAAGATCTTCATCAGCAGTTGAAGACGTGCGCGGAAAAACGGGCTAACCCTCAATTGTAAAAGCTTAGATATAAGTGTTACCATCTGCTGCTGGGTACGGGGAACTATCAAAATTGACATTGGTCTCACCCCTAAGAGATATTTAGAGGTGAGACCAATTCAGTTTTGATAGTTCCCGTATCCAGCAACAGATGGCTACACTTATCCATAGAGTTTTTACATTCTTGGGTTAGTTCGTTTTTCCGCGCGTGTCTTTAATTTTGCTGAACAGTTTTTTATTGCTTTGCTTCTATTTTATTGCAACTGAACCCAGATAGGACTAAAATAGATACTTAAAAGCGTTGTGCCAATATTTTTATCATCATCTCATTACGACGTTTTTTTTCTCGCTTTGGACTTCATTACTAATATCTGTTTCTTCAGTTTTTCCCTTTGGTTGACTTGCCATGCTGATTTTCTCCTCTAGTTTTTCTCCCTTCTAGTGAGATCCCTAGGTATTATAGACTTCTTCTTTTCCCAATCATTTCATGATATTACGACATTACCTAACTGTTCTCTCCTGAGTAGTTGCTCCCTAACAGGGGTGGTGGCAAGGGGGGAGCTATGGGGGCTATAGCCCCCCCCCCCCCAATGGAGTATCATATTACACTGGATAAAATGACTTCAGAAATCAGCGAATATATTACTCCAACAGATTCGATCATTTTTTAATAATTATGTAGTAATATAGATTACAATGTATTTCAAACACATTTTAACAAAAGAATAAGAGTGGAAAATAGCTTACTATGTAAACCAATAAGTATCATTTAACTTGAAATAGGCGTCTTATTATCTATTAAAACACATTTTTTACCCTGAAGTCCAAAACAGTTACCAAAAACTACTTTAAGCAACACTAAATTTTGCCAATTTGTCCTTAAAGGACCCAAACCCTCCTTTTTGTTAAGCGATATTCCATTTCCCCAACCCCCCCCCCCCCCCCCCCACACACACACACATTAGCCCCCTCCTTGACCGACTTCTAGAATCGCCCCTGCTCCCTAACCAGTAGCTCCAAACGAGCAAATCAATTGCGACTTTACCTCATGTCATGTTACCCGTACCTTAGCTAACTGAGCAACGTGCATCTGTGTTTAAAATTAATAGCTCGATGTAGTCGTAGGGTCAAGCTGCCCACGTCTACTTTCATACCCAGCAGCTACTTCACTGCAAGTAATAAGCTGTAGCTGTGATCCTGCAGTAACATAGTCTATGCTTGGCTAGAATAGCGAATTAATAAAATAAAGACATTTTAAAGAACAGGTACATGAATAATAAAAAAGGGTTCTGTCCTAACGCCTGTAGTGATGTTGTTCACAGAGAATTATGCTGAATAATATCTGTTTAAGAAAATGAAGCTAAAATAAACGGAAAATGGTCCTACGACATTGAAGTATAACACAGACCGAAATACTCTTCTTAAATGCAGTCCATTTCGTGATCACAATAATCGAAATATTCATCTGCTCAAAATAGTTGAGAGTTCGACAAAATGATTTACAAACTAACACATGTGAGATATCGAGTAGAAACACATACTCTGTCTGTTCTCAATTCCGTAATTTAATCGTAAAAAGGTAAGAGTATTTTAGCGGCCGTTCGGTGCCCAGAATCAATCACTTACACAATCAAATACAACTCGCTACCACAGGCAGGTCTGCCTTCTTGAAGCATAAATCTAAAAGTGTCTTCTTCTAAACGAAAAGTGCCAGAATCGCACCCTTGAACGCAAAACTCGAAAATAAAGTCTGTCTCCATTCGTTTCTAGTGGTGTTCCGCCATTACCTACTTTTCAGTCGGCTGAAGTCCATCCCCACCAAAAATACATCGTTCTTAAGTTCTACATACATGATTTGACTCAACGTGACCAGTTTCTGCACTAAGCTTATATACTGCAACAAGATTTAAATAAAAGAAATGTTATAAACATTCGGTCACATTCACATCTTTTACAATAAATATAAATTATAGGTTGTTCATAAATAAATAAGCCAGCATTCTTGCGCAAATGCGTTCACATTAGATGATAAGATTGTCGTTAAATATTGCTTAAACAATTATTTAAGTTTGCTTGACAGAAGCGTCTTGTGGCACTCTTTAAAATAGTGAAGTCAGCGAACACATGTGACTGACCAATTCTTAAATTACCATGATTTTGTATTAGCAATTGTAAACAGTAGTTAAATAAATGTCTGGCAAAACCAGTAACATTCATTGTAAAACTACAGAAGTATGACAAGATATGAGACATTGATGCTGCATTAATTTGCTGTGTTATTGTGGAGAAGACGAAGTTCTGACAAACATTTGCATAATGAAGCCATATAAAAACGTAATAAATCAAAAAATAAAATGATACACTTACATAGTTTTCAGGAAAAATGTCTGATTTGCCTCATCAGACATATCAAAATTTGTCAGAAATGGATCATCCCCGTCAATTCTGTCCAGCTTTACCAACGATTAACTTTATATGATCATTCCATTTTAAATCACTGCTAATGCGTACTCCCAGATAATTTATGGAATTAACTGCTTCCAGTTGCTGACCTGCTTTATTGTAGCTAAATGATAAAGGATCTTTCTTTCTATGTATTCGCAGCACATTACACTTGTCTACATTGAGATTCAATTGCCATTCCCTGCACCATGCGTCAATTCGCTGCAGATCCCTGCATTTGAGTACAATTTTCCATTGTTACAACCTCTCGATATACCACAGCATCATCCGCAAAAAGCCTCAGTGAACTTCCGATGTGATCCACAAGGTCATTTATGTATATTGTGAATAGCAACGGTCCTACGACACTCCCCTGCGGCACACCTGAAATCACTCTTACTTCGGAAGACTTCTCTCCATTCAAGTCATTCAATTACGGGACGTATGGGTTGCAATCGAATCTTGCGTTTAAACAGCAATGTACCTGCAGCTATGGAATGAAGAAATTGCTAATCATGGCCCCAAACCGCTCGGAACTGACATTCTCTGGCCGGCTGTTGCTGTTTTTTTTTTTTAGTTTTATATTTCAGATTTCTCAACATCGTAGATAAAAAATGAATCAAGTTTTCAGTATTAATTAATTAGTTATGGCACGTGAAGACATATAATTTTTATTTGGTATCACCTGTCGGCACACAGCCACAGACAATTTTACAGATTTTTGCACCCATGTTGTCACGTAATCGTAACTTACTTAGTTTTATAATCGAAGACAAAGTCTTTCACACACGTATGTTATTCGAAATATTGCACAAACTTTGCAACCTCATTATAGAGACGTAGAAACTCTACCTGAAGAAAGCAATGTAAACGTCCGGATGAGTATTACTCTGAATGGTATTTATCTTTAAAACGGGAATTACCTCGCACATAAGTCAGTTACACCTGCACATGCACAGGGTTGCTCTCAACTGAAACGGCAAAAGGTCTCGAAAACAGATGTTAGACTGACAGTGTCCTCAAAACGTATAGGAAACTATTCTCATAATTCTTTCAAGGCCACAATGAATCCTTCAGATCTCGCTTTTTCTTTAACGCCAGTGAGCTTAGAGAACTGGGCTGTGTTTGTCAGGATGTGTTTCTTCCACGACGCGATTTTCTCTTTAAATGCATCCCCAACAAATCAGAACTAAGTTGTTTCTCTCTTTGCAGTGTCTTACGGTGACCGGTCTGCAATCCATTCCGGATATTCTAATTTCCGTCCCTGCACTCCTTTTTCCTTCATAGATTCAAAAATAGCGAGTTTTGAACCGTTCCAGCCAAGCTCCTTGACTTGGCCCATGTACTTTGAAGTAATATTTAAAGTCTCCATACTCTTCGTACAGTTCCATCGAAAATTGTTGCAACTGACCGCGGAATAATGTGTGCGACTTCAGAAATTTTACTATTCGCAGCACCAATTTCTTCACGTGCTCCATACTCGCAAATTTAATACAAGCACTTCTTGATGAAGAGAACAGCGAATCCCGTCTGTCGATCTTTTGCTCTTTCATTGCCAACTACGTCTTTAAATTCATAATGCATGGTATTGTAATCTCGTTTCAGAGCAGACTTTCGATACCCGTCGCTTATGCGACTATACAATATATAATGAGAATTCTCGTCCCTCTCTTCTGCCACTCCCATTCAGTTTTAAAGGCTTGTCACGATAGATTGCTAGAGTGCCTTTATTTGTGCGAACAGCCACTAGACCTGTGAACGTCCTCCATACCCACAAAGAACTAGCAAAGGATAAACAGCGCTCACACGACACTGGTGTAGAACTGGAAGAGGGCTGTGCCGACCAGAAAATGCCACAGCGCAATGCTGAATGACATGCCGGACTGTTCCGGGTACTTCCGGAAAGGAACGAGCAAAGCCGAGAGAGACCGGGTATTTGCCAGCCCGCACCCCTGCACGCGTGATAACTGGCACGCCGTGGTCGGCACTGCTTTAAACGATGTACGAGGGATTTGTAATCAGGGGCGGTGGCAGGGGAGGGGGGGGCTATAGCCTCCACCCACCCCCCCGCCAAGGAGTATCATACTACACTGGATAAAATGACTTCAGAAATCAGCGAATATATTATTCCAACAGATTCAATCATTTTTTTATAATTATGTAGCAATATAGGTTGCAATGTATTTCAAACACATATTAACAACAGAATATTAGCGGCAAATATTATCGAAACCAATAAATGTCATTTAACTTAAAATGGGCGTCTTATTATTTATTAATACACATTTTTTACCCTGAACTCCAAAACAAACTACTTTAAGCAACAACAAATTTTACCAATTTGTTGGTGGAGGGCCCCAACTCTTCTTTTGTTAAGCGATATTGCATTCCCCCAAACCCCCCCCCTCCTCTTGACCGACTTCTAGAATCGCCGTTTGTAATTTTTTGGAATGGCAACGGACAGGTCGCTGCGGACATAGTTGCAGAACAGCAGAAACTCGTCGTTATACTATCAAACGACGCTGCTTATATTCCACATTGGTTACAGAATCCGTCTCACGCCACTGTTTTATTATCTTCCCTTTGGAACACGGAAATGACGATATCTTCCACGGCGCTCTGCGCGTTTGGCAGCCTCAACCCTCTGCTCACGACAGAACTACTCCATTGCCTCAAAAGACACCTGCACTGTAAAATGTTCGATACTGAACTGCATGGCATAATATGTGGATCCGATTAAATGAGGTAGATGGCGCGAGCACATCCACATCCTGGCAAGGCGGCCAAGCGAAAATGTGTTTTTTCCCTTGGCCACGCTATGTTTATCAAGACCTCTTATTAGTTAGACAACTAATTTCGGATTAAAAAGCAATCCGTACAAAAAGCAAACGACGTGACGGGCACGATATGGGTCATAGGGCAAAAATAGTTACCCAGAGCTAGGCGCTATAGACACAACGACTGCAGCGAACTCACACGTGCTACCGTTCGTCATGCTTTGCACTTCGTAACAGAAATTATGTGAATGCGTAACGTCTGTTCTTTCGGACATGGACAAGCACTGTGGGCCGGTCGGTGGCACTAGGTGAAAAAAATGCGTTAGCCGAGAGGCATACCAGGTAGTTCACGCAAGTGGGACGAACACTATGTCCAGATGGTGCAGTCGTTAACGCAAGTGCATCGTAAAAAGGAGATCCCGGGTTCAAATCCCAGCCCTGCACACATTTTGACTCGTCGCCGCTGATTGCGCATAAGTTCCGATGCAGATTACATCAACAGTTCCGTTCCCTTTCCTTTCTCGTTTCTTTTTCTTTCATTTTTCCGTTTACCTTTCTTTTCCATTTTCCCTTTCTCTGCTTTTCTTCTCCTCTATCTACAGTTTACATAAAACACAGCAGAAATGTTACTGTTCATACGGTTTACACCCAGTCAGTGCACTTAAGATGTGAAACAGCTGCGTAAAGATCCAATGTGACCAAAGAATAAAGCTGAGGACAGACTAGCAATTCCACAGATCCACGCACAATTTTTTTAATTTTTTTTATTTTTTGATTAATTTGGCTTTAGGTGCTGCTGCACCATACAGCCATAAAGCACAGCTGTCTCCCGCTTCACTTAGCCACAATCTTTAATCTACTCAAGGCTGGGCTGTATAAAATACTGAAATTAACAAAAAAATAATCGTTAGCGGCACCGATTGATGATTTTTAATTGCATAACTAGTAGCATATTTTATAATGTTATAGAAAAATTCAGTTTCTGTTCTATTTGACACATTTATTCACATAAAACACACATAATAAGAAATACTTTGTCAGTTTTCTTAGGTGATGGTTCAAATGGTTCAAATGGCTCTGAGCACTATGGGACTTAACATCTGTGGTCATCAGTCCCCTAGAACTTAGAACTACTTAAACCTAACTAACCTAAGGACATCACACACATCCATGCCCGAGGCAGGATTCGAACCTGCGACCGTAGCGGTCACGCGGTTCCAGACTGAAGCGCCTAGAACCGCACGGCCACAAGGCCGGCTTTCTTAGGTGATGCAGGAATACTACGCAACTATAAAATTAGAGATATAATCAAATTTTGAGGGACATCTTCATGGAAAACTACATTGCCTGGAAAAAAACAATGAAACCGACAGAAGACATGATTGGATGTCAGTTAGTACAAGTAAACATCATCGGCGGCTATTTAGATTATTATAATTGCAGTTCTCTGCAGTAGATAGAACGGTCGATTGACTGCATTCGTGTGGTCGTGTTTAGTGTTGTTATCACGCCTTGTCCGGTATGTCGGATGTCAACTCCGTCCCAATGTCAGTCACTTACGACAGCTGAGAGTTAACTTTCCCCAGGGGAGCATACGCGGCTTTGTGACACCCTTCTCCACCGCATCAGTGTAAGCATCCAGGCCAGAGGGGTTGCAGCGACATACTGATATATGCGTGGCGGACACTGTCAAATTCTTTGTGAATTTGACTCGATTTTGTAATAACTGAAATTACAGCACATACTCTCTCAACCCGTGAAGTCTCATTTCTTTTCGTTTGATGTTTCCCTTGTGGGTGGTCCGATTTTTTTCTTGGGCAGCGTATAATTAAATCAGGATATGTCGTACTATTAACAAAAGACAAGCTGAAGATAACGCTTGTTTTTGAATACTTATGAACGGCTACGAAGAACTAGTAGTTGTTGCGTAACTTCGTAATGTTTTTGTTTTGCATGTTAGTACTCCGGTTGCTGTGAGTTTGTTTACTGACTGTCATCTTTTATGTGTAGTTCACTGTTGCTGCTTGAGTTTACATATCGTCATTTAAGGATAGTGAGTGGAGCCATGGACGCTAGAAACTGCAGCACCAAGTGGAGAAACAGGAACATTTACGACATATGCTTCTGTTTTGAGTGCAATAGAGGGGCGACAGCAACGGAGGCAGCCAGAAATATTCGCGCCATGTATGTCGATAATGCCATTGGACAAACCGTGGCAAGAAAATGTCTTTCTCATTTTAAAGAGGATCATTTTGACATTAGTGACCCTCCACGTTCAAGAAGAACTTCAGGGTTTGACGAAGATCGTTTAAACGCATTAATGCACAACGATCCACGTCAATGTACGTGAGAACTGGCAAATGTAATAAACTATGATCATTCCATCATCGTTTGTCATTTGCATGAAATGGGGAAGGCTAAAAAATCGTGTGTGTGGGTAATGTATGCCCTAAGCCAAAATCACAAAAATCAGCGGGTGGCCATATGTTCACCTCTGCTTACTCGTCATCAATTTGCTTGTGAACAACCCGACCATTCTTATCCTGTATCATTATTGGTGACGAGAAATGGTGTCTTTATGCTAACGTAAGGAAAGGAGGGGAATTATGAGCCGAAACAAAGTAACGACTCCCTGTAGAAAGACCTGCGCGGATCCACGAAAGGTATTGTTATGTATATGGTGAAACAGCGACGGTGTGATATACTACAAATTGCTTCATCGAGGTGCAATCATCACAGCTGACATTTATTATCAACAACTGAGATGTCTTGCAGAAGCAGTCCAAAATCAACGATCAGGAACACGGCGTGAAGTGATGCTACTCCACAATGACACCCGCCCGATCTGCTAGACTGACGAAAAACACTATCCAGAAGTTATGTTGGGAAGTTATTCCGCACTGACCTTATTCACTTGATCTTGCGCCCTTAGATTTTCATCTTTTCCGCTGTCTATCGAACAAGCTTCAAGGAACTTCGTCTCCGGATGAAAATGCTCTCCGAACATGGCTTGACGAGTTCTTCGCCTCAGCATCGCATGATTTCTATAGTCACGCAATCGAACAGCTACCCCAGCGTTGGTATACTGTTGTCAATAGTGAACGAGAATATATTACTGACGGCTCAAGTCTGTGTTATGGGGTTGGGGTTGTTTTGGGGGAGGAGACCAGACAGCAAGGTCATCGGTCTCATCGGATTGGGGAAGGACGGGGAAGGAGGTCGGCCATGCCCTTTCGAAGGAACCATCCCGGCATTTTCCTGGAGCGATTTAGGGAAATCATGGAAAACCTGAATCAGGATGGCCGGACGCGGGATAGAACCGTCGGCCTCCCGAATGTGAATGTGGTGTGCTAGCCACTGCGCCACCTCGCTCGGTCTGTGTTATGCGTAGCTGTTGTGTTTATTATACAGGGTTATTACAAATGATTGAAGCGATTTCACAGCTCTACAATAACTTTATTATTTGAGATATTTTCACAATGCTTTGCACACACATACAAAAACTCAAAAAGTTTTTTTAGGCATTCACAAATGTTCGATATGTGCCCCTTTAGTGATCCGGCAGACATCAAGCCGATAATCAAGTTCCTCCCACACTCGGCGCAGCATGTCCCCATCAATGAGTTCGAAAGCATCGTTGATGCGAGCTCGCAGTTCTGGCACGTTTCTTGGTAGAGGAGGCTTAAACACAATCTTTCACATAACCCCACAGAAAGAAATTGCATGGGGTTAAGTCGGGAGAGCGTGGAGGCCATGACATGAATTGCTGATCATGATCTCCACCACGACCGATCCATCGGTTTTCCAATCTCCTGTTTAATAAATGCCGAACATCATGATGGAAGTGCGGTGGAGCACCATCCTGTGGTACGTTTAGCTCCCTGCTTGCTTTATTCGTCGACTTCTGCGGGCTACGCGTGAAACTTGGCCGCACGCGTTCAACCGTTTCTTCGCTCACTGCAGGCTGACCCGTTGATTTCCCCTTACAGAGGCATCCAGAAGCTTTAAACTGCGCATACCATCGCCGAATGGAGTTAGCAGTTGGTGGATCTTTGTTGAACTTCGTCCTGAAGTGTCGTTGCACTGTTATGACTGACTGATGTGAGTGCATTTCAAGCACGATATACGCTTTCTCGGCTCCTGTCGCCATTTTGTCTCACTGCGCTCTCGAGCGCTTTGGCGGCAGAAACCTGAAGTGCGGCTTCTGCCGAACAAAACTTTATGAGTTTTTCTACGTATCTGTAGTGTGTCGTGACCATATGTCAATGAATGAGCTACAGTGAATTTATGAAATCGCTTCAATCATTTGTAATAGCCCTGTACTTATGGGAAAACGCTACGAACTTATGCACCAACGCAATATGTCCTGTTTTACTTAACCATAGATAAGTTTTATAAACACAAGCGAAATCCTCAGTATGTCTATTAGTGTAATTACCGTTCCCGCCCCATTATTGTCCAAAACTTGAACATGTCTCTAATTTTTTAAGTAAGTAGTACTTTCTGTATCAATAAAGGAAACTGGCGTACAGAATTTGTTCTTAATTTTATAATGTATAGAAGTGCCCAACAGAACAGAAATTTGGATTTTTTATGGAACTCAAAATTGTAAAATATGGTACTAGTTGTTTGATTAAAAATTATCAGTGGGTACCTATTAAGTTTTTCTACATTTTAGCCTTTATCACATTACACTCAAGAATAAGTTAAGGGTTATTCTTAAGCGCTCTCTCTCCTCTCCCTCCCTAAATGTAATCATATGGTCGCCCATGAGCAATCGGACATTCGAACTTCGTACCTGCAGAACACCGCCAATTAGACGGATTCTTTTTTCTTTTTTCTGTGTTCCCTTTTTCTGCATTGGCGAATATTTAGATTTCTAACCGGTTTCGTATGAAGGTGTCAATCACTGAGGAAACTGGATAATTTTTTATTTCGTCCGTCTCAGTTTCATCTATACGAAATTTTGCTGCAGTGGTTACGGGTTTTGGCCTGACACGCCTATTCTCAAACCACACACTTTGTCATTAACCGTAATTAATAATACAATATGGTACCAAAAGTCACGAATAGCTTTTGTAAGGAAAAGTGTAATTTGGGCAACAAGTTGAGTCATTGATATTAGCCAATGTGTCTGTTGCACCGGACTGACACAACCAAACTGCCCTTGGGAGAATACCTCGGATAAGCAAGGTATTAATCACAGCAGTTTTACAGACCACAAAGTATTAAGAGGCGCTCTTTTTAAGAAGTGACACGGAGAGATATAGAACTGGCTCTAGGAACTGGTGGCGGAGATAAGACGCGGAGGGAAAGATACGCCGCGACAATTAGGTCGGTAATTGCGACACGGGACGTCGTGTGGCGCCACGGTACGTGTCGGGCGCCGCACAGCAGGGAAATCCTACGTCCTGAGCAAGGACGTCGGTGTCCTGAGCAAGGACGTCGCTGACTGGGGAACTGCACGACTAGCCGCCGGCCTTCGCGACGCACGGTCTCCGCTGCCTTTCCAGGTACTCTTTCGTCGACCAGGCTGCTGCTGGCGTCATTTGGTAAAAAGCCGCAAACACCGTATATGGTAATCACTGTCCCACGTCGGGCGATATTTCTAGTGGTAAACGAACAACATTACCATTGACAACCACGGCTCCACTTTAGGTCTGTTAAGGATCAGTCACATACAGGGTGGTCAGAAGCAGTCTGAAAAGCTTGTAAGGGTGTTGCAGGGAAGGTTGTGATGATAAATAATTATTAAGAAAAAAGTTCGATACGTTGCTCGTTTTTCGAGTTAATTCGTACTGAAGTTAGCCTATCAAAATGTCAGTGAGGTGTGCCTCTCATATTGGTCATTACAAAAATGTTAACTTCTTACTTTCATATATCGATATGTAAACATCTGAGAGCAAGCCACGCTGACCCGAGATCTTTGGTTGTGCCGTTACACCATCTCTACCTGAGAGTGTTCATAGAGTGAGAGAGCGTTATTATTAGTCGAGTTGTGTTGAGCAGCAAACGTGAAACTGAATGGTGACAAAATTTTTATCTGGAACTCAGCTGCTAAATATCGAATATAGATTAATTGAAAATGATTGAGTACGTTAGTGATGAGAGTATTTATTGATTTAAAAAAAAACTTTTGTGAAGAAATGTGGTTCAAGGTTGGATGGTTGATTTGGGGGAGCGGCCCAAACAGCGAGGTTCAAATGGTTCAAATGGCTCTGAGCACTATGGGACTTAACTGCTGTCATCAGTCCCCTAGAACTTAGAACTACTTAAACCTAACCTAAGGACATAACACATGTGGTGTCACCGCTAGACACCACACTTGCTAGGTGGTAACTTAAATCGGCCGCGGTCCTGTAGTACATGTCGGACCCGCGTGTCGCCACTGTGTAATCGCAAACCTAGCGCCACCACATGGCAGGTCACAAGACACGGACATGACCTCGCCCCAGTTGTACGGACGACATAGCTTGCGACCAGACGTACGAAGCTTTCCTCTCATTTGCCGAGAGACAGATTGAATAGCCTTCAGCTTAGTCCATAGCTACTACCTAGCAAGGCGCCAGTTGTATCAGTGCTTATAGCTAACGAATCTTCAAGAGAGATGTATTCCAAGGATTCATTAAAGTTAAGTATATGAGAAGCTCCATTCTTTTCTTTATAGTTTTCATCCAGTATCCTGTTTCAGAATTCACGCCCGTCTGCGTTAGCCTTGCGTGCCTATCTGCTACCTCGTTGTGTCTGGACGGTATGAACTAGACACAACATTATTTGGCGACGAGCAAAAGAGTTTGTATTAATTCGCTTGTGTCATGGCTTCGCCACAATCTCCAGATGTACTGTCCGAATTTTTTCGCTTGCAGAATCAGCAGACGCAGGCGTTACTGGAAGCCCTTGGACAGCTCGTCCAGGGTCAACGTGCGCTGCAAAACGATGCGGCAGCCGCCGCTTCTTCGCTACCGCTGCCACAAAACGCTGTTGCACCTCCCTTTCGGCCATACGTGGCGGCCGATGAGACCTGGCACGAGTGGTCTCGCCAGTTCAACTTCCATCTAGCAGCCTACAGAATACAAGGTAAAGAGCGGCAGCCGTTTTTGCTTTCTTGTGTCGGTGTGTCTACCTACCGTGTGATTGTGAAATTGTTTCCCCGACGCGACGTAGCAACTCTGTCCTACGAAGAAATTTTGTCTGCTTTAGATGCCTATTTCAAAGAAACAGTAAATGTAGTTGCAAAACGGTATACGTTCTTTCGTACAAAACGTACGGCCGGTCAGACTAATAGGGAGTGGGTCGCAACTTTGCAAGGACTTACTAGGGAGTGTGCCTTTGAATGTGGCTGTGGACTTCCTTATTCAGACACTATGGTGCGTGATGCAATAGCACAGAACGTTTCTGATGTTCGCATACGGGAACAGATTTTGAAACTAGTTAATCCCTCCCTTCAACAAGTGATAGACATATTGGATAGGCAAGACACACTTGACTTTGCTCAGGCATCATTTGAAACTTCGCCAGTAATGTGTCACATTGACCGGCCCGCCGGGCCCGCTGCACGGGACGCTAAACGGCCCTCGCGCCCGTCTTCGCAGCAGCGGCAGCCTACCTTGCAAACACGTGCGCCGCGTAAGCAAGCAACTGCAGTGAAATCATGCCCGCGGTGTGCAACTAGACATTCGCGTGAAAATTGCCCGTCACGCCAAGCTATTTGCTTTTACTGTCGAAAGAAAGGACATGTTCAAAGTGTTTGCCAGAAAAAGCTTAGATCAGACAATCACAATAATTCCAGGCCCTTTGCTTCGCGCCGGACTCGAACCCAGGACAATCGGGCTCGTGGACCTTCACCCATGGCCATTCATGTGGTTCATTCCCACCCGTCCAGTGACACTTTAGCTAACAGTGACTGTGTTCGTCCCACCACAAAACGTGTGCGTCGACATCGCCGGAAATCCCGTAAAGTCGCAAGTGCTTCTGTACCTGTCTCCGTTCAAATTGCACGTGACAGTCGCTCTTGTCGTCCGCAGGACAATAAACTTTTTGTGGACTTAGACTTTGAAGGCAAAGTGATACCATTCCAGCTCGATACCGGAGCTGCAGTTTCATTGCTCAATCACGACACGTACAAACAACTGGGCCAACCGCCATTGCGTGCCGCAAATGTTAAGTTAACTAGTTACTCAGGACAGCCGATCCCTGTGTTAGGACAGTGCAGCCTTCTTGCAACATACAAGGGACAAACAAAACTTGTATCATTTTACGTTCTTCGTTCTACTTCTGCAGTGAACTTGTTTGGTTTAGATTTGTTTCAATTGTTTAATATGTCTATAGTAAATCAGGTCCTATCAGTGAATCAGACTGTGCCTTCCGCCAGTGTTTCTCGTCTTTGTGAAGACTTTGCAGACATTTTTGCACCGCGCCTTGGTTGCGCTAAGAACTAAGAAGCACATTTAGAATTGAAAGACAACGCGCAACCGAAATTTTTCAGAGCACGCAATGTTCCCCACGCATTGCGTGATGAGGTCGCAAGAACATTGCACAATTTAGAATCTCAAGGTAATTGAACGTGTGCAGGCTTCTCTCTGGGCCTCACCCTCAGTAATTTTGCCAAAACCTTCCGGAAAATTGAGACTTTGTGTGGACTTCAAGGCAACTGTGAATCCACAACTTGTGACTGCTACTTTTCCTTTGCCCCGCCCGGAAGATCTTTTTGACAAACTGTGCCCGGGAAAATATTTTTCCAAATTGGACCTAGCGGATGCGTACTTGCAAATACCTGTGGACGAAGAATCCCAGCGCGTCTTAGTGGTTAACACGCATCTTGGCTTGTATCGCTTCAAAAGACTGCCATTCGGGTGTGCATCCGCCCCTGCTTTGTTTCAGCAATATTTACAAACTATTTGTGCGTCGGTCCCTACTGCTGCGAACTATCTGGACGATATTGTGATCTCAGGACAGACAGAAGCCGAACATTTGCAAAATCTCCGAACATTATTTCAGGTCTTGCGTCAAAATGGTCTTCGCTTGAGGAAGGACAAATGTGTGTTTTTTGCTCGGGACTTACCCTACCTGGGGCATGTCATAAATGCCCAAGGTATCCATCCGAGTCCAGAGCACCTCCGTGCCATACAGGATTTACCTGCTCCGCAGAATTTAAAACAACTACAGAGTGTGCTGGGTAAAATTAATTATTATGCAAAGTTTGTGCGCAATGCTTCTTCCATTTCAGCTCCGCTTCATCGCTTACGCCGTAAAGGTGTTCCGTTCGTCTGGACGACGGAATGCGAACGCGCCTTTCGCCAGTTGATATCGGCGTTACTTTCAAATACTTGCCTTACGCCATTCGATCCCCGAAAACCCCTTTTGTTGATGGTAGATGCATCGGATTTCGGGATCGGTGCTGTGCTTGCGCACAAGGATGGCTCGCATGATCGCCCTATTGCCTTTGCGTCCAAATTGCTCTCCTCTGCGCAAAGAAATTATTCACAGATAGAGAAAGAAGCTTTAGCTCTCGTGTTTGGTGTTACAAAGTTCCATGACTTCTTGTATGGTCGTCACTTTACAATCATCACGGACCACAAACCTTTGACATCGCTTTTTCATCCGAACAAGCCTGTACCTCCACGTACAGCGCAGAAATTCATTCGCTGGTCACTTTTTCTCTCGCAGTACCGCTACGATATCTTGTATCGGTCCACTGCTCAGCACGGAAACGCTGATGCGTTGTCCCGTTTGCCTGTTGCTGAGGATAAAGCATTCGATTCTTCCGAACTTGCTTGCATGTTCATTGATTCGGAAACCGATGACGTGGTCGCATCGTTTCCGATTGATTTTCGTCGTGTAGCTACAGCCACAGCTGCTGACCCTGTCCTTGCTACTGTTTTGCGTTTTGTTGCTACGCAATGGCCCTTGTCAAAGTCACGGATCGAGGATCCTTTGGTTCGCCGTTTTTTTGCTCACAAGGAGAGACTTTTTGTACGACGTGGTGTTTTGTTGTTGCGTTCCGATAATGATCAGTCCAGAGTCGTGGTCCCACGTTCGTTACAGTCCTCTGTCTTAAAGCTTCTTCACCAAGGACATTGGGGTATAGTGCGTACGAAACAACTTGCTCGTCAGCACTGTACTTGGTTCGGAATAGATGCTGCGATTACCAATATGTGCTCCTCTTGCGTGGCGTGTGCCGAACAACAATCCGCACCGCCGCGGAAATTCTTTGCATGGCCGAAAGCCACTTCCCCTTGGCAACGCTTGCACATCGATTTTGCTGGTCCATTCTGGAATGCTCGATGGTTGGTTGTGGTCGATGCTTTCAGTAATTTTCCTTTTGTTGTCCGGATGTCTTCCACGACGTCTTCTGCCACAATCCAAGCCTTGTCTGCTATCTTTTGCATTGAGGGTCTTCCGCAGACTATTGTTTCCGACAATGGCCCACAATTCATGTCCGCAGAATTTCAGTCATTCTGCAAGGCCAATGGTATTCAACATCTGACGTCCGCGCCGTTTTCGCCTCAGTCAAACGGTGCCGCTGAACGATTGGTCCGGACTTTCAAGTCACAGATGTTGAAATTGAAAGAATCGCATTCTCGGGAGGACGCTTTGTTGCTCTTTTTGTCTTCGTATCGCTCTCAGCCCCGCGATGGCCGCTCGCCGGCTGAATTGCTCCATGGTCGATCTCATCGCACCCTGATGTCTTTGCTGCATCCGCCGCATCAGGTTCCTGTGCAGCGGCAGACTCCTGCTTTTGCTCCTGGCGACGTTGTCTATTATCGCAACTATCGCGGTTCACAGCGTTGGCTCGCAGGGCGCATTCTTCACTGCCTCGGCCGCGCGATGTATTTGGTTTTGGGGGCCTCTGGTGAGGTGCGTCGGCATCTCAATCAGCTGCGCCTCTGTCGTCGCCTGGGTTCTGCCGCTCCCCGTCTGCTTTCAGCGACGGAGCCGTCCGGTCAGCGCCTTGGGGACCCATCTACTGGCTCGCCTCATCCCCAGGTGTTACCGACGCTGCCTTCCATTTTGCCTCATGGCGTCGCGCCGCCGCCGCCGCAGCCGCCGCCGGCGCCGCCCGCAGGGGACGCTTCGCTGCGGCCGCCACGCGCCTCCCTGGGTCAGGCGCCGCCGCTCGCTTCCCGTGACCAGCCGTCCTCCGCCATGGACCTCTTGCCCGCTCCGGACCAGATGTCGTCTTCGCCCGTCGGGTGCTCCGACCACATGGAGGTCGACCCTTCGGCCCCTCTTGTCTCATTACGTGCGCATACACCTCATGTTGACGTGCACCCTGGACTAGGTTTGCAGGCGTTTCCTAGCTCCCCTCGGACCGAATGGCCGGGTGCGGGTGGCACAGCCTCGCCTGTTGTTAGGCTCCCCACCTCATCGCATACGTCAACATGGGGTCCTCCCCACGGCGGGCGGAAGCCTTATCTCACGACCGTTCGCCGATTTGCGGGGGAGGAATGTGGTGTCACCGCTAGACACCACACTTGCTAGGTGGTAACTTAAATCGGCCGCGGTCCTGTAGTACATGTCGGACCCGCGTGTCGCCACTGTGTAATCGCAAACCTAGCGCCACCACATGGCAGGTCACAAGACACGGACATGACCTCGCCCCAGTTGTACGGACGACATAGCTTGCGACCAGACGTACGAAGCTTTCCTCTCATTTGCCGAGAGACAGATTGAATAGCCTTCAGCTTAGTCCATAGCTACTACCTAGCAAGGCGCCAGTTGTATCAGTGCTTATAGCTAACGAATCTTCAAGAGAGATGTATTCCAAGGATTCATTAAAGTTAAGTATATGAGAAGCTCCATTCTTTTCTTTATAGTTTTCATCCAGTATCCTGTTTCAGAATTCACGCCCGTCTGCGTTAGCCTTGCGTGCCTATCTGCTACCTCGTTGTGTCTGGACGGTATGAACTAGACACAACAACACACATCCATGCCCGAGGCAGGATTCGAACCTGCGACCGTAGCGGTCGTGCGGTTCCAAACTGTAGCGCTTAGAACCGCTCGGCCACTTCGGCCGGCAAACAGCGAGGTCATCGGTCCCATTGGACTAAGGATGGGGAAGGAAGTCAGTCGTGCTCTTTCAAAGGAACCATCCCGGCATTTGCTTGAAGCGATTTAGGGAAATGACGGAAAACCTAGATCAGGGTGGCCGGACGCGGATTTGAGCCGTCGTCTTACCGAATGTGAGTCCAGTGTGCTAACCACTGCGACATATCGCTCGGTGTGATTCGAGGTAAATCCGCAGCTTTGCATACTTGCGCGTAGTTAGTGGTAAAATTAATTGTAAATTTTGTTGAAACATATCTCATGGACTGCTTACCACTGCCCCCCCCCCCCCCCCTTCCGACACACACACAATTAGTGAAAGAATACAGATAATTTTTGGTAGGTTAATCTTTTGTGTAGAGTAAAATTTTGAATAGTAACCTGTTACAATTGTTACCAGAACCAGTAAGTGTCCGCATTGCACTTGGCGATACACTCATTTCTGAATGTCATTTTTAGTTTACCATTTTAATTTACTGTGCTCCAATTTCGAGAGAAAAGTTTTATTGTACCGAGGTAAGTGCAAGAATAATTCACAGCCATAGTCATACAGTTACACTATACATACAGAACAATGTCATTATACATTTAATCAGTGATGAGATTAGATAGCTTACTTTGAGGCTGGAGGATATTTTCTTGTTACACAAAGTACAGTTCAGTGAACTGTGTGATATATGCAAGTTAAAACATTTTTCGTATTCTGAGTTTGGTTTCGCATGTTAGGGTCGTAAATCTGCAGTGGAATTGAAGTAATTTGGAGCCGGCCGCGGTGGTCTAGCGGTTCTAGGCGCTCAGTCCGGAGTCGCGCGACTGCTACCGTCGCAGGTTCGAATCCTGCCTCGGGCATTGATGTGTGTGATGTCCTTAGGTTGGTTAGGTTTAAGTAGTTCTAAGTTCTAGGGGACATATGACCATAGATGTTAAGTCCCATAGTGCTCAGAGCCATTTGAACCATATTTGAAGTAATTTGGATAATTTATTCAGACAAAATTCAGCAGTTCATTTGATGTGTAATTCTGTATCGGTTTTACTTTGGCGTATTTCTTGAGATGTTGAAAAACTGTGCACTGTGACGTCAGGCAACGCACCACTGTTCACTCGACTGCGCAGTACAGGACTTCAGTAATCAAATTTTTCGGTAATGAGTTTCGTGCACTTACACTCTACACTGTACACACACATAGATTCAAGTTTCACGTGACGCGCGAAAATTCGACTGGCGCGCCAGATTCAATTAGTGTAGATGATAGCGCACGAGACTCCTGAGCCTTAGGGTCGGGTTCGAGCCTCATTACCATCCGACCCGGTAGCTGAGTGGTCAGCGTGACAGATTGTCAATCCTAATGGCCCGGGTTCGATTCCCGGCTGGGTCGGAAATTTTCTCCGCCCAGGGACTGGGTGTTGTGTTGTCCTAATCATCATCATTTCATCCCCATCGACGCGCAGGTCGCCGAAGTGGCGTCAAATCGAAAGACCTGCACCAGGCGAACGGTCTACCCGACGGGAGGCCCTAGCCACACGACATTTCCATTTACCATCCCATGTCCAACTTTTGTATCGCCCTCATGTTCGGTTTATGGAAATCATGTCTCTGGCGGGCCACTTGCCTTTGCAAGCGCAATGGCCTGATTGGCTAACTTCTTTGCTAATTTACTCTGCAACGGTGCAACGCAACGAATTTTTTTCTTAAAGATTATTTCTCATTATAGCCTACGCTGCAGCACCATTACAACTTTACAGACTGTTTCTCACCGCCCTGTACATTTAACACATACACATTTGTATCCAGAACTCAGGGACGAAAGTAACATTGGCGTGATGCGTCACTGCCAAGTAACATAGCTCGACAAAACTTGGATCATAGAGAAAGAAGTACTACAGTGCTCTACAGAAGGGAACCGAAAGAGATATTCAATTAGACGAACAGAAATGATACTTTTATTCAAAGACAATAATTAGACTGAAGTCACTGTGATTCACGACGGTCCCCTCGACGCTACAGATGGCGTAAAATCATTCTCAATTGCATGTTTGACCACTAAACTGTGAAACGTGCTGCCATGCTAGCCACAACGTTAATAAGCAGTTCTCGTGGTTGTTGTTTGCGGGCTTTCAAATAATAATGAATGAAATGGTGTGGTGGCCCTCAACTACGTACCCTCCGATTCAACGTTGAAATTTTAAAAGTTTTGGCTGTTTTCGTTGTCTAGGGGCTGGGATATGTAGTTGCCGCATTACAGGCCAAATACTGCTGAGTCTACAGTATACGATAAGAATACACACATGAATCGAATGGTCGAAGGTTTCTATCACTCGACAATCGCGAGTTATGAAAGTAACATATAAATTTATAAATGAAAGATTGCAGTTAAATAAAATCTGCAGGTACTATCTTAACGACTTTAAATGATTGGTACGATAGTAGAAGTATTTTTAAGAATGCGGTATATTTCTGCAAAACTGTAGAAACCTCGGAAATCTCACAAGTTTACAAGTCGGCACTGCGAAATATTTCTATCACCTGCGACCACGCGCAAACTGCTCCACTCCAAGTCTTTCCTGCGACTCCGCGCGTTCGTCGCGTTGAACTGTCTCGCACTCCCGTGTTCTGCGCCGTTCTCTCCCAATTCCATCTTCCATCGAGTCTCCCCATTCACGAGCGCTGTGATTGGCTAGAGCGCTCCCGCCATGTGTTCAAGCCAATGCACACTCACAAACATAAAACACTGGATTTACATTTAAATAACTTGAAATTAAATAAATATTCCTACTGCTGGACCATAAACACGCTCTAACGTACATTATTAAATACATAAACAAATTAAACATACATCAAAGGAATAGCAACAAAGGGTAGGTCAGTAGCCTAATATCGCTGTGCTTTCTAAAACACAGTAAATATTTAACCAATCTCTTTAAGAATAGTATATATCGGATATAAACAAAGACATAGATGAATAAACATATTTACAATAATGCTGCTACCGTTTTTTCGAGTAACTGTGGAGTACTTATGGCCTGACGCGAGCGACAGTAATCGGCCACTTTGACCTCCAATAACTCATGTACTATTCAAGTTACATGCCTGTAATTCATACCAATTTAGGTTTACACTAATAGCTTTCTAAAGACACTTAGATCGACGAAATCGGAAGAAATTCGTTGGTACTAAACTTTAAACTAAGAAAGATATTGAAAATCTGATTACACCATCAAAATCGTCGTTAAAATAATAGTAATGTACATGTTTCTTTTTGAGGTGTCATGATTCTTTTGGCTACTGTTAATTTCTATACGAACTGTGAAATGTCTGCCATTAAAGTTTCATGAATTCCGCCATCTTTGGCACTCCCGGAGTGTCACCTTCATCAACACAGTGTCATCATGGAATTCCCAGCCACGCGACTGGACCCCTCTTGCTTCGGCCAGCATCCGGCACCACGTGGTCGGCCTGCCGAGGGACCCGTGTGGTCACTGCTTCCTCCGACCCCAGAATATTTTCAAGGCGCGACGACTCGCCCCTTACCTCATATGTTGCTGTCGTTGCCTCTGTCCCGAAGCTGGTTTGATGCAGCTCTCCATGCTACTCTATCCTGTGCAAGCTTCTTAATCTCCAATTATCTCTGCAACCTACATCCTTCTGAATCTGCTTAGTGTATTCATCTCTTGGTCTCCCTCTACGATTTTTACCGTCCACGCCGGCCGAAGTGGCCGTGCGGTTAAAGGCGCTGCAGTCTGGAACCGCAAGACCGCTACGGTCGCAGGTTCGAATCCTGCCTCGGGCATGGATGTTTGTGATGTCCTTAGGTTAGTTAGGTTTAACTAGTTCTAAGTTCTAGGGGACTAATGACCTCAGCAGTTGAGTCCCATAGTGCTCAGAGCCATTTGAACCATTTTTTACCGTCCACGCTGCCCTCCAATACTAAATTGGTGATCCCTTGCTGCCTTAGAATATGCCCTACCAACCGATCCCTTCTTCTAGTCAAGTTGTGGCACAAATTTCTCTTCTCTCCAGTTCTGTTCAATACCTCCTCATTAGTTATGTGATCTACCCATCTAATCTTCAGCATTCTTCTGTAGCAAAGCATTTCGAAAGCTTCTATTCTCTTCTTGTCTAAACTATTTATCACTCCATACAAATACTTTCAGAAACGACTTCCTGACACTTAAATCTGTACTCGATGTTAGCAAATTTCTCTTCTTCAGAAACGCTTTCCTTGCCAATGCCAGTCTACATTTTATATCCTCTCTACTTCGACCATCACCAGTTATTTTGCTCCCCAAATAGCAAAACTCATCTACTGCTTTAAGTGTCTCATTTCCTAACCTAATTTCCTCAGCATCACCTGATTTAATTCGACTACATTCCATTATCCTCGTTTTGCTTTTGTTGATGTTCATCTTACATCATCCTTCCAAGACACTGTCCATTCCGTTCAACTGCTCTTCCAGGTCCTTTGCTGTCTCTGACAGAATTACGAAGTCATCTGCAAACCTCAAAGTTTTTATTTCTTCTCCGTGGATTTTAATTCCCACTCCAAATTTTTCTTTTGTTTCCTCTACTGCTTGCTCAATATACAGATTGAATAACATCGGGGACAGGCTACAGCCCTGTCTCACTCCCTTCCCAATCAATGCTTACCTTTCACGCCACTCGTTCTCGTGGTACGGCATTCCATTCCTCCACTAGCGCGATTCACAGCTGCTGGATTCTCGTTGGTGCAGTGCGTCTCCCCAAAGTATCCCACACGTGCCGGCCGCGGTGGTCTCGCGGTTCTAGGCGCGCAGTCCGGAACCGTGCGACTGCTACGGTCGCAGGTTCGAATCCTGCCTCGGGCATGGATGTGTGTGATGTCCTTAGGTTAGTTAGGTTTAAGTAGTTCTAAGTTCTAGGGGACTGATAACCACAGCAGTTGAGTCCCATAGTGGTCAGAGCCATTAATCCCACACGTGCTTAATGGAATTTAACTCTGTGGAACGAGGAGGCCAGTCCACTCGCCGAATATCGTCTCATTCCAAGAGCCCCTCCACTGCGCTGTTCGCTGCAGTCACTCGTTGTCATCCAAAAAATGAAGTCAGGGCCGAATACATTCCTGACAAGAGACGAATGCGGAAAGAGTACAGTGTCACAATAACGGTGATCGGGAAGTGTACCTGAGCCGTGTGCGGCTCGTGTTCACTCCGTTTCTTGCTTGACAGCTTGTCTTTTCGGAAATGTCTTCTCGTGTCTTATTCGATTTAGAGACGTCACTAAGTTGCTGGCTTGCCTCCCCGTGAGTGGCAGCAGCAGCGCGTCTCGATAAGAGCACTGCCGTATTATTTTTGAAGCGACCGCTAGTATTTCCGGCTCGTCGTGTGTCGGAGTTTAGTTGGCACGGAGCGCCAGTGAGGTGCGGACAACCAGTACTCGCCGACCGCTGGCGACACACATGTACTGTTCGACGAAAGGAGACTGGAGTGGGAACGACCGTTGGTTGGTCGTTCGGTCGGTAGCCTCATCGGGCGACGTGTATTTGGTCGCCGACCGCTTATGGAGACTCTGCGTGT